>NW_026562382.1:16061250-17430000 GCF_027474105.1 Poeciliopsis prolifica
TCAACTCAAATTTTTTTCCCTGGCTTTGGGGAAAACTGAATAAATGTGCATCTTATTGTTTTCAGTTAGGCTCAGTTTTAAGCCTAGGACACATGTGGAGCCGAAACCACATATTTACATACAGTGTAATACAATATATGAATTGAAACTTGTAATGATATGATTTCACTTGACAATCTGTTAATAATTTGGTCTCCAGTGTGTAATTAATCATTTTCTCAGAATAATGTAAACATTAAATATGTTGAGTCTTTCCTATGTTATATAAAATAAATTTTTTATCTACCATTTTGGGGTGATATTAATAAATTCAATTGTATTTTCTACTGCCTTTTACTTAGTTGCACACAGGCTACAGCTAGAAGCAGTAGTTTACAGATATTTAATAACTTTCTAAGACCAGCCTTTGTTATAGTTTTGCATATTAAAAGCTGTTGTGCACAAGCATTACAGCGCTCATGGTGGCTGGTTTGGGAACTGCAGCGGGAGGTCAGCCATTTTGTTTATTGGAAGCATGCAGATAGTATGGATAGCATCCATTTGTATCTGCTTGTGTTGGGTCATGGAGAAGCTTTGTTTGTAAATTAACATAAAAAATTTTTATGGCACAGTTTTAATTTATATTGTTTTTCTTCATTTTAGTTTGAGGAAGTTTTATAAATGATTGCTGTAGTTTTATGTAACCACAGGTAATTTAGGTAATAATTTTGTTAATGAAAACAAAGACAAACAAGTAAACCGAGTGATTTAATTCTTACAACACAAAGACATGTAACAATTTTGATGTATGTTGGTGTTTATTTATAAAACGTGTAACTGGAAACACTTGGTGCATAAATATTAAATACCAAAGCAATCGTACAGAGCATGAAAGGCAAAAACAGCAGGGCGCCCTTATCCACCATGGACATGACTAAAAAGTAAAGCAGTTTAAAAGTAAAAGAAAATTACTGACACAGAGGGATTTTTTTTTCAAGATTTTAGATTATATCTCTCAAAGTATGCAAAGTTCTTAGAGTTTGACAGGTTGCCTTAAGGGTTTAAGTTTTCAGATGAAATGTTTAACTTTTCAACAGTAACATAAATTCTCAAAATACATCAAAACTTCTCTGAGATCTGAACATAGCCATTGACCATGGTTGTCAGTCAGATGTACAAGGACCTTTAATTTATTCTGCTGCCTTTCGCTCCAACAATAAATTTTAATATGGAGGCAAATTTTGCATCTTTTCTGATTCTCAAAAAGTAGCATTGCATATTAGATTGTGCGCTCCATGTAATTGAAGAAAGGTCTGAATATTTTTCATGCTATTTTATGCTGCTCCTGGTAGACAGGACTGGGCTCTTATTGAAATGCGCTGCTTCTGAATATACTTTAAAAAATCTATCCCTTAAGATAATTCGCCAGCTCTACCAGCTTCGCACAAGACGTTCAGTTTTTTACCTAAAGCATTTCGGCAAAATAGTTCAAGCTCAATCATACTGGACGAACAGCACTGTAAAAATACCTTGACACAATCTTCAAGTGGGATTAGGTCTGGATGTGAAAATGCATCAGAGGTGTAAAATTGGGTGTCTGACAAAATCATTTTTGGAGGCCACAAACATTTTTTCCAAAAAGGTTTTGACTGGATATTCAGGTTCAAGCAGCAGAAACGAGGCTTGTTTTGCTTGCTTTGCTCCAGTCGCCTCAGAAATCAGGACTCAACCCATAGTGGGAGGAGATAGGATTTCAATACGATGACACAGAACAGAAAGCGTGATGTTTTGCTTCAAAAGGTCCACCCGTAACCCGTGTGACCGAATCAACATGACGGTTTTCTGTGTGACGGAAGACATTTTCTAGTAACTTGGTCTCCAGTAGAAACAGCTTTCAATGGAGGGTGAGCATGTGGCGGCGTGGCGAGGTGTGATGTAGAGTTGACTTCTATTAATCACCATCTGTCTTCTCAACTTTTACCACCTTCCATGTCACTGCTGAGTATTGATGTGTTCAGGGTAAATTGCAGTTTTAATTTTCTGCTACAATTTGCATTTCATGTGACTCAACTCACCAAACCAACTTCTTCCTTCAAGAGATCTACCTACAATACCTGTTTCTGCAGCTCCTCCAGAGACACCGTGGGGCTCTGAGCTGCTAAATAAGGAACTCCTTACTCAGTCTGTCAGTTCAGATGATTGGCCAATTTTACACATGTACTGAAATGTGTAACATTTTCAGACAATGGATTGAAATGCCACATGGTTTAATAGCCGAGCTCTTTGAACCTCTCTAACTTTATCTCCAATCAGTCTGGCTTGTTTCTTCAGTGTTTTTTTCTTATAAACTTCAACAAACAGTTTTTTATATGGATCCTGTCATCTGTGAGCGATTTAAGCTCCGCTATGCTACATCACCTCACATTACAATCATAAGGTAATATTTTACCAATAGGTCAGTGAACATGCACTCACTTAGCAGAAGCATTAATCCTTGGTTTTTCTGAAAACTGAGGAGTCCATTCACATTCTTTGCATGAGAAAGTTGATGCATAATCTATATCATCATTTTGTAATGAGGCATATTGTGACAGTGGCAAAGAAAGCACTGCAACAGATGGTGTGATGCATCCGGGCTTTGGATTTTGGATTTTCTATTAAGCGCCCGTTATCCTCTGAAGGACCATCACGTGGACCGACAGCAGCCCCTCTTCCAAGATTCCTGTGCACATTTCGCACATGTTCAAAAGTGACAATATCTTAACAGCGCAGCTTACAAATGGGAGGGGAGACAAGCGAATCGACTCAGAGTGGGTGGTGTGAATCAGCTCTGAGGGGACAGAGATGCACATGAAGTGAAAATGTGGGAAAAACACACACAGGGTGCAGAAGAAGTTTCTAAGAAAATGGACGTAGACAGAGAGGGAGAAAGGGACTGAGGAGAGCTAAAATAACAGTGACATTGTCTCTAGACAGCACTCATTATTTCTCTATTCAGAGAGCGCAGGACTTAGTGGACACGGTTGAAATACAACTTTAGAGTACATCTGACAGCAGGGGCAGAGATGAAGCGGTGGATTTACAATGCCATACAGTATCAGAGTAATATTCAGCTCCTGTCATCACAAATCACAACATACCACGCACAAGATAAACCCCACAACTTATTTGCAGACTGGGTACTTTCTGTTTGATCAAAATGAGAAGTATAAAAGACGAAGGCAATTTCATTCAAAAGCTCTAATCTTGAACTTAAAACAAGAAAATAAGATTATTCGGCCGGATACCGAAGCAGTTTGACTTTAGATTTGTTCAAACTGCCTGAACTTTGATTGTTATTTTCAATCAAAAGGCAGCATAGATGAAACTACAGTGTAAAAGTATTTACATGTGTTTGTTGCCCCAACTCCATCGCATGAGATTAACAGTTTGGCTTAAATGTAGAATTTTTGCTATTCAAGCAAATAAATAGTTGTTTGTCACAACACAGGACTGTTACTAGCATCATTACCAGTAATTAATCTGTCAATGAGTAATGGTCATTTAGCATTTCAGTAATTTCACAAACGTGCCTACTACTTTTCTTAATTTTAATACTATTTACTAAATGTTACATCCAGCCTTTAATTTTACATTTATTTTTATTGTGTTTACTTTTAATGTTGAAAAAGAAAACATTTCCTGATGTTTTAGAGTTAGTCAGACTTGTCACAATATAATCTGTCTGCTTTGTTGGTGCAAAACATTGAAATTATTAAATACATTAAATCTTCTGACTATGTTAATTACAGCTAAAAAGCTGAATAATTTTTTTTTACTTTGCATATTTACTTTTGAAATAAATAATGTAAACTTTTGAATGTTGTTCTACAGAACTAGGTTATTTTGCACTCATAGCTTACAAAGGAAAGTTGATAAAAAAAACCTTTCCAACTACAAAACGACATGTATTGTCTTGGTCTTTATGTTTTTATGAAAAATATGAGATTTTAACAAGGGTGTGCAAAATTTTCTGAGTCATAGCCCTCTCGTTTTCCATCTCAGTGACAGAACTAAAATGTCTTCTGAGCGTTTCCGTCAGAAGACATGAATAAGTAAGTAGAAAAAAAATTTGCATGCTCAAAACGAAAGGCTCATATTAATCAACTAAATGATTGTGCATAAGTTGCCCTTTTAAAATCACATCTGTCCCTGGGGAAGTGTTAGCTGTTAATATTTAATACATACACGTGTCGCGTCGCAAATCAATCTGTGGCACAAATTAGTTCAGATTAATTCGATTGGTGGTCAAAAAGCCATCTGATTAACAGAGTGCTGACGCTGCTCCTCCGGAGGTTTTAAGTATGTTGTGAGGCTAATCATCACGGCGCAGGTTTAAGCTCTTAGTTCACACGCCACACGTGTCAACCCGTCACACTTTGACCTCCTCTAACTGTAAATCGCTCAGATGGGAGAAGTTGTTCTGTTTTCTGTTAGATTTAGGTCAGAAAAGGCCCCGGTGGGTGCGACAGGTTCAGGATTACTGCTGTACTGTGGGAAGCATCAGAGCGGCCCCAGGTGTTAAACAGATATTTCCAGCTCGCTTCAAGGTGGCAGCGCATCATAAATATGTATGTACCAGAGCCGCTCATGGAAAGCAATAAGACATCATCATCACAGCGATCACCCTGCTGTCACTACCCTCTGCAGGGCCCATTAATAAACACTGACAATCAGAGCCCTTGACCTACCCCTGGCATCCTCCAGCTCGGAGTGAGAGGAGCATTTTGATAACTTTTATAGTCCAAAAAAACAGCTTCGGTGTTTCATTTGGAATTAAATGTGAAAAAAAAGAGTTAACATTGATCTATCCTTCATTTTTCCCTCATCATTAAAGTTTTTATGTTTGAATGAATGGACATGTGCCATTTCAAAGATGATCAAAAATAGTGGTGTAATTTGTGGTTGCACATTATGACTTATAGTTTTAAAATACAGCTCTGAAAATAATAAAGAGCCCACTGCATTGAACCTCATTGAAAACCTGGTTATTCCACCAAATATTGATTTCTGAACTCTTCCTGAGTTAAAACATTTGTATTATTGTCTCTAAATGAACATGAATTTGTTTTCTTTGAATTATTTGAGGTCTGAAAGCATCCTTTTTGTTATGTTGACCATTTCTCATTTTCTGCAAAATAAATTCAAAATTTTTGCCTGAAATTTCAGAGACATGTTGTCAGTAGTTCATATGATGTGCTTCCTGAAGATACTTTTTTCTCAGATGTTGTTTAGAAGCCTGATATTTCTATTTAAAATACTTTTTTTTAGTGCTCTTAGGTAGTCCAGTTGTTGGAGACACATAATTTTGGGTTTTCATTATCTGTAGACTATAAAAATTAAAATTACAAACAAAAAAGGGTTGAATAATAATAAAAAAGGAATTTCATGATTAAAAATGAGTGACAAAAAACTTATCTTTCCTATGGCTTAATTTTTTTAAAGATGTTCCTATAAGTGTCCAAAACAAAGTATGATGTTTGAAATAAAAAATCATTTTGTTCTGTTTTGGGAAAACTTTTAAAATCATAAAATTTTCACGGGTTTGGTGTAAATTTCTTCTCAATAATTTTTACTAGAGTTTTTCTCATCAATGAAAATAATCACTGGACTCTTAAACTGTTTGGTTTAAAATACAAATAAACATCTAAAGCTTTTAATATCTGCCTTTGCTTCCATGTTCTCAGTACTTCCTCATGTTTGTTTTGATCACCTAACACTGTTGTACTTTATATTAGCTAGAAATATTTGGTATGATGTCAGAGTACCACTTCATTGCCTTTATGTTTTACTGTAATTGATACATTTGAGCTTCTATAACATGGAATTAGTAGCACAAATTTAATTGAAAGTAATAGAAATTTACTTTTAACGTGAAATGTGAGAGTTGATCTTTAATTAAAATGTGCATCTTACCTTTAATTAAAAGGTAAGATGCACGTCTCCATTCCATGAAAACCTTCAAACTACATCTCCTTTCACTCCAGGAGACCAAGTGTCAGCCCACGTTTAAGCAAGCAGCCTTTATCGTGAGACAAGGAAGAATTTGCCTTCAGGTAATAAAAGCATCGAAGGCTTGGCCCAGAAGAGCTGCTCTCCTTCGCCTGTCTAAGAGGATTGACCTTTGTTTATTCCTGCCTCCCCTAAGACAGCTTCTGTAGCGAGTTTTGTGTCTGGGAGCTCGTGAAGTATGAGCACACACTCCTCACGCTTAATTCACAGTCTGAACGGCGTATAAACAGGACATGAGTAGCAAAAACTACAAAATCAATGACTAACTCTTGTTGAAGTGAGGGATATTTTAATGCAATCAAATTTTATAGGCACACTTCACATTACTGGATATTCCTCTACCAATTTTTCAAAACCAGCACCAGTTATATGCATTGTTTGTCAAACAGTCTTGCAGGTATACAGTATTATGGTGTTAATCTTTAATAACATTTCCAGACAACTAAATTGCTTTTCACCCTTTACAGTCAAGTTCATTATGAAAGACAGTCTTTATTTGTTGTTTCAGCTCTCACAAAATGTCTCTGACAGGAAAAGCTGATACACTCAGCATCCACAAAGTTATTGGTGAGTGAATTAGGTCGCACACTGGGGCTGAACAAAGTTATTGTCATGTCGCCATAACAAGTGTGCTTATGATGAAGAAGGACTTGGATGTTTGGAGACCCTTGTTGTTCAAAAAGTTTTAGATTAGTGTGGCAGTAAGAAACTGAGGAGATGCCAACCAGAGGGAGCTTTTCATTAAAATCTAGTGATCAAAATAATAAATTTAGTTGTTTTCCTAGTAGATAGAAAGTCCGCCTCACACCTTAGAGCAAGACAATCAATGAATCCAGCTACTAACTCCACATATCATCATTCTAAAAAATAAGGTCACTGGTTTTGGTTTTATTGCTGAAAATCACAGCAACATTTAAGAGCCTGAAGCAACCTGTTCATTTAAAATCAATTACAAACCCCAATGTAATTGAATAACTGAAATCCGCAAAACTCTTGACATTGCCTCTAAAAATGCGTATAACTTCCTATTTTAATAATTCACACAACGCGAAACTATTGAAATGCATCATTATGCCCAGTAGAAACCATCTCTGCATCAACACAGAACCTGACATCGACAGTCTTCTTGATTTCTGATCTTGGTGCTACAGCCAATCACAGGCAAGGAAGATTATTTGCCGCTCTTTGATTGGCTGTTTTCAAATGCCAGCCAATAGTGTCTGAAGTCGCAGCAAACATGTTTTCTCTTGGCAAGCTGCATTTTGTAAAATACCTTAGACATGCTCTATAAAAAAAAGTAACACATTCACAAATTTTCCACAAGCATTTTGGAGTTACGTTCCACAGGAAGTTGGGTCAATTAGTGTCAACAGCCACAGGTCCACTGTATAGTTACATAGTTGTACCACGTTTAGAGTGGCAGTTCTTGGCTTTCAAACAATCTGAGATTATAGCTTTATCGATCAGATTTTACAGGCGGACGTCTGGACTCTGCTGTCGTATCGGGGGAAGATTTGTTGTGATGCAGGAGAAGGAGCCGGTCAGCATGAGCAAACAGGTCTGGTTCTGGACCCCACAGTGGAAATACATGCATGAAATCCCCCCAAAAAAGATTAGCATAAACCCACAGCTGATGAACCGGATTATGTTTTTGTCTTGTTAGTGTCGATGGAAAAACCACAAGTGTGTTTAACTGTATTTTAATTACTACTAAAGCACGTCTGCACTAAATAATGTATGTATGTTTTTTATTTAAAAGAAGAGCTCATAAGTTCACACATGCCACTATGGAGAAATGTCACATTCATATCTAATAGGTTGCTGGGTGAATGTTCAGCGTGAAGGAAATCCACTTGTATGGGGAATTCTTTCAATTCTCTCAAAAAAGAAATGAAAAACACTTTGAATATAAATGGGAAGACGATTCCTTTGAGGTAGCACTCCTCTCTGGTTGCCATTACTCTCTGATTTATGGCTTCATAACTGTAATTGCTGAAGGGCAGCTGCTTCTCTGCTTGATTCAACGCCGTTTCCATTGTCAACTGCATCACCTGCTGTTCTGCTACCATCTAAACATCTTAGGTAGCCTGCTTCTGACAAATAACCTCAGTCCTAACCAGGTTGCACACACACAAAAAATAAAAACCCTCCCATGTAATTCATCAAACATGAAGCCCTGGAACTCTTGTGATTCAGAGGAAAGGCTAATGAAATTATTGATACCTGATCCTGATAGGAGGATCCGGATGCAGAGGATGCAGCTTCCTGCTGAGCGCTGTCGGTGTAATACATACGTACGTTTAGAGATGTCTAATAAGACCTATGTGGGGAAGTTTGCTTTACTTTGTAAAATGCTGGCAAATCAACAGCCCTCCTGCCTTAAAAAGCTTGCCTTGTTTTGCATTTCAAATGCAATCATGGATAATTCTGCTGCAATTTATTTGAGTGACAGCGAGACGGTGGAGTACTGAGCGAGAAAGAGCAGTTCATCACAGCTTCCAAATGTAAAAGATAACCCAGAAAAGCCATAACTAGTCAGTGGGTTTATTTTTTTCCTTCTCACTTCTGATTTGATTCTTTGAAATGAGATATTTAGACAATTCCAATAATTATCCAGGGTTTGATTTTTATCATCAAACAAATTTATAGTCACAGTGTTTATCTGCAGGCCTTAATCTGATGTTTTCTTATGTTTGTTTTAGCCGACCAGTCAAAAGAAATTGACTTGCATGAGCTTTTGATCCTGACAGAAGCAGAAAGCGATTGTGAGATTGGCTTGGGAAAAAAAAAAAAAAAAAACTTTTTTCTTTTGCAGTTCACAGGAAGATTATGGAAAACAAAAATTGTGGTTCTTCCACCCTTCCACTGGATTTGGACTTTTAAATAATTGGTTAAGTTTGAGTTTCCAGTGGAAACAAAAAGAGGAAGCCTGATACAAACCAGTTTGTTTTTGGACATATTTTAATTAAGGAAAAACAAAACTTTCGGGTGAAGGAGATAATGTGCCAAAAGTACATTTTCCCCCCCAAAATTAAACAAGTAGATGTAACTGAGTACATGCAACATTTCTTTGACTTTACACTCATTTAGAACTACATGAAGTGGAAACAGCAGAGCTACAGTCTTTTAATCTTCGTTGGGATTAATAGCAGGACAATTTTGTAGTGCACATGTGTCAAACTCAAGGTTCGGGGGCCAAATTTGGCCCCCAGTAACTCTTCATGTGGCCCTCCATGCTGTTGAGGGACATAAACAAAACATTCACCATTTAAATGACTTTTTTTAAAAATCAAATTGGTTTTTATTTGGATAGTGTCAAGTTACAGTGAAAAGATGTTTAATGTTTTATTTTAAGAAGTAGTCATTGAATGCAGAAACAGCTATTATTGGTATTTTAACAGTTTATTAATGGGTTTTATTCATATATTCTGCCACAGCTGGCCTTTTGAAATGGCCCAAAATGAAAATGAGTGACAATGTTTCACCACGAGAACTGAAACAGTCTCCATTGTCTTTTACACATGTGAAACCATGTGCACATGTTAAGTGAATTAGGCTGAATCATGCGTCCGTATCCCCACTCTAGCAGTGCCAGATATATTTAGTCTTTAAATGCTCTTGTTTCCAGAAGCATAAGATCTACTGCATGGTGAAATTATGATTGTTTATTAGCAGCAGTTGCTATAAAATAGGTTTTAAATGACAGTGTGTTTGCAATCAAAATTGAATAGTAATGACATTCCAACCAGTGATGTGATACAGGTTGCTTATTGATCTTAGACACTGGAGCCACATCTGTACTCAAAAATTGATTAGTTTCTGTATGTGTTTCCAATCATCAGCTGTTATTGAACCCTGCTAATCGGTTGGATTAGGAGGGAAGCTGGTTCCAGCGTCACTAAATAATAATTGTCTGTTCTATTTGCAAACATCATTGAATCCACACTGTTATGAATTCAACTGAACATTTAATGTCTTTTAGGAAATGGAAAATAACTTCACTTTTCTCCACTTTACATTGAAAGGGGACACAATCCTGATATATGGCAATATCTGCTTAAAAGTTTGCTTATAATTGTTTTGGAGGATTAATAATAATTAGTGCTAGGATTAAATCAGCATTTAAATAATGTACAAAAAAGACATGCACAGCGACTGCAGCTTGTTTCTGTTCTCAGCATTTCTAATATAATAACAAATTAAAATTGAAAAAGTCTGAATTTAACATTCAATAGATGAGCACTACCCTCAGATTTCTCTCCATTTTTATCATTATTGGCCCACGATAATAGGTTTCAACAAATCTACCTACTGCTATGATTTTATCTTTCTCTTTATCTTATTTTTATCTGTCGATCTTACAGGATGTGCTCCCCTGTTTTGACACATGCTGAAAGGTAGGCCATCTGCTTCAACGTGACAGGTGACTTGAATAACTACATTACGTTATCTTCTTGTTGGCAGCTGTCTGAAGGTGGGATATATAAGGCAGCAAGTGGTCAGTGATTGAAGTTGATGTATTTTGGGTGAGAAGTGTGGGGTTTTCTGAAGCCACTGTGTTGACAGGTCAAAATCTTTTGGTGGATTTTTGTATTTTATAGGAGATGATTTTTAGGTTGAGGCTCAGCCACATGGTATGAATGTCACTTTTGCTGCAGCTGTCTTCCATGTAAAGATACGGGAAACTTTTAAATGTGCAAAAATATATAAATAATGAAAATGACTTTCAAACTCAATAATAGCTACATTATTCATCAATAATTGACACCTCAAATATCCTATGAGCATTTTTGACAATTTTTTTTTCAAATTGCCATTTTAAAAATACCTAAATTTCAAATCTCCACCTGGATATTTTTGCTTATTTTAATTGGACGCAGTTATTTAAATGTCCAGTGAGTAAATATATTTGCCCATTTATCCATAACAACCAGAACTTTTAACATCTAGCAAGTTGTTTTCATAATTTACCATGTATTAATAGGATGCCCCTCAGATTAATTTCATTCTCTGCGGCATGAAATTACCGTAATAACCTGATATTGGCTGCAAGGCGCAACGCCTCCCCATTCAGAAACTGTTGGATTTTTTCAGATAGCGCAACGTGTGGTGGGATTACGGTACTGCATATTTGGATAGGTTTGGTCTGGAAGGGTTGAATGATTAAATGGTTTTTTTCAGCCCCAAATTTTTGGGGACAAATTGAGTTTTGTTTGTCACTTGATTAATTTCACTGACAACATTTAGACAATAATATATTTCTTTACATGAACATGAAATTGTCTTTTAGTTTTCAGCCACATTGTTTATATGTTGTTTTTTGGTTGCCAGGTTTTTCATCTGCAATTCTGTTGTCCATAAGTGATATAAGATACAAACTGATACCTGAAAATATATTTTTGTCGTTCCATATTCCTAAAATTAATTTTCTGCACAACAAGATTTTAAGGTCTGACTGTCTCTACGTTGCGTCGAACATAAATTCAGTGAGAGCAGTATTTATTTTTTCTTTGAGACGCATCCAGTGGCATGTTTCCTCAGCTGTGCCTGTTGTGTTGCTCGGCACAGAGGGATTATTACGTGGTTATTCGATGACAACCGTACAGCATGTGAGCAAAGAACAAAAGCCCCTAACTAAAGGCTTCCAGCTTTTGCAGACAACATCAAAGCAACAGAAAATAAATCTACCAGGAAGCTGCGAAGACAAAGCAGTATCCCTGAAATTGTTGTAAAGTGATTTATCATTCTTTTCGGTTATCATAAACAAGAGTTACGAACTTTATTTTGAAATTTGGTCTGACATATTTAGAACTGCAATTTCTAACTAATATTTGTAATAAAAAAAACATACATGTGCTATTTGTTGTGCATATAAAGCAGAAAGGGAAGTACAGATTAGATTGTTTTCTGAAGTTAAATGCTGTAATAAATGCTTTACTGATTTCCGGTGATGCAGTTTATTTTAAATATGCTGTCATTGACCCTCTACTAAAGAGACTAAGCTAGATCCTTCTTTCTTGAACTGCAGTAAACCAATTTCAAAATTACAGTTCCTTACCAGGATTACTAAGAAGTTTGTGGTTAAGCAGCTAATTACTCCTGTAGATAAATACAACATTTTTAATTGTAATCAAGATTCAATTAACAAACGTCTGCTGCACCTTCGTCCTTATGCTGAACTTTATCTCCACCTTTAGAAAGGTTTATTAGGGTCTGATTTGAATTGGTTTTCTAATTATTATCATATTGTGCTGAAATGTTTTGTTTGGATTTACATAATTTGTTTATGATTTTGACTTAACTACACTATTCTGCAGTTTTAATGTGTTGTCAGGAAACATTAATTTCAATTTATGAATAAATGAATAAGCGCAAAGTCTTAGAAGTTACTTTTTTACAAAACAATTACATATTGATGTAATGCAAACCGAGTCTTTGAAGGATTTTCCTCCATTTTATTTTTTCATACAGTTCACTCACCTTTCTGGCTTCAGCTCCTCAGACTCTGGAAAACTCACCATCTGAAAATGGGTAAGAGATTATTTTCCGTTATTTGGCTCCATGTGTAATGACAAAAACTGATCACAAATGCGCTGGCTGGGGTCCTGTGTAACACACTCCCTCTGAGCTTTGGGCCTTTGTGCTCACAGAACGTACCCATAAAATATTTAGCACTGAGGAAATATTAAACACAGTGAAATTGAACCCGTATGTAAGTACACTGCATACCTGCAACAACTTACATTATATGTGGAAAGAATTTTTATGGCTTAAATAGCTGAGCAAAGAGAATAGCGAACGGTCAGCCATATTGAAATGCATCGGTGAAACAAATGGCCTCCGGCTAATCCACTAGCACCAACACTAGGATCATTTTACAACTTTTGATTGTTACACTTATCACTTATTCTAGATACATCTAGACAAGTCAGTACAGACCATAGGAAGGATATAAATGAGTATTTAAGATTTGTATTAGATTCAGGGGTTTATGCAGCAAAAACACGAGTCCAACTCCTAAAAACTGAAAAACCAGCAAATAATGATGAGGTGGATATCCAGCAGGTTTGTATCTGATGCCAGTCTTCCAGTGAGAACACGTTGAAGATTTAACCAATTTCCTCTCTATTCCATCCAGCCAAAACACCAAGATTTCTATTTTCTGCACATCAATATGATAAAAAATGAGAAAGTTAGTTAATAAAAGAAAATTATGGACAATCCTGACCATCCTCTTTGTGAGACTGCCCTGGGAAAACAGTGTCTTCAGTCAGAGGCTTCTTCAGACTCGCTGTAATACAGACTGCTACAAGAGATCTTTCCTGCCAACTGAAAAATATACCAATATAGCCATCACTATCTTAACTATACGAGTTACAACAACATTTCATTTTCCTTTGGGATCATAAAATACATTTTATTTGAATTGAACAACCATCTGCCAGTTGTGGTCTTTCTAGACACTAGTCCACCCCAGATGGGGTGGGATTTCATCTGGCACCTACATGTTAGTAGAAGACTCTTTAAGCAATAAGTTGTGAGGTGGGCCCTCTACTGCTCAGACTTGTTTGTCCAGAAAATGCCACAGATGCTCACTTGGAATGAGATTTGGAAAATCTGGAGGCCAAGTAGACAGCTAAGACTCAGCTCCCCAAACTGTTTCCTTAACCAGCTTTTGCCTCTTGGCAGGAGCCAATATTTTACTGACAGGGGCCAAAGCCATAGGAATAACACCAAAAGCTGTACATTATCTGCAGTAATGCTTAAGAAGGAAAACAAACATCCCAATGCCTCTGCTGGAGATTACTGTAAAAACACCACAACAACAGGACTATTCTGCCTGCTCAGCAATATTCAAGGACAGAAAAAAAGATGACTTAAAGCATGAAATCTTGGAAATGGAGGTAGATTAAACTAGTAAACTATTAGATATATATATTATATAGCATTATTGAAAGCAGCCACTCAGCTCGCCTACGGCCGGGGCCGGTTCTGATCGGACTAGTCATTTCTTGCATCTGAATTATTTCAAACTCTTCTAAAAGTGCTGTGTGACAACATCTGGAAACATGGTTCAAATTGCACTCCGTGGATCTGACAGAGCCTCTTCCTGCCGCCGTCTGAATGTTAGGTCCCCTCTAACATTATCTTCAGTTCATCCCACAGAGCCAGAGAGAAGCGGCCCAAAGTCATGAGCAGCCTGCTGCGTAACGAGCCAGAGCCGCCCAGAGCAACAGGTGGATGAGCTGAATTTAACTGTACCCTACATGGAGGGTAATCAGTTTAAAATAAGTTTAGTTTATAATGTCTCAAAGCTCACAGCTGTGGTCAGCTCAGATTTATCGATGTTCCTCCTCGGTGCAGCTGTCCAAGGTGAGGATATGACTAATTTGAGCAGCGCAGTGTTTGGGGAAAAGCCAGGGAGGATTTTTAGGCCACGTTGCCAAAGTGACATGAGATCAGTGACTCTGTGTTGTGCATTACGTGTTACAAGACACAAATCAAACATAATACATTTAACTTTTCCTAAGGATAAATGCAGATGTTGCCATTGCATAGACAGACACGGAAATATAAAATTACCTTTCTTTCTTGTGGAAATGTCCACAAATGTCAAAGCAGTAATCTTTTGGCTATACAGGCTGTCGCATCATTTCAGGAGGCAGAAATGACAGGCAGCCTGGTCTGTAATGAGTGAGCATATGGGGGTACATGCGTCACTGATCATGATGCGATCAGCGATATTAAACTTTGTCAATAGACATGATCAAATTGTCTGCAATCTGACAGACTCATTTATCATGCAGAGGCAAGTTGCTACCTGTCAAGACTCCAGTCTCTTCTGCTGCTGCACTCATTTCAAAATTAAAAGAAACAACATAAGCATATTTTAAATACATACATATAAAACTATTTTTTTAATTATCAACACATATAAACTCTTGAGACTGATCTATGTACAATAAATCTATTTTTATAAATTTTTTCAGGAACTCATTTTCAACCCAAGTCCCACACAATTCAAACCTGCTTTTATCTTGTGTGCATTTGTGCAAAGAAGTAGTTCGGTTTTTAAAAATACATTATCATTACTTGTGCATTAACTCTGTTGTTTTGTCTGATCCCTCTAGTAAAGCAACCAGAGACTTTGAAGGCTTGTAAAATCATGTATCATTAATATCTTTCTTAATGAGTAGCGGATGCTCCAGTGGGCCTCATGCAGAAATCTCAACTGGTTTAGACCCGACTCACCCCCTTTGCATCCAGACTGCTTATGAATTGGACAATAATCAGGACACACTGGACAGTTTATCACAGCTACTTACTTATTCCACATTACATGAAAAGACCCAAAACTTTCTAATCAAACTGAGGTTTAACCAAAAGCAGCTTTGCAGTGTTGTCTTGACACGATTGCCTTGACAAAGAAATACATTTTGTTTTGTTGTTGCATAAAACTCAATGGCTTCTTAGAACGATTTTTTTTAATGTCCATGAAGTCACTAAAATGGCACTGGATGATATTTAGATTATCCGCATGTAATTGTAGTCAAAGCACACAGAGACAATTTGGTGTCTTGTCATTTTTTGTTCCAATTTAAATGGAACAAAATTACAATAGCTGGGAAACAACAGAGTGTGATTTTACTCAGGATAGACGTTTAAAACAATCGGAAATTCATAAAAACTTTGCTCAGTTTGTGAAAACATAAAAACAGAGCATTTTTTTAGGTTAATGATAGGATTAGACACATTAAATTTAGTATGAAAACAGCAATATATAGTATAGTAAGTGCTGGATTTTCAATTAGCTTTCAGCAACAAGGCATTTCAAAGTGTTTCACGTCATAAAACACAAAAATCCAGATTAACAGATTCTTTAAAAAACTGTTTATGATTTGGAAAATGTTTCTCAGTTTTTCCTAAAAATTCTAGTAGATTATTTTTTGTTTTTTAGAAATCAGAACCATTAATTATCTGTTTTAGATTGTTGAAATGTGTCACTGCTCACCTATTCACTCGTGATCACTCTTTTCTGTACGAAACACAGCAGTAGCAAGACCACACAGTAAGCAAAACTTTAAATGTGAAAATAATTAGTCACAAAACAAATTTCTTCCACTAAAGACTAAATGAAATTGTCTGCCACCAAGTATTCAGTTTGTGGTGTGGAGAGATTACCTCTTAACCCAAACCAGGTGATGCACAGCTCCAAATAAACAATACTTATCAAATAATTTACTTACACTCCTCATTTCCTAATTAAGGATGTTTACTTTGGCAATAATCATTTTCAATTTCACGCCATTTTAACTTGAAGTTAATTAAAACAAGGTTGTTCATTAGGATGGTTCCAGACCTCAGCCACTGCACCTGCACCATAATGCAATGCAAATAGTTGGCAGGAAAATACATAAGTGCTTTTTTACATTTTGCTGAAGGAAGTCTCCAGTGAAATGATCAGAATACGAAACACAAAAACAATCCATTAAAACAAAACATACAAACGTCCCACAGATAGACGCATATGCAATCATTAAATGTTCAAAATGAAACGGGCGATACATTGAGACCTTTCCCCACCAAAGACATGTCGATTTCTGAGGCGTCAGAGCATAAAATGCTCATTTCTATGCTCTGATATTTCCAGACTCACCATTGCCCTGGTGTAATCGGAGCCAGACACAGGAACATTCAGAACCTTATCAACATTTTAAATGAAATACTCTCCAGAGGGCTGTGCTTGTCCCATAAAAAATAACCCAATTAAAAGAGGCTTGACAAATGACCTTTCTGAAGGTAAAAATAATGAGCAGAATAGTGCCTTGTAAATAATTCTACAAAGAAACACAAAACCTAGAGGCTCTGTGACTGAGTGGGTGGTGAACTCGACTGTCGATGCTTCGTGACAGAAAAACCACAAAATCTGAAAAAAAAAAGAAAAAGTTCTGGATCAAAACACATTTTTTTAATTTGTATTAACAAAAATAAACTTACAGACTTTTACATCCAGTCATCATCAGCAGGAATATCATAATCTAATGATTATGTGGGTTTTTTCACTGTGGACAGATAATCTATCCCTCTATCCACAAGCGTATTCTTGCAAAGTTGCTGCTTTCATTACACTGTAAAACATTTGAAGCTGGCTTAACTCGAAAATGAAAGTCCACCTGCTGCCTTGAAAATGCAATTTAAGTCAACAAGAAAGTTATTTTGGTTTTACCTCATAATTTAATCCCTTCATGCATGAATTATGATCCTTTGTGTCAGAATTTTTTTTCCCATTTTTAGCATTTTTTCTTAAGGCATAAAAAAAGATAGGAACAATTTTTTGGTACATTTTTCTTTTTAATTATTAGTTTTAGGTGATAAATTGGTATTTTCTCCAAATACAAAGTTGTTATTTGAAAAATACAGCAGTAGTATTTTTCTTCAGATTTTTTTTTTACAGTGGTCTTTTGTCTGTCGGCCATATTGGATTTAAAAAAAATAATTTCTTGCATTTGCAGCTGATGCCAGTAGTTAGTAATATATTTTATGATGCATTATTGTCCACTTCAGTGGTCTGTGTGCATTTATAACATGATAAAAATAAAAAAAACACAAGAAAATGGCTTTTAGACAGCTGAAAGGGTTGAAGTTCATGAAGTTGATTTAACAACAAGAGACAAATTATCCAAACAGTGTTTTTATCTTGAATTGTGAGTTTTAACTAATTATAACACAATATGCAAGAGCCACATTTATGCATTATCAAGTTAAAACAATTACTTACTTTACTTTAGAATAATGTCTTTACATCAACCTGCAAGATAAATACTGGAAACCCACCGATTTTAAGAAGACAGAATTGATTAAAATTATACCTTCAAAGCTTCTACCATGTTTGATAAAAATAAAAATAGTAGAATGAAAAAGAAAAACAGCCGAATTACTCAACCAAAGCATAAATTGGCAGTCAGGTTCATCATTGTTGTTCACAGAGTAAAGCAAATTAGTTTAACAAGTTTTATTGCAAAAAGAGAAGATTTACCTGTTTTTCTGCCATGATGAAAGAATCAGGAAATGCACCACAGAAACAAATAAAGCGGACTAGAAATAAGCTTCTTTTGTGGTGTTGACCTCGAGCGTATTTTATCACCCCCCAAAAAAATAAAAATAAGCAGGTCTGAAATGAAAATGGCACCGCTATGGAAGATGAGTGTGTGTAAAATCCTGGCCAAAACTGCATGAATTTGGCAGTGCAGTCATAAATATTCGCTACACTAAATAGTCATAGCAAATAAAAAAAAAAAAAAGGTTGGTTTCTTTCCCAATAAAAATAAAAACAAAAAAACAAATCTGACTGCTTACCTAAAAAAAAAAATTCCATAATCCAAAGATACGCTTTAGAATCATAATCTCTTTCTTTACAAGCAAAGCCAATTCTACACAGCAATGCAAGATTTTTATTTTTTCCGGTGGAAACGTTGACAGAATCAGAGCTCTTAGCGTCGCTACAGACTTGGCTTGATTCTGTCGAGGGGCTTTCAGAAGCAGTTTGTATTGTAGTTTTGCATGTGTGCTTAAACAGAATAAATGGATTTAATTTTAGATTTGCTGCAAAGTTTAGTTCTTGCATTTGTGTTTACTGCAATCTTGTGTTTCAGGAAAATCTTAAGAGCTTGTCTTCCATATCCTGCTTTTAAGATTCAGCATGTTCGCAGGAATCTCTCCTGCACACGCAGCATTTCTATTAAGTTCATAAATAATAATTGCCGCTGTGATGCTTAGTGTTTTCAGAGACGGGAAACAGTGGAGGGAGATGTTTCCTTCAATTGCAGCCTCGCATGTCGTCAGGGTCATCGTTAAGTGAGCAACGGAGCCCGTCTTTTCTTTGAGTCTGGCCCTCAGTGTGGAGGCTGGGGGTGGGGACCTGGTGGTGTTTCACAACCCGCAGTTTCACAGACCATGCTCCCTGATTGATGTTTTTATAAGTAAGACCTTGCACTGCTTTCCCCCATAGGCTGTGCCTGTGCTTCCTGGCATCAATCACATATCATTTCCATTCTCTCGCCGTCTCCTGACAGAAATACTGTAAAGGTGATCTATGTGTGTGTGTGTTAAGTAATTATTAAGTGTCCTGCTCCACTAATAAATCATTCCCATCAGAACCAACACCTTATTTCGAGCCTCTCCTCGGTGCCCTTTCCTCCACTCCCCTCTATACATTTTCTCTTCTTGCTTTTGGAAATAACGTCAAGGCAGCAAAGTAGTAGGTTGTGTTTTTCTTCCTCTGTAGTACAGTGGCTTTCCAGAGGGACATCTAATCACACCACAGCAGTCTAGGTGAGAGAGGATGTGTCTACAGGACATTGGTCAAAGGCCTTGGACTGCTGTGCTGTTAATGAGATGGCTGCTATCAATCAGGGCTGCAAGAGATGACTGTAAATAAGGCTGTAAGGCGAGAAGAGGCAGGCGGTTCCTGGCCCGCTCTCTCACATTTGGCCAATGTAAACATGTGTCAGAGTGACAGAGGTCAGGGTTTGGAGTGGATCTGATCATGTCCTCATAATTACCGCCCCACAGCTCAGACGGAAAACAAAGCAGGAAGCAGCTAGCCAGTGAGCATGTTGTTGTTTTGTAACGCCTATTGATGTTCTGCTCAACCTACTAGACTGGGATATCGCAATCTATCTAGGAATAATCTCTGGTGGGATACAAATTGTTTGTTGACACTGACTTGAACTGCAGGTAAATGCCTTGCTTGCAACACAGACATATTTTGGAATATTTTTGGTCATGAAAGCTGTGGAAACTAAATGAGAGCGACTCTTAACTTACAGTTTAAAGATACAGTTAAACAATGAGCAGCAAACTGCAGACTGAGATAACCTGACTAATTAACCAGTTAAAATTAGCTTTTTAAAAGTGGGATGGATCTACAGTAGTTAAAACCTTTGTTTAGTTAAACTTTGTATGCTCAGTTTATTGTTGAGCAGTAAAAAATTCTTTTAAAAATTTTATTTATTTATTTATTTGTTTTATGATTTTGGTGCACATTACAAAAGGTTTGGACATCCCTGCTGTAGAGGATAAAAACACAAAATCACAGACCACTGGCGTTGTTTAACCAAAACATGCAACACTATATAACATAATGAAAACATTTTTAGTAGGAACTAATTAGTGATTATATTATTCTAGGAAATTTTTGTTGGAAAGTGTTTCTGCCAATGTGAGTTTTTTTTTTAATACTACAATGTCACAACGTTATGAAAGAATAACTGACAGAAAAATCTAAAAAAAAAAAAAAAAACTTGTTTGCTCAATTTGAATTTTTCAGCAAATGTAAAAGTTTGTCTTTTTTACATATAAGAGACCAAAAATAAGTTGCAAAAAGAAAAATAAGAGAAAAATCTGCCAACACCTTGCTGCTAATTAAGCACTGAGAAGTAACTTTAAAGTTGTTGATGTGGCAAACAAATATGTTGCTACACAACATGCTTCAAGTTTGAATTCGAGATTTTTCTGGCTTTAGCTTTTGTCTTGAATTTGGTATAATTTAACAGAGTTTGTTGTTCTTCTCAAAACTATCTGAGGTTGAAAAGCAGAAAGAAACCAAGTGGTTGGGACAGCCTCTGGTCGCTATCAGTAGCTTATTATAGCATAATAACAGCTTACAAATGACATGGTCACTATTTAAATTGTGATACTGAAAGGATGAGAATGAAAGGAGTTTCTTAAAACTTAGTTTATAGATGCAGGACAGTGAAACATGATTCTATGTGTGTGAGCATGAAGCTCCAGGAGTCGTTTGAAATACAGAAAACGGGCGGGTTGAGCAAATTTCCGAGCCTTGTTAGAAGCAGCAGTGGTGAGTAGCTGTGCAGTTTGACACTCATCAGAAGAGAGACCAACCATGACCTGATGACAAGGTGTGAGGTCATGTGCTACATTGTGTTGGATCAAGGTGTGTGCAAGTCACTGGATTTAAGGAAACTGCTCCAGTAAACTCCAGAGTTCCTGTCTCAACGAGTCAGAGGTGATTTGGTGGCACGCAAATAACTGACTGGACATAAGAATTAAGCATAGCTGTAGCTTATCGAGGTAAGATGTAAAATCTGACTGTGAACCATTATTAAAAAGGAAAAAGGCTTTCCAAAACATTTTTACAAATAAAGTTATATAAACTGTTGTGCTTTTGTCATAATAATTTAAATCTTCCCTTTGTATTCATCAGGAAAACACAGAATGGTGAGCAACAAACTTGGATCATGACAGTACTTTGAATATTTTTGAGTTTTGTCATACATCGCATGCCGTATTTAGCTCAGTTTCCTAGAGATTGAGCTTTACCAACTGATCTGTGCTGTGGACTTTAGCGTCTTCAGTCGTTCCTGCTTTATGTTGAAATTTGCATTTCCTTGAGATCCATGTTTTTTTCTTCTTACATCCTGTTTTCCTCTTGCTGACTTTACGTCACATTTTGTTCAGCGTCTCGATTCGTTCCTGCATGTTTGGTTTGTTTGTCTCTGGTTTGTACAGTTCCCTGGTTTTTGTGTCTCCTTCTTCCTACATCCCAGTGTATTTGTTTTGTTCATTATTCATTTCCCTCAGCCTTCAGATTTCTGTTTCTCATAGCTGCAGTGCATCATTTAATCACCCGCCTGGTTGCTGCTCTGGATCCTTCCTCCTGGTATATAATGTTATTTGCTCCCTGCTCTTCTCAGCTCTTTGTCTGATCCTTCTATAAACCTTCTGTTTTGTTCCTATTCTTTTTTTCAACAGTTTAGTTCTTGTTTTTGGATTTTGTAAAGCTTTATAACATCTGCAGTAAAGACTCTTTATTTTGATCTACCTGCCTCATATTTGTGATTTGGTCCTGAACAGCATGGCATGAACACAGCCCTCTACTTTCCATTTTGCTACACTTACAGATGCTGGTATTGTATGTATGTTTATATTAGCTTTGAGAATTCAGTTTTTGCAATTTTTAGATAAATTGTTCAACCTCAAGTTTGCTATGGGGGTTATTTTTATTTGATTGTGGCTCTGACTGCATGTTCATAGTTGTTGTCCTACTGGAAGGTGAAACCATCAACTCTTCTTTGCAGCCCAACAGACTTTCCTCCATGATTTCCCTTGAATTTCACTCCATTCATCTTCCCAATACCATTTTTATTAGTGGGAAATATTTTAATTTTGTCACAACATGTTTTGCATGTAGTTTCAGGAAATAAAACCTTTGTCATCCGGCACTTTGTGTATTTTAAAAGTTTCTATGCTTCTCATTTAAATAATTCAGTTGTGTGAAAAGTTTTTGTTCTCCTTTCCGACTTAAATGGTTCAAAACAAAAATAAAAAATATGCAACTACTAGATTTAATCATAACATTACTGGAAGAGTGCTAATTATAACAATTATAATTTTGAATCTGACTTGTAGTAAAGCATAAAACAGATTCACACTCAATGTAACGGTAGTTTTATAGTGTTTATTGTACAGATTATATCCTTCAGCTCTTCAGTTCTGTAAGTATATGAAGTTGATATTAGCTAGTAAATTATTCAGACTATCCACAAGGACAGTGAGACTGCAGTCCGCCTCTTAATGGACGTGCCACTCATAACTTTCAAATGTAGAGTAGAAACGGTGTTACTTTAATAACTGTGACGCACGGCTCTCCGTTCTTTTCCATTTCATAACTCTTCGTGTTTTTCACGACAGAAAATAAGTGCAAATCATTAAATGGAAACTAGAAGCTTCTGTGCCGAGTTATTTCATGATATCTCTGCTTTTGTATTGCAGGCTGGGATTATTTTTAGATGCAGGGTCAGACAGGGTTGAGTGACAACAGATTTTTTTCAAGGAAGGCCTAATTCCCTCGTGGTCTCTCAAGCAATGCAACCTGTGAAGGGAACTGAAGGTCCTGTGCTTCCAACCTTGATGGTGATTTCCTTAAACTTCCAGCATTCTTCACTGATAAGGCACAACATAAACTTTCTTGTTATTGCTGTTCTTTTGCATTGTTTCTAATCTTTTGCACTGAATCCCAAAAGTCTGCACCTTCATAATTTAAACAGTTAATTGCAAAATCTCTGCCGCTCTACCTATTGCCTGTTTCCCAAAATGTGTGTCTTTGTTGTTATTTCTTCATATTTAACTAAAAAGAAGTTGGTCAATCAATTTACTGAATTGATGGATTTCTTGCGAACTTCTTCTAAAACAGTTATACTCCAATGACACACATTACTCCAAGGATAACGGAGTAACACTGAGTCAGTGTACAACTTCTGTAACTTCAGAACTTAAAAGAAAAAACAGTCGCTGTGTACAGGCCTGTCTCCTCAGAGAGTCAGTGCCATCAGTCATGATCTGATGTAGGAAACCATTTCCAGTCCATTATCTTTCTTGCTTCCTGGCTCAACTGCTAAGACCGTAGTCTCCACCTTCCCTTACCTGATAGAGCCTGAACACCAAATCAAAGATATAAATCTACTTCTGAGCCGTGGCAGACGAGGTGAGTGAAGTGATACTAATAACACAAAAGACAGAGAGAGAGCCGATCACATTGGAAAGGCTGTTGAGCATCATTTATCTGACGCGCTGCTTTGGAGAACTAACATGGATCTGCACTGTTGTGAAAATGTCCGCCATTAACAGTGGAATTAATAAATGTATCTGTAAGACAATAAAAGTTTTGTTCCAATAGATAAATGTTACTTTTCAGATGTAGATCATCTCTGTCTTTCAACAAGGCATCACTGAAGAATGAAGTCACGAAGCATTTTAGGTCAAAAACAGAAACAAGTTTTATAAACTATAAAAGAATACAAAAAGAATATAGAATAAGAGTCAGATCAATAAAAGTGGAGACAGTAGTAATATAAATGCAAACTTTCGCACTTTGTGGGAGACGGCAACAATAAATGCAA
Source organism: Poeciliopsis prolifica (assembly GCF_027474105.1). Classification (NCBI taxonomy): domain Eukaryota; kingdom Metazoa; phylum Chordata; class Actinopteri; order Cyprinodontiformes; family Poeciliidae; genus Poeciliopsis; species Poeciliopsis prolifica. Next base: position 16,085,202 of record NW_026562382.1, read on the forward strand.
AACAATCAAAAACAGGAAGCTGAATTGGTATGTTTAATTTTTTAGAACTCCCAGATGGTGATGCTTTTAATAAAAAGAACTTATCACAGTTTGAATGAGTTTTATTTTTAAGTGCGTTCAGGTTTGAGGACAGTTATATTCACTTTCAGGTCTAATGTTGACAGTACATACAAAAGCTATGAAAGAGTGATGAAAGTACATTTGGAACAACTTGGACAAAATGGCCGCCCCGACGAAGGGGAAGATGTATAGCCGACTACGGAGAAGAAAGAAGCAAACTGCAGCATCCAAAAGCAGCAGATAGAAGACTTGATGAAATGGCGCCTACTAAAAGTTTCAAACAGCAAAGAGACAAACAATCTTTCAAAAGACAAAACTTTGGCTTTATTCAGATCGCCATCATCTTATCAGCAGTGCTGCTGGCGACGCTTATGGGCATCACCAACACTTCTGCTAACAACTGTGCCGCCATGTCTCACTTTTTGACTTTCTGTACAGGATTGGGATTTTGGTTGTTTCTGGTTGCAAAACGTGACATTTGGCCTATTTCATAACTTGTTTTATAGTATCTAAAATAAGATATTATCCACTAAACAAGAGGCAATTGGTATGTCCTCTGCTCAGGGGGTGTAGTAACTTGCTACATTTACCTAAGCAACTTTTTTGAAAAAATTTACTTATAGGAGTATTTTTACTACCCTGTTCTTTTTACTTTCACTTGAGTAATTGTATTATGAAGTATTTGTCCTCTTATTTGAGTAAAACGTCTGGATTCTTAACCCACTGAATGAAAAATAGTAATGTTTCTACCCCCCAAAAAAATCACCAAATAAAGACACACACCTGCAGTTTTAATTAAAGTTTCATAAATATTTCTTTGAAAGAAACTGATATGGAATTTTTTACATTTTGCCTGATGTAATTCTTTGTTACTGATATGAATAATTGTCATTTATTTCCTTAAAATACCAAAATTTCCACTTAACTTTATATTTTGGTCCATCTGATGATATAAATTTTAAATATTAAATGATAATTTGATCACTCACTTACTCTCGAATAACTCCTGGGTAGGCTACATTTTACTTTTACTTGAATAAAGTTACATTGAAGTAGTGCCACTCTGACTTGAGTACTTGAGTTTTTGGGCACTCTGTCCACCTCTGCCCCGCATACGATCAAATAAAACACCAATCATCAACCTATTTTCAGAACAAATCAACTTGTGAAGGATTTTCTTTAATGGGTAGAGCTCTTCTGGATCTTATGACACATGAGGCAGCAAGACCTAAAGTCCATTCTATACAATTACAAATCTAAAGCGCTCATCCATTTCAGTTGTTTTGGAAGTGCTTGACATTTCCCCATGGCTCCTCCATCCTTGGCAGCTGACAAATGTGTAATGGTTTCTTCTTTCCAATAAAGCAAGCTGCTTTCAAGTTCTATACACCCGGCATAGAGAAGACAAGGCCATGGAGACGCCTTTACAAACTCTGTTCATGTCTTTACACTGTCACAGATTCATTTTTCACACACTTTGAACATGACCAGGTTGTTCTTTTGCATGTAATTATCTAACATCTGATTAACTTTTATGCGTTTCAGATTTTCTGTATTGTGTGAAAATATGTATGCTTCTCTTGCAGAGTTCTTGTTTTCTGGTAATGATGAGTAAATACATCTGTTGTTGGTAAATTTGAAAAAGTGTTTCAAACCAGCTTTGCACAACGTGAAAAAGTAATCACTGCATTTGTTGAACCGTTCTAGTCATTTTTAACCGATTTATTTAGAAAGCTGAGTTAAAATTCACTTGCCAAATAATCCAGGTTGAATTATTTGTGAAAATATCCTGTTTCTTATGACATCTATGTAAAACTCTCATCAGTTCAGTTCAGGAAGAACAAAACAAAAATAAAAGTATTACTGAATTATGATGGTGGTAGTGTAATGGTCTGGGTGAAGAGGTTGATTCAGGACCCAGACAGTTTTCACTAAACTGTTGCTGTTCAAAAAACCTTCAAGAGTGAATTGAAAACAATTCTGCAAAGAATAGTGAACCACATTCCCCAGCAGCAAAGTCGTAGTAGGAGACTCTTCATTATTTATCACAAAGTACTGCAAAAGCAGCAAAATCAGAAAAAAAATCTGTCACGGGGTAAAATGTTGGGAGGTTTTTATAATTCTGAAATCTAAAGTAGCTGTGCCATTACTGGTGCATGTCTGATGCAAATCTATACAACCGACGCCATATTTGATCACCTCATAAATTGAGGTAACTTTGCATTTCAAAGAACCTTATTGCACAGTCAAATATCACATTACTAAGCTACATGTAGCCCAGAAACAATCCCTCAAAATGACTCCTGCAGACATACCGGCAATGCAACCATCAACGAAAGATTCACTCCAACCGGACGTCGCGAGGTGAGTGCTGTGCTGACGCCATGTTGTCAGCTTGACTGCTGCTGCTGTTCAATAAAGTTTTGTTTCAAATAAAAAAAGCTTGCTAACATGAGGGCAGGCTTTCCTCGATTTGACTTACGTAAATGAACTTAGAAACTGAAAGCATAACTCAGATCAGGTTGAGTTTGAGTTGGCGCCTCCTGTGTTCGGTTTCTCAGGTGTACATGGAAACCGTATGTGGATTCTCAGAATCAAATGCTTCCATTTTATAGCTTTGGCTGGTTAATGGATGTGGACAGGTCGGCGTTTGAAGCCTTGGAAACAGCAGTTGTTGGTTTCCCCTGTGGGATCCGGGGTTAGAGATCAGACATGGCTCAGCGTGACCCCACTCATGCCACTGTGACAGCCCTCGGTTTGCTGTATGTGGAAACGTCTACCGTTTCCGCATGTTGTTCCCGGCTAATGCAACCTTGGCTGACTGTAATTGGCTCCTGCTCACCATCAATGGCACCATCTTCATCTTGATTAACGTGGAGAGGATATCCACCTTTCACAACCAGACGCTATTTCGTCTTCACTCGGCATCCTCCTCTCCTCAACCCCTGGCAACTTCGACTACAGAAAAGAAAAAAAATAAAGAAAGAAATAAAAGAATTGAAGCATTGATTTTCTAAAGCCGCCATTTGATGTGGAATGATTCAGTAGCCCCCTGTGCCCCTCCCACTGGTGTGAACTCCATGCTTGAGCCTGTCCAGCGCAGGGCAGGGCTGAATAACTCAGACTTGCTGATGGATTTGGATGAGACCCTGTCCGCCCTCCTGTCTCCATAGCAGCAGTAATGATGGCAGCAGCGCCGGTTAGAGTGCACACATTGCAGACAGCCATCTATACAGATAAGGGAAACAAATCATCGCTGGTGTCTTTTGTAGTAAAGTAATGTTCATCCTACTGAATTACAGAGCAAGACCTGTGTCTTATCTGCAATTATCAAAACAACATGAGTGCAAACTTGCCATCTAGGAGTTGAATCTGACGAGTTTATTTATCATTATTACATCCTCCATGTATCCATGTAAAAGTACGGATTTTCATCAAATTCTCCTTTCAAGGAAAACTTGCCAATTTCTTGTGATTTCTAAATAAAACTAATTATTAATGAATTTCTGCATCTAGGCAATGTGAAGATAAATTGTTGTGATCAAAAGCAAGCGTCAAATTGGGAATGCAAATGAGCTTAATTGACTTTGAATGTGCCATGTGTATTTTTTCTTTCTAATTCCGATCACAAATATCTTAGTACACTTAACATAAGAAAAATGTAACTAAAAGTAACTTTTTAGCCAGATATAGGAACTTGTAAGTAAATAATTCCCAAATATTAATGAATAATATACAAGTAAAATAGGCAGATTGTTTAAATACTAAGACATTTTTCCAATAAGTGGAATAATCTGCCAGTGGAACTTCTACTATGTCATCAATACATCAATACTAGGGAATTATTGACTTAAAACAACCACCTAATTGTCTGAAAAGTTACTTCTAAGTTTGTTTTGTCTTATTTTAAGTGCACTAAGATATTTGTACGAGAAACGAGACTAAAAATACTTGATAAGATTTCATATTTGCAGTGTGATTTTATATTTGATGTGTATATTTGCGATTTGTTTGAGTATTTCAGAAACTGTACTGGGATTTTTGTGTCTTTCAGGTTTACAGAGACTGGTAAAGAAAAAGTAAAGTCTATGAGCAGAAGCTGTGTGGACCAATGCCTTGTTTATTTTGCAGATGGCGGAATGGCAACAGTAGGCTAAATACAAGGAATGTGGAAAACCGTCTCTGAACTCAGAACCCATCTCCAGATCTGAGGGTCTTCACAGCAACAGAAGCAAAACAACCACAACAAGTGACGCTCCTGTCAGATAAGAACAGCAAATTGTCACTGCAATTCCCTCAGGCTCACCTAAAATTGAACGACAGATTGGAAAAAAGTTGCTTGGTCCAACGAGTTTTACTTTAAAGTGAAAACTCAGAGTGTTGGACAACAGTAAAGAGTAGATCTTTTTGCTTTATATCAAGGATTCAGGGTGCTGAGATTGGTGTAATTATACAAGATGATATTATTTGGCATTATGTAAAAAGTTGAAGCCCGAACATGTTTATATGTTCAGAACCCAGTTTACCCATCTTCCAGTCTGGTAATTCAATGTGTTAAAGCTCAAACCACAACTAACTTCTTTCTGAAACATGACAATAAGCTCCCTGAACTGCCATCGCCTCTCCAGACTAAGAGCACCTTTGGGATGTGCTGGAACAGGAGGCATGCAACATTTATATGCAGCAAACAAATCTGCTGCAACTCCATGATGCTATTATGTCAACATGAAGCAAAATCACTGGAGAATGTTTTTATAACGAATTGGGGACTCACAAAGTAAAAGAGGATCTAATCTTCCTGCTTTGTGGACCTAGCTGGTGAGCGTAAAACGCATAAATATTAAAAAGTTCATCCCTATCATGGCTTTCATAACAATATTACAAAAAAGAAAAAAGGCTGTCAAAAATACCGTCAAGAAATTTAATTTAATGCGATCCCCTGGAACAGTTTGTATTGTTAGGAAGCTTAAATGAGAGAATATCATAGACATTTTTTATTTTTTTTGGGTGGGAATATTCCAGCATCTGAATTACTGATGTCCTCTAGTTCTGGGAGCTTATTGTTGTGGATTAAAAAACATCTTAAATATGATTTGAACAAATTACAATTGTGTCATCTGCATAAAGACGGAGTCTGGAATTGTATGAATTATTATGCTGCCCTCACCATGTGTTGCTCTTACAAAGCTAGCTAGCAAGCAAAGCATCGGAGTTAAAATAATCCTAATGGTTGATGGTTTTTCTTGGTTTTATCTTGCAACTCTTTCCAATAAGTTATTTTTTGTTTGTAAAACTGTAACAAACACAAAACAAAGTATACGTCCACCACAGGCAAAATTCAGAAAGCAACCAGACTGCAAACAAACTAGCTAACAATGTAGCTTAGCTTAGCTTAGCTTATTAGTTGGAAAACAGAAAAACATTTCCTGATAAAATATTACACAATACTGAAATAATAATTAATAAATGAACTTACAGACAAACGTGTCTGAAGAACAGCCATTGACACAGTGTGTACAGCCAGACCGGACCGGTTCTGAACCGGTGTACGATGCCCACTAGGTGTCAGGATGGTTCTAGTATGCCACTTACGATTTAGTATAAAGTAAACTAAACAAAACATTATAATGGAGTCAACACAATTATTGCAAAGATGATCTATTCAGAGTGTAAATACCAGGGCCCAAATATGCAGCCATGAGGAACACCTAGAAAGATTAGAGAATTAGTTTTTGAGGTTTTTAGCTGATAAATAAAAGTCAGTCGCCCTAACGGTGTATCTTAAGTTGTCACAGTGCAGCAGATATTCATTTTTATTACTGATAAAATAATGCTGACAAAGCATGTTCTTGCTCTCATTATCAACTTAAAAAATTTCATCTTCAAAGGGCCGACGAGGAGAGAATGAAGCCATTTTGTAATGAAATCATGTATTAATACACTCCTACTCGGTGTCTCTAGCAGCAAAGAAGAGATTCCCTGAAAAATATTCTGATTTCTCTGGCTTAAAGCTGGTTGGACTTTATCCATTTAGCTCCTCACCACCCAGTTAAACATCAACCAAGGATGGATTCATGGTGATTTTCCAGTTTGAACACAAGGAAAAAGGAGGAAGCCTTGAAAATAGGCTCTATTCTTTAGCAGCTTAACATTCAGCGCATGCAGGCGCTCAGCAAAGAGAGCAGGAGGCTGGAAAGGTTGGCTTTGGGTTACAGGATGAAACAGCTTCATTGTGTGTGTATATATAGTAGTATAAATGTTCAGGTTGCCCTGTAATAATTAGATAGAGGATGGTTCAGTAAGTTTAATAATATTTTCCAAATCAATTTAGCATGGCTATAAATGAAGCTGACTGCGAGACAGACAATAAGTCATGCAAAACTCATTAGGCATTCCCTTTGTGAGTGTGCATCTGTAGTAGTTATTCCATTTAACAATAATGCAGATTATGTGATAAAAGCTTATTAAAATTCAAAGTTCACTGTGACAGTGGAAAATTAATTTGAGGTGGCGAGGCTTCTGTAACATTTAGGTATGCTAGACTTACTTAATTACATGACAAACAGAATGAATCCTGCGGATAAACCAATGTATAATTGCAACACTGGATCTGTTCCTCTTTTTTCTGTCTGCTCCAATACTGACAGTCAAGCCATCTTTAAAAACCTGGCTTACAAATTATTGCCATATTTTGCTTCAGAAGAATTTAGGACTTAAAAGAGTCACGACATAAATATTTTGCAGCTATTTTGTCATTGGTACGTGCATTAATGCTTATGTTAATGCTCTATTTCTTTAACCGCTTGGTAGCTTATTATGCTTTACAAAAACCTGCAGCAAGTTTCTCATTGCTTAAGCAACTCTAGTCATAAAGTTTACTAATCCATCAATATGTTTATCTTCTATGTCACAGTTGTGGGGAGAAATAGACCAGTGTTTCTCAAACTTTTTCAGGTTGAAGACTTATTTCACAAACACTCACACATTACTTAACAAAAACACAACATCTTAATCTATACAACCTGAGAACGAAAACAATAGTCTCTTAACTCTTTGTTCCTCCTAACCTGAAAGGTGGCGCTGTTTTGTAAATACGAGGCCACAATAAAACATAACATTTTAGGGCTATTTGTGATTTAGAAGCTTAATACAAGAACAGTAGACTTGGGTTGTGTTGGCAAAAACAAACTTTGTTTCAGCCAGTAGATTGTCAACATAAATTATTTTATTTTAGGTGTTAAGATGCAGTTAGTCAGCGCAGGGCACAGCACTGCGTCTCACCCTGAGACACTTCCCATTCATCTTCAGGCTTTCTTTTTACTGTCCCAGTTTTAAATCATTTATTAATTATTATTTTGAAACACAATCTTTAACTGTAGCAACACACTTTGAGCTCAAGTCACAGCACACAGATGGTTGTTTACATGCAGTACCTGGTGGATCAATGGTCCAGGGACCACGGTTTGAGAAAAACTGAAATAGACATAACGTTCTTGATCTTCAAGGAAAAGTCACAAACTGGAAGGCGAACAGGCCAGCTGGGTGGATGTTTTTGGTTTGGTAGCATGAAAGTTGTGACAGTGAAGTGTTCAGGTTGGCGTTAAAATGCTCAAGGACAAGTCTCAGCATCGACGCTGTTTTGACCGAGACGACGCCTTTCTGCACGGAGTCTAACCTACCAGGAGTTACAATAGCTGATGATTATTTACCAACACATGGTATTCACAATAATCCACTGACATTTGGTGTAAAACATGTTGATTGAATGGATTATTTAGCATTTATTCCTTTGACTTTAATGTTCTGAAGTCAAAATATGAATAAATCAAAAATATTTTTCTCCTTTTTTGTTATTTTTGTGTAAAAATATTCAATAAAATACAAATGAAAAAAAAGTAAAAAACAAGTTTTTATCTTTACCAGGCCTAATTATGCTGTTTTTCTTCCTGGATCTAAATCAAAGTCAGAGTTTTTCTACATGTTTTCTTCCTCAGTCAAACTACGACTGTACAAGCAAGTCAAGACAAGAGATGGACGAATGACCACAATGTGGAGCATCATTTATCACTTGTAATCCACAAACAAGTAACTTCAATTCTATTGGATCATGTAATTGCTTATTCTATTCATCTAACAACATAACTTCTTCTAATTGGATCTTTATTGCTCCCGTTTATTCATCCTTCTCTGTCCTTGTTCTGAGCTACGTTAACCTGTTTAGACCGAAAGGCGTTTAGCAAATCATTTTTACTGCTGGGCTTGACAACTAGATTAAATACCCTTCAGGCCATAATGGAAAAAACAAACAGTTGAACAAGAACAAAAAACAAGAAAATGATTACCAAGAAAAAAAAATGTTGAAAAAAAGTGCAACCCATTAATCATTTTTTAACTGTATTTAAAAAAACAAACAAATAAAACAACATGCATTTCAACAGTAAATATTTAAAGTACCTACTAAAGATATAAATCATCTTTAATAAGTATAAACTATGGAAATCAGAAAAACATTTGTCAAAATCAGAAGTAGTGGAGCAGAGAGTGAAGAGACGCCTGAGTTTTAAGCAGGACTTTGACATAAACTCCCTCTCTTTTTACCTGGCTGAAAATAGGATATTATACATCAGTGTGTCACAAAACTTGGACAGATTCTCCCAGCTGCCTTTATCATCAGCTGCGATAAGGATAAATACATCAGCTGTCTTGGCTCATCACACTCAACTTCTTGAAGCTCCCTTGCTTCACATTCCTCAAGATATTTTTTGTGTCTTTTTGAGTCAAGAACGACTGAGACGTCAGGAATCCAAACCAAAGCCCCTTGAACTCCTTGAAATCGTTTCACATTTCAAACCTACGGCAAACGGCAGTGTTCAAACAATTAGCTGACTATGTAGCGTCTGCTGAAAGATGCTGGTGACTTTGATGCAGAAGATAAAAAGCAGAACAAAGCAGTAGATGACAAAGAGGGCGGACGTTTTAGAAAAGTAACCCATTCTGTTTTAACTCAATGTCTCTCTGACATTGTTGCAAACCATTTTACATAAATTAGGAATAAATTAAATGAAATGGAGTAAAATGTGGTTCTTATGGTTTCAGATTGATGAATTGTTTTTTTTCCTGGTAACTATTAGCACAGCTGCAACACATCGGAAATCTTTAGCTTGAATGATTGTAGGTGGGAAAAGGTGTGTACACGAGCATGATTGACACTATGAAGATGTCCTTCCTGGCTCTGATTGGCTGTTTCTGACTAGGAGTGGCATATTTTTGCATCTGGGAGTAGGATTATTTTTCAAAGACTATATTTTAGTATGTGGACAGAATAATGGTTTTAACAAAATATGCAAAAAAAAAAAAAAAAAGAATCTTTGTGAAAGTTACCTACTGGAGGCTTAACATCAACTCGTTTTTAGTGATTTAGTGAAAACTCATTTGTGGCTGTAAATTTCTATGATTTTTCAACTTTTCAAACTTAACTAATTTGTTATGTAACAAGTTGCGTGACGGTATTTTGAAAATTTTTACACTTGCTGCAATTGATAAATATTTATGCCATGAAAAAATTATTTTATTTACTTTATGAAGAAAATAAATGAAAACTGAACATGTATGGCACCAACCTTTGCATATCAGGGTCTTTGGGGGATTAACATGGTTCATATATGAATTTTGAGGAAGATTTAAAAACGAAAACTTAGCAGTCAGATTGAGCGACATATGAAGTCTTTAAATTGACGCACTGATGGCACAAAGGCATTTCAAGCACAACTTAAAGTGACAAATTATTCTTCTCAAGTTGTTGAAGTGTGGTGAGAACCACAAGAAGATATTTAAATGAGTCTATCACATCCCACATGGTAACAGATGGAAGAGCAGTGGGCCTTTAATTACTGGGCACCGTGTCGCAGTTTAATCAATGTAGGTGCAATTCTGGATCTTCAAACAATAAGATGTTGAAAAAAAAAACAACAGAGAGCAATAACAAATGCCAATAAATGTAGGTTAAGAGAGAAGAAGACAGAATCCCAGAGGATTTTAGATTTTTCCAGCCTGTCAGTGGATTTCAGTGGATTGTCATTTCAGAGCTTCTCTATGTAAATGGAAACGTTTCTTTTACGCTTCGAGTTTCCATCAAGACAGTGATTTGTCTTCTGAATATAAACTAAATTGAAAATGCTAATTCAACTGCACAGTGGCTATGCTTTCCGATCCGCCCCTATGAGCAGAAAAGTGGATCTTGCTGATGTACTTATGCGCATCTCCTACTTTAGCCACCTCCACGGTGTCGCTGGATATTTGTGTGGGAGGTCTGGTTTCATCTCGGTTAATAACGATCTCACTTAAATCCTGTGTTCCCTCTTGAGAAAATATTTAAAGCTTTCATATTCGGCCCGTGATTTTAGCATAGCTGAGGTCTTCTTGGACCATTAGTCTTCCTGAGCTCCTGAATAAAGGCTAAGGAGCTGAAAGCCCCTCATGCGCAGCCAGTTCTGCTAACTGTACATCTCTCCATTAGCTGTGTCAGCCTGTCCCCCTTCTGATCACAGCCACTCACACACAGACACAGACACACAGCCATGTAAGCACATTACACTAACACACAGTTGGAGGTTGCAGATGGGCAGTGTCATATAGCTTTGCTTTGCAAACAAGCTAAGGAGGACAGCATCAAGCCAAAACAGCTCATTAAGTGCTATTAGCCTGTCATTTCATCTAAGTGAATCCCTGTTTTATTCCTCTGCTGTGCAAACAGCTTTGGGGTCACAGCGAAGGCTGAGCAAAATAAGACAAGCACATGAAGCAGGGCGACTTGCCCTACTGGCACTTCTGGAGCTGACATGGAGGATAATGTGTTGTCAGCGATCGGAGTGCGGGATTTCAATCTAATTACACACAGGGAAAAGGATGTAATGGATGTTGGTGGTGTGTTCGTGGCCCTGAGACGGCGTATTTCACTTTTTAGCAAAAAAGAGTAAAAAACTGAGGATGTTTTTTAAGTCCTTTAATCACACCAGTACAGGTCATGCTTGTTTATGTCTGATGAACGTAATAGTTGTACAAATAATTAAAGGCAAGCAAGTCCAGTTGCAGCATCACCTTTTTCATAAGATGTCATGATAGAACCACTGACTCCAATGTGTTTTTATGCAACAGTAGCTCATAACAGTGAAGTGGAAGGAAAATGATGCATACATTTCAAAGTTTTTGCAAATGAACATCAGAAAAGTGCAGCATGCGTTTGTTGACAGAGCTCTCTTTGTGGTAAGTTTTTGGGGATTTATCTCTACCAGTTTGACGACTATTGACTCCTCCATGTTTCCACAGTCTTAGTACCGTGGCTCACGTTTCAAGTGTTGTCACAAGTTCTCATTTGGACTTTGACAGGGCCGAATGAGAGTGGCTGACTGTATCTATATCCTGCTGAAAGGTGAACCTCTGTTTTAGTATCTTTCAGCTTCTGTCAGATTTTTTGCAGTATTTCGGTGCTCCCATTTTCCCATCAGGTCTGCCCAGATTCCTTCTCTTTGGTGAAGAATATTATCTCCACAGTGGGATGCTGCCATCAACAAAATTTACCGTAGGGATGGTAAGAGTTCGATTTTAATTCTGCTTCTCACTTAGAACATACTGGCTTCATTTGGTATCAAAGAAAAAGGGACTGAATACAGATGTTTAGTATCTTTTTATGCATAATTAAATATGCTTTTAAAAATCCCAATAAGATATATTAAAGTTGAGGTCATAAAGCAACAAATTCACTGCACACCTCCAAAGGAAATCTGGAACAGAAACTGTGAAGTTAACTGTGCACCAGATAATTTAAATGGTATTTTTCACAGTTTGCAAATATAGTATCTGGAGAGATTTATGTTGCTTAAACAGCCTGAACAGGATGGAAAAGGAACAGAAACATCATTTATTGTCTCTCTGTAACTTCCCCAGCTGTTTGCAAGCGTTGCAATCTTTGCTTGTATTCGTTCTTGCAATTGATTTTTGCCAAATTTAAAGGAAAGATGGGATATTTTCAGCTTGTCAGTGTTGTCTCCTGGACATCTGTCTCGCAGTGTGTTTGAGCTCGACTGCAAGTAAACATGTCACTGCTGATTTTAACCAGGACAGCAAAAGGCCACCTCACATTCAACTTTCCAGCAATGAAGATATGCGTTTGACCCGGAGCGTGGTCATACCATGCAAAACAATCTGCTCCATAGAGATGGATCCTCTTTTTTTATCCTCCTTAAATGTTTAAGATCAAGTTATGATATTAGATAATATGAATAAAGTGCCAGGATTGTTTTAAAATGATCTTGTTTAGTAATAGAGCTGCTATCAAAATTACCTCTTAAACATAATTGTACATACAACTCTGTAAATTAAATCAAGTCTTTTAGATTTCTGTGGGAAAAATAATCCCACTCATTTTAAGTGTTTTAATTTAACTGCAATGTCACAAACTTTCTTAGATTCTGTACTTCAAGAATTGTATGTATTGGTTCAGACCGATTTTAATTATGATCATAGTGATTTAACACATCGACACGTTTGCACAAATAAGATTGCACAAAGATGTGTTGCACTAAATAAATCGATTTTTCAAACTATCACGGAGCCTCGTTTATTAAACTTAACCCTCCTGAATGTGAACTTAAAAAAACAGACACAAAGTAAAAGCTCCATAGAAAAGTGATATATTTTATATTTAAGATTCTGACAAATTATTTAGTTTCTTTCTGTAATATTTATTTCTTCTCATTATTAGGCTCAACACAGCAATATTAGCAATATTGTCTTAGCTTCTAGAGTTTTTTCTGCTTAGGGTAACAAACATCGACGTGGAAACACAGACGGACGTACAACCAGAAAACGTCTCTGTAAAAATCTAAAGTGCTGATCGTGTGTCGGTGCATCTTTTATGTGGTTTACGCTAAAATGTTTAGACACATTTTTACAAAATAATCGTATGAATCTGATTTAGGTGACATTACAGGAACCAGTGAGCTAAATGAACGCCTAAAACAAACCTGGGTTACAAAAGATTTAAAGTGGCACAACAAGGGCTGTACATGATGATTTATATGATCAATTAATTAAGTTGAAATGCATGGCATAGCGCCACCTAATTGTCCAACATTTTTCTCCTGTGTCTCCTTGTACTCTGGTTTATAAATCAATGTGAACCAAAGCCTGAGCAGAACAAAACAAGTGATTAATATGCCTTAAGGGTTTCGTAAAAGGTCAGTTTGGCAAAAATGTGCATCAGTTTGAAACAATTACCACCAGTGATGTTGCCCCACCTGAAAAATTGTAGTTGTCATGAATACTTGGAGAGGAGGAAACTGTGACATGGCAACATTTGAAATAGTTTCATCTCCGTCTTTCTTCCTGCTATGGATGAATTTATTCTTTGATTGTCTTCGTTGTTTTCACAAGTCAAACTAAGTCAGTTTAAAATCCAACATGGCTGCACACATATATAATGCACTGAAGACTTACAATTAGTGGGAGGATGATATTAAAGAAACTTTCTATTTAATTTATCCAAATTATTCATATTTCTCTCAGTTTTGGTCAGTGACACAGAATGTGTATTATAAAGTACAGAAATTTCTACCTTAATTTACAAGAAACTAGAATGTTGTGGCTTCCATTCATCTATCTATGCAGATGAAATTAAATTCAAAATGTAATTTTAACCAGCAGTTTTACACTTTATATTCTTCTTAATAACCAACTATCATGGAAAAATGTGACAGAGTTTGTCATGTAGTTCTGTTGAACCTCATTCGAGTTCACTCTGCATTTCACATAAATCTTTTTAATCCTCTTCATGAAATGCAGTGTTGTGAAAACCTCACCCTGCTTTCTTAGTGCTGCATAATTAACCATCCATCCATTGTCTGCACCGCTTACCCTTGCAGGGTCACAGAGGGGCTGTGACCTTTCTACAGCAATCATTTGGCAAGAGGTGGGGTAAGAGAAACACACAAAGGAAAGACGTTACACACCCACATTAATACCTAAAGGTGATTTACAGTCTATCCTGTCATGTTTTTCCATCAGAAGAGAACTGAAATATTTGCACAGGGAACATTACAAACTCCATGCAGAAAAGGATTCGAACTCGGCTGCAACTTCCTGGATTGAAAGCATGTAGGCATAGAAACACTGGCGTTTTCAGCCGGGGGGTTTTCTGCTCACATATATCGTTTTAGATTTCAGCTGTTGCAACAAATGCAAGTTTCAAAATTTCTTTACATAAGAAGAGTGCCACAAAGCTTTGCTGCCCTCTGGCATTTTATGTTAACATTAAACACATGTCATGTTTTCTTTTTCTGAAATTAATGAAGATGAACATGTTAAGCTCCCAAACTATTTCCATTTGTGACAGTTTGTTAGATATCGTTTCTGCACCAGGAACAACTAGACGCTGCTCTGCAACTTAGTCTTGACATTAATGAGAAATTGTTTGGTGTTTTAATAAGATCTTTCTATCCCTATTAGTTGAGCTCTTTTGTTTCAGTTGTCTTCTGCCAGCTTTAGCACCGTCCCCCGTGTATAAATACTTAATTACAGTATCATTTTGGTACAACAGCAGTGTCAAAGTCTGAAGTAATGCAACTGAGGTAATCTCACTCAAAGCACTTCATAATCTTCATAATCTAATTGTCTTTTCCTTTCATTTATTTTCTTTCAACTGCAGACAAAGGCAATAAATTGTCCCCTTGTTAAAGACTTTGGCATGTTCTCCATGTTCTCAAACATCCACTTTCTCATGAAAACGACACTTTTGAGAGCAACAATTGAAATCTTTTGGAGAGAAAATGTTGAGGGAAGGTCTTGTAAAGGCACTCAAGCTTCAGTTTGAGACCAAAGTTATAGAAAAGAAAGGGTTCTTGTTGGATGGAGATCTGTCCTGTCACAATAAATCAATTAATCGCAGGATGATTTAAAAGAAACTCAATTTTAATTAGCTTGATTTTTCTTTTTACCAAAAACTGAATAAAAGTCTTCAGTCTGGTGTTTTTTTTTTATTTCTTTATTTGAAAGATAATTTTGTTTAAACAAACTTCATAATTCGTCATTTGTATTTTTAAAATATCTTCCACTTCCATTACAATTTAAAGTGTATTTATTCTTTGTTCTTGCATTATTATGAAATTATGACTGTTATGCTACTTGAAAACAATATCATCGTTTATCACAATAAGTTCTGGGACAATTTATCTTCCGGAAACATTTGTTCTCGTGAACTCAGTCCAAACTTGGGAGAGGAAACTTGCTCAAGTTTTTATCTAAAACGAATAAACTTTTCTTTCAGAATTGCTTTTTGATTTTGTGAATCTAATTGTGGCGACTTGAACTGGATTATAATCAAACTGGAACGGACTGTACTGATCTGGAATAAACTGAATCTGGTTTTATGTTATAATTCCCCTGGCTCCATGCACAGAGGACTCGTTGTGAATCTTTCGGTACATCTGGTTCCTTATCAGGCGGTAAGTAGGATGGCAGCAGGAAATATTCAAATGACTTCAGGGTCGACTTCCCATGCAATCAACATTTTATCTTAAGATGGAAGTTTTTCATCTTCTCTCCAGCAATTGAAGAAACGGTTACAAAAATGCCAAACGTTCAGGATTAATGGACAGTTCTGGTCAGACAGAGCCTTTTAAATATGCATTTAAACGCCACTTCTACCAGACTGGAATGATATGAAAAGCGACTTTACTGGTTTAAATAAATACTTACTTACTCTAGAGCAGGGGTGCCCAAAGTGGGTCCTGGAGGGCCGGCATCCTGCACGGTTCAGTTCTCTCCCTGGTGGTACCAACAATCTTCTTAGGCCTCTAACCAGCCATCATTGGATCCAGGTGCGTTAAACCAGGGAGAGAATTAAAACATGCAGGATGCCGGCCCTCATGGACCGACTTTATATTTGTTACATATCTGATCTAGAGTATGGCCAAATGTTCCTTAGTATAAAAAATACACAGAACCCTAAAGCTTTTTGTAGACCTGTCTCGATATCCGACTGCTTTTGAGAGAAATGGACGGTTTAACCTGGCACAAACTGGCTTGAATACATTTTAATGTGTTTGGGATTTTTCTTTCCATGTTCCCGTCATCTAATTGTTGATTTTAGACAAAATGTGAGAATCTGGATCTTTGTGAAATGTGTGAGTGCCACTGGCATTAAAACAGACCCACGACACGATGCTGTCACCATCAGTCATGACTCTTGATTTAATGTTATGTTTGTACATCTCACTTTCATCTTCTTTTGTTCAAAATGTTCTGTAACGAGTACAACAGCTACCTGCCACATTACAATGGCCACTGGAGCCTTTACTAATTAATCTTTAATTAGTAAGATTAATTAATGTTTGTTTAGTGTTAATATTTGCTTCTGCTTCAATAAATATGCAGCTGGTTATAAAGCACAAGGCACATCCTCCATGTTTGTGGACTAAACTTTCTAGTGTCACATTTGACCCCCGGCAGAATTAACTGCTATGCAAACTGTTGAACTGTTGCTTCACATGTGAGGAATATGGAGAAACAGATTAAACATGGCTCTTTACAAACTGCAGGCTGATTTAATGGACTGGAGCCTGAGACTGAGCGGAAGATGGAACGGAGACGGATGCTGGCAGAGGAGACTGGACACCGAGGGAGCTGGTGAGGAGGAACTGGGTGGGCTGGGTTTGAAGTGGGAAGCCAAGAGACACATGGTTACAAGCAGGGCTGGGAGCAATTATCCAGGCGGAGTTATGAGAACAGAAACAGGGGGAAGCAAAGTTAAATGTAAAGATAAAAACTTTATGCAAAAAAGCTGAAATAAACTGAAAGTGGGTGGATAGGATGCCAAGGTTTTGCCAACGATACTTTCCAAACTTACAGAATCAGAGTCCAGAGAAAAGAAAAAACACAACTTGCAAAGATGTGCACAACCTTGATTTTATGTGACTGAGCAGGAGACATTTGTACTAAACTATGAACTGCAAAGAACATGTTAGGCAAAACTTAGTGCATTTGTATTCAGGCCCACAATACAAATCCTAAAAATAATTTCAATATTTGATTATTGTCTTTTGCATCTAATGCAGGGAACGCAATCGGTAACTTACATGACGGATGAAAACATTTATGAGCTTTTTGTTTGTGTTGGCTGGTACAGTGCAAACAGAAAGTATTCACAGTGCTTCACGCTTTCTATTTTGTTACGCTGACAGTTTATAATACAAACAAATCCTTTTATATTGTGCCTGGCTTTTGACCTCCGACCTGCACTGTCAACTGTGGGTCCTTATATAGATGTATGTGAGTCTTTGCTAATCAAATGCAGTCAAATGAATTTACCTCAGAGTCCATTTAAGATGAAGAAACATCTCAAGGAAGAACAGCGAAAAAAGCTCAACTTTTAGTTTGTAAATATTGACATTAATGTGATTTCTTGGTTTTGTTAATGAATATGCAAAAATCATAAACATTTTACACTGTCGTAACTGGGAATTTGAATATAATTTTGAGGAAAGATTAATTTGATACAATTCAGAATAGGGCTGTAACATAAAATGTGGAACAAGTTCACCACTTTCCAAATGCACAATATATCAAACTAAATGATTCACATTATAGTAAGGTTTTATTTGTTGTGCAGTTAATTTGGGGATGTGAGGAAGTCACAAAGTTACTGAACACACCCCAATAATGTTAAATACGTGGGCTTTTCCCAGGAGTTCATATCTAGTTTTATCCAGAGAGTCTTAATGCACATTTTCATTTTACTCCGGTTCCTGAATCTTTTATACTTTGCTTTGGCAACTTTTCTGAAGAATTTAATTCCCACATCATTATTTCTGAGCAGTTAGGCAGTCAATTAAAGAAGTTCACAGCTTGGCTTCTCTCACCGGCAGATCATTGGATGTCTTTTTGTCCTGGCACCATTTCTTCAAAATATGGCCGTTATCAAATATGATTTGCCATCACCGTCATTGTCAGTCACACGGACATTTATGCAGGGTTGGGACAAACACGATAAAATATTCTGGAGGATATCCTGGTGGAGTCACATTGCCTTCTGAGCGAGTTGGGTTTTAATTAAACCTCCAAACAGCAGCTGAGCTATCGATAAAGTTTTCACAACTTAATGCCCTGTGAGTGGCTGCCGTGAATGTGGAGAGATTTGTGGGGGTTATTTACATCTTGGGGGAAGAGTTAATCTACCTTGATGCTTGTAGATCTCTAATCAAATATACAGAGATTGTAAATACCACAGAATAATCCACCCAGCTTTTGTGGTGAGGAGGGAAAAAACTTCCCGTTTACACCAAGAAAGATTATTTACACATTTAATGTGAATGAAAATACTGGGATATTGAGAATAAACAGGACTGAGTTACAACCCCTGATGTTGTTTTCGTATTTTTATCTTTGTGTGAATCTGCATGCTTTCATTTATCTCTCAATTCCCTGCCTGTAAACCTGAAATCCCCCAACAAGGTCTATTTTTCCTTTTTATTCTTCTCTTTTTTCTTTGATTGATTTTGTATGAATATTTCTCCCAGATAGTTCACATATTTTGCATAACAATCGCGCTTTGAGAAAAGCCTTGGTGCACTTATCCCGAATGATTTCTTTGTTAGACTTAAATATTTCATTTCATCAAACAAATGTCCACATAAGACCAAGATAAGCCGATGAACCACCAAAATGTTTTCACATGAAAATTTCATTCACAATCAAAACTTAAAGGTTTATGTCCTGCTTGAATTAATTGTAATTAACAGATTTTGGAAAGCTGAGTTCAGTTTTACCATCCGGACCCGATTACTGACACACCTGAACCTTTCTGACAGCATGAAGAAGGCAAAAAGATCTTGAACAGAAACCTATCATTCCCCAAACATAAAGGAATCAGAGAACAGATGAGAAACAATGTCAATGATGGTTACAAACACTTTGAGACTCCAGGGAACCACTGAGAGAGCCATGTTTGAAAAATGGAGAAATCACTGGAAACTGCTAAACCTTCCCAGGAGTCTGAAAAAAACCCCAAAATTGCTCCAAGGACGCATGAACAAGTCATCCAGGACGTCACAACGGAGGTCGGATCAACGTCTGAAGCGCTGCAGGCTTCACCTGCCTCTGTCAAGGTCGTTGTTCAGAATTTAAGAATAAATATAAAAAGATTTATTGAGCTGTTAAGGAAGAGAACAGAAAGGCCTGTCAAACATTTACCAGAAAACCTCTTAAGGGTTTGTTTTGGTGTGAAAAAAAGTTTAATGCATAGAGTCCAAACACTAAAACTCCCAACTAACTGCTAACAATGACCAGAACCAACATACAAACTAATACAAAGCTTCCTGTTCCAAGAATTAGCATTAGACTTGAAAATTGATTGAGTGCAGGAGAATTAAAGTTGCAGTGTAACTACTCCAGTAAGAATTTAGATGTTTTTAGAGGTCTAAAATGACCAGAAGCAGAAAAAACCTCTGGTTTATGTATGGTGGCACTCTAACTGGTAAAACGGAAGAGCAGGACACATTTTGAGCGTCAGGCGCATCCTCCAATATGTGGAGTGGCGTTGAGGACGCATTTCAAGCGCCTAGTGAACCATTTGTAGCGTTTGACGGACGCACACGACGTTCCACATAAAACTTTGAATGTCAATCAGTTGCGCCTGATGCTCAAAACGTGTTTGGTGTAAAAGCACCAAAAGTTCACACACATTTTTGGGATGCATAGCACGTCTGGTGTGAACGCACCATTATAAATTAAAACTGTAACTGTATTAATGTGTGGGTACCAAACAGCAAAACTGTTTTGCTTGCTGTCCAAAGACAGATGAACAAGATTTACACCATTATTATGTTTAACTCATATGGCGTATAATTGTCCCACTATTAAACCAACTGCACTCTCAAACCAGGTAAAATATATCATATATAAGTTCAAAAACTCTTTGATTCTGCAATACACTAGGAATTGTATTCATATTTCTTGGTTTATTCATATCTCCCGAACTACTGTGAGAGCCTAAAGGCCAAAACCTCTGCTGAAAGGATTAAGTTCAAAGGAAAGCTTGAAAATTACTCACAGACTGAAAGTCTTCAGCTTTGCGGCTGGCCCTCTGAAAGCGACAAGTCTTCACCAAGTCCCACAGGCGAAGAGCTGAACACTCGTACAGCTCCTTGCACTTTAACTGGCCAAAGCCACAGACTTGACGCCATTCGGGTATATAAAACCTTCTATATTCTTCTCAAACATCAGACTTGTGACTTTCTCTGCACGCTCTACAGGTGTGAGCTACATCACCTTCAGAGATTCAGACAGGAAGTGAGCGCAGACTTTCTAAGTGGATTTGCTACAGAAACTAACAGCAGGGAAGATTTCTCGAATACATTTTTTTTCTCCAAGCTTGGTGATGTGATGGAGCTGAAAATAGCACACAGTCCGTCTAAAGCAAAACATCCAGAAGCGATGCTGGACTTCAGATGATTCCTCTCCGAGTCAGAACTGACAAACTGATGTATTCTGCCTTCTTCTTGACTAAAATGATCATAGCAGGAGGTTGACACTGGATCAGTTTCACCAAAGGCCCAAAAATAATAAATGTGTTGTTTTGTCCCTCTTCATTATCTGGCATGAATAAAATGGAGCATGGTGTTTTTACAAGAAATACTATGTTCAATACTAATAATAATAAAAAAAAACTCAAAAAGTGGAAACATTTCCTTTGAAATACATTACATATATCCATGACAAAACCCTTTTTTCCCAGCTATTCAGCTTATAAAAACAAACAGTCAAGTTCAAGCCTGTGTGACCCATTATGAAGCAAATAAAAGCAAAGTTCATGCAAAATGGAAGTTAATGTAAGCTCCCATTAAAAGCTCTTGTTTTGTTTGAGTGAGAGTGAGCACTTACTAAAGCAGCTCTCACTTGCCGGTGCTGATAAAGAGGCGAGATGGGAGTTCACATGATTGACAATTAAATTTGATCTCTCCACCACAGCGTCAGTAAATTTGAAAGGACTCAAAATGCATGTTCTTGAAAGCACTGATGCAAAACAAATTTGTTTTGTAATTGTTTTTTCTTTAACAATGACAGAATAACTGTAGCTCAAAAGCTCAGCCTGAAAAGGCAGCAGCTCAGGTCTGCTCTGTCTACACACTGGAAGGTGATGATGCTGTCCTGTTGCAACTTTCTGATTAAAAATCTGCACAAAGTTAAAGCAGGGAAATCTCTTAAGTTTAAATTTTTTGTTCATTGACGGGAGGTTTTGTTTGGACTGCGCTCTGTGTGCGCTCCCTCCCATGAACCAAACCATGTTGGCTCTAAAATGACCGTAGTTTATGAGAATTTGGTCAGAGATGCAGTTCACCAAAAGAGATTAACTGCATCTCTTTTGGTAAGTTTGGACTGCAGATGCTAAAACAATATAAATTATTCGAATAGTATGGTCAGCCTAAAAATTTTGATATTTGAATTATATTTGATTCCCTTCACAGCAGCAGAAAAACTACATGATAGCAAGACTCGTGTGAAAATTCTCTTTGGCGACTTATGGGCTTCACTTTCGAGTAGATGGTGCTTCAACCAGACTTTTTTCATTCCTAAGAGGATGTAGATACAACGTATATCTGAGTTGAGCACAGTTGATCAGCAGAGCTAAGGCCTGAGAGGAATGTCAAGCTCTTTGGAACAAGAGATTGGCTTTTCAGAACCCAGAAATCTCTGCAAACCAAGAACATAACCATCCACCGCACAGAAACACAAGGAAGAGTCAAGATCACATGACCACTTTATAGCTGCGGTCAGTTCACTAATTTTTATGTTTTGATAAAAGGTTGACACAAATGACTGCTATATTAAGGATCAAATGAGATCAACAGGGTTTTACCTGGTTAAATAAAGGAAATTAAATGGTTTGACAAAACAAAATGATCAATTAATTAGAAACAAAAATTGTAATATTTAGTAAAAAGGGAAAAGAACATTGCTAAACTCATAATAATACTGAACCTAGCATTAGTTTTGTCTCAATGTTGTTTTTATCTCTTCAGGATTGTTTTTGACCAAACTAGATGTTCATTCAAAAGGAAAAAGAAAAAACCCAGTTTAAAACGGTTCTGCAGTTCTGATAATCCCTAATGCTATCTATCTTTCAGAGTCATCAGTGATTAGGGATTAAAGTCTGGCAAGATCCTTAAAGACTTTACCACCATCTGATGGCATTTAGCTGTGTTTTCTACCACTAAACCATTAAGATTTTATATTTAAAAGTTGCAATAAGCTGCCTTCAGCATCACTTAGTTGTGGTTTGCATCAACTAATTTATCAGCTACATCTTTAGTTCATCTTTGCAAAAATATAATGGAGTTTCATTTATTCCATTCAGATATAAAACTTGTTAATGACTAAGTTACAATGAGTTTACCGTCAAGCTGTACTGTTGGGCAAGAAAACAACAGAAAGATAGGGAAAAACTGTTTAAAGAGAGCTTTTTCAGTAAATATTAAATCTATAATACCTAAACTTTAATTAAAATGTCTTGTTTCTTTATCTCTCTTGATTTGAGTCACGTCAAAATTGCCCTGAATTAGCAGCTTCATCGCGCAGTGTTCCAACAGTTATCACCCTCAGCAATGTCCTGCTAACTGTCAATACATTTATATTTTTTCACAACCCCACTAATTAATATTTTTAAGTCTGGGTACAGTTATAGAATGATGGATTAGATTAATTGCACTCCTCTCCTACCAAACTAATCTTAAATTGCTACAAATAAGAGGCTTATTTTTGCAGAAACTTCAAAATTTAAGCTAAATAAGTGATCTGGGCAATTAAATACTTTTGCTACAATCTGCATGGTGGCAGATTATGCTTCACAGATCGCTGGTCTTATTGTGTAACTCTAAAATAATGTAAATCACCAAAGTTTTGGTCTCAGCCAGCAATAAAAATAGGTTTTGTATTGGAATATTCAACATGTCACATATAGTTTATCAAATATTTATTTTTCTTTTAAAGTTGAGGCCCACTGAATGTTAGTTCATTTATTTCCACATAATTTTCTTGCAGACTGGTGCTGAAGGATTTAGAGATAACTGGCGAACTAACAGGCAGGTAGCATGCAGGTAATGAAGCAATTTTCTTTAGATAAAAAAAAATAAAACAAAATGGTTTGGAGAAGCAGAAAGGTCAAGCGGAACAGACAGGAGGTCTTGTGTGAGTAGGACATGAAAAATGATGAGGATCTGGAAAGAAATAGAGGAAAATTGTTGACGTGAAATGAAAAAAAATTATTTATTCGTGTCATTCATGCAGGTTCTACAGCATCCAAATTTGACTGGTATAGTATTTTCATGTTAGATACTTTTACACTTCATCAAAATCCAACCACAAAATTAATTTATGACTTTATGTGATAGACCACACATTTCTAAGAAAAACAAATATTCCTTAACTAATTAAAATCAAAAGTTTGGACAAGAACATCAGTATTTTACACAAAATAACTGCACTTGGGTTTTCCAGCTAAATAACTGAATAGAAATCCACATGATCGTGTTTGAGGGGAGAAAAAGCACAGAAAACAGAAAAGCACCGTAACAATTTATCTACTAAAAAGTAACACATCATGATGGGAAATGGAAAAACAATTTAGAAACTGTAAAAGCAATAACAAAGGCAACTAAAAATCAGACAACATATTTCCACATCATTTCCTACTTTTTATTTTTTCCTTTTTGTATTTCTGCACTGGCAATTCCATTACATTACAACCATTCCATGCAGCAGACGTCTAAATAGATTTACCAAATCCTCATTGTGCTAAAAGACTCTCAGCTTCTCTGTGAAACTTCAATTACAGACTTTAAAAGCTATATAATTAAATTTAACTACATACCCTTAGTGTATTGATTATCTTTTAGATTCACATGCATTTAACACCATTCTTGAAATTCGAGCTGCTCCCGTTTATGCAGTCAGTGTGTTTGCTGTTGATTTAAAACTCATCTAATTAATTATTCAAGGGTATTATTTTCCACACTGAATCCATTTCCTGCATCAGCGGTGCCAGTAATGGCTCCCAGAGGACTCTGAAGTGCCACACTTTCACCTTCCCTGCTAAGAAGAGAGTGCCTTCGTAATGTTGGCAAAAAATTCAAAACACACAAGCATGTATAAACACACTTAAACTGATATTTCAAGGGCTGTAATTGTTGAACAAAGTTAGGACATTTTTGTTTGATTAAATACAGTAATGAACCTGTAAGTTAAATATTCTTTGTTTACGCTGTATTGAAAAGTAGTGCAAAGTATTCACAGCAATTCATTTTCACATTATAAAAGCCAATTTTATTTTACTGGAATGTTATGAAAGAGACCAACATAACTGTAATTTTGTTTATTATTGCTTATTTCACTGTTTTGCTAATTATTGTTGTTGGTTTGGATTGATTTCTTACTTCTTTCATGCATTTTTGTTTATTTTTTTTAAGTTTAGCTTCAGGATATGTCTCTTTGATTTTGCAGATTTTTTTGTGTCTTAGTTCATCTCCACTCATGTCAAGTACTAAGTCAAAAATCTAATTGAGAATTGTGATGAAACATGAAAAGAGAAATTTGGAATTGATCCCCATCTGAGCTATTCTAAAAAGGAAATTGTTGATTTCTATCTCTAGATGTGCAACGGAAAAATGTAACTATAGTGAAAGTAATAATAGAGAGGGCCACTATTTTATTTGTAAAAGAGGCTAAAATCTGTGTAACTTCCTTTCTCAGCTAAGTGATACTTTGTGTTGGTGTATCACATAATAATTTGCTGGGAACTGTTAGTCCAGACAGTTTTATATAACTGAATGAACATATTGGACTTTTATTATGTGCATATACTATAATCATCAAAAGAATGTAAGGGCATAAAATGTTTTAGTGTGAATCGACATGTCACTTTCTGAAATGGGTCTCAAAAACTAAAGAACTTTTTCACAATCAAATGCAAATTGTATCTTTGTCTTGTAAAGCTCCTTGACATGACATTTGTTGGTGTTAAATAAAAAAAAAACTGAGTTCAGTTAAACTGTAGCAAACAGTTTTTTTTCTTTTCTTCCTCTTTTGTCAATAAAACTGAGAGTCTTAATAAAGACGCAGCCAAACGGACAACACAAATGGTAGGATCAGGATCACTATAAATTAGATTAGCGCATGTACAAGCATGCTATCCGTTAACTGATTACATAAGTTGTTGGGTCACAAAGCAAGCATGAAAGTCTGACTTAGAGACAAATGATAACATTGAGAAGTTCCCGTTTAATCATTTAAACTAGGAATTTAAGAAAGCAATGATCTGACTCGTCTTTTTTAATCAAACTTCATACATTTTAAAAGCGAGAGGTTAAAGGATGAACTCCTACAGTGGTGTCCCAAAACTGACAGGAAGAAGAAATATGACTAAATAAGTTTCCCTGCTTCATAGCCCTTTCCAAACATAATCACAGAATTACGTACTAATGCAGTCCTATATACTTCTCAGAAACACACCAGTAGGTCACTTTGTAATAAAAATAAAGTTCTAGATACATTTACCTTCTTTTTTATGACAGTAGAAAACCGTTAGGCACGTTAGCATATGGTAGCAAACAGCACAAAGCCACTTCTTCTGGTCTGACGGCAAAGCTCAGGGCTCATCCACACACACAGCGCCCTCTGGTGGTCACCATGAAGCCCCGCTTTTCCACTCGGCTACATATGAAAGCATATATTTTAGAAAAAACCCTATTCCGGTGCCCTTATTGTTCACCATATTAGTTGTCTTAGAGGGACTCGACATGTGTCATTGAGAGGCGGTAATCTTTCCGTGATCAAATAGCTTTAATGTTGCTAGTAACGTCTGACTTTGGGGCCATTTTCTCTCGTCATTTATCAACTCCTCTGCATTCAAAGCTTTTCGGTAATTAAGACGCATCTCATTCACTAATGTCAATGTAGTAGCATAACTTATACGGTCACCCTTTGATAAACGGTTGTGGTGCGTTGAAAACATGCTAGCTAATGTTAAAATAACCAGTTTAACAGGGGTAACCATGGCAACCAGGGAGCGTTCAACGGCCGTTCCGTTGACGCTCACTGTCAGGTTGCGCGCGCATCTTGATTATTTGTTTACAACTGACTAATCCCTCTTTGTTATTTGTGTGAAAGAAACTGTTCATTCGTTCATTCAAAGTATGACGGTGATCATTTCGAGCGCGCTGTTTTTAGCTGCTTTTTTCTTTCGTAAGCTTCTTAAATTGTCTCTCCCTGTGTTGTGATGTTTCTCAGTGAAAATGTTCAAGTCAAAGCTCAGAGTTAATTGTTATTAGGACCAAAACAGCTTCACCTGCCTGCTTGCTGGTGGAATTGATTTAGCAACGCTGCTCTGATGGAGACACTAATTGCAGCTGCCATTTTGAAGTGCATTCTGTTAATTAACAGTTTCAGCTTTAAATATAAATAAGACAAGCACTGATCTTTGTACAGTAAAAAAAAAAAATAGCAAGCTGAGAAACTGACCCTTCATTTCTCCAAAATATACTTTTCTCTGTGATATTTTATTTCATTAAAATCTATACC
This sequence comes from Poeciliopsis prolifica, assembly GCF_027474105.1. Classification (NCBI taxonomy): domain Eukaryota; kingdom Metazoa; phylum Chordata; class Actinopteri; order Cyprinodontiformes; family Poeciliidae; genus Poeciliopsis; species Poeciliopsis prolifica. The sequence goes on from NW_026562382.1 coordinate 16,111,884, forward strand.
AAATGCTAGAGCAGGAATGCTTTCTATTGATTTATTCACCATCATCTGATCTGCATACCAACAATGTGAAAGTATTGCATTCAGTTACGCTAAATTCATTCATAATAAATACCTTCAATCAAACATTCACTCTGAATCAGATTAATTATTAACAGATAATTCAGCACAAAGCCAGCAGCTGCAATTTACAGTCAAGGAGAAAGAAAAATAAATATTCTAAAATAGACACACTTTCTAACTGAATTATGTCAAACATAAGTGTAGGCTGTCACCTGCAGCAATGTGTTGGAAGGGAATTTATTGGAAATGTTTCCAGATAAAGGAATGAGTCACCCAACGGCTGATGGGCTTGCGGTGATGAAAAGCATTTTATCACAATCTACTATGCTGCGGCTGTAATCTGTTCTTCACGGCCACTAAAGGCCTTGTCACAGTGGACAAAAAACCCACAAACACCCACTGTTGGGCTTTTGTGCACAGCGGGGAAAAGGTACAATTGTCATTGCTGTCCAGCTTAAATGGGTCCAATGGGTATTTATTGGCATCTACATTTATAGTAACATGAGACCGCTGTCGGTATGACAGTTTCCACCTATTGCCAGAGTAACGCTGCTGTCAACAACTGAGATAATAAAGGCTTGTCAATATTATTGGAAAACTCTGCAAGAGAGACGGTTGTTGTATTATTATTCTTAAAATTGGGTCGTGTGAAGTACTTCTGCAGCCATTTGCCTTTCCAGCTGTAGGCAACGCTCTTGAGTTTAGAGATCTCATTTAACTTGGAAAAGTGGTTAAATGCCATCCGCAAAACAGGATAATATAGACAACAGTAAGACATTATCTTGCAAAAAAATAATAAAAAAATCTTAATGAATGACTTATCTATTAAGTGGTTTCTCCCTCAGATCACAAAACACAAAAATATGATACTTAATTAGGCCTAAGAAACAAAAACATTAAACTGCATAAAGCGATAAATTTAAGTCCTCATGCCAGCAAAAACCCTTAGAAATCCCTGACTACCTAAAAGAGTGTTTTTGTTATTATAAAATAATTCAGCTTGAGGCAGCCCTGGAGGCACAGTGATCTCCTTTATTTTCCAATCCTGTTTGGGGAATAACTTACAAATTTAGATTTGATTGAGAATGTTGAAAGGGAGAAACTGTTAAGTCAGAAGATTAGACAGATATTCTTGTGCCCGATCATTTATTGCCTTATAAGTAAGCACTAATACTATAAAATTGATTCTAATCCCAAAAGGAAGGTAATGAATACAAAATAGGAGTTATATATGTGCTTTAAAATGTCCTGTTAAATTCACTTATAAAATCTCAATCTTTTTGGTTTGTTTGCTGCCTCTTATGTTTCAGTTCTTTACTGGAATCATTTGTTTATCTCACTGCCTGAGTTTTCTCGTCTCTCAAGGTATATAGCATTAAATCAAGCTCCCCAGTATAAATACTCCTTGGTTCAGTTATTCCATTGTCAGATCCTGTGTTGTTCTCGCCCTGCTGCAGCCAGTCTGTTCCTGTCTCCTGATTTTTGTTATTAAACTCCTTTTTCCCCGTTATGCTCATCTCATCCTCATGTTTGCATTCAGGTCCTCACTAACACCAAAACAGGTCAAAATGGTTCAATAAGCAACTCCTTACAACAGCCGTTTAAAGTCAGCCAGTCAATCAAGGTGGTCCAGAAGAGACTTATTCCTTATTAAAAAGCGAAAAGCAAAATCCTGACTAACATGTTCTGAACAAGGAATATATGAAAACATCAATGGCCAACTTATTAAACTTTGCAGAAATCCACAGAAGATTTTGCAGAAGAATTTATTGGCTATTGGTTATACCGATCCAACACTGAGAAAAAAATAAAACATGTGAAGCAAAACTACTTTATTTGAGAAATCCACTATGTAGCATTTGTTTGACAACCTCGCAACTACACACTCCCAAAAATGTAAGCACTACAGCAAAATATTTCAACTGAAGTAAAAGTAAGAAAGTAGTCCTCCAAGAAACTATTCAAGAGAAAAATAATATTTGGTAAAAAACCCAAACATGCAACAATTCCTTTGTAAAGATTCTGCAAGGTTCTGTAAAGGTTCTGTTTGGTTCCTTATCTCTTTACTCCGGGAGTTTGTTGAGACAAAAGGCTGTTCCCAGGGCTCAGAGAAGTTAAATACATGAATGCTAATTGGACTGTACCATTGCGTTGTTGTTTCTCGTCGTTGGAGCTCGTGGTCATATGCTGGTTAGTTATTCCTGCTGGATTGAAATGATCTGACCTGCCATTATTTATGTCCATGTTTGTTAGGACACTTATGTTTGACTTTGAAGTTCAAGGCTTTTTCTCCTTTGATCTCTTTTATAAGCTCAGATTAATCTTTAAACATAAGCATTGGGTTAATATTAAAATAATATTAAAACAAAACTTCTAGTCATTCCGGTGATTTGATCCGTCTTTCAACTCGCTCCATCACACAAACGCTCTACATCTGACTGATCTGAAACTATTTTGCAAAGAATATTCCACAAAAACATGCAGCTGCAATGTCAACAAAAGTTTTCTGATTAAAGGGTTGACTCAAGAGGCTTCAATACAAAAGAACAACAGATTTTTCAGGTTTTTATTTGGTATTAAAGTCGAAAAATGTGTGCTCTTCTCTTCCCACTTCACACATATGTGCTTTGTGTTGGCATATCAAATAAATCCCAATGAAATGCTCTGAAGATTGTGTTTGTTTGTGACAAAAGAGGTGCAACACCATTAGGAAGCTTTATAATGTCGTGCAGGTAGACAAGATTACTGCTCAAAACTGCTATCTAATCCCAGGAATCTTTAGTAGCTATGATTAGCTGTGAGCTATACTTACTTTTTTTTTTTACTTTCTTTCAGGTAAATAAACACATTCTGCCTCCAAACAGAGTTGGAAGTTTTCTGAATGTTGTTTAGTGATTTCTCCCCCTTTATAATTGAGACAAGCAAACATTCCAGATTGTAAATTAGAGAGAAAATTAGACACCTTAATGAGATGTTTTGAAACCAGTAAATACATAATTCCCCCTTATGCACCAAATAAATGTTTTGCTATATCTACATAAGCTTTAAAATAGGGCTGTAAGAAAAATAATGTAAATTTTTTGGGGGGTTAAATGGTGGAAAATGACAGAGTAAACATTTTCCCAGTTATCTGATATCCGGTTGATGGTCTTTTTCTTTCAGCATCAGCCAAAGTAATCCAACTTGTGAAAGCAAATATTTCCTCTCAAAACTGTAATTACAGTTAAAGAGGACAATTAAAATTTTTCATAAATAGATAGACTTGTTTTCATTCAAATAAATGCGCTGGGTAAACCCATTGTTTTATAAGTAACTGCTGAGAATGCCGAGTGTTTTCTAAATAATGTTTTATAAAACCGAGAGGATGACAGAAGCGCTGTACCCATCAGCACGGCACTTGGTTGTGTTTTTAATCAGTGAGGCTCAGCATGAGATTTTCATAGAAAGTAAACTTTTATTTCTACAATCACAGCTGGTCCCTGGGGTGGACAGGCACCAGTAATAAAAACCAGCGAGTTTGTATATTTATTTTTCTGAGCAGTGACAGGGGTGGAGGAGGAGTTGGTCAGCAGGAAAAGCAGTCGTGCAACATGAAAGGTATATTACATTTTACACAAGAACGTAGGATTCACATAGTTCGCTGACAAAACCGAACCCGTTTCTCATTCCAAAAGATCACAGAGACTGCGTGAAGAAATTGGAGACTCACCTACAATATTCAAAATCACTCTTTTCCTCTGATGTATCAATTGTCATTTGCTTCACAGTTGGAGGAGTTATGATATTCATTCAAATTCTTATGAAGAAACTGATTTTCACACAATTGGACTGTATCAGTGCCAGTGTCTGCTCTTGCATTGCAATGGGCTGCAAATCAAAAACTTGTTGTATTTTGTTTGTCAGTGTTTCACACGTGTTTTTGCATAAATCTACATGTGTTTTAAGGGGATTCAGAGTTTTTCCGTCCTCTGTAAAGGCTGACAGATCGATGGAAAATGTGATTTTAATAGTCATGTGTGTGCTTTCCTGGTTTTACAGAGAGGCGACATTAGAGGAACAAAATGGCCCCAAATGCCACCCCTGCTGACTATTTACTGAGTGCCACAAAGTCAAACAAATATGGCACGGCTTTGCTCAAACACTGTAATCACTGGGGTGGTCACAGGCTCAGACGCTCAGGAGGTGACAGGCCTCAGTGAATACCCACAGTGCCCTCTACTGGAAACAGAGACACGCACTTACAAAGGAGACGTCTCAAATAGGAGTCCCAGCTTTTAAAATACACATTTTCATCAACCATCAATCACAATGGAACTTCTGTTTCTATATGTAATTATAAATCCTTTTACTTCTGCTGTATTGTGATAAACCGGCTTAAATCGCACTCACAGTGCAGATACTCTGTCAACACACAGGGTGGTCCGTTCAAACTTTAAGCACCCAGCTCACTCCGAGGGAGAGCGATGTGGATGTGTTAGTGATCATAACTATCTTCTGACAAGACATCAATATACATAAGACCATTTTAATGCAGGAGCTGTCTGACAGCTGCTGCCAGCGCAGCACAGCAGAGGCAAACACCCCAGAAACCCCCCTAGGACAGGGCGTTTCTCGGATGCTTTAATCTGAGCGGCGCAGAGTGTGCAAAATTACGATCTTATGGAAATGATGCAAATAATCATGCTGCCATCCTCCATTAGAGTGTCATGGCCTTGAATTATGCAATGTTATGCATAGTGTTCTGTCCACCCACCACTTTTGCATTCAGAGAGCAGAGCGATGGCTTGCATGTCTGATAAATATTGCAAGAGGGATACATTTGGTCCATCTACCTCAGCCCCATAATTCAAGACACTTTCCAGCCCAAATGTTGCCAAGGCCAAACCTATTGGCATGGAGGCTTTTGACCTTTGTTCTTTTCACTAGCAAAGGTTATCTGTAGGTGTAAATATGCCATGGCTTGATCGTGATATAGAGTTATTGATCATTCTGACTGTTCCCTTTAAGCAGTTTCCACCCTCAATTGGCAATTATTTGCTTTTAAAGAAGAAGCTCAATGTTATTATTTATAAAGAGAAAACTAATATGAAGAGAAATTTAAGGAGGGTAAATTGTTAAAGATAATATGTTATATGTTAGATCACATATAATAGATCAACTTAAAGAAGTCCTTAATTTATTAAATGGATGAAATGGCACATCCTTTTACTTTTATTATACAAATTCAGAAACCTTTACTCTTACACTCTTAAATCATTGTCTTTATATAATAAGTAAATGAACTCCACATTGTGTAATTCATTTGGAGTATAAATGCAGCTGCTTCATGATATTTATTATAGAACCAAAAGCATCAAGTCACAATGTGCTCTGGTCAGATGAGGCCCAATGCAAATGTATTTACTTTTTGGATCCAAAATGCTGGAAGATATACCATCCCCATGGTGAAATATAAGTGCCAGAATCGTGGAGTAGGAATGCTTTTCTGCAGTACAAACAGGGAAGCTGTTCAAGGCTGATGGGAAGATGGAAGGACCTTAAACAAACTGATGGTGACTACGCAGTATTTGGACTTTGGTTGGATGATTTACCTTCCACCAGGACAAGAACCCCAGCAGCCAGAGCTACAGGGAAACAGTTTTGATTGAAACATATCCAGGTGTTGGAATCCCCAAGTCAAAGCTAGACTAAAATCCAATTGGGAATTTTGTGTGAAGACTTGTTTATTCCTGTTCAGAGATGCTCTCCATCCAGTCTGGCTGAGCTTCAGATATTTTTCGAGTACAAATGAGCAAAGGTTTCATCATCTGTTTGCGCAAAATGTTTTCAGTTGTCATTGCAGAGGATGCTTGGGCCAGGGCTTGTTGATTTTTGTTATTTTTGTCATTCTTGTTCCTGTCTGAGGTGAGGAGGAAAACTTTTCTGTCAACCTCAAGGCGGTTCGTAGCTTTGGCCCCCCGTTGGTTTCTTCTCGGCTGAAATCTGTTTTCTGGTCTCTTTTTCCAATTGCATTACATCCCTATTTAGGGCATTTATGTTCTGTAACCTGAAACTACACATACAGTCATGTTGAGATGGTGGGTGGCTGTCAGCCTGTTTATTTTCCCCTTCTGTATCAGCAACATATTCCCCATCCGTTGTGTTGCCATAGAGACAGAAAGATGCACTACGAGGGTTACATCATTAAAATAACAATACACTTATGTGATCAGACACAAATGTGGTATTTTAAATCAATTGGAAAGAGAAATGGCATAAAATGTAGAGAAAAGCTTTTCCTTCCTTTTACCAGCTTCTCCCCAATGATGTCAGGATGAAACCTTTATTTAATTTGTAAAATGTTTGTCTTAAATGCCTTAAATGCTACAGCTGTGCTTTGAGAAGCCCAACAAATGCAGGACACTCAACCACACTGACAAAGGTATGAGATGTTTGATCAAATCAAGTTTTATGTTTTGGAATAAACACAGTTTTGGGAAGTTTTCACATCAAGTGATGTTTTATTAAATCTAAAGTCCACTCAGCCATCTACCAAACGTCCTTTTTCTTTAAATGTGTGCTGTCTGGCAGTGCAGCTCTCAGAAAGTTCAACAGATTTACTTTTACAAGGGAAGCACTACAGCTTTTGCTATAACACTCCACCTGATATATAAAAAAACTGTATTAGAAATTGCTTTGGGTTTATTTCAAATTCAATGAACACAGAGAGAATAAAAGAGGAGAAAATAAAAGGAGAGAGGTGTGGCGTAAAGATAAGAGAGGAGAGAAAAGGGATAAAGAGGAAACACTAAAAGTCTGTTTCTACACCTCACAGTGATGCACAAAGCATAAAAAACATCACTGAAAATTACAAGGCACTAATTAATGCAAGATGAATTTAGTGCCAACCACAGGCAGAGATCAAGTGTGTCTTTTAGCACTTGAATCCAAACGCGTGTGTGAGCGCGCTGAAGTTCAATTGTGCTTCTCTGCTCTTCTTTGCTCCCTAGAGAAGAGCAGGAGCTAGAGAAGGAAGCTGCACTTCCAACTTCCTTCTGCTGAGAAGCTCTATGTAAGATGTTAATTTAATTTTCCAGCAGGTGAAGGCACCTGACCAAACTCACAAAAGCTGGTTCAATCAGTGTGTTGCTGCCAGCAAACTGGCTTGACTTGAACCCCCTTAGAGAATATATGAGAGGAAAATGAGAGACACCAGAACTTACGGTGGAGATGATGAAAAAGACAAATCAACATAGACCTGGATGGACTCCATGATACACCGCACTGATGCAGTAAATTATGCAAAAGGAGGTCGAATCAAGTACTGAGTGCAAATGAGCCATCTTTTAAAATAATGACATTTCTCATTTGCAAAGACCTCACTGCTAGTCTTTTTTTTTAAATTCTATATCCAGCTTTGTAGGGGTTCTGTTTAAAAACCCCTTTGGACCCAAATTTAAACAATGTTGCCCAAGCGATCACCATACAGTCAAAGGAAATTGGTGGATGTTCAGACAGTCCAGAGACTTTCAAGTTGAAGATGATTGTCCTGTGCTAAAAATGTCACTCTGTGTCAGGAAATCAGCTGATTCAGAGAAGTGAGGTCTGATGATAAACATCTGGGCAGAAATATGTCAGGAACTTGTTAACGGCTCCAAAAAGCAGGTTTTCTCTGCAGCTCGCTGAAGGACGATTGACTGCAAGAACAGGGGCTGCATGTGGTTCTGTTTGAACCAGAATGGATTAAACAAAACGCGTTTTTTCACATTTATTAAAGAAATGCGATTAGATATTCAAAGCTTTTAATGGACATGTGAAAATCTTTCTTGCTTCTTTTGTGCACAGTCAAAATCACCTTTTTCTTAATTCTGCTGTGATTAATTGCACTAATCTTGTTTTCTTTTGCTTTAGTAAAAAATATCCTCCTTTTTCTTTCAATCTCAACTCCATTTTGATATTATCCTCCAGGATGGAGCTGCGATCCTTTTCCATTTGTAAAAACTGAAGAAATGTCAATATTAACTCCACAATGAAACAAATTATAAGCATATCTGTTAAGAAGCTTATTAGTGCATTCTGTGTAAAAAAGAATAACTAAAATAGCCAAATTTTCTTTGGAGGAGTTGTGGGTGGACACGATTTTCTGACTGGGTTTTTCATTTCAGGCTCGGAGTGTAATCCTCCGCTGAAGAGCTGTTTGACCAGGGAGAAAACAGGGGAGTTTATGCAGGTTTAGTCTGCTGGGAAGTGGAACTAAGATGTGTTGAGAGCACAAATTCTGGCTTGGCTCTGCTTCTTTATGTTACAGTTGCCAAGATATACAGAGAGAAAAACAGACAGTGGAGCTAAAATGCATTTTTCTCCTCTGTAACTAAAACCAGAGTTCAGTAAAAACAATCAGTTTTATCGGTTCACCTTCAGGAAGATGTCAAATTGTTGGTGTGAAGCGACAATATACACGAATGGATAAAAATGTTAACTCATGTTGGAGTGTGTTAATTCAGTTATTGTACCTCTCAGACTCAAGAAAGAGTTTAGTTTAGCCAATCTTTTCATTTTCCACCTTCAGCAGCAGCTTCTGCCTTCAGGCATTTGAGATAACAGGAAATGACTCCTTTGTATCAAAATGTTTGCTCTGCTGAATTGTTTTGATTTCGAGCACAAATGGACTGCTTAAGCTTATGGTTGAGAATCTCAATCAGATGCAAGACTGGACTTTGACTAGGTCACTCAAAAACCGAAATTTTGGGTTTTGTTGAGGCATCCAGAGGTGAACTTAATATTCAGCACAAGTAAAGAAGCTCCAGGCTGCCGTACTGCCAGCATCATATTTCCCTGTTGGGATGATTTTCTTCTTTGGAAATCAATGTTTGGTGAGTTTCATTCCAGATGTACGAGGAGACAAACCTCCTGCTCTTGGCGCAATATTGTCCAAAATGTTTTGGGGAGTATCAAGATGTTTTGAGATGAGTCTGTTATTTTTCACCAGTTGTTGTAGCATTGAAACCATGGATTCAATGGTTTCAATGCTACCAACACAAGAGATGCCTGCAGTGCTTCAGACGTCTTTCTGAGTCATGCTCTGATCTCCAATCTGCCCTTGAAGTAATACTGGTAGGCTGGCCACTCCTGATAAGGATCGCTATTATTTCATGTTCTCAGCATTTTGTTGTAGAGGCCTGTTTCTTTTATATTATCATTACCATTTTATAACCAAGGTTTATTGATGAACATGCTCAGCAGAGGCTGGTTCATGTTCTTATCCAGTTAAACTTCTATAGCTAAAACTGATGAAAATGTAATGCTTATTCTGGTTGCTGTTGTACGGATAGTGAAAAATGAAGAACACCATTGAAAACCTCTTGGTTATTCCACCAAATATTGATTTATAAACTCTTCCTGAGTTAAGACATTCGTATTGTTGTTTTCTTTGCATTATTTGAGGTCTGAAAGCATTGCGTCTTTTTGGTTATTTTTACCATTTCTCATTTTCTGCAAACAAATACAATATTTTTGCATGGAACTTCAGAGACATGTTGTCAGTAGTTCATAGAATAAAAGAACATAGTTCATTTTACTCAAACGTATACCAATAAAAAGGTAGTAAAGTCAGTATTTTTAAACAAGTCTGATCCACGGAGGCTCATTTAAGACGCAATGGGTCAGCAGTTTTCTGAAATCATATCTTTTCAGTTTGAAGGTGCATTGCATTCACCAAAGACAGTCATTTTTTGCCTTCTTCCACATCTGCTGAGTAGAAACAAATGTCTATTTTCCACCTCTGTAAAGAATTGGCACATTCAGATATTTCAGAGGACAGTTTAACAAAAGATTAGCTTTAACCGGTGATGCATGGCAGTCCGCCGTTATTTCTCTGTACCATATGAATCTGAGCTGTGCGAAATGTCGGCTTCTATTTGACAGCTCATTTGTCACTCCTGTAGGCTTTTGTGAGTCATCATCCTTATCAGCCGTTCGGTATCCAGACAGGAACCCTCCACCTGTCCTCTCGAGTGGAAACGTCCCTGGACTTGGCCTGCAGCCGGTTGTACGTTCACCTCCTGCGCTGCAGTCCAGCACACACTCACACGACGCCTGGAAGCAAATAAAAAGAGGAGCTGAATTGATCTTTCCACCATCATCGTCCCAGTTAGACGTGTCTGTCTGCTGAACTTACAAACGTTTCGGTTTTTGTTTGGGGATTTTTGTAAAGTCAGCCATGAAAGCGTATCTGTTCACTATTTTGATGTTTTTTTGATGATGCAAGCTGAAATGTATTTTTAGGGAGATTTTATGTAAGCACCAAGATACATATAATAATGTCTGATGGCGCTCCAAAATATACATATTTTTAATCAAAGACATTACAGATTCTTTAATGGATTATACATTTATTCATCACTTAAATTATACTTAGTGACAAAATCTGAAGTATATGTCCACTTGATAACATCAACCTGCATGAAGGAACATGTATGGCAAGATGTATGAACTCGGATGTGTTTTATGTTTCAGTGGTCGAGGCTGAGTATCCAGATAAATCATAGTTTGCATTAAAATAAACAGATATTTTTATGGTCTAATTTTGGACAGTTAAACATTTGACAGGCTGCCGTTATGGGAAGGGTCTTGAACTACTTTTCATTGAGTAACAAATGAATTTATGATGGCACTAAAGTTGGTCACAATGTGTCCATTTGTTAAAAAGAAGAAGAATTTATTTATTAAATAAATTCATGAATTCATTTCATTATTTCAACAAAGAAAACTTATGAAACAGAGTGACACATTTGAAGTGCTTCAATGATTACGATTTATTGGTTACAGCAAATAGAAACCAGAAATAAAGTTTATCAGAAAATGAGAACATCACATAAGACCAAAACTAAATAGATTTTTAAGAAAAATGTGGGGCCTACTACACCATCAACCTTGACAATCCGAAAACCCATTTTTACCTCCATTTTAGGTAAATAAAACTAGCTTCTGGCTGCGAATGTTAACTTTAAAAACACAGTATAATTTTTAATAAATATCTACCAAAGAAAAATAGTTAAAGAACCATATTTCTTCCTTTTATCTTAAAAAAAAACCTTCACAAAAAGAAAATGGATGGATACATATTTTCTATATGTTAAGATTTGTGAAAATTTGTTTTTAAAAGAAAAAAAACATAACTAAAAATTTAATGATGTAATTATTCCATAAAAATCATGAATAAATTGCTAAAAACTGCATTAGTTATTACAGTCTAAAACATTTGTTGGTTCAGTTATTAGTAGCCACTGTCGAAGGTTTAAAGAACTTTTTGCAGCTTTATGGCCACAAGTTGCAGACCTCTGACCTTAATTATCATGTAACAGTTAGTGACTCACATTTGAAACAAATTACAGAAATTAACACCCATTTTGATAATTTTCTACTTCCTGTTTGGATGCAGACATTTCCATCAGTGTCATAAATAAGAAAAGCAGATTGCAAAACAATCAGTCGTAAGATATATAAAAATGTATTTCCTTTTGCCAGTTTCAAAGGTGAATAAAATTTTAATCACGAGTTATTGATTGAAGAGAAAGTTTGTAAAAACAACCAAAGAAATGCTGTGAAATATATTGTAAGAATCTCATTATTCCTCAAGAAGGAAAAACTGCCCACTGTCTCAACAGTTAAGATGTAGTTATATTTTCATCAGACTTCATGTGCTAATAGCAAGTTAAAGTTTAATCTGCGCTGATGAGATTCCTACAAACCGCAGAAAAAGGCCAACAGAGAGCCGACTCCATTAAGACAGTCAGAAAAACAAACCTCAAATCAACACAGGAAAGTACTGTACACTAACAGACATGATTACATCAGTACGCAGCTGCTGCAGCACCAAAATGTTCAACTCTAATAGAGACTCTTGTTGCACTAATTTGAACAAAACTGCTGAAGTGATCATGAGCGCTCAGGGCTTAATAAGCAAATGTTAAAGAAGCTGAAGGAATAATTTGGAGCAGCTTCTCCAGTGATTGCCAAGGCGCTGTTTAAGTATGCATGGTACAGAGGTGGAGCAAATCCACATTTAGAAAGGCGATGCCACTTGATTGCAGCGCAAGTCTTAAATCCTGCTGATTTATTTTGATGGTAGTCAATTTTATGAATCTAACAAGGAAGCCACTCATTAAATTACCAGAGATTTTGTTTCATTATTTTAAAGAATTACTCCTCACATTTATAGATATTAAAATGACTGGCATGACTGAAGGTATATCAACATGTATGTTGCTGTCCAGTGTTGCACAAATTCTTAAGAACAATATATAAACACCTATTTTTCAAAAACAGTTTAATGAAGGCTTTTCATATCCATCTTAAACATCTTATGTACAGAAACTCTCCATCAGAGCCAGCGCTTGGCCAGCAGCAGCCTTCATTGTGCAGAGGAACAACAGTGAAGCAGATACTAAAGGATGATTTGGTTTTTGAAGCCGCGGTTCAGATCTTTGTGTGGAAGCACAATGGAGTTCAGTATGATCACCTCAGAAGGAATGGTCACGTTGCAGCCTGAGGAGGAAGAAAAGAGATTTAAATCCTGTGCGGAAAACAAAAACAGTACACCAATGATGAGAGCAAAAAATTAATCCCCAGTCAAAACAGAGTCAGTGTGATAAGAGGAATTTAAATTGGATGCAGGGCCTTTAAAAAGTTCTGTCCTTTGCTCTATTAAAAATTAATCACCATTAATGTGCAGTACACATCTTGTCGCATGACAACAAATTCAATCTAACTTATTGGGGTTTTCTGATTTTGTGTCTCTGGACTTGATCGGTTATCTGCTTTTCACTCATTTCTTTTGGAATTTTATTCACCATCACCTGGTGCCTATAATGAAGTGCTGATTCCGGTTGGACAACAACTTTAAAATCGAAAGCTACGCTCCACCGTTAGCATCCATGTTTACTTCCGCAAACACTGAGAGCTGCTTCTTTTTATGGCGGTTGGCAAAACACTGAGAACGCTGACGTTATTGCGCCCTCTACTGTGCATGTGGGACACTTTCAGGTCATTTGCATTTCACACTGCAAATGACCTGAATGTTGCAAACATTTGGAATGGCAAAAAAAAAAAAAAAAAACATAAAAATCAGACTAGACAAAAAAAAACATTGTGAAGGGGTCACTTCAAGCTGCAGTGTGAACGCAGCCTTACAGACCAACAGAAAGTTGTGAAGGAGAAGGTGAATGACGAGCGGCTTTCAAAAATAAACATTTGATGAAAGTGTTTTTCCTACAGCCTAATTTACTCTGATGAACTGAAATAAAATCCAAGGCAAACAGCCTTCAGAGGTTCCTAGTTAGGAAGTAGAGCCCTCCACTTCATTTGTGTCTGACATGATGTCACAAAGACATTCAGTGAGGCTTACCAAGAATAGTTATAGAAGGTGTGAGTTTTCCATCTCTGAAGAGCGTCTCGCTGTCAATCTTTGCAAATGGATCATTTGGGTTTGGGTCACTGGGAGTTCCTTCTACTCTTGCCCACTTGCCTATGGTACTATCCCATCCCACAATGCTGTTCAAAACACAGCACTGATCCTGAAAAAGAATAAATACAATAATAAAAAAGAATCAAGAACTAATTAACAGCTGATTGTACTTTGACTAAAACATCAATGCATTTCAGATATCCAGTAAAATAATATTGAGACATCCAGCAGGGAGCATTTATTTAGAGGAATACATCAACTAAGAATTTGGCCTTGTATGGATTATGCAATAAAAGCCAATAAATCTCCAGTGGAATAAATCCAGTTTAAATGTCCTCTGGTCTTCATAAGAGACATGGGATTAAATTATAGCAGTCAGAAAATCGTTAACTGTGACATCTTGGTGCCAGGCGGTGGCAACAATATTTCTGGAGACAGATGAGGGTGATGATGTACTTTAGGAATGTCAGATGCGACATTGGCACTAAAATATAAAGACCTTTAGCTCAAAGGTCATCTTCATATTAACCCTCTCCAGGCAGGGGTTGCAGATTTGCAACAACTTAAACAGTCTTTTCAAGTAATTTCAGCCTGAGAGGGTTAAGCAAATTTTAAAATTTTTACACAGTAAGAAGATATTACATTGAAAAAAAAACAAAAACTTTTGACTTGAGTTCAGTGCACACAATGTCTTACCTGTAGGTTTGCACCATGAAGAATGATTGATTCTCGAACTCTGACCCCGGCACCGATAGTAACACCGGTGCCAATTGAGACGTTGGGACCCAACTGCAGAAATAAATACAACAGCAAATTAAAAAAAAAAACTCTTAAATATTCCTCTTGAATAAACATTATTACTGTTTTTAGACAAAAAGAGACAAGAACTTGCACATATTTCATTTGTTGACAATTGTTTACAGTTACATAATATAAAGATTCAGTTGTCTGTGAGGCACTTTGGAGTTTATTTATGTTTAGTTGCACTGACTGTTACCAGTAGAGGTCAATGAGGAAACCCTCAGCAACAATCAAAGTTACTCATGTGACTTTTTGGGAAAACAAACTGGTGACCTCTGACCTCAATCAAGCGTACCGTGATCGCATTGTTTTAAAAACAAGAGGCTAACAAGTGAGATTTTGAGAGAACCACAACTATCAGCAACTTAACAGATGAAGCCAACTTGTAGCAATAAGCAACAATCAACCAGAAGGTTTTAGACCAATAAGTGTTAGAAATGCATGCAATGGTAAAGCAGAGGGATCCCATGCCCCAGTATGACTAAGTCTGCCTCTGCTGTATCCCATGTATTCTTGGCTACTGTTACATTGCTGTATTTAAACAGAGGTATTGTGTTTCTATTTAGAGTTCTTACCACAGCAGTGGGATCAATATTGGCTGTAGGATGAATATAGACATTACCTGTGCAGAAGGAAAGTGAGGGTGAGTTGACGTGTACCAGTCAATATTTTTTGGGGTGGATGTACAGCAAGTTTATAAGTCGTACCAGTTATTTTGGGTCCTCCCTCTTTATTAGGAGCCAGTCTTTCAGGATGAGTTGTGTGATATTGATTGAGGTACAATCGACTGGCATAAATCGCAGACCTGTAAAACGGAACAAAAATAGTTTGACAGCAAACAAAAGCGGAAACAAATCAGATTCTTGTCTGAGTCACAACTGAGTGGGCTACCAGATTTGTTGCAACAGCATTAAAGATCACGATGTCTGTGAAGCGGCAGGTTGAAAATGTTTCACTCACCCTGCAGATTTAATCTGGCTCCAGAAGCTGAGGGTTTTGTAGACGTAGAGTTTGCCCTGTCCGGCCAGGGCAGTAAATATGTCCTGCTCCAGCCTGATGGCTTCCGCTCTGTGCCAGCCGTTGGTTGGCTCCTCTCTGCACCAAACAGATTCTCAGACTTAGGTTGAGAACTTCAAACATTTAGGCATCAATTAATAAAAACTTTATGAAGCTATAGGACAACGTGGGTGTCTGGGCTAACGGCAGTTTTTTTGCCCTTCTAACCCAAGTATTATTTAAAATTTCATCTGCACAAGCTACTTAAAATAAATTAGTGGTGCATAAACAGCAACTAAAGTTTTCAAGGCTTGTCCACATGAAAACAGAATGTTTCATAAAAACAATCATTGCATTTGAATTTTCTAAAAACCTTGTAAACCATGGCATTATGCCACTAAAAGTCTTCATAAAAATTTAAGAAATTGACCAAAAACTGTGACAAACATATATGTTGTGATATACAGCAACTAAAAAGCAAAGGAGACGTGAAGCTTTGGGTTGTGAGCAGTGGTATCAGTTTCCAAGAACTTTTGTGTTTGCATCAATTTTAGAAGATATTTTTCTCGATTCAGAAAAAAATAACCAAACATTTAGTTCAGCTGAATTGTTCCATATACATAAAAATTATCAATACGCACAAAGATTTACGTTAAAATTACCCAGTTATGCTTTTTTTTTTGTTTTAGAGAAATATTGGTTTTAATCAACTTTTATTTAGCTACACTTTGCACAGTTTTAATACAAGGTCTGCTTTAAAATGTTGTTTTACTCTTTCATCATGCAAAAGGCGGCCATTTCTAGATAAATGATAACATGAAACTCCTGCTCTTCATCTGTTTTAAGTCAAACAAATGCTAGAGGTTTTAAGAGTTATGTTTAATTATTTAATTATGTAAAGTGGTAAAATGGCACATTTATGAATCCATATACTTTGAAACTAATGTTACATCAATTGTGTTATAAATGTTATTTTTATGACGTGGACCTCACATTGTGATGGAAATAGTGAATAGAGATCCAAATAAACAAACAAATCCAGCTGCAGGTTGCACAGGAACCTCAGTTATATTATATTCAAATGCTTAAAACAAAAATGCGCATTTTATCCACTTTTAAGACATAACTTGTAAACAAAAAACAATCCAGTAACAAAATTATCTAGTTTTTCTTCCATTATTTTGAGATTTTGTTGCACAAAATCTTAATTGACGAGAATCAAACAGGTAATAAGAGAAAAGGATCTTGCTGCAAAGGTTTCAAGGTTAGGAATTGAACCTGCTATTAGCCTCGGTACATGGAGCATCCGCTCTACATCTGTCACATGCTGTCCCCAGTGACCCTGATACCTCCAAAAGTCGCTTTTCTTTAACAAATAAAACACAGCTACGATTAAACTATTACCTAGCCTGCAGTTTAAGATAAGACACATAAAAGGCATGTAGACTTCGATGGGTTCAGTGGTGAAACCAAAGCTAATTACTTAGCAGTAACCCCTCCCAAAAATATTTTAAAGAAGAGTTTACATTCTCCATATTAATCAGTCTTAAATATTGATGAAAAAGAATATTTTAAAGGATCACACCCATAATCAAAGACTTAATAAGAGAAGAGTGAATGTGAGAAGAAGCAGAGCAATCCCTGAGAGACTGCAGTAAAGGCCTTCTCATTTCTATCAAGAATTTCTGATGTGCTCCAAAGTTTGCTGATTCAGCACCCGCTCCAGTTAAGGTCCATTGATGTTAGCGGGTGAATTATTCATGGTGCGGGTTGTCTTTTCCTCAGATTTCTTAAATGTCCTTTGTGTACCATTGTGAGAGCAGTGTGGTGTTTAAGCGTATGTAAGCAGCTGCAGGCATAACATGAAGGAGGATAAAATGTCAAGAATAAAAAACAAGCAAAAAAAGGCATTCAGGATCACTGAAAGTTTCACCTATTCTGCTCTGACTCCAACACTGTTGTAAATATTATTCTAGACTAAACAAATGCTCTCCAGGTCAATTTGCCCTTTTCATATCTTTAAACCAGTTTGTAAAATGTGTTAAACCATTGGGTATAAGCTTGTCTCAAGTATTTTGCATGAATTATACAGATAAATATTGATAAAAAATACTAAAGTCTATAATGCATGTAAAAGTATTCACACCCTATGACTTTTATTATATTGCCTCATTCAAGCCTTTGAAGAAGGGCTGAAACGATTAATCAGATTAATCTTCAACTAATTTAGTAATCGATTGTAAACTGGAGAATACAGGCTCAAACAAGGCCAATTGTGAAAGAATATCTTATTCAGAGCAGCAATTAAGTCAAAATTATATCCATTATATCTACATTTTGCATTTAGGATAAAACCAACTTTGTATGTTTTACCCAAGTGGAGCAGCTTTATCTTCACCCCGTTCAGTTTCACTGAGGAATGCTACGTTATTGTGTTTTCAGCACTAAATGTTTTGTTCTCTCATTAAAAAAAAAGCAACTGAAATATTTATTTGCATATTAAAACAGTGTTGTTACAGAAAAAATCTGTACAATTTTCCATTTTTTATTTATTTTTAAATCTGATTAATAGATTAATTGTTAGAAAAATGTATGGAATACTTGATTACTAAAATTATTTGTCCCACTTTGAAGTTGAGTCTCCACCAGGTTTGCACATTGACATTTTTGGTCATTTCTGCTTGACTAAATACCTAAACAGGAAGGAAAATATCATTTTCCAATGTTCTGTCAATGATTCTCACGTTTAGAAGACACTACACAAGTTTCATAGTTGCCAAAGGTTCAGCTAAAAATAGGTGTTCACACTAAGGCTGTTGGGGGATCACACACCTTACAACCCCACTAGCTGGAGGATCACAGACTACCGGATTTTTCTGACCAACTGAAGCCAACTGAATATATCAAAAGTGTTGCGACGGCAAGGATTTGAAGGAAGAAACAAACATACCAGCAGGTGGTGGAGACAGAATATCCAGACAAATCCAACAAACAGTATATCAGATTTCCACTTCTCTGATTTGAAGTAAATTACTCAAAAAAAAAATAAAGGGCCAACTTATAAACAAGTCAAACACAAAGCATTCTTTGGAGAACTTTGATTTAGGCAAGCATTCACACAAACACCATTGTTATCTCAGCTTTTTGTGGATTAAAGCTCACCACATACTCTAGTTGTTCTAAAGTCACACCACACAGCCTAAACATACCAACTTACCCATCGTATGGATAACTGATGATTGTGTAAGGAAACAGAAAACATGGCGTGGAAGGAAAGAAATGGAAAAAGTAAACAAATGAAGAGGATCAAAGAAATGAGAAGATGGTTTTCACATGCAGCCTCAGATCCTCATAAAAGAGAAAAGTGCTGCAACTCACAGCAACATGTCCTGCTGGTTCTTCTGAAAGACGGAGCCGATGTGCTGGAAGATCTCCGGGTTAAACAGGTATATACCACAGTTGATAATATCGCTCACAAATGTGCTGGGCTTTTCCACATAATGCAGAACCTGAGCAAAAAAAATAGACTTTTTTTAAAGTATCATCTTCAAAGTCTCTCAAAGTTTAAACACGGATGAATGGTGATGTAGACCAGATAAGGGGCGGTGAATACCTCATTTGTTTCCTCGTTCTCCACAATGCAACCATAATTCATGGACTGCTTCCTGTTTGCCTGAGAGTTGAGAAGTTTTCACATTAAGAGTCTAACATAAAAGTTTGAATAAAAGTGAGCAAAACAACAGTGGCCACTAATCGTAAAATCTCACCGTTGTCCCTAGAATAACAAAACTGTTTGGCTCTCCGTGCTCTTTCTGGAAGTTGAGCATCTCTGTGAGAGGAAACGCTGAGCAAACATCAGCATTCAGAACAAAGAAAGCCTCTGGACTGCCAGAGAGAATCTGATCTCTGAAGTGATAAATGCCCCCTCCAGTTCCCAGGGCTGCAAACTCCTGTAAATACCTGCAGTGCAGAGTGGAGAACAAAGAGATAGCTGTAATTGTTTAGCAATCTTGGTGCATTAGAGCTGTAAAATTCCTCCTTTCCCATAGATTTAAATAACAAAAGTATGTTTTAAAGAAAAATGCATTTTCTGTATTTCTCTAATGATGAAGACAAAAGCTCTCTTGTTCACCTGATGGACATTTTGAACTCCTGCTGTGCATTAAACAGGAATCGGTTCAGTTCTTCGTTTGGCTGATAAAAGCCGATGAGCAAAATCTCCTTTAAGTTTGGTACCTAAACAAACAAACACACAAAAAAAAACAAGAAAATTTATTTCAGAGGAAACAAAGACCGTCAAAAACATCATAATAATTATGGATGAAGCTGGATAACTTGCAGCAGGCCCATTAATTGGTAAAGATTAAATTCAAAGGTAAAATAATTTGTCTGTGGCTCAATTTAAATAACTCTAGAACAAAATAAAGGACTGATCATTTTAAGTTTCAAAAAACTTAATTGAAAAAGTGAAGTTGGGTCAGAAAAAGAAATGTGCATCACTTTGTAAAGTTATGTAACAACGTACAAGTTTAACCAATAGTATGCTTTCAGAAAATACAGGACACAAAAGAACAATTTAAAACCTAAATAATTAAATGACTAAAAATAATTAAAGTCAGTGAGTAAGTGTTCATGTATGCCATTTATCAGTCTCTCAAAATTGAGAAAATTCACAAATTCTCATTTATTGAGATGTAACTGTAGCTCTGTACACAACCTGAAAGAGGCACTCACTTTGGCACACGCCTCAATATGGTGCTGAAGCATGGGCACACCAGCCACTGGAAACAATGGTTTGGGAACTTCAAAAGACAATGGTCTGAATCTTGTCCCTGGAAAAAAAACCCCAAAACAAAACACCAGATTACCTTTAAAAACACATTTTAATATATCGTTATCTGGTAAACACTGGACCGATTTGAGTCTTACCTAAAGAACAGAGACTTATCTGTGACAACAGGTAAGTTTTCACTTGAGCCAACATAAATCCCATCAGGGGTACAGCAAGGTTTCATCTTAGTGTCTCTCTTATTTAATATATACATGCACCCACTTTCCAAAATTACAATAAGGAATAAAAATAGCAACCATAAATACACAGATGATACACAGCTTTACTTTACGATGTCACCATTTGAAGCTCTGAACAGATGCACAGAAAGACAAAAAAAAAAGTCAGTGTGTAAAAATGTGAAAGCTGTCTTCAGCTGAAACTGAAGTTGTTACTTTTGGACCTTAAAAGGAACAATATAGAGTCAGCATAAATATAGATATAGAGTCTGTGAGTACATAGATTTCACACCTGATCACTCTAGAAATAAGTGATGGAGGTCTGACATCTCCAGGGTTAAAAGGACTAAAGTCCCAACATGATTTTTGAAAAGGTCATCCATTTCCTGAGCAAAAAAAATAGACATCTTCAAAGTCTATTTTGAAGATGTCACAGCAACATGTGCAGTGTGCAGTGATCACATTGATCACTGCACAGTGTCTTCACCATTCTGCCGAAAATGTCAAACATCTGCAGCTGATCCAGAACGATGAACATGGGATACATGTATTCTGTTATGGTGGCAAAATAAATCTTGTTCAAGTGTAATTTCAAAAGAATCTCTCCTTCAGCTTTAAATAGGTTGAGAGCATAGACGAGGTGACATTAAACATAACGAGAAGATGTCTTGATTTGTGTGTCTTCGGATTAAGCCACGTCAGTCACATAAACAAGCTCAGCCAGTTTGTTAGCATTAGCAGCTTAGCTTCCCCTCAATAACACAAAAACATCACCGACTGTGGCGTCAGGACAGGACGCAGGTGGACTCTCACCTTTTTGGGGGCCTCCGATTAAAATGACCGCCTTCAGCATGTTGACCGAGGAGCCGTGTTGTGCCAGAACACCTGCCTGATGTCAACCTGTAACAGCTGGCTGCTCACTTCCGCGTCCACGTACTACTTGTGACGTTACGAGGTTACGGTGAAAACCCGGAGCAGAGACTGTGACAGGACGGGATTTGAGAGGCGCTGTCCGGTTTCTAAACGAGAAGTCTTGGAAATATCTTAAAATTTAGTGTAACGGATTGTAAAATGAAATGTCTAAATTATTTGTAGTTTATTTAAACTAAACAATTTAAATGAATTTCTAATTTAAGACTGTTGCAGATTGTTTATGTATGTTTGTCTGTTTTGGTTTGCATTGTTGGTGATTTATTTGGTTTAATGGTATTTTGTAATGTTTTGGGATTTTTTTGTTTAATACGTACCTCACGGGCTGCCGTAGAGAGAGAGAGGGCAGGACCTATAAAACTGGGGAATTGCAGTGAACCAAATGAACTGTCAAACGTTGGACTAAGAAATGGCGTTCCCCAGTAAAGGCAGCGAGTTTCCAGGTGATGTGTGATGATGATGGTGATGATGATGGAGGTTTTGAAGTCAAGTGACCTGACGATGATCCAGCAAAATCATCAAAGGAGAAATAAAGCCAATATCACCTGTCGAGACCGGCTGTTTTTTTAATTCAAGTACTGGGGATCAGCTACAGTGAAAACTCGTAATCTCCGTGTGCCTTCCACTGACGGTGAGACGTTTGGTACGGACATCGCCGAAGTTTGTCGCTCCTCGGAATCAACGCTACAATGAGGAACTGTCTTCGCGCTGGATCCAAGTTTGTATCAGAAACTGAATCTGACAGATGACCACTGGAGCGGTGAGACATTGACTGATCAATCAACGCGGAAATAACGGCACCTGCTCGATATTTATGAACTGAGTTTAGACCGCTATTGGGTCAAATGAAATTCTGAATTGTATATAAGGTAGTAGCATATGTAAGAAAAAATTATAAAAAAAAAAACAAAACAAAAAAAAAAAAAACAATGGTGTTTTGTAATTAAATGTTAAGTTTGAATGTGGGTTTAATTTCACTGTAAGGTCTTAGAGTTAAGATGTCACTGCCAAATGAAATGGATCTTTCTGCTGAAGATGTGAAAACTGAAGAAAAGCCAAAGGGACAAGAGTTGGTTTCAGGTCCTCGCACAAGAAAGTTGACTAAAAAGGGAGAGCAGTACAGAGAAGAAGAGTCTGCAAAACAGATAAAGGCATTTCTTAAGTCTTATGCATCCTGGAAACAAACTGCAAGAGAAGCAAGGAAGAAACTAAAGGGTTTCTGCTCTGAGGAGAATCTGGATGAAATAAATAAGCAAGTCCAGAACAGTCTTGATAAAGTGAAACAGAATTATGAGTTTCTTCAACGTAATTTTTTAAATACTCCAGATATTGTGCAGAAACTAGATGCCTGTACTATATTAACAAATGAGATTTATGATCTTGTGTGTAAGCGTTTAGAAAGGGGTATTGTTGAGGAAAACTTTAATCAAGAAGTTGAAAAGGAAAGAGTGAGAGAAGTCTTAAGCAGAGATGAATATCAATCTGTTTTTGGAGAAGCGTCTATTGAAAGTTCTCCCTGCAGTTCATCAATTACTAGCTCCAAGGTTTCTCAGGGGCGTGTAATGGCAGAAGCTGATCTTGCAGCCAAAAGGGTTCAAGTTAGATCAATGTTGGAGATTGAAGCTCAGCATGCTAAAGTCAGTAAACTTGAATGTGACTGGAAATGTCATGAGTCCCAGATTATGGCAGAAATGAAGCAGAAGGAAGCTGAAGTGCTACAGCAGCTTGATGAAGAGAAGAGCAAGTTAAAGGTAATGCAAACAGACATGGAAGTTAAGATGGCTGCAGCTCGGGTTGATGTTTACAGCAGACTTGAAGATGGTGTTGAAAAGGGAAATCTTGATTTTAAGTCTGAGGTTAAATCAGAGCAAACACTGAAACACCCAAGTCATAAAGCTGCAAAGGTTGCATCAATTCTACCACCTCATGTTTGTGCTGAGATTCCTGCAGTGAACTTGGCTGAAGCCTTAACGAGCTCATTGAGTTTAAGTCGCCTTCCTGTTCCTGAACCTGCTATATTCTCTGGTGACCCTTTGAAATTTGTGGACTTTAAAATATCATTCACAACTTTAATTGATTCAAAATCCATCTCTGCTGGGGAAAAAATGTTGTATCTGAAAAGTTATCTTTCAGGAGAAGCCCGAAAGGCTGTAGAAGGTTTCTTTTACAGAAGCTCTGAGGACGCATATGAAGGTGCTTGGTCAGTTTTACAAGATAGGTATGGAAACCCATTTGTCATCCAGAAAGCATTTAGGGATAAACTTATGTCATGGCCAAAGATTGCACCAAGCGATCCATTGTCTCTCAGAGATTTTGCTGACTTTTTGAAAGGTTGTGAAGAGGCTATGCCTCAAGTAAAGGGACTGTCCATCTTAAATGACTGTGAAGAAAAATCATAAGATGTTGAAGAAGTTACCAGACTGGGATGTACGTAAACGGAGTAGAGTTGTTGTTGAAGTACTTGATGCATGTGGAGAATATCCATCCTTTGAATGTTTTTCTAGATTTATACAAAAGGAAGCACGTATAGTATGCAACCCTGTTGCTTCTCCATTTTTGTTAAAGTCTAGAACTTCTTCAAATGACCTTTCCAGGAAAGCAAAGGTTCTTAACACCAGTACGGAGTTTAAGAAACAAGAAAGTGTTCATGGTTTAAAATCTAAACTGCCTTGCTTGGTTTGTGCAGACATGTCACACAGTGTTGCTAAATGTCCTAAATTTGCAGTTAAATCAATGGAAGACAAAAGATCATTTATATATCAGAACCATCTTTGTTTTGGATGCTTAAGGAAAGGTCATTTATTGAAAGATTGTAAAACGCGGCATGTTTGTGGGAGTGTAGACGGCATCATCCTACTTGTTTGCACAAGGAGAGAGTCAGATCTCATGATGTTGCTCAGCAGTGTTCCATAACTCCAGAAGAAACACCTCAGGTTTCTCATAGTGTTTTATCTCATGCACTCATCCGAAAACATTTCTGCTACATCAAGTATTGTTCCAGTTTTCCTGTCCTCTGTGAAGGATCCTGGGAAGGAAATACTTACATATGCACTCCTTGATACTCAGAGTGACTCCTCCTTTGTTTTAGAAGATCTTGTGAGAAACTTGATTGTTGAAACCAAACCAGTACAGTTAAAACTTAGTACCATGGTTTCTGTTGATACACCCATTTCAAGTCAAAATGTGTATGGCTTGCAGGTTTGGAGTTTTTTCTCTGATACTTGTATACAGTTGCGGCAAGCATATACACGTGACTTTATTCCTGTTGATACATCTTGCATACCAAGTAGAAGTACAGCATTACAGTGGCCTCATCTTAAACATCTAGCTGGCAAAATGCCTGCTTTGCAAAACTGTGAAGTAGGTTTACTTATTGGTTTTGACTGTCCTTCTGCTTTGGCTCCCTTGGAAGTTGTTGTTGGTGGGGAAAATGAACCTTTTGCTCAGAAGACTGCTCTTGGTTGGAGTATTATTGGGGCAATTAATCCACATTTAGATCGGCAAGGAAACCAAAGATATGTACACAGAGTGATGGTGAAAGAAATGCCCACTCCATTAACTTCTGATGTTTTAAGAGCTTTGGAGTTGGATTTTAATGAAAGGGGTTCAGAAGGAAAATGTGTTTCCCAAGATGACATTCGGTTCATACGACTTCTGAGCGAAAACATTATACAAAAAGATGATGGCCATTTGGAGATGCCCCTTCCATTTAAAAAAATCCTGCCTTCCTATGTTGCCAAACAATAAGACGCTGGCTACCGTTCGTTTACAACATCTGAGGAGAAGGTTAAAGAGAAATGATCAGTTCTACAATCATTATAAAACATTTATGGAGTCTATCATTAACTGTGGAGATGCTGAACTAGTTTCTGAGGAAAATGCCAATGATGGTTGTGTGTGGTACTTGCCTCATCATGGGGTGTATCATTCAAAGAAACCAGATAAGTTAAGGGTAGTGTTTGACTGCTCAGCTAAATTTCGTGGCATCTCTTTGAATGATACTTTGTTGACTGGTCCAGATTTGATCAACTCTTTAACTGGAATCCTCTTGCGTTTCAGAAAAGAAGCTGTGGCTATTACTTGTGACATTGAAAGGATGTTCCACCAGTTTTATGTTACGTCTAACCATCGCTGTTACCTGAGGTTTTTATGGTGGGAGCAAGGAGATTTGGAAAGTGAGCCTAAAGAATATCAAATGAAGGTCCATCTTTTTGGTGCTGCCTCCTCTCCAGGCTGTGCTAATTTTGGTCTGAAATATTTGGCACAACTGCAGAGATTAAAGTTTCCATCTGCAGCAGCATTTGTGGAGAATAATTTTATGTTGATGATGGTCTAATAAGTGTTCCTACAGCTAATGACACTCCAGATTTTTTGGAACGTTTCACTAAGTTTTCATCTTGGTCAAAATTGATTAAAGTTGTTGCCAGAATCAAAAGACTTGGATGCCACAACAAATGCTATTCAAACGTGGTGAGTGTTAAAGAACGGGAAGATGCTGTTAATCAGTGGTGAAACTTGTACAAGAACAGGCTTTTGGCTCCGAGATGAGGTTGTTAAAAGGGGGACATCCTTCCCGTTCTAGCCCTTTGTTCAATTTGAATCCTATTGTAAAAGATGGACTGCTGCGAGTTGGTGGACGATTAAAACATTCACCTCTTAGTGAAGATTTTAGATATCCACTGATTTTGCCAAAACACAGCCATGTTACTCATCTTATTTTGTCTTACTGTCACAATCAAGTAAGTCATCAAGGCAGAGGTCAAACTCAAATGCAGGTCCGGCTTAATGGGTTTTGGATTATTGGCTGCAGCAGGTTGGTGGCTCAGATGATTCATAAATGTGTGCAGTGCAGGAAGATCAGACGTCCAGTGGAAGAACAACTTATGGCTGAGCTTCCAAAGAACGCTTGGAAGCATCTGCACCATTACCTATTGTGGAATGGACTGTTTGGTCCTTTATTGTTAAAAGAAATCGTAAGGAATACAAAAGGTATGGGTTTTTGTTCACCTGCCTTTATTCAAGAGCTGTTCACATTGAAATGTTGGAGGATTTGTCCACAGATTCTTTTATTAATGGCCTGCGCTGTTTCATTAGTTGAGAGGAGCCGTTCAGATATAGATATCAAGGAAGAATTTTGTAGGAGCCCAAAATGAGTTTAAACAATGTGGTCCTAAACATTTGGAGTCTTTCCTGGCAGAAAATCAATGTGAGTTCATTTTTAATGCACCATCAGCAAGTCATGCTGGTGGTGTTTGGGAGCGTCAGATACGAACCATTCGAAATGTATTAGCTTTTACTCTATCACAAAACTTGGGAAAACTTGATGATGCTTCATTAAGAACTTTCTTTTATGAAGCCATGGCCATAATTAATAGTCGTCCTTTAACACTGAAGGGAATGAATGACCCTGGTTCTCTTGAACCTTTAACTCCTAACCATCTGCTTCAGATGAAGTCTGAGTCTGCCTTGCCTCCTGTAGGAAAATTTGTGAGGGAGGATATCTATTCCTCAAAACGTTGGCGCTGTGTGCAGTTTCTGGTTGAGCAGTTTTGGAGTCGGTGGAAGAGAGAATACCTCCAGAATATTTCCATTAGACAAAAATGGCATGTAGTTCGGCGCAATTTAAAAATAAATGATATTGTAATAGTAAAAGAGGATTTTCTCCCAAGAAATAGGTGGCAGTTGGGTCGTGTTGTTGAAACAATTGTTGATAGCGATGGCTTGGTTCGAAAAGTAAAATTGAGGACAGGAGAACAAAGATCAGGTAGGGATATTATTTCTAAGAGTTCAGTAATAGAAAGACCGGTGCAAAAATTGGTGGTATTAGAAAATGATTTGTAAACTTAATGTACACAGACGAGCATGTTTTTAAACAATCTGCATGATTTTTTTTTTAAAAAAAACCTTTTAAATAATGCATAATTTTAGTAATGGTTCATGCATTATTGGTGGGAGTGTAACGGATTGTAAAATGAAATGTCTAAATTATTTGTAGTTTATTTAAACTAAACAATTTAAATGAATTTCTAATTTAAGACTGTTGCAGATTGTTTATGTATGTTTGTCTGTTTTGGTTTGCATTGTTGGTGATTTATTTGGTTTAATGGTATTTTGTAATGTTTTGGGATTTTTTTGTTTAATACGTACCTCACGGGCTGCCGTAGAGAGAGAGGGCAGGACCTATAAAACTGGGGAATTGCAGTGAACCAAATGAACTGTCAAACGTTGGACTAAGAAATGGCGTTCCCCAGTAAAGGCAGCGAGTTTCCAGGTGATGGTGATGATGATGGTGATGATGATGGAGGTTTTGAAGTCAAGTGACCTGACGATGATCCAGCAAAATCATCAAAGGAGAAATAAAGCCAATATCACCTGTCGAGACCGGCTGTTTTTTTAATTCAAGTACTGGGGATCAGCTACATTTAGTAAAACAAAACTGAATTTGCTTTAAATGTTTGTCTATAACGCAGATCAGAGATAAATATAAAAGATTAAGAAAGATTAAATCATTTATCTCTTAGTATTTTGTTGCAAAACATGCAGAAATGAATACAAATCATCAAAAATCAACATGTACAATTATTTTACACAACAAAACCACACATAAAGCATAAATATTAATGAACGTTGACTGTAGAAACTTTTCGTGCCCTTCTTTAAGCAATGGTTTTCTTGTTGCCACTGGTTTAATATGGCCAGATTTGTGGCTTGCACAAGTGTCCCATTATCTCTCATCTGAATTGTGGACGTCTGCAGCTCCTACAATTTCTTTATTAATGCTCTTCTTGCCTGTTGGTTAGGTGAACGACAAAGTCTTCATAGGTTGGCAAATGTTATGTACTCTTTCCATTAGAGTAAAAGTTCAGAGAAATGCTTTAATGTTGGGATGTTGTTTTGCTGAAAATGTCCCCACATTTTTAATTCTGGTGTGTTTCTCTCCATTCAGCATTCGCTCTGCAGAATCAGTACATTGTATTTATTAAAACAATTTTCTTTGAACTGGCGACATATTTTGAAGTTTGCAGAGAACACAGTTATAATTACATATTATATGGTGTATCAATTCTTACTTCAATTTCACCAAAACCAACAATTTTTAGAAAGTAAAATAAAGTTAATATTTTAGAAAAAGTCCAGGCCACTACCTTTTGACCTCATTAAAGGAGAACCAATGGAGCAACTTATTAGTAAGAGAGAAATAAAGGATGAAGCAAACAGTAAAAGGGTTTTACAAAATTATTGATTTTCAAAGAGAGTCACACAAAAGGCCACATTTATCAGTCCCTGATTTCACACTTAATGACGAATTTGAGGCCTTACTTTCTGGAAAGATATTCAGAAATGGACAAACTCTAATTCATCATTCCATCATTTTTATATCTGAAATGTAATTACTTTGTAGATATTTCAATTCAATTCACTGGTAAATAATTAATCCCAAAGCAAAATTAAACATTTTAACTCATGTGATTCAGCATAACACACAGTGATTGTATTTGTGCTTTTTATGTTTTTCATAAGGGTGCAACAAAATGTTTCCTACTGGGAAACATTTTCCTACTGCAAAATGTTGGACTGATGGTCCAACATTTTGCTCATCTTTGTTGTTTTTTATTATGTTGAAACATAAAAAGGCAGAAAACATTAAGATATGCACATCAGCCACTACATTAAAAACCAAGCTTTTAAATCGATTTGAGACAAAAAATAATTTAAGTTATTCACACTTTTGTAAGTACTTTTAATAGAAAAAAAACAAAAGCTATGTTGTTGTGATGTAATTACATAAAGACTCCCATAAAAGAGACATTAAACCTGGCAGTGATACAAAATGCGAGGACATGATTGCTGTGTATGTTACACTAGGTCAAATAAAATAATGTTCAAGCAGATAACTGGAAGTAGCAAATGGCAATGTTTATTTCTTCACAGGTTCAGCTCAACTCTCTTGTGCACAGCAACAGCGCCACCAACGCCAAATTGTTATAATTCCTTTTGCTTCAGATTTTACAACAAACAGCCTCAGAGGGCAAAATTAGACCTAAAGCGTTCAACAATCTTAAATCTGGAGGTTCAATTATTTCTTTGTTTGGAACACCACATAATGTTTCATGACATATTTCAGCTCTGTCACCTGAAACTTCAGTTCATTGTCTTGTTTCTCACAGTATCTTTTGCACCAACACAAAGTAGGTTAAGTTGTTATTTAAGAGTTATTGCAGAAAGCAAAATAACTCAGCTGTCAGTTTGAAAGACTCATAGAGACAGCAAATAGTGTGCAGTCATCTCTAATGGAAGAGTCTGCTTTCATTCCTCCTCATTAAAACATAACCTGAAGTAAAACAGTCTCCTGAGTGGTGGTGTTCAGAACTCAAACACATGCAAATAAGGTGTTAGTTTTCATCAAACAAAATGCAAGAACATTTCAGTCACCAAGGGGTGAAGATGCTCTGGAGTAGGCATCGTTTGGAGAAGAGGCAGAGGAATGTGAAGCACTTTCAAACTGTCGAAAGTTTAAAAATGTATTTAATTTGCCTGCGTCTCTGCCTAAACAGTTTTCTTTTATAGCGCTTCTGTTTTTTATAGGCTGCTTTGGTTTTTTTAACTAATCGAGAAAAAAAAAGTGAATAAATGCAAAATTCTTAACATTCAGTTCTAGCGGTTCTGCCTGTTACTAAAGTCTGATAACTGACTCAGTTATTAGTCTGCCTGTTCTGATGAGGCGATTTTGGTTCTGAAAGATGGCAGATCAAAGTTGGGTCAAAACTTTTCCCATCATTTCTTTTTGCCCGTCAGATTAATGAAGGAACTTGAGTCAAAATGAAGCCATAAAACCCATTTCCTTTCAATCCTGAGAGACATTTATTCCCTCATTACAGGACATCTTTGTATTCTGCAGTGAGAGACTAGAACTAGTGCTGCATCTTTATGATTATATTTAATTTTGAAACGGAATTGCATATATTAGTTTAATATTTCCTCTTAATTATGACCGTCAGTTCCTCTATAATCTTTAACTAAAGTATTTATTTTAGTGTTTTAATTTAAATGTGATTATTATTGTTCAGTGAATAGGACAATGCAGTGCCCTTTAATTTTTCATAAGTTTTGTTATGTTGTAACTGTTATTGGTTTATGAGAAATATAAATATTATGTGGAGAACTCAGGCGGCCCAAGACTACAGGGCCCATAACAATGCAGAACTTAAAACATTAAATTCTCTGAGCATTGAAGCATAAATGATGACATTGAGAAAAGTTTATATTTGATTTTTGTTCATAAATGATTGACATAGAACTGCCACTGTTAAGAGATACTTTTATATATTTGTACAGGTTTCAATGTATTAAATTTATTTCAGCATTTTTTT
The DNA here is from genome assembly GCF_027474105.1 of Poeciliopsis prolifica. Lineage (NCBI taxonomy): Eukaryota > Metazoa > Chordata > Actinopteri > Cyprinodontiformes > Poeciliidae > Poeciliopsis > Poeciliopsis prolifica. The sequence continues at coordinate 16,142,496 of NW_026562382.1, forward strand.
TTACAAATCAATTTATTTTCAAACCTATAAATCATAATAAACATTTTATAATTGACAAACATATCTAATTAAAGTACCAGGAAATTCGGAGATAAAAAACAAACAAACAAAAGAAGCAATAAAAATAATATTTATTGAACATTTCTCAAAGATTTGATAGTTTCACACCAGTAAATCACTATTGTGCTAACAGGGAGGTTGTTCCTAAGTAAACCTTAACAGAGGATGTCAGCTCTTGTCACAGCATAATTTATCCCCTAAGGAATTTCATATTCAGGGTGAAAGGGTCATGAAAGCCAAAGATATGTACATAACTGTGTTTCTGGTTCATTTAACGGACAACAGTTACATTTCTTTTTAAAGAAAATGCAGTGGTTTTGCTTTGACTCATTTTAAACATGAAATAATCCTCACAAAGAAAGGCAGAAATATAAAAATAAAGTAGCAGACAAAGTCACTTTGACTTAAAAAATAAAAATCACATGTTTGTTTTGACTTATTTGGCCTCAATATTATACAAATTAAGTCAGTACAGAAGTGAATATTGTCTAATAATGCATAAATACAGCATAACTCAATCATTCAACAATTATTCAAGTGGTGTCAAGAGCCATCAACAGAGGTGTTTATGTCAGCTGGTTTCTAGCTGCGTCCTTAGTGAAAAAGAAACCAACATAAAATACTTATGAACTTGCTCTCAGGATATTAATATCCATACAGCATCACTCCTTATATCACCTAAAACTAATTATGTAAACTGTTCATTGAAATCAAGAAACCTAGTCTTTAACTTGTGCATCATTATTATCAGTCATTCCTGCATTGGTTTGGTGTGGAATGCTTTACGTCGTAGCTTATATCCATCCTCCTCTGGATAAGTGGTCAATATATATTTTTTATCTGACTTCATATAGCCACAAATTAAATCTGTACCGCAATTGTTATTTTACCTTTTTATCCTTATTTATTAGCATAAATAAGTTTGGTAACTACAGTTTTAAACTGGTAAACATTCCTTCAGTCGATACAGCAAAGATTCAACTTTCAAAGAGAAACACTGATCACAAAAATGTTTTTGTTTTTAACTCACCTGGAACATTTAGCTGCAAAGCCTGTTTGTTTTAACACCAGTCTTCATATTTAATGCAGTCTCAGTTCTGCATGCTGCCGCATTGTTCCCATCAATATAGTTCAGTAAGGTGACATAATTCAGATCACAATACCTTCACATATCTTTGTTCACATTCACAAAGTGAAGCATTTTCAGATTGTAAATATTACTTCTGTTTTCTTACAAGTGAGAAAAGGAAAAGTACTTCAGCGTTTTACCTGCAGTCAACAGCGATCAGAGTAATTCGATCATCAGACGATGAAGGTGGGAAATGTGTGTAGTATGCAAGTCAAAATCCAACATGAGGACTCAAGTGTTTAACTGGTAAAAGTGAAATTGCTAGAAAGTTTCAGAAGAACTGAGCACTTATTGCCAGACAGAAATATATCCGAAACCTGGAGACGAAGTCATCTTATATTACTGCAGCTCTTTAACCCCATCGCCTCTTTTGTCCTCATCCAGCTTATAGTTCATCCCCTTTGTCACAGTTTCTTTGTGTTTCTCCACACTGGGAGATTTCTGATTCCCGTCGACTGCAAATAAGACACTGACAGCTTGTAAATATTTTGCACATCCCCTTCTCAAAAAAAAAAAAACAATAAAAAAAAACAAGCTTCCAACATGGACACAGCTGAAAAGCAAAAAGGAAATATTCTCTGATGAGCACACACAAATACCTTTTGCAAGGAAATAGTGATTTTCCATTTGGCTCAAATCAAACTGTAAAAAATCCAGATCTCGCTATAAAAAGGAAAAAAAAAATACCTACAACAAAAAAAAAAAAACATCATTGGATTTGTTAAGTTAAACAAATCTTTTTTATGAATTTGACATAAAAAAGCACACATACTTACTCCCAAAATTTTAACAGCCAGAGAAACATATTGCTGCTGTTAAACAAGGTCTGTAACGGAAACTTGTGTTTTATATTATTATTAGCAAAAAGTCCTAAGAGTTCTAACTATTTAACAATTCAAAACCTTGCAGCCTGAACTACTTAAAGCATCCGTAAAAGAAACCTGATTGTACCTATTTGCAAAATGACCAAACATTATTCTTGAAGGTCTACATGACGTGTATTATTGTGTGTATGGTACTATAAGATGAACGTGCAATTCTCTAAACAGGAATAAATTTATCATTAAACTACAATCCTGGAGAGAGAAAATAGGACTACTATGTTACGATTAAATAATAAAGATGGACTTCTTTTCCTATTGGTCACACTCTGCTCAAAATGCCATAATGCCCATTCATAGATTTTCGAACCAGAAACACTGGTTTGTCCGTTCTGTACTGGAGTCCTTTTGCTTTACTACCTCCTGTTAAAGAGGTCTTTCCGTTTTCGTAGCTCCTCTAAGACCCGCGCCCTGAACTGCATCCAGTCTTCGTCCAGGAACTGCTGGACGCCCAGAGCCTGATGGAGCTCTGCAGAGTGGCTGCGGAGGAAAGGGTTGTACTGCTTCTCCTCCCCGATGGTGGAGGGGCTCTGATAATGAAGTGCATGACAAAAACAATTCAGTCTCAGAAAGCTCCAATCACTTTGTTTGTTCTCTTTTTGGCAGAAAGGAAATGTATGCAGCAAAGGATTTCTGCAGCTGAAAATCAGCTCAGATTTACATTTGTGGATGTCTGACCCAATTTGAATACTGCTTCGTTTATTCATGCATTTTTTGGACCCTGAAGTAACTTATGTAGCTGAAGAATATGTATCCAGAGTATTAAAAATATTTCTGAATAATCATTACTGACCAGAATTCATTCAGCTTTGCTGGCTAAAGTATTTACAATGATTTTGTAAAGGCAGAGCCACAACATTCAGGATATTAGAAAAGGATTCCATGTGACGAACCAATGCAAAGTCATAAATAATTATAAAAATGAGAGGAAAACAATACATAATTTTCCATTTTTGTCCCCCATCCTTTGATACCCCTTAATTAAATCCAATGCAATTCAGCAAATATGTGGAGGAATATGTCAATGAAGCTGCTCAAAGGCTAAGATGAATAAAACTTAGTAATGGGTGAATATTATGATCTGAAAATGCGCAAAAGAGGTCGACACAAAATCAAATGTTTGATGCAATGGAAGTGAAAATTGTGTTCCAAAATTACTTTATGCTGCAGAATCTGAAGTGTGCAAATCTTAAAAAAACATGTACAGAATAGGCCATAAGTTTACATACACAGGAACGTGTAAAATGTATATGTCCTTTATATTTCAGATACCCAACGAGATGTGTTTGAACAAAGAGCAAAGAATTGAAATTATACTGACGGATGGATCAGGAAGAAGTTGCAGGGTTGCACAAAACTTGAACAGAAAACATGAAACGAGCATCACACACGACACTGTGGTAAAAGTCCCACCAAAATAATAAAATGTTTATTTTTTTCCATGTATGAAAACTTATAGCCCATCTATGCTCAACTTTGTGTCTGTCACATAAAATTCCTCAAAAATACATTTAAGTTTGCAGTTTTGAAGTGAGAAAAGCTATGAATACATTTTGCATAACAGACATGCGGCTTCATGAAAATCAGCCACAAACAGAAAACATGAGCAGAGCCTGAATCTCATTAGGCTGCTTCAGTGTCAGAGTCCTGGCGCCGTTCGTACTGGTTCACCATCACACTGCCGTGGCTTAGAGGACACATGGATACACTGGAGTCTATGCTAATCTTATTAGTAACACCTGGCCTTTCCCTTCCATGAAAAGCCAAAACGCCTGTCTGAAGTCAGATGCGACTTTCTTTTCCAAAAGAAATTCCCGAATCAGGAGCCAATATCACCTGGAACGGAATAGGTTACCATAAAGCTGCTCTGTTTTGGGATGAGAAATGAGTGAACAATGTCCTCTGATGCCAGGAACTAACTGTAAAATAGTAGGGATTTTATTTCATGAACAGGAAAATAATCAGCAACAATTCGCTTTCAGACAATGTCACAGCCAATTAAATGTGTTTACGCTTTTCTCCAATAACAATTGCCAACTGTGCAGAAAATGTGATATTGAAAATCTTTCTATGCGTTCCCTTGTAAAAATATTTGTACGCTTTTATTTTTTTATTAAACATTTCTGTAATATTATAACCAAAAACTAAAAACAGTTTTGAGCTCTTATTTTATAACGCAAAGTAGTGCACAATAAAAAGGATTATTTTAAGTGGGCTTTTCCACATAAAAACATGAAAACTGTGGCAAGCATTTGTCCTCAGCCTCCTTTCACTCTGATTTAGGGCTGGAACAATTCCTCGAATGATTCGATTACCTCCATTATTAAAATCCCTCGAGGAAAATGTATCTGCCTCGAAGCTTCGTTAAATTATGTTTTATTATGTTGCACATGGTGTTCCAGCCGGGTCATTGTTTGTGTTGGGCAGTGATATCTTTCCCGCCTGCGAGTCGTGTTAAGTGATGGCTGCACAATGTCAAATTTTCCTGGTTTTTATTGTTTGTTAGGGGACCAGTAAGCATTCTTTAATCAACTGGTGCGGTGCTTGCAGTACGCCACCATTTCCCGTTGCAGAAAGAGAGAGAAAGAGCTTTAAAAAAAAGAAAGAGAAAGAGATTTTTTCCGGATTACGCAATTAATCATAACAATAATCAATATTCTTTTACAACAGATTTTTCCGCAATAAAATTCAGTTGATTGGATTTTTACTGGCAGCGCTCCACACAGATGTTTCCTTTTTGAGTCAATTTCCTGATCTGCGTCTGATTGGTAGAGTTGTTTTCATCCACCTTGCCCACAGTAAAGAAAAGTGAAGCAATATAAAATGCAGGTGATCAAGTACATAAAAGTTCAAGAGGTATGAACACTTTTGCAACATGCCGTATTTTGGAAATGGAGGTTGACAAAACTCCGGGAGGTAAAAACTAATGGAACAGCCTCTGCAGTCATGTTGTATTGATAAGAGGTAAAAAGCAATCTAAATTCCAGGTAAGCCCTGAACTGAGAGTCTCTGCCCAGCTGCAGAGTGCATCACAGATGAAGCTCGACAGTAAGCCTGGAAGGTTAGGGAGGTGACGGGAGTGTGCAGACCAGGCTTTGACAGCATGTAAACTGTATGCAGCGATAAGCCTTGTTTCCCAGGTGCAGGACAACACGAGTCCTTTCTGGGAAGGCGGGCTTGAGGAATATAACAATGGTAAAATATCATTCTCACCGAACAAAGCTTCTGGTCTCGCTGCTGCAGCACCCACTGATATTTGTTTTCTCTGGTAGCGTTGTGTGGCTCGACCTCAGCAGCAAACAGCAGGTTGTCCTCTGCATACTCATGACCTGCGGGTTCAAGGACACGGGAAAAAAAAAATCAAAAATTCACTGCATGTCAATGACACTGAAAAGCTTTCAAAGTGTTTGTCGTAACATGACAAAAAATCAAGCATACTTTGAATGGATTCCAGTTAAAAACTGTCCATAGTTTGCTTCACAAATACTTCTGAATGACAACATGAGAGAAATGAATGGATTAACTAAACAGTGTAACTTTAATCTGATCGTTTTTTGTTTTTCTAGACTCTCAATTCTTTATGTAAATTTAAGGATGGACAGAAGGAAACAAAGAAAAAACATAGACAGGAAAGAACACAATGAAGGACATGAGAAGAAAAGAGGGAAAGACATGAGGATGGAAGAATGGAAGGCCACAAAAGAGGTAAGAAAGAAAACATGAGAGGAAAGAAGGAAAAAAAGAAAGGACACAAGGAAGGGCAAAAAAGGAAGAAAATGAAAGGCCATAAAGATGAACAGAAAGGACAATAAAAGGAAATAAAGTGTGGAAACAAATGCATTTCTAAATATTTATCCAGACCTGAGAAAAGCTGAAATCAAATTAAGCACTTTTCTAAATAGTTTATGGCTTTGTGAGAACTCTTGTTCTTTCAATCTGAAGTTTGAAAAAAAAAAAAAAGCTTTTCTGTCTGACAGTAGAAGCAGTTTACATACCTGGCCACAGTAAAGTATCGTCACTTAAGGAGCCGACCGTGTCCAGAGATGAGAGCATTGTTGTGGCACTGCCCTCAAACATCCTCCCTGAAAACATTAAGTTCAAATCATCTTGTTAGAAGAAACAAGTATTTCTTCTAACAATAATAGAAATATCCTTTATTGTCCCTTACAGGGAAAATTAACTTGTACAAAAGCAAAGGGACAGTAAGGACAATTTTTCAACACCATAAGAAAAAAATACAGTACAATTCAAAGAAATGTGCAAATGAGTCAGACATTCTGAAAAAAATAATAAAAAATGTAAACCTAATAAGTATTGCAAGTGGTACTGTTCAAAAATGACAGAAAAGTATTAAGAAATACAAAATCAAAGTCACACATTTGCATTTTTTCACTTTTATTTCAACAGCTGGCCTGTTTCCAGTTGACCTAAGTTGTTGTGAAATTGATGTTTTTCAGCATTGCACAATCTTCCCTGTTTTTCTTTCATCCGTGTCCTAACTCGTTCAATACAAGTTGAGGAAATTATGATGAGTGTCGCCCAAAAGCAAAAAGAAAACTAATCAAAAAGTGTTCAGGTGAAAAAAAAGAAGTAAAAAAGCTTTTCCCCCCAATAAATGATAGTTGAAAATTTTTTTTCTGGAATCTGGAATGTTTGGTGCTGAAAAGATCTGTCTTGGTGTCATTTGGTCCAGTTAAAGTCTCAGTGTAATTAACATTTGTAAAGAAACTGGCTGGTATGTAGAAAGCATCTAACGGTTGTTTCATGGATTTGAAGAGCCCGAGAAGTCTCTCTTTGCTGCAGTTTTCCAACAGTGAGCTTTAGAGGTTTACTTTACCTCCATCCCATAATGCTCCCTGTGTGTGAGAGCAAGATAAATGTGGGACTAATGGAGCCTTGTTTGTCACAGTTCCACTTGTTCTAAAGTTTTTCATTATTGCTCCGACTCTAGATATAAACAAGTTTTGACAAGCAGCTACTTTTTGTAGCCAACTTCTGACTTACAAAGACTAACATGTCTTTTCCAATTCTGAAAGTGTCTAACAGAAATGTGTCCCATCATATTTATGCCCCAGTTGAATGGCGTGTCATAAAATTAAAAGTTTCAAGACATTGATGTAATTTAAGTATAAATTTAAAAAGTTTATTGGCTTGCAAGAGTTTTTCATTAATTTACGCAAAGAAAAGAAAAATGGAAAAATGAAACAAAGTAAGAAAGAAGCGAGGAACTCAAGGACTTGAAAGGCCTTGAAAAAAGGATCTGAGGAAGGACACAAGGAAATAAAGAAAAAAAGAAAAATAAGGGCAAAAAAGATGACAAGGAAGGAAAGAAGGAAAAGAAACAACAACGTAAGGGAGGGAGGAAAGAATTGAAGGAAAACAGCATTTATGCAATGAGATAAGAAATAAAGGCTGGAAAAACTGTTTCTTCATACTCATCTTTTTTAAATACTTAAGCAGATCTAGAAAATAATAAAATTTTTTACTTTTCAGACGGCCCTGCAATTATTAAAAGGTTTGTCAGAACAACTGCAAAGGGACTTGAACTGAAGCCAATGTGCCACTGAAATAAAAGATAATAAAAGATGATAAAAAAAAGTTAAGGTTTTGAACATCTTTAAACAGAAACTAACAAGCATTTATGAAAAGCGATGTGTAACTGACCACATCCTGAGAGGAACACCAGATCCCCAGAGAAGAGGCTGGAGGGAGAACCGGCCGCCGGGCCGTCCAGGAGGTAGATCATGTGACCCACGGTGTGTCCAGGGGTGAACAGGGCCCTAAAGTGCAACCGACCCACATTTACTGTGTCTCTGTGCGAGAGTGGGCTGGGAAGAGCAAAAATAAATCAAACTGATGTCCACAAAACTAATTAACGTAATTAGAAAAAAGTAAAAGCTAGAAAAAGAAAACAGGAAGTCATTCAATGCGACCTATGATCTAAAATAAACCCCCACAAGACAAACAAGAACAGTTAATCGCAGCGTGATAATTTACTGTGAAGTCAGCTGCTGCTGCGAGGGCTGGCGGAGGGAACAAGACACGACTCATTACAGTAAAAGGCAAACGTTGAAAGTGTGTGTGCTGCCCGTGCAGGCTGGGACTTACTGTGTGAGGCCAGGAATGTTATCAGCCGCGCTTCCGTACACATGACAGGAGCTGTGAAGCCTTTTCAGGCCTTTGTTGCCCCCGCTGTGGTCCCTGAAAACACAAGAGAAGATAAAGGACCTTTGGAAAACTACCAGAACTGACACATCTGAATATTTAATTTAGATGTATTTTGTTGCTGAAAATAAGCTAACTCTATATACACTTAAACGTATGCTTACCAAAATTACTAGATACTCACCAGTGCTTGTGGGTACATAATATAGCTTCTAACATTACTCCCTCTTCTTCAAGCACCGTCTGAAAAGTTATAAAGAAACATCAACAAAGTGTGCCATTTACATGTAAGCTGGGAGAACTAACTAATAACAAATGCTTTTACTTTAGCAGTTCATCATTGGAGATTTTACCAGAAACCTGACAAGGTAAACTTCCCACATTTGTCGAAAATACAGCTTCAGGTGTCAAAACACTTCTGCATTAACGGGAAATGACAGCTGATGTGTTCACCTGAACTGTTTGAGGGTCTGCAGGGTCTATAGCAACTGCAACACTGGAGGCTGTGTCAATAACAAGGTAGCTGTAGTTGTCAGACAGAACGGAGATAGGAATTATTTTAATACCTGTGGACAAACAAGAAGAGGACAGATCAGAATACACACAAAATCCATAAATACACGGAAAAAAAGATGACTTCCCTGCTGAAGCTTATAGAATAATATATACCAGCTGAACCTTTTTACAACTTGTAAACGCAAACATTTACAACATAATACTGAAGAGAAAAATAATAACATATATAATAATAACATTTTGTTTTTTCTACATTGTTCCTCTGTCTGTATATTTAGTTTTGTTATTCTTTGTTTTTTTAAAGCATCACAGCATGATGCCGTCATGTATGTTCATGGTTATGTGCAGTTATGTGTAACAAAACTTGATCAGAGCTGCAGGTTTTTTTAAGGTTCAGAAAAACCTTGAAAAATGTATTAGGATTTTATATCTACTCGAAAATTATCTCGGTGAGACTGTCATAGAAAAACAGAGTGACTTCAGTCAGAGGCTTCCTCAAATTTGTTGTAATACAGGCCGCTACAGGAGATTTTCCTACCCATAGCCATCACCTCTGACAATAATTCTTTAATTAAATGGGTTACAGCAACATTTAATTTAAACTTAAACACAGACAAACAAGGTTTGATGCTTCTTCTTTTATAGAGATGTTATTTATCGAACATTATGTAACCACAAGAAAATGGTTAAGCCAGTAAGCCATTTGAGTGTCCATGAAAATACTGCTGTTATTATATCTACATATAAAAACACTTGTTGGTTAGATTTTTAGCCATAGAGGAAAGACCCCTGGGCGAGCCTGTGAGTTTGCATTAGTGTTGAATTCTTTATATTTTTGACTAGTGGGCTTTTCAAGTCACTTCAGAAGGATATTAATTTTATTTAGAGGAGTCAGAGTAAAGTGGAAATAACACAAATGGATGCAGCACTTCTCAGATTGATGCTATTCCTTTTATTTTATGTCAGTCTATCATGTAAAATCCTAATAGGATATGCAGCAGTGGTGCTTGCACTGCTAGGAAAATGTAAATAATCCCTGAATGTACCATTGAGCTCCATAGGACGGGTTGTGGAATGACCAGCAGGGTAATTCTCCCTGGCTTTCCTCAATTGCCTCTTGTAGTACATATAACCCAGTCTGGTCCTTGTGTAGAGTGTATACCTGGAAAAATAAAGCTCAAAGCTAAACAAGATATTTTAAACTCTGACAAGCAGTTGACTCATTAGCATGCAGGCAAAGTTTTCGGCATTTAAATAAAAAAACGTAGGCTTGCTAGCAACAGCAGTCAAAACAATACACGTCGCTAAGCTACACAGACAGAAAACCTTAAGTTGTACTGACGCGATTCGGAACAGCGGCTTCTCTGTTCGAGCCATTATCCCGTTCAGGAGCCGCCTGCAAAACGCCAACGTGGTCCGCCGGTACCGAAAAGATAAACACAAGAAACAGAAGAAGGATGCAGCGACCAGCGGCGTTGCTATCCAATCAGGAAGCGCCATAGCCTGCGTTGTGCGTTGGGCGCAACGTGATGACGTCAACGTGATGGGACAGCGTCAGTTTAGTCGTCTGGTCAAAACAAGGCGGAGGAAATAAAAACAATACACGCCATTGTTCATAATTAGAAGCAGTAATTCTTGTTTTTACAGTTAAAATAATAATAATAAAAATGCATTTACATTTATATTCAATTATACTTGGATTTGCAATTTAAGAATAATTGTGTATTTCCTCTGTTTTTGAAGAGACATAAGAACTAGGGTTTTATTTGCTTTTGTTGCATTGAGTTACACATCAACATGACAAAAATAAAAATAACAAAACAAATTCACACCCATCATGTGAGTATGTTTAAACTTTTCCCCAGAACAGAACTATATTTTTGGGGAAAGAATAACAAGGAAAACACTCTGGGAAAAAGTTCAACTTTAATTTTGTTCCGTTTTTTTTATGTTTGTTTTTACATTTCATTGCATTCTGATCAACTAAACAATGAGGGTACCGGTGTGTGTTCCAGTTGGCATGCTTTCTCTGAAACAGCAGTGTGAGTTTCAGTGAGCGTATCCAGTTACACAGAGGACTTGTTCCAACAATGACAGTCATTGAGCAGAGAGGACGGAGGGGCATTCTGCTCCCATCACAGGCTGAGGCCAAAAAAAGGTAAGTTTCTATTTTTCACATATATTCAGACTAAACTATGACACAATGGGGAGTTTAATTAGACCCACGTTCTCAGGTTACCTGTTCTTTTTGTGATAATAATACCGGATTACTAGACTTTTAAAGTCATCAATGCAAACCTTAGTTTAAACAATGTGGTTATATTACTGGCTATATAATTCCTAAAAATTAAAACAGCTTGGCTGGAATTACTTTAAAACTCAGCAGCAAGAATCCTGAAAATGGTGAAGGTAATCAGAAAGTGAACCTTTGTGTTTTGGAATCAATATAAAGTTTTTCTATTAGTTTTCTAATGGTTTTCTTAATACCACCGATAGGAAATAAAGTTAATCAATTTCTTATTATTGCCCTCATCTTGGTTACAGCATCTAAATATTAATGTTTTAAAAGCAAACTAAAAACTTTTCTCTGATATTTGTTATATTAATTAATCTTGCTGTTATTTTGGATTTATCACAAATATTAAGGCTAAAATTTATCTTCAAATCACTGTAATTTTTTGAGTAATTTCTTCATAACAGTTAAGTTTCCATTATTTTGACTTGTCTAACAATATTTACTAAAGTAGACATTTTTAACTTGTTTTTCTTATGTCAGTCTATCTGTTTTAACATGTGCAATTCTGTAAATTTTCTTTTTAAGGTGGTGCAGAGAAATGTCTTCCAAAACCGATTGTCCTCCATCCTATGAGGACGCCCTGAAAGACCCTAAGATTAATATTTACCCCTTCCAGACACAAAATGGCGCCCTTCTTCCCCCTCCTCCGTCCTACAGCCCCAGTCCCGGCGTGTGTCCAGGCCCCGGCTTCCCTCCGTCTGTCCTTCCCATCCCCACTCTGTCAGCAGGACTGTCTGCGTCCAGCCCAGGTTCCCAGGAGCTTACACAGACTTTCATCACTCACTTCTATTGAATTCAGATTAACTTCTGAAGCTTAAATTGCCTTTTTTGCAATTCTCAATTCTGCAGGAGAAATGGATGACTTTTTCAGCAACCAGTGGGAGAGCACGTCCATTCGACACGCCTTCATCAGAAAAGTAAGGACTTTCTTTTCTTCTCTTTGCCAAAGTCAGGGAGTCAAACTGCTCCTCTGTTGTTCAGTGTGCCAGTAATCACTGTTGATCTGACCTCCATCTCCATCCCTGGACAGGTTTACTTGATTTTGACTGTGCAGCTTGCGTTCACCTTTGCAGTCGTTGGCATCTTTACATTTGTGTAAGTCTCCCGGTTCAGTCCAATAGAATACCACTTCTACTTGTTTAGTGCGGATGAATAAAAGAAAGCATTGCTGCTCTCTCTGTTGTCTGTGGTTTCACAGTGACCCAGTGAAGATGTTTGTCACCCAATACCCAGCAATCTACTGGGCTTCGTTGTGAGTTTACTTTCCATCTACAGTAACTAAACTTTTAACAAAAATGTCTAATTTTATTGTGAGAAAAAAAAAAGAAACTTTTATTACATTTGAGTCAGCCAAGCAGAGCCACATTCCTGATTTATTTCTCCATAGTGCTGTTTTCTTTTTGGTGTATTGCATTCTCATCTGCTGCAAAGAGCCAAGGTAAAGCAAGGATCATTTCCAAACAATCAGAAATTATTGTTTTTAAAGACGTCACATTATTTTTCTTCATTTTCTGTGCAGGAGGCGTTTTCCATTGAATCTGTTGCTGCTGGGAATATTTGTAAGTATTTATCCTGAATCTGGAGCCAAAACCTGGGTGAGGAGTTAGGGCTTGAGCCAAAGACTGGCAGCAAGTAAAGATGAAAGAATAAAACAAGCTCTTGATTAAGAAAAAACATCTTGTCGTGTTTTATCTTGCAGACTGTTGCCCTGTCTTGTATGGCTGGAACAGTTTCAAGGTTGGTTTTTGAACACCTGAATTCAGCGCACAAGTCTTTTCTTTACGTTCTGTCAGGTTATAAACACAAACTTCAACGTGTTTCATTAAAAAAGATCAACACCAAGTAGAAGAAGTAAAAATCTTGGAAGTCTGCATCTGTATTCAGTTTTTCTCAATCAACACTTTGGAGGAAACACTTTTTTTTTTTTGTCTGGGATTGTTTTTCTTTTAACCTGGTTTGTTCCAGGATTGTCTTGAATTCATCTCCCTCCATCAATTGTGATTAGCTCTTTCAGTCCAAAAAGCTTGTCCACATCATCATTCTGCCACTACCATGTTTCACAGTGATGTTGTTTGTTCACTGTGTTTTGCATGTATGTTGAAAAGTTTCAGTTTCATTTCTATTTGTAATAAAATTGGAAAGCAAATAATAATCTTCCATTTTCTGTCACATAAAATCCAAATAAGATGCCCTAAAATTTGTGGTTTAAACATGGCAAAATGTTATTCTATTTAAATCTGTATGTTTCTGTTTTTCCAGCTATTATGAAACCAAAGCAGTGATAATCGCCATGGGAATAACAGGAGTCGTGTGCATAGCCGTGACAGTCTTCTGCTTCCAGACGAAGGTATCTGAAAATGGTTTTTCTGCTGCAGCTCAGCAGCCTGTGGCTTGTCAGAGGATGTCTTTGTTGTCAGTGTAAAAGAACTCCATTGTCTCACATTACAATGGGGCACTGAGCTCCTTTAAATATTTAGAACATTGATGTGAATCCCATCTGATGCAACTCCAGATACATAAGTTGCATGTTTGGCCAGTACATGGCACATCCAGCCAACTTTTTTATTTTCTTTATTGCAACTTCACTCAGAAACGTAAAAAGAGAAGAAAAAATATATTTCCACTGCTCCTTTATATGTGGCTTGAAGCGTGTTCTGTCTCCCTTTCATCCTTTTAATGACTTGTTTCTAATCACAGGTGGACTTCACCTCCTGCGGGGGATTTCTCTGCATAGCTGCTGTTTTGCTCATGATCATTGGGATCGTTACGTCCATCGTGCTCTCCTTCCAATATGTGAGAACTCTTTGGTCAAGTCCTTTAATATATTCTCGCTTCTCTGCGTGAGCTTCAGCAGTAGCTCAACAGGGGTGTACACGTGTGACCAATTTTCTCACTTAGTCTTTTTTTATGTCACTCAACAGGTCCCCTGGCTGCACATGCTCTATGCTGCAATCGGAGCCATTGTTTACACTCTGGTGAGTAAATGCTGACATAATTACAAATCATTTCAGTTTTGTGTTTCTATATTGATCAGCAGCAAAAGGCAAATTGGTTTCAAGCTATATTGAGAAAAGCTAATTAGCAAGTTGTTTTTATATGAATTGCAGCACAGTGCAACTCTAATTTTATGCAACGTTTCTTTTCCAAATAACCAGAATTTAACAGTATAGTGTTTAGATTTATGACTTGTGAAATGTAAAAGTTTAATATACTGGGATTCTGTGGGATAAAACGGCACAAAGTAGCAAAAGCTAAAATGTTAGAAAAGAGGATAATTTGTTTTAAAATGTTCTCACTTTGTAGAACCACCATTTCCAGACGTCATTGGAAACGGTGTATAAAGTGCATCTTAAGTACATGTTCCCCTCTGACATTTTCTCCTTTTACTTTTCACCAAATCTCTATGACTGTAGTACATTCCTAGTGATAAACCCTGACACTTTGTCAGAGGTTTAGTTCCTCCAGCTGAGAGGCTTTTACTTCGGGACAAATTGTGACAAACTCACTGGACTGACTGACAGGTGGCGTCGGGTCAATTGCTGTTATACATCTTTCAGGTTATGTTCCTTCTGCTTTTGCCCATTCTTCTTTGTAAAATACCTGAAACTCAGTGAGACTGGAAGGACAGTGTCAGTGAAGAGTAAATTTTACATCCTATCAGAAACTTTGTTAAGTTTTGCTCTGGACTTTATCTGAGACATTCTAACACCATCTAAACTGTTTCATTGTAGTTTTGTTTGTTTAGGGTCTATTTCGCAGCTTCCAACAGGGTTACCTCTAGCGTTTTTCTGTATTTAGCACCATTAATCTTCTCTGTCCATTTTTGAAGAAAAGCAAAGTTATTGTGCTAAGAGTGAACCGGTTTTGCAGTCTACCTAACTGTTTGTTCTCTGAAATGTTCAAAGCTTACCCTGCTTTAAATTTCTCCACAACTTGATCTGCCTGTTTCTTGGTCTTCTTGTTCATTAAGGTTCCGTAAAACATGAGACCCACACTAAATTGTTTCAGATTCTTCACGTGAAACTTATTTTCTGCTCTTTTCTAAGTTTTTAGTCTACAACACTCAGCTTCTCATCGGGAATCGGGAGCTGGCCATCAGCCCAGAGGAGTACATCTACGGAGCGCTCTCTCTCTACGTTGATATCGTTCACATCTTCCTCTTCATCCTGCAAGTCAGCGGAGCGGCAACCGACTAAAGCAATCACCCAGCAACATTTTATCAGTAAATCCTGAATGTACGGAGTATTTTGGGGAGCAACGTCACATGTATGCATGCGCACCAATCAAAAGAATACTTTGTGTAAAACTTGCTCACCATTATGTAAACTTTACTGTAGTTTTATTTATGTTTGTAACACTGAAGCACTTTGATGCTCTCTTTGGAGCAGGAATGGAAATTGGAGACCTTAGCCAAGTATGAGTGAAGAAAGGCACTTATTTATGATGTAATATTTATGTATATAGAACAAACATCTGAATTATTAATCCTTTCAAACCTAATTATTATTTTGGTAATTTATGTCCTTTCAGCTCGCAGCAAGAAACAAAAACATATTTTTTTTCATTAGCCATTTTTATTTCTCATTAATTACTTATAAAACACATTTAGTTACAGGCAAACTGTTGAAAACCACAATCTTTATATGTAATGTTTGTGCTGGTAATACAAAGGACTCTGATTTGTGTTCCAGTTGTTTAATCCACATAATTAACCCTTAGAAAACCTTTGTTAATTAGAAGACTAATTAAACGTGTGCAGCCTCCTCTGGGAGTGTTCTGGCCCATTCCTTCCCACTTCAACGCGTCTGTTTTTAGTTGTTAGAAAACTGTGCACACAAATCAATAAAGTACCTTCTATTACAACTGCTTGATTCTTCTTAGTGATGAACTTCTATCAGCCTGTTAGAAACAGGGGGTGGAGTTATATCCCACTCATTCCCCCCTTTCTGGATTGTAGATTAGTTGTAATCTCCGTCACCTACAGCTTTGAGTCCGGTTGAGGTGAGATTCCTCTGTACTCAGGGTGTGAGACGTTTGGGGTCACGCGGGAACATGGAGGTCTGACGCACGTTGTGGAGACCCAGGTACAGCATGCAGACTCTCTCCAGACCTGTGAGGGAGGGTGGGTTGGTAACTCACCAGATTCAGATTTAGCTTCCAGTAAAAAAAGACTATAAAGCTTCTTACCAATCCCTCCACCACCATGTGGGGGAGCTCCATATCGGAATGAGTCGATGTACGACTTTATCTTCTCCAGATCTATAATAATCAGGAAAAAAAACAGAATTGTTACAAAGTAGCATACTAAACATTTAGCTTTTTTCTCCACAAATGCTCCCCATGCTTTTCACATTCTGCTATTGTAATACCTGCCATTTGACTGTAGAGGGAGATAAATCCTTTCAAACACATTCTGTGAATGCGCTTATGTCTAAACTTGGTTTCTTACCAATCTGGTGATGCAGGGCCCTTTCGGTCAGCAGCTGAGGGTCGTGGACTCTCTGAGCCCCAGACAGGATCTCCTCTCCTCTCATGAACATGTCATAAGAGTTGGAGTATTTCTGGTTGGAAGAAAACCCAGAAAAGAATCATATTATCTGTTAATTAATAGAATATTTACACTAAGTATGTAAGGTCTTATATATAAATAAATAAACAACTTTCTGAATATAAATCTGGGTAAAATGAATCTTTACACCTCGACCTGCTTCACAGTTTCACTACAGAAACAAAATTTAGTATTGTTTATGCAGATTTTATATGATGCATCAACTTATATTACATAATTGTGAAGTGAAATGAAAGTGGACTCCAACCAAAAACCCCCTGAAATTTTCTCTGTTTGAGTTCATCCACTCTGAGTCGATAACACGTAAAACAACCTTTGTCTATAGTTGGAGCATTTTGTCACTTCTTTCCACAGATTCCCACAGGTCTGGAGTTTGACTAGGCCATTCTAACAATTTTTGGCAGTCCGTTGAGGACTGCTGTAAACTATGTCAAAGTCTGAAGTGTTTTTCAGCTTCTAACAGGTTTCCTTCTGCATTTATTTCCGACTTTGATCAGTTTCTGTATTCATGGTGAAGAAAATCATCCCAGTGGTGAGACCAGGGAAACGTGTCTTTTTTTCTGCCACATGCAGCGTTGGGCGTGAAAGGAAAAACAAAGTTACATTTTGATCTCACATGTCCAGAGGACCTTTGCTCTGTTTCTTTCAACAATTACAATCCATTTACCATTCCAGTATAAAATGTCAGAATGGTGCCAAGTATGAGCAATGGATGTCCAGAATATCAAATTTCTCCAATTTTCTTTGTTTATAAAATCATTAACACTTCTTAATTTTTTGATATTTTGTTGGTCATGGAAAGAAATTAGTGGTTATAAAGAGATAATATATGAAAGGTTTAAGGGTTATTAATACTTTTGCAAGAAACATTTCAATAAAATAACTTTTTAAACGTAAGAAAATATCTTTTTTTTTATTTATGGAGCTGAATAGGTCGAAAAACGTCCTTCTAAAAATGTATGGAAGCAGATTTATTATTACATAATTTTGTTTTTTAGATGATAAGTGTTTTAGTGTTTTGTGTAGATGAGAAACTTACAGGGTTGTTTGGATCTGGCATTGTGTAAAAAGGTCTAACAGCCAGTGGGTATTTGTCCAGCACATAAAAGTCAGTGTCATACTGCGGAAAAACACAAATAAAAACAACAGATATGAACAACAGGTAGTTGCATTAAAGTGAAGCAAAAGGAACCAAATCTTGAATGAAGCAATTTTGTTTTTGGATTTAAATATGGCAGTGGCCGGCAGCTCCAGTCCTGCCTCCCTGCTCCAGAATTAAATGCCTTATTTAGCTGTATGGCATGTCAGCAAGTTTAGCAAATGTCTCATCATTAACTGTTCATTTGATTCAGATGTGTTGGAGCAGGGATGCACCCAAAAAGGTTGCAGGACAACGGCCTGTGAGGACCGGATTAAACTCTACAAACCTTTTCCTTGACAAGACGACCCAGCAGCTTCTCATTAGGAGTGCTGCAGAATAAAAAAAAAAGATCGTTAAACATTTTATTTACCATCAGCAAAAAACTTTCACACAGTTTTCAAATGCTTTCATTTCCTGCTCAAAAAGAAAAAGTTCTGGAAACGTGGTGTTATCACGAGAATTACATAAAGTTCCTTAAAGCATATCCTGACTTCTGCATTTTCAAATTAAAACTATCTGACGAAACATGGCGACCCGTGCAGAGGGTCTGTGACGTAACCTGACCTCAGGTCGTCTTCGTCTCCTATCTCCACTCCGGCCTCGCGCAGCATGGCCAAGGCCTCCGTGTATTCAAGCCGCAGAGTGGGCTCCAGGAATTTAAACGGCTCGCTGGGGAACTGCTTGTTCACCGTCTGAATCTCAGTCTGGAAGCTGATGCAGAAAAACCAGAGAACAGTTTTAATTTTATTATTCATTGATTTTCACATTTTTAACATAAAATATATAATGCAGGAATAATTATTTGCAGAAAATGAGAAATGGTCAAAATAATGAAAAAGATGCAGTGCTTTCAGAGCTCAAAAAAAGCAAAGAAAACAAGCTGATATTCATTTAAAAACAACAATACTAATGTTTTAACTCAGGAAGAGTTCAGAAATCAATATTTGGTGGAATAATCAGGAGGTTTTCAATGAGGTTCAGTGCAGTGAGCTCTTTATTTTTCTCAGTGCTCTGTTAGATTTATTAACAACAACCAACAGTTTATCATATTGACTCAAAGGAGCTGAATACAAATGAATAAGTATACAATGAGAAAATAATTTATGCTTTACTTTTATTTCAACTTTATACTCTGGTTTGTACTAGTTTTTCACATAAAGTTTGTGGTTGTAATGCCGCAACATGTAAAAAAAACTCCAAAGGTTCGCGAAGTTTTTACAAGGGAATGAAAATCCCTCACTATTTCCAGAGAAACAGAAAACATGAATCAGATCTTAACTGTTATATCTTCTAATAAATATTCTTTTTAAAATGATGTCTAAACAGCATGTGACGACAGATGTTTCCAGAAAACAACAGTCATGAGTTGCTCTGAGTCAAAATAAGCACACACGTCAAAGGAAATAGTCTGGGAAGTCATGAGAACCGAAGTAGCAAATTGGACTGAGAACAGAAAAGAGGAACAACTGTCATAAGGTAAAACAAACCAACAAAGGCAACTTGAACTGCATTAGTCGGCATTTACTCTGATAAAGCCGACTTTCCCTGGACAGATGCTTCAATCATTAATTTACGAAGTGGGACTTTATTGTTTATTGTGTTCTTCTTTTACTGGAATGCACCAACTGACAGAAATGCTGCAGGGCTTTTTGTGTGTGATATTTACTCTATGATTTGGCCATCTGCTTCCTGCTGCACTGATTTCCACCAGTAGGAGGCAGTAGAGTCACATCGTATCAAATTCCATGGTGCAACTGGCTTAATGTTATTTTGGATCTGCATCTCTTCCAAGTCGTCTTTTGTATCATTTGCATACATAGATGAGAAATTATTAAACTCATTTTGAAAAGAGGCCAAGAGAGTTTTATTTATTTACTTATGATCCAAAGAAACATGAAGTCATGGATTGTTAAAAGTTTTCCAAAAGTCTGAAGTTTCTTACTGGAAACTGTAAGATCCCAATAAAAATTTTTACAGGAACAGTCAGGGGTGCCGGTACATATGACCCCGGTCATGATGCCCTTTATTGTTGCAAAGTGCACCAGTCCCTCCTGCAGCTAAACTTCCAGACAGCATGATGTTGCCACTGTCGTACTTCACAGATGAGAAGATGGTGAAACCAAACCAAAACCTTCCAGAATGGTATGATGGCTGGACATTTCCATGGTGTTTATACTTGGAAATAATTGTTGTAACTAATGGCTGTGGCCCCTCAGGTCTCTGGGACTGTTGATTTTAATTTCCCATTAAGTCACAGATGGCAGAATGTTGAATAAATCTGCAGGTGTGTCTTCATTTAACCCAAATGTTATGAATTATTCAGTTTACAAAGCTTTAGTATCGTCTCTTGGCCTTTTTTCAAATTGCTTAAAGAGTTCTTCATGTATATAAACATTTGAATTTGAACAAAGTAAAAAATCTCACTTGTTTTTATGGTATTTAGTAAATAGGAATGATTTTCACTGACCTAAACCAAGAAATGTTTAGCCTGATGCAATAAAATGGTTTTCTTCACATTTATTAAGTATATGTGAATGTACGTTTTCTTCTGTGTTTTCTTAATGTGTAAAAATATATTTTTCTTAGTTTATTCTGATTTATAAAGATACAAGAGAGTCGATACTCCCTTTGTGAAAACAAATAATCAACTATTTAAGTAAACATATGTAAAATTTATTAACCCAGTTTTCTGTTGTGTTCAGGTTTCTGGAATCCAACTCAGCTTGGGATATTTATGCTCATACAAAAACATTGTGAATAAAAAGTAGCATTATGTGTACTCTTCGGACACAACCTATAGCTTGAATAGGATTTTTATCACTTCTCAGCAGATTTATGACCCTCTAAAGCATGTCTAACTGTGACTTGGTAAATATCCTGTCTGGCTTCTTACTTGTCTCTGAGGCCCTTGAATATCTGCACCATGGTGTCAGTGATGGAGTCAATCACTTCGTGGTAGTGGTAGCTGAAGGCCATCTCAATATCCAGACCCACAAACTCAGTCAGGTGACGGTGAGTGTTGGAGTCCTCTGCCCTGAAAACTGAACGTCGGACATTTAACATCAGGGTCAAAAGAAGTCATACGTTAAAAATGACAAAACTAGCATGCAACCTGACTGGATCTAAAGGAAGAAGAGGGTAAAATAAATGTGGATTAACAGTTATGTTAATTTTTTCTTTTTTCCCCACTCTTCCATGAAGGCCAGAATAGTGGAGAGCTTAGCTAATTGTTATGTTGAAAGATTGTTTTTCAAATCAACTTGAGCTCCTCTGAAGTTCCTCCTTGCTACTTCTCTGATTAATAGTCTGCATAATCATCATGGTCCGTTTATGATGCCGTTTGTTCACTAATGTTCCCAAACAACTTAGAAGTTATATAACTGAAAGTGAAAACGTTTAAAGGGAATTAGACTTTTACAAGGTACTGTATAGTGAGAGTGGAGATAAATCTTCAACAGTCTCATTTCCTCCCCTGAACAAATAACCAGCCACCGACTGGAGTTGGACCTTTTTATTCTCTTGCTTCTTTTCTAAAGCGCATCATAGATCTAGGGGCTAAAGCTGAACAAAGCTGAGCTTCTGACCATTTAGATATTTGAGCACATTTGACCTCACTTCTTCATACTGAGCCTGCATGACTGTAACTAAGGCAACAGCAGTGAGCACAATGATCTTGAGCCCTTTGATTCGTCAGGTGCAGCCACAGAGGAACTGGGAAAAAACACAATCCACCGAGCGGTGTTCTCTTCCTAAATATACATCAAACAAAGTGTTTTAAATAAGAACGTCATTCTATTAAACCAGCTATGCATTCAAGTGTTTGCTCACCTCATCAGATGGTGGCAGTATTTCCTCAACTACAAAGCATGAGGTTCTCCCAAGTCTGTGTAAAAAGTATTTTACAAGTCCCTTTACGTCACTAACGGACCAACTATAAGCTCTGTCCACAGTTACAGGACCAGTGGGATGTCTGTTAAACTTTAACACATTTGGAGCCATTTTAAACGTGTCATTTCAGTTAATAGGGTCTACGGTTTTCATTACACTCCTGATGCTCATTTTTTTATTATGCCTGTGAGGACTTTGCCAGCTTATAAGGTGTCAGACGAGAGGCGTCTCTTTTACCAGGGCCGACGCAGAAGACCTTGTCAAAGTCAGCACAGATGCACATCTGCTTGTAGAGCTGAG
Organism: Poeciliopsis prolifica; assembly: GCF_027474105.1. Taxonomy (NCBI): domain Eukaryota; kingdom Metazoa; phylum Chordata; class Actinopteri; order Cyprinodontiformes; family Poeciliidae; genus Poeciliopsis; species Poeciliopsis prolifica. The sequence continues at coordinate 16,164,441 of NW_026562382.1, forward strand.
GGGACTGGGCCAGGTAGGCGCTGGACTTGAAGTAAGACACCGTGAAGACGTTCGCTCCACCTTCGCTGGCAGCTAGGAAAGGGCAAAGACAATTTTCAGGAGTGATGGGGGGATTTTTTTTTCCCAGCTCAACCTGCAAAAAAAGATTACTATGACCTGCGAAGGCTGAGAGTGCTTTTCAAAACTTCACCCAATCTTACCTGAGGTATGGCGCTCTACAAAACTCTTGGAACATTTTCTTTATATTTTACCTAAAAGGAGCAAAAAAGTGCCCTGTAATGTTTAAAGTTTTTCTTGGAAACTATTTTTCAAGTAGTCTGAAGGCAATTCAAAGTTCCTGGACTTATTTTTTACCCTGTCTGACAAATTTCAGACCTTTTTGTGTTTTTTGAGCTTCTTACTCACACTGAAAAATTAACAAGGTGAATGTTGTGCCAAAAAATATCTCAAAAATTCAAATTGAGACTGACAAATGAGCCCAAAATCAGCCAAGGTTCCAGCAGAACCCAAAAAGGACGATGAGCATAGCAACGGTTTCTATTTATCTGTCTGCTGCTGGAATAATTGCAAGACAGGGAGTGATTAGTTCCAACTAGAAAGGTCTCAAAGCAATTAACTAATACTTTACAAACTGGACTGGAAAATATATGCTCTTCCAAATCAGAGGTGGATGAATGAGGATTGCTTGAGATGTCTCTACAACCAGACCTGTAGAGAACTTTATCTACACATAATGGAAGGGTAGCACCAGTGTGCAGAACACTAATAAAGCCTCAAGATTAATTATATAAAAAAAAATAATATTAGTATCATTATATTATGAAATGTTTCACCTGTCCAACCTATCAAAAATAATTCCCAAAACACATCAGATCCGTTTTAGCATCTGATGCAACAGAAATGCGGCTCTGATGATGTAAGCAGCAATTAGATGATGTTAAAAATCAATGGAGTCTCGTGATTTCCTGTGAATGTGGCTGAACAACACAGATTCAGAGGTACGTAGCAATTTGATGGAAATGTGACGGGTGAACAATGTATAAGTGAATAATAATAAGTGAGCTACATTACAAAGTAAAATGCATCCACTTTTGTGGGGGAGGGGAGTATGAATTTAAATCTTTTGCTTACTCATGGTAGGAAATCAGAAGTACGGAAAAAAAATGTAATGTTTATGCTGGTAGGATATAGACTTTAGCTTTAATAACATACAGCTACATCATTTTTAAAGTTTAATCAGTAATACTTTTATAACAAATTTATGCCAGATCATGATTTCTTGGTTAATGTCAAGTTGTCACAACAAAGACAGTTTGAATAATGTCAACTTTGTATTCAAAGTGTCATGATTTACCGAATGACACTTTATGACAACAGTCATAAATATTCATGAAGACTTACTCATTTTTATGACTGCTGTTATGTCGTGTTTCTGACGGTGTCATGACTGTCTTGTTCACAACATGTTAAATAAAGCTGTCTACCAATGTCTCTCTCTAACGGTGAACTCAAGGTTTTCGTGCATAATTTTGATTCTTAATATCAAACTGGGGGAAGGTTTGGAAGAAGAACAATACTTGAATAAACTCCAGGAATCCCCCTTTTGGTCGATCAGATCACCTTCAACTGCAGTGTTTCCTCCCATTGGAAATCAAGTTTGGACCTCAGCAGGTCCGACCTCCGACCTTTCTAAGGCTGTCAGCTGACGAATACCTCGACACTCAGGTTGGCCCTTGGCCTCTCTCCTGGCTCTGCCCTCAGAAAGTCAAAGTCGTTTCCCTCGCTTGGACTTCTGAATCGAAATGTAAATTCACAATCAAATCTGAAATGTTTTTAGATAAACCAACTTCTGGACTACACCAGGTGAATGAAGACACCTGCAGAAACCTGAATGAAGACGGCAAACAAAAGCAAAAATTTTAATCACATGGATCAGAATTGAGATATTCAACTGGTTGTGACTGCTATCCCCACACCTCCCATTATGGTATGTGGAGGTGTGTGTGTGTGAGAATGTGTGTGTGTGTGTGTGTGGCTAAAAATACTATGGAATTCACTGAAACCTTGTTGTTTACATTTTAGAGATGGTTGAACTAAAATTGAACTATATCTATCACGGGAAAAGACAAGGTTGCATCCAGAAAAGAAGCTTTAAAGTTGTTACTGATTCACAATCAAATCAATTAATTATTTATGGTTTTAAAGTAGCAAGAAAATAGTTGAAAGATTATTTTATGTGTACTGGGATGCATCTTAAAGCTTAGCCATTTTCAGTCTCAGATTATCTTAGCTCACTGTCGTGATAAAGGGGTTGATAAGCCTAAAAAAACTGACTGCTGACCTTTTCCAACACTTCAAGCAGCTCTGTAGGAAATTATTCTTAACAGAGTTTGCTTCTGTCCACAACACAGATGTTTGATAAGCAAGAAACTGACCTCAGGAGAAAAACAAAAACCGACTGATTGGGAGTGGGAACAAATGAACAAGATAAAATAAAAATAATCAGTCTGACGTATCGGCCACCTGCTGCTCCAATTCATAAACAACAAATGGGTCATAGGAAATGAGACTTAAAATTTTTATACCACTTTCCTGTTTTTGTCTCTGGATAAACGGTCACCCTTCTACTATTTTCAATTTAATATTCAAACATAAAATGACGCTTTTGTAGATCTACTCATGTCATTCTTAATGTTTCAAGGAGAGCCAATTTGCCAATTTAAATATATTTTCCACATTTGAGCTGTAACTCAACTTTAAGGACCAATGGTGGGACTGCCTTTAGTTCACCTTAGAATTAACTTTGAATAAGATTTTCTGAAAGTAAATAATAAATTAAAGATTATTTCTTTAAGCACTTTGATCTTTGCTCAAATAGAAACTGGTATGATGAGGGTGGAGTCATTTTTAGGTGTGATTTGAAAGTGAACCACAAATTGGTTAATTGTACTCAGACTCAACTGTCTGATAACACTTTGAACATCAGTTGACATGCAGCTAATTTTTTACCTCGGAGGTTTATAAAAATCAACAATAGTGTTTGGATTCTGACTCAAATGGTTTGTTTTCTGGTAGGAATGAAGCTGCTGACAGACTTGACCAGGATTCTCCTGCAAGAGATTTGAATCTCAATGGGATTTTCAAAATAACAAGGCCTTATAATAATGATAATAATAATAATACTAAAAAGAAAGTTTGTGATATCCTTTGTATTACACACAGCCTATGTAATATCTGCACCGCCAAATCTATTGAATGTGAATGCATACATTTGAAAAGTTGAGTGTTAGAAATAACTGAACAGAAATATTGATCATTTGCTGCTCTTATGTTTAAATATTGCAAAAAAACTCACATTTTCCAACATGGGTTTGGTTGAATTCAACTAAAACACGTGATACCTCATGTGTTTTAGTGAAGTATCACTAAAACTTCACTAAATAACGATATACCCAAAGTCTTGTTAGATGAAGACTTTGTGTTTAACAGGCATTGTTTTTGATAAGGCAAAGATAAAAAAAATGAAAAAAACTCAGCTAAAATAAAGAGCTTAACAAAGTACCCTTCAAGGTCACTTTGCACAACAGCAAACTCTCTGAACCTAATGTTCAATTACTTTATGTAAGTTGTCATAATGCGGTACAAACTTATTTTTAACCTTCACCAAGACTGCGATGTGTTTTTATTCAAAAACAACACGTTTCAGGATTACATAACGACCAGCCATGCAAAGCACATCTGCAGCTTTCTGTTCGACACAAACGTCATCAAGGAAGACGCTATCTGATGTTCTCGTGCCATAGTGAAAATATATAACAGGGCGTGGGTAGGGGGGTTCTCACACGGCACAAACTGTACGCTGCGTGTGTGATGGGTGTAGCCAAGGCAGGAAGATGCGGTTTTGCAAAAAGCACATCATGTTGCCTGGCAGGTGCCGCCAAAAAGAAAAAACGCGGCAGTTTTAAAATGAGGCGAAGACGCAACGATTGGCTCCCACGCAGTAAAAGAGGAAGTGAGAGCGAAGCTGTTCATTTCAAATGTGAGAATCACGTGGGAGTCCAGGGATAGCACAAAGACACTGCCCTTTTATATTACATGTTTTGGAGTTTTTTATGTAACATGCTTTTGCCGCCTCTGTCTCAGGTTTTAGCTCAAGTTGAATATTTCTACTAGAATAGAGGAAAAATACCAACAGGAGAAGAAACACAATTGAAAGAGCTCAAAAACATTTGAACTCTGTTTTGCAGGGTGAAGAATCTTTTTTGTTTTGTTTTATATTCTCTCCAGCTGGCAACTTCTTCGTCTAATTAAAACCTTGGAGTGTGAAAAGACGTGAAAATTGAGAGGTGAAGGTTTGATGCTACAAAAACAATCTTCTGAATAGACTTTGACAAAAGCCACGTCTCCCAATCCTGGTCCTCGAGGCACCCTGCCCTGCATGTTTCAGATGTTTCCCTACTTTAACACATCTGACTCAGATAATTGCAGTTCAATAAAAGTCTGCTAATCGGCCAGCAATTGAAAACGGGTATGTGTGAAGCAAGAGAATTATAACTTGAGGAAACATGGGAGAATTGTCATGTTCCAATGGCAGATTGTTTCATTATACTTTTGTACTTTTTCATCAATATTAAGAAATTTTTCACTTAAATCAAGTTCCTTTATGCTGAAAATCTGCTTTTAAGTTGGTTTTGCTTTATTTCAAGTGTACTGAGACATTTGCACAAGAAACTAGACCAAAAACACTAAGAATGTGTGTTTCTGCTGTGTGAATGAATAACAAGCATTGGTTGGTTTGGTCTGCAGTTTCTTTTATGCTTTTGGCTTTTTTTCCCCAACTCTTGCTACAGTTGAAAGCAAAGCAGGGGAGATCACTGTTAAAAATTAATCCTCAAAACAAAATTGTGTAACAGATGAAAGAGCACACTGAAACATAAGAGTATACTCCCTAAAGTAAAGGCCCCATTTGTGGAATGAACAAACAGCTTCTCCTCCTCCAGAGCTGCCATGGGCCACTTGGGCTGCATGTCTTACTCTTTCCATTTTCAGATGATGGATTGAACAGTGTTCAGTGGATTAAACTTCCTTACAACTTGATCCCTGAACTGTGCTATGTTTTCCTTGGTTTTCACAGTTGTGAGACTTTCTTGCTGCAGCAGTTTTAATATGTTTGCTTTAAGCAGTTGAACAAGTCTATTATTTTTTTAAAGTTTGTTTTTGCTCTCTATGGTAGGAAAAGCTGGTAGAGGGGGTAACAATTCAAGGAAAATACCTCTGAACTCTGAAAGAATAATTGTTGTGTTCTGAACCAAAGTACAACTACAGTAAAACTTCCCTTTTCCAAATAGAAATTGGTGTTCAATTAAAATGAAGCAGAGAGGCTAATGTTTTAAGTTTAAGATCCTGAGTGGCCTAACATTTTTTCATATTCCAAACTGTGTCATGTTTGCATGACTGTTTTGGTTTTATGACTAAAGTTGGGAGATTCATCTGAACTTAATGTTTGGTTTATGATTTTAAAATGCATACTAGTAGAGGAAGCGTGATTTACAACCGTCACTTCATGACTCACAGGGCACCTGTGGGCGGTAGGATGGAAACAAGGGTGCCTCCACTGAGATGGCTTAAAAAAACAAAAAGAAAAAAAGATCAGTTTCCCCAACTGGGCCAAGATAAGAAAACAGTTTTACCAGATATTATTTTGGGGGTCTGGATCTCCACAAAGCCCTTTTTGGTGAGGGTGTCTCTGAAGAGCTGGCAGACTCCTGACTGCAGGCGGAAGATGGCCTGGCTGGTGGTGGTCTTTGGGAGGAAACACAGATACACATACACACGCATAAAACATTGAACCACAAGCAGAGCAGCGTTACCACACACAGAGTGATTCATTGGACTCATTACCCAATCGGAACAGATGTGCAAAAACAAGATTGCCAGTTTTTTTTGTTGTTTTTTTTTTTATCTTGCACCTCCCGTCTGCACGAAGGTTGAAACATTTATTTTCTGCCAAGGGCGAGACCTGCATCAGAGCCCGGTGGGAGCTCCGGGAATGCAAAGCCTATCATTATCAATGTAAATGCTGACAGCGAAGATTACTGTTAAAAATTAACCCCCAAAACCAAAATGTGTGACAGTTGAATAAAATAAGCAGACAGAAACGTAAAAGTACACTCCCTAGAAATCCTTTGACTCATCTCAGATTACCACAAACCTCTACAGTTTACTGGCCTGCGACTACAACTATTACATGTCAAAAGGAGAGAAACTGTTGCTATCAAGTCTCATCTGTACTGATGGCCTAAATTTGAATAGACATCATGACTACTTCTTGACAAAAAAGGGAAAAGTGATAGCATGCGAGTACCGGCCAACTTCTAACTCGACAGACAATGCTTCAGGGATGTCTGACTGAAATCTGAACCACCAGCGAGAACAATTGGTAAAAAGAAGAAGTGAGAAAGATATAAAACTTTCCTGAGCATTTTTATCAACACCTTTGCAAAGCTGCAAAGCAGAATGGCTCTGACTCATTTTTGCTGTGCGTCATACGTTTGGGCCGAACCTTTCTTTTAATCTGGGGAAAACAATCAGAAAAAAGCCAGTTTGAGTGAGGCCACGTTTATACCTTCGAAAGCGCTTCCTGTTTACAGCAAGTCTGCAGCGAGAAGGTGCAATGGGGGATATGGAGGCAGTAGTTGGTCTCCTCAACCAGCAGCTCTTCTGAAGCTGCGGTTACTTATAAGAAGCACCTGAACATCACTTACAACTCAGAGGCAAACTCTACGGTTCAGAAACCCAGCTGCGGTGATGAGATACCACAGACGGGTTTCAAGGTCCAAAATTTAAATTTATGGTTACGTGCGGTTTCAGACGCACGTCGCAAGACGAGCAAAGAATTCATCTTTTTTTTTTTTTTCCCTTACCATGGTAAACAATGACAGACTCCAAAATGGTTAAAATAATGTTAATACTGGAATTTGATAGTAATAAAAATGTCTGAAGTTAATCTAACAACTCAGTTATTCTTTTAAAGTATTTGGCAAATGTGAAATACCTTAGAGAAATGATAAAACCACCTCTAGAGAACTGCATAACATCTGACTATGCAATGACATGCATTGCATTAGTTAAACTTCTGCATTTTATATTGTGACATATTAACAGATAAAATGTAGCATTGCAAAGTATACAAGAAGTTTATTTTCTTTGTATAAAATCTCAATATCTTAAAGAAATGCAAAGTTATTAGTGAATTATACAACTATCACATTCATGCTCATTTTGCCAGGGTCACATTTGGTGACACTTGTTTAAAACAGCAGAAAAAAATGTTTTTCAATAAATTATACTATTGGGAGAAAATCTATATATTTAATATTATTTATTTTTTCCAACATTTTGGGTAGATTGCTCACCATATAAGGTCAATTTTTGCACTGTAACATTAACACATTCGCCAACGTCTACACAAATTGTATGTTTTCTTGAAGACACATGTTGAAAGTTTTCATGTCTTTGCAACCATTATATTTAAGCAATTTGTAGTTTATTTTCAAAACTTGCATGTTGTGATGAGGTGAGAGACAGTTTTGCTCTGTTATGTTCATAAGTGGAAGAATAACTACAAAAAAAACATCCTTTTACCCATCATTTGATCAATTCAGTTTCATTTACAGAATCATTTTATAGCTTTAAATTGCTTATATTTTTTCAGTTTGATACACTACTCTTTCAACAAACAAATCCTGTATGTGAAGCTGTGCATGAACCTGTTAAAATGATCTCCATTTGTTGCAGTTAAAGCATAAAATAGAGGAACTAGAAGCAAAAATATACTTTAAAAATGTTAAATCTGTAATGCTGTTTAAAATTAACAATCGCACATCTAAAAAATAATGATGCAACGGTCAAACAGCAAGGAGCGTACATATATCACTCAAAATGTTTTGAACTGCACTGTTTCAAAGAAAAAATGAGCAATGAATGAAATAACTCTGGACAGATTGCAAGTCCAAGCTTTATTGCACAAACTAAATGAACACAACTGAACTTTCTCTGCTTTTCATTGTACAAAGCACCTGATGTTCAAGCATCACATGAGAGAAGTTTCATGGAAACTCAACTATTCTTAGAGGAGCTTTATGGGTCCCTCATCGAGTGTTTGTCTACCAGAGTGGGAACCGCTTTACAGCCTCGCCAGGCCCTAAAGTGAACAAGTGATGACAGACCCTCGTCTGTGAGCTTCAAGTGTTACAGAAACAGGTGTTGTTGTGAGGCTTTAGAGCGCCGTGTCTCTGCTGTGGTGTTGCTGCCTTCCTGCCAGCCGTATCACCGATACATATCAAAACAAGGCGAGACTCGGCGGCTATGTGCCTTCTGCTGCTCGTATAGATTTAGCATGCTGCCGCATTGTGTGGGAGATGTGCTAAATCACAGATGAATGTTTGCTCTTCTAAGGTGCAGTGGTTTGCTCAGTCGTTTTGAAGTTATTAGGTAGTTTGCTTTCTGTTTGATCTAAAGTACCGCGCTTCAATGCTGTGGCAGTTTCAGCTTAACCTGAAAAGTCTGAATGAAGCCGCTTCTAAATTTAGACGATGGAATGTAAAAGATAAGTTTTGAATGGTGTTGCTTGAATTTTTTACTGAAAAAACACGCATGTTTGTAGGAATGTGAACTGAGATTTTCTTTTCCTCCACCAAGTGTCACTTTTAGGATAATATCCACCAATTGATAGTTTTAACACATTTCTGATGTCTCTTACCCTGAGATCAATCACCCTGTTGTCCAGCCTGGTATCCTGGTTAACAGTGGCTCTTCCTTCCTGAGGGGAAAAAAAACATTGTAACATCACAACCAAACATTCGACTTATGAAATATTCAACAGAGCTGATCTGTTCTGCTCCTGTTCTTCACACAGGGGTGCTTGTATTCAGTGATGTGTAAATATTTTATAGGCTTTTTAAAGCTCACAAGGGATGAAACATAAGGAGTGTTGCATATCTGGATATGTTAAGATATAACATATAGGGGCCATTCTCAGTAACTTAGAAAAGTAACTTCATTCCACTAATTCAGCTAAACTCATCATACAGAGCATGATGTGTTTCAAATGTCCATCTAATCATGGCTTAGTTAATAAAGCTCAAAATTGACTTTTTTTCATAAAACATAATATTATATATCATGCAATAAAAATAAAACAGAAAGTTATCACTAAAATGGAAAAAACTAACTTGAAAGTTATCCAGTAATAAGGTCATAACATCCTCCACAAGGACAATACTGTGCCAGAAGCGTTTGCTAAAGAAGCTTGCTGGTCACTGGCTTATTAATGTAACGTTTAGTGGAAGGAAAAAGTGAATATAAAAAAATGTAAGCAGGTTTTTATGAGTTTTATGCCATAAGTATCCAAAGAAGAATAATTTAATTTTGATTGTATTCTAATTTGTCGAGAAACATTAAATTAGCAACAACAGAGATGTGCTAAGTAGTTTTAATTCATACATTTGAGTGAAAAAAGTAAATGAAAATCTGTCTAATTTTGGGTATATATGTGCATGCAAACATTCTTCTCTATCCATTTCAATGCTACTAAAAATTTCAAGTGACCCGTTAAAAGAAAATACCTCTTGTAAGTTTCTTTAAAAATGAAGTAAAGGACATTCAAAATCAAGTGAGAGATAAGTTAGGGCAATCCAAAAATGTATTTCTAATTTATATTTTAGCCATTTAAATTTTCCCACTAAGGTGACAACTTGGTATGCTAAAGATGATTTGTGTCGTTTAAACGTCAGACTGAGAACTGTCCAAAAAATAAAAAATTGCAGAAGCTATTAAGGGTTCATAAAGATTTAATAAGGCCTAAAAAATTTTAATCCTTTGCATTGTACAAAAATCATGAAACCAATCTGAATATAAAGTAAGGATTAAAGCAAATTTCTCACTTAAGTTACTTTAGCTCAAGGAGCTAACACTAGCTTCTAGGTGATAGGGTGACCAACTTTTTTCCCGGAGACAGAAAACAAATTTCTGTTAATATCTTCTGTTTAAATAAGAAAACACTAATGTGCTAATAAATTATTTTCCCTGAGATAAATAAAATGTGACATCAATATATGAACAACTAAATAAACTGAGCACTGACATGTCCTAATATTTTCACACGACTGTGAGAATATGCGCACCAAGCACTAAATGGGAAACAAGATCAGATGCAGATTCAACAACAAAAATAGTCAGCTGCACCAAAACATCTGCTGTTCAAGACAATAGGGAACCGATTCAGAAAAGGGAGGAATATAAAGAGAAACAAATAAAAAAGTAAATGTTTCATCACAGGAGGAACTAATGCTTCCAGGGTCATGTCGTGCTTCCTCAGAATATCCTCTGGGGCGTGAGTTAACAGCCTATGTTGCTACATCCTGCCCCAGACAGCCTCATACAGTGGGGAAAAAGCGTTGGATAGGCAGACAGTCAGAGCCGATCTGCCCTCTGTCTCTGGGGACGACAGGTGCTGCTACAAGTGTGTGACTGACATGTTGAATCCCAACAGAAAACACCTGAGATCCTGCTGCAGATGTGAAATGTAGCTGGTGGACACAAACAGGTGTGTTCACTGCAACAAGGCACAACCCGTGTACATACAAGGACAAATTATTTGACATCCCTGTTTGAAATGTGCTAAAAAGTCTTTAATAGTTCACCCTTCACTCCAGTTTTGTGCTACAAAATACTGTAAATGGTTTCATCAAAGACATCAAAAATTCTATTTGTGATACCTGCAACCATCCCTTTGCAAAAAATAACTTCACCCTTGTTTTTATTTTATTTTTCTTTAAGTTGGCCAGAGTTCAAAAATGAAGAACTTCTAATTATGAAGTGATGTTTATCTGTTATTCTCAGGTAGAAATATGCTGTGACAGATGCTTGTTTCTCTATAAAATGTCAAACAACTTCCTCTGAGATGTGCTCGTCTAAATAAGTCTAGAAAGAACGACGGACAGAGAAACAAATAAAGTTTAAAACAACTGCAACAGGGATCCAAAACGGCTGTCAAAGCTTCTACGACAATCAGACGCTTTTTCTCCACCATCTGTCCTAAAACAACTGTTTCTGAAGCTGCAGTTAGCCTAGTTTAAGTAGAGTTTAAGTGGAAGTAGTGTTCTTGTTGGATAAAAATTAAATGAGCTAGAAGCCCAAAAAAACCAAAAAACAAAACTCAAGGTAACACAAAGAATGCACATTGTTAGATACAGTGGAATATATGCTTCTCTTCCAAAGGACATGGGATTATTTTGAGATGTGCATGGTGATATAAACTTCAAGTCAACACCAAAACATTCTTAAATAAACATTCTTCTCTAATTAAAGCCTACGGAAAACTTGTGTGATGGTCTGAAAACAGAGATCATTAAACATGCTTTAACCATGTGAAATCATATCACTAGAGATAAGATGCAGCCTTTTTTAAATCATGTCATTACAGCTAATATTGAGCCAAAAGTTAAGATGGTGATTTAGTTCTGCACAACAGCAATATTTGCTAACTTTCTAACACAAGTTGATTTTTTCCCCCACATTTGTCACAATGGAATAACATCATTCCTCAAAGTTTTCTCAAATAAAAATATGAAAGGTTTGTATTCCAACCCCTCCTATATAAAACCACTTTTTGCAGTTCTTTTGACATACACCTCTACCAGTTTAGAGTCTAAGGTTACAGATTTTTTTTGTCCATTCAAGTCACCTCACCTCCTCCCCATCTCCATCCGGCCTGACTGCGTCCTCCAGCTGCAGGGGGAGACGAGGCTCTGCCTGGCTGATGACAAAAATCTGAGAGAAAAAAAAACAAGCAAAAGAAAACAAAGCTTCGCATAATAAAATGTCTGAAACAAAGCTGCAATGTTTACATAAGGGCTTAAGAAAATGGAAAGTACCTGACCTCCAGACGTCTACGTCAAAGTGAAAGCGGATAAGAAGCGACACCCCCTCTGTTTATGTGAAAAGCTGACTCCAGCTGACAAACGTGTGCGTTTATTGTGATCGGTTTGGTTATTATTTCAAGTGTAGAGTCTGAACACCTGGTCTCGTATCTTTGAAATTTTATTTCTCCACATCTGCTAGCACGAGGTTTACCTGGTCAATGATCCCAATTTGCTTGAACATTGAGTTTTAACAAAGAGGTAAACTTTTACCTACTCTAAGAGCAGCTGTGTTCTTCCTGTGAGGGGAGCTGTGTACCTGCCTAAACAAAATTATAAAGGCCTAAAAGTCTGGATGCTTTTATGCTGCCAGGCAGGAAAGATATACAACTTTGTGTGTTTATTTGGATGTGAAAGGGAACAAAGGTGCATGAGAAGGCCTTGCAGGTGAGCTAACCCTCTCGATGTGGAGCTCCACGTCCTGCTGTGAACAGCTCTCGATCTTCTGCTCCACTTTCCTCACCATGGCCTCCACATCCACAATGCTCTCCTTTGTGATGCTGCGGAGTGAAAGCAACAAGCTGCACTTAGAAAACAAACTTCTACGCCTGCATCGAAGCTACATTTCTGTTAAACTCTGACATCAACCTGCAGACATGAAGGAAAGCAAGTGAGTGGGACCTGGGTGAGTGATTTCTGACTTGATTGTGCCATTTTTTCTTCTTTTTTTTTCAATCATGCTGGAACTACAACTGTTGAAGTGACATTTGCAGAAAAGTGAAGAGGTATTTCGTCCACTTGTGGCTTTCATATCAAAACCACCTTCCCCTATTTCTCCCACTGCTTTAATCAGCAGGCTGCAATGACATGTACAATTTCCCTACAAGCTCATTAAGAACAAAACACAAATGGCTCAAGTAGTTTGAGGGAAAATATTTATTCAAATTTAGACAATTTGTAATGAATGACAATAAATTGAGAGATTTTTTAAAATATATTTTGGGTCATTTCTGATAATTTCAGGGGTCGCATTAACAGGATATTTTCTGTATTTGAACAGAAAATCAGAAGGCCTGTAGCAGAGAAAGATACACAGTGGTTAACTGCAGCCTTGAGATTATTGTAAACCAAAGTCCATTTGATAGATTTACATTGTGTGGACTGTCTTGAAGCACCACTGAGTACTTCAAGAATCACTACATGCAGACACAATTGTGTTAAGTCAACCCTGAATTAGTGACATCTGATCTCAGCATCTTACCTGGGCTAAGAAGAGAAAGCAATGGATCATGGCTGAAATTTTCTGTTGCATTTGAAAATCAAGATCCCAAACTCTAAAATAAGACAGGATGGGCAAGAATTTTAAGTTGCTTAAGATTCGGTGTGATGTTTCTACAGATAGCAAAGATTTGGGGAGCCTTGTAATCAGCTGGTGTTGGTCCACTTTAGACATGGAGATGCCTTTAAACTAGTCTGACCAAAACTTCACAGGGTTTCTCTCAGGAAGGTTAGAGAAAGCTGAACCAAAAATGCAGCTAAAAGCAACTTGGGCTTTCCGTTTTGCCGTACTTTTATGGCATTCAATACAAAAGGAGTCCTAAGAAATATTCAGTGCATCTACTGTACAGTATATGGACTTGCTTATAAGTAAGGGTATAATTCTGGATTATAATCCTGTCTAACTGGTATTCAGTACTATAATTTTATGAGAAATAAATTTGGTATTTTGTTTAACTGAGAAGCATAATAAAAAAATTAGTCAAACGAAATGTTTAAAATATTCAATCTGTGTAATGAACCTATAATGTAAGAAGTTTCTAGACAGAATCATGGAGATACATTAATCTTATGATGACATTCTGATTTATGGACAAGCACCTCCATCTACTCAATACTGATCAACTCCAAATAACAAATCTACCCTATGGAAGATTAACAGACAGATTATGCAATCAAATGATTTAAAAAGCAGAAGTAGAAATCAAACAAAAGGTATGGAAAGTTTGTCAAATTCTCAGAAGCTGAAAGGAAGAGACCGTCACTCAATTGTAACACCGAACGAAAGGAAAAGGATGTTTTCAGTCTTCAAAATCATGCATACATCATCTAACTTCCTGCACCAACAACTACCTGAGAAAGAACCTGAGATAAAATTATATGTTGTTTTTATTCATCTAATTCATCTTTAACCTTCTGAGAATCAAATAATTTGGTACTTAAATCAGTAATTGTTGAAGAATTTGAAATTATAATTCTCAAATAAAAAAATTGGGAGTTTAATAGTTTTAAGTTTGCATAAAATAAAGCAAAAGCGTCAGGGTGAGGAACTGCATTGTATTTCAGGATGTAGGAAGCAACAAAATCATTCATTTGGGTTTGTTCCCATTGTGATTATTTATCTGCCCTACATTAATTTAAAGTAAATATGGAGGAGGGCAATTTTTTATTTTTACTTGATATTTGTTGGTTTCAAAACCAACCCCTTAAATTCAAGCTGGTGGAAACTCAGTGTACCGTGTTAGAAAAGCGAAACACCCCCCTGCTTGCCAACCAGCGCCGGGCCAGATGGGAGACCTGCTGTAATCCGTCACTCCTCCTCATTAAAAAGCAGTAATGAGGGACTGAACGCCGGGGCACTGCTGTCCCTTCAGCCCCGCGACAGCTGCCGCCATAGTCCTTCCCATCCAGGAGGAGATCAGTAAAATAAATAAATCCCCTACATTAATGACCGTCTAAGCTCGCCCCCAAAGACTCTGAGGATACACGACACGTAACTGACATCACCGCATGGAAATGAGACAGAAGAGAAGGGAGATGGACTTGAGTAAATGACCCAAGGAAAAGCAAGATGGTGTCATTCTTCAACCTGACAAAACCTGACTATGACATGGGTTCAGTGCTTGTGGGTCGTCTCTAATCACTTTTAGAATTGGAGGGAAATACATTTGATTCGACTAATCCCAGTCTGAGGCCGTGGTTTAAAACTGAGGGGAAAAAGTGGTCCACTCCATACACATCGACGGTCATGCTCTGGCCTCGACTACAGATCAATTGTCTTGGAGTCTTGTTCTGATTAACTGGAGCTTGTCTGTAGAAATGTGAGCGCTGATCTGTTATATTATGGTTTAAAAGAAAGATTAAAAGTGAAGCTCATAATGACCCGCTCTGCTGGCTTCACAAGCCCTTCACATGTGGTCATGAGATACTAAGTACTGCCATAATAACCACATAACTTATAAAGGCAGTTCAAATGTGATCCATCTGTTGGGAGGCTGGGCTCACCCTAAGAGCTGAGGTGTTTTCACACCAGTCTGGTACACTGTGATTGATTGAGGACAAAAGCTGTCATATTTGCTATATTTTGTGCTGGTATGGTTTGTTTTCACACTGCACTGTATCCAACAAACCAAACCCTTTGAAAAATCACTTGTGGTGGCTCTGCACCAAGAATCACTGAAGAAAACAACATAAAAACCTCTGAAGAAGACATGAAGGCAACTTCTTTCTTCACAAAATGTAAACAAAAATGAACTGGCGGTTGTAGAATTTATATTTTGCCCTTGGTTAAAGACCACGGCCCATTTCTCTTGCTAGCATTAGATTCTTGTTATTAGCGATCTCCAAGCAGACCAGAGTTTGCTTCAACTAAACACACTTAAGTTTTCAGACAAACCAGTTTGCTTTTTGGGACCACATCAGAGTTTGATTGCCGTTCACACCTCCCCAAATCATCAAGGCCTTCTATGCAAACAAACTACTAATATACCTCACTCTGTAAAAAAACATCTATTAGAAATCAAAAGTGTCAACAAAAGCGACTTATCAGTAGAGTAGTTTGTAGAGGACTCCTGCTTCCACTATCTAATAAAGAATTAGGAGGTCTATTCTATAAAAAGAAAACTAAACTACAGTAGAGTATGGGCTGAATTGGGGACTTCACATTCAGCTCCGCTTTGCTGGCAGTGGAGTAAAGGTTGCAGAGCGTCTGGAGCTCTTGATTAAACTGTGTGTGAGAATAGGATGTGCTGGACATGGGATAAATGAAAGGCGACTTCCCACTATGATGCCACCTTTGGCCTCGGTATGATTATGAGAGGATTTCCTTTTAATCTGGGTTCTCACTCAGCTTGTCAATCATCAAACTACAGCATGTGAAACTAGATGAGGAGGGTAGAAACCCACCAGTTGCGTTCTGAGAAGCGGCAAAGTTTAGTGAAAACATGTTGCTTTGACAACGATGTCGTCACTTTCACTTGCTCCGTTGCTTGGTGCAAGTTTTGCAAAACAGACCAACTGTCATGCCACAAACATTGCAGAACTAGATTGAGGAACCTTGAAACGTAAGAGTTGCAGATACACTGACACCTAAATAAATGCTTTGGGAAATAAAGTACAATAAGCTTTGATAAGAAGAGTAACGTTTTAAATTTATACTGCCGGCCTCTATTAGATTTAACTTTTCTTGGATATCTTTTGGTCATCTAGCTTAACCAACCCTTACTATCAAGATCTTTCTGAACTGCTATCTACTTAATCTTTTCTCACACGTACTGGGTTTTTTTTTCCAGTAGAAGGGCAAAAGTTAGCGAAAGTTTTCAGAGCCCAAGATTTTTTTCCCATGAAGATCATTTTATGATTGAAGATGAAATGCTTTTACAGACAGAAGAGAGGCAATTATTCAGGACTCTGAAGACACTTTTTTTCTCTCTCTAGTGTTTTCAGAGATGGGTTTCTGAGATTTAATATGACAACAAAGGGCAAACCAAGTTCATGGCCGTGAGAACCATCAGTTATTTTGCAGAGTCACTGATCCCACAGAATAAAAGTGATCTAAAGAGGAACTGCAACAAACATCATGAGTTTGAGCCATATGCTCAAGCTGACGTCAACACTCCAGTTTGAGGATCAGTAGGTTCACCACCATAATTACAAAGTGAATCTCTAAATAGCAGAACAAATTGTAGAGGATCCATCTGAAACATAGATGTGATAAGCATATCTCGGATGTAAAGTATGTGTAAAAAGTCAAGTAAATTGTCATTTATTAACTAAAAATGCTGAAATTACACATCATCTTCTTATTTCTTTTTGAGTTCCTGCCTAACAACAACTTTCTGTCAAATACTAGTTTTGTTTTACATATAATCCATATAACTGGACTACTAAACTCAAAGGAACACAATATTCGGTTGTAGCTGCCTTGAGTCATGTAGAGTTTTGTTCTTTTTTTTTATGTATGATGACATGTCTTGTTATAGGAGATAAAAATGAAGACTATTCAAAAAACGGTTTAGATCCTAAACATAAAGTCAAACAGATGTGTTAGCATCACAGTAAAAATTAATTAAAAAAATGTAAAAAAAACATTTTATTTTGGCATAACTTTGCCATCATCAAACTAATGCTTGTTGGATGACAAGATATTCACAGTCTTTGAAGTTCTGTAACTAAACAGTGGCTCTTGTTAGAAATTCAATTCGAAATTAAAAAAAATATATTTATATAATAATTTCCATGGGGAAATTAATTGTTGATGTAGCTCATAATTTTCCTCAGAGTTGTTGTAGGACGTGTGCAGGAAGGATCTTTTATAGAGGTCTGTACTACAACACCGTCTAAAGAAGCTTCTGATTGAAGCCAGTCAGCTGTTGCACAACAGTCTCAAGAGGAGAATGCTCAGAATAAATTATTTCATTTTACACTAAATAATTATTTGAATCTAATTTTGCAGTTTAGCAAAGCTGTAGGTTAGCCTTTGCATACTTACGCAGTTTGCGCTTTTAATGTTTCATTTTCATCTGACTGTCAGAAGAATTGATCACTCAAATAGTTACAGTCTTACTTGCTTATACTACTTACCACTCAAGCCTTTATTTCCTTTTGCTGAAATGCATAGAGCAATAGTCTGGTAGTATCATTGCATACATTGAGCAAATGGAGAATATTAATGAAAGTGAAGATTATGCAGGTAATGTATCTACAGGACTTTTACTTTATTTTAAGAAAGGCCCCTGTAAACAGATGCTGAGAGTTTCTTTGAGATGTTTGGTATTTATTGATCTTTCATTGCTTATTTTAAAAATAACCAGTGGGAGAAGAAGAGGCCGGGAAGGCCAGTTCAGATCACAGTGAAGATGTCAGAACCTGCAGAGCTTATGAGGCAACTGTCTGAAACAGTTACAAAGCTCAACATGTTCTGTAAGCAGGCCTGACTCTGCTCTATATGAACTGTCTGCCTAATGCCTTCACTCAGAGTATTTACTTTCTACCAGTTGAATGGGTTCCTGCAAGAGTGGCACAGCATACAAGCCAAGGGAGGCGCTTTTGAACTGAGCTATGGTCACATCTTAAACGGTGTTTGTTACTGCAATACCTGAATTGCCAAAGCAGAGCATCAACTGCCTTTTCATGTGGTCTATTACAGCCGTGGGTGTCACCGTTGAACTAATTTGGCAACATCCACAGAAAAGCCGTTAATGTTGCATATAATAATTAAGGTCTCACACGCGACATTCACTAAGTAAAGGGCGTAAAAAATGCTTGTTTTGAAATCAATGTGTTGCATATTTCAGCACATGTGCATAATTTTCATCAAGCAGCATTTTTCTATCTAATTCAAGCTCCCATTAAAAGTTATTCTATAATCCACCTCTTAAGTGAACCTCTAATGTGAGCCTCAGTCAGCGCTATTGTGTCCCTTCCTCTGTCCTCTGAAAATTGCTTTCATTCATAGACTAACAGTAATGGGCTACAATTTAGCTGTTAAAATGACTAATGATGTTTTGCACTTAAGTGTGGCTTCCACACCCTTGTATCTGCCATCTTAACAGGAAGTGCTCCATTAAAAACTGCGTTGTATTCCACCCTGTTAAAAGCCAGCTTCAGCTGTCATGTGAAAAATGACTGATTGCCAACCCCATCCTCCTCTCATGGTTTAGAATGTGTGAAAATGGACCAGCGCACGATTAGAGCCCAGGATTTTCCCACCATTGTCTGCACCGACTGACAGGAAAAACAGTCTCGGTACTCACTTTGCGGCAAACTTGACCATCTGCTTGCTGGCACGATCTCCCACTGCGACCAGCGCCTGCACGTTGAACTGCTGCTGACGCAGGACCAAGAAGCACTGCTTCCCTGCAAAAGCAAAGCAACAACAATAGGTGGTGCAGGCCAAACAGACTTATCACATTAAAAAAAAAGAAAGAAAGAAACTTAGTTGGAAGCAGGATTGGTTTTCTGAGTGAAATAAAAAGGAAGACTGGATCCTGCAGCTGCAGAGGGTCAAACATTTGCAAACAAAGCCTTGTGTTTGAACAGCACTTTGTGGAGAAAGTCTGATAGCTACCTTGAATTCAAACACACACCTTGGAAGAGTGTAAACAAACGAGCTCACAAAAACTCAGGTCTGCCATAGAAGGACCACCCAGATACTTTGATGTTTGCTGGTGAGAGAAAGAGGGGAGTGGTGGGGATAGCACCGATGCCAAAGTCCCACCAAAAGACAAACCTCATCCCACACCGAATCAGGATGTTGTTCTGCTCACACGGACATCCCACAGCGAGCACGGAGAATTAAAACATAAGTGGCTAGGAAGCGACTCTTGACCCTGGAAGTTATCTTGAAAGGAAATAGCCAAAAAATACAAACATAGGTTTGTTTACGGTGTCAGCAGGTTTGTTTGTGATGGCAGGTTTAGTCGAGCACAAGAACAGTGGGGTGTTTAATGCAGAGAAGAAACAAAGTCAAGCTTAGGCAGTTAATTGTATTCAAACTCAAAAGCTCCAAGGCTGTCAGCTGCTGGAACTGAGTTATCTGATCTTCCTGTTGGCAGTCTGAGAATGATATTAGAAAACACCCTCAGACTGTCAAACTGCTTGACAAGGAGAGGGTGGGAAAAGGGAAACATTGTAGGGAAATAATGGGACAGGTCCAACTCAACATAAATTCTGTTTGGTTTGAGATCTTAGAAGTTTTTGCTTGTTTTTAACAGTTTCTTTTAGAAAGTATTCATACCACTTCAATATTCACATATTCTAATATTAATCAATCAATAGTGAAGTTTAATAATGCATAATTTTCAAAAGTTAGGTGTGCTTCTGTATTAAGACTCTTCACTCTGACACCTGAAAATAAAATCAAGCACAATGAATTGCCTTCAGAAGTCACCTTATTAGTAAACAGTCCATCTTTCTGTAATGTAATCATCCTAAAATGGAAAGGGCAAGGCAAAGCTGAAAACCTGCTTGGCTGTTCACCTACACACGTTTAGGGAAGGAGAGCATTAATCAGAGAAGCAGCCAAAAGGTTCATGCCAACTCTATAGAGAAGCTACAGAGATGAGGTGGGAAAAAAAATAAAAAATCAGTCAACTATTGTTCTTGAACTGCACCTCAACTTGACTTTTATGGAAGAATGCCCCCACAAAAGTCATTGTTTAAGGAATGCAGGGTTTCTCCCGGTGAATGGCCTGCCATGTTTTATGCTGATTTTATATTATTATATAATTTTTTTTAGTATTATGTTTTAAGATACACGATGCATCAAACCGTATTAAATGCTTTGTCCACTTAGTCTGCCAGTGTCAATGGGCGTCGCTGAGAGAGATCTGAGAAACTTGTCCCATAAACGTCAGCAACCAAAACAGTTTCTGTGACTCTTATTAAAAACTCAATGAAAGAGCTACTCAAGCCCCATTAGCAGCATCTAATTAAATCTCCCGTTTGTTGTGCATCTCTCCATGCAGCGCAGCTGATTTAACTCATCATGGAGGTTTGGTCCAAGACTGTATGAAGCCTGGAGCAGAATATGAAGGTGATGTTTTCAGCATCTTCTGTGTTAGATTTAGTGAAATTAGGAGAGCAGGATTAGTTTAATTGGCCATCCTAAAAAGCAACAATTTACAATTGCAGTTTACTAATTTGTATTTGTGAACAAATAGAGCTCAAACTCGAAGATTAAACTCAGAGCATCAGATTGGTAACAAAACAATCTATGAATATTGTTCTTTGAACTTTTACAACGTAAACTTGCCATCTCCTTAACATCTTACATTTAAATGTTGAGCAATTTAAAATCTTTTAATTTATGTATGCTGAAACCATTAAAACTAATTTAGCAGCATTGATAATCTCAATAAACAAATGTTACATTTATGTATCCGTGGTCTGTGTTAAAATATCAGTATTTATGTGGCCCTTGAAGGCCTTATGGAGTCGCTGAGTTAATTTGGACTGAAAAGAGGCAAATAACTGATATTCATTTTAACTATATTTTCTTTATTAGATGTTTATAAGGCTAGTTGTGGGTTTAAATAGCATTTCAATGGCGATATTTTTCCATAACACATAATTACCCAGTAATATTTTTACATTTCCTAACATCTTTTAATACCAACCGGGCTCCGCAAGTTTTCTGGAGGAAACCCTAGGAATGCAGTAAGTAGTAACATTTTTATGTTGCCACCATGTGGGAGCTGTTTGGGTCAAATGAGACCAAAATGTAACTTTTTTGGTGTTGAAAGAACAATCAGTAGAGACAAAAAAGCTCTGTTAGAGGAAACATGTAAGAAAATTTATTGTAGGCTGCAGAAGAGGTAAAAATACAGCCAGAGCTTCAGTGGAATGATTTAGATCAAACTATATTTGTATGCTGAAATTGCTCCAGACTTGGGAACTGATGTTCATAGACACATTCCATCCAGTCTGACAAGTATTGAGGTAATTTGCCCAGAATTAGCAGACATTTCCATTTCTAGACGAGCAAAGCTGTCAAGAGACATATCCCAAAAGACTTGCAGATGTAATTGCAGCACAAACTGGTTCTACAAAATATTGAGTCCAGAGAAAAACACACTTTAGATTTTTATTTGCTAAACACTTATTTTTCCTGCATTTCACAACCTTGCATTACTTTCTCTTCATTTAAGCATCAATTGAAAGTTCAAACGGTTTTAATACTTTTTGCATTACGTAGATAACAGTGGGTGGTAAAAGTAAGTATTAAAACTAAGGGGAGTGATGTCAGTAGTTGAGGTCATAAGAAATCCAAGAAGTCCACATCACTATCAGCTGCCTCTGCTGTTTGATCTTGAACTAAAAGGAGAGCTGTGGAGGAAAGTGGCTCAGGGGCAAATGATTTAGTCTGCAGAGTATAGGACACCAAGGATAAGCATGGGGGGGCATCTGAGCCGGGCTCTTTGAATGCTCTGATATAAAAGGTGAACAAAGCGCCCAGAGGCAAAGGAGTGATCTCACCTTTGGCTCGGCTGGTGTGGACCCGGGCACGCAACCAGATCAGCTGGTCAACTTTCTGCGGAGTAAGGTCTTGGACTCGGACCAATGTCCTGTCTGTGTAGACATACACATTTTTCATTAGTTCAAAGAACTCCCCAACGTCTGAGCAAAAAAAAAAAAAAAAAATAAATAAAAAAACCTTCCTTAACTATCCTTTATACTCCCAAAGGTAGAACAAAATGTGAAGAAGCAAGCGTGTGCTTGTGGTGAAACAGGCAGTAAAAGTGCTCAAATTACAGGCATGCCTAATAAATAAGACACAGTAGAAGAGCTGCTGAAAGCCGTCTAAAATTTGGCTATTCTCCCTGGGCTTTATGACAAATTGAGTCTAGTTTCACTTGTATCACTCTGAGGCATGTTTACTGCTGATAATCATGCAGACACTAAAGAAAGAGCTGCCCCTTTGGCTGAGAACTCTTCGTCAACTCTCCTGCTCCCAGACCCCTCCTGCTTCGTCCCTGTGGCTGAACGTAGCATGCAGGTGAGGGAGGGAGGCCCCACTTTGTCTGTTTCCACTGATGCTGAAAGAATATGCAGACAGATGGACGTCAGCAACAGGTCTGTCTGGTGCTTTCCCCATCCAGGCAGTTCTCAAACACAGGCAGTCTGATGAATTATCTCTGGTATCGATGAATTTTCCACTGAAGGTGACTCCAAAGAGGTTTTTCGTGATGCATATCATAAGCCTGTTTAATCAGTTTGCTTGACTGAAGTACTTCTAGCTCTACTGCCATGCTGTAAGAGTTCATGAAGAAAAACAGGTTGAAACTCTCTTACTGCATGTACAAACAGCTGCACAACCTGTATTTCTCAACAAGGATAGATGAAATGTGTGGAACAATGACTGGCAATTTCCTCGTGACTTTGTAATGACAAGACAACAGTGTGTAAACTTTGTAATGTCACCTTGGTAACAAACAGCAGTGGAAATGAGCACTTAGAGCTTTAAACTGGTACAGTGCATCTCTCCTCTTGTGGTTAGTGCATCTTTTACATTGTCCCTCTTTTAAATAAATAAATCATACAATCTTTAAATGCAAATACAGCCATACCCTTAAATATTTTAACATTTTGTTGAATGTATTTTATCCAGAATTTGTGATAAACCATAAAAAAAGGAGTTTATTGTAAAGTAAAAACAAAAACTATATAATTTTCAACTTTATTTGTTCTTTTGTTGGACCAGAGACGGTTCTGGACTAAGTTTCGGAAGGGCAGAGGTAGAGTCAGTGAACCTTGATCCAGAACCGCACAGCAGGGGTCCGCAAGGTCGGTCCTGGAGGGCCGGCATCCTGCATGTTTTAGTTCTCACCTTGGTGGTAGTGACAACCTTTTCAGCATGTCAGTGTTCTTCTTAGGCCTCTAATGAGCCATCATTGAATCCTGGTGTGTTAAATCAGGGAGAGAACTAAAACATGCAGGACGCCGGCCCTCGAGGAGCCACTTTGGGGACCCCTGCCGCACAGCAATCTGGGGGATCTAGGCAGAGGAGAAAGGCTTTAGCCTCTCAACCTCTCATGTCGAGCTAAGAAAGGTTTGTTTCTTTGGTTACCTAGAAACAACCTGCTTGTTAACGTGTAGTTTCAAACTGCCCCAAACTTTGGCTCAACCTGTTGAGCAGTAGCAGTTTCAGGTTCTGTCACTTTTCCTCATAACATCTTGGGGTGAAAACAAAGGATAAATCAGAAAAGATTATGCTGCCAGTTTGGCAGTATTTCAAATATATAAACAAAAAAACTAATAAATAATTATCAAAATTGAGAATTATTATGAAATGTCTGTATCATGATGGGTTTTCCAGCCAATACTGTATCATCGGGTAATCGCATTGGGATCTGATGAACTGTTCTCCGACAAAAGAATCGTCTCAACTGTCTTTGTTAAAACGTATTTCCATTTCAGCTTGACAAACTGTTCATATTTGTATTTGCAATAAAACGTTAAAAACATTGTATATTTCTCTTCCATTGCACAAACATGCACTTTGCGTAGCTCCGGTACCAACCAAGTTTTTGCTGCGATTGCACCATAGCTGACACCCCATATCGGTCCTTGGCAAAGTCCTTTAAAAAGAAGACAACAAAACACATTTTAGTACACAACGCTATCACAGTTGAGACAGTCTTTCCACTTCGTTGTAATGACGTCTGTCTGTCTACTACATCTGCGATAAGAGACACAGAAGAGATACGAGAGCTTATCATGATCCCAAGGAGAAGTTGTGCAGCAAAAAAACAGAATCTAAGAGTCATGCGTGCAGGTATTTGCATACTAGTTGTTGCAACAGAATACCAAAAGAAGACAGAAAAGCAAAAAAACTGCCTAAAAAAAGCCAGTCATTTGAGAATACTTACATCTTCATCTGCACTTTGCTGTTCAGCTGCCTGGAAGAAAAAGGAAAGCAACAGGAAATGTTAGGAGACATTGCTAGTAGATGGTCATCTTGTTATTTCCTAGCTGTTAAATTAAAAAAACAAAATCCACCAAAACATTTGCCTTCAAATGGAGAAACGTTTTGCTACAACAGTCATGGAAGTTGCGTTCCCATCTTTTGCTGTTGAGGATTTGAATAAAATTATTAACTCATCGTTCAACCCCAGAGCCGAGCGTCAGATCCCTAGAATTCACAGCTCTTCCACACATTGCTTCGAAACATCACGGGCAATGAGTAATGGCAGCACGAGATATTGCTATGTAATAGAAACAGTGTAAGTGGACGGATATTCTTTATCTCTGCATGGACTTCCAGGCAAATGACTCCCAGAGTGCAATGAGATCCAGCCTTGGCAATGCTGTGGCTCCATTTCCTATGCAAATTGATATTGGGGGCACGGAAATGGCTGCTGGCAGTGGAGTGAATTGGAATCACCCATCCTTGATATAATAATTCAGTCACATGATGGATGATATTGCAGCTTATCATCAACTGAATATAGACCCGCTTTAGCCGTAAAGCGGCCGAGCCCCACAAAAGTGACAAGTGTTTGCAGAATGAGCATAGAGCTTGCAGAGGCGAAGAAAAAAAAAAAACATACCGATGTTCACTCAATAAACATTCAACTCAGCTTTCAGGTCTTCCCCGAGGCGATGCCTACTGCGCTTCAGTGATGTGAGCAGCAGCTGGCGGATTTAACAGTGACAGCAGCCTCTCCCTCCATGAGATGACGCTGACTGGTTTAATTCAACTGGAAGACGACACTTCACTGCTTTCACCTTTCAAAGGCACCTCAGCTGTGACAACGCTGCACTGTATCAAAGCTACATCTTTAATTTAGATACAATTTAATATACTTTGGTCAAACTGTAAGATCACAGTAATAAGGTTCTATTTCAATGCCTGCCTTTCGGGCTGATTTTTAGGATAATAACTGGATACTTTAATGCATTTTTTTCTTCTGCTATGCAAATAATTGACAGACTGAAAATTAAGCTAAATAACCATGAAGGAATGATGAAATAATCCACCAGGCATTTCACAGCAGCACATAGCAAATAAAGCAATCAAGGAACAGGTTGTAGGACCTTGAGTGTTCTCAAATATTTACATTTTTCCTGTTTGCCCACAGGTAATTGGTAATGATTCATTTTTCTGGTGTTATCTCATTGTTAGGTGTACGTTAAAATAAAACAGGTTACTAAGACAACCCTCATCAAATACAAACACTGGAGTAAGATAGCAGCCAGCCCGGCGGGTCATAAACCGTTGGGACCAAAATGTTGTAACTTCTCTAAGACTTATCTGATGAATTAATTTTACAAGGCTCTTGAACAGTTTGCAGTCCCAGAGTTTTTGAAACACAAACCTGTTCTCAGTCTACTTTTGTATTTATTTAAAATTATGTCCAGTTAATACTAAGTGTACAGCATCTATTTGTAACTTCAAGTGTACAGAAAAACAACCAGGAAAATAAAATAAAAAAATCTAAATTCAACTTCCATGAAAGAGCTAGAGTTTTTAGGAAAATATTGGGTGAATTTAAAGAAGATGAAGTTGTATTGAAGTACTTTTCTTCAGCTCATGTAAACTCCTCACTGAATGAGTTATTTTCAAACCCATAGAGATCCAAAAGAAAGAAACATGTCTGCGTTTTTGAGGCAATCAAAGAGAAAGTGACATTTTTCAGCATATTCCTCTTTTCATGTTCGTTTCCCTATATCTTTTAATATATGACACTAATTCAAAGCAACCCACATGCAATTCTGAAACATTTGGAAGAAGGGAGTCAAAAGAAAAAAAGATGAGGAATAATCATATGGAAAACTGAATGAGTTTTCTTAAAAATGCTGATTAACTAAATTGCACAGGATTTCCTTTTAACTTAATCAAGCAGTCAACCTTTAAAAATAAATCTGTAGTCAAGAAAACCAAATTTGATGTGAAAAAAACGGCAGAACTTCTGAGAAAACTAATGAAAAAGGACTTAAAGGGATGCTTTGATCAGTGAATGTAGCAGTGTGTAGCTGCAGAAAGTGTGTATATAAAAAAGTGAAGTTTATGGTCTCTTTGTTGAAACTTCAATAGCAGCAAAAATCCCATCTCCTGTTTGGCAAAAGGTGGACAGGATAAATCTTACAAATCCTCCATCTCGATGCTTGTAAAAGAGAAAAGCCAAGAAATCTTTGCTACATTGCGCAGTTTATTTTTGACTGAAAAATCCTTTGTTTTTCCAAAACAACTCCAACATAACCCATTGCACAGTAACTTTTGTATCTAATTCTGTTTTGGAGTGACCAGAGAGGACAGATAAGTGTGAAATTAATTTCATACAATCTAAACCTTAAGTTTGATAAATATTTAGTTAATCTTTGCTTTTTAAGTTGGCAAAGAAATTGTTCCTCAGCATGTTAAAGAAATGTGTAAAAAAAAAATCTATGTACTTTGCAGAAACTGTTCTTATTGTTAGTTATCTGATAAAAATATCTCCATAATCCATCTGTCATAAATGTAAAAGTGCCTTAGTAAATATGAGCATTACTGTGTAGGATGTGAGGATGATTCAATTAGAAAACAACACTACGCATGGACATAAACATGACCGAAATGACAGGAATACTTGAACAATAGAGTTCAACCCCCTGTTGGCTCACCAACCCTGCTGGGCCAACAATGCCCACCAGAACAGCACGTCACATCGTCAACAGCTGTAAGATTTTTGGCGGATGTGAAGCATCAAAATAGAAAAAAATGCAGTGGCAACACTGACCAGTTTGGCCTGTTTCTCAGCCTTCTTAGCAGCTTTCTCTGCTTCTTTCTGCTGTTTCTTTAGGGCTTTCTTTGACTGAGCCTGCTGCTCCTCCTCCATTGCACTGAAACAGGAAGAAAGACACAACATAAACATGAAAGTCAACTTCCACCTCTTATTTCTCCTGCATCCCAGGAGGAAGTAGTTGAGCGCCTGGGAAAATTAATTCTGAGCCATCACCACCTCCAGCTTTAAAGTCTGAACTCCCTTTAATCCTATTGTTCTTCCAAACAAAACAGCTGGAGTTGAGATGAATGGGTCGGAGAGAGCTTGGAGAGCAGTTAAGATTGAGATGTCAGAAAGTAAGATTAGGTAGATAAACATTGCAGCTCTGAGATAGACTTACAATCTCTAATTTTATAACTGTTTGTAGAGAACACAGATTATCCCATTATGATAACATGAAGGTGTCTTTATTTACCAGATTAAAAACTCTTTACATGAGCTCTTAGGAATATGAAATTTACCTACAATTAAAAGCATAAAGAGGATAACAAACTGTGACATGATAAAACCAAGAGTAGCCAAAATTACCACAAATGTACACAAATGCAGAACATCTGTCTTTTGACACATAGAAATGTTTTTGTTCAGGTGCTTTGAAGAGTTTGAAGGTGCATTTCAAGGGCAGGAAACTTTTCCAGAGACTACTGTAGAAATAATTTAGAATATTGCAGTGTTTAGGTTCTGACATATCAATTAAAGCTATCACAAAGCTATCAAACATGCTGTAGCTGATGTTTCAGCGGTCATCTCGAAGACTTTATTTATTAAAGTTTTCTTCAAAGATAAAACTTATTTTGATCAATTTTCAGAGCCCAATGGCCATGAAAGCATCACAAATTATTATGAAGCGATGGGGCCAAAACAGTTTGGTGAGAATGTATTCTTATATGTTTGCACACAGTTTGGACTGGGAGTAAGTGACTTTTAAACTGTAAAAACTATGACACAATCAGACAATAATTGATTTTTGGTCCTATCTCACTGAATCCATTGAATTAAACTATGGATTCTGTTGATGCAGTGGGTGGAGATCCATTTCACCAGATTCCAGCAGCATTTCTACAAGAGGAGAATCAACTCAAAGCTCACAAAAATAAAAATGAAAATAAAAGTTTCATTATTTTTCTATTTAGTTTTTGAAAGTGTGTAAATGATTTTTTCTGAGTAATAGCCTAATGATATTTCTAGTTTGTATTTTAGATTTAAGAACAAAATTTAGTAAAAAATTTACCCACTATAAAGCAGCAGATCACAAACAGTTTGATCTTTGGACTCGTCTATTAACTCATAATTATTTTCTAAATCTGCAGGTGCATCAATAGCAGCTGCTTGGTTTCCCAAAACACCAGGAGTCTCGACCTGAAGGAAGCCTGGGAGATCAGGAAATAACAGGGAGCAGAGGACAGCTATGAATAGCAATAAAGCCCAAACAAAAGTCAAAAACAGCAACATATTATGACTTCCAAGGGAGGAATCAGATCCCGGTTCAATTTCCTCTATTGTCTAACGTGTCATTGATACATCTGCTTTAACAGCAAAGCCAATAGCCTAAGTTCTCCCTCTATAAAACCTCAAACTAATCTTCAGCATATGGATATCTGTGATACGTAATGGCTCTGATACAGCAGTAGTAGTATGCAACCATCTAAAATGTTGTTTTATTGGTTTTTTGATTCTGAAGAAATTATCTGATGTTGAAGATACATATTGTGCTTACAGAAAGACTCAACTATTAAACAAATGACAGCTCAACAAAATCAAAAATAACAATGTAAACATATCCAGGATCCAACAGCTTCAGTTCCCGGACAAAATACCTGTTCTGCTGTAAAATGATAAACATTTCTGACATAACCACATAAACCAACAATAAAAGGTGGGGAACAGTTAAATATAAAACGAAATGGCATCAATTTTTGAGCAAAGTTCACAGCTAAAGTCAAACAGAATGAGAGCCATTTCCTATAAAATGAAGTTAAATTTAAAAGTTTACTTTCGAGTAAAAACAAATTAAAGTCTTCATCTGCGTGATTGCTGTTAAGCTAGCAAGTATCTCTTTTGATTTTTACATGTTTGGGTGACCACAAAAGCAGCTGCTCAATGGAAGTTCATTGTTTTGTGCTTTTATCATCTAATGCAACAAAATTAAATTATATTTCAGATTGAACCATTTCAATAACTCATCAAAAATACTTAAGTACTTTCTAAAATATGTAAGTACTTTAATATAGAAACAAGAAAAAATGTCTCCTATTCATTACTGAAGCTGAGGATGTAGCACTGTGCTGTATGTTTATATCTTAAAGAGGAAAATAAAATGTGTAAAGAATTTTAATGAGGCCTGTTATCAGACATGCACCACAGATTCAGCAAAGATCACATTTTAAAGATTTGCTTTTCCCAAATCTGTAAGGTCAAGTTTTTTTAAATACCACTAATGTAATATATGCTTTTAAAATTCCTGATAAATAAATAGCAATTAAATCATATCAAAATTAAGATGGATTTGGGATTTTTAACCTAGACACAATAACTTGAATTCAATTGCGTTTTTAAGCTTTTTCACAGAGCTCCAAAGTCTTGAATCTCAAATCACCAGAAATGCAATTGAAAAAAAAACTGCTTAGATGAAATATCTATCGAATGTCTGGTGACAAGCCATAAAAAGTTAATTACCAGTAATGCATCCTTCATGTCAACCTAAACGCCCAATTATAAACCACAAGCAAGGTGGCGGAAATGTACAGAAATTAAATAAAAATAACAGTACATAGTGAGAAAATTGGGAGCAACTATGATCACTATAATTAGATGCCAGTGGTACAATTAAAAAGCACGTGATAAACACATTTTACGAGATTTCTTTCTGAATGTTTAAAACTAAGAAACGTTTTATTGGAAAAGGGAGTAAATAGAATCAACAGTCGTTTATTGTAATACAAATGTAAATTTTGCTGTTTAATGACCAAAAATTGTCACACATTGAAAATACTTTATACTGTTTTTATTTTTTTAAATCATCAGGTTTTAGCACAATTATGAACTTTGTGTTGAAAACAGCCAGTTAAATCTTATCAACTGTTGGTTTCCATAGTTTCTGGCATGAAAATATCCAGAGTCTGAACCGTGTTGTTATCTTGTTGCTTTCCGTGCTTTGTTGCTGTTTGTGGTCTTCCGTTAATTTCACTAAGTTGCTGATTAAACTCGATCAAACTGAAATGAAACTAATTGCTGATGCAATTTGTTGCCAGTCAGCTGCTAGCCGTGTTAGCACCTTGGTGAAAACAAAATGCCGCTCTGAGAGCTGTGCTTCAGCAAACGCCACATTCACAGCGCTCTTACCCGTTTGCTTCTTCTTTCGTCATCTCCAATTTTATTCTTGGAAAGTTGGGATAATATATTTATATTTTTTACAACTGCTTGTGAGGGAAAGAAACTCCGCATCAGCTGTTCACAGCATGGACGGGAGCAGGAAGGAAGGAGCTGTTTTGACCGAGCACAGTTCCGAGTGGAAACGAGTCACAGACTGTAGTTCCGCCTTGTTTGTGTTTGTCCGGAGCAGACAAAATATATCAAACATCTGTAGGGAAATGCGTCTGGAGTAATTTCCTCAGGCTGTGCAGAACTTCAAAGTAACAAATAATTTTATTTAATAAAATGCCCAGATTTGCGGAACCTTTTTTGGTTTATATTCAGTTCATATCAGTCCAGTTCATTCCAAAGCACTCTAATAAACTGTCAGAATCAGGTCCAATTCAGCTCCGAATACAACACAATTTAATTAAGTTGAGTTTAATATAAAGTAGTAATAGGCCAAAAAGTAAAAAGGTATTTGTCTAAGAAACTGTAGCTGAATGCATGAAGCCATCCACCTGATAAGAAGTGGGAGCAATATTACAGCAAACCTATTTATATTAAGGAACAACACAATTAGTGAATATTGTTGCTCTAAAAAGAAAATGAAGCATTTTGTTTATATTCATGATGAGGCAAAGAACTCCCTTGGCAGGTATATGTGCTACTTTGTCTCAATCTATCCATTAAAATCCAGATAAACTACAATATGAAAATGTAAAGTTCAATGGCCTAGTGCAACTCAGCTCGCTTCAAATCATCTTAATATATTCCAATCCAAAAACTCATGAATGACTTTTTTGAACATAAACAACCATGAAAAGTGGCTCCTTTTCTTTTTAGTATTTTTATGAAAAATCAATCTGAAACATGGTATGTCTGAAGAAAAGACATCTGCTGTCATCTGAACCGTGGTGACCAATCTTTGCCCAATCTATATGAGGCATGAGGAACTGCAGCATTGCATTTGTGGTTGGCTGGTGGTCTTAATCATGGGGTTCGTCTTCTGTTTTCTGGGCTGGGGGTTAGACTTTGTAGATTGTTTTTGACCTTTTACACTGATGCCACAGTTAATTATTGACTTCAGAGACTTCAGAAAACATACTTATGTCACATGCAGCTGTGATAATTTTGAAAGACTTTAATCGTTTTAACTACACTTAATTATATGGCCTGGATAAATCAGTCCATATGAAATACAGGTCATATAAACAACTGACAGCAGGTCTTTAGCAGGTGGAGACTGCTTTACTCGCACAGCAAGTGTAAAATTCACACCTTTGCTTGTGTGCTCTAAGTGCACACAGGTATCCAGTAACCTTTGCAGGAGCGGACTGGCACAGCGAGTGACGGTGGTTTGAATTCAGTGGGGGTGTCTTCAAAGCTTTTCTCAGGCTGCTGGCCACAGGAGCTCCTGATGCAGGAAACAGGCTTCCTGTCACTCACTTTCCTCCCTAATACTGTGTAACCTTTGCGAAGCGTGTCACTGCACAAAAGGAGCTCAGGATATTAATTCTTCTTTTAAGCTGGTGTCTGCTAAACTATACCTTTTCTGTTTTGTTTTTACAGTGCCCAACATTAACAGTTAAGTAAGGCTGAATAATTTTACGGAATCCAGTTTAAAGCTTCAGAGTGGAGGTGTAGAGATAATGAATCACTAGTGGGAGCAATTTCCTGCTCTCTCCAACAACTTTAGCCTTTAACCCAGGATACTGACCTTCCAGCAAGGAAACATTTGAATGAGTGTGTTTTAACTCATCAAACGTAAGTTTAAAACATTCCAATTGAACTCCAGTTTTGTTCATTTAGTCTTGAAACTTTTAGATTATAGCAGGTAGAAATGTCCTAAATTGCTCATTTGAAGGCGGCGCTAGAGGTGTGTGATGTTAAATATTGTAGTTTTCCTTTGCACAGAGAGAATGAAAGCTTTAATAATGAATGGAAGGGAACATTCTTGTACCCAAGATGTGAATTCCTAACAGGACTGCCTATCAAAATTTAAGCTTTGGGAACCAAAGTCAGTTTGCAGAGAAGCAGAACCCATACATCTCTTTACTTTTATCATTGTAGTTGATGACAATTTGAAAGACAAACTTTAGTGTGTTTTATTTTTATTTTATGTGACTGACCAACACCAGGTTGTTGGACATATTTGCAAAGCAAAAGGAAGTAGATGATGCTTTTATTGACCAAACTTTTAAAAGCACGGAGTCCATGTCTTTTATATTCTGATGTCCCTAAATTGAATACAGTGCAAAATGTGCCAGAAAGACTGCAATAAAAGTCAAAAATGTGTTGTGTGCATTTTTATTCAGCTCTCCTGAGTTAATCATTCACTTCTGTTCACTCTTCTTTGGAAAAGCTAAAGCTCAGCCAGATTGGATGGAAGAGAATCCATGAATATCAGTATCAAAGTCTTGTACATTCTCTCAATTGAACCTTAGGGTTCATGCTTTGACTGGGCCATTCTAAGACATGAGCATTCTTTCATCTATACCATTTCATAATAAACATGGATGTATATTGTGGGGTTGTTTTGCTGTTAGAAAGTGAACCTCTGACTCAGTTTAAAGTGTATTGATCAGATCAATCCTTCAGGATTGATCTGTTGCTCCTTCCGTCTTCTTATGAACCCCTTGCAACTTCTCTCCATGCTGAGGACAAACACCCAGCATGAAGCTGCCATGAGGTTCTACTTTGGTCTCATGTGAAAAGAGAACCTTCTTTTGTATTCTTTTTAGGTCCACTATATGGATTGTCTCAAGCTGAGAACAGAACTTTTATCCCTTTTTTCATGTCACTATTATAAACCCAGTATGTTACCACCACCACCACCACCACCACTGTGTTTTATGGTCTGCAATGCTTTGAATGTGGCCAAGAAAGTTCAACTTAGGACTCATGCTGAGGACACACTACAAAACTTACAGAGGTACTTAAAGCAGAAGGTGGTCGACTAAGATGAGATGCATAAAACTACATGCCAAACTTTTGAGATTTTTAATTGTAGACACACTAAAGTTTGTCGTAACTGAACAAAAGTATTAAATAATTTAAAGGACATGAATACTTTTTTGAGATTTATTCCCCCCACAGCAGTTGCTGTATTAATTTAAACTGAAAAAGATGTGCTTTTTTTCCCAGGCTGGGAGTTAAATTTTCTCTCATCTATAAAGCATAAATGCAAGTGAAGAGATCTCCCTGCACAGGATGAGGTCTTATGCTAAATGAGGCTCATTTGGATACCTTCCCAACTTTAAAAAGCTCCTCTTGTTTTAAACTGGTTCACTGCACCAAAACAGGCATTAACACTTTGACTTAATGGAAGCACTTCACATTTTATTCCTCTCCACGTAAAGATATGGAAATGTATCTCCATGGGAGTTTAGAGTGAATGCCATGGCTGTGGTATTGTACAAAGGGCATTTGATGGCTTCATTCTCCTTGACATCAATTGTTGTCCGCTTCCTTTGGTCTCCCTACTTGAACATCAGTCTTTGTCACCAGTTCAGTGCTGATTACATTTATAACATCTATCTTGGTTAAAAGAGATTAATGTGCATAAATGTCCTAAAACAAGCCACTTTAAGGTCAAACGTTGCCATTTTCTTGTTGCAGCAAATTTATGCAAATGATACATCACAAAAGCCCTCATGAGAGACAATGCCTGTCTATTTGCATCGACTGAATGCATTTATTTCAGTTTTTGTGATCCATTTAATGGTTAAGCTGACCTGATGACCCTTTCATTGAGTTGAATTGGAATATTGCTTGTTTACAAGCCAAACATAAAGAAGGCAGTATATCTTGCAAACTGGAAAAGAAAGAAAATAAGTCAGAAGGAAACCTTAACATGCTAATTGCTTTGTTTAGGAGCCATATGGATGCTAATTCCAAGAGATTTATTTTGCTTTTGTGTCACTGTCTGGTTAAGATGTAAAATGCACAGATGTTCCTGCAATTACAGGGTCTGTCTGTGCAGTCCTTCTGCATTTCAGGCCAGTTCAGGTGGTGACATTTGTTAGGAGACTTTCTACCCCCCACACCACTACTCATCCACTAACTCCCCAAAGGGGAGGGTTGTTAAAACCCCCTCATCACACAACAGTCATGGAAAGTACAAGTCACTTTTATTTTTACAGTAAAAAAAAAAACAAGTACAAAACAACTTTCTTAAATCAAGCATAAGCCCAGTGTAAACGACAGCAATAAATTATAGCTTTCACTTATTCACACGACTTAAGTGCGACACGCACACACACAAGAAATGCTACAAACAGAACTATGTACAAGGAAACAGAACAATCTGCAAGTTTTGCAAAAGCAGCTTCCAGTGGAGGAAAACAATAAGATCCATAGTGGAGCATCACAGTCTGTGAGGACAATACAGATAACGGATCTTGAATGGGAAAGAAGTACTGACCAGGAAATGATGTTACTTCAGAAGATGAACAATTGGGAAACAAATGTAACAAAACACAAACAACTGCAGTTTTCAACTCAAACAAACAACCAAGTATAAAAAAAAATGTATTTTTTTTCTTAACATATGTACAAATTGTAGTAAGTTCTTTAAAATAAAGCTTTTTTATTTGTAGTCTCTCTGAGAGCATAAAGTCAAGAACTCCCAACAATAACTGCCGGTTAACTCGATAAAACGCTGGAAGACTCTGACTCTGTGGACACAGAAGAAATCTGCCCACGCTTTTTGGTCATGAGAGTCACTTTCTGGCTTGATTTGCTGCTATTTGTGAGCGTGCTCCTGGCGGTTTTGTTGAACTTCACCCCAAGGAAGGCATAGAGGATGGGGTTAAGGCAGCAGTGGAAGTAGGCCAATGCTTCGGTGATGGAGATCCACGTCTCCACCGCCTGCTGCAGCTCACAAGAAGAGCGCACAACGTCCAGCATTATGAGTGTGTCCAAAAAGATGCCGGCACAGTAGGGCAGCCAGCATCCGAAGAAGCAAATGATGAGGATCACTGTGGTCTTCAGCGCTTTCTTCTTCAGCACCTGGCCCTTGGCGCCTTGGGAGAGCTTGGAGATAATGATGCAGTAGCAGACGAGGATGACCAGTCCGGGCAGGACGAAGCCCACCAGGATGTGCTGGAAGCGAAAAACCACAGTCCAAACCAGACTGCTTTCCCTCGGGTAGATGCGCTGACAGATAGTTCTCGAATCGGCACTCTCCATGCTGTCCTCCGCAAACCAGTAGTTGGAGGAGTTTACATCCTGAACTCGGGCAAACACCAGGTCAGGCACAGTCAGGATGGCAGCCGGAAGCCAAACTGCAACATAGATCACTCTGTTGGCCAGCAGCTTCCTTTTGGCCTGGCTGTTGGTGGCGTGGACAATCGCCAGGTACCTGTCCAAGCTGATGAAGGCCAGGATCAGGACGCTGCTGTACAGGTTCAGCGTGTAGATCACGTGCACCGAAACGCAGAGGAAGCCTCCAAAGTACCACGTCTTGGCTGCGTCCACAGCCCAGAAGGGCAGCGTGAGGACGAACAGGAGGTCAGCGACAGAGAGGTGGACTCGGTACTTGTCTGTCATCGTTTTGACCTTCTTCTGGTAGCCCATGACGGCAATGACCAGTCCATTGCCGACAATCCCGAGGATGAATATTATTCCATAAACCGTCGGGAGGAAGATCTTGTTGAAGTTGGTGCTGAGTAATTGACCACATGGCTCTGGGATGTTTAGCTCAAACTCTGCCAACTCCTCGGAGGTGTTGTAGGTGTTGTTTTCAGAATACTCAAACGTATAGTCGTCCTAAAAGGAAAATAAAATGTTTTTCAGTTATAAAATAATTTAATTGTTTACAAACTAGGCTTTTAACCACAACATCCATCTTAACTTTAACTGCTCTTAAAAATAAAAGGGGGAAAAAACTTTAAATAGTTGTAAATCACGTTGAGAATGAACTCAAATTAACACAGGAATCACCTTGCAGCAAAAAGGGAAACAACAAGACTCACCTCTTCCATGTTTAGCTTTCACCGATCATGAAAAGCTTTGGCAGCAGGGAGCGTGTGTTTGCGCGTTTAGCGAGGTGATTAGATGTGGCGATATGGAAGCGGACCTGCCCCATTAAGTAGGCACAGTCAGCCGGGCCCCCAGCTCCGCCTCCCCCGGGAAGGAGGAGGAGGATGCGGAGGCGGGGCTGCGCTGCGCAGCGGGGCTCCAAAAACAGCGTCACTATAAAACCCTAAAACACTCCGCATGCGGTGAAGGCGGAACATGAAACTTCTCTATCTGCGCAAAAAGACGTTGAAGCATTAAAATAACGGCACCAGACAAAAAAAGCAGAAGGGGTTCAAGACCTAAAAAAAAAGGAAATCAATGAAAAAAACAAAATGATTAATATATGAATGTTAACTTATTTGATGTTATTTGCAATTGTGGGGAGACAGTAACTTACACCCTTCACAAGGAGGACAGACCACAAAATCAAAAAACTTTCCTCCAAGTATGTCTCCCATTTTCTTTGTATTCCCACTGTTCCTTTGCACAAATCTCCACAGTTTTGTACAAAACATATTTCTACATGGACATTTACATTTGGGATTTTCTTACTATTTACCTGCAAAGTTTTTCACTGTGTGTTTATCACAACTATGTATTATTGTATTTTATTCTATTCCATAGCTGTAAAGGATGATTACTGAAGACACTAGCTCTTCATAGTGTTGTACTCAAGAATATTGAAAATTGACTGGAAGGAAAAAGTAGGGCAACAAGGTGCATGAGGAAACTTAGAAAGCTTTCATAAGCAGCTTTAGTCACTGCTTCACTGAATCCAGGACATGGGATGCAACTGCATTTCTTTTGTTATAACACTTTTTAGAAAGCATTTTACTTGGGTTAAGGAGAAAAATAAACCACACTGTTGTCCAGTAAATGTATTATTTTCAAAGTTTCACAGTCTGAAGGAAGAGTGAACAGGTTCACAATCCAAGTTGCTTGAGGTCTTGTGTGAAGTTTTCAGAGCAGATGACTTCTTGTGTCATCCTTTGTTTTTGTGCTCTGTGTTTCACCAAATCCAGGTCAAAATCAAGTCAGTAATTGTTGGGAAACTTTATGCTTCTCTCTGCTGACCAGCATCATTGCAGATTGCAGTTTTCCAACAGAACTCAGTACAGTCAAAGTACCAATACCTGCTCCTTTTTCCATGGTGTCACTGGAACTGAGTGACCAAACTGGCATCACCTAAACCACATATAGATCACTGAAAACAGGAAGATTACTGACAACAAGCCCCACAGTACATATTAATTAAAAGCTGCAGCTAAAATCAACTTAACACCTTAGCAGAGCATTTAATCACTTGGGAAACATTTGAAACATACGCAGTAGTCTACCAGAATCCTCTAAACTATAAAGATACAAGCATACAAAATTAATTATTTCCTCTAAACTTATATTTTGTTTTGTGATCTTTTGCAAGTCAATTTTTCATTTCAACGTAAAATTTATATTTTGGCTAACTAATCAAATTTGGACATTTCTAATTAGTTTGAAATATTAAAGTAAATAGAGAATGAAGAGGGTAACTTGCTATTAGCCATACTGTGCATAATTCTGTACATTTTTTCTTATCCCTCTGTCTTTTAAGCTGACATTTGTTTTGATCTTTATCTTTATAGGCTAAATTGGGGGAAACTTCGTGTTGAAATAATATTTGGTAAATTTACTGTGGTACAGAACATAGAGCTGTGGAAAACATTATCGGGTTTTCTCATTTTCAGCAAAGGAATACAAAATTTGTGCTTGGAAATTCTGAGAAATGTTGTCAGTAGTTCATATAACAAAAGAACAATATTCATTTTACTCAGACATATACCTATAAAAATTAAAATCAGAGATTCATCATTCAGCCCAATATTTAACCAGATACAGCAAACAGTTTTATTTCAGGACATTTTTTTTTTGTTAAACTTGTAAAACTTTTGCATAGTTTTTAAAGAATCCTACGGTCATTTCTTTTTTTTATTTTTATTTTTTTAAAAGAGCTAACGAGAAACGGTGGAGCCTGTCAACAGAGCCCCTTTTGGAAAGTTTTATGCAAATCACAGCAATTTAAAGATTACAAATGCTTCTCACTCCTCATCTCTGCAGGCTCAAGCATGCATTATCTTTGCCTGAAGTCAAGGCTTATGTTACAGGTTTTGGGGTTCTTTCCAAATATACATTCCCTCTCTACAAGTCACTTCATAGCCATGTCTGATGACAGTTTTCATCACAGCAGGATTCCACATCCTGTCACTTCTCAACTGCTGTTATGTCTGAGTCCACAGTGGATGTGAAAAGCGCCACACACCCAGTGACGTGAGTTTCTTTCAAAAACGGCTCTGGAGACGCGGCGTGCTGAGCATTCATGCTCTGCTCGGTTCAGTTAGAGTAGTGGTGGCACAGCGAGGCCAAACGAAACTCCCCGCCCTCCTCTTTTTGACGCACAGGGGCTGACGGTTGTTTGAAACTGAATATCCTACTTGAGTCTTTGATATATGAGAGCAATGACAGATCCAGCGACTTGATATGCATCATTGATTCCCTCTGATACGTCTCACTTGTCCCAAAGAGAGATTGAAAATATCTACTCGCCTCAGCTTTAGGTAGGGGATTAGATTTAAGAGACAGATAATGATTGTTTTCATATCGGACAGAGCAGCACTGAAAACATATGTTACAGATAAATGGTTTGTGGGAGGTTTGTCTGAGAAAACCGACTCTATTAGAGGTGCAGTGGAGCTTGAAAAATACACTGCGGTTCTTTACTGTTTTTGAGTGTGATATGTACAGATACAAATGAGGAAGTTTTAGGGGGAAAAGGTTGTTATTCTTGCTGATCAATAAAAAGTCAGACGAGAAGAGCTGGACATTTCTGACTGTGTTGACATGTAAAACTTGAAAACTCCAGTTCTCTATAACCCATAACCTTTCTTCATCATATGAGTTAGAATCATTTGACTGATGAAAGTTTCAACACTTTCTGTTTCCCCTGATGCTGCGTCTAAAATCCCCTAAAACTTCGGAGATGTTTTTTTTCAGTTTCTGTTCGAACGTGGTTTGTGGTCTTTGAGTTGCTCTTCGGTAAATACCGAAGTTTTTCAAGCACAAAGACCTAGAAAGGTTATGATTACGTGTAGGGAACAGAGATGAATTAAGGCATTCCTGTTGTGTTTACCAATCACTTTGAGTGGAGGTTTTACGTACATGTCTCACCCTCCAACGCTTAGCACCACCTACAGGTCTAAGGGAGCAAAGAAAACATTTTGGGTCATTGGCAACTGATTTCAGAAAAAAGATGCTTCAGTTTAGAGCTTGGTCACCAGCCATGTTAATTAGTGAATGTTTTTCAGTCTGGAATCCAAAACACTGTTAAGTTGTACTTTATGTTATTCCCAAATATGGCTGGGAATGAGATATTCCCAGCCATATCTGAGATATTCCCAGCCATATCTGAGATATTCCCAGGCATATTTGAGATATTCCCAGGCATTCCCAACAAACTCTGTTGTTCGTACTCATTTTCTCTATGATAGTTAATTGGTTCAGTTTAATCTCGTAATAAATTTATCTCAACACTCCCTGAGTTCTCCTAAAGTTGCCCCAAATATAAACAGTGATTCTTGTGTTGACAGTTTGAGAGCCAATTGATTGCTGTAAAAAGAATAGACAATTCTTAAATGACAGAAAAGGAAATTTATATGTATTTGAAGTGGAAGTAAACAATTATAACTTTCTAATATAAGAATGTGCAGCAATTTAGACAGATATATAATAACATAATGTAGCCATAAAGGAATGAATTCAGAGTGCTGAAGCTTATAAAAATAGCTGCATTAATCTTGAGGATGTCGTCCTTCAGATCTGCCTGCAGCTGCACTCCTGTGGAGAAGAAACTCTGTCAAAGAAAGGCCTCTGTATGGGTATGATGTTCTTATCAGCTCCATTCAGAGGCAGGCAGTTGCTACATTATCTGACTGCAAGCAGAACACTGGCATTTCATCAAAAATACATGCAACGTTTCATCATTTACATTGTCCAAATTGCTTTCATTACAGAAGGATTCATTTTCTGATGCTATTTGAAATGAGAGAAACTCCAAAAAACCTGGAAGATTTTATAAACTATCAAAACTCTCCAAAAGACTGGGTCTTGATTTTCTTTGTTTCAGTTGTACGGTGAAAAATAGTGACAGATGTTTACGTTTGTTTCTTTTCTCCTATCAGGTAATTTTTTTTTCTTCACATCTAAGTGTAATTTAACACATAAAGATCAAAAATTTTATTTTTGCACTGGCATAGCTCTAAAAACTGTCTTTGGCGATTTTTTTCATCACCTCTTAGCTTGATATGCACACATCATTTGGTTGCATTACAACAAATTTCACGCTTCAAAATGTAAAAGGCATTTATTTTGGCTCCAGCAGGATACCTACAGCCCCCCTCGTCAGCATCAGAAGTCAGATTGCGATCGGCCTGGAATACAAAAGATCTGCGAGCTACTTAGAATACAGATCGGGAAAACTCTGAATGACTGCAAAGGGCTCTTTCTAGTGAAGAATGGCTATTGAAACGAGGCAGCAGAACGCCGGTGAGATAAAGAGAAGAATGAGCAGAGCTGCTCAGCCAACAACACTACCTCTCTGGTTCCAACTCATCCCTGCAAGTCTGCACGGCATCATTTTTCATCATGACAAATCGGCTCAAATATCACTTTATGGTGTTTCTAAAAATCAGAAAACAGGGAATAACATCCAGGGTTTGTCAGTCAGAGTGATTTTGGGCGTTGGCCTCAAAAGCACTAAAAGATTTGACTCAAAAACCTTTAATCTCATGTCTGGACTCTGAAAAGCATGTTTGCATTTTGGCTCAGTGCGTGCAAAGAAGAATTGCATATTCATCACAAACAGTGAGACGGTTTTTTTATGTTTGTACTCAGGAACGTCTCTGTTTGTTGTTCTATCAGTATGGTTAACCTCATATTATGATATTAATATTCACACAGTCTGAGTCATGTGCCGAATCTGTTTTGGGCATAACTTATATGTTATAGCCTCCACAATCCTCTTTAGCTGATGTGTGAACGCTGCTGTTTCCCAATGACTTTAAATGATCTGAATGCATTCCTGCACCTTCATGCATACTTTGTTCATTATTCAACTGGAATGCTTATCTTCTTTATCTATTCATCAGACAATGTTCTGCCGCCTTGCTGTTGTTTTTTCTGTTTGTGTGGTCGTTCTTTCAAGGCAGAAGGCTGGCTGTGGTGTGTTTTCTTGTATGTTTGGTGGCTCAAGGCCAAAACGAGAACCATCCTTCACATACTTGGCGCCTTTGTTTGGGTTTTGTCTTGTTCAAAGACACGACACATCAAGCCTCAGTGAGTTAGACTAAAAAAAAAGGATCCAATTTTTATTTTCTTTATAGGAGACTATAAACTCACACATAGGATTGTTCTACCTCTGAGTGACTTATAAGAGCTGTTAGTTGCAAAGGATGTTTTTTTTTTTTTGCAAAATTATTATTATTATCAAAGTAGGCAGAAAAAAAGGGGAAAAATGTAAAAGCATCCGGAATGCCAGTCATCTATTTTAGTATTCAAGGAAAGTGTTTGGGTTTGAACAATGGAGTCACTTTTAAGGACAAAGCTTGCCTCTTATCTTTGGACTTCACCCATTTAAACTTCCTACTTCTCTGTGTTATTGGCCTATTTAAACGCTTTGTTTCTTGACCCTTCCAATCAAGTTCAGAGTACTTTCATGAATTGAGTGTAAAATGCAGGTTTGTGCATTCTTTCTTTATGGATCATCCTGTGAGCTCGATGCCGTCTCTCTCGCCTCACCCTAAATGTTTACCAAAGGATTTAGATGATTGCCTGACACGGACGTGGAAGAAAGTTTGCTTTACCTCTGATGAAGCATTTCTGTGTTGTTCAGACCAAATTCTTTTCCTAATGCACTATTTTTCTTAAAAAAGAATAGCCTCACAGCATCACAGATCCTCTGTACTTAACAGTGTCCATGAGGTGTTTTGCTTTACGGTAATTGCACCCAGAATGTTTTTACTAAACAGCACAATCTTAAACTCATCTGACTAAAACACCAGTTTAAGTCCCAGTAGAGTTCCATTAAAAGCTCAACTCTTTTAAGTCTGTGATGGGACAGAATAGGCTTTTTCCTGATGTCCCTCCCAAACAACCCATTGGCATGTAAACATCCTTTAATGATTGTAATGGAGACGTGGTGCTCCCCCAAGATGCCACTCTTTACCACACTTCCTTCACATTGAGGTTTGGAGATTTTTTTTTCTTTTACTGTCAATGATTGTCAGAGTTTCAGTTTGACCGTTTTTAATTATTGCTCTAACTAAATGGAGAAGTTTATGCCAAATTGGGCTGATGGTAAGGAGGTTTTCCCAATCTCCAAGACTTTGTGCTCATCAGCATAACTTTTTTAAAATGAAATGTTATTGAGAAAAGATGAATGTTTTTTAAAACTCATTTGTTTTTATTGTCTTGTGAGACTTGCCTGACTTGTTAATGGCATTGTTTCATAAAAAAATAAATAAGTTTGTCAAAGTCTGTGTGGAGGTAAACCTTAATTTAATGGCATGTGCTCATGTCTATCTCATTTTGATAAATAGCTGATAGAATGTAGTTTTCTGTGCATGTTATTTACAGAAAGCCACATTCTTAAAGATTCATTATGAAAAGTTTCTAATATCATTTCCTTTTCTTCTAAATAAATTGTTGTTGTTGCAAACAGATGTGCAACCAGTGAGTCTGCAAAAGAATTATTTGAGCTAAAAGTAAATAATAATTTCCTCTGCATAAAAGCACTTAAATTAAGGGCTTGTTTTTTCTATTTTTATTTAA
This sequence comes from Poeciliopsis prolifica, assembly GCF_027474105.1. Taxonomy (NCBI): domain Eukaryota; kingdom Metazoa; phylum Chordata; class Actinopteri; order Cyprinodontiformes; family Poeciliidae; genus Poeciliopsis; species Poeciliopsis prolifica. The sequence continues at coordinate 16,208,137 of NW_026562382.1, forward strand.
TTTTATATTACCCTGCAGCAATAAGCTGCTCTTTGATCATCACCGTCTGAACAAACTTGTGAAAGTTTGGAGTAACCTCGTCAGTGGATTTTACTGATGACACCTCAAATATCTAATTCAGCTTCAGATATTGATTTCACAAAACTGTCACGCTCAAGTTGATTTATCATTCCTGCTGCGTACTAACAAGCTTACACACAATGTTGGTCTGGCATCGTCAGAGGGGGACAAACGAAAGGCAGCTTTTTTTTTTACCACTCTGAACTTTTTCACGCTGATTAACCCAAATCCTTTTGCTGCCTGTCCTGACAAGGAATCCATGCAGACTGAGACACAAAGGGCATGAACCAATAAAAAAAACTGAAAAGGGTGACAATCCCCTTGAGCAGTTAGTGGAGAAACAGATCCCACGTGTGGCATAAATCCAAGACAAGTCACAAGGCTGCTTGAGAAAGGCAGCCAGTTGTTGCAAAGGAAGGTTGTTTTCTATGAGCCCATGATAAATGAAATCGTGGTTGCTTTTCCTTTTCACCAACGTCTCCATTTTGGCTTTTATCTTGTGACAGTATTTTATCTCTTTCCGAATGGCCTCCTGTGGATCAGGGAGTTCATTTGTAGCAGCTGAACAGTAATTAGACAAAAACAATGCAAATTGGCCTCTTTGAGTGCCTTCATTTGCATGACAGTTCAGATGTCAATTTATGAACCTGCCGTTTTACATTTTTATAAAAACATTGAACTGCCACTGCCTAAGTGCATCAATGTGCAAATTGAAAAGTTTAAATTATCTTTTGTAAAAGCTTATTGATTGAATTTTTGTAACTTGGAGAGAAACCTGTTGGGACAGGAAACTTAAGTGAGTGTCTTAGTGGCTCTGCAGGTGGAGGTCCACCATCTGGCCTGTGTGTTTGGTTCAAAGAACTCAAACCAGAACAGGAGCACAGCTCAGCCCCGATTAGCCGAGATAACGGGAACAATAGGCCAGATGAGAGCAGATAGGCTTTCCAGAGTCAAATGACCAAAGAAAAGACGGAAACAATCTGCTGCCATCCAGACTTTCTCTTGACACAAACCTACCACTGCGATCGCAGTTTTTACTTTCAGCTAATAGTAATTCAAAATCATAAACAGGATTTTATTTTTTTTTTAAGAACTGCTTTCCAGGCCATAAATAGTATGTAAATTTATTTAGCATCCTTCCAGGTTTATTTTTTTCTTGGTTGTGTTATATTTTATTTTTTGAACATTAAAAAATTCATGAAACTTCTAACATTTTTGACACATAAAAATCCATCCATCCATTTTCTAACACCCTTCACCCTCGTGGGGTCGGGAGGTGCTGGTGCCTCTCCAGCTAACGTTCCAGGCGAGTGGCGGGGTCACCCTGGACAGGACGCCAGTCTGTTGCAGGGAACACATGAAAAATATCTAGCATTTTGTTTTGCAATTGACTTCAATATGGAACAGGTTCATGAGGCAACCAGAAGCCTAACAATAATAAAGGAGCTGCAGGAATTTATATTGAGAACTCGATGTGCTCGACCTGTAACAACAAGAATGTGCTACGCTTGGATGAAACCAAATTTTTCTCTAAATGGAATTAAACATTTTGGCAAGATGGAATAAATTATGAACCATTTTAAATGCTAGTCAAACTTCCAAGTGCCTGCTGGAAAGCTGAAGATGTTTTTCTTTTTGCATTACAGTGAATCCAAGAGAGCATCCTAAATTAAACAAAAATAATGACTAAAGTTAAGTTCCAGAGACAAAATATGTAGTGAACAGTACATCTCACAACCCACTGGATTTGGGAAACATCTGTAATGAAAGTTGCCGCCGGACGCCGCAAGTGGCCCTCGCAGGTCAGCACCGCTCCTGCCTCCTGGTGAGGAGGCAGGAATGACGCCCCCCGCCAGCCACCAGTGATCCTCTCACACAGTTCCTGCACCTGTCAGCCAGGCGATACACACTGATGCGATCAACAGTACTCCCTGATGATGCACCAAAAATCTGGTGCAGATATTCTGTTGTGTTGAGGAGATTTGGGTGACGGAATAACGTAGGGGGCGCAGTGGAGTCAAATTACAATTCAATGCTATTGGGCTCTTTAGAGGTGAGCAAAGGTCATACATATCCAGTTTGGTCCAAATCGGATGATCCATGTGTGATTTAGAGACGACCTTATGCATATGGCGAGGGATTGCAATTCGCCATTCAGCTATGCTGCTTGGGCCTAATGAATAAAATAGACACAACCAGAAGATTGCCGTCTTTTTTGTCTTTTTTATAAGTAAAAAAAAAAAGCTAAAAAAACGCTGGATTTTTGAGAAGGGAGTGAACCATTTGGAGAGACACTCAATTTGGCTCAGCAATAAATATGTGGCAAGTAATAAAAATAAATAAGTACTGCCCAATCATCCACTTTTACTTTGCAAATATGAGCTGTAATTGTTAAGGAACATGACCTGTTTACATAACATGTTGCAGTTTGCAGATAATAGTGTTACATGCTAAAGAAAAAAGCTTGAGGGTAGGTTGTGATGTTCTGAAGCTCATTATCTCCACTTTTCCAGTCTCACCCAAGCTTTTGATGCTTGAGTCCTGAGGAGTCATAAACGTGTGTTCACAGGCATTTCTGCTGCACAAATGGCCTGCATTTGGTATCCATGGTGCAAATGGATTGATAATAAATGTCAATTCCATTGGATTTCTTTAAAACTTACTGTTCATAATGTTTTTGGCAAATTGGAGAAAACCGAGCACAAATAAAGAAATGTCAATTGATTCTTTTAAACAGTCTGCATTAACCCCTCAATGGCTGTGCATAAAAGCCTGTGGCAGTTTGCTGAATGATTGCACCGCTCAACAAGCAAGACACATTTCATTTATTATTTAAACACAGTGATGGAAAACTGGATGCACACATGTGACCATCTTTTTGTTGTGACATTAAGCTCTGGTCTGGAGCGGGTGTCCGGCACCGGACCAGAACAAAGCGCAGGCAGAGGAACATGCATCAGCTGGAGCCAGAGGGATGCTCCGCCGCCTCTGTTGTGCCTCCCTGACTGAAAGATGACACCGTCTCTACTGACCGCCTGCAGCCAAACCAAGAACAAATAGATGTTTTATTTTCTTCTTCCTGTGGTTTCTAGGACGTAGCAGTTGGTGGTACAACATGAAATTTTGTTTTTCTGCTTTCACTCAGAGTGTATGAGTCAGACGGTTAGTCACAGTCTGCCGATCAGGCTGGAGCCTCTCATGAATGTCAAACACTTGAGATTATGAGCCAACTTTTTGTTTTACCTGGAGCCTCTGCAGGTACACTCATTGTTTTGTTGAGTGGTTTCTCCTCTGTGCGTTGAAAACAAAAGAAACTCTTAGACAGTAGTGAAGAGCTTTACTTACGTACTCATGTCTGTCTCTAGCTGAACAAGTACTACCTTTTGCAGATTAAGAAAAAAACACAGTAACATGTACAACAAAACAAACCCATGTGGAAGGCTCCCTCAGCCCTCTGATAGCAACTCTTCAACTGAATCCTAGAGGCGCTCACTTGAGACCAACTTCCCTTTTGTGCTGCTGCCTTCAGGTTTATTTTTCCTGCACAATTGGAATTCTTAACTTCTCTAAAGGTTGCAAAGATTGTAGATCCCTCTGCTGATATAACGAGCCGCCCCCAGCACCCCTTCCCCCGACAGCTCTAAATCTGTGAGGATTATTGTGTTTTTGAGTAAACAAAGACACGGAGAAAATAATACTTGTGGATTTTCCGTACCCAGAAGAGTCTCCAGTCCTTCAGCTTTGATTGTTTTACCTTGAAGTTGTTTATGACAGGATACACGTTGGGCACTGGTCAGTGTTTTAGTAAAACAAAAGCACTTAACTCCCACAGAAAGGCCAGTCAATCAGGACAGAAACAATGCAACCTGCTTCATTTGTACTTCTGTTACTTCTGCATAGCAAAAACTTTAATGTATTTAATGGGATTGTCTGACTGGAAGGTGCAAAGAAATGAAACAATTATTAATTTTTCTTTTTACAAATAAAAAGAAAAATTTAACACTTTGTTAAATGTGTAAATGTAAACTTATTTAATTTTTTCATGAGAAAAAAGCTAATAGAAAAGTACAGGAGCTTTTTAGTTTCTTCTTATCTGTCTTTCTTATTTATCTAAGCGTCACTGTCCTGCCTGAAGTTGAACACCTCAAAGCCTCCAAGAAGTTTTCATTCACAACTGACCTGCAATTAGCTTCTTTTGTCTTCCCATCATCTCGGACCATCTGTCCCACCTCCTTGTTGGACTCCACACATGGTGTGTTTAGGGTTGTGTGTTGTGTTAGTTTGCCATGGAGAACTCGTCTAACTCACTTCCTTCACCGGTTAGATTTGTTCCTTACTTGACTTGAAGGGAACATCAAACTGGTCTTCTTTGGCTTATCTGTCAGCAATTCAACAGTCGTGATATTTTTCTAAGGACAATTTGCAAAGGGCACAACTAGTAACCTGATCTCTGAAGTTCTGCAGCTCCTGTTGCTTCATAATAGATGACTGTTAAGTTTGTATGATGTAAAGCACTTTGACCTGCATTGTCCCTGAAATGTGCTAATCAAATAAACTTGACTTGACTTGACTCCAGAGTCACTTTGGGTGTCTTAGCTGCTTCTTTGAGTCATACCTGTCCTGCCTAGCCTGTTCGTTCAGGTGACAGCAGAAAGAACTAATGACATTTTCAGAGGACAAATAGAGATTTTCCACCGTTAGAATATTGTTTTTATAATTTACTAATGTTCTCTAACAACAGCTGTACTAAATGCTACACATATGGACTCCAGTTACTTATTAAGGGTCTTCTGAAGGCAAATGGTTGCACTTGATCTAATTCAGAGCAAAAAGGGCTCCACATAAATGCTCTCCACAACTTATGGACTTTTATATGTGTTATGCTGAGAGGTGTGGTGTGGAAGAAGTCAGTCTATCTTGGCTGTAAACAAAGCTGGTTTTATTAAGACTGGTGCAAAACAGCAGATTTAAAAAAAAATGGCAGCATCAATCCTCCTGCTACATTCAGCAGTCCACCTATATCCTGCTTAAACCCCGCCTTTCCAAATGACATCGGCCAATCAGCCTTCCAGAGTGGGGAAAAAGGTAAACAAAGTTAACTTTCACATGCACAATGTAAAAAGTAACAATTACTTTTCAGTAATGCAATATCAGGCAAGCATTTATGTCTTTAACAAATTGTTTTATTCTCTAATTACTTTATACATCAACCAATCAAATTGCATCTCTTATCCCTGCACTTTCGATAAAAGAGCTGAGTTTGAGGCAGGTTTTCTCTTTAGCAGGGTTTCAAGATGGCTGCCACAAAAGACACACCCACAAGGTAACAAACATTTCTTCTTTCACACACTCTAAGACTAAAAGAGCTTGAGAGAAAGAAATTGTTTTTTAATGTTTTAAAGTCATCCATTTCATTCTTTTCTCTCCTTAATTCTATAATCATTTGTGTTGGTCTGCCACACAAAACTTTGATGAAATAGTGTCATGGAGAATGTTTAAGTGGTATAAATGCTTTGCAAGGACAAAGCATTTATAAAAACCCCCATAAAACATCAACATGAGTTGGGTCAATGCGGGAAGTGATAAAGTGTGAACACTCTCAGGACAGACAAAGGCTTTTTAGGCCTCAGGTGGGAAGTGGCTCCTGTGAGCCTGTAATGTTTCCACTGATTATTATCTGTCGAGCAGTGAGACACTTGGACATGCTTTGAGCTGCAGTGACCAGAGAAGACAGACCCCAGGCAGGTGGCAGAATGTGTCATTATCAGGAGTGTCAACAAAGCTTCTGGGTTATCATCAATAACATCTGGATGATGAAGAGAGCAGTGCACGTGCTGCTCTTACTCCATGCTTTGCTGCTTCTCACATTTTACCAGTTGCATGCAGATTTTTTGTGTTTTGAAGTGTTTATTACATACAATTACCTGGGAATCTCCCTACCTCACATTTTCTACTCGAAGCTTCTGTTTTCATGTTTTCATTCGGCAGTGGTGCTGCTAATTTTGTGTTACGGTGTCAGTGAAACTGAATTCTTGTTTTGTTTTTTCTTCCTTTTCGCTTCTTTTCTTTTCTGCATTGTATTTCACAGAAATACCAGCTGCAATCAGATTTCTACCTGGGAACCACAGGGGTTTTCCTACAATATTTCACACCGTAATGTCAAAGATGTTTGTTACATTTGATTTGTCAGAAACTAGAAACTCAACTCAATCTTAAAATGAAAATGTCTGGGTAAAAAACCCTATTTGGGTTTGCCCAGTTCTGGGTTAATGAAGAATCTCCTTTTATAAGAAAGTTTTCTAGAGTCAAATCAGATGCAACGTCTCTAACTGGATACCTCACATGAAACTGTGACATGAAAAAGGACAATAACGTTTGGAACAGCAACAAATGTAAAAATAGAATGAAATGTGTTTCAGTGGCCTAGTCCATGACTCAGTTAAAGTCATTAAGCGTAGGAACAGTGATTTATTTCACCTTCATATTTTGTGTGATAACTCTGACAAAGTACTGCAGACAAAAGAAAACAGAATTGGCTATGTGGATATAAATTTGTGCCAAAAACCCCAGATGTTTTCGAATAAATTTTACATATTTACAAGAAAAAACTGGGATATTCTCTGATGTTGAAAAGTAATACACTTATGTGAAAAACGATCCAAGATAAAGGATTAAATGTATGATTTTAATTTTACTGCTTCAATCTAAGCGTAATCTTTTTCTTATGATTGTATATTTTTCTGGTAAATTTATGACAATGAAACTTTTCCAAGTTTTTTCTTGAGAATATGTGAAATTAATTTCAAAATTCCTAAGGCTTTTGGCAGAAATTTACTCCTGTGTGGCCAGTTATTCTTTCTTTTATCTAGAACAGTGTGACACTCCATCATAGACAGCATAAACATTGGATAAATAGAGATCTTTCTGCATAGACACAGTACTTTTCTTTTATCTGATGTTTTGGAATTTCATTTGAAACTCCCTCTGAAACTGTGATTCATTCACAGGAGAAGGAAATGAATGGCGGCACGCAACACATCATTTCTTCTTGTGTAAACAGAAGAATCACAGGTAGGTTGGTCTCCATCGCTCACAAAGCAACTTTAAAATCGTTTCTATTTATCTACTGCCATGGAAACAGCAGGAAAAACACATTTTAGCAGCAGGTCAGAGACAACGTTGCGACGGCGAAACAGCTGACAGAAGGAATTCCCTTTTTTTCTGTTTCACTCTGTGAATCAACAATTCATTTCCAGCCGATTTGTGGAAAAGGTGATTGTTAGCAGCCTGTCCACTTACAGTTTCCTGAGTGAACCCTAGACAGTCATTGCTCAATCATGGTTCACCTCTCTGGCAGAGGGCAACGGCGGCAGCTTTCACATTCACTTCAAATCAAATCAATGTGTGATCCGTCACGGGCCTCCTGCCCCTGGGGCATCTCTAGAAATCTAAGAACTAGTTTCTGTGGTATCTACAAGCTGCTTATGTCGCGGATTGATGTGTGTGTTTGTGTAATTATGCGTGTGTGTGAGAGGGAGAGAGTGTGCACGCGATAATGGCGTTATCTCTTCATTCCTCTTGGGAGCTTTCCATCTGGTTTGATATGTTTTTAGTCATAATTAGGTGACATAGACCTACACATATATTAGCAGATGTCAGACAGAATGCTTTTAGAGGATGTGTTCAATATTGTGACACTCAAAACTTGGGCCACCAAATCACAAGTTAACTGCATCTTAGCAGATGTTGTCTTTTTTCCCCCACAAAAGACAGAGAACGACAACAACAAGCATATATTTTTTAATGATGCATCACTATTAGGAGCATTTTCATGTGTCTGTTCATGTAAGAAATTATTTAATTATGATAAAATAGTTTAGGTTTATTTTGTGGTTATTTTGTTGATGGTTATAGTTGTTTACCGTGATGGAAATTCAGATGGTTAAACCAGTGAACATCCAAAAATTAAGAATCATGACAGGCGTTTCTCTTAGCATGTAAAAATAGTATCAGAACTGTTAACCACCTCAATTTCAATCACAGTAAACAACTGCAACTGTTAACAAAATAACCACAAAATGACATTTCAAAAAGTAAAATCTCAAGTAATTATGGAAGATCAGTTTCTTCATTTCTTCTGATAATTGTTAGATTTGAACAGACATCAGATGAAGCAATAAGAAATTATGGATTTGGCATCTGTATTTATAAACTGTGTGCAGTCTTTACAAATATATTTAATTGCAAGTATATCTTGTAGTGCATGACATGCTCAATCTGACCCAATTACTTAAATCTTTGGCTTTTCTTGGCTCGCTCCCTAACGAGTCTGGACCACAACTGTGCACTCAGTGTTCTCCCACAATGTTGCACAAGTTAATTACTCAGTATTAGAGCTGCTAGTGAATAGTTCACATGTTTGGAAAGAGACTCACACTTGAAGCTTTCCCACTGCTCCCAGTATTCAGACTAAGCCTGGCTAATTGACCTTTGGCTTCATCTCAGTAGTTGCAGAGCTTACAGGATGCGAGTATTGATCCTCTCTTTTGTTTTTCCCAGGAAAGCAAATGAGCAATTTTCCCAAAATGTAAATCCTTGGCATTTATACAGTGCTAGGTGATTTGGTGCTTACCAAAAATGGGGTGAATTGTGAATAGAAGACAGTAATGTTATGATTAAACACATTTAAGAATTCAATAAAACTTATTTATGTAACTAACAAGATCTTGACACCAGGGTTCCCAGCGTGTGGTTCAAATGTCACCATTGGTACTTGCCTGCTTTTAGAGCTACTCAGAAGAAAGTTTGATACTGGCAGAGCCAATTAATCAACCGCAATGTCGAGCTACAGAGCAGAAATGTAATTTCTTCCCTGAATAGCCTGAAGTGGGCAACAGTGAACAAGGAACAGTGGGTTGTGCCAGTCCCATTTAACCATGCAATTTGGATCTGGAAATGACATCAAACTGAAACTATCTGTGTTCAAGTTCCAGGTGTGTGAACGCAGTTCCAAATATTTGTATTGTTTCAAGTTAAACTGGTTGAAAATATTCTCATTCAGTTTTTTCCCCCCTCTTTGTTGACTACATCTGGCTTGGCAATGTCTGAACTCTGTCTTCCTCCTAGACAAATCTAATGGCTGAACTTGTGCTGCAACTAACTGCGTGGAGCCACCTTCGTCCTACAGATGTGAAAATGAGCTCAGAGTTTATCTGATGTTTTCCCACCTGACAGTCCGGTTGACTCGGTTCAGTTGGGAAACAAAACTGTAACATTTTCGGCTGTTGCGGTTTGCTTTCAAACTGCACTGTGTTAAAAGATACAAATTAATTGAAGTGCCTGTTGGTACCAATCACCTGCAGGTGCGCTACAAAAAAAAAAACAAAAAAAACAAAACAAATAAAAAAGAACCACTGCAGGAAACACCATAGAAATTGCGCTCAGTGTCTTCTTTAGGTACTTGACTTTTGAATTGTTGGTTTGCATTGAGATCTTTTTGTAAAGTGTCTGAGACGACGTATTGTGAATTGTTTTTACATAAATAAACTGAAATTGATTTCCCAGCACCATAAAATTTCAAATATTAAATCAGTTGTGCCATATTTATGTGAAATAATGTCAGAAAATACATAGGTGTAAAAAAAAAAAAAAAAAAAAACATTTTTAAAAAGCAGTTATTAGCCATAATGTCATATTTTGTTTTCAAAGTCAGAGTTGAAAAAACCCAAACTTAGACTCCAATTTTCCATTTCAACTTCTGCAGGTTAGAGGTACCGTTATTAGTACTCTGAAGAAATATTGAGGCAATTACCTGCAAATTATCTGTTGCATAGATCCACATCCACAAGAAAAGAAACCCAACAAATAAAACAGAAGTGAAGTAGACAAAATTTCAAGAACCCTTAGCAGGATTTGCCTCTGAAGCAGGAACATGAATCAGGGAACGACCTCTATCCCAGATTAATTATGCAAAATTAAATTGCATGTAGTTCCTAGTTCTGGTGGCGTTTTTTTTTAACTTTCTTCTGCACCTCTAGCATGAGGTGCTAGAACACTGATAAAACTTTTTATCAGTGTTCGTCACCCAATCATTGACATGACCTTATGAATTGTGACTCATGCACCACATTTTACTTTTTTTTCCCCTCTTTTTTTCAACATCATGGAGCAACCACCTTTTCTTCTCAGTTCTCTTTTCCTCGTCCAATGTGATTCATGAGATTCAACGTGTTTGAATGCCGGTGGCTGCCTGCTGTAATAATATGTTGAGCAAAATTGTGTCTTTCCCTCGTCAAATTTCTGAACTATCTTCAGGGCTTTTCTATCCGCCTTCACAGATAATGATTGCTCACCGGCTTTGTAACTCTGAAGCGCTGATATGTCATAAATCAAGTTTTTAAAAGCATGCATTTTATATTCACTTGTAAAATGCATGACTGTTAGAAATGCTTGTCTATCTTTGGTTGTGTGATGTTTTTCAGGTAAGATTCCTTCGTACGGCGTTCTCAAAATGTTTGTCCACATGGCTCTAACCTATCAGCATTTGAACTGATTTTCAGAAAAACTCACAGCTCTTTTAACTTACTATTTATCATACAATAAAATAAACTTATAGAAGTATAAACAGCATTTATTTTTCAAAAACATGTACCCTGTGGGTTAGCTCTACCTTTAAAATATGTGAAATATCAACCCTGTGCTCCATTTTCTGGCATCATTTCTTATTTCTTGCCCATGCAGGGACATTTTTGCTCTGCTTTGATAATTAAATGATAATGTAGCCGCCGATGTGCCTCTTATCTTCTTTAGGGCTGCCTTTTCTTGCCCAACTCTTGCACATCTTAACTCCTTGTGAGCAAGTAAACACTTTCATTCTCTCCTTGCAGAATGTGTGGAGGAGAAGCAAACCAAAATGTAGCAGAGCAAGAAGAAAAAAAAAAAAAAAGACAAGTTACTTATGTCAGACGGATAGTGAAACAAAGTGAACTTTTAGTGAACCTATTTGTCTTGCACTGGTTGTCTGTTTGCGTCATCACAGGCAGAATGTGGGGAAGAGATGCAAAGCAAAATGTGGTTTGGTTCCCTGCTCTTGTGACTGACAAGCAAGCCCTGATAGGTGCCACAGATGTCCACTGTGAGAGCAGATCAATAACCTTCCTCCAACCCACTCCCATTCAGGCATCAGGCGCCATGCAGTAGTCCCGCCCGACTTCCCTTTGCCACGATTGCGTGAGAGTGGGTGGAAAAAAAGAGCTAATAAAGCAATGCAGAGGTTCTTGTTTTTGTCTGCGCGGGCCGCCGCGTTGGCGTTGGACCATGTCAAAACAGTTTTGTTGACACAGCTACAAAGTGTTGTGTCACGAATTCCTTGGCAGTTAATGCATGTTCATGTTTTAGCCGGCTCTCAGTTTTATGTTTTTGTTACCTAAAAACATAAAGTAACAGTGAAGTTAGTCATATTTACTACAACTGAATGTGTCAGTGCCTTGGAGACAAGCAAATTAGAGTCCTAACATGCACCTACTCACAACTACAATGCGGTTGCTCAAGTGTTTGGAGCGCGGGCGGGTACGTTGATCATTTGACAGCAAGACGTAGAGAATTAATTTTTAACAAGAGAAAAGTCCAGCTCATTAGAGCTCTCTTCTGTTCTGGTCATTGTGCTGCTGCTGCTGCTGCAGGTGACAGATGGTAGTCCGGTGGGGGAGGGTATGCTTGTGTGTTTGCATGGTTGAATGTCATTAAGGATAGACTGGTTAATGGCATAAAAGTATACTAAGGACCTAAAGAAGTTACCCATTTAAAATTGGTAAGGGATTTTAGTTTACCATATGGTACAAATTGACAAAAAAACTCCAAAATGATCAAAACTGTGAAAGCAAAAAATGGTGAGGGGGCAAAATGATCAGCATGTCTAACTTGGCTCTCTGTGTAGTGAATGCCCTGACATACATACCATAGTGTGCGGTGTTTATGTCATCTGTAGAAGCTTCCTGTTTTGCTGGTGTCCAAATGGGTAAAAATGCCTCATTTAAATGAGGCTCTGGGCCAGTTCTTCAGCATAACCTGTCAAATCCCACCAAACCCCTTTAAACGGAAGAGTATAAGAAGAAGAAACTGAAAAATAAAAACCAACACATTTTTCTAAAGTGTCAGCTTTAAATAATGACCATCAGACTAATAGCAGTTTTGGATTATTCAGAGTGGGCGGGCAGGCACTAGCAGTGAAGGACTAAACGGCAGGATATTTCACCATGAATGAGAATAGACTATAAGCACTGAGCCCAGGGTGTGCTTTGTTGCCGCTGACAATACAGACCTGACAGCACATCTGGCATCATAGCAGGGCCTTGGTGTTTGTCTCCCCCGGTGGGAAATGCTCTCTGCACCATTAGCTGCTCAGTGGGCAGGAAAAGACCAGCTACAGTGCCGACCTGCTGTCAGTCATTCAAGATGCATCTTTCTAACACTCTCAGCCTGCGTCATTTTCCTCTACGCGGATGATAGAGCGATATCCATTTGCCAGAGTGCGCCTCATTCTCTGACATGGCCTAATTGTGAAAACGGCAATGTTGCTGTGATTCCTTCACCCACCTGAAGAAGTAAGCATTTTCCACCAGCAGCCAAGTTTTCTGCAAGTCTGGTTCATATTTAGGTCAGCGTTATTTATTCAGGAACCCTCATTCAGGTCAAAACTCGTTTGCAAACGAGGGCAGACGTCAAATCTCCTACCACAACAACCAGTGGGGCTGTCACTTAAAGCAACACAATGTGAATGGACCAAGAAACTTAAAAAAAATGCAGATGTGCCACATGATCAAAGAAAATTATGTCAGAACAGCAAAAGACTATTTGCATGTTCCCTTATCTTTAAATTCAAATATTCTTTATGCAAAACTCCCTAAGGAATTAAATTAATACTTTAAGGAAAAATAAAAATAGTTTTCAATAATTCACTGTTTGATCATCAGCTGCTTTTCCATTAATGGACAAATACAAAAGGTATTTGAGTCTTTTTCAGAGATTACGTTTTGAAACCATTGAGTTAATCAAGAGCCCTAAACCTGAAGAGGGCCGATGTGTTTCTGTGTCAAATTCTGTGTTAAGGGCCCTTCACGCAAACAAACAAGACTGACCCTGGAGTGAAAGAGGGCAAGAAGAGTTGCGTGACCTCTCGGCTGGTTGTGTGTTTGTTCAGCGAATTCTCGCTCATTAAAACATCAAGAGCCCCAGAGCCGCCCCGGCCCAACACAGGGTCTGTGAGGGGGCTTTAAAGTGGCCCACAAGTATTGGCTGAAACGGGTAAACATCTTTACAATGACTCACTTTCATCCTCGGCCATTTAAACAATAATTGCCAGTAAAGCAAATCGAAATCTTTATTTGGCCCAGAGCTGAAGTGAGTCTGGATGATTAGGATTCAGTGCAAAAGTCAAGAGACTTACAGCTGCAAATTTTCAGGTGAACTCCTAGCAGCAACTAGGCAGAGAAAATACAGAGCTATTTGGAAAGGTTGTATGAAACAAATTCAGCAGAAATAGCCCCCCTATTTGAATTATTAAAGCTTCCCGAGGTTAATATTACACGTTGTTACTGAAACAGCCAGGCGAACGCAATCGTATTAGGACACATCATGAAATACGTTTGATTGGTAGCAACCTCCTCACCCCTGCCACGGTTTTACTCTCCCAGAAAACAAGTTTTATTGCAAGAAACCCAACATTGTGCTGTCACTATACTCACCAAAGTGGCTAAATTTACTGCTCAGTAAATTTTGTTATATGCTTCGCCTCAGAACCTTGCTGTTTTCAGGGTTTGACATTAGCAACATGAATGAGTGCCAGTGTGACCCCTGCAAGTCTATAATGGCTCTTACTGGTTAACTAAGACAGATCAGGGTCAGGGACACTATAGCTTGGACCACCTGTGTTAAAATTATGGGCTCATCATGTTAGAACGGAAAGGGTCACGCAACAGAGCCTGGCAAAAACTAAACAACTTTGCGGTAATTAGACTTTCCAGTCAGAAAATAGTTTATTTCCCTCGCTGCACTTCTCTCTTCTACTTCACAGTAGCAAGTGGGATAAATTGGTAAAAACGTTTAACAGCAGAGAAAAATGTCATCCGACCCAAAGATTGCTTGTAGTCACTTTGTAAATCACATCAACATCAGCGACTGATTTAATTGCTGCATCTATAACCAGATGAACCCAATGGAAATGCTGACAGAGACATGTTGAAAACTGAAATCCATGTACACTTCTGCTGTGCTTGGTCTTGGTCCATCTGTCTAGAATACAGATTAGATGAGTTTGCAAAATGTGGGAAAGTTCAAAAGAGCCCAGATACTTTCATGGAGCAGTGTACTCTAACCAGCTGGGAGAAACTCCGAGGCAAATTGAGTGTTTTTGTTTGTTTATTCATCCATGGTAGCTCTTTTTATTATTTATAGAACACAAATAGGACTGAGGGCATAAAACTGACAGAATACCCAGGCTGGTAGTTTATTGCAGAACCTTGTGTTGCAAGAGCAAATCCTTTTACTGACCTCCTTGCATTTAATTTCCACTGCTGCAATAATTACAAACCAACGGTAGATTTTGTCCTCATCACACGGAAAGTGTTATAAGACCATAAAAACAAAATCTACCAGATGGTGCTCATCACTTCCTCATTTGACTTGATCTTTAGTTTTCTCGTAATGTTTTATTAATTCCTAGGCAAGGATCACTCTCACCTTGTAATCTCCCTTCATGTGTGCCTATGCTTGAATTGGGGATGACTGTAATCGTCAATGTTCCCTTTTCCTGGGCCTGCATGTCTGCTTTAATTACTTATTGATGGACGACTGCCTTTCATCTGAAAGGGGCTTTCTTGCCCACTCGAGTGTCCGGTGTTCCCATGTCTAAGGTTTCACGCTGGACTTTCTCCTTTTTGATCATCCCGCAGTCTCTTTCAATCTATTTCAAGTCTTATAAGCCCGCATGCCGCCTCCTTGCCGCAGTGGCTCTTTGAATCCTCTATGAGGATAAATGTGTTGAGAAGAAAGGAGGCTGACAAGCTTGTGTTACCGGAGAGAGATTTACATGGGGCCATAAAAGCCAGGGTGAAAGGAGAGGAGATACAGCCCATATTAAAGGGTCAGTGTAGGGGGGACCGAGAGGTAAACTGACCCAGTCCGGACAGCCCATACACACCACCTGGACGTACTCCCATTCACACCCTGCCCTCTGGTCGAAGACATTTTAGCTTAAGACAGAACACCTCCACCCCACTAGACCCTGTATCCCTGTTTTCAATTTCCTTTGGCGAACATTTAGCCAATTTGCGTCATTGTCTGTGACCCATAACTCACAGAGAGAAATGGTACCAACCCTGCCTGAGCTAAAGCCTTGGAGCCATGTCAAGCCTGAGCAGCCCTGCGAAACCTCATGTCCCAATGTGTCAGCATGGGTCATAGAGCTGCAGACATGAACCCCAATGGAACTCCAGGTAAAGTTTCAAGAAAACATTGCACTTCATTGTTGCATCCAACAATGAAATGTTGAAAGAGCCACTTTAAATTATTACATGAAAGTAAAACTACTTGGGAGAAAACAAGTACAAAGTAAATTAAATATTTATGCACAGAAATGTACTCTTTTTGAGAAATCACATTTAAAAAGCCAGACAGAACATTTAAGAAATGATGCACATATATCTCAAAGCATAAGTCATCCATCCATTTTCTGTACACCCATTTCGCTGGTGGGATCAGGAGGGGCTTTTTTTCCCATCATACACTGTATGTTTTTCAAAGGTTTTACAGAAATGATGGTGATTCTTGCCAGACGAGACTGAATGGCTTGTGGCTGGATTAGTAACAGGCTCTAGAGATCCAGTAGGGGTCAGACACCAGCAAGGTGGGCGTGGGGTACCGGTATGGGCTGCTATTATTAAAGATTAACCAGTTGGACTTTAATGGGTTGAAGATGGATTCAAAGTCAATTCCCAAACCTTCAGCCAGTTAAAATACACTTTCTTAAAGCAATGCAGGAAGAAGGTCGCGTCTTCAAAACACAAACGTTTTTATGCATTACAACACATCAAAGTACTTCTCTGCATGTCCAACTCGTAAAGGTATTAAGGAAAAACTTTCATAACTTTCACTTGACTTGAACTGAATTGAGAACTTGTGGTCAGTTCTCAGGAGGGAGATTTACATTGAAGGAGAACAATCCACCTCTCTGGACGGTATCAGTAGTTATTGTTGCATAAAAAGTTGATTGTCAACAGATCAATAAACTGACAGATTCCATTAATTGAAGGATTATCAATGCTATAGGAAGCAAGGATGGCTACATTGATGTCTGATTTTCTTTTTAAATGTCAGAAATGTTGATTGAAAATATGGAAGTTTGTTTACAATTCTCAAATAAACAGATGGAAAAAAAGTGAGATGGGAAAATACGTCTTTAGTTGTGTAATAACTCTCCACAATGACAGTTGTCCAATAATTGTGCACATATTCTTCTGAGAAAGCCAAAAAACTCACTTTTACTGTCTTAAAAGTTCATGTTTGAGGTTTATCAACATTTTGGTTTGACCAAGAACACTGTTATTGGTTCATAAATATACTCCTCAAAAATAAGACTTACCCAATAATTGTGCACACAGTGTCACTAATCATAACATGACCGATGATTTTACATGCCTCGCATGGGTGAATAACATCACACCTTACCCAAAGACCAAAAAGCAGAAACCTTGTAATGTGTGTGGATATGGGTCTGGTACAGTGGTGTTCATGATGCAACTCAGAAGGGAAATCCATCATGGCATGGAGAGCAATTTATGTCCAATGTGAGACATGACTGACATCTCCCAGCCTGCAACGTGGTGCTTCTGGTTTCACCGAGCTCAACCTGCTGGCCTCTGCATAGGACGATTTCTTCCAAAGAGAAGATAATTACAGCCACTAAGTGAATTGATTTCAATATCTTAGAGGACTGCGTGTGAAACAGTCTAGTGAGCAAACCACTTCCTCAAATGGGGAGAACAAATTGTACACTGACAGATTGTTTTTCAATGACAGTGGCTATTTTTGGCTAACTGCGTAGCTCGGGATGTTTTCATGCGAGAAGCACTTAAGCCGTTTCCTTCACACAGCAGTTGTTTATGATTTTATGCAATTTTACGCTTTGATGTCTGATAGCAAGAGAAAGGAATGGGCATCAGAGTTGGAGGGAGCTGGAATTAACTGGGAGCATCTTGCAAAGGTTAAAGTTATTTTAATTCTAAAATGATGTTCAAAACATGAATAAGAAGCCCCCTTTTGACTTCAGATCCCCTTTTGTTTGAATTTCCAAACAGTCTTTGTGAAATTAGAGTCAGTTGGGAGTTTCCGGCAAAAAAAAAAAAAAAAAAAAAAAGAGAGAAAAGAAAACAAACATAATAAGTAGCAATCAGATCAAGTGGTAATGAAACATGACTCCCAAAGAAGCAACACAGCTGGGTGCAAGGGCCATCTAGTGGAAACATGTGCGTCATTACACAGATGAATTTGCCCACAGATTACTCTCATGGTCAATTATTTTCACTCAATAAGCACAGTTTCGTGTGAATAGCCACTCAAATTTTAGCATTCATTAGATCTGATCACCCCCATTTGTGAACCAGTAATTTATTACTAAACAGCCATCATGAAATGTGCTACATGGAGAAAATGCTTCTTTGTTGTGGCTGTCCATTTGTACCCACCGGGTCCAATAATTTCAATCCACACACAGAGAGAATAATAGCTGGGAAGTGTTTGTTGGAAATGAACAATGCTTTGAGGTAAACGTGAATTGGCTTTTATGTGTCGGTGCTATTGACAATCCAATACAAGAGTCTCTTGTGCACATTATCAATCGACAGAAAGCAAACAAATAAAACATTTGTGGGCTTATTCAATTACAATAGACACATGTGAAAGTTTAGAAAAAGCAAAAACAAAAGGATAGTAACAGAAGTACATGCAACTGCACTTCTGCTATAAACAGTGTTGAGTTTGCATTCATCACAGTATGATACTGCCACCACCAGTTTCATTTTGGGAGTGGTGCTTTCAGGATAATTTGCAGTGTTAATTGTCAGACACAACTTTTTGGCACATCACAAACAATATGCATCTTTTTAATGCTAAAGTTTGTGGTTTCAATGTGGAAAATGTACAAATATTGTTGTACCAGCGACTATCCAGGCGTAGTTACACTTGAAGACCAACATTTGAATTTTCTTTTCTAAAGATAAGATTGTTTAAACACAGAATTGCAAAGGGGCAAATTTCACTACTGTTTGAATTACGGCAATGTAGCTGAAATGCAAAGCGGCGGTAATTATGCAAATTGTCCTGAATTAAATTATTGGTAACTGGTCAAAAAGTGACATGAAAATGAGATGTCAATAGGCTGTTTAAATGATTTTCTTTGCCACACATATCCATGCAATTATTATGATTAAGAGAAGATTGAAGAATTCAGCTGGAAAGGTTTTATTCATTCAAATTATTAAAATTTAGATAATTACATTTCATACATTGAACAAACTGAAATCGCTGACTTGCACCTAATTCCATGACAGACATATGTTTGCATCTTGTATATAAGAACTCCTCACACCCCTGTTGAGATACTACGATTTCTGTGACATCTCTTTGAAAAAGGCTATTTTTTTGACATAAAAAACATGCAGATTTAAACTAATACTTTACTGAACCACATTTTGGTTCAGTTCCAATATTTGCTTGTGTTCAGATTATGAGAACATTTCTTCTCCACAGACTTCTTCAGCTGATTGCACTGATTTTCGGTCAGTAAGCTCTAAATAAAGGCTGGTGAAAACAATCTTTTGATTGTTTTTTTATGTGTGCTGTAACTTACTGCGATACTGAAAAATTAAATCCCTTTCTGTCTTCAGATTTCTATCAGATGCCAAAAGTTCTTGAGTAAAATCTGAATGGTGGATAGGATTGTTCTTAATTTCATCCAAACAATTTGAAGAAAAGTAATCCCAAAACACAAATTTCACACTTGGTATGAATTATTTGTCTTTGCTAATGAGATAATTCAAGAATTATGACACACTAAAAGAAAACAAAATACAATAGCTCACAGTTTAATTTGTTTTTATCACAAAAACTTTTATTATACCTCTAAGTTATTGCGTGTAATTTGGAGAAATCTTTGTTTTACTGAACAAAGATTTCTGGATCATTTGGAGAAATTTGTCCAGCGAGAGAAAGTCGAGCTCGTACCAAGGAAAGAGACAAAGTTTTCATCACATAATTATGAAGTATTACCAGGCTCCGTTGGAACCATCAACAAACACTAAGTGGCCACTGTAAGTGCCACTGATGCAGCACTGCAAACGGGTTTTCTGTACTGATTCATTGAGGCATTTATTTCTGTTTCCACAAACAGCTCTGTGTTTAACAGTCACAATTGAGATTGAGCTTTCTCATTTTCCCCCAGTATTCAGGAGGGCTAAATACCTTAAGTGCATAATGACCCCTTCGTGTGTGATTATTTACAGCCCTTGTTCACTGAAAGGACAAGAGAATTGGTCGGATTAACTCATTTATCTCCGGGAACAGGCAGTTTGTCCAAGGAAACGGCTCTGCACAAATCAAGGCAAACACAGACTGTTTCTCCTAATGTCAGCAAAGCTGTTTGTGGAGAGGTTGTCTTACCCCTTGCTTTTGTCAAATACTGCATGGGTCTTTTAAATCACACTAGCAACATTTAAATCAGATCTTGGAGAAAATGGCACTCATTTTTCATGGTCCAGACAACTGTGTCTGGGCACCGTGGCGGTTCTCTAAACTGCCATAAAGTCTCTACAAGCAGAAAAAAGTAATGGCTGAAGGAGCCCCAGGAGCATTTACTTGTACAAAATGGAAAAGTGACGTGTATAAATCAAGCATCAGAATTTACTGTGGAGGAAACAGGCTCCACTGACTCCGTCAGTGGAGTCACTCTAACCTGAAATCTGTGGTCGAGCTCATGAGGAGTTTAATTTTTATATGTGATTAATTAAAGACGGACGTCTTGACATGACTTTGCTTTAATAGCTTTGCTGCTTTCCGCTCGGATTGAGACACTCTTAATAGTGTTGAGGATTGAAGTGGGCAGGTCGGGGATCACTGTGAGCCAGGATATTGGGAACAAATTGACAAGCCGTCTTTGCTGTCTCTCTCCCTATTTAGACCAGAACGATCCAGACCTGGTGGCTGGCAGCCAATTTATCTTGGAGATGAGAATGCGAGGAGGGATCCCTCTGAAACTGCTCCTGAGGAAATCTTGAGGTCTGATGAGACCAGCCGAGGGAAAACCTTAACTGCTCTTTGTTACAAGACATTGTCCAAGAAATGACACATGTTTTATTTGCAACTGAAATATCCTGGAAATTCTGATTTATTTCAGTCACTGAATGAAAAAAAAACATATTATATGGATTTCTTACACACTATGCTTAAATTAAGCATTAATTTCAGTTAATTTAGATGATTATGGTTTACAGCTGATGAGAATTCAAATTTCAGTTTCTCATAACATTAGAATATCTTATAAGAACCATAAAAAATGACTCTTAATACAGAAATCTTGATTTACTGAACACTATTTCCATATACTGGCCTGGGCTCTTTATGCATGAATGCAATGGTAAAGAAGTGATCAGACTGTGGATCTGCTGAGCTGTGAAATAAGTCCAGGTTGCTTTCGACTAATTTGCATTGTTGGCTTTGGTGCTTCTTTTCTACCTCTTGACAATACGCCATAGATTTTGGGAGGTTTAAGTCAGGACAGTTTGTTGGCCAGCACAGTTAAACTCTGGTCATTAATGCAGGTGTTTGTGTCTTTGGAACGGTGGGCGGGCGCCAAGACCTTATGGATGAAATCAACGCCTCCATAAAGCGTCAGCAGAGGGAAATGAAAACAGGTTTATATCCAATATCAGCAGATTAAACCAAATCATAACAAACTGCAGAAACTTCATATTTGACTTTAAGTATTTTTGACTCTCCACTCTTCTGCCAGGTTCTTGATTTATACCACAGTAACTTCTCATGGACCTTTGCTCCTGTGGTTTTTGTATGTCTGCTCTTTCTTCACTAGATTGTTGCTGTTCAATTATTTAAAGTGAGTCGTTTCTGAAAGTGAAGGATTGCTGCAAATTTAGCTATTTGATGCAAATGGCTGCACTTCCTTAGATAGAAATTTTATAAGTAGGATGAAATTGAATTGCATGCAATCAAATGTACATCTATCAGTGTTTTTAGATGGAAATTGTGGTTAACTGACCCTTTTTTATTTTGTGGTTTAATGGGTTTTGATATTTTGTATCGTACGTCAATCCAATTATTTTTCTCTTTAGTCCAGGTAAAACACATCCAGTTGTCTTTAGTTTAGAAGTTGCTTAACAGATCGAAAGTGAGTGTTTTACACACATGTAAAGGCTATACACACATGTAGTGGATTCCACTACGTGTGTGTGTGTGTTTGGGTGTGTGTGTGTGTGTGTGTGTGTCATGCCTCTTGAAACATCCCAAGTTGTGATTCTTCAAAGACTCTTCAATGGGATTTCATGTCTTCAAAACTGCAGTTATCCCTGCTTTGTGGGCAACATCTTTTTTAAGTAAACCACATTTTTTCCTTCCATTCAATTTTACATGAATGAGTAACAATCTTTTCCAGACATTCAGTGTCTGAACATCTGTAAGTCAGCAGTGATATTTCACTGCTGACTTACACTTAAAAAAAATCATTTAAAATAACTGAATCCGAGTTTAACCATCAGCAATAACATAAATAAATACATCAATGTGTGCACCGAATCTGAGTTTTCCTTTTTGAACTGAATTACTTCAACAAAATTACATTTGAATAATACTGTCATTTTATTGGGATGCATCTGCATTTTGACAACTTGAGCGTTAGTCTTTTTTTCAAATCATGGCAATATGACATAATCAGCATCCAAAACATACTGAATATCCACCAAAATCAAGATAATCAGGAGATGATGAGTATTCTGTACTATTGTTCCTCCATGTCTTACTGACATAGATATAGCTCAACAGTGCTCTCTTTGGTGCCAAAAGTTTCTGACACACTATTGTTCACAATGATTTGGCTGAGTGGGACTCATTCTTAGAGAGCTTAACCTGCCAATATTAACAGTGGGTGTTTAGGAAATTTAGAGGAGCCATTTGTCTTTGCACACAGGCTAAGCACAGGGAGAAGAACTAAGCTTGTTTGCTTATGAGGAGAGCGAGTTGCTTTAAAGAGATGCTGTTGGATTTGCAATTGGAGAATAAGCTGACTGAAGGCAGAGTTTAGCAGTACAGGCTCTCTGATGAATGAGTTATAAGAACTATACTCTTTTGTCGCTTGAGTTTTTTCATTCTTTCTCCCCTGGAAGGAGCTGTTAACCATCTGCCAACAAGACGCTCTTCCTGGTCCAGATAGCTTTGAAGCCTTATCAAAGATGCAGTTAGTGGGCTGGATTTTAAATTGGCAGGGTTGAGCAGTTTTGCTTGACTGTCACATTTTGCCATTTTTACATGACAGCACTGACTGTTTTGCATTAAAAGAAGCTGACGCCAACATCCTGAGGGTCGCTTGAATCAAACTGTCACTGGATGTACAGTAATGGAAGTTGGTGACCCGGAGCAGTACAGAATGCGCCATTCAGTTCAAATTCAGACTCAAAAATACATTTAAATTCCCTTTGGTGAAATTAAACGTTGTAACTCGTTACAGTCTGTATCACAGTAAATTTGAAGAAGTCTTCATCTGAAGACTGTTTTTGTAACACAGTCTCGTGAAAAGCAAATTCCCATCAAACATATATGCTTTGTTTTAGATTATTGAGCACATTTTTAAACCAAGTGCTACCCATAAAGCGCCAAAAATAAATTTTAACCACATTCAGATGAATAGTTAACTTTATTTTTGAATTCAAAGAAGTGTTTTTGAATTTCTTTAGAAACAGTCTTGACGACTTGGTGTTTGCTTTGTTGTTTTAAGCCAACTCCATGTGGTCAGACATGTTGTGTTTAAGTGATTTTTGATTCTGAAGCAAGCCTGTCAGTAAGCAAGCCTGGGGATGGCCATTAAAATTTGAACACTGAATTCCAAAAAGATGTGGATCATTGCAGTCATTTCATCCATACTGTGGTTCATTTATATTTATCTTTGAGGAATGCTGAGCCTAAAGTTTAAATGTAATGTCAATGGCGAAAACAACATGATAAAAATCCTCTAAAAGACATTAAAGCGATTTAGAAAATTTGTCCACATACAAAAATGTTTAAGCTAATTACAGAAATTTGATGTTAATAATTTCTGCATTTTTTTTTACTTGTAGTAAAAAAAATATGTTTTCTAAGACAGAACTTTTGATGAAAAGAAACTCTTGCACTTTTATTTTTACCAAACGGTGTACTGAACACATTTTGGTTCTTCAACCCTTCATGAAGAGAAACAGGATTCAGTTGGACGCCTGGTGACTCAAACCGTCTATATAAAAACATTGAAGAGGAAATGAGTGATGAAAATACCAACATTAGACTAACAGACAAAATCTAAATGATCATATTTATCATATCATATCATATCAGTGTTTTACAGAACTGTAAAAATAACATCTAACTGAACAGTGTTCAGCATTTGCTTAGCTTTATTTAAAGAAATATAATCATTTTTATATAATCCTCAAATACTTTTTGTCTGTAAACTAAAAATTGTTGAATAGTGCAAATGGAAATTTGTGTAATTATCAGAGCTTTTTTATAATAGTGTTTTGTTTGCATAAGTCTCTGCAGTTAAACCGACCACAAGCAGCATTTTTGAAATAGCTTCTTTTCTGTCTCTGTTCTCTGCTGCTATATTTCGTCTTGAATGCTGGAGCCGCTTAAAACTGGACTCATTGCTCACACCGGCGCTACCATTCATGGTAGACGGGGCTAAATATAAAACACTGCTGCTGAGCTCAAAAGGAGGTTATTTCAGAAATTATCCAATGAAGACAAAATAAACAGCAAAGAATCAACACTGAAAATCTAAAGCAACTCCTTCTTTTTCACAATACTTTTCACCAGGAAAATAAAGCTGCTGCTTTGTGATTTTAAAAAACCAAGATTAGGTTTCAAATTACACAAACAGGTAAACTTTTCGTAGACATAGACATTGGCCATTTAGTGAGGAGTTGTTAGTAACTCTTTTAGGGTTTTTTCAACCTGCAGTTTTTATTTACAAAGAATTTATTTCTAATAAAGAACTGTTATCCAAAAGAATCACAATAACACTCTGCACTCTCTTAAACGTTCAGTAAGAATTTATTGCTTCAGTAGTCAGTAATAAGTAGCATAAAATGATTGATAATCAGCACTGACTAAGTATCTAGTGAAGCAATAAATTCATACTGAAAGTTCAATTAAGGGCTGGATCTTTGTTCTGCTATTTTACTTTTATTACTTCTTCTTCAGTGTGCATGTATTCCAGAGCAATGAATTTGCAAAAACATGTTTTGGCTAGACCCAGAGTTAAAATGGTGAATCAAAAAGTGACAGGAGGAGAGCGGAAAAGGTTCCAGCAGGACTTTACAGATTTTTCACAGCGTATATCACATAAATATTTGATATTCTTACTTTTTTTTCACATTACAAACAGAAACTTCACTGTGTTATGTTGAGAGTTTATAAGCTAGACCAGAATTTGGAGGAATTGAGCTTTCACAAAAACAAATTGTAAACGTGGAAGGCATTTGTATTTGCTTTGTATTTACTCTGACACTCAGCTAAGTTGAAAGTCGAGCCCACCTGTGTGTAATTTATTCTCAGTTATAATCCATCTATAGTTCATCAGCTGTTTCCACACTTCAACAAACAGCATCATGAATGCTAAAGAACAAGCCACACAGATCAGGGATAAAGTTGCAGCGAAGTGCAAAAGCTGGGTTTCGTTTTGAGTCAATAGCCCAGATTTTAAACTCACCGAGTACTGTTTAATATATCATCAGAACATGGAACGAGTACAGAACAGCTGCAGACCTACCAGGCTATGGCTGTCCACCTAAACAGACAAGTCAAGCCAGGAGAGCATTGAATAGAGAAGAAGCCAAGAGCTCCAGGTGAATTGAAGAGAAGCCGAAGATAAATTTTAATGTTTGGCCTTCGCATGGTGAGGGGGTGTAACATGACACCCTGGAGAAGACCATAAATAAAAATAAAAGCAATAACATAACCCATCTGAAACATGGTAGTGGCAGCATGATGCTGTGGGAATGTCATTGTCCAGAAGAGGGAAAGAGGCTTGTCAGAGTTGATTGTAAAAAAAAAAGTCTTAAATGAGGTTCAAATTGAATGGTTATAGAGAAAATATGTTGTCATAAAATAATTAAATTTATTTGATTAAAATATTCTGAATAAAGTTTATTATTAAGCAGTAAAAAAAAACAAGCAAAATAATTAAATTATTGTTTAGCTTTAATTTCAAACACATCCAAATGTCTGTGCTATATTAAAGCCATGTTATATTAAAATATATTCCAGAGATGAGATTCCAGAGATCACACTACTTTCTATTGGTATGTTAGATAAAATCTTATCAAAGTTCATCATTTGTGGTTGTAATGGGTCGAAATTCAGCAAGGTTCTGTAAGGCAGGTCACAGCTGATGAGATCCAGAACCGTAACAAGCTCAGCAAATAATCAGCAATAGTTTTTTATGTTTGTTTGTAAAGTTGATAGAAACAAAACAATCAAAAAATGCTTTTCGGGCATTTTCCCAATGAGTCTTCAGTATATTTAGCTCCCTATTGAGCTACATTACATTAAATAATGTGATTTAAAAAAATATTTATTTCATAGTGGTTGATTTAGAGTAAATTGACTTCGAATTATCTCCATCCCCTTGGCTCCTGCTTGGCTTCTAAACATGCCTACGTTGTTGGTCCTTGGTGTTTTCCATCTCATTGTCTGGCTCTGTTGAGCAATGAGGATCCTTATGCAGGAGTTTGTTTTCTGAATGTTAACAATGACCTGCCACTCATCACAACTGATCAGAGTACTGAATGAGCTTTTCCTTCCCGTCTGCACCCCTGAGTTTGATTTCCAGCTCCCCAGGCAATTACAGCTCATTTGGCTGCATGCGAGGGAAACAGCACTGCCCTACTTCTCAGGCTCCGCTGCTGTGTTTGAGGGCACTGTACTTAAAATATGAGTCTGTTTTAATCCATGTTACTCTACTCAGCTCGGTATCTCTGCATCCAAGACTTGTTATATTTTCTGTGCAGGAGATCTAAAAAAAAAAATCCTGAACAAAGCAAAACTCCCACAGCAAATGATCAGGGCGAAACGGAGAAGAGAAGCACAGAGTCTTTGCAGGCAGTGTTATGAGTTTATGCCTCAACACCACGAAGTATTAAAATGCCACGTTCAAAGATGAAGAAGCTGATATGCAGAGAAGGGAGCTCAGCAAAGGCGCAGCAGGCTTGACGCTTGTCAAGAAACTGATGCTGTAAACCACAAAACGTGAAGCTGTTTGTGTTTAATCACAAAAGGTTTGTGTGCACCCAGCATCTGCGGTTTTGTTCCTAGATGTCTTTTTCAAAAAAATTTTTTCTTCTTCTTCAGCGTGACTTTCTGCATTGTTCACATGAGCCCTGCTGGTCTTTTTGACGCATGGGAAATCAATGATGCTGTGCGGAATCCATATGAGTTTATCTCTGGGCCATGATACGTATTAGCAGCCTCCTCCTGTCCCCTGCACCTTTATTATAATGATCTGTCATTTTCAGAAACCGCAGTCATTTGTTCGAGGTGCACCAAATTAATCAATGTTGTTTACAAATTCAGCAGGTAGGTTTCCAAATCCTCCCTGATAAATCATGCAGTCCACCTGCTCTCCGAGACTTTCCAGATCCGTATCTGCTCACAACGGCATCCCAGTCAGATGAGTGGGGGGATTGTATGGGGTGCTGGCTGTATTCTCAGGAAGTGGCATTTAATTAATCTGGACAGCTTCCAACAACCTGAGAGGCCCCACACAGGTTTATCTCAAGGCCCTTGAGGTGCGTAGGGAAAGCTGGCCACACTTTCATATTTAGCAGATTTCTCTGTGTGCACAGTCTCACTGTTTAACCTCACTCCATGAGCCTGGCTCACTGCCAGATCATCACAGCTCACTTTCAGCAGCAAAGCTTATGCCAGTTTAGTAAAAAAAAAAAAAAAAAAAAAAACGTTCAGAGTATTTAAATTTAATTTCAACCTTTATTAATCAAAATGTACTTTTCTAGTGAGCACATCTGAATTTCTGCTGCTTTTGTACATCTAGAAACAGAAATGGTCACTTTTCATGTCTTGTCAAAGGCTCACATCTGTATTCATGTTTGGACTTTGACTAGGCCATGAAAATACTTTTAATCTAAACCCTTCTTTTGCAGCTCTGGCTGTATGTTCAGAGTCACTGTCACCTGAAAGATGAACCTCTGCTTCAGTCTCAAGTTTTTGCATCTTCTTAACAGCTTTCTATTCGAAGATTATCGTATATTTAGCTTGAGCTTCCTATCACCGCTCACAAACTTTCCTGAGGAAAAGCATCCCACAGCATGATGCAACATCTTAAACATTTCACTGGGAGTGCAGCATCTAAGACGATGCAGGAAGTAGCTGTGTTATTTCCAGCCCATGAATAAGTTTTTTACTTTTAGACCAACTAATCTGATTTCACCTCAGAGGGTCATATAAATGTATCTGTATGAGAAAGGGGACAGATTCTATGTTTTCTATTTCTATTTGAGCCTCCCAGAAAACCCCTCAGTCTCACTGGTGGCACATCTTATTGTGGGACTCTAATTTTGAAGATCGACTTTGTTGAGGTCAGAAGACAGGGATGTCGGCGTATATCTCAGATATGAATCGTCGAAGCCTGAAGGGAAAACTCCATAACGAGAACGCTATTAAGTACCTCGTGTTCATGTTGCTTGGCAACAAAGAGTCTCCGAGAAGATTTGAATGCAGCTCAGACACGACTAAATGAAAAGCTGCTTGAGGTAAATATCTGCCATCGTCTCCGTGATGTTTTCAAATTATAAGGCAGCCGGGCTGCTGAGTTTGGAATATGCAAAACGCATCAGAAAACCTGGCGAATCATTCCACCTTCGCTGAGCCATTCATGATGGAGCAACTTTGTTCTTGTCTCACAGACAGTGGACTTTGGGTAATTAGCTGTTTATTCAGGAAGCTTAATTAGCGTTGTTTAATTACCCTAATCAGATGTAATGGTCCATTTTCACCAGCAGATTTGGCATCTTTACTTTGTAGGCTTCTCTGAAACAGAAAAGTTCCTCAGTGTGCAGGGAAATGTATGGGCTCTGAGGTTTCTGTGGCAGCGAATTTATCAACAAGGAGCCAAGACTTTGTTCAAATCCAGTCAGGATGCCATACTGAGAAATTCTTTCAAAAGCAGCTTTTATCAACTTAAAATAGCAAGAAGAAAACACATATTTCTTACAAAAAGAAGATAATGTTAAGTGATGAAATTCAGAGAAAACCATCTCTGCATACAGATAGACATGCGGGAAAGCTTCTCCACCCCCTCACTTACTCTCACATTGTCAACCATAGTGACAAATCACCTTCAGCTGCATGCAGGCAGAACCTCCTTCCCCCAGCTCAGCTGCCCAGAGCTTTATTACACACACAGAGCCGATCTCAGCGATCAACCCCAATTGAGCGCTGGGCTGCATGTTAGTCAGTCCTGCCTCTACAAGCCAAATCCAATTCAACATCTGCCCACACGTGCGATTAGTATGAATGCTGCACGCTGCACTGCAACACGCATCAAGCAGAAAGTTGGATCCAAAGTCAGGCGCAAAAGTTGATTAATGGAGAAGAGTTCGCAGCCCTTATTCACCCACTCTTGTGATTATTTTCTATTCATCTGGTAAGGAAAAGAGGAGGACATTTGAATAGCTCCTGCACTGCCAGGGCGAAGCCAAATTAAAACCATTACAATGAAAGCCTTGTGCCAACGGACTTCCTGAAATGGTGCCTTTGTGATTCGTTATTATTTGACATAATTAGCTGTCTTTCTTCTTGCTCTTGAAGGAAAGGCGGCCGATAGTGCATGGTCAGCAGTAGCACCAGCCACTGTGTGTGTTAGATAGCATCTCATTGCTCCCAGTCTCCATCTGCTAGTGTTTCATTTGATCTTACCTCCAATTTGTTCATAGGATCTTATCTACATTTCCATTAGCCTCTGGCTAAGTCTTTGCTAATTGGAGGCTCAGGCCAGACTGGGTCTTCTGTCTGGTTCTGTGACCCAGGTCTGTCTGCTGTTTCCCATTAGTGCCTCACAGAATGAAATCCACTGTGGTCGTGCATATAGAGACAAAAACCAGCGTGAAGCTGGGCTCTATTATAGCTCTTGGTTTTCCATATCTCCCTCAGGCTTAACTCGAGTCTCCGTTAAGTAATAGAAAATATCTCCTTTTGCAGATTCAGCATAACATGTCATTTCGCTTGCTGAAATGGTGTGTTATAAGCTAAATGAATTATGGCATCCTGTGACTGCAGGGCCTTTTGATGACAATGGTACTCTGCTTTTTTACAGTTTAGAGAAATTACAAATTTATTGCTGCAATACAGTAACAGCTGATGAGCTTTGCAAATATTTTTTTTTACTTTTCCACATTTTGTCTAGTTATTCCTAAAAATTCCAGAGTATTTGAACAGACTTTTCTATGTTACACCAACCCAAAGTAAGAAGGATGTAAGGAAAATGGTTTTATGCAGGGGTGGAAATTAGCACCCGCCACTGGCCAGATGCAGGGAAAAGTATGAAGTGGCGTGTAAATTGGAGCAACGCATCCGCCACAGAGGCAGGTTGACAATTTGAACAGAAACTGCATTCAATTTCAACTTCTGTGCTGGGGAGGACTGACCGTCTGGAGTCCAGACTGATGCGTTCACTGTCCATATCAGGTGGCCTTATATAATCATAATTTAACAAAAAATTATATTAAAGTCCATTGGTTGATTTTATTGACTGACATTGGGCTTATCCAATGAAATCCATCAGTCCTCCTTGCACAAAATCATCCTTAGATGGTGAGACTTTACCCACCCAACTCAATGTTTATACTCGTTTGAAAACGGCTGTAAACAGATGCACGATTATATAACTGCAAATCTTTGAAAAGCAAAAGTGGAGCCTCTTGCACAACCAACAAGAATGTGGCAAGTGGTTTCTGAATGGTAAGTGAACAACTTTCTTCAGCAACACAGAAAAGCTGGTCAAACATGGTGAGAGGGACTGAATGCATACGCATGCCACACTTTTCAGATATGCATTTCTTTTTGTAACCGTTTAATTGTGTAGCTTCTTGCAGTTGTTGCTTAACCTTTGCTACCCCTTGTTCAGGGATCCCTTGAAAAAAGGATCTAATCTCTATGGGACTTTAAATAAAGTTAATGAAAGGTTTGAAAAACAACCTAGAGAAGCTGATTAAGGTGTCAAAAGGGACTCGTAAGAAGACAAATTAAATAAATAAGTTAGAATATCCATTGAGGCATGTTTTTCATTTTAAAAATACCATCATATTTATTAAACCTGCATGTTTTTCATTTTAAAAATACCATCATATTTATTAAACCTGCGTTTCTACAAAAAAAAGTAGTCAAATTTAATATTCTAACGTTAAATGTCTGTATTTAGCAATAAGTGAAAAATCATCATGATAGAAATACAGGCTTGTGTAATTAACCTATATACTGTTTACTGAGCTGAGTTGTTAAACTAGATTATAATGTATTTACTATCACTGTGTTTCTGTCTTGCATAAATTAAACATTTTGAGGAAGACACATATTTTTAGTTCCTCATCTCTGTTTAAGGCATAAACATCATTTATTATTACGTCAAAAGGAAAAACAAACTGCCTTCTAATGAGAGATCATCTAAATTAATGTAAAGCTTGGGTAAACAAGCCCAAGCTTTCCCAGTCTTTGAGCATCATTGCAGTGCTGTTCATTAGCTAACCACTAGATGGCAGAGTATCATGCACATGCATAATGCAGCAGCACCCGAGGAGGGGCTGTTCTCAATTCGCTGACCTGAGCCTAAAGTCACAGGAGACCATGCATTCCAATTTTAAACCTTTTGTGTACAACTAACGTAGTTCTTCCAATCTCATTTGTGGATGAAGAATCGCTCCTGTCACCATGAGGACTTTATCATAACCAAACATCTTCAAAGATAAAAAAGATAAATCTCCATGATATTTATTGAATTTGACAGCTGGGGACTGAGTTTGCTCTCATGTCAGTTACATTTTGATATGCTTTGCTTTTATGCTCCTTTTGTAAAATATTCAGTAAGTGCAGCAAATAAGTTAAGGGACCGGCAGAGCTGTTGGATATTCGGCCTGCAATAACACCAGGGGTAATGCATGCAGGTAAAGTTAGGGGTTCTACACAGAACGTAGTTTTCTGTGAACTTTTCTGACTAAAGGAAACCTGAGGAAATTATGCAATATCTTCAATAACCTTAGGTAAGATTTCCTTTTACCTCTAATCTTTAGCTTTGTGAAAATAACTCTTGTTATTACAGTGACAATATCCACCAACTGAGGTACAGAGCTCTTTGATTGGAGGGGAAGATAAAACTATTCTTTTTTAAAATTGGCCTTCATGATAAGTCAACAGGATAATTTGAGTTGTGACTTTAGAATCAGCATACATTGACTTGGATGTCCATGCATGGCTGACTTTTAATTAGTTGGGAGATAAGTCAAAGTTCATCAGGTGAAATCACACAATACACCAACCCAGAACAGTGGCGCGTACATTAGGTTTGGGTCATAAGTTTTTTTTTTTTTATAAACGGTGTTTATTTATAAAAAGAAATCATTGAGGGAACAAAAAACGTCCATGAAAATTAGTATCCTTTTTAAAAATGTATAGTTTAGTTGGCGGAGAACATTTACTTAGTGACGAATTTCCAATCAACAATGTCAAACTTTCAGGCAAGCTTAACAGTACTATGAAATAAAGAAAACGTCTACCATGCACTTCTTGAAATGTCTGGATATTTGATAAAACATTCTGTTTGTCTCTGCAACGCTGAGCCTTTAATCTGGATAGTCATCTGAAATATAAGACCAAATCAACACAGAACTGGTTGAAATTAACTTTCTTCTAAGGCCAGTCGATGACTTTAATTATTACTCTGACTTTTGGTCAGATTAGACCAAGATTGAACTTGTTGGAGAAACAATTGGGTTGGCCTCTCATGCCCTCTGTAAAGCAGATGCTATGGGACTAGCACCCTAACAAATAACCTCCAAACTTGTGAATCCCTCAACTTTTTATACAAATACCAAATAGTCTTTGTTAGAAAACTTAAAAATGTGTGACCATTGGGTCTTTCAACAGTATATTACCTAAATCATAGTTTGCAATAAACAAAATTGTCACCAGGTCCCCACACCAAAGTCCCATAGGAAACATTTGGGTTGACTGATTAAAACAGAGAATAAGGGATGGTTTTGCTAGATCCTATTAAAGTGTGAAACATACAGTAATAAAAAAGATCAGTAACGTTAAGGCTTTTTCGGTTCCAATAAAAGCACAGGGCAGTGTATTAAAGACTAAAAAGAGAAGGTGTTTATTGAGATAGCAATCAGGCTGACTGAGTGTACACTTCCAGCTGATGACATCCATCACTACCTTTCCACAACCATCCTGATTTGTTTCTTCATTCCCTTGTCTTCAAATCCAATATTTCTTTGTAATAAGCAGCATTTTTCCAGGCTCTGTGCTGAAATCTGGGGAGGAACAATTGAGTCTGCAGGTGTTTTCCTGCACCAGCTCCGTGAGGCGATGCTATATCTCGCGTAATTAGGAGATAATGAACCCCTGCACCCCTCCTCCTGCTCTGCCAAATCATCTGCCTCTGTTAAACTGTCAAACCTACACAGATGACTGATCGATCTTCCACACTGTGCTAACGTCTAGCGTGCCAAAAGTCCTCCTAAATGCATTTTTAAGGAAAATATTACAAGATGCATTTTCTCTTGTGTAAAATGAAACCTATGAGTGAAACAAAGAGGAAAACCATGGTGGAAAGATGCCAAATTTATGTTTTTTTAAACCAGGTTATGTGATTAAGAGCTCATTAAGAACGCATCATAGTGCATCATTAAAGTACCCATTTCACTAACATTTTTTTTTCACACTTTGTCATTTTGCAACCACAGATTTTATGGCATGTTGAAGCTGCATATAATTATGAAGTGGAAGAATGACTTTCTGCAGATGATTGAGATCAAATCGAGGCTTTGGTCTGTTAATAGAGGTGTTTCCCACTTGTACTTCAAGTGTTGCTGGAGTTTTTGCCTCACCAGATATTTGGTGGGATTTGGTGGAGTTGGATTTCTGCTGTAGACAGATTAACAGCATAATGCCACCTCTGCTAACACACTTCCAAGGGCTTTGTAGAGAGTGTGTAAACTAAGAAACTTCTCTATTTGCTATTTGTTGGTACATCTGATGTCAGATGGTTTTATTTACTAGAATTAGAGAAGGCAGCTTGAATATTGAGGCACCTCACAAGGAGCATGTTTTTTGTAAGAATTTATTCCCTTCACTCCTCAATTATGCATTAATTATTTAATTATTAATTATTTAAAATTCAGCATACTTTAAAGAAACATGAACAATTTTAAAGTGTTGGGATACTTTATGCAGGGCACTTTACAAACCGCTCACATAATTTTGCCTTGTTGCTCATTTGATTTGATATTTTGTTGCAGCCAAAGCCGGTGGCTGTGGCTGATGATTAAAACGAGAGTTCGAAGAGAAGGCTTGTTACAACTAAAGCAGCTTCATGGATCCGTCTGGCTGGGAAAGACAGTCAGGGACCAATTTGGACACAGTTTGCACTTTATCCTAACACTATTCACTTTCAAGAAATGTCCACCCAGATGAGAAACCGAGATTCTGAGTACTCACATGATGGAAACTTTGCTCTCTTGCAATGAAGCGAATAGCAAGGAGAAATTTGGTAACCGCTTCGTATACAAAGACTTCATGCACAAAGAAAAGCATAGACCTCTCTAAGAAAGATATGCTTTTGAGTTGCAGGGCAATTTATTTTTTAATTTTTTTACTCTGCATGAATTTCAACTTAGTTAGTGCAGCCTGGGGATGAATAAAATCCAGTGTGAAGGTTTGATCTGCAATATTTTGGATTTTTCTTGTAAGCCTGTCAGAAAAATACCTCTGAGATGCAGAAGGTATTTATTTAACCATAGCATTTTACAGCTTGTTTTTTTTTTTTTTTTTTTTTTTTTTGCAGATCTCAATTTGTCAAGACATTTGGTAAAACTGTGTTTGACAGGTGACTCAGGATGTTCTTAATTCGTCTTTAAAGCCACATGCTAATCACTGCAGAGGACGGATCCACCGGTGCCGCTGTGATTAGGGCAGCTTAAAGTGCTCCATGAAGGCCAGCAGTTCCAACAACTAATATGATATAAAACTAAAATCATAAATGTGAAGCTATTCCTGAGAACTTTTCCAAAGCAAATGTTATGAGGTTATCTTATGCAGGCCTGAACCAAAGCACAATGATGTTAGAAACCTGCTGTTTACCCTAATAGAGCCACAGAAAGGGCCCAAGAATACTTGAAATATATCTGAAATTTTGTATTTTGCAATAATATTCACACCTTTTGCAGTTTATAAGTTTTTATTTTCATTATTAGCACCAACTTTAAAACATTTATCAGGACTTTAAATGACAGGGCAACACAAAT
The DNA here is from genome assembly GCF_027474105.1 of Poeciliopsis prolifica. Classification (NCBI taxonomy): domain Eukaryota; kingdom Metazoa; phylum Chordata; class Actinopteri; order Cyprinodontiformes; family Poeciliidae; genus Poeciliopsis; species Poeciliopsis prolifica. The sequence continues at coordinate 16,243,041 of NW_026562382.1, forward strand.
TTGACACGGTTTTCAGATTTGTTACAAAAAAATTAAATCTAAACTTTGCTGATCCATCCTCTTAATTACTGGTGGTAATGTAGTAAAATATGTAGAAATATTTTTACAAGTCGTTTCCATGATTTAAAAAAACACATGCAAAAAAAAATGTTGCTCTCAAAGTTTGCAAGTATTACATTGGGTTTTTATATATATATTTTTTTTAAATTGAAATTTTAGAATAAGTGAGTGTAATGAATTGGCTTAAGGTTTAAAAGAACTGTGAGATGTATTCGTCCCGCAATGATAGAGAGGCTTAGTTATTTAACTGTTTCTACTCCCTGTCTGCTGAAATAATATTTAATCTTCACAATGACTGCAAATAAATCCAAATATCTCCCAATTTCATGTTGTTCTTTGTTATTATCACCAACTAACCTCAGCTCCTTCTTCCAGTCTGTGTTGAAAAGTTGCACACAAAACATGACAGCCGGAAGAAAAGAGTAAGTCAGAGAAATACACTTGTCTCCAAGATTCATTTGTAATTGTTTTTTTTAATTAAATTATGTAAAATAGCTACTGTAAGGCCCAAGCTAAAGTCATTCTGTAATACTGTCAATTTAGCTGTCGGCTTATTAGTAAACCATGAAATTTGGGGTGTTAAATGCCGAACACACCATTAATAATTCTGTTGTGGTTGGTGGCTGATAAGCTTAACTGCAAGTGGGTTTCCTAAATCTAATTCTGCTTCAGGCCCCATAAAATCTCGTGCCGGCTCTGAATGTATTGAGTAAACGACATGCAGCTTGAAAGGGGCAGAATGGGAGCTGGGGACACTTTACAGCTTCTACTTGAATGTTGTTTGAAAAGCTTTACAAATGGCATTGAAGACGCTGCATAACTGCACTTAAACACAGAGACAAGATGGGATGTATGACTTTCTGATAAACCTGAAGTGGTTTTGGATTTTCAGCATATTTTGCACAGTGACAGACAGCAGGATTTTAAAGTGGGGGCTTGCCACTGAAAGACATGACTTACCAGCTGCACTTTGATTTCATTGCCCCCAAAATGTGATGTGAGAAAAGGGGATGCCACAAGGTAAAAAGCTCAATTTCAAGCTGTCTGCATCTCTGCTAAAATTTAGATTCCTTGTCAGGAGTTTACATGGATTTGGTGAATTTGTCCTATCAGACGCTTGTCTCCACTGTTTCTCTGGAGTTTCTATGCGAGGCAGCAGCGTTTTCCAGCTTTCATCTGAATGCCTGCCAATTAAAACAAAATGGGCAAACAAATACTCCTGCAAAGCACCAGTGAAAGAATCAATAATCTGTTTCAAATAGAGAAAGAAAACATGAAAAATGATTAAACCTTGCCATGATTCATCTGTAAATGTACTGAAATTAAGCCCGCCTCAAGGTTCCCTAAAGTCATGCATTAATTAAGTGCAATCAGAAAACTAAGAGCAGAGGAGTTAATCAAACTAATAACTGTGAAAAGATCAAATCTTTATGAGCAATCACTGCTGTTGACCTTAAAGTACCAGTGCAGCTTGCAACAAGAGAATGCTCATCAATGCAAAACTCGGAGCAAAACTGCAGAAAGTGAATTCAATCTTAAGAGAAATCGACAGATAAAAAATGTTTCCCTCCCATAAACCTGAGAAAAAACAAAATAATATGAATTAGCAATAACACAAATGATAAAGTTACACAATGTTTCATCTCCATTGGCTCTTTGATTTGAGTTTTGAAGATTAAAATCTGCAGACATAAAAGATGCAAAATGGTATTTTCTGTTTTGTTGCTTACATGACATAGGAATAACATATGGTTTGGTGTTCATGGATAAAACAATAAAAATATCAAGAGCAATTTTATTTCTGCACCATTTATATAGTAAATAATCCACAAATGTTTTCATACATTCATCAATGTCATTTCAAGCTTTCGTTAGTGTATTTTAACTACATACTACAAAGACTGTTGTAAAAATAACAAGAGAAAGAAGTAGAAAACAGCTTCCTGTATTAAAAGGCACTTGTTCTATAATTCTGGAGCCATGACTAAAAAAGGTTGATCTACTATCAACTTTCGCTATTTTTTGGAACAGCCAGCAGAAGTTGAGGCTCCTTAGTGAAATGTAAGGTTCAAGCAGGTCAGAGAGGTACAGAGGAGCAAGACTGTTAATGCGTTGGAAACCCAAGAGGAGGAATTGAAAATTAATTTTCTGGCACACTGCTGCCAGAAGAGAGATGATGGAACAGGTGAGATATGTTCGTGTTTGACGGTACCAGTTGGAAGGTTAACCTTCTCAACGAGCTGAGCGAATATCCATGTTATTTTTATGCATATGTGTTTTTGTAATGAAATATTTTACTGCAACAAGAAGTGATGCTGTGTTAAAACCAGAATCTTTTGCAGATCACTAAAGAGTCAGAGTTCATCCTGGTAATTCTGCTCTAAAGGTGATCTATTACGCTTCTTTGAAAAAGTTAGGATCGATCTGTGGACTACACAATACATGTTAATTACAATTTTTTATACCAAATCATTCTTATACAACCATGTCTTAGTCTTGTTGTATTCTGTACAATTTGAGCTCCTATCACATTGTCACTTTGAATTCCAATAAGCCACCAAATTCAACATTTACACTCGCATGTGAAAATGACTGGACAATTACATTTTTGTCTTTGAACATTACACAAATGTGTTTTTGGAATATAAGTGATCAACAAAACAGTTGTCTTTGCCAGCAGTCACCACACAGAGCGTGCATTGAGAAAACTGGCTAACCAAACAAACTGGAGCTTCCTGGGTTGCTTGGGAAACCAGCCCAAGTATCCTTGTAAACAGCCCATGTTTGCCTCTCTCAGACTTCTTGCATTTTTGTAGCTTAATTTTAATACTCATCATTTGGGCATTTTAGAAAACAAATGCGTCTTGCATTCGGGGAATCCACCTTCTAAAGGTTGTGCTAAAGGGCAGCAGCCAGCCGGGTGGGCAAGGCCCTGGCTGATATTGGCAGCATCTCTAAGCGATGTCTCCAGATCCTCATGCATTATTCAATATCGACGGGGGGGCAGACGACTCTCCCCAACCTAGACTTCCCTCTGAGATTTCACACTCACTGGTGTCCATGTCTTCTCCGATTAGGATAAAGAGCACACCTGCAGGCGAAATACTCTCTGTTTATCTTTTACATATTTATTGGAAGTAAGTACTTGAAACAAACCAGTAATTTGAATGTGGCCTTGAGAGGAAAGCTGTGCTTTCACCAAAAACAAAAAAAAATTATAGAGTATCAAACTCACTTCCTCTTGGTATTCCACTGTTGTAATACTATTATAAAAACAGCTCTTCATAGCTCATTCTTGTGCTAATTAATATAGCTAGACAATGGATAATCATGTGTTATCACAGACACCTGGTAATTATATATAACAGTTTCAAACTGAATCATTTAACTTGTTAATTAAAGTCGGCAAATTTATAGATGTCCCTCAGAGACAGATTTTATTTTTAAAAACACAGTATGACAAATTTTGAGGCACTTACATCCGTGAACCTTTCTTTTCAGATTAACGTGAGTGTTTCATCTGCGACTGATCTTTTAGCTGCCACACAATTGATTGTTTAACTCAACAAGAGTGATAGATACAGCTGACCTTCACAGCCTAATGGAGTGGCATTTGCACTGCCAGCAAGAGGATGAGACAACGTTGCTCAAACAACTAAGCAAACATGTTTGTCTGAGTTTTGAAGGCCTTGCAAAAATATTCATGAACATTGAACATTTTCATATTGTCTTGTTACAACCACAAACGTAGATGTGTTTAAAAGCAACATGAAGAACTGTAAAATTTTAAAATAAATGCTAAATAATACAAGGCTTTGTGAAACCAACTTTTGTTGCAATTACAGTTGCAGTTAAATTTATCTCACGGCTCTCTAAGTACGTATATGTCTGCCTATTCTTATTAAAATGATTTAAGCTCAGTCACACTGAATTGAGCATCTGTGAACATTAATTTTAAAGTCTTGCTGTTTATTCCTGAATGAATTGATGTCTGTACTTTGACTGGATCCTTGTAAACTCAAGTATGTTTTATATGATCACTTGGTTGCATCTTTGGTGTAGTTATTTTGCTCAAAGGTAAAGAGCAAGATCAATCTCAAATATTTTTATATGTCCTACAAATTTTCTTCGATAGGTTTCCTGTTTTTGCCCTGTGCTAGCACTACCATGTTGGAGATGGAAAGACTTTAAAACGTATGTTCCACGTCTTTTTGTTGGCATTTTAGAGACTCCAATAAAGTCATAAACAAAATCCATGTCCACACTGACCACTACCAAATAACTGTGGTTAATGCCTCATTTGCCTCAGTTAAAAGTGACCATTTATAGAAAAATAAATATAAAATATTCAGATTTATTTCTGCTAAACATGCTATTCATGGAATGAAACTCAGGCAAACTCAGGCATTCAATTTTGATGTTCTTTCTCTTATATTTCACACAAATGAGAAATAAGTGGGTTGCATTAGGCTCAGGAAATTGAATACACATTGTTGTCTGCATTAAAAAGGCACATAAAAAATATGCAGAGCAGCAGGGTAATTACCATAGCTCTATTACACAAGACTCTCAATCCATTCTGCTTTAACTGACCATACTCAAGAAAATGTGAAGGGTAACAAGTGCACTGATAGATATAATGCTTTTTTATCATGCAGCCTTTTATCCAGGGTAAAAAGGGCCAACCTTTACAATGGAGAAAAAGTGTTTGGAGCTGCAAAGCAAAAGGTTATCATCCACTTTTTTATGCAAGGGGTCACAGTTGACGTCTGTAAAGTGAGTGCATTGACATCTGTGAATGTATGCAAGAGCAGCATGTACAAATATTGATTTTGTTTTTCATTTTAGGAGAATAATTGAGTTTCTTTAGCGAAAAGGATATGTTAAAGAAACTTCATTTTTTTTCAGGCCTTTTCTTTGTTGCAGAGCAATTTCATTTGGTTAGATGACAACATCAGTAAGTGTTATTAAAAATAATAACTATGAGGATGTTAATCAACTATCATGTTTTAATTTTGTTTACCGTTTTCACATTGCAAGCTTTTGCACTAAAATTAGCTGTGTTGGTGTCCCTTTGTTCTTATCTGGTCAGGCTTGCCACATTATTGTGATGGGAGTTTGCAGCCCAACCCACTCATATTTAATGGATTACAGGATTTTTTTTTTGTTTTGTTTTGTCTCAGCCTTGAAAGGAAGCATTTAAAACCACAGTTCTTTACATTTTCTGATCAGACATTCTACATCTGCTGCAGTCTACTTGTATACATTAGAAAAGTCATTGAAGTTTATTCCTCTCATCAGAAAGTTCATCTTTTTTCCCTTTATTTCTTCACATTAAAATTGTATTTGTGTTTAGTTCAGCATTATCTGAGCAATATAACAAAAATATTTGTAAACTCTTTAAAGTGTAAATGCACAATTGCATCAAAGCAACAGGTCATATAACATGTTTTTATTTTATTTTTTCAGGTGCATTTAGCACCCTGCATGCTAATATCTCAATCTCAGTTATTCTATTATTTGTTTGCTTGTTGCCAATGAAAAACAACATTAAACAATTGAAATTGAGGGTGATTTTCGGCAAAAGAATAAAGGGGTTGGGCAACAATAAAAAAACTAATAAAAGACTTAAAGAAAAAATATATTTTCAATCTTTCATCAAATTAAACTAAAATGACAAACTGCAATTGACAAACTAAATTTTCATTTGGGTCAATGGGGGGAAGGGGAAAGACTTTTACTGTATAATAGGAGTTGGGCATTTTAGTGGTTTTGCTCAGGGAAGATTGTTTCCAGTGAAGCTTGGAGCTGGCTGCAGGCATTACAGAGACTCTGCCAGCCCTGAACCACTGTGACATGTCAGATAAATGCAAGATGTCCAGGCTGTAAAATCGTACATTCTGTCACAGGTGATGTGTAAAAGGACAGTCCGTCTCCTGTGAAGGTAGTGATACTGCTTTCTGCTCAAGCCTTATAATAAGTCTCAGACTTATTATAAGACTAATTTATATGGTGTTCCTTCGAGATCATTTTTTCTGAGCTTGGATGGAACATTTCTTGCACAACTCCTTACATTTACATACATCAATAAAAAGACTCTTTGCAAAGCAATACTTTTCCATGAGGATTAAATGAAATTGTATTGTGGAAATAAATTCAAAGAAAGGAAGCTGATTAAGTCGCAGTTGCAACATCAGGAAGTGAATTGGGAGTGATGATCTTAATCTATACGATGAATAGCGGTTTGTGTAAGTTGAGCCAATATTGTTTACTCTATCAGAAAAAGTTCAATATTATTGTTTTGATCCACATACAATATTTGCCTTATTTCATTGCGCTGCTCGTTTAGTAACAATCACCATCACTATAACAACCAGGTTTATAGTGCAATCACAATCACACATTTTCTTTAAACATTAGAAGAAGAAAAGGTTGGAAAATGAAGAAAGAGCATTCTGATCCACATCCAAAGCTTTATTGGTGGTAAGACGTGGTTTATTCATGCATTGGCTTTTTTTTCATATGTTAAAATTTTCTATTTTCAAACTGGTGAAACTCACAGAAGGGCCATTTTTGCACGTAGCGTTCCTGATCTGTATGCATTTCTCTGATTATTTGCTTAAAATATATGCACAAACCTTTTTGCAATGTTTTACTTAAGTCCTTATATTTAAAACTGAACTGGCAAACAATTTTCCTTCCAATGTGATGAGGTGCAGGCCTGACCGTAAACCAATCCTTCTGTGTCCCAGGAGTACAGCTGACGCTACGATGCATCAGATTTTCTCTCTAATCTGTTTCTTCTTTCAATTCTCCGTAGGACTTGCACTTATCTGCTCGGTTGATGGAGGTAAGGGACCTCAGACTGAGAAGAGAGAATGGAGTCCTTGCTGCACAGATGGCTGGGAACAAAAAGTCTGCCATCATCATAGCTCCTCTCTTATCTCACCTATCTATCTGGTGGCTATTTGCTGTTATCGTCCTATTCTTCTTTTTACCCCCTTTACCCTCTGCAGGAACTCTTATCAGATCCAGATTCAGCTGTTTTAATGTCTCTTTGCTGTGCAAAAGAACTGCAGAGTTACTGCTGCAAACCTTACCTGGCATAATTGCAAATGGCCTCTATTACAGGTAAAAGTATCTACAGGTAAAAGTATCTGGAAACTACCAGTTTGTTAAGAGTACAGGGTTTGTAAACCCGGTGTTTAATTGCTGGATGACCGTCATGTTTTTGAGTATAAAATGCTAAAAGCTGGCAGGAAAATTTAAAATATCACTTGATTAATACCTGAAAACCAACTATAAATTCTTAAACAATGGAAAATATTAAAAACAAACTAAAATAAATAAACAATGCTTAGCCTGGTGGGGGCACAAGTAAAGCCTGTTGGCCCACCAGGCTTATAATCCACTGGGGGAAACCCTGGAGTATCACGTTAAAGGATAAATAAACTCTGACATAAAATGCATATTGCTGCTCCTTGCAAAAATGTTTTTATATATTTGTCTTGTTACAATCACAATACATCAACACATATTAATATGAATTGCATTACTATGATGAGAAACAGTGACATTGTTTTCAAAATCTCTTGCAATACAATTCTGAAATGTGTGGCACTAATGAGTCAATATTTTATCAAACTACCTCCTACAGTAACTGCAGCTGTGAGTCATTATTAGAGGTTGTGTCACTGCCACTAATGCACATCAAGAGACTGAGGTTTTTCATAATCCTTCCTCATAAAATGTTTTAGGTCCAAGTCAAACTGGATGGAGAACATCTGCAAGCATCTGTCTTAAAGCAGAATAAAGCTGAATATTTAGCATTGTTGTTCTGCAAGAAGGTCAACACAAATTTAAGTATTTATTTATTTTGTGTTTATTTTAGATTTGCTATGTTTTACATTTTTTTGTGCTTTATTTGTGCAAAATAAATTCCAGTTCTGATTCTGAACAATAGTTTGTGTTTGACGAACCAAACTCCCCTCTTTCGCTGGTTTTCTATTCCCCCTAAAGGCTTTGGAGAAAACTGCAAAACATGTTTTTTCATGGTTTCGTTTCAACAATACTTTCTCCCTGACTCTTTTCCGCTTTAATATTTAATATTCTACCACCTTTGGTAAATGTCTCTGCAGCTCCTCTAGAATTTTGTAGAAATTTTAAAAAGTGCTGTGTGATCCCACTTGAGGTGTGTTGATCATGTAACATTGACCTCAATAACTTAGTAAATAAACTCACTGAATAACTCAAACCTTTGACTGATGCTGTTAAAACAAGGACAATTTTTAATATTTTTTGAAGTCGTTCCTGGGTTGGACCTTGAACACATTCATCATTAAAATCATTTTTAGTCGTGGTCATTGCCACATTGAAAAAGCTGCCGTGTTTTAATAAACCGAAGCGTAAATTTCTGTTTTTCACAGCTTATTCAGAAAATAGCTTTAATTTGCCTTGGAGTTTTTCATTTATACAAACATGAATAGACCATTTCAGGTCAGTTAGCACAATTTATGATGAAATGGAAGGAAATGACAATAGTTCAATGCACATCAGTTTTCTTATTGTTGAGCCATTAACACAAATCTCAAAACCTAAATTTTATTACCTTCATGCCCTTATAGGTATTTTTCTTTTTTTTTGTGCCTGTAACACTTCTTCTGGCTTATGAATAAGGAATCAGTGGACAAGTTGAGAATTGAAGTCATGAATGTGCTGCGTGCGTGATCTGTGTGGATCATCATCTGTTTTCTGTCACTGAGATCCATGTTTTCAGCCAGAGAGCCAACATGAGGGAGATGGCTGCCACAGCGAGGGTTAACATAGCTGTCGCCCCAAACAGCGCTGCTTTCAGGAGATGACAGACTTATTCTTTTTCTTCTTTTTGATCATCTCACAGTTGCGTTTAACTGTGCTGAAGAGGAAGCGCTTAACATAAATATGCAAACACGTTTGAAAGATATTGCCAGAGATTTTGTAAGCGAATAGTTTTGGAAAGTGATTTTTAGTGTTTCTGGTCTCTTTGTTGGAATTAATTAGACACCGTGAGTCAAGAAATGTTTCTGAGGAACAGCTACTGATGTTCACCCATATAAGTTACATAATGTAAGCATGACTCATGGAGCCACAGCGATATCACTGGGAAATGAACCAGGTTGTGTTACACAGAATTTATCAAACATCTCAGCGATCATTCAGTGGCCAGGCAATAACAGCAACACAAATGTCAGCGCAACAATCAGCTATGATTAGTATATTTACAGACGTAGAGCTCCTTGCAGCTCCTTGCAGCTTCTTGCAGCTTCTTGCAGCTTCTTGCAGCTCCTTGCAGCTTCTTGCAGCTTCTTGCAGCTTCTTGCTTTGTGTTAGAGATTTTTTTTCAATTAAAATGTAAATCATAAAGCAGTTTCTCATCTTTAGCTTCCAATGTAAGCACTAGGTATTAGAAGTGTGGAAAAGCACATTTAAAAAAATTACAGCTAACAATCAAAAATTTAAAATAAAGACTTCTTATATAATAAAGGTTGTCAAAATTTTAATTATAGATTAGCAAAATTTTTTATAATATAGCTTGAGTCTTCTAAGGGGCTGGGAGCTACAAATACTAAATCAACTCTTAAAATACTATTTTTTCTCAATGAGGTCATAATAAGTTTCTATTTCCTAAAATGTGCTTTAAAAATATATATTCCATAAACCGGGAGCTTCCCAGATCCCAGTTATGAGGGCCCACTACTAATATTACATTAACTTGAATAAAATCAATGTCCTGTACAGTGTGCTCATAAGAATGTCCTGCAAAATTTACTCACATGGCTTTTTGACAGCTTTTTTTGGGAGTCAAACCTTTCCTCTAGTATTTTCTCATAACTTGCTGCACTCCTCCTGTCATGCATTTTTACCAAAACCTGTCTCTAGCACACATATTCCCAAGGCTTTAGCAAACCACCTCCATGTTTCACAGTAAGGTTTCACTCCTCTCTTAATGTAAATATAATGATCGAGGGCAAACATTTAAATTTTGGTGGTATCACATTTTGAGGCTTGTCTTAATGCTGTTTTACATAGCAAACAAGCTTCTTTATGGCATTTGTACAGCATCGACTTTAGTCTGGCAAACTGACCTGACAGCCCATTTTTTCTTCAAGTGCCTCTCATTGTTCATTTTGAAACAGGCACAAGTCTTTTTTCAAAGTTCTCCAATTCTGCTTAAGCTATTTGAAGGTATTTCTTCTTTCTCTTCATTGCAAAACGTTTCAACTAGACTCCATTTCTCTGACCTGACTGTGGCTCGGCGCTTAACAGATTCTCTCATTTTAACTTCCAAGTAAAGGGTGAAAATTGTTATTTGGCATTTTCAATTACTTGAAGAAACAATGTTTCTTTTCTGCTTTTCATTAATATTCTCAGAAAAATTCTGATAAATGACAGATTCTGCAAGGCCAGATTCAATAAATGATGTGTTCCGGTGCGGATTGTTTGTACGTTTTAAAAATAATGTTTAGCCTTCCAAGAAATTAAATGTCATGTTTTTATTAGATCAACATTATAAAAATAATAATTAACAGAACTATTTGCTCTAAAACAACAATGTGTGAGTAATTGAGCCCGAAAACGTGTCTTAATGACTTGAATTACAAAAATAAGTGTTCTCCTTTACAACATTCTAACTTGACAATCCATCCATCATTTTGAGATAGAGGAAAATGACAGACTACCATTCAACAACATTACATGATCTGCATTCACACTGTGTTGGTGTCCCACTGAACACACAATCTGGATGTGTCCATTTTGTTGACAGTGGCAGATATTCTGCCACAACTAGGAGCTTCTCCAACATGTTTGTTGCTCAGAAAGCAACAAACATCCCAAAATATTATTGAGCTTATATGGGATTTTTATTTGTTTAAAAACTTGAAGCTGCCATCTTCATAAAATATACAAAGCTGGAAAAAATGAAGCGTCCGCTGCTCCGACCCCATTGAAAACCTCCTGGTTATTCCACCAAATGTTGATTTCTGAACTCTTCTTGAGTTAAAAGATAAGTATTGTTGTTTCTAAGTGAATATGAACTTGTTTTCCTTGAATTATTTGAGGTATGAAAGCCATACATCTTTTCTGTTATTCTTCTACATCTTTGCTTAGAGACTTGTTGTCAGTAGTTCATAGAATAAAAGAACAATGTTCATTTCACTCAAACATATACCTATAAAAAGTAAAACCTGAGAAACTGATCATTTAAAGTGTTCTCAAATATTTCCAGAGCTGCATTTTGTTTCTGCTTTCATATTGCTAATTGATCATTTGGCTCATAAAGTATTATAATTCAGTTCCGTTTCATTGTGGATAGACAAAACTTTTTAAAAAGTCTTGCATGTTTTACATGTGTCCCTGCTCTCACACAAATGAATAATTAATTCCCTCCTCGGCTTGACATCACATTCTGCAGAGGCCTCATCTGGTGCTGAACAAGGAAAGGATCTAAAACATGCAGACCAGAAACCTCGAGATCTTTCTTCAGACACAGCTGATATAAGACTGCGGTTTAAGGGAAAGAGAAATTGTTTGTCAGTGGGAAGGTTAAGAGTTTAGTTCAGGGCTTCCTGCTTCGTAAATCAAAGTACTGGTGGATCACCACAAATTTCTCCCAAATCTTTATTGATGTATGACTGCAGAAATAGTGGTGTCTGGTAAGACGACACAAGCACTGGCAGACAGTTTAAATGTGTGCGAAAGTTGAATTTGATGTGCAGTTTAAGAGTGTCCTGAGCACTGAATGAAAAATAAAGAGCAATACTGATGCAGGCCATTGAACAGATGCTTTACCAGGTTTATGAGGTTGAGAAAAGAAAACTGATATGCTCAGTTATGTTTGTAGGCATAACAGGATGGAGGTGAATTATAGAAAGATGGTTGTATTCAATAACCAGTCAGAGTTGGATGCAGAATACCACAGGTTTGTGGTTCTTAAACATTTAATATCTGCTAAATATTGTTAGTTGCATTTCAAAATTTCTCTGGATCCTGCAGCAGACTGTTTTTTTTAATTTCTTGTTTGTTTTACAGCATTCTTATCTTTGAAATGACACCAGAAATGCAAGAGAAAAGTCAAAGCTTTCTCACCTACCCCGGACTGAAAATCAAATGTGGCCGCTGTCTGTCAAAAACACAACAGTAGCTGCAGTTATTTACTACAGTTTATTTGCACTTCTAGTTGCTTAAATCAAAATAAACCTTTCCTAAATATAATACATGTGAAACATGTCTGTCCCTTAAATGTGTGAATTTATAAAATCCAGAGATAGGCTTCACTTTGAGCTTCAAAAACAATATTTGAGCGAAGCAACACGGATTTTCTGATGTCCAGAAAATCAGACTTCTATTGAGGGTTACCCAGTTACCCCCACTCTAGGGGTAATTAGGTAACTGGACTTCCTGAAAAGTAAACAGGATTACATTGGGTGGTTTAAAAGATGGCACACAGTCTGGTGCCACGTTTTACAGACTTGTGTCTCCTGCTCAGCACATTAATCCAGGTGGTTTGACGGATTTTCAAAGCAAGATGTCTGAAAAATGAAATGGAACTGCATGAGTGATATTGATAGATAGCCACGTTCATGGGTGAGTTACTCACGGTCACTGCAGTGTCTGTGTAAATCAAATTAGACATGAACCATTTTTTCCTTTTTATCTGACAAGCTCTATCCCGTCTGTCAGTAAATATAAGGATTAGTTGCTTCATTACAGGTGAATTTGATACACTAGACTTCAGATTATAACAGACTAAAGAAAAAAAAAGCAGAAAATGAAACAATGTACATTGATTGACATTTCTTAATAAAATTGGCCCATTTTCAAGAGACATTTCACATGCTTGACAATGGTGTAGAGCACAGTGAGATTTTTTAGGCTTCGATTATTCATCCGGGTGCCAATTTAAATCTCAAACCGCAGCGCATTATCTACAGGGAGCATGGAGAGGAACATCTGATCTCGTACCTCTGTGGTTTCTTTTGTCTTTGCTGAGAGAAACCGCCCTGCTGAGCTTTTCAACATCAACTTGCTGAAATGCTGCGCAGCTAATACACATGATTTTCATCTGCTGTTGTTTCCTTTGCAGAAACTTCCTGAACTTTAACAAGGCTTGAAGCATGTTTTAAGTTATTTAAACTGATACACTGACAGATACACGACTTCCCTCTGGTTTTCTTCTGATGCAAGACTTCAGCGCTCGCTCACTTTGTGATGCTCTTGTGGTTAATCCAGTCCCAGTCTGGTTTATGATACAGACTTTTACATCCCAATTGTGGCAAGAATCACATCTCATGTCTTCTTTAATAGCATGTTGGTGTAACATTGTCTCTTCAGCACATTTAGTATATTTACTACCACCCTTTTCTTCAGGAAATAGCCTTGGCAGGGAGGGTGAAGTAGCACCAGGAAGGGCACGTCCTGAAATTTAAGTCTGCGATTTATAAATAGGCATCTTCAGAATCGGGTGCCACATTTTAATCTTACAACACCTCAGCGCTTTGGCTTGGGTACAGATGCCAAGTCCAGCTTAACATCTTTTTATTGTGATCTATTATTGCTAATGGTGAGTGCTGTCAGGTGCAAAACAAGAGACCTGAAGCAGATGCTGCAATAAACCCTCTGTCTTAGAGCTGGACACTTCCAAAATACTCTTTGGTCAAAGAGTATTTTTTTAAATGAATTTGCTAATTTCATGGTACATCATGTAAGACTGTTATATTAGGTTTACATGTCAAAAATGCATTTAGCCATTTTTTTTGTAATGATATCAGTTTCTATTAAATTGTCATGGTAAAATGCTATGCCTATAAAGTCTCCAGTAAGGTATTTCTGCAACAGTCAGGCAATAACGATGAAGCCTCAAATAAAATGAACCTAAAAAAAGCCCACTATGTGGGGATACTTCAGTTTTCATAGAAAGTCAGATGGCAGCTGGAAGGAAGATCTATGTGCAAAGCGTACAGCAGAGATCAGGGGAGGCAACACATCGAACATGGTAACACAGCCAGAGGAGCAGCACCCAACACTAAATTCAAAGTCACGTTTATGCTGTCTGCAAAGATATGAGGAGCATTTAGCATCTGGTTTTAATGAAACAAATATTAGCATGTTACTGGTCACAACCTGTCTGCATGACTGTTTTGGAGTTGTTGGAATGAGTATTTGATTGATTTTAAGTGAAAGGCAAAAGGTGATGATGTCATGGCTTGTTTGTGAAGTCCCTCATCAGCGGTCAGTCGGCTCTGCAGATGCAACCCTTATAACTGTGTGAAAAGGTAAGTTCACTGAACATTACAATTACAAAGTAATATTCTTGAATAACATAAAAATGATTGTGATTGCTAATATTTAATACTCTTCTAAATTCCTTTTAAAGTACAGTTAATATGTGGACATCTGGCTTCACCCAGCAGCCTGTTGAAAAAGCCGGTAATATTCATCCTGTATTTCAACCATCTGTTCAGCAGGAACTCATGCAATCTCACAACTACATTGCTTTGTTTCCATGTGAGCTCGTAGTTTCATATTTGACTCTTGTCCCCAGTGTGTTATACTCCACACCCTGGTATCACACCTTGTTCCCTTACATTGTTTTCCTATTTTCACATGTCAGTCTTTCTTCCAGACACGCATTCACTAGCTGGTCCCAGATCACCCATTCATTGCTCAGATAGTGAATATTTCAGTGGTGCACCACCGTTTACGGAACATATCAGAAAGGAAATAATGGGACAATAAGTTGTCCAGAAAGTGTCAAGGGAAAAGGGGCAGTTGGATCTGCCGATATGGCCAGTGCTCTTCAGGGACTTTGATTAAAGCAATATATTTTTTAAAGACAGAGCGCAGAGTGTGGTGTAACATAAAACATCCACTGAATGGGGAAAGCTTGTATGGAGGGCTTGGAATAAAAAAATAAATAAAAAATCTCATTTTCATTACAGCATGTGGTTACATTTAGTCACAACTTCAAGCTGTAATGCTTCCATTTTTGTTCTTAGTTCTTCACATGCTGTGTGCTCCAATTTGCAAGAAAGTCACATAAAAACAGAATGCAATGATGATCTTTTCATTCAAGTTCTGAATTTACAAAAAGTATGAAAGCTGTGCACGGTATTAGCTGCTTTATGGCATGTCTTATCTGGACAATTTCTGATGTTTAGGATAAAATAATGAACTTGAATTCTTCAGTTAAATACCAAAGGGATGAAACATAATTTTTTGACCTTCTCTGCAGATCAGGATAAATTCAATTATTAGAATTGTGTCTCTTTCAAGCTTAGTGGTTATTATTTGAGCTATTAGGCAAGTTTAATGTATAATAGTGTTTTGCCATATCTATACGGGCACCCAAGAATTTTATTTAGCGAAGTTTTTTCTGTTTGTTGTTTTCTTTTTTAACAATTCAGTCATGATTCAAATATGAAACATTATTATTAGGATTTTGAGACAGATTGCATTTTAAAAATCTTGAAATACTGCCAGTCCATACTAACTTTCTGACCAAATCTTTGACCAAAGAGTATTTTTCTAATACAGGAAGTGTCCAGTTCTAACCATAAAGGTGCGTCGTACAGCTAGACTTTAAAAGCTAACTTCAGTGAACTCAAATACTGAAGTTATTTGAGTTCACTGAACTCAAATACTAGGCTGATCCCACATTTACTCCTCTAAAAAATGATTTCTTTGTGCACCAAATGAGCTTAACGCTTTAATTTCCCTTTCCTCTGTTTGATCAGTTGTTACTGATCACTTTTCCAACACAAATCTTGTAGCAAGACATACACTGAAGAAGCCCAAGTTGGCAAAACCTAAAAGTATGAAATGCTTAGTAATGGGAGCTGGCGAATAGGTGGCATAGGAGGAAAAGTCAGACTGTAATTCTTGATGAAGGTACTGTAAATATTTAATAACGAAGGGGGGCTATAAATGTACAACATTTTAAATGGAAAGGAATATAATTCCTGCAAGAAATTGCGTGTTCAGCTCAGGAGCTACAGAGAAAGACTACTTTCTGGTCTGGCTGCAGTTTTACTTTAATTAGGCTGCAAATATGAATATCTCTCTGATTTATGGTAAAAAAGAATATCAGAGTGTCAGTTCTCAAGCTGTAGCATACAAATAATCTCATCTTAAGTACTCTGAAAATACTTGCAATTTGAGCACAGAGAGCCATAGCACTATTTAGTGATTATTTACAAGATAAATTACTACATTACTTCATTGTATAGATTAGGACATATTTATCTATTTATTTCACAGCTGTACTTTTTTTGCACTTTTTTATGTTATTCTTAATAATCGCATTTCAATATGTGCATTTTATTCAATTTGCTATAACTTTTGTGCCACATAATGCAGATTTCCACATGTAGACGCTTGTTTTTCTACCCTAATAAATTTTAAATACCCTTCAGGTGAATAGCATGTAGCTCTCTGTTAAACATTTCTGCTTAGTCATATGGGGTTTTAAGACAAAACCACAGAAACCTTCTCGTGCTTTGATTTTAAGGGGACTGGGACCACTTTCTGTAATTTTTTTTAAGAAACACTAATTCTCTCAATAAAAGGAAGGACATTTTGATTCTGACGCGCTCATGCTCGTAAGACATAGTGGGCATTTAATACAAACAATTTTCTGGTACATTGGATTAATTGGAGTGCCTGGAGATGGTTTCCTGTAAACACATTTGTAATCATTCACACTCAGGAAACTGATATCTGGGTGTTAGGCTGTAAACTGCAACCCACTGAGGCTGAAAGCGAATACAAACCCCTGCTGCTTTGAGGATCTTTGAAAACTATCCATTGATGTGTCCAGGTTCTCCTGAAGGGTTCAGACGTAAGCTATACCGCACGAGGATGTGGAAGTTTGCTATTATAGAGGGTGAGGAAAGACATTAGAAAGCATTGAGGAAAGCTGTGAAAATTTTGCAATTACTTTTATTTACCAACACAGACATTTAAAGGCAACGGGCATCCAAACTTTATTGTTACTTTGTTATTTTGTCTGTCATTCGGGCATTAATTGGTCGCAACATTTTGAATGTTCACACAGAATTTATAATTATGAAAGTCTTTGCATTTAGTGCACTATGATTGAAAATTGAAAAGGGACATTCATATCATGTGGGCAACATCAATGGAGCATTCCAGGCTCAGACAGGGGAGTGAATTGCTGTTTTTACTCCACACTCTTATTCCCATTGCTGCAAAGAGAGAGAGAGAGAGAGAGAGAGAGAGAGAGAGAGAGAGAGAGAGAGACTGCATAATGTTTAAAAAAGTCCTCTGGATTGACAAGGAGTAGAAGAAATAGACTTAGGACAAGAGGACGAAACACCATAAAAGATGCAAAGAAGAAAAGCTGCAACACATTTTGCTGAATCTTCGGTTAGAATCTTTTTAAGCTTTTATAATCTCCTATAATTTTTATGACTGGCTTTTCTTGACTTTTCTTGGATCATAAATGTCTATGAATCCTGGATGTCCCTCCAGGTGACCACTGACTTCTAATATATGCTGGTATATGAAATGGAATATATATAAAAAAAAAAAAACTAAAATAGGTTTGACATCAGAAAACCTCATTTCTAGCATTGACATGCAACAAATCAGTTTCCTTTTTGAAAAATGAAACGGACGAGGATGACAACATACATCTTTCATCTAAACGTAAAGATTTATGATAAAGATTAAAAGCAATCTGGTTTATAATGTGATGTCATTGCATCTGAAATGATTATTGATGATTCTGTCCATTGTACTTGTACAAATGTAAAAGCAGGTATTTATAATGATGGATTGCATGCATCAGCACTGCAGTCTTTGCAAGATGCTCTTAATATGTCTCTGAAAAACAATGAGAAAACTTGTTAAAGGTAACTAAATTAAACATTTAACTGTTTTTTTGTTGTTGTTGTTGTGTTTTTTACTAAGCTCACTGGTGTCCAGTACATCATCCTGGCCCTCAGCTTATCACTCATGTGACTCTGCCTGTCAACAGAGCATTAAAAGACAGTGAAGTCTTTCAAGAGGAAGTGAGTGTTTGGCATCTGAGAATGTCTAGTCTAAATGTAAATAGGAGCAGCAGTTCTGGGTGAGCTTATCCTTTTCCCAATACTCCCAGCTGTAGTGGATAAGACGGCCAAGCCTGCAATTACTCACTGTCTCTTGCCAGGACTGCTTTCATTACACTGTTAGAGTGAGCCCCCAAAATGAAATGAAATAAAATAAAAGCAGTAGTGTTTACGTTGCTGATTTGATACCCTTTTTGAAATTCCAGCAGCAAACTGAAGGCCTGCAGGGCTACGACTGACGTCAGGGTGCCCAGATGCATTTACTAACTTATATAAGACTAATTTAGTTTGTTTAGTTATGGTGACATGTATAAACATGTTTTCTCTATTGACTTTAAACGTCTCAAAGCTGCACTGGAATTCAGCAGGCTTTACTGAATTATCGGTTCTGGAGCATCATATATGTCTCATTTAGAGAAAGTTTATTTTGAGATTCCACTGTTGTTGTTCAAACAAACTTAGCTCCTCAAGGCAGTAAGAAGAGCTCAAGAAGCTGCTGCCTCTCGCATTGTAAAACATTAAAAATAACCTAATTTAGGTAACGTTGTTAACCCAGTAAAATATGGACCAACTCAGCCTGGGTTGAATGATCACAGCAGAATGTGGCTGTTGCTTTCACCCAGTTTAAAGTGACCAATGTCTAACGCTGGCAGCCATTGCGCTGATGTGGAGTCAAAATGTTAATGTAATGACAAGAGTGACCAGCAGGTGGCACTGTATTTTGGAGAAGCTGATGGTTGCCAGTATGGGTAACAAATTCATTTTTGTTTTGGGCCAAATCGAGATCATCAATGCTCTTAAAGGGCGGGTTGTGCCAGAATGTATTGATTAAACGTTTTCACAAACTGTTAAAATATCAATCAATCCTTAAAATTAGACAAAATTGTTGAACATCTTTTCAGTCCCTCTGGGATTTCGTGATACTTCTTGTCATTTTTTTCAGCAATGAAAATCAAAGTGTTTGTGGTACTAATTTGGAAATATTTGTGATTATTTACGTCGGTAAATGTGACTTTTTATTGCTCTCTGCATAGATTATGGACTATGATCTGACATCATTTAAGACTGAGGCAGCTGTTTAGTGCAAGTAAGAACGTTTTTGACAATTTTGGAGAAAAACCTACAATAAACTCCCAATTATTTTCCAAAACTTATGTGCAAAAAAGTTTGGGGAATTGTTGATTTTGCTTGAATTTCCACAATAATTAGCAAGAAACTGGAGGAACCGATTGATATAATAAACTGCATTTATTTGATTGATGAATCATCAATAATCATTTCAGATGCAATGACATCACATTATAAACCAGATTGCTTTTGATCTTTATCATAAATCTTTACGTTTAGATGAAAGATGTATGTTGTCATCCTCGTCCATTTCATTTTTCAAAATGGAAATTGATTTGTTGCATGTCAATGCTAGAAATGAGGTTTTGACACATGTGCTCTATGGTGTTGAACAATAAAGTTTGGAGCTGCTCTCGTCGGTTAGACGTGTATGTTGTGTTACTTTTAACAAGTACTACAAGAACATACATACCAGCAGTAAAACAGACTGCAATCACCGATTGTGTTTAAAATGGAGAACATAAAGCCTAAAACTGGACTAAAACCAGTGTTGAATGTGGACAACAACTGGTATTTTAGGCAGCAGTTTGAGCTGTAGAAGTAACGAGTGTTGTTTGGGCAACCATGTTACGCAAAATAAGACATTTAGTGGCAAAACTTAGAATTTGGGTAATGAGATTCAAATCAGGATCAGTATAATAAGATACTGTATGACATATTACCCATTTATGTTGATATGAATATGGAACATAGCTTGTGGCAGGAAAGGCCATCTATCTTTTACATGTGGTGCCCATATGTTTCAGAAACATACTGTAAAAATGAGGTCATGATGGTATTTTCTACAAATAACATCACAACCAATACGTTGTTGAAGCTCTGTTAGGATTCTGTCCTATTTAATTAACACACATCAATTGTAAATAATCTGACAAACCAAACATGAAGTTTAGCTGTCATTGTTGGATTTTGTGAACATTTTCTTCCTTTAGTCAAAGCCATAGTTTGCAGTGAGATGATCGTTTTATCGAGGGTCAAAAATTTTACCAAGATATCATTTAGGACTAGGCAGCAATACATAAAACTCTGGTATTATAAAAACAGTAACTAATGACTTGTGATATTACAGAAACTGGAAGAGCTGCAGGGATTTTATTTCACCAAATTCTGTTGGGATTCATGTCATAAAATGTCCTCTATTCTCCATTTGATTTGAATAAAGAGTAGAGATGCAAAGCAGAAACATTGTGCTGCACGTTAAGCATCCACGCCTGGTCAAAATGTGCCAAAGAAGATATTTGTAATGGTCTGATGAAACCAAGCTAGAGATGTTGAGCCACAAATCCAAACGACAAACACTAAAAGCAACCCATGCCCAGAGTGAAATGTATCACTAGCAGCGTCATTCTCTGCTGTCTCTTAGCCAAAGATAAAGGTCTGTGAAATCATGAGCAACTCCAAACACCAAAACCTTCAGATTTATCAAGGTGAGTCTTAGCTTATATCTATATCAAGAAAATAATTGATCCAGTTAGTAAATATAGTAAAATCAAAAACACGTGAATCGGAATGAAAAGGTGGTTTAACAAAGTAGTTTAAATCAGTGCAATCTTCTAGATTTTCCTTCTAAAAAAGGCTTTTGTTTTTATAAATATCACATTACTAGTTTGAAAAACTAGTAGAGGGAAGATCAACCAGGTTGTTGTTCAAAATGACACCTATTTAAAAATTTATTTTGCCCAACAAATTAGTTTGTAATGTTTGACCCTGTGTTAGCTCAAACTCTAACTTCTCTTTCTATAGAAGAAAATTAAATGAAAGAAAAAGCAGGGACAAAATGTGGGAAACACATGATAACAGAAACTGTGTAACCTGCACAGGGTGCACTCCATCCTGAAGACTCAGAGGAAACCTTTTGTGGACTTCTGAGCTCTCGCTCTTCAGGAAGTAGGACAAAAATAGTGATAATCTGGGTCACAAGAGTTTTACTTCAGAGACAGGATCTAAGCAGCGCCACCTCTTGTCACCTTACATTTGGTTCACTGACATACATTTTTGAGTGCCTGTTACTTTAAGGACATCCTGAATGGGAAGAAGTATTTAACACATGGGTTTAATAGGAAGCAATTCCAGTGTGAGGCATTTATTCGTCTGGCTTTCCTGTATAACAAGCAAAAAAACACGTAATTTCCACCGCTGTCACTGTTCTTTGGTGGTTTTCTGTGGCATTTAGCTGACATTCTCTAAGTTACTGTTCTCTTTATGTTTTAACTTTGAAAGTGCTCTTCAGAAAGATGGTTTATCTCAGGGGAGCATTACTTGTACTTTGGCAGCAACCTGAAATTTCACAATAAACAACTAAAAAGGTTATCAAGAAGAGTGGAAAGACAGTACATGCCAGTTTGCCTGCAAACCTATAATGGCTGAAGCTGTATGAATCATGTTTCAACAAATATTTGAGATAAATCTATCCATTGTCTACACCCGCTTATCCTTATGGGTCCAGGTGTTGGATGAGAGGCAGCGTGCAACCCAGACCGGTCACCAATCCATCCCGCTTTGCAAAGACACAAAGCGGGTAACAATTTATTGAATTTTTCAACTTTTGGAGAAAACCAAAGTACCTTGAGAGACATTTAAGCTTGAAGAAGAAAGACCTCAGATTCAAACCTGAGCATCAGTTGACCACAGTTTGGAGAAACTGTGATTTTTTTATGAATCTGGAATTAAGAGTTGTAGCTCGATATGTTGGCCAGCAAACATTCAAGTTGTTAAAGGTACTGTTTGCTTGCCTCTGATGAAACATAAAACTCAACAATTCATATTCCTTAATTCTGCACCAAAATAACTTTTCCCCTACTTTCCTGCTCATAATCATCACAAAACACTTCTAATCAGACTGCAGCAAACTGTTGTGCAGAAGAGTTCACAATGTTTAAATCTCTTCAGCAAAATGGAGATCAAATTAGCTTCCTTGACAAGCCGCACTAATTACAGTACCCTACTTTTACAAGATCCTGCAGAGTGCAATTATTTTCCAATCACATAAAAACTCTCCAAGCTAGCTTGTAATCCCGGTAAAAGATGTGTAAAAAGCCTGGAAATATGTTCTGCGCTAACTGCTTTCTCATATCCTACCACTGAATTTTTTTCATTCTTTTATTTTAATACATTTATTTATTGCAGAAGAAAAATCCAATGTTTAGAAATTACTTCCCAGAGAAATAAAAACAAATGCTACCATGTGTTGCTTCCCTGATATTCCCTGAAAAAAAAAATCTAACCAAAGCCTTTCTGATCCATATTTTTTGATTAAATCTAGAAAACTCTCTGTTTCACGCAGCCCTCTTAAAAATGGGAAAGACAAGAATACATGCTATCTAGGTAATGCAGATTCCTCTGAATAAGAGAGTAAGGCAGCACAAAAATATTGGCCTAAACTTGTGCAATGTTTACAATTAGAGCAATAATCATTTTTGGCTCACACTGAGCAATAAAGAGAGGGCAGGAAGAAGAAAGTGGGTCACATTTTCCAAGGTTGTAACATTACTTTTGGTTTGATGTTACGCATATTGCTGAAATATCATCATGTCTTGTTTATGAGTAACAGTAGGAAACGATGCGAACTGGGGAGAAGACAGAGGCAAGAACAATGTTCATAGTGGGAATGAAGCCACACAAATTCAAACAAGGTGCTCCACTTACGTAGTTAAGCTACGGAGTTATTTGATGTGCTTATCTTATGATTCACATACAACATTTTTTTTTATTGCTAAAGGGGAAGGTAAGCTTTTTTACTTATGACCTAGCTTTTGCCTGGAAATGTCAAGGGCTGGGTGAAATGTTCTGCTTTATAAGTTGACAAGCTATTTCTGTAAGCTGGTGAGTAACTGATGAACTATTTCATTTCACAAAGAGATCGATAGTGAGGAGTTCCCATAATGCCTGATATGATAAGTGAATTTAACCACTGCCATTTAAAGATATGGAGAATTGTGCCTTTGGCTGACATTGACATTTGAGGGTAAACGCTTCTCAGCCTAAACAGACAGGCTACCTGATGAAAGAACCTGATTGGGAGTTGGAAAGAGCAGCTTTAAATAAGATGCATTGTCAGATAGTCAGCTGCAGCCAGCAAGTCATCGTACTTTGTGTGTTTCCATGGGAAGAAAAGATATCAGCTATCAGCTCGGACAGCGCTGGGTGTTTTTGAATTTACTGTCAGGATTAATGCCATCACCAGATTTCCATTTGGTGTGTGTCTGTTCAGTTTGTGACTGGGGATGTTGTACTGTTTGTATAGCGATGGGAGTTCTCTCAGTGTGCTCCTTTCAAAAGGAAAACCTCAAAAACAGGAATGACTTGAACTCACAAAGCCTAGTCACTCGTGAAGCTCAACGTGAAATTCTTAATGATAACAAATGAGATGGGACAACACCAGAGGACGGCTCTGATTTTTCCTATCACCGCTTCAGGAAGATGGTTTTGCTCTGTTGTTCTTTCCAGTTCATAAATAAGCAATCTTCCTATCTGAGGGAGGGAAGTATTTTGTACCCCACTCACTCACACAGTACAAAAGCTTTTTAGCTGTCAAATTAATTAAAATGATTGTGTTCTCAAAAACTCAGTTCTAGAGTGTTATTGGTCAGCTGTTATGTGGCTCTTGTCAAACGGAGGTTTCCTGTTTCCAAAGAGTGAGGGGAGTTGACAGAGCACAAACAAATAATCTCAATTATTCTAGTTAGATTTCCATTTTAGTCAAGGGACATGATGTTATAATTACCTTACACAGGGTCAGAGAGAAACTGAAGGGCCAAACCAATGGAAGTCTTAGTTACAGAGTGTACTAAATGCCCCAGGAACATGAGCTTGTCCTCAAAACAGTCACATAAAATAAACATTTACAACTGATGTAAATATCGTAACAGAATCCATTGAAGAAGAAATCCGAGTACTGATTACCGATCTTTAAAAAACTACCTTCGTTATTCTACTGAGTTCTTTGTTTCAAAGTCATTCGATTAGATGATAAGTTACTTCTTTAGCTATATCCAGCAGCTACTTCCTCAACCTAAAATATAACAGAATATTTTGCCAATAGGGACTTTATTGTTTTTAACAATATTTCTACTGACATTTCTAGCTCAAGTTGAAAACTGTTTCCTGAAGAAAATATGTTTTTATTTAAAAAAAAAAAAAAAAAAATATTTTTTTTTTCTTGGTTTAAGATGACATAAAAACTTATTTTCATAGATAAGCACAAAATACACTAACTGGTTGAAAGTCCAGATTTAGTTGAAGGGCCTCCGGCTTCAGCTTTTTTGTGCCGTAGCGAAGGATCAATCTCAAAATCATTGTTTCTAACAGCCGATTCAAAAGAGTCCCGCTTTTTTCCCCCTTCTGCTGCTCAGCTCTCACTCTCAGTGGCTCCCTCCTGCTCAGCACTGATTGTCAGCAAAAAGGGCAAATAGCTAGGATCTGCACTGAGGACATCGATTCGTTATGGAGTTCGATCCTGTTTCTGTTATGGTTCTGTTCAGTACATTTCTCATCAGTGTTTTTCTCATTTGTTTTGGTGTGAAATCAAAATTAAAAGTGAAATCAAAAATTTTACACAACAGTAAGAATGCCTGCTTTTCTAACAAAACAAATACATAACATTAGGCAAGTTTAAAGCATCTCATAAAAACACTAAATCCAATTATTAGCATACAAAACATTCACATTTGCCAAGTTAAGCTAAAACATTTTCTCACCCTTGTTTTGTCTACATTCATTGACCAACAGAAATTAAATCTTATAATTCAGAGTAATTTTTCTATTAAATGCATTTTAATTTGACTTTTTTCATAGAATTACTGAAACTGATTAGCTTAAGAATTTTTGCAACATCAAGATGTCATGCTGCTCACTTGCATCAAAATTCATTTACTACATGTATGATTTTTATTTTGTCTTACATAAGAAATACGTTGTTCTCCAGAATATTTTTAAATAATAGTCGATGTGTGAGCAGGCGACATATTACTCATAATTACTGATTTTATTCAGTGATGCCTCTTGAAATAATTAATTGATTTATACCAGGTTATTTATCAAATTTTGCCTCCCACACATCTGAGACAGCAGCAAAACACTGATGTTGGGTGAGGCAACATAATTTACCTTTCACCTAATAGGTGTCAAAAGTTCATGGAACTTCAAAGTAAACAAATAAATAGACATAATAATTCAACATAGTATTATCAAAAATAATTACATGGCCTTTAGAAAGGGAAATTAATTGCTCCCTCCCCCCTTTTCTTAAAACTGAATTTCATTATCAACTATAGTGGCAAAAGATTCTCCATAGACATTTTCTTTGTTTGCAATCTTGTGAAAAATGCTGGAAATATCTTTATAAAGCAAGACAAAATTGGAAGTGAAAGCAATTTTTAGCTGAAACACAACTACACTTTTTCCAACAATTGTGGAAAATGACAATGCAGCTATGGAAGACCCCCTCAGGGAAAAAAAAAGATGTCACCATGTCAAAAAGCTTTTTGGACTGCGCAGAAGAAGAGATATAAAAGAAAAACAGGATTGTGAGTTTGTGCATGCATTTGCAAATGCATATGCTGTAGGAAATGAGGAGTGGGTGTGCTCTCTTGGAGACAGTGGGGATGGCTTATTAGGAAATCATACCTCTTAGCCAATGGTTTTAAAGAGGGAGGCAGATGTCATTTGACTGAGCTGTAACACCTCCCAGAGCCAGCACATCCCCTTCAGAGTGTCGGTGCGCTGTGTGAGAGCACTGCTATCACTGCTCCCTCCACTCAGTCTGCGCTCCTCGCTTCTTGTCCACTGGTTCTCTCTTGCTGTCTCAGATTTTTTTCGCCTCATTTTTTTTTTTTTTTTTTTTTTGCTGTTCACCTCCGCTTCTCCTGCTCCTCTTTTCTCCTTCTGTGATTCTGCCCCACAGGGAGAGATAGGATCTGTTACACACCGCATCTGTCACACATCAAGAGCACAGGTAAGTCTCTCTTCTGATATTTGTTCACTTCAAATTGGAGGTCTGTAACACTAAAAAACAAACACAAGTAACCTTGATTGCTTGCTTTCCAATCTGCACAAATTTATTTCTCCACATTTGTAATTTCTCCTCGCTCAGTTTATTTATTTATTTATTTTTTATTTTTTTTGTAGAGATGAATTTAAAGTGCAGCTCTGACTGTTTTAAAGCAGAGCAGTTGGTGCTAACTTGTTTCATGCCTTTGTTGCACTCATATCTGATTTTTATAAGCACTCTCATTTCTGCAAAGTTGATGCACTGGCAGCAAGGAAGAATTAGGCTTAAATTGCAAGGTTGTTACTAAGACATGCTTTGGAGGCTTTGGTCTTAAATAGAAAAAAAAAAGTGGAGACACTGTAGAATATTGTAATTTAGGAAAAATAAATAGAGGTAAGCTTTGTTTCTGTGGTCAAGGCTGGTGGCAGAAAGTAAGTGAAGAGTTGCACCATGAGCTTGAGCTCAAGTGTTCACACATCAGAAGGGGACAAGCGGACTCTCTATTGATCGGGAGATGGCATGCTCCCAGAAGTAAGCTGAGGGGAAATCCAGAGAGACTGATGGAAGATATTTATCTTGGCTCTCTCTCTTTCTCTCTCCTCACACGGCATATATAACTCTGGAGCATTTTAAAAAGTAATTTTTGTTGTATTGCATTAACTATTTGTAAGAGTTTTTTTTCCTAAGTTTTAATTTAATTATTAGCATTTTGCATATTAAAAACAGAAAATGACAAAAAAGCTGTTGCCATGATATTTATTTTTCCATTTACTGATTCTCCTGTTTGGAGTTACTCCTCTGCTTCTTTACTTAGTGTTCAGAATTTGTTTATATTTCCATTTCTTTCTTCAAATCTCCTGTGTTCACTTAGCTTGCTTTTATCCTCTGTCATGTTTATATAGCTTTACTCAGGTCATGGTCCCCCCTCAGCTGTAGCAGATTCACTTAATTGGACTCACTGGTTCATTGTTCTACAGTCCAGTCCTCCCAGTGAATGAGATGACTTTATCATTCACTCCTTGCTGGATTCTTCGGTTGTTATCTCCACGTTTCTGTGCTCCTGGACCCTCGCATGTCCTTTGAATGGCATGGGTTTGTCTTTCCTTTTGGTGAATCACATTTTTCCCTCTACAAAAAGGTCCTACACAACTCCAATATACAGTCATGTTTTTAAACTTTAAAAAATACAAAAATGTTTATTTTCAGACAACACTATGTAGTTTAAAATTCAAAATTCAGAAATCTGTACTTGAATAAGTAAACCTCACAGCTCTCATGGATAGTGGCATATTCTCATCCAGACTTTGACATTGTTGTTGAATTCTGGAGAAGAACCCATTCATTTTCACCATTAATGTTCACTTCTCCAAACATGTCATTGTGCCTATAAATCTAAGCTACCAATGCAGATTATTTGCTAAACTACAATTACATATTCATCACTCACTTCAAACTACAAGCTTTATGTTTCTTCCCTCATTTCTAGAAATTGGAGATGAGTCTCATGACCAAATTATGCATCTCCTTTGATTGTTAAATAAACAAATAGGACAATGTAAATTCACATTTGCAATTCAACAACAAACACATTGCTGTCACTTGGATCATGTCTCTTGGTGGCTTTGACGACTTTACAGAGAAGCTTTGCAAGATGGGTTTTACTAAAGCGATAGATGTTTAATTATCGCGCAGTTGAAAGGTGGTCCAGACTGATAAGTAATCTCTGAAGTTCATCTTTAGCTAATATTTTTCTCAAGGACCAATGCCCCCACCGGCTGTGGTCTGTGGTGTAAGAATAATCATCACACTGATGAATTTAAATGAAATCTGAAAATAGCTCTGAGCAAAAGTTGCGTTAGGTCTCATAAGTAATACAGTGGTGTGCTTATATTTCATTCATGACATAGTTTGCTGCACTCTCTTGGGCCGGGGAGAGAAATGAGAGAAATAGCTTTGTGATGTGAAAAGACACTGGTTGTTGAGGAGAGAGAACATCCAGACTCACTGCGGTGGAAACACTAAAACAAGAGCTGAAACAGCACTTTAATGGTGAGGATCCACACAGAAAACTTTCCCATTTCACCCGACAGGTGACAGTCCACAGAGTTGCGGGATTTATGTCACTCGGTGGGTGTTGCATCCCACTCTGCACGCAGCTCTGAGAGTAAGGAACAGTCACTGGACGCCTAATAATGACACATTCTTTACTTTGAGCTGCAAAACAACATCAGCGAAGACAAGTGCTGCTAACTTCATGCTTTGTGGAGTCAGAGACGCCGTGCACAATGTATATAAGGCAAAGCCTGATCTTATCCATAGCAATAAAAGAAGCTGCTTTAGCGAATTGCCTGACAGGCTCTGTTATTAACCCACCACTCAGTCGGAGACCTGCAAAAATATCTGCAATTTGAGGAAATTAGAGCCCGAGAAATGCGAGACCTGGTGCCTTTTCAGTCCACTGAGGCTCCAGTGCTGACAGCTACACTCCGTCTTTTTTTTCTCCCTTTCCCTCCGCCTGGCTGTGAGCTGCCCCAGGTGTGACAGGCAGCCGGAGTAATGGGGGACACTTGACAGATGCATATTTTCAGCCTTGAAAGGTTCGTATAAAGAAGATAGACGGCACAGATTCAGACCGAGGGAGGGACACACTGTTGGGCTGTAAATCACCCCAATGAGTGTGCCACCTTCTCCTTCGATTGCTCAGTCATGTGACTCCCACGATCACCTCCAACTTGTTAATTCCAACCCAACCTGATTATTGATTGAAATATGAGGGCAGTATATCGGATGCCATGTTATGCTCCATTCAGCAGCTGGTCAAGTTCTACCCAACATGACCTGGGAGTGTGAGTAATTAGTACTGGGATTTCAGAAAATTAATATATTTTTAGTGAGAACAATGCCTTTTGTGGAATATGTATGCATCTTACTATGTGTTAAAGTTATACTGGAGACTTATTGATGTGATTAATCTTTTAAAAGGTTATCTGGGGACATAACCTCAAGCCAAAGCAAAAGGATTACATTACAGTTTGTACAGTAGGGTGCAGTATTTCTTTGGCAAATAGACTCTCTGCCACACTGATCAGGAAAAGACAGTTGACAAATGAACTTTTCAGTTGATCATAATGTCTTTTGCATCCTTTTATCATCCGAAATGTCTGCATGAATTTAAGGCTTGCTAAGTATTATGGTCCTCAGATGTGAATAAAAGGAGCTTTCCTGGTTTGCAGGTGAAATGTTCTCAGCTTAGTTAAATGTAACTAAACCACATGTACCTTGTGCTTCACTTCTGAGCATGCCGACCTGTTTTTCTTAGAATAAAAGGATAATGTGACAGGTTAACATCCTTTCACAACTTTTCAAAACATGGCCAGTCCAGGAAGTTCTGAAAACAGCTGTTTAATTCAACTTGTTATTATATCTACATGTACAACACTAAATGCAATTTAAAAACATGCACTTGTAGCTAATAAGACTGGATGGAGATATGGTTTTCTTCTGACCATGCGTAGTGAGGAGGATGTATTTTGGAACTAAGAATTTCAGATTGCGATCGCTTTGCCAATTAGTACCCACATGTTTCAGCAAACCCTTTCCACAACTTCTCTTGAGTATTTTGATAGAAAACCGAGATAAAATGCTCAAATTCAATTAATGATTTATTTAACGTTAAATTATCTTCTGGAAATTTTTTTATTTCACTTTTAGATAAATATGGTTTTAATTTGGCCAGACATACCCTCTATAATACAGGAGATGTGGATTTATGACAAAACCAAATGATCACTTTGTGACTTTCTGACTAGATTTTAAGTACCAGTCATATAACCTAGTTGGTTTTTAAAACATGTACAAAATGTCCCAAAGGTGGAGATGACCTGACACATGGTCGATACTAACCGTCCTGTAAAGGATGTCTTATTTTCTTACTGAACAAAGACAAGTACAACAAGACCACAGCTACAATATTATGTTATGAAGTGCTGTTAGGATTTTACAAAATAATTCTAACTTGAAATAGAAAGTCAGTTCCTCAACTTTGTTTTCAATTCTATTATTGCAGTGTGTTCAAAAAAAATGTAGCTTTTAGATTTGACAAGTAGATTTATGAAGCTACATTAATTTACAACTAAATTGTTAAAATAGCTAGAATAAAATATGACATAAAAAGTTTAAATAATGCAAAAAGTAGAAAAAAAAATAAACTTTTAGCGCTCTATGATAAACTCATTTTTAGCTTGCATAGATTTCATTTTGCCTTTGCCATTCAGCAGCAGTATCACAATATTTTCAGTCTGATTTATCCAGTATCACTGGATCAATCATCAGCAGATCATCCAATGACAACCTTCCTGGAATCAGCCTTTGTATTATTGAAATGAGAAAAGTTTTTGTAGGTATTTCAAAGGAAACTCGATCTTTAGATTTTTGTGACAGTTTGTGTGATTTGAAAGCAGTTACAGGCTGATCCGTTATGAAGGTGTTCTTGGCTGCAAATAATGTTTCTATCCACCTCCTTTGTTTACACAGCATTTTAGATGTTAAATGAAAGAAAAAAAAGACTAAATGTTGATTCGTTGCACGTTTAATGGTAGGAACTTTTATATTTTTATTCTGACTGAATCCTCTGAAAGGACAAAACAAATGGGAAGCTATTTGTCAATGACATTTCTCTCCCAAAATGATGAGATGCAAATGATAAGCTACTCCTTATGGTAAATATGTTTGTCAACGCGTAATAAATGGCTCAAAACACATCTTGGCAAATTAAATGTCAAACAATTTCTCTTATAATTGCCTATGATGTATTTGTCAGGTTGTCCGATTTCGTATGGCTTCCTAATGTATGTGCAAAGTTGAAACACTTCTTGCATTTTTGTTAAGCTAAATAGTTTTGAAGCTCAAAGCGATCAGATTTTTGAGCTTCTTAATTCTTACTTATAAGCTACTTTGGTCAAAATGATATGCCAGGTGATGTAATTAATTATTGGGCTCTTTACAGCCGAGACAAAAAAATGTGCTTAGATATAAAAATGGGATGTTATGTTTCTCACCTATGTTTTTATTAAGAGTTTGGATTAATAATCCCCCATCTGTTCAACATATCAAATTTCAAACTCATTTTTAGCTTTTGAACTTGAATTTCTAGTTCAACATCAATGGAGCTTCTTCTCAATAATATGACATGTATAATATTTATTATAAGTACTTTGGTATGTGTGTATAAGGCACTATGTACTTCCATAACCCTCTAAATTTATTACATTTTGTTAATGTTAAATGACAAACATTTTTAAGCTCCTTCAATACTACACATTCATCCTTTCATCAGTTTGAAAGCCATATATCATCTATTAAATTCATAACAAGTTGTGTCAAAGTAGCAACAACAAGCCATTCAATTTTCTAGCAAAGATCTGTCCAAAAACAATCATATTTTCAAACCATGAGCTACTAAAGTTGCAGTAATTAACATTCCACATAGTAGTCTATTTGTTTCCACAAAAGTTATTGGCAACTTATAAGGTGGGTCATCTTTTTGTATCTGTGACTTAAACATGGCTACCATGATAATATTCCTTAGATCTCTGTATGAATCCTCACTGCATTCTGAATTAATTAGTTAAGAGGTTTCTGAAAAGCTCATACCAGCACGTCTGACACTCACAAGTATCATCTAAATAATCTTTTATCCACATTCTGGAGCTAGACTTAAAATACAACTTATCTCCATCATGTCGAGATGACGAAATGGAATAAGTTTTATGTCATTTGGTTAGGTGATTAGCTTTTGAACTGGTTTACATAAAAACATGACCAGTGAGTATTCTACATGGTTGCATGATGGTGGGACTGATAATACTCATTCTCTCACAAAAAACATGATCTTCTTTATGTTCCCAATTCTTTCTTTAAAACTTTAAAATTGCATCTTAAACTATTTCCAAGCTGGTATCACCCCCAAATAAGCACTTCACATATTTTCATTGGAAAAGCTTCAAATAACAAATGAAGACTGTTACCTTCAGGAAAACAATTTTCCTCCAGTTCGACTTTTCTGTCTTTAAAAATAGCTTTGGAAACAATGAAAAGCTACACCTGGAACTGAACCAAGGAATATGTTCATGTTTCATTTCCACTGAGGAAAGATCCCCTCTTCACATGGGAATCAGTCAGAATAAAAATATAAAGCTACATTTCAATACACTGCCTAGAAAGACTCTGAATTACATCACAGCTTTAACATTCAGCTCATCCTTCCAGCCTAACATGGTTTGGGATTAGTGAAATGTTCAGTATAATAGTGCTGGAATAAATCTGTTAATTTTATTAGCAACAGCTCTTTTGATTTCCACATCTATTTGCCCTTGCGGTATTAAAATTTGAGTGAACATCAAGTCCCGCCACACAAATTTTAATGACTGTGCAGCTTAGCACACTAATAATAGTCATCAATGAAAATGTGGTTTTGTTTCAGGCTGAAATCTTCTTTAAGAGTCAGCTCACCAAGTGATTAACCATGATGGCAGCGACCTGGGATTGCTTGATCTCATTACCTCTACTTGACACAGGGCAGTAAAACATCCAGCTGACAGCTGAAGAAGGTCAATATTCTCTATAGGGAGCATCACTCGTGCCCTTTTAAAAGGATTTTTGCTTTACTGTTAATTTATCAACAGAACACTTTGTCAAATTGTTCATTTGTCCACGTTTCAAACTGTTTTGAATATTTTTCTATGCCTGCCAGTAGACTTTATCTGTCACAAATAAAGATTTGTGACAGAATATGTTTGTATGATGTGAAAATACAGCACAATGTTACGTAACATTTGGTACAAGCTGGAGCATTAGATGGCAAAATGGTGTTCTTATCCCATAACTGTGAGGAGTCGCCAAGGATTTTTTGGTTGTGTAAAGGAAAGAGGAAGGCTCCTCCCATTCACTCCACTGGCTAAAAGTATTTATGTTGTCAGAAAAAGGTCTTTTTCAGTTTACCTTTTTAAGGATCTGAATGAAATAAAATATTAGCAATTGACCAGACATGTAGTGTACAATTCTGCTCTGAAAAAAACATTGTTTAAAATAGATTTCTGAATTTCTGGATCATCTATTGAATTTATTACCCCCTTAAAAAACTTCTTCTTGAACTAAGACCAGCTAAAATTGAGACAATTATGAAAAATTCTGTAAAATATTGCAGAAATTGACTTTTGTCTTGCTCCTGTGGACTCAACACTTATAAATTTAGTGTTTTTATATTATATTTTCTTACATTTGTTTGTCAAAATATTAATTATTAAATTCTACATCATTAAAAAAAGACCAGCTGAAGTAGTTTCCACCTTCGTCCCGTGCAGCTTCCACTGAGCTGAATCCACTTAGAGAAATTTTTCTCTTTTAGCGCGGCATTATCATCGACATGGTTTGTGGCCATGATTTCACGCTCCTATATCCCACTTTACGTGGGTCTAATGGAGAACAGGATGGAAGCAGTTACTTGGGGAGTAGAATCATAATGCTGAGCTGGGCTATTGCCGCTCCACATTGCAACTCAGAACACAAAACACTTTTTTTTTCTTCTAAAGTCTATTAAATTTGCTGACCCCAACACCCCACAAGTTTTCAATTACATTAGCTCCACAACCCACTTGCAATACAAATGTAGGAGCTTGAGCAAGGCTTATCTTGAGGGTCTCTGTCAAGTAGCCAGCTTATTTGTCCATTGCTCTTTCCGACTCGCCACACAGGATGTTCTTTGAGTGCTATCCAGCTGTCAGGCAGCTGAAGGAACCTGGTCAACCTCTTGATCGCCCACTGGCCTTTTAGCTCTAGTCCCCTGCCTCCATCGGCCCTATTAGCTTCGGATCACTGGCTGTATTCTCCAAATCATCCTTGCACATAATGGAATTAGTGCAGTAATACAATTCCCTCCGAATGGCCAAATGTGTGTGTTTTTGTCCACCTGCCGTACAGACCTTCTGTCTCACTTGGCATTTCTTTGGTATTCTCCTGGTGTGTCTGAAGTGTCAGCAGTAATTTCGTCTAATGAGAGAAAGGAAAAGAGTTGTTCACCTGAAGAGAACAACATTATCTATAGCAAAAACATGTTGCTGCCATCATGCTGATGAAAACGTACAGCTGAAGTCAGTAAAATCTGATGCACTGCCACTTTGATTTTTCAGGGTTGGCAGCAGTGTTGAAATTCTAGCTCTTGTTTGTGTCTATTGGATCTAGAAACAGAATACATCACACATTAAGGGATGTCACAAGTATTGACAGGCAGGTGAAAAGGTATGTGACTCAGGACTTAGTGAGACACATAAGACTCACTGAGAGGTCAGCGTGATTCACGTGGAGCTGCTTTATGGTGGTTTTCCACAAGAAGCAGCCATCTTCAAGGAAAGACAGCCAAACTAGATTAGCAAATGTCAAAAATAAACCTTAATGGATTCATAGAATATGCTGTTAATATTTTAGCATTATGTGTAATGGCTTTCACATTATGTGGTGAGCCAGAAGGGTTTAGATAAGTGTTTGCCACAAAATTAGGCTTTCTGTTGCCTTTTTTTTTCAGACCACCAACTATGAAGTCAATTCAATAATGCGAGAGGCGTAAATATGTGGAACAATAGGCAGTATAATCTTTTAGTGGTTAGCACAGTTGGCTTATAGCAGTCAGGTCCTGGGTTCAAACTGGGCACAGTTTGACCACCATTTGACAAGCAGCTATTTAGGGTGCATCTAGCATCGAGTCTTCTGATGCTTGACATGTGAAAAATAAATAAATGAGTTGGCAATCCACTATCACAAACCAGGAACAGTTTAGGAACTGTATTATATTGGTCAAAGGAGAAAAAGAACTATAGTGGAATTGGTCTAAACTACATAAATCCATGCTTTATATCAGAGGTCCAATACACTGATGATGCAATGTAACCCATATTCACCCAAAACATTTAAATGGGAGAAAACATTTGTTCAGGACAAACCAGCTGATTGGTCAGAATGTGTGAGGGTGTTTTTATTTTACCCCATGAATAAAGCATCTCAACACTGATGCTTACCTGAACCTCAAGATCTCCAGATCCTGTTTGTTTTCTGGCAAAGCGGGAAAAAAAGAAATAAAGAAAATAACAGAGTAATACCTCCTTTCATCTTGCATACAATCTGATGATCTCTTGTTCTGTCTTTTAAAGTAGCTTCATTTGAATGCCTTCTTCCACATTTCCTATTTCCTCTGCTTTATTTTCTAATACCTTTGTGAACATAGCTAGTGGTATTTGTTCCTCAAATAGCAACAACTTTTTCAACAGAATATGTGAGTATTTAGTGTTCCTTAGTCAGGGCTAGTAGAGATGAAAATTGTCTGACTGTGGTCACCATCTCCTGTGAAGATCACATTATGGTGTGCTATCTTTCGGGGAGCGCTACAATCTGTACCATTTTCTAAAGTTCTTTCCCTCCAGCCAAGACTGAGAAATCCAGACATTTCAGTCTTGCAAAGCATGACATTTTGACATGGGAGATATGGACTAATGTTGAATTTTGCACCGAAAGGAGCATGTTGATGGCGTTAATCAAGAGCGTTAATGTTTTATGTTTTCAAAAGCTACTGTGGAAGTAAGGTTTCTGTTCCCATTATCAATCCACATTTCTGATATGCAACTAAGTGTGTGCACAACCACATACTTATGTATACTGAATTTCATTAACAACCCTTACATTTTCAGACTATGAAAACAGCTTTTTATTTAGCACAAGATGGTTTTCTAAAACCAGAAGATGGTTTTGGAAAATTATGAAGGTTATAACTTTATAGAAGTGAAGTTATAAAGGCTCTTCTGTAAGTATAATATGTCAGTCTGTTTTGTCCCATCTTCTATTAATATTTTTGCTGTACTGTATTTCCATTAACCTTGTCTGTGTCTTTATACATGAATTGTACATCAGTTTACATCTAGCTGGGCTTAAAAACAACAACTCCCAACTCCAAGTTTGCTCAACTTTGATGGAAAAAGTTGAGCAAAGATGTTGAAACGTCTTCAGGAAAAACTGTGCGAAAGTCTGGTTGCCTTCGATTTAAACCTGTTATTACCTTAGATGAAAATGAAAGCATGGCATCATTTTTTCTAACAATTCTTCATCTTAAAAAGTGGAGGGTAGAAGTTTACAAATTAATTTAAACCCTAAAAATATGAATTCACTTCATGATTCATTTTAACTTTTCTTTTTCAATGGTGAAAGAGTCACACAACATGTAACTGCAATAATTTTTAAAAACAACTGTTAGAATACACCACTACTACTGGCAGTGAAAGAAACCCTCAAGAGGAGTGTCAAATGTTTGGCATTTTGTTCAGTGTTCTCTAATTTAAGCCTTCCAAAACCACTTTTAAATTATTCTGCCTGACAACCCGGTCTTTTGCATGTTTCAGTCATTCAATGACCATTACTACATCCGAAATTGGTCACGATCTTTAAGAAAAACTCAGCAACCACACAGATTCAAGCAGATCATAAACTAAATACGCTAAAACTTCAAGTACACTGTCCACAGCGCTGATCATAAACGTAGACTTAGAGGGAGTAAACTACCAAAGAAAGACTGCTAAAAATGTCTTTGGGAGGTATATTTTATGGCTATAGGGCACAGTTAATGAGCTACCACCATCCAGTTGTAGAAAGAAAGGCAACATAGCAGAACGACACGGTGAACTGCAGAGAAACAAAAGAAAAACACAAATCAGGTGGTGAGGAAATGTATAGAACAGGCTTTAGGGAGAAAACCTGGAACAAACAGGAAGATGTGACAAAGGAAAGTATAAAAGGGAATAATATACACTAGGGTAGTGATTACTGGCATGTGATTAACACACACATACGTGTGTGAGAGAGAGTATTGATGTCAGGTTCTGTGTTTTTCTGTGTTTAATTCTGAGTTTCTGTGTCCTGAGTTCTCCTAGTTGTCCTGTCTTCCCCTTGATTGTTCCCAGGTGTGTCACTGATTACCCTCAGTGTATTTAGTCCCTCCTGTGTCCTTTGTTCCTCGTCGGGTCCTTGTCATTGTTTGTCGTTGTCGTACTTTTGCCTTGGTCTGCCGTTTTGTGTTGTTTAGCCGCCTGTAAGACCAGTTGCTACCGGCGTTGAGCCCTGGCTTCCGCTCAGCCGTGCTGCCTGGCCGCGGACTCCGTTTATTGACTGTGTTTTTGTGGACTATTTTGTTATTAAATTACACCACCGTTCACTTACCTGGGTCTCCAGCGTGCTGCCTCACCACCTCCACCACCAATTCATGACAGAAGGACCCGACCAGAAAATACGGTGAGGCACGCTTTAACATCATGGACCCAGAGGGTGTAGAGGAGCTGCTCCGAACGATCCAGGAGTATGAGGATTCAAAGAGCACGTCCACGTTCGCCCTCAGACGGCTAGGGTTCGCCATACGCCTGGGTATGTTGCTGGACTACTGGGTTCCACGTCTCCAGCACCCCGCGCTGGTGGAGCTGCAGCGGGAGGCAGAGGAGATACGCCAGACAGCCTTCGCGGCCTGGGATGCTAAACCTCTGCCTCCCAGGCCAGACATCCGCTCCGCCAGCCCAGCCCCAGCTCCAGCCTCTGCTCCTCGTCCTGCTCCGCCGGACCCCGCTCCGGTTGCCGTTCCTGCTCCGCCGGACCCCGCTCCGGTTGCCGTTCCTGCTCCGCCGGACCCCGCTCCGGTTGCCGTTCCTGCTCCGCCGGACCCCGCTCCGGCTGCCGTTCCTGCTCCGCCGGACCCCGCTCCGGCTGCCGTTCCTGCTCCGCCGGACCCCGCTCCGGCTGCCGTTCCTGCTCCGCCGGACCCCGCTCCGGCTGCCGTTCCTGCTCCGCCGGACCCCGCTCCGGCTGCCGTTCCTGCTCCGCCGGACCCCGCTCCGGCTGCCGTTCCTGCTCCGCCGGACCCCGCTCCGGCTGCCGTTCCTGCTCCGCCGGCCCCCGCTCCGGCTGCCGTTCCTGCTCCGCCGGATTCCGCTCCGGCTGCCGTTCCTGCTCCGCCGGATTCCGCTCCGGCTGCCGTTCCTGCTCCGCCGGATTCCGCTCCGGCTGCCGTTCCTGCTCCGCCGGATTCCGCTCCGGCTGCCGTTCCTGCTCCGGATTCCGCTCCGGCTGCCGTTCCTGCTCCGCCGGATTCCGCTCCGGCTGCCGTTCCTGCTCCGCCGGATTCCGCTCCGGCCTCCGTGGACTCTGCTCCGCCGGATTCCGCTCCGGCTCCTGCTCCTGCTCCGCCGGATTCCGCTCCGGCTCCTGCTCCTGCTCCGCCGGATTCCGCTCCGGCTCCTGCTCCTGCTCCGCCGGATTCCGCTCCGGCTCCTGCTCCTGCTCCGCCGGATTCCGCTCCGGCTCCTGCTCCTGCTCCGCCGGATTCCGCTCCGGCTCCTGCTCCTGCTCCGCCGGATTCCGCTCCGGCTCCTGCTCCTGCTCCGCCGGATTCCGCTCCGGCTCCTGCTCCTGCTCCGCCGGATTCCGCTCCGGCTCCTGCTCCTGCTCCGCCGGATTCCGCTCCGGCTCCTGCTCCTGCTCCGCCGGATTCCGCTCCGGCTCCTGCTCCGCCGGATTCCGCTCCGGCTCCTGCTCCGCCGGATTCCGCTCCGGCTTCGGCTCCGCCGGAGTCCGCTCCGGCTCCTGCTCCGCCGGATTCCGCTCCGGCCTCCGTGGACTCTGCTCCTCGTGCCGCTGCTCCGGCAGCCTCTATCCCTAGTGCTCCTCCCGAGATCCCTAGTGCTCCTCCCGAGATCCCTAGTGCTCCTCCCGAGATCCCTAGTGCTCCTCCCGAGTCCCCTAGTGCTCCTCCCGAGTCCCCTAGTGCTCCTCCCGAGTCCCCTAGTGCTCCTCCCGAGTCCCCTAGTGCTCCTCCCGAGTCCCCTAGTGCTCCTCCCGAGTCCCCTAGTGCTCCTCCCGAGTCCCCTAGTGCTCCTCCCGAGTCCCCTAGTGCTCCTCCCGAGTCCCCTAGTGCTCCTCCCGAGTCCCCTAGTGCTCCTCCCGAGTCCCCTAGTGCTCCTCCCGAGTCCCCTAGTGCTCCTCCCGAGTCCCCTAGTGCTCCTCCCGAGTCCCCTAGTGCTCCTCCCGAGTCCCCTAGTGCTCCTCCCGAGTCCCCTAGTGCTCCTCCCGAGTCCCCTAGTGCTCCTCCCGAGTCCCCTAGTGCTCCTTGGCGCCGAGGACGCCCTCCGGACCTCCCCCGTGGGGTCTGCCGCGGGCGCCGAGGACGCCCTCCCCCCTCGACGCCTCTGCCCTCTTTCTGTTTAGTTTTGGACTCTTGGCCCCTCCTTGTGTTTCCGCCCACCTTTTGTGGGTAGTTTTTTGTTTTCTGGACTCTGGCCCTCCTTCCGTCGCCCCTCCGCCCACCCTGGTTTTTGGGTTTTGGATTTTGTTTTTGGGCGTCTGGTAGCCGCCCTTTAAGGGGGGGGTACTGTCAGGTTCTGTGTTTTTCTGTGTTTAATTCTGAGTTTCTGTGTCCTGAGTTCTCCTAGTTGTCCTGTCTTCCCCTTGATTGTTCCCAGGTGTGTCACTGATTACCCTCAGTGTATTTAGTCCCTCCTGTGTCCTTTGTTCCTCGTCGGGTCCTTGTCATTGTTTGTCGTTGTCGTACTTTTGCCTTGGTCTGCCGTTTTGTGTTGTTTAGCCGCCTGTAAGACCAGTTGCTACCGGCGTTGAGCCCTGGCTTCCGCTCAGCCGTGCTGCCTGGCCGCGGACTCCGTTTATTGACTGTGTTTTTGTGGACTATTTTGTTATTACATTACACCACCGTTCACTTACCTGGTCTCCAGCGTGCTGCCTCACCACCTCCACCA
This sequence comes from Poeciliopsis prolifica, assembly GCF_027474105.1. NCBI lineage: Eukaryota > Metazoa > Chordata > Actinopteri > Cyprinodontiformes > Poeciliidae > Poeciliopsis > Poeciliopsis prolifica. The sequence continues at coordinate 16,283,156 of NW_026562382.1, forward strand.
CCAATTCATGACAATTGAGGAAGGAAATATCTACTTTAAATGCTTTGAAGTCTTGTAAAATCCTCATTTTCTGGCTTAGCAATTTTGATATTTAAACAATATCAAATCCTCTTTAATCTGCTGGCGAAACTGATGAGAAACTACAGATTTCTTCAAAAAGCAAAAACAGTGAAGACAGGATTTTATAGCTCTTAAGCAAAGTCTTCGCCACATGACTGACACACAAAATTAAAACACAGAATGTGGAGGTCGAGTTCATCATTGTGAAATACTCAGACGCTCATAAAATGCAAAAATATTAGTTATTGTGGCATTCTGTCAAAGTAGAAATCAGGTCTCAGTTTGAAGACACTGAAATAAAGCCTCGTATAAGAGAGTTCACGCAGAATCATATTAACATTGAAGAACATGATGCTTTTATTTACTACCACTTTCTGTTTATTGCTGTTTTGGCCCTTTAAGGATGTGCGGATGAGCTGTTGTAAGGATCGATGTTTATCGATCACTTTTCACCCTCACGCCTTGACACCCAGAGCACAAGCATCACTCTTTTTTTGTGATAGCCTTTTGCTCTCCACAGTGGGTGAGAGTTTTAAAAGGCTGCCTGCTGATGTGACTCACGTTTTACAGGAGGAGAGCCTGTGATGCTTCATTATTACAACAAACCAGGAACAGCAGCTCATGAGATGGATTTTCTCTATCCTCCTCTTCAGAGCCACTGTGTACAGTTTTCCTTCTTCTCTGCATTTAATTAGGACAGGCTGTGTTTCTCTAAACAAACAATGGGATAATGAGTGGCGCTGGCGGGTTCTGTCATGATGGCTGCCTCCTGGCCAAGAACCAGAGCCTAGAAGTAGGAATCACTCCTTAAGTAAAATGTAATACTGCTGAGAGAGCCAGGTCCTGTTTAAGCAAATCGGTTATGGATATTAACTTATAGATGTGTAGGTACTTCCCCAAGACTCTCTGCATCAAACAAATGTTGCCAAAAATAAATAAAATATAAGCTCTGGCAATGCACCTCTCTCAAGTTAATGAATTTTGCCAATTATTTTCAAGACATGGCTGAAAGTTTTATTGTTACCTGTTGGACATTTTCATTTTTAGTTTAATCAGAAATAAAACACATGCAATAATTTTTTATTTACTTTAAATTTATTTTTACTTGAGCCTCCATGGGGCAGCAGTTTTTAGAGAAGAATTGTGTTCTATTGTATGTCAGTCAGTGAATATATCTTTAAAAAAACAGCCCATATCAAAGAATTATTTAATTTCATATGAAGCCAAATCCTAATTTATTATGTCAGCAATCTGCAGACTGTCATAGTCAACCTCTGTAACTCATGTGTAGATGTGAGGATTAGATTCTTTCTCAGATATGGAGCCCTGTGGATTCTTCCTCAAATAGCTGTGTACTCCCTGGAGCAAGTCTTTTCAAAGGTTCATAAATCCTTTATTTTTTGATGCAATATTCAGATAACTCTGACAGACATTTGAAAACTAAACTGTTCTAGTCTCCGGAAAATTCAGTGCATATAATTCTGTCTGTTGCGCACATCAGAAAACCTTTCTAAGCCGGGTTCAGTATTGCCCCTTCCTTTAGATAGAGCGCCTTGCAAAAAGGAACCTTGTGCCTTTTTATGTCACAGTGTATTTTATTTGGATTTTTGTGGCAGAAAACAAACAAACAAAGCAATTCCCCGTTCTTTTCTGGACTAAAAGGACGGGGATACAAATCTAAAGTGTTCTGGGTATTTGTTTACAGCCTCCCTGAGTCGATACCCATTTATGGTACGATCGCCGCTGCAAGTTTTTTAGGGTGAGTTTCTACCAGCTCTGCAAGTTTAAGGACTGACATTTTTCCCCTTTTTCTTTGTAAAACTAGTCTAACTCAGTTGGAGTCAAGTGAAGGGATTGTGTCGTCTCTGATGTGAAGTTACCTATTACACAAAGAAATCCCTGTTCTTCAAGTAAGATTGGAGATCATCTGTGATAATAGATTCCTAAGTCTCTCCATAAATCCTGAACTGGTTAGATCTGGGCTTTTTTTAACAGATCAATCTGACCCAGGAAGCCACAACTCCAGTGTAAGTGGAGTTGCACTCCATGGGTTCAGTGTGTACCCATTTAATTAATGGTTGAAAGACCAACTCGAAATGATTTTATGTTCTTCATAGGGAAAGGCAATAAACCATTAATTTGAAACGGTTGCGTTTAACCGTTTGAACATTTCAACCATGAAGACACCTTATCCTCAAGACTGGGGAAGGACAAACTTGATTGGAACATTTATTTTATAGCTCTGGCTGTATATTAAGAGTCAGTGGCTTGTTCTCATGAAAAACCGGTCCCTATAAGTTTTTTTGTGAAAGCTACAAATCTTGTCTTAGTGGATTGCTCAAAAAAGGTTTTCTTGTGCTCCAGACGTTCCCTCCTGAGTTGTGTGTCTATGCATCCCAAGAGTTATAATTTGCCTTCTTTCTGCTTATCTGAATAATGCTTGCCTTTCCTGGCACATCAGTCTAGACCAGTCTTTCTGGTCTAGATGGACATTCATGTCTAGATTTGTGTGCATTGATCAGAGCTTTGTGAGATGTTCCAAACTAGGATTATTATTTTATAATCAAAGTTTAAATGATTCTACCACTTTATCCCTGACTCTTTTGTAGTATTCCTTGTTGTTCTTGATTCTGGTTTGCTAATAGAAGTCTGAAGCCTTATTATTAAACCTATATGGACCCTACTTACCACTTAAGTGAACAAAAATATCATATAATCACACCATCATGATTAATATTACTTTTCTTGTCATGCAATCTTGTTACATTCCATCACTCAAAATGTTATCTTCAAACCCACTTGGTTTGTTATTTAGTTTACACAGTATTTTGTCTTATCAGATGATTATGCTTGGATTGATTATGATTATTTTTAATGCAACAAATGTAGCAAGTGTAGAGATAATACTAGAGGCATCAATCTGGAAGCTGCTTCCTCTGTACAAACAGAAAGGAGGGCTTCTCACCTGTCGATTTCCTGATGAAAAACAATTTGTGTTCATGAGTTCGAACCATGTGCTCAAATTTCACAGCTAATAATCTCCCATACTGCCTGATGAGTTGTCAGAAGTGGTCAATATTTTGCTTTTACTCCAGTTATTGTGTAACTAATTAATCATTTTTGGGTGATAAATAAGGCCTTTACTGTAGTGAGGTTGATCTTTATGTTTCAGCAGTGCTCATCTGGTCCAGCTCTACCACAGAGCCACTCAACCTGCGAAGTTGTGAAATGTCAAAGACCTAATGGTGAATCGTTTGTTGTATTCTCCACGCTGCAACCGACATTATCCTGAACCCAGCCATCTTTACAAATGGTTGCTGCTGATTTCATCACCCTATGAAGCAGCAGTAGGTTGGAATTTATCCAAATGATCACCATGTGTATGATGGCAACCATCTCCAGTACAGAAGCAGCAGGGATTCCAGCTGCTGGAAGGGTGACCATTTTCTTTGATGTGACCGTGGTTATTCTGTCTCAGAAGAAGATTTTATCTCAACTGGGTATGGAGTTACTCTTTCAGCACTGAACTACTCTTAGTTGACTAACGTTGGCATGGTTATGTGTGAGCCTATTGCTCCCTCAAGTCACAATCACCTCCACTGCTGCAATCACTGTGATTTCACTCACCTCTGATCTGCTCCGTCATTAGAAGAAGAGGAGTAAAAGTGGCAAGATGACTTCAACACTGGAGTCAAATTCAACTTGCTACTTTTAAAATCTTGTAGTGCCTTGTTTTGCCAGTTGGTGACATCAGAATTTCAAAAGACAATCCAGAGTGTAGCCAAAGCAGCGCTGTTATTTCCAGCTCAAAATCAGAAGAACTGTCTGGGTAAGCATCCACATAATTGTTTTTAACGATATTTGGCTATTGTGCAACAGTGACAGCATCCATGTCTGTCTTATGTAACTGTTAGTAATTCTTATTACCATTTAATTATTCATAAAATTATTAATATAGTTGAAGTTTCTTTTAGTACAGAAAAAAGTTTTGGCACCACCAGGAACTCCAGAATCAGTGGCCAATAGATGAGTCAGACTGGATCATTCTCTTGTGAAGAAATGGATACAATAAACAGGGATGGATACAGGGATGATCATTCATTAATGAAAATAGATCAACCTTAGAGCCATAATATAAAGAACATGACCCCTTCATTAGAACTATGAAAGAAAATAGCAGGAACAGATTGAAGTCTTAGTGCAATTACTCAAACTCTAGTCTTGAATCCTTTCATTTCAACATATGGCAAAAGTGACACCAAAAGGGAAAAAAGAGAAAAGAATATCCATCCATCCATTTTCTGATCACCCTTCTCCCTAATGGGGTCGGGAGGTGCTGGTGCCTCTCCAGCTGCGTTCCAGGCGAGAGGCGGGGTCACCCTGGACAGGTCGCCAGTCTGTCGCAGGAAGACTGGCAGGAAGAATAATCACACAATATTAAATCTTCAACTCTTCAGAAAGCAGTGGGCAGAGCCAGTCCAAAATAAAAGCACTCAAATCCAACATATGAGGTGATCAGGACACATGATTCAAACAGCCTGATGAGCTTTCTGGGTGAGCGGTTGGTTCAGTTATGGGATTACCATCCAAGAAGAACCTCAAGTTGAATGGACAGAAGCCGTTTCCAGGAAAACTTCTGCAATGCACTGGGCGCAGTGGATGTTTTACCACAGGTCACAGTTCGACCATAAAAAAAGAACACGGAGTTCAGGTTTTAAGGTTGTTTCTCTGTTCTACAGCTGATGTGGGCATGTCTTCATAAGAGTTTCTCTGTTCAGACCTTTGACCTCTGCAGTGTGGTTATATTTGTAAAGTGTGTGATGTCAGCAAGAATGGCCTCCAGCACTCTGGGTGCTGGTAGATGCAGTTTGATTGGTCTGCTTTGGAATATGGGGTCCAACATGGCCATCCATTCCACATGAACACAATGAATCTTCTCTGGGAAGTCTTGATATGTTTGCATGTGAATGGGAGGCACAAATGCTGCTGACATTTTTTATTTAGCAAAACATTAGTTTAAGAGTTTTGGAAAAGATCTGTTGGATTTAACTTAACTATACATCCCAGTGCAACCACAATAAGTTCAACTGCTTTATGCAGTTGCATATGCATTAAAAGTTTCTGGTCAACAAGACGGTTTGTTTCAAATCTTAATAAACATTCTTTCTGTAGGTAATATCTGGGTTTTAATAAGAATTGAATTCCAAGAGGTAATGTGAAGCTAAGTATGCATGAATGTTCTTCACTGTTTTTATTGAAGAATCTTGCTGGTTTGAATGCCTGTCTGGATGCTCATTACACATCTGCTGTCATTAAATAACAAATAAAAAAAAAATCCATAAGCGTTCATGCAAACTGTTGACACCAAAATAAAGCTTTGCTAGAAGTACTTTACATTTGCTGTAAGCTTAATTACATCTTTCTCATAAACAAAAACAATGGAGCAATATACTATCGTAGCCTTTAAACAAAACAAGGTCAAATGAAGGCCCTCTCGGTTCTAAATGTTTTTACACATTAACTAAAAAGTATACACATTTATTTGTGTAGTAGTATGGTTATTTTATTGTTTTTGATAGCATGCATGCTCAATCCTGCACAGAAACAATCTTTTGAGGTGAAAATACCTTTATTTCAGAAATGATCATGAATCTCATAATGTTGTATTGTGTTTCTTCTTCTTGCTGAAAACAATAGTGTTTGTTTTAGACTTAGACTTAGACGTGTACTTTATTGATCAGTCAAATAAACTTTACAGAATTGCATTTACAGAAATCAGGCTCTTTTTGGTGTTTTAACAAATCTCTAATGATGTTTTAGACATGAAAAGAATCTATTGATAATAAAACTCTTACATGACATCCCAGTCAGTCAAAACTACTATGTGATATTCTGCACGGAAAAACAGGTTTTATGTTACCATAAAGGGAATAAAAGTGAGAGTTGCATTGCATGCAATTTGCCTTGCGGGAATCATGAAAATATTTTTGACTTATAATGTTTCAAACAATTTGGAAAGAGACAGAGAACTGAGAGACAGTGCTTGCTTTGATGCTACTTTGATTACTGGTGCTCTTTATTTTTCCACCAGCTCAGTATTTCCTCTAGAACTTCTTGAACTGTAAGCTCACTTTCTAAATTGACGGTGAGCGGTAACTAGACAATGACAGATTGAAGCTGTCACCTTCCAAAATATTTGATTGGATTTTGCCACTGTGAGGTCTCTGCTTCGGAGCCTTCCCGGCATTCTCCACAGAGACAAAATGTTCAATAAAGTCCCACTTTCGGCCTTTCCTTTCTCCTCCCTCTCTTATCTGGGAAGCGCGACCAGATAAGTGCCTCATCCAGCAGAGAAGATAGAGCACTCACACTGCGAGTCCATTTGTCATTCTGTGTCTTTTTACCCAGGAGTTGATAGAGCAACAATTAGACTGAAGTGTGGGAGGTTAAATATTCTTTTAATTGTTATCAATGGCTAATGCAGTCCTGAGGGCTTTCTATCAAAGTTCCTCAGTGTCCACTTGTGGCTCAATCTTTTCAATAATCTGGTAGCTATCCTTTTTTTCCTGGATGCATTAATTCAATTGAACAATTTCTGTATCATCAGCGTATTTCTGAATAGATTTTTCTTTGAAGCTGAAAGAAAGATTTAATATTTCATACATCTTGACTGAAATATTAAAACAGAATGCTTCAGTGGGACAGCAAGGCAATTCTCTTCACTGAAATGAATTGGGAATATTGAGGCTCAATTGGTGTGTTTTCGCAGTGAGCGGTGGCTGGATCTGTATATTTATACTGGGTCACTGAGTGTGATGTTATCTTTTCAGATCAGTTCACAAATAACATCAAAGAGTATAGACATTATTAAGCACGCTTTGATCCTCATGTCTCATTTCTTCCTCTAAAAGCTGCTCAAAGACATCACTCATAAAGAGGTAAACAGCTAATCTAGGCACACAGAGCACAACTATTCTCTGAGAGCCTCATATTTAATGAATGTCAGCACTGCTCACCATAATTCCATGTTTATATGGAAATGTCATTTCTGTCACATCAAACCACAATCGCTTGATCTTTTGCAACTTTTAGTGAAACTGTGAAAGAACCCACAGCCTTTGGTGCCTGTTTTCTAGTCCTAACAGTAGTTCAGAGTAAAAAATTGATACGTCTAATGAAGGCACTTCTTATATTAGAATAAAACGGCACGTCAAGGACAAGCATTAGCCAGATGCCTCCAAGGGTGTGGCCTCTTCAGGATGCATCAAGTAGTCAGTGAATAAAAAATGAAGAGTCCACCTCACTGAACCCCTTCTTAATTATTCCATCAAATATTGATTTCTGTACTCTCCCTGAGTTAAAATATCAGTATTGTTGTTACTAAATCAATATTAACTTGTTTTCTTTGAAGACTGAAAGCACTGCATCTTTTTTGTTATTTTGACCATTTCTCATTTTCTGCAAATAAATACTAAATTTTTCCTTGGAATTTCCAAGACATGTTGTCAGTGGTTCACAGAATAAAAAAACAATGTTCATGTCACTCAAACATACTGATAAAAAGTGAAATTGGATAAACTGATCATTTAAAAAGAGTTTCTTATTTTTTTCCAGAGTTGTATTTATATGCACAGATAGTATTTCCAGTGTAAAATTATTGTGGAAAATGGCAAAGCTTCAGGACATCCTCTTCTGCATCCCCTTATGCTGGTAATAAGCATGTAAAAGTTCTGATGTTTCCTTCTTCAGAGGATGGCTGAAGCTGATGGTGGATGTGTTGAAACAACCATGAAGTGAAATTAGGTTGGTTTTCAGGAAAAATATGTGTGCAGATGAAAAAACTACACTTGTATTTCCAAGTACTAGGAGTGTAGTTTTTCCTTAATGCTCCTCACCCTGAATCAGGACCAAAAGAAACAGGTATTGTGCATCTCACTAAAGAGCTGATTTATTCAGGGCAGAGCTAAAAATCTTTATTATGATAAGACTTTCACAAGAAAGAATTTTGTGTCATCTTTGAATTGTGTTTGTCTTTTACAATATGTTCCAATCTGCAATTCTTACAGTTTTGCTTGTAGCTCAATTTTTACTCAAAAGTTATAAGAAATCATAGAAAGAAAATTACCTACCAAAACTTGACAGTATTTCATTTTAATTAGCAATTTTTATTACATTCTATGAAGAATGCAACATTGCAAATGGCAAATGATGCAAATGAGCTAAAGTGTGATTTACAGTGCCTGTATTTTAGACCTGTGTGTGCTGTATTGATAGCCGTGTTACTTGTCAAGATTTCAATTACTACCTAATTCACAACAGGCACTGCCCTCCTCTACTCCGTCTCACATGTCTGAGCCACATTGTTTTTATGAGGTATGCATTATTCAGTACAGCAGTGACTGCTGTGTGTTGATCCAAGACTCCATTTCCTGTTTCAGATGTGATTATTTAAATTTGACAGTTGTTAAGAAGTCGTCCTGACGATCTGCCACTGAAGGTCCTGAATACATTACAGTTCCTGAAGAGACAGAGATGTATCTTTTCCTGTGTGGTACAATGACGAGACGGAGACAAGCTGCATGCTGCTAGCGTCCTACAAACCCTGCTTACTCTCAGCATTCCTTTACAGACTAAATTAATTTGTCAGTTGAAATTCATTTTAAAATTTGTTGCTTATTCAAGATTTGTAATTGGATAATTTTGTTTTTTTGCTTGGAAGGTGTGCGAACTGGGATGTTCTGTCACAGTGTGTGTGAAAGTGTAAATATGATAGACCAGTTTTAAGTTGGCAGCACATGGCTTGCAGCAGTATGAGCAATCACATGTTGGAGAATCAGGGAGGCATTTTTATACATCTTAACTGAAATATTAAAACAGAATATTTTAATATTTTAATAATGTAATTTTTTACATCTTAAAAATACTTTTAAGATGTAAGTGCATAAATGATGCACATTTTGGAAATATATAGGGTCATTTTAAAGAGTGACACACATTGACAGTACATTTCAAAATGTGCCACAAGTTTTTTGGCAAAGAGCAACAAGACACAATTACTTATGTTAAAGTTTAGTCCCAAGTATTTAAATATGAATCTAAAAACAATGTGGCAAGGGCACAAACATAAAACAATCATCCATATTATGTTTTTCCAATAACAATTCAAAGAACATTAAGATGAGCTCCAAAAGTTTCTGCTTTGAAACAAATTGTGCAAAAGAACGCAATATAATCAGGAAAAGAACAGATAAGAAAAACAAAGAGGACAGTTTCTTTTTTTTAAATCTGCCATTTGAACAAATTCTGCAAAGTTTGCATTATAAGAAAATAGTTCCTTTACAACCTAAGCACTTCTGTGCTTTAAAATGCAACGCTACATTTTTACCAACAGTAAAACTAGCCGCCAACACTGGGGAGTTATTTCGAGCACTAATGGGATCTGGACACTTTTATCTGTAGCTTTTATCAGTTGATTAACTAATGCATTGTTCTTGGTTGCCATGTAAGGAGTTGTTGCAGTCACCCTGGGTTGAAGAGGTCAAGTCAAGGTGAGATTAAATCGGGCCAGTAGCGCTGTGCCAGGCTGGAGGAGGCTGGTGTAATTACACTCTCCAAGCATCCTGGTGAAGCTACAGATAAGGTGTGGGCATTGTTAGGAGCTTGGGGAAACCTTGTCTTTACAAACATACTGTTTCTCATTTTTCATGTTAATTACGTTGTCAAGATTTGGTGTAGCTTTGCATCAATGAGCATGAGGTTTCAAGGTGACTTTTTGGATTACAAAATATAGACTTTAAAGTCAGGTGTGATAAATCTTCATAAGTTGTGTTTAATACTTTGCTGAGTCTGTGTATTTTAATAACTACATGCATTGATAAAGCATCATGCAATAATACCTCATAACATCTATCTTAATGACAGGCAATGGCATTGTTAAGGGTTATGAAATAATTAACCTTTGTAGCTTTACTATGCAGATGAAAACTCCCAAACGGCTTGTTGCTAATGAATTAGTTTTGTAATTTAGTTCTATCTATAAATAATAAATAAATAATTAAGCACAATGAAATATTGTCAATAATGCAAAGCTAATGATATATTTCCTGGTCACAATGAAGCACAAAAACAAAAATGCTTTTTAACCTTTTAATTAGAAAGTTTATTTTCCCTTGGGGCACCTCAAACATGGAAATGCTGCGGCAGCTACTGCCTGGTATAAACACCTGTTTATCTTGGCAGTGGGTAGGTGTCCAATTCATCGCAGGGCAACACAGAAACACACAGGACAAACAACCCCGTGCCTACAAACACACTCACACTTCAGGACAATTTAGAGAGATCAATTAGCCTTACAGACATTTTTTGACTGTGGGAGGAAGTTGGAGATCCCAGACAGAACCCATACATGGAAAGGGAGAACATGCACATTTCATGCAGAAACACCCAAGGTTCGTATTTGGACCGGTACTTTCTTGCTGCAAGGCAACATTTCTACCAACTGCATTCCTGGGGTCAACTAAATCTTGCTTTAATGATCCATTTAATTGATGAAATAATGTTCTCCCCTAAAGCCTGTAATATTATTTACTATCCAGTATTTATATCTGCATGCAAGCAGATGCAAATACTGCTTGCACGCAGTATTTGCATCTGTTCTTCAAACCGCATGTTCCTTCTGTCCCATTTCATTGAATCATTTCCAGACTGAAAAAATCATATTACAGTGGTAAAAGTAGATGGATCTGAGTGTGTTAAAGAATTAGATTATAGTCAGCAATTCCTCCATCAGTGATAGAGAATCCCTGTGAAGTTAACATGAACTGTTAGGATCCATTAGGTGAGCACATAGCCACTAATCAGGTTTTTTTGTGGCATGTGGAATTAAATTACTTTTACTGTGTTGCTCAGCATTATTTCTGATGCGATCCTGTGCACTATTGGAGTGTCTCAGTGTCTGTGCCATGCTTTTCACACGTCCCTCTAAAAGCTTATAGTGCAGCAGAGTAAATTTGTTTCCCCTTGTGTGTAGGTGTGTCTGATTGGTAGATCAAGTTTTATGTCCCCCTGTCTGTAGCTCTCATTGAATTACCACCACGTGGGCTGCACAGCTGTTCCTTCTGGTCGCAGCAGGATACTGTCGTTAATTGAAGTGTAATGGGCTCGACAGCAGGGAAGGTCAGACGAAGCACTCTGTTGATGCACAGCCCATGTGTTTCTATATACAATATACTTGGACATTTTTCAGCTCCCCTCTGAGGTTACGCTCCAAGGCTGAAACTGATTTCACAGAGCGCTTATGCAAAATGTTCACATCTCAAAGGTTTTTCTAGAGTGGGTTGGTTTAAAACAGGATGTTCTATCTCTAATTTCCAAGAATTAGCATTAGAAATGTAATGCAAAATCAAGTTTCATGGTGGTTTCTTGGATATACCAGTATGTTAAAACTAACAGTTGACATATCCACATATCCCTTTTATGTTGGGTTAATCCATTTTAAGGTAACTCGGGGCTTCTGTACAGAGCAGAATTATTGGTTTCAGTTAGAGCAAGAACCCTGTGTATCGCCCAATTGCTGTTGGAGATAGTCACCGACCCCTGGTCACCCTGCAGGGATAAGTGGGTGGAAACAAAGAATGGATGGGTCTGAAACATGCCCTTTAAGTCCTAAAGACACAATATAGACCAAAACATACATGTAGAGACAGAGTTAATGATTTAATGAGGAAGGAACTTATATTTTAGCATCATTTCCGGTTGGTTTGAATAGCTTTTGTTCAATTAATTAGGCAAATATTAAAAGGGTGGAGGGTATTTGTATTTTCCAGATACATAGTCCCATTTTATAGCATAATAACTATCTTACCTTCAGTTGTTATGAAAATGCGGCATGTAGAAAAAACAATTTAAAAGAAATTGAAGTTGGCCTCTGTCTCTTTAAGAAGCTCCTACTCTTTGCGATACTCCACCTTTTGCACATCTCTACAACATTGGTCCTCCAAGATGACATCAACAACTGTTCTTAGGAGCGTTAGATACAGCAGCAGATGTTCACTAATTGCTGCTGCCGCAAGTCTAGTGGATTTGAATGGGAAAGGCATCGGCTTGGAGATTTCAGCTCCAATGAGGAACATTATAAAAAAAGACGGGGACATTGTATGAGCAAGGGTTTATAGATTTGAGATTCATGAAAGAATCAAAGCAAATCTCCAACTATATTTTTGTTGAGGGAAAACCATTATAAAAGGACAAAGATACATAATACTCTCCTTCTTTTAACTTAATCTGGTTACTTTTATTAGTGAAAATTATTTTATGTTTTGAAAGATGTGGGTTTTACCCAAAATACAATATCTGAAGAAATTTGTATGACTGCATAATCTGTTTCACACTTCCTGTTCTATACTAGCTTGGCAATGCTCTCTCTCAACCTGCATTAGTGCCAACCTGATTAATGAGTAGAACCTAATTTCTTTTTCCAAAGAGATCTAACTTATTCATGGAAGAACTTGAATCTACTGCATGAGTTGGGCATCATGAGATTTTGATTATTATGAAATGAAATAAAATAAACTTGATATCACTAAACCCAAAAGATTCAACACTCAAAAAGCATGAGGAGGATTCTATGCTTTCAAAAACATCCCAAGGTACATAACTGCACAGTTTCTCTCCAGCTGTTTTTGGCAGATGAATTTTATTGGACAACATTTTCTGATGCACTGAATTGTCTGCATTTTAATTTCTTATCAGACATCTGGACTATTGCAAATTGTATTGTTTACATTTGTCGCTCTTATTGCATAAGATGCTTTGAAACATATACTTTGATCATGTTGTATAAGCAGGATGTAAAAACTGGTCTTGCTGAGCTGAAGTGTGCATACTTTTAATTATTCATGTCTTTGTATAATTGCAACAAGGCCTTTTTGTTGTCTTAGAATAAAGAACTAATGTCATGATTCATGCTACCAAAATTCAGTGCTTAACCTTTTACATTGGTAAAATACATTCTGATGTTGACATTGTTCTGTATGTTTACTTAGACAGACTTTAAGATATAAATTGCCATTGATACTGCCTAACCTCTTTAGGGGCAATTCTTTATAAATCACTCATATTTATTAATCTTAGATACCTTCAGCGAACTCTGTCTTTGTCTCCCTTTTCACTGCAAGGATGGTTTGTTCACCTTCTGTGAAAGTTAGCTGTCAAGTTTCAGTCCAGTCTGGCTAGTTTGGCAGAGTAAATCTGCCCAACTGTGCAGACTGCTGCAGGGAGGCAAGGGTGTTTTTACCTTCTGTGATAAATTACAGACTGCAGGGACAGACTAGAGAACAGCCATACTGAGAGCTGTTCACTCCAAGGGTCCATCTAGCTGTCTGGTGATCCTGTAATGTGTGTGATCGATGCTTATGCTACATTTGCTTCGATTAAAATTCAGAGAAATATGATGGTGTAATTTTAGTCTTCAATTCAGCAGTAATGGTCACAAGTTTAAAAGTTAGTAGATAGTAATGTAGTCTAAACCTTTCAGAAACTGGACAGATGGTTATGCAGTTAAAAGTGGTCAGGGTGTGTTGAACATCCATAATACCACCCGTTAAGCCTTTCTTTATTAATTATAATGATTTCATGCCATGTAAGATTAGAACTTTACATGAAACCAACAATACACATTTCTAATACAGAAATGTAGGCCTAAAGCTAGATTTAATACCTGCTTAAAGTTGTTATCTTCAAAACAAAATTATTTTAATCTGACAAAAAAGAAAGGCTCATCAGAACATATATTGAACATGAGTGTAATTAAGAGCGCTGATGCCAATAACTGAATTGATGCTTGATCAGGACCCAATGTTTGGGACCAGATAAGGACATTCTCATTAAGTACAAATGATTATGCATAATCAACCCTGGGATTTAATCTTTTAAAACAACAACATTGGCTCTGTCAGAGTAAAGACATCTGTTTGTCAAATTGAGAAATTTTATGTTTTCCTTCAACACGACGCCCAACAATAACATAAGCAGTAAAGCAAGTCAGGCCTCACATTTTTGGAAAGCATGTTTATAGTAGATAGTTCAGAGAATAAGATCAGAGCTGAGGCTTTTGGAAGGTTGGCAGTAAAAGATGGTACAGCAACAAAAATGACTGCTCGATCAGCACAATGGACACCACTATAGATTTATCTGTGTACAACCCAGTTAGGGCATTGATATTTCAGCACCAACAGTGAACCCATAGATTCTGGCATGGCATCCAGGGAGGTTTTTACCTGTGTGGTAAAAACTCTCTTAAGTCATACAGAGTCAATGAGTCATTTTGCAAAACCATTTTAACCCCTGAATCTTTTCTTGAGAATCTATATGGGAATGGGAAGTTGAAGAAAGAAACTGCACCTTTTATCCCTCTCCTTTGTTTTGTGTTCCAGCTAAAATGAATGTCAGAAGCTTGTGGATGTATAAATGAACAAATTAAATGAATGAATCAATCAACCAATGTTTTATTTCAAATATACGAGCTTATAAACATACAAAAAAATCAATGATACTGTGAAGCCATCATGTTAGTGTGACAAAGAAGCTGTGTATCTATAAATGGGATTATATAATATTTAAAAAAGAAATCATAAGACTGATCTTTTTCTTTTTCAAGGAGTGTAAAAGGAAGTAAATGGACATTAGTTACAGTTTACTTTTAATTCCTCCTGAACTCTCAAAAGTATTAAGTTAACTCTTCTTTTAAATATAGATAACTACATAATTATCTCATCACATAGACACATAGTAGGTTCACAGTCTACACTATAAACATTTGTTTAAATATTTGCAGTTAAATGGTTAACAATTTAACACAGGGTTTTCAATGTTGTGTGTGATAACTGTAAACAACTGCATAAGCCTGTCAAATCCTCTATTTTTATTTTTCCAATTTGTCGTGTATTCGACCAGCTTAACTTTTTATTGAAGCCATATATTGGAGAATATTTGTCTTTGAAGTTATGAATTTGTGTGCTCCTGACATCCAACTATTTTTGTGTGTGTGTGCGAGGGGGTATGTGGATGTATGTGAGTGCGTGTGTGTGTATAACATGGTTGTGTGGCTTCAAAGGAGATACTCAATTTTTATGCTTCCAACAGATACTTTTACAGATTTGTATTTATAAACTCTTTTGCACAATAATCCAGAATTATCACATTTCCAGCACTTGCACCATAGCACAATTTTTCATCTTAATACTCACACCTGAAAGAGTCATGAATATACTCCAATTTTCCCTTCCAATTGGGGGATCCAAGATTTTCTGGTTTGCTGGCAGGAGATCAGAAAGTCATTCTCATGAATCAGAAAACCACGTTGCTTCTGAACACTATGAACCCAGTGCTGGCATTGTTTGGCTTGCTGAAACAGATTCTGTCTTCTATAACCGGCATCACAAGCAATTCTCTATACAAAGACTTGCTTTTGTACAAAAGACCAGTCGAAAATCTGGCTTATCCTGAGAGCGAAGCAATGTTAAAGAATTATGATGTTGCTCATCACACCCAATGAGTGCTGAATTAGAGATGTAGATTATGCGTGCTTGTTCTACATTATTCTGTATTCCATGCTGCTGGATCACCATGATGTCATATCCAAGTCTGATGTAGGAGTCCTACTTTTCCCATCAGCCTGAATACTTAGTGGGATTTTAGAAGCATGAGCAACATGACCCAGCTTAAAAATTTATGTGAACAGAATTAAATTATATGTAAGACATCTTTAGTCAATGCACTCCTGGCTCTTTGTCACAAGGAAATATATTGGCAGCAGATGGCACAAAAATTCTTAAAAGGAAGGTTTGACATACTATTATATATTAGGTTTACTGCACTGATATGTATGATATACAGAGTTTACGAAAACTTTTGGTCTACATCATCTGCCAGTTTGGCAGAAAACATGTAGCTCAAAAGTAGATACTATTTCACTGACCTCAAACATTTAAATATTTTACAAAGTTTGTAGACAACAAAATGTATGGATCAAGAATTTACAGCTGCTGCATGGTAAATGCTGATCATAAGATTAGAGCAGAATCTTATGATTCTGTAATTTTGTAACACTGGTACAAAATTATTATTGACAAATTTAATTTAAAATCATTTGGAAACCAAACATATGTACAATTAATTCAAGTTTTTATCCATTTATTAATACAGATTGTTTAATGTATGGCTAGAAATTAAGTTAATTATGTGCATGGTCCTGGTGGCATAGAGTAGGTTGGGTTAAGTCACATTGGTGTGCACAGTGGCGGCTCGTCCATAGGGGGCGCTGCGGCGCGGTCCACCCGGATGTGGAGAGGGAGAAAAAGTAACCGCCAGTGATATAGTTGATAATGGCGACGACGGTGGTCGAGGGCTTTCACATACGGTCGGTAAGCTACAGCTGAGGTTGTTACCTCTGCGTGTTTTGTTAAGTTTTAGCTAACATATTTCTCTTCTCGTGTTTTCCGTTGTTTAGTTTTTTTTTCACTCATCACTACTGTCATTTGTTTTTCGCTGATAATTAGTATGATCGTTGCTGTGGTTTATTTGATGTTTAAATCGCTCGGGTTAGCATGATGCTACTTTGGATAAATGTTCCTAAAATTTATTTTTTTTTATTATTACTGGTAATGATTATGATTCTCTTGTTGCCTAATTTGAGTTTCTGCTGCTGTTGCAGTGTTAATGTTTGGTTGATATCATGATGTTTTTCGGGGTCAAATGGCCAGTTGGCCATTCTGATGTGGCGTAGGAGCTGAAGTCCTGTTTTCTGGCTCAGATCTATGGACAGTCATATTTGAAGAATTCGCTGAGCTTCTAATGGTGAGATAAATCCAGGGCATTACTTGGTTATTGTGGTTCCAGCAGAATTTGGTTAAGTCTTTTGGATTTCTGCAATATTTTAGGTAGGAAGGCTTCTGCTGCTTGGTGCTGTTAGTTTGATTGAGTGTTGTATATTTTGTAAGCTGATATGTATATTTTACTTTTAGCTCATCTAACCCTTTGTTATTTTGCTATATGAAGTTTGTTATATTGTTGTGGAATTCTAGTCATTTTTCTGCTATTCATTTGATCCAATTTTCCACCACAGTCTTAACAATGGGCTGTTGGTACATCAACCCAGGCAAGATGTATTTTTCACCAATTGCTACAAAGGCATTCCTTGCTGCTTTACTAATTTCAGACATATTATTCTTAAAAAATAAAAATAAGAAAAGCCTTGTCAGGTCAGGTAATGTTATTTTAATCTTAAAATAATTTTTTTTGTCAACTTTACTGCATCTGATGTGTTTGTGGCTGAATACAGAATTGTCACCTAAGGCAAAATTCAGTTCACTTATTTTTTTATAGATCACTATAAGAAGGACATATGGAAAAGTGGTATGTTTGTCCTCCAGCAGTCTACACCTATAGATAAGTACAGAGTTAGCTCAGGATAACCCAATTCCTTAGAATGAGACACGAGAAAGGCAGAGACGAATGTAGGTAACAGTTGTTCTGATCTGCTGAATTAAAGCTATGTTTGCATTAGCATTTAATTTGTGATATCCTGCTTGGTGAATAATGCAAAACAGTGGTAAAATATGGATTTCTTTTATTTGTGCAAAACAAAAACACACTTGTTAGAATAGTAAGCCACCAGTAGACAACTCTAATTGCAGCCTCAATTCTTTTAAAATCGTTTAGTAGATAGGGGAAGGGGACTTAAAAGAAAAAAAGTTTTATGTGCTAATGTAAAGGTCTACCAATGCTGTTACTGACAGACAAAAGAAAAAACTGTTGTCTCCTATATGAAAGTTGTTCTGAATTTAAAATCTACCTAAACTCCCTTTGTGTCCATTTTTGACAAGAAGATATTACAGAACTTTAAACTTTTGCACAGTACTCTGTGAATGAAAGAAAAAAAAATTATGAATGTAATGAAGAAAGCGAGGATGAGAAATGTCTTGTAGCGGCCTGGGACGCCCCAGGCCAAAGATCAATAAATTAAATTTCAAGACACTGTTAGAGATTTTGTTCTTATCTCACAGTAATTTAATGTGACTAGCCTCAATGTTCCCCCCCCCTTTTCTTACTAGAGTCCTATCTTTGTTTGAAATCTGAATAACAATAAAAGAGTAACAAGACAGTGAAACACAATCAATTTAATACCCTTCCTACATTTGAGTGAATGGGAGAATGATACGCTTAGTTTGTTTTCTTGATATAATTTGTTGACTTTCACTCCAATAATTTATGGTGTTTCCTTTGATTTTGTCTTAATTTTGTTGACTAATTTATATCCAAGCATATTTTGAGGTTGAGTAGCCCGGCCGATGGCCAAACCTAAATCCAACTTAAAATCTGTAGCAAAAGTTAAAAACTGATAAATTCCTTCCATTCAAGTTTACTGAAGTGGGCTATTTTTTTCTAAAAATTGACTAAATTTACAGTCTGCAAATGCATTGGAGAACAACCCCAATTGGCTTACAGCTGTTATTGCAGTTGAAGGTGTTTCTACAGTTTTGATTCAGCTTGACTGATTAAAAATTTATGATTTTCTCACACTTCGCAGTTATGAGTTACCACCTGTTAATCTATCCCATAAAATCTTAGATTTTATTTTATAATAAATTTTAAGAGACAACTGATATGGTAGAACTACCAACACACTTTAAAAACCATTACCTCAGTGACAAAATCAATAAAATCTCTTAATTATAATATATAAAGTTGATTAGTGTAATAAAAACTAGTTTTAGTCCTGAGGAACTGATATTAAAAGTCTTTATCAGCATCACAATCTCATTTTCTGAGGAGGAATTTCTTCATAATATGCTAAAGTGGGTGTTTCAACCAAAGCATGTAGTCGGCTTTTGTTTTTTAAGTTATGTGAGACAAGGAGAATTTGATGCAATCACTACAAACTTCTCAAATTATTGTGTATTCTTCCGATATGTTTGAGAAATGAATACTGCGCAATGGAATTTGATCACACAGAAAAGAGCCTAATTGTCTTTGCCAAACAGAGTACTTACTCTCTTTCTTGGTGTGCCTCTACATAAGCACCCATACTGAGTGACAAATTGGTTTCTATCTCCTCCATTTTCTGCTCATCAGCGTTGGATGAGTGATGAGAAACTTGCAGTGATGCCATTTTTTTTTCTTTTTCTGTCGAGCATTCAACCATCTGTTACATCCGGGTCAGACCCTGCTTTTAAAATAATTTCTATTTAAATTAACTGTGGTACCCTGCAAATCATCTGTGCTATTTCAGGATTTTGTCATTATTTTAAAGAAATCATCTCATTTTATCTGCATTTAGTCGGAAATATGTGTGTAACTCTTAGTTAAGTCTCTCCTCCTGACTCATATTACACTTTTCTGAAATATTAAGTCTCTTAAAGTGAGCTGGCTCTATGAGGTTCAACCCTTTGGCATTCATCAGTCAATACAGAAAGTTATTTATCTTAGTGCTCTTTCTGCCCAAAGCCATATTTCCCAGTAAAAAGAGCTAAACAGGCTTTTTCCTACATATTCATAGACCTACTCTCATAATGTTTGAAACAACACACTTATCATTCAGTCTCTCAGATAGCGCACGGCTCCTTCAGTACCCAGAGATCTTATCTCTTGGCAAAATTATATATCAAGCCCTCCTTAAAACACAGCTCCACTGTGCTTCCACTAATTCCCTCAAATTGTGAACTGGAGAGCTTTAAACTCATCTTTTAAGGTGGAAATGTGAAACAGTGCTTGCCTGCGCGAATTAAACTGATCTTTAGTCAAAGGCTTTTTTTTTTCTCCTTGATGGTTTCCTTTAATTTTTCTCTAATAGTTACAGAGATCATTGTGCTTCTTGGATAGTGCTAAGAGTTTTTTTGTGGTGTTTTTTTTTTTTTTTTATGAACTGGAGAAATGAGAGATCCTCTGACAATTTTTACTTTATACGGCTCATTCTCGTTAAGTGAGAATGAGCTGTAATTTTTTTCCCTCCATCTCGCTGCTTGATTCATCCATGTCAGGATGTATTCAATGGTTATTTGGAGTTACCCTACAGGTTAACTTGCCACTTTGTACCTATAGTTAGTTTCAACGAATTGCCATTGTACCCCATGTACTTAAATCATCGCTTATTAATTTAATTTGGAGTTATGTAATTTATAAGTTATTAGGAGATATAAAATGTCAAAATCTCAGATAGTTTCATTTTAGTAAATATTTTCTGTTCACTTGTTTTTTTTGTGATTATTGTTCTGAACTTGTTGAGGATAACTCAACTCTTATGAGGTACTAGCGATTATGACCTCCGATCAACCTAAGGAGCTCTTAGATGACCTTTTGTGGGTAGATACAATTGATTGGGGTCACATAGCCACATTTCCTGACAGTAGTGTATAGAAATTTGATTAAATCGTTGAAATGTGGTTGTATTGCCTAAGTTATTATGATCTTTTTAAATTACTTGTAAACCTTTTTTCAACTTCTTTTTCATTTTCTAATTTAAATATATATTTTACACCACCGCTATCTTTTTCTATGTATATTCCAAAGTAAACAACTAGCCTTTTTGCAAAAGAAAAACCTCTATATTTGTGCATGTGAAAGTGCATGTTGAGAACAACTCAAGTGCAAACTGTACAAGTACAAATTGAGCACTTGACATACAGTTTAGCTACGGCATTTCTAAATGTAAAATAATAGGAGGCTTGACGTAACAATATAAATGTCATTAAAAAAAACTAAGATACAGCACACTCTTTAAATAAAAAATGAAGTGAAGGATTAATTGTTCATGTAACATTGTCTTGCTCCAACATGGTGGAACCTGGGTTCAAACCACAGCATCCCTTGCTTCTGAATAAATAAAGAGACTTCACATCACAACTACTTATCACTTGCAGCAGGGTTTTGATTTCACCATTTATTCCCTTCTTGCTCACAATTTTTTCCCTCTGCATATTAATTTTTTCCAGGTATAGCCTCTTCGGGCTAAGCAAGTATCAGCTCCTCCTCCAGCCCACCCACGCACGTATGCGAGTGCACGCACACCCACGCGTGGATTTGAATACGCATCACCACTACCACCACTCATGGTGCATTAACAGATATTTTCCAGAGGGACACCCGTTGCTTCAGGGTCCAGGTGTCTCTGAGACTACTGACCCATGTTATCTGCCAGCCTCAGCAAGCAGGCCTCCTCAAAAATTAATCCTGACGTTGTCATGCTGCTCCTCTTTGCTCACAGTGATGGCTCCCTTTCTGGGCAACAATCCCTTCTGTATCTAAGGCACTTGGGACTTAGATATGGTTACCTGAATACTCGAACTGATAGGAGAGGAGACTATGAGTTGAGAAAATGGAGATAGAGTGACCAGGATTACAGCTTGTTCTGTGGTAATTATAATCTTTTTTTTTAAAGGAAGGGGAGGTTGGAGCAGGTGAAACACCAACTCAAAAATCTGATTATATGGGACTGGACTTGATTCTCTTTCAAGCTGTCATTTTCCAACATTCTCTTCTACTTTTTTCACTAATTTTGTAACACTGTTTCCTTAGCCATTCCTTATATCCTGTCTGTCTCGTATATCTGGTATCAGGAAGGTGGAAGCTAGATAGATTTTCAGTTTTATGTCTTAGAGGAACTTATTTAAAATAAAATAAAACATTTATGTGTTACTGCAAAAAGAGATCTTAGTATATTTTTTGTCATAAACCAACATAAAGTAGAGCATAATTGTAAAGTAGAAGGAAATGTTTTTTTTTGCTATTAAATATCTCAATAGCATGACTTGCATTTATATTCTTATACCTCTACATAATATTAGATGTAACCAATATCCTTAAAAGTAAACTAATGAGTAGATTTCCCTGATGTATGCTTTCGCCCTTTAAATCTAAACAAAATAAATAATTCCCCAAAAATGTATATTTTTCATAATTGAATACAATGATTTCTCTTAGCATGTTGCATAATTTCAATGAGTGGTTAAATTATGTTGAACAATATATTTACTCAATACAGCACATTTTTTAGAAAATGTAAATCTTTATTAAGGAGGCAGAAATAAAAAAAATCAATGGTATTAAAGTGATATGTTTGGCATGATAGAATGCAACTGTTATATGTAGAGTTTTTTAGGTTTGCATCTAACTCTACATTATTGAACAAAATGCGTCATGAATATCAAAGATCACACATGATATATAAGAGATGAAGCTGTGGAGAAGTTTAAAATAATGTTAGAATGAACAGCATCCCCCAAAAATGGAGAAAAATATGAACCAAATGGAAACAATCACAAAACAGCAAATTAATGTATACAAGTTAGTGCTTGTCTTGTGGCAAAACAAAAGTTCAAGGGGGATTTATTCTTCTGCAATGCAGTGTATTCCTCAAAACAGATAAATGCTTTTTATTGTGGAGCTTTAGTGCTCCAATTGTTCCACATTGCTTTAACATCCCATATCTTTGATGAAAAATTTATGGTGGGAAAAAAATATTCAGTGAGAATTATGCCGCTAACGAGACAGTGCTCTCTGACTTTGTTTTAGGCATTGCATCAGTTAGTGTCAGATTTCTCCAAAGGCCATTGAATTACGTGCCTACATTGAGTGGGGAAAGTGTGTACACGGGTAAATGGTGTATGACTATCTAGCTGTGTAATTTACCACCTTTTCACATGCCTGAAGCAGCCTTGGTGCATCAAGGTATTTTTCTCTCTTAAACATCCATGTCTGTTAAAATTGAAGTACGTCCACATATCTTTAAAATGCATGGCTGCTTCTGACTCTCTGGGTTTCTTCTGTGTTTTCATTTTTTATTTTTTTAAGATATGAGGCTGAGCTGAGATCAGTCACTCTGGGCAGTTATTCTTTTCCTTTTCTCTTCTGAATCCTGTGTAGCAGAAGGGATAGAATTTTAATTCAGCTTTGCTTGATTTGTCTGTCTCTACCTCAAGTGAAACACTAACCAAGACTGCACAAGAATTTGTAAGACTCATTAAAACATGCATTAAAGCTTCATGGAGTAAATATTTCCTTTGCGTTACTATATTTGATGTGACTAATGTGATCAGTTTCACCGTTCAGCTAAAGAGGACATGGGCCAGGACATTCATGTGATTATAATAGTCAGCAAAATGACACAAAGTTATAGAAAATCCATCTCTAGAGCTTCTTTATTTAATTTAAAAGTATATGTTACTTGAAGCTGCTGACTTAACATATTGATTATTAGATGGATTGTTTTACTTAGAGTCTGAGTACATTTAGTAAACATGCTGATTAATGCTTGCAATTTTTGTTCTTGTCTTATAGTGTAAGGTAGTTATGACAACCTGATATTAGTTGGTTAATCAGTCAGGTTATTTGCACAGGTTGGCAGGTTAGCAGACATACTGATAGTAGCTTACAAATTGTAGTTTAAATTAATCTTAATATGTAGGACGTCTTTAATTTTTGGCTCATCCAAGAGCCTTTGTATAGCTAACATGTAAAATAAAAATTTCTGGGCAAACTGGGCTCGTATTTTGTGATAAAGTGAGCGATGTATTTCAGTACCAGCCTACAATTGCCTTTAAACTGTTTGGGAAGTAAAACAACATCTATGTATTGTATATTGCACTTGTTTACAATGGAAATTACAACAGAAAGTATTTAAGTCTAAACTAAGTGCAGATGTTGTTGACATCTGCTGTTGATATTAAAAAAAAATACAGTATCTAAATCCAAAGAGAGCTTCAAAAATTATCTGTAATATTTCAGTAGTGACTTGTTTAAAACATAAGGCAGAAAGTACGGCATTCTGATTTAAATACTGAAATTATGCTATGATTAAGATCTTTAGTACTCTTGCTGTTTCAACATCATTAGTTTCTGACCCTCCTGCAACTCCTGAGTTTATGCTGCAGCTGGGATCAGTCCCTATCGTTCTGGTGCTTCTGGACATTGTCTTAATTATGTTGTTTCTCTCTCTCCTTCTAGTCCACGTTTCCATTTCTTACTCTTCTGAAGTGGAACTAAAGTTGGCACCCTTTGTTTATCCATCTTTTACTCACTATAAATATGGACAGTACCTAGAAGCAAAGGCCATTTTTTGAATCTTTTGCTGCTTTTTGCGTTTCTATTATGGCAGTTATAACATTTGATTTTTTTTATGATGGGAATCTCGGTTCTTTAATGGTTTCAAGCTAACAAATATCTCATCCAACGTATCTCTCCTAAAGCGCAGGATGGTTCTTCAGTCTGAAATCACTTATTTTAATTGTGAGTCATTTGATATTAAACTAAGCAGCCCAGAGGAGAACATAATTGTATTGTAGATATACAATATACAAGTAACATAAATATATTATTGTTCGTAGTTATTGTTCTTTGCCTAAGGCGTAAGTACTTAGCAGAGGACATCTCGTGAGACATAGCAGATTCAAAATGCAATAACATTTTCTTTGAAGAGATGAGACAGTCTTGCATTATCCAGTTGTAGTGTCTGAGAATATTATGAGGTCTGGATGTTGAAGGCCCTCCTTTACATTTGACACATCATGTCCAAGTTTGGTATTCTTATTTAAAACTATAAAAGAAACATTTGACTTTTCAGAATAGAAAAAGAGAAAGAAACTTCCATGTAATATAAAGTTTGCAACACAGAAATCAATCTTCCTTTTTTAAAAATAATAAACAGAAACTTATTTGATAAATTTGCATCTATCTTTCAGGGTGCACACCCTGCTTGTAATGACATTCTGCTGTATCACTCACTGCTGGGTATTCATACAAAAGGTGGCACCTTTAAAATGTGAGCCATTTAACTTTGTACAGCCTGATTTTGTGTTTCATTTCATTTAATTGATATTTGTGGTTGGTGAGCCTGCAGGTGTGAAACTTTTTAAAAATTCTTCTCCTGGCATCAGTCCTGCTCTTCTGTCTGCTTCTTAAACTAGCAATACCCCTGCAGCTGCAGCACCGGGAGACGGGGTGAAAGAAGCATAGCATGTTCAAAAAAAGTGATAAACATGCAGCTGATTGAGTTGATAACCTCAGTTCCAGGAGCAGCTGCCTTCGGGAGGGAGACTTTTTGAGACTGCTCAGGTGGAGATACCTACCCTTTTCAGATAGTGCCACGTGCAACATCTCAGCAGCGTAGAAAAATTATTTTTTTCTCTGAAAGAACTCCAAAAATGGCCTGCAGAAAACCACATGTGGTTTTTTGATAAAGCATTGCAACTAAGTCTTATGTGCGAACTTGTAAAAATAAAAAGAGAAAAGTTTAACGAAGAATTCAGAATTTCTTTTACATATGTATAATACTCTTTATTTACTGTGAAACGTTAAATTATTTTCTTCCATATCAAAACTGAAAATTCAGGAATATGGAAATCTTTATACAAGATCTTTATACAGAAAACTTGCTAAGCCCTGTGCTAGGGCAGTCAGTCATCCAGCGGCCAGTCGTGTTTTTGAGGAAAAAAATATTTAAAGTTGACAGGAAATTTAAAAATGTCACTTAATAATTATGTGTTTTTAAAAGATTGGAAGATGAATACCTGAATACAAACTATAAAGTCTTAAAAAATGCAAATGTTTTAAAAAGACTGAAATAAACAAGCATTACTTAGGAGCAGAGTAAAGCCTGGTGGCCCACCAGGCTTATAATACTCTGGGACAAATCCTGCTTGATGTCAGTGAAATGAAGATCGCAATGATGCTTTTTGAATTCAGTGTTACTATTGTGTTCTTAGTTCAGCAGCATATGTGGGCCTTCATTTCCTGGCGTTTTGCAGGTTACAAAAATATATCAGCTTCACTTTTCAGTCTGTCTTTACAGCTTGTCATATTCAAAAGTAAAGATCTAACCTTCGCAGTGGAAATATTTTGTCAGCTCCTTGTTTACTAAGTTGGAAGCTGAAACAAAAACAGAATTAATTTTTTGCAACAGCATCACACGTGAAGTGAAAGACGCCTCCAGAAAATGACAGGCGACATTGAAAACATGCACATTGTGTGATGAAACAACAAAGATACTGCAAAGCAAACACTCTGCTATTAAATAAAACCAGCTTTTAACTCTCAGACTTCAGACTAGTAGGTGAAGCCACACAGGTTAAAAAGAAGCTATTCATATAATAACAATGTGCAGTACTGCTATAATTCTTACAACTTCATCTGTATTTATAATTATGTGATTCACAATTAAAACAAAGTGTTATAATTATGTTTTGATGCTTTTATTTACATTCTTCTCAGCTGCAGAGCTAAGAAGAGCTAAATACTGACACAATTTTTTTTTAGACTCAAAACAACACATAGTCAGATGCAATCATTATTCAAAACAAAACAATAAAAAAAAACCTTTAAATCTAGCATCAGTAATTCAATAAATTCTGGTATGCTTTACATTGATATTAGCTTATTCATTTTAATAGCAAACGGATAGATTAGAAATATTTTGTGATGTATACATATAACATTAATACCCACAATTACTTTTGAAGCAAGGATGTGATGGTGTCATATAACTTAAAATATAAATCATCACTCTTTCAGTGTAAGTAAATGACTAATATTTGTATGTGCAAATACTGGATACTTTGTATCAAACGGAAACTAGATTTTTGTCTTTGCTTAAATTTTTACAAATGTATTAGCAAGACACTGATAGAGTTTCCTGGTCATACACAAATTTACTTTATATTAACTATTTGTCCACAGCTGAAATTGGTTTGTTTTCACCTCATTGCTCCATCCTCAATAGTAGCTTCCATTCATTATGTTTGTTGGCCATCTGCAAGCTGTGAAATGCACCTGCAGAAACAAGCTAATTTGAACAACAGAATGGAAAAGAAAATGCCCTTAAAAGCTTTAAGTAATAAGTTCTGGGTCAATGGGATCTGGGGATCTCAGGGCCATGAACAGTCAGGTCAGTTGGAAAGCAGACTGCAGAGCTGCTCAAAGTACTTGGGAGTGGATGGAACCTAAAGGCAAAGAATGTTAATAGAATCAGTTTCTTGTGGGTGAGCTCGATGAACAGCCTTGGCTACAGGGCTGACAGTTAATCACGGAATAGCAAAGAGCAAAACCCCCAGAGCTTCAACTCTTGTCTTTGATATCAGAATGTGTTTTAAGGAATAAATAAGAGACTCTTCCTTATGCTGTTTCAGAAAAGATTCATAAACGACACCCAGAGCTTCATTAAAATGATGTTCAAATGACATGATTTGTCTCCTGTATTGCTGCAGTAAATTTGAAACCTGAAAACAAAATATTAATACTTTTTTTCGTGTGCAAACTCTGTGTGTGCATTGCACTAGACTAAAGCGTTAGATTGGATGAGAAAACAGGATGAATTGCAAATAGTCATAGTTTTATTCCAGTTTTTGCTGATGGTGTACAAAATAAAAAACCCTGAACTCAAGGGTCATGAGCATCTACAATCCATTTTTCTTCTTTTTTTTTTCAACATTTGTGGCTTTGCAGCTATCCTGAAGCAAGTTTAAATCAACAATTTTACTGGTCTCTGGTCAGATGTTTAAATCTGTTTTATTTTTCTCTGTTTTTGTTCTCATCAGAGTCTTTACAGCTGCCCATGCTGGTTGGACCATACCCAGTTGGTACTTGAGTGAGTGGGCGCTTGACAGAGTTGGCACCTTGAAGGTGCTTGCTGCTGCAGGAGGGGTGACATAGCCCCAGCCTACCACACATTCATTTGTACCAGATTAAGCTATTGCATGATGCTGCAAGCAGAAGGCCTGGCACAGGCGATTTACCATCCCTGCCAGACTTAACATCTTCAGACGCCTCCTCTCTGCTCGGCTAACATCTTCTCGGGAAGGTCTGCCCAGAGTCATCTGCAACTCTACTAACAATATCACCCAAAGGGATGACTGGAGGTCACCTTGCACAGGTGGGTTTCATACATCATGCATTATTCCAAAATAGGGCTGGTGTCTATCTCCAGCATTGGACAAGAGGCATTATGCACAGTGAAAATCTGAAATGTGATGCATTAAACATTTTCATTTGGACTTACAGTGTTTTAAAAGGTCAGAATACATTTGTGTTTTTCTGATCCCATCGATATGCTGATCTCATCTTTTTTTAAAATGAAAGCCAAGAAGGAAAAAGAACTCTTAATAAACAGTAGCTTTTTTTGAATCATACTAAATTTAAGTTCACAATCTAGAAACCCATTGAATCTTTCTTCTTTTTTTGGCTTTTATTTTAGTCTACATTATGAATATAGTTGCTTAGGGATAAAACAGAGATGGACAATATTTGTAAATAGCAGGATTTACAAAAGAAACTCGATGACCCAGCGATCAGTTCAAACTTTGATTTAACAGTAGATGATATTTGTACTTTGTTTATCAAATTTTTCTTTAACCTTGAATATCTTGGGTTTCAAACATGCTGCTGAGACAGAGAGAACAATACAATATATAATTTATATAATAAGATATAATTGGAACATAAAAAATGAACACAAAAGCCATAAACTTCAAAATCATAGAATTCAAAACAAAACCGGAGACATCGTAGTTGTTTCTGTGCTTTCTGGTTATTCCTTTCAGTGAATGCATCTGTGAAGGAGAAATGAGGGATAGAGTAGCATGGGTTTCTGTGTTTTTATTGCGAGCAATCAAAGGCAATTACATGCACAACAATGTGGAAAAAATACTTACAGCCTTGTAAACTAGACTGTATTGAATGCAGACCACAAAGACAAGATAGGAACAGAAATGTGAATTCCAACAGAGAAGACAGATAAAGGGCTGGTTGGCTAAATAATTTTGTGGAAAACCAGTCATGAAGGTTGCTGTAGTCAAATGTGCTTGTTTCCACTTGAATACAGCAGAGTGTTTGGCTTATTTAAAGAGAGGCTGGGGGATCACATGTTGATTCTTTAGAGCCTTGGCAAACCCAAATTAGCTTTTTTCTTTTATTTGGAAACATCTCATCAAGTCTTAATTGTTATGACCACCTGTGAAACGGAGGGTTGTGGAGTTCTGCGCATCTGTTCCCTTATGATAACTGCAGGATTTTCGCTGACTGAGTCCAGTGAGTGGGCACTGAACCAGGCCCACAGGAGACAGGGCGACAGATTGCACTCCATCAGATCATGTAGCTTCCAACGTGATGCACAGCATCATATTAGCCAGGCTGATGATCCCCAGGTTTTTTTCCATTCAACGAGAGCCTGGCATGGTGCCTTTGACCTAGATATTTATCTGCTGTAAGAGCTGGTCTTTTCCAAAAAAGAAATATAATCTACTTTGTCTGGTGTTTCTCTGTCTTGTGCCTTGGACATTATTTGTACACCTGGAACCTCTTTTTTTCACATTTAGAAAAAAAGTTAACTTAAGATCCTTAATGTTAGTTTGATTTGATTCTAGTTTCAAAATTATTTTAGGTTTTTATTTTGATTAGATCAATCTTGTTGGTGTTGTTTTAGTTCAGTATTTTTTTAGTGATTCTAGTTTATTATGTTAATTTATTGTGTATAGTTATTCTTAATTACCTGAGCTTATTTTTAATCTGCTTTACTGTAAGATTAATTTGTTTGTTTCTGTCTCTCTCCCACT
The DNA here is from genome assembly GCF_027474105.1 of Poeciliopsis prolifica. NCBI lineage: Eukaryota > Metazoa > Chordata > Actinopteri > Cyprinodontiformes > Poeciliidae > Poeciliopsis > Poeciliopsis prolifica. Next base: position 16,312,810 of record NW_026562382.1, read on the forward strand.
CCTCAGTCTGCCTTCTGTTCTTTCCACTCACACCGACAATCAGTTAGCCAGTCAGCCCATTGTTTCTGTATTCAACCTCTTAGCCCTTAAGAGCCTCTTTCTCAATCACTCCTTGCTCTTTCCTCCCATCAATTCCTTTCTATCATATTTTCCCTGGATTCATGTTTTTGTTTTGTTTCTGGTTTCATGTGTTTCCTGTGGTTTTTGTCATTTTTTAAAATAATTTTTTCATTAAATAATTCTTTACCAACAAGCTGCCTCTCTGCATTTAGGTTGTTCATTAACTAGCCTACGACATGACACGTAAAACTCTTTTAGGAGGGATTTTAGTATAAAGTAAGATAGAAAGTGGTCTGCAATTTAGAAATGGAAAGCAGAAAAACAAGCTTTCAATTTCTTTGACAAATGAAGTGAAGTGTGTAATTGCAGTCACCCTCCTTCAATCTGATACCCCCAAAGTAAAACTCTGAGCAAGCAAGAAAGCATTAAATTGAGGAACAGCCAAGTGATTCTTTACAACTCTGAAGAAACTGAGGAGATTCACAGTGCATGCAGAAGAATCTATTGATACGAGAACTGTTAGTGATGGATTATAAGGATGTAAAATTAATCAAAAAAAGGCTAAAAGGGAGCTATTGTTTAAATAATCTTCTGATAAATCCCACAAGCAGTTTACAATAAAGCCAGTTAGGGACACTGCAAACATCCAAAAGGAGATTCTCTGTCCAAATCAGAGGAAAATGAAGCATTCGATTCTGTATGCACAATGTAATATACGCGGCAGAAAACCAATACTGAAGATCCCCATTGACACACCATTTCTGCCGTGAAACATGGTAACAGCATTATTCTATGGGGATGCTTTTCTTCAGCAGGGACAAGGAAGCTGGTTAGAGTTGATGGGAAGATGGATGGAGCTGAAAAAGGCTGTCCTGGAGAAAAACCCAATAGAAAATATAAAAGATTTGAGATGGGGGAGAATGATTACATTCCTACAAGAAAATGACCCGAAACATAAACCAGAGCAATGATAGAATATTTTAGATCAAAATTTGTGTTAGAAAAGCCTGTTAAAGACCAGGTTGCAAAACAGTCTGACTGAGCTTGAGGAATTTGTTCAAGTAAATAGGATGCTTTGATTGAATAAATCTGTGCCTGATCTTTACGTGAAAACGTTAGCAGCTAAATTTTGCAAAAACAAATCTGACCCTGGGATCAAATTAAATGTCCGTTTGAAAATGAAGTCTGGCATTCTTCCCAGGACATGCATGTTTTTATAGCCTGTTTCTGTTCCAGATCTTGCTTCCTAATTAATCCTAATGTGCTCTGTTAGCCTTAAAGAGAGAACTGCTTGTCCTGTGAATAGTCAAATTAGACAGACTGGAGGGAGGATGTAATCTAGGAGCAGTCACGTATGCTTTCCAAACAGTGCCGCGAGAGAGAAAGGGTTGTAATCAGCAGCTAGAGGTGTCTAATTGGCATATGGGTGTGCAAGAGTCAGGGTGGGTTGTTCAGTCAAGCGAACAAAGAGTACATTGTGGTGATAAAAATGTGAAAGAAAAGGGCAGTAACAAGAAATAGAAATGACTTCAATGACATGTACTATAGATGAAATCTTTAAAATACAGAGCCGGTGGAACAGTAAAGGCTGGCAGCTTCATATTACTGCTAATACGTTTGTTATATTGCCAAAAGTTGAGATTTGTGTGTACACTGAAATTATTTTAAAAATGACTTTGGAATAAAATGCCAAAGCTCGAACAAAATTGGACAGTCCATAAATAACTCTGCATCTGTCCCCACGTCCAGGCACCAAGCCATCTTTTTCTCTACATATTTTTTCATTAAACAAAATTCAGCACCATGAAAACACAGAAAAATTACCAAAGCCAAAAATGTAATATCTCCGAACAAGATCAAGCAACAGTAGTTCAAAGCTTTGGACTACCACAGAAACATGTAAAAAAAAAAAAATATTAAATGCAGAATTATTTTTTTGGTAGTTAATCCACCATTAGATCCTTTTCCTAATTTCTAATCACAAAGGAAAAGCTTAGTAAACTCATTATTGTGTAGATGAAAGTAGCTGGAAAAACAATGAATTGCAAGTGAAACATGCAAATGTTTTGGGACTTTATAATCTTAAATCTTTCTATAAGTCTATCCATCTGGCTGTTCATGATATGCCTGGTTGATTTATTTGTGTTGTCCGTTTAGCAGAAGAAGCTTGCATATTCCCTTACATGCATGCTGTATGTAGTAAACTGAAATTGGAAATAAGCTGTTTCCGCTGGGTGAAAAAATGTGCCTCATCTGGATGGTGGCACTGCATATTATGTTTCTGAACTAAAAGTTCTTGGTTTTATTTCCATACCGCAGATAGTCTTAGTGACATTCTCGTCTTTTCCCTTATGATCAGTCCCTTCCCACCTCTGGTTATCTGGCCCAGGTTTCTGGATATATTTCTTATTAAGATAGTGATGAATTTCATTTTATCCTCACAGGAGTAAGAGAGGCAGCAATGGGCTGGACTATGACTCTGAAAGATGACTTTGGGGTCAGCGCCTGGACACGGCACACTGGAAACTTCCTCAGCCTTTTCCTTTTCATCTCGTCTCTCTTTTCCATTCCAGCCCACTCGGACATTGTACTTTCCAAAGCCAATCCTTTTTCATGGAAAGCAGGTAAAATATTTTATGATTGGCCATTGCCACTGCTGTTTTAACATTATGATAACTTTCTTCTGCAAAGAAAAAATTGGGTCAGTCAATTAAAAGTATTAAGATTTAGAAAGTGAAAAGTGTTGTATTTATTTTACAATGGTGTTTTTCCACATTTTCTCAAATAAAACATAGAATAGGATGTATTTCATCGGAAATACACAAAGAATTTTAAATAAGTTCTAAATTTAGTCTCTCCTCACCTCAAAAACTCAATTGAACATGCATTTGCAAGGTCTTTCCAGTGGGGTCTTTCCACACAAAGACCCCACTTGCTGCGCGATTGACACTTTCATTTCTCACTCTGTGGTTGGGTAATGACGCTGCACGTGTGATGAAGAGATTGATTAAGGTCACTTGAAAGCGCTTATGTTCAAAAAGAGATGTAACCGGGACACCAAGCATTAGGATTTGACATCCTCGCAGAGCTAAGATGGCTTATGAGTTGTTTCTTGACTGGAAAAAGGAAATCAATTCAGAATCAAGAAAGAAAAAGGTTGGTATCCAACTTGTGTCTGTTTGCCCGCAGGGAATCGGTGAGAATAGAACAAATGGTTCTGAAATGTCTTGAAGTTAAACCCTAAAACAAACTTCAGTCATATGTGGGTAGCTGGTGTGTGGTGTTGCAATAGGATGCAATGTTAGTGTCTCCTCGCCTCAAAAACTCAATTATTACACAACTTTTGTGGAATAAAATCCCACAAAAGTTGCTCAAATTGACAAGTTTTTTTAAATTTTTTATTATGAAGCATTTACTTTAGCTTCAGATTTTCTTAAAAAGGAAACGACTTTGCACCAGTTCTAGATTTTATATGATGTAAGCAATTAATTGAACTTCAAAATTATCTTGATTAAAAAAAGTGAAATGAGTTATGCACTTTCTTTATTTTTTGAAATAATAAAATGTTTTTGTTGCAAAAAAACAAAGTGACATTCTGATCAAGATTTTTCTCCCGAATACAGATGTAACCCATTTAAGACTATATACTCCTAACTCAATGGCTGCATTAGGACAAATGTAAACACTACAAACTATGACTTGGTTTTAGCGAGTCATCAGTCGACTTGCTGGTTCTGGGTAATTGTACTGCTCTTACCATCAACTCAAGGTATCTACGGCGTAAGAAATCAAAGCAGTCCATATTACCATGTTATAGTCAACGTAATGTTATTTTTGTCTTCTCTGTTCATAGAACACTTCCAATCAGTTCACAATATTTGTAATGAAAGATAACAGTGACATTGGATGACGCCTCACAGGTGATAGTGGCACACTTTCTTATCCTCCTTGGGGAGCCCTTTTTGATTATGCAGTGTCGAGAAGGAACAATGTACTGAGGCTCTGGCAACAAGAACACAATTTGTACATATTTTGTTGAAACGAAATTATGTAACTCCTCGAAGCAAAGCTGCAAAGACAAGAAAAAAAGTAGGCAAAAGCTAATTTATTTCCAAAGACAACATTGAAATCCAATATTGCCATGACAACTCATTGACACTCAGCACATTTGAATTCTAAATTTGGCTCTTAAGCAGCCTTTTTTTTTGATATGCAATAACCGAAAGTTTGATCTGCTCTAAATTAGCACAGCCACACTATTGTGTTTGGTGTGCCTATCTAGGCCAGCAGCATTGTTGGCATACCCTTTTATGTGAGCCAGTTCCCAGAGCTGTAGCTAAGCTCCGGCTCAAACAGGGAGCAGCAGCCATTTATGCTTGACCTTCATCGGTGCCTTTAAGAACACAATAGTGCACTGAAACAGTGTGCCTAATGGACCTATTATTTAACTCTTTAAGATAATTACTCACAGATATTCTCTTGCAAATAGCCTCACTAACCTATTTTCAGTGCTGAGTAACACATTTACCACAAGATGACAGTGCGGAAAGTATTTCAAGATGGACACAGAAACACCAAGGTTGCCTGTTAAGGAATATGCACTGCTTTACAAAGGATAACAGTTTTCTATTGATTTAGGATTTAACGTTACTGCTGAGAGGACATTATGAGGGCTATCGCTTGGAAACTTAAAAGCTGCACTTCACACCAGTGGTGTCACCTACACAGCACAGGGTTATCTATGCTCACCTGCATGTTGTGTGATTTTTTTAAATTTTTTGCAGTTTTCTGGATGTTTGTACCAGATTAGAGGAGCATAGAAACTGAATGCTGCTTCTCCATGTTTGGATCTGGCCTTAGGGACTCAAAGTATTCCTAAAATACTGAGAGTTCTAGTGACAGCAGACATCAGTGACATCATGTCTTCATTGTATTCTGGTGCAAAGCCAACCAGTTGGTTTGGATAAAAGTGTCTACCAAATGTATTGGCATATATACAACTTCCAAAAACAGTATTAGTTTCTTGTGAATAACAATAGTTTGGTCTCTAGATTTTTCCAGAGAGGATGTATATTTGATGGTTCATATGGGGGCTTGTAGGCATAAACTGTCTTGTCAGTGGTAGAGGTTGGGAGCAAATGTCCAGAAATCACTCTCTTACCAGTCAGTAAGAGAGTGTACTCCACATGCAAATTTGTGTTGAATTTGCATGAAGAGTTTGACAAAAAAGCCAAAGGCAAGGCCGTGTTGTTCTTTAGATGTCAATAGAATTAATTGACATTGCTTAGCTTTCTCTCCTCACCTCTAAATCCAGAAAAGTCACAACTGCAGACACAATAGGATATCTCAAAGGGAGCCATGTTTATAGTCTTATGGATTTCACTTATCAGAACTTGGCCATATTTGTATTCCAAAGTTCAGTTTAGAGAGCAGGAAAATAATTGCTTTTATACCTATGTTTCAAGCCTTTTGTCTTCCAAAGAGCTTTATTCATTGTTATTTTTATTTCTTTTTTTGCTGCAAAACAGGAATCCAAATGCTGCAAGCTTCCTTCATGGCTTTTAAAATTCACTGAAAATTGTGTATAAAAGTAAACAATATCATTAAAAGCATGCTTTTTAAATATATAAATAGTTTTACTTTTAGTTTTTCTTTACATGTTGTCTTGTTTGACTATAAAAAATAATCCAAGGTTATTTCTTCTGGCCAGATGTCCTGTGCAGAATAAGTGAATATTTGTGGTATGTAAGAACACTCAGCTGCAAGCTTTAGCTGAGAGGAAATAATTTGCAAAAGATTGAGAAATCAGTACAAGTTTCTTAATTAGGGGCCTCTCAGTGTTTGGATTATTTAGAGATCTTCTGAAAGTTATCTATGCTCAGTACCTTACTTTATATAATTTATAATGCATTCACTAATGAAATCTTCTCTGCTGACTTGAAAAACTGACCTAAATTGTATCAGCTAAGCTAATTTGTTCAGATTACTCGTTTTTAACTAATAGTGAAGTATTGAACGAATAGTTTCTGAGTGGAGTTTGCATGTTCTCACTCTTACGTTCTCACATCTGGAGGTATTAAAGTAAATCTGTCACACGCAAGGTTATTCCCATGTTCAAGTTCATTATTATGATGTGAAAATGATTAAGGCTGTTCTTTAAAAAACAAAATATATAAATTGCACAAAACATTGCAACATTGTAAGATGTTCCAATTCTAACATGTTGAAATGGTGCTATTAATACATCTTTTGATAGTCAGGCAAAACATTCACAATGCGTTTCAGTGCCAGAGTGTATTTATGTGAAATACCGCCTTACTGTTGCGCCATCAAAGCTGAAATCAAATACAAGTGCTGCTTCAGCTTCTCTTCCTCCTGGAATAAGCTTGACGAAAGGCAGTGTGCAAAGATCAAGCCTCGGAGGAATTCAATTTTAACCAAAACCACAGAATAATTTACAGAGGGATTTTCTTTTATTTATGGTGACAAAGAAAAATGACACTAGTCAAATCTGAAGCTGTTAGAGACAGGCAATATTAAATTACGCTCATAAAGTTATTGTTATGTTGCATATATATTTGAGTTAACACTGTTGTAAATATAAGACCTTCTAATAACATTATAGTTTTATAAACTGAATTGAGAGATGTAACTGAGAGCAAGAAATGCATTAATTTGCGTAATATTTCTGATAAATAACATGCTAGAATAAAATATATACAACACACCTCACAGTTTTTCCCATTTATGGTAGAGCTATAACTTCTAGTGCAGTAAGCTTATGAAGTATTTTTTATTTCTCATATCGACCACTGCAGATGGTTGCAACATAAATATTTTTCAACTTTGCTGCTGTTCCAGCTCTTTAAAACATCTTAGTTAGTTCTCTGATATTTTGTCATGTTAGTTTTTCCATTTCATGCCTTGTGAGGATTAAAGAACGGGAAAGCTGCACATGCAGTGTCAGAAAACTATGCCTATTCCTTTAATTGTACAAGATCACTGGCTATTTGGAGAAGGTGGGAAATGAACCTTAGAACAACTGGCTTTATTTGGTGTAAATAGATGTTTAAACAATCTATCAAGTTGTAAACGTAAGTGGCTCTACTACTTGCTTAATTTGATAGGCTTTTTTTTTTTTTTTTGCAGGAATTGGCCAACAATTGTTCATGAGCAGCTGCATGTTGTTAAAAATCGGTTACGTGACCCTGGCTACTTCTGAAGCCTGACTTCAGATTCAGGGTGTCAAAATGCTTGCAGAGCAAATAATAAACCTTCTCTTTGACCTTCAAAAACTGCGTATTCGGCCAAATCTAAAAATCTTTGTCTTAGTTTGACATTGGATTTAAACGTTTATGATTCAGAGTTTTGCTTTCTACACTAAAGTGAACATTTGATACTACTCCTTTAATGAGTTTTGTCATTTGAATTGCCTCAAGTGTAACATTTTTCTCATTATTTCATTCTTCGCTGTATCCCTGACTTTTTAAAACTCAAAACACGGGTTGTTTCTGAGCATTACTGAACATACTAAAGACAACGACATGTAAAGGTCATATGCTAATAAAAGCAATGTGGTGCCTAATTAGGGCTCCCGCAGTCAGGTTGATGGAAAGTGGACAGCTTTTCTTGACAGCTTAAGGATGGGGTCTGCGTTGTGAGTTTGGTGGCAAGACTTTTAGCAGTTATATAAACTAATAAGATCCCAAACCAAAAAACAGTCTCTTGTTTCATAAATTTTCATTATTTAAATAAATTGTATTGACAAGTAGCTGACCCAAATATGTTGTAAAATTATGTGGATTAGTTGTGAGGGAAAACAAAATTAATGGAACCAATTAGCCATGAATATTATGACGACTGGCATGACTGACCAGAGAGAAAGAGGAATTTTGAAATTGGTGTCAACTTTGAAATGAATATTTTTTTAATTAGGAAACAAACTTGTAATCCTAACATTTCAATTTCTTGTAAACTCATTTGTTACTTTCAATTTAGCTGAGCTGATTCAGTAACCCCACATTTCATCTGCATTCGCCATACTCACTCAAAAATGACTTATGTTTTTGAGTAAGTCATTCTTGATATTGGACGTATTTTGTCCTAATTTAAGTTTTTGCAAGACAACTTTAATGTTTTCAAAGAGCTCCAATGATGTCATCACAAGGTGCAAAGCTTTATAATTTGTGTGTGACTTCACACATACATTTATAGCCTTCTTGAGTGACATAAATAGATAGATGTGTAGAGCAGACAATAGAGTCTCCCTCTTGTGATAAACAATCACAAACCCAAATATGGAGAAAATGTGTGCCTTGCTCAAAGACTTGAGGCCAACTACAAAAATCAGAAGTAGATTTTTTTCAGGTACTTTAGAGCATTCTGACTTTTCTGTCTAGTGACAAAGTGGCTATACACACCAAACTATCTTCACTCAATAACAGAAAAGCATCTTTTTTCATATTGCTTTGAATAAAACACCTAAAAAGCATACATTCCCTCAAAAACTCATATTGTGTTGAATGCTATTCAGCAGTTTGAATGAGAAAAATCTTGAAGCATTAAATAATATTTGTGCTATCGAAAAAGCAGAATGTTTGCTCTTCTAAAAATCTGGTGCTCTGTGGTGTTTTTTTTTATTTATTTTGGTACACCTGCCGCTGTTCTCTTTCCAAACCATAGGAGTCGGTACAAAAGTGCAGCTTTGCTCTAAAAATAAGGGGAAATAAGACCATATGGAGCCCACAGATGTATCACATTTAAGATTTATGTTTCATCTGAACTGTTCAGAATTTGTGAAGTTAACCTTTAAAAACTAACGTATGAAGTTTAATAATAATTTCTGGCTTGGAAAGCCTAATGATACTCTCTTTTTTGATAATTTAGGCAGCCTTTCATAATTGTTCAGAAAAAAAAAGATCAAATCTATTTTGTTGAGCTTTAAAATCTTAAAATCTGTTTTTTTTGGCATGTTTATATGCATCTCTTTTGGACATGCCAATTATTAACATCACGTTACATAAAATCCAATATTTATTGTTACAAAAAGCCTAAATCAATAAAAAAAAAAAACCTGAATGAATATTAAAAATTAAAAATAGTTTCTCCTCTGTCCAATTTCACCTTTGTTAAAGAATCCTGCAGAAATTTTGGTGTTTGGCTTCAAACTGCATTGTGGTTTATTCTCTCAAACCTGTATCCTTGTTTGAAAGTGAAAACAGATTCAGTCTATTATGAGTGCTGCATGACAGGAATGCAAAATTTTTTATCCAACTGAAAAGTTTCAAGGCCTAGTGCTCTATCATGAGAAGTTCCTTTCAATCAGAAATGAAAATGTTTCATTTCGGGACAATTCTTGCATATTTATTTATTTTCATAAGCGGATTGCAGAAGGAATTGGGAATGAAATGGGACTACTTTGTAATTGGAAACAGAGTTAATTACAATCACCTCTTGTGACTACTGACATTATTCTACTAGCAGTTCCTTTGTGTAACTGAAGGGTGTCCAAAGTAGAAGGTCATTTTGTTACTGAATGGCTCCTAGATCTCCAATTAATACTGATGCTAAAATAGATGAAAGGCAGCTCTGGATGTTTTGCCTGATTGAAGCCACATGGCCATTCAGAAGAGGGAGCCGCCGGCCATCCTATATCGGAGCCTGTTGATAGTTGTAAGAGAAATAATCATTCCAGAACAGAAAAGTTAAACCATCCAAACAGATTTTGGTTTTTAAATATAAACATTTGACAAGCTCCTTAAGTTTCACCTTAATATCGCTCATTGAGCTGAGCTGCAAGCTGGAGCAATGTCAACTTCTCATTAAAAATTTACTTATGCTTATGTTTAAGAAGTGTGCACATAAGTAAACTTGCTAATGTAGAAATTTACTAATATGTGAGGAAGGTAAGGATGTTATCTTCTTGATGATTCAGTCAGTATATCACAGCTGACGCAAAAAATCTTTAAAGTGTAACGCGGTCAATTATCAATTAATCATTAGCTGATAAGATCAATCAACTTTAGATCAATTAATTAATGGATTACTTGTATCCCTACTATTTACCAGCTCTAAAACAATTGACTTGTGAACATCTGATTGGAAGTGACTTTGGTTTGACATCTTGAGGTGTTTTAATGCAAATGACGTAAACTTGCTGACAAGAAGTTTTTCTGTTCCACTGCTGAAAACTTGCTGAAGCTTAAAGTATTCAGGAAATTCACAGTAAGATGGGAGGACATCCTTTTTTTTGATGCTTTATGAGAACTGGAAAGAATTAAGTTTTCAGACCAATGTAGTTGTCCTTGTGCTTTGGGTGTTGAAAGTCTGAAAAGGTCAAACACATAAAATGAACATAAAAGCAAATCATCTCTGCAAGAAATGAACGGACAGAGCCAGTGACATTGTCTTTTGCACAATGAAAAAATAAATGAAGCTTCAGCATCATTACACCTGCATCATACTCCTTTTTTTGCTTGGGCTTTTATGCTCTTTAGTGAGGAAAGCTTCATGTATTTCAGGATGCTACTTGCACACTCTCAGCTTTGTTAAAAAAAAAAAAAAGGCTGAACATGCAAGCCTGATTGAAGCAGTATTAGCTCAGGGATAGACATCAGTACATACAAGGGAACTGGAAGCCTCATCTTTCTTTGATGTTCATGTACTTCATGGCACATACGAAACATATGAATTTTTCTGCAATTAATGCCATAAATCTTTTAAATCTGTCATTTCTGTGAACAGATCCTTTGCTAACTATGGAGGAAATGAACTCTGTAAATGTGCAGTATGTGTGGTAAGAAGAAAAAAAGAAGAAGTTAATTATGTTCTTTGTCTTTGAAAGGAAGCTTCTTCAGAGACCGGTTAAAATAGCTTTCTCTGTTTACTGCTCAGTCGACCCAATGGGAAACACCTGGAGAGACTGTCAGGTGAAAGGCAAAGCTATTTTTTTTTCACTCTATCCTGAAAAAAAGAAAATTCTCCACTACGAGTCATTTTCTGATTACAGAGTGCTGTCTATCAGAGCTCTTGTTTTATTCCTTCTTTGAATAAGTGACAAAGCAGAAACATTGGTGAAAGCAACTGATCTACATTTAGAAAATGAAAGGATTTGCTGTTGGATAAGCTTGGTGAAAAGATAATCACTTAAAAATAATGACAAACATCACTCAGTTGCACTCTTCTGAGGTTACCTTGCTAATGCAGAGCTTTAAATGTTTTTGTCTTAGACACAATAGCTTGTTAATGGATTCTTTCCTTTAGATATTCAATGTCAGATGTGAAAGTTTTATGTTATAGAAGATGAAACGCATTTTTTCCTCCTCAAAGAAATATATTATTTTTGATGTTATAAACTGTGTTCTTCATCACATTAAAAAAATGTGATGAAGGTCACACCGGGAAACAGAGTTGAAAATTCACTTCTGCTTTACTCAAATACTTGATGGTTGACTTGGGCTCCGTAGACTCAGAACTTGACTCACATTTTGACTCTGAGGACTTGATTCACACCCAGTTTTGTAAACTCAATGCAGATGTTGTTTTTTCACACTTTCTCTCACGACACTGAACATTACACTTTATTTTATAACATTCAGCATGCATGTTTAATATTTAACAAAGGCTTTCATTGCTTTCCACTTCCATTATGCATTTACATTTCATAGTTTATTAAATAACCTCGATACTACTGACTACAAAAGTCAGAAATGGAGCGAATAACACTTATAAGGTGTTGTCTAATTAGCAAGAAACTTCTGTCTGAACAACTTTTGTTTGTCTCTGCAACATGTCATTTGTTTTCATTCATTTGTATTCCTCCTGTCTGGGGACAAGCGGCTAGATAATTATATGTTGTTGAAAGCAGTGAAAGAGCTGCATCAACTTATTGATTCGCTGGGTACAAGTAAGCAATTTAATTAGATCTAATTTCTTTCCCTTTTCGGAAAGGATAAAGGGTAACTGCTCAATCACAAGGATATTTCTAAAATTAAGGTTTCACCAAACATTTTGCCAAAATGTTTGGTGAAACTTTGACCAAAATCTATTTGCTTCAACAAAGACAGTAACAGATTTCAGGCAAATTTTAACAACATCTGGAAATGGTGATGGAGCTGCTATCAACAGAAAAAAAACAACATATTTTTTCTATGGTTTATTTATGATTTTAGTGCAATAGTTTCAGTTTTGAAATAGAAAAAGCAATCCTGTATTAAGATTCTGCTATTAGCTATACAAGATTCATGGGTCCATGTAGAACAACAGACAAGCACTTTGGTTAAGAGTTGTCCAATGTTCAGTCAGAAATATTTAAAATCTCAAAAGGTTATTCATGTATGAATAAAACAACTGGGTAAGGTAAATTACAGCAACAGAATTGTATAAATGGTATATGTATATAGTTTGTGGGCATGGATTATAATGAAATGTGTATGAAAATATAATCAATAAGCAGACATTTTATGAAAATATTTTTAATTCACTGGCGTTTAAACTTTTGAAATGATTTCTAAGCTGAAAAAAAGATTAAATGCATCAATAATATCTCAAAAGAAAAAAAAATGTATTTATGACCATGAGTGTGTGAACTTCAAAGTGCAGTAGTAGTAGTACAGTAACTCTACTCAAAAATTATACACTCATGACCTAAAACATTTGGATCGTATATGTTTATATACACTCCTGATCAAAATCTTAAGACCAGTCAAAAAATTGCAAGAATTTGCATTTTGCACTATTGAATCTTAAGAAGATTCTAAGTAGAGCTTCACAATGTTAAAAGAAAATATTAGTGCAAGAGACAAAAACATTTGAGCGGGGAATTTTCTGAAAACTGCATTTACACTCAAACATGATTTTTTCAGCTGATCAAAAGTTTAAGACCATAGTCTTTAAAAGCCAAAAGCTGTGCAAAAATCTGGATTCCATGTCATGTTCTATGAAGTCTTTACACTGTCAAGACCTCCAGATGGCAAAAGCAAAAAAGTTCACTGACTTTGAACGTGGCAGGATTGTTGAGCTGCATAAGCAAGGCCTCTCACAACGTGCCATTGCTGCTGAGGTTGGACGCAGTAAGACAGTTTTGCATTTTTTAAATGATCCTGAGGGTTATGGAACAAAAAAGTCAAGCGGTAGACCCAAAGAAATTTCACCAGCTCTGAACCGCAGGATCCGATTGGCTGTCCGTCAAGACAAGGGACGATCCTCTACCCAAATTAAAGCCATTACTGGTGCCGACTGCAGCCCGATAACCATCAGACGGCATCTGCAAGGGAAGGGCTTCAGAAACAAAAAACGTCTTCAAAGGCCACGTCTTCTTCAACTCCACAGAATTGCCCGTTTGGACTTTGCAAGGGTGCACCAAACATGGGACATTGAAAGGTGGAAGAAAGTTGTCTTCTCTGATGAGAAAAAGTTTTGGCTTGATGATCCTGATGGCTTCCAACGTTACTGGCATGACAGAGAGATCCCACCTGAGATGTTTTCTACACGGCACAGTGGTGGGGGCGCCATCATGATTTGGGGTGCGTTTTCCTTCAATGGAACAATGGAGCTTCAGGTTGTGCAGGGGCGTCAAACAGCAGCTGGCTATGTGGAGATGTTGCAGCAGGCATCCCTCATGACTGAGGGCCCTCGTCTGTGTGGTAATGATTGGGTTTTTCAACAAGACAATGCTGCAGTTCACAATGCCCGCCTGACAAAGCAGTTCTTCCAAGAGAATAACATCACTCTTTTGGACCATCCTGCATGTTCCCCGGATCTAAACCCAATTGAGAACATTTGGGGATGGATGGCAAGGGAAGTTTACAAAAATGGACATCAGTTCCAGACAGTGGATGCCCTTCGTGAAGCCATTTTCAACACTTGGAGCAATGTTCCCACTAGCCTCCTGGAAACACTGGCATCAAGCATGCCTAAACGATTGTTTGACGTCATCAACAAGAATGGTGGAGCTACTCATTACTGAGTCCTTTTTTTGGCACTTTGATTTCTGTTTTGGGGGGTTTTGGAGGTTTTTTGAGCTATGGTCTTAAACTTTTGATCAGCTGAAAAAATCATGTTTGAGTATAAATGCAGTTTTCAATTAATTCCCCGCTCAAATGTTTTTGTCTCTTATGCTGATTTCTTCTTTTAACATTGTGAAGCTCTACTTAGAACCTTCTTAAGATCCAATAATGCTAAATGCAAATTCTTGCAATTTTTTGACTGGTCTTAAGATTTTGATCAGGAGTGTATTAGTAACAATACATAATTCAATCTATGCTTACACGAAAGTGAAATTAAGCAAGCATACATAATTATTTGTTGTTCTGATCTGGGAATTGGGGAGACAAAATAAAATTATATTATATAATATCCAGAAGGTACTCAGGGGATTTTATGCACATTTAGTACCAAAGAATAAATTCCAAAATAAGTGCCTCACACCAGGACTGCATCCCCTCACCCATCAATTTACAGATAATAGTAACCATACAGAAATATAGAAAGCACTCAAGAGGAATTTAAATGAGACGTCTGCATAGAGGCATTTCAATACGACGTAACTAAAGGAGAAAACAAACCGCAGTGAGAGAAAGACAATGATGGGAATTGGGGGCTGTTGGGTTTTGCTGTAGGGGAGCTTGGGGGGGTTTCCTTGATCAGAAAGGATTTTCTGTCAGAGAGACTTTTTTTTGGCTTTACAAGACCTGTGCATGAGAAGAAACTTAATGAAAAACTAGGTATTTTTAAATATGTACCCCTTTCTAAATTAAGTGATTGACAAATAGTCTCTTGAGATAGAAATTTCTGAGCCAAAAATAAACTCTTATTCTAACTTTTGCGCTTATGTTTTTCCATATAGAGAATAATTTCAATGGTTTTGTTGTGCAGCTCAACATGGCTGTCACTGCAATGTATGGGCAGTACAAGCTTCTGTTCAAGTCTTTTGTGCAAGGAGACAAACAATGTGTATAATACAAACAATATCATACGCACTAGCAAGAGACACTAACATCAGAGTAAATTTACGCTAAAGCGTCACAGCTTTTCATAGCAGTCCCTGTTTCACAGCTGGGTTAGATATTGTGAGACAAGAAGAGACAAAAAAAATCTGTGGTGATTTTAGGTTCTGTATACAAGTGACCAGCATGCTTTTGAAGTTACAGCACACAGTTTGATTTGTTGAGATACTCATTTCCTAATTAAAGTTGGGCTTAACATCAAGTGAAGCACAACAAATGTGTAAATAAAATTCTGTGGTCAGTATGGTCAGTCACAATTTTGCGTGGTTGTGTCCGTAGCAGATAAGAATCATATTTACTGTTGTCAAATTTATCACTTGAATAATTCAGTTTGTTCAGTCACTGTGACTTTTGGGCTCTTAGGGAAATTATGTGCTCACTCAGTGGTAAACATGACCTATGTTGACCGATGAAAGTGTTTTACATTGGCAAGCTTTTCTAATTTGCACAAAGCTTGGTTCTTCCAAAGTGGATGGGATTATTTGTTATTTAAAGTCCAAAGCAAGAAGGTAGATTTTGGTAAGTTTAGTTTTATCAGTGACGTTAAATTTTTTTTTGGATGCTTGTTTATTTCTCCAGGTTTTTTATTTGTATGTACTTTGTTTTTGCTTTTTCCCCAGCCACACATGTTTCAGGTCCCTCAGAAATTTTAACATCAGAAAAAGATGAGCAAAAGCAAAGTTATTATTTAAAACTGCCTTTTTCAAGTAATTATTCCAGTCAGAAAGCTAATAGAGAAAATGCAGAACAGTGTTGAAACTTCCTTTGAGATGATCAAAGCTACACATACTGATCTAACAATGATAAAATTATAAATAATTTTAAGAAATAAGCAAATGTTTCATTTGGATTCTTACTTGAAGCTCCCTTCTAATCGCCTTTAGGCAGTAAATCAACCACTTCTGGACTGTTCAAGGTCAGTGAACACTTGAACACTGCCAATCTAAATTCATTGACATCAATGGATCCTTGAGTCAAGTAGCATTTTACAAGACCAATTAAAAACTGACCTAACTCTCTACATGCTGAAGACGCAATGTCAAGTTGCGACAAATAAGAACACTTTGTAATCAAAGTTGATATGAGAGAAGACTGCTTTTGTTTTTCACTCACTGTTGATTTTGCACAAGTTAATGAGACAAATTTCAAAATATACAACCCTTAATTTATATCTAAGACAGTGATCATATTTAACAACCTAAAAAGAAACTTTTAAGATTTGTCATGTAGTTAAATTCACAACTGTAATTATGTTTGTGTTAGATAATCATCTTAAGCACAGCATTTAGAAAACAAACAATACTAATACTTACAGAGTTTGACACCATGTCCCTGAAACCTTGTAATTAGATCACCATGTAGAAACACAATGCATCAGAGCAACAAGCTAAGCTCATTATAAAACTAAAACTAAGGACCTTGTTAAATCCTCAGTTTTTTTTAGCACCCAATAACATAACAATTGTTGCGGAAATACATGAGGCAGTGCAGGGATAGCTAGAACTGAAAAGCAGATCTTCTGCTTTTGCTTGTTTGCTAAATTTTACATTTGCACATCTACAAATTATTATTTATTGTGTTCAGACATAAAAAATATAAAATGGTGTTTTTTAAATGAGGATTTCAATTAGCAAGGGGAAATAAAGCAATCCAAAGCAACCTTGCTGTAGGTGGAAAAAGTGATTCTTTTATAAATGACTTAACGTGTGCCACCTCTCAATGCAATAACCACTATGAAAGCACATAATGACAGCCTTTTTTCAATCAAAAATGAAATGATAAATTGAAATCTGCATTTTGAATTTGCACATTTACATTGTAATATAATGCATATTCTTAATTGGATAACTAGAACAAATTCTTTTACTGTTTGAATTTTGTTGGTACTTCATTTTGAAAGATGGGTCAAAGCTAAGGTGTTGCTGGAGGAAATTCTGATAGAACTAGCTTGTAATTAAAATAGTTGGGTATGCCATGCATCACTTCCGTGCCTGGAACGCCCAGCGCTTAATCATCATGATAGAAGCCAGGTCAACTTCTAATTAGGATCTGTGGAGTGATGTTTGATCTTTTATTATCCCAGAGTAATTTGATTGCATCTGACTTTGTGCAAATGTCAAACTTTGAATGTGTATATTATTAAAAGGGATCTTGCCTGGTAAACCTGATGCCTTCACCCGGAGGCCAACCAAATTATAACTGTCCATACTTATTTAAAATATTTAAAAATACAGTGGAAAAAAAAAGGCAGATAATTTTCTGTCCTTTTCCAGTTTATTTATTTCCAGAAGAAGATTTTCGTACCTGTTCTTATAAATAACTTGTATTTTTAAAATTATATATATTTTTAAGTAATACCAATGGATTTCCTACTATTAAAGCAAACATTAGTAAAGGCTTTCCTGTTTTTTTTTTCTTAAACAAAAAAATTAATGACTTTTTATCTTTAATTTCATCAAACAGGTTTGTTTTAACAATCTCCAACAGAGTGCAGGGACTCTAAATATTCATTTCATTCTGCAAAGCTCACTGAAATGTAAAGGATTTTAGAAAATTCTTTGTTAATTTACTGTCCTGGAAATGTTCCTGATTCATGTTCAGTCTACCCTAAAATGTCAAAAGGAACAAAAGATTTTTTAAAATTTGTGTTAGTTTGACAGGTTAAACAATGTATCTTTGCGATCAAATAAGCTGGCCAGGCTAATCCCAACAAAAGCATAATTTGCTCACTGTTGATCAGGTAAACTGTAGTCATTTCAAAAGTTTACTTTCTGATAGCATAATGTAACACACTTGCATCCTATTTACAAAATGTTTTGTTTGTTTTGCAGGTTTCTTTTTGAATAAATTGCTCCATGGACTTTTGAACCTTTATTTTAAATTCTAGCACCAATTTAATGGCAATTTAATGACCAATTTAACGAGTAGCCTTTAAATTAGTGCACCTACAATATTTGTCTAAACCAGTGACTGTGAACTGAACTGATCGCATATATAGAATATAAAATACCTTGTATATATCATTAATATGAAAATGGCCTGGCATAGGAATATAGGTACAAAACCTGTTTGCGTTCATAATGAGCCCAGCTCTTTATTGGAAGCAGAGAACAATATACATATGCCTCATGGTGTTGGTGTTGGCAACTGTCATACACAGATAATTTATTTGAGGTTATTTGATGCTATATATTTATATGTAATGCTGTGAAAATGTAATCTTTAAAAAAAACTAACTGCTGTACATTTATATGTATCACAGAAAGAAATATGTTCTTATTTTAGTCTGAACTCAGGAAAAAAGAACAATAAACAACAAGACACAAGGTCAAATGAATGCATTGGATCTTCTCGGCAATAAAATCAAGTCAATGTTTTAAGTGCATTTTGTGACGTTACAACCACAAATTGTGACGTGCAATTTTATTCCATTCTGAGAATCCAAAAATTACCTTTATGCCAATAGGAACAAATACTTGAAATGAACAAATATTTAAAATGTTTTTTCTGAACATATTTTAAAACCATATCAGACCTAAAACTTTACCCGTCTAATGGAAATGACCAGTTTTTTATTGTCACGCCTTAACTACATTGATGTAACCAAATTATTAAGGATTTACAGAGTCATTGCTTAGCACACTTTACAAAAAAGTGCGATGCCTCATTTTTTTTTTACATCTTACAAAAATAATCAGTATAATATAAAGTTAGATTAGGTTGCCTCACAGTTTTGAGTGAAATCACATGAACCTCACATTAAAAGAAGTGTATGAGTCTGCACTCCTCCAACATGCTCTTTGGTAGCAACAACACAAACTCAGTTTTGGTTTGATCCTTTATAAATATAGGTCAAATATTTAGCTGTCTTTTATGGCTGAGTAACCTTCCACTGTAAAGTAGCTCTAAAGAGTCTTTCAAAACCTTTCAGGTTCTCATCGGGAGCCATTATTTTATTCTGAGATGTGGCAGAATATAGCAATGAGATGATTTGAATGACTTGGCAACGCTCACTCAACCTGTAAAAAAGTATAAAAATGATAGCTATTCAAGAAACTTTGAAATTTGACCTCCTGCAGATCACCATTAAAAGAGCAAGCGACTGATTAATTACTGAGGGACAAAGGGAACGCCAGTGACAGATGGAGAACTGGTAAAGTATTTATCCTCTTTAGGTTCGACTCTGCAGGCTCCCCGACTGGAGTAATCACTCTGCCCGGGCAGCCCTACATCTTCAGGTCCTTGTCGGGCTTTATTTCTGGCCTTTGATCACAGATGCCTCCTAGAGCATAACAAATTACGCTGATGCAACTTTGTACTAAGATTCTCAATTATTTTGTTAGTGTGAAAAAAAATCTGAAATATTAAATAACAATGAGAAACAGCATGACAAGAAGAAAAGTGCTTTCATCTACACTGCTCAAAATCTTAAACTGAAAGGGGTGACTATTAGACACAATGGACAATATTTAGATAACCTGAACACATTCAGTGTATTAAATAGTCCACTAAAAGGCATTTGTAGCCCAGCTGAGTATCGCTACCTAAAAAACAGAATATTGACATTTTATGTTTCTACTCCTGTGTTTCACATTACAACTTGCCTACCTCAAGGATGTGTTGCCTTGTCTATTTTTTTTATCCAGGCAATTGCCAAGTGGTTTTATTTCCATGAGAATATGAGCCTGTGTATGTTTTACAGACTGAACATAACTTTATCCACAATTTGACTGCTAAAAAAATCTTAGATCGATCAGTTTCTCCTTCTTTTTTTCACAAAAATAAAATTTATTTTCCACCAAAAGTTTCCTGCTATTGTATGCTACATCAACTTTTGGATACTTTGTCACATTAAAATGACAGACTAAGATATAAGAAATTGAAGGAAATGCAGTGCCACAAAGTACGCTCACAAGTGACATGATTAGTAATTCACCAGTGTGTAATTTAGTATCAATATTATTATGCTAATAACATACATTTTTATTTTTATATTTTTTTTATCTGTTAAAAACTGACCACAAATTATTGCCATTGCTTCTTTGTCGGCCATGTTTATTTACTCTGAACTCATGTTTGATCTCTGGCGAGATTCTCCGTCTGAATGTTTGAGTGAAATCTACTAGTGTAATGTGTTGAATTTGTTGTGTGGCTGTAGGACCTGTTTATATATATATATATGATTTTTTTATTATTATTTTTAAACCAACCAAGAATTTTAATCCTGCCATGTGAACCACACATAATCTGTTGGGAAAGAAAAACATTGATCAAAGAAGCAGCCAAGAGGCCGGCAAATCTGGGAAAGTAGCCAAGATTCACCACTCAATTTGGAGATATTTTTGTCAGAATGACCATTTGTCTTACATTCTACAAATTTAGCCTGTATGGAAGAGAAGGCTAATTCAACTATTATTAAATTGCTAAAGGGAAAATGGCAAACATATGAAAGAAAAAGCTCTGATCAGATGAGATCACAACAAAATTTTTGTGCAGAAATGAAAAGTATTCTGTTTGGTCGACGGAAAAATATGCAGCTCCCAACAGTAAACATGGTGGTGGCACATCAGCCTGTGGGATCATTATCTCAGCAGTACTAAAAAGATCTTTAAAACATATAGGAAGATGGATGGAACTAAATACAGGATTATTAATAGTTTTGGCTGATAATCTGGGTCTGTTATTAAAAAGCCAATAAAATATCATAAAAACAATGTATCTGTTATGTCAAGCAAAGAAGTGATTTACACACTTTCTCCCTTTGGGTATGAATTTAGTCAGTTAGCCTGAACGCACCATTGACTTCAAAAACTATTTTCATCTTTCAAATATGTTGTACTATCACTTTGTCTATGTCCGGTAATGGCCTGGTCACCTGCAAAATCATAACCATAATCATAACCGGGGTCTTCCACCTCAGGTTGCTGCCTGCAGGTATGGCCATTATTTCAGCTCCTGTGCATAGAGAAGTGAACTCCCAGGTTAGCAGAAGGCAGTGAAACACAGGAGTGACTGTCATCCCATTCAATTACTCGTCACCCCTGCACATACCAGTGGTGGGACTGGAGAAGACCACATGAGACACACAATTACACTTGTCTCATGTGATCAGAAAAAAGATTCTGATCACTGCAGAGCCATATCACACAGCTGACTGCTCCTTGCTAACTATTTATCTCTTAGAATTACACAAAGTGTGCACTGATTTTTTTAAATTTTTTTAATTACTGAAGGATTTTTGCCAACACACATTCAAAGTTGGGCTAAAGTCTCTGAATAGAACCTAAAAGGCCATCCAATCCATGCTTAGCATTAATGCAATGGCACAGAAAGGAAAAAAATAAATAAATATTTTCAATGTATTCATCGTTGTTTGAACTTATTCTAAATTTGACCATGAGAATATTTCAAGCTAAAAAAGTGTGAAAAAGATTCAATAACTGATTGAATATAAAAGACTAACTTCTTGCTGATGTAATTTTCCACATAATTAAATTATTATTGATAATTTTTTTTATTGCTTTAAGAATTATGTTTTTGTGCTTTGATAAAATTAAAGACATTAGGAAGCTCCCAGGAGAAAAAAAAATAAACACATTTTTAACCAGCACAGTTTCAGTTAGAAGTTTGCATAAATGTCATTTTAATTTAGGGGATTTTAATGAGTGATTTGACCACTTCTTTTTAATATTGACCTGAGAAACAGCATAAACTTTAACTAGTTTTTCTAAAAACAGGATTATAGTGGAGTAAGAATTTATTACTCATGTTTCCTAGACCATGTTTTGTCAAGTATTTCCATACAGATTTATATTCAAAACGTATTTAGATTCACTCCTGCTAATATTTGGTCAAATGTCTGTAAGTTATAGAGAAACCATGTGGCCTGCAGTAAAGTCCTGCACATATCTGACTGAATATTTCTGAGTCATAATAGGTCATTTAAGTTGGTTGATAAGCTGGTATCATTTTTTCACACAGTCCATACATTTTTAATAGGGATGAATTAGGGGCCATTCAGAAGTTTAATGTCATTTTACTTTATCTTTTGAAAAATGACCTGGTAATTATGGTGGCATAATTGGCTTAGTTGTGGCCGATCTTAGTCTTGTTTGGTAATTTTTAAAAATTTACTTGAACTTGTAAGGAGCTGCATGTTTAAGTGGAGCTTGAGGGTGTTGATTTTGGATCTGACCGAGTGCGATTCATCAGCTCTTGTGTCCCAGCAGGCTTGTTATAATCTTGATGGTTCCTGGATTGTTCTTGAACATCCTAAGCTTTCCGTTTATGTCTCTTTGAGTAAAAGACAAATGGACTGAAATTATATTTGGCTTTTCTCTCAATTCTAACAATGCAAAGTGGTTTACACTGGAGTCAACTTCACCCAGTCACAGACACATTTTTGTCCATAGATAGAACTGCAAGCAACTTGGGGTGAAGTGTCTTGTTTAACAAGCTTTGTTTGAAGAAATACACATGTGGCACAAGAAAGCTGGAATATAACCCTCAAAGATTAATTTGCAAGACAACTATTCTACCCACTGAGTCACTGTCGACTGGATCTTTGAATCTTGGACACAGTTGGGTGTTTCACTGGCTTCCACTACTTCCAATAACTCTAAATGTATTATTTTTTTAAGCAGGCTATTATGACTCTTCTGAATTGGTGCTTTTAAATCAAATAAATCATAAACATATTGAAATTAATATGACATTCATACCACTTGTGAGAGAATGTAAACTTTGGTTGGACTGGTTCGATATTTGAGTTCTAGTTATTATGAATAAATTAGTTAGTAAATCTTTGGGAAAAACCCAAAATATTGCTCCTATGATAAACAGACTGGTTCACTCATTAAAATTTATGGAGTTGGCTACCAAGGAGTGTGTTAGTCCAACATGTTCATCACAGAGCCCTGGGAACTCGAGAAATAATGTTCATGCCTTCTGCAGAAACATTTTTACACCTCCCTTCGCTCATTTGTTTTGTTGACTTAGTAAAAATAAACCTGTGTTTCCAGCAGTCCCCATCAGAAACCTTTTTGACAGCCCACTGCTGGGGCAACAGTTACATGGACAGAGTAAATACCCAAAGAAAAACAGAACTTAAGGAAAGTCAAGTTGACAAATGTCCAGCAAAACAACAGACTTCATTTACAAATATGGAGTCAATTATTTCTGGAATGAAAGATCGTCACTTGCATGGATTTACATGAAAATTTGAATCCTGAGAAATTTGCAGTAATACGTAATTCTTACTGCGATCTCTTGCTAAACTGTTAATACACTTAAATTTGTTGTACGCGTCAGGTTGCAACCATCAATTTGATCTATTTTCTGGTATTTTTCTTGGCCTATTTTCAAAAAACTAGTTCAACAAACTTCAAGATGTCAAAAATTTGTGATTGTAATGAGACAAAATGCAAAAAAATATTTAGGGGCACGGGCACTTTTAAATGCAGTGCCAATGATTATTTGAAAGAAATCAAAACCCTGCAGAAACACGACCCATGAGGTTCTGTTCAATTCATAACAAATTAATGTTACATAAGGACCAATCTGTGCAGTACAGATTATTTTAAGAATCCAAATGCAATCCAAATAGATGCATACCAGTAAAATAAAGCAGGAAACCATTGTGTTTATTTACTTTCTTGTTTTACAAGAAAGAATCAAAAATTGTAAGTAAGTAAGGCCCCCAGTGGAGCTTCTTCAACCAGAGCTAAACAAACAGCATTGTTCCAAGCCATCAGAAGAACAATGTTGTTGTTTATCAGCCAGTGCGATTATTCTTAGAAACACTGTTCCTTCAGGCCATGCTTCTGTGAAGTTTGAATCACATCAGGGGTAGGTGGTTTATCAGCAGCTGTTTACTCAGAAAGCTGAAACTCTTCCAAACATGGCAGAGCTTGAGATTTTAAGCTTTCTGATGCCGATGACATACAAAGCTCTTAATATTTAACTAACCTAAAAACCAATGTTGAGAAAAATAACATTTTTGCATGATGAAAGCAAAATTACCATGCTGTTTTGACTCTTTTTGAAGAATATCACATGCTTACCTCAAGCTACTCATGTTATATACGGTTTTACATTAGTTACAAGAATATAACAAATATCCTGATTTTAAAATATACACTACACAATATGTCACTGTTGAAAGGGTAACATTGGAGAACGACAAATGTGTAAGGAAATGTCTGGTTAGTGGGAACCAAAAATGAACCTTTTGGCCTTTATGTAAAACCCTAAAAGCTATCACTGCATGTTGTCCTGATCCCCTCTATATGTGATGCAAAAAAAAAACACAAAAAAAACAAGACCATTAATTTACCATATCTGTTCTGAAAGAGTGTGGAGCTTTCCCTCAGCACAGACAGGTAAAGTGGGCTCAATATCTGTAATTTTTTTTGTGTGTGTCATTTTATTGTCACTTCATGATGTAGTGCTGAGTTCATCATTCTCAGGTTGAAACATGAGTAAATGAGAAACAAATGCACAGATTGTTAAAACTTTTTTGGGACAGCTGCAGTTTTCAGCTCTCATTCTTAAAATTTCACGCATAGACGAGTGTGATTGAACTAATCCTAAAAATATATTGTTGATGCACATTTTTAAACTATGTCCTTCTGTTTAGTTGACTAAGTTTCGCTCATAAGTTAATGAACAGATTAATGTGGATTTCATCTCATAGAGCGACAACAGATTATCAAACACTGATTATCCCTTCAGGCTTGTTGAACGAAGATGTTTTGCTGGTAAATAGTAAATTATAATAACAAAAGACTGTTGAGGGTATGTTTTCAGTATTTTGAATTTTCAGGCAGAGGGAATATCCTTCTCATTCAGAAACTTCCTACTGTAAACTTTTCTTTTTGTTCTCTGATTATGTCTTTTTTCTTTAATTTTATATCTTTTTTTTAAACATTCTGTGTAAGAAGCTGATCTGAATGAGCTGAATCAGGTCTTTTGGAGATGGATTGACTGCCTGATGATAATCTTATGAACTTCCAGAAACATGAATGCTGTAATTGACGATGCACCTCATCACTCATAAATTAAACCTGAGGGTGTGTGGTATGGGGGAGGGCTCTGTGCATAATTAGGCCTCGGCAGCACACATATCATTTAATTAAAAGCTGCTGTGACAAAGGAAGCATGTCTCCAAACATTCAAGCTCAGGGCGAGAAGGTGAGGGTGGATCTCAGTAAACGCAGCAAATTGGCGTTTGAGAAATGCAGAAACAGCAACATAAACACAAGCAGAAACAATATAAACACAATCATTAAAAGTGTGATGCTGTTATTTTGAGGTTCTTCACTTGGCTGAAAAGAAAGTAAAAGAAAAGAGAGGCTATTTGGATTTGACATGGTGTAAAGGTTTTTGCTTTTTGTGCTGTCTGTTTCTGATATAAAGATGGCAGCAGCAAGTCCTTTAGGTCAGGGCCTTCATGGATTGAACTTGTTTGACCTGAAAGTCCCAAAGCTGCTCTATTGGATTTTGATCTGGGAAATGTGGAGCCTAATGTTCTGTACATACAGCAGGCAAATCAGACCCTTATCTCACTTTTTCATGGCAATCTGAATGGCCCAACTCCAATCTTTTTACCTTCCCAAAAATGGTGCCATTTCCATGGGCGATACTAAATTAAATACATAAAATAAATACACCGATATCTATCAAAGCGACTTCTTTGTTGATGGGAGACATGCATCATAATTCTCCTCCAAAAGAAGCAAGACGTTATAAATCTGAGTTATGGCTGAAAATTATAATTCGAAAATTATGAAATCTGTTTGTGTCACTGAAACACATCACAAACCCAGGCAGCTGACATTGCTGATTAAGTTTAAAACAGATCCACTGACAGCAGCATCCATGATTATGTTCTTAACATTGCGCTGTTGTGACATCTATGTTTTTCTGCATCTGTGGGTGTCTTTGGGGTCATAGGCCATTCACATCATTCAGAACTATCATACAAAAAGTTGATTTCTTTGAGCATCAAGACCTGCTGTATGAACTTTGACCAAGGAAACACCTGAAACTAACTACAGAATATTTTTGTCTTATCGCAGGGTGCATTATCCTGAGAAGTAAGGCAGGAGGATTAATGTTTGATGTGTTAATGTATTTGTATTGATAAAATTTCTGTTGTTTTATTTCAACTGACAATAAAATGGAAGTGCAGAAAGATCAGGAAGCATAAGCAGTAAGATGAAAATCCTGAAATCCTCCAATCATTCACTGGACCTCCCTCTCTGATGTTTTGAGAAAATGTAAT
Source organism: Poeciliopsis prolifica (assembly GCF_027474105.1). Lineage (NCBI taxonomy): Eukaryota > Metazoa > Chordata > Actinopteri > Cyprinodontiformes > Poeciliidae > Poeciliopsis > Poeciliopsis prolifica. The sequence continues at coordinate 16,339,159 of NW_026562382.1, forward strand.
TAAAGGGATCAGAGAGGCATAAGACTTAACAGTGAGAGACTGGTTTTCTTTTGGCACTGCATCGCTGGCTGAAAGTTTACTCTTTGTTTGTTTGCATCTTCTCTGCCGTGATCTATCTAGTTTTAATGTGCAGTGGAGATTGCTTTTGTTGTGCTGCTTGTTGTTATTTCAGTGCCTTTTGGTGCAATTTATCCAGCTTAAGTGTTCAGCCAAACCTTGCTGAAAAGGACAATTTGTGTGTTTCGTCATGCTCCAGGAGCCATGTTTAATTTCAGTCTTTTCCTGTTTTGCGGCGAGGTCTGCACACGCTGTTGCCCTCCCATTTAAAATCTGCTTTGTGAACATAAAATAAATAGTAAACTTAGCAGAGCCTCCCCCTTGGGTACCACAGACCCCCCTGCGGTGCGCATAAGGCAGAAATAAAGGAGCTGTGGGGGACTGGTTCCTCCTGAGGGGTCAACAGACACAGATGCCGACAGATCAAGAGAGTGATTATTCACAGTCTAAGAGATTCTCTGGTGCTTGTGTTTGTTGGGTCCCCCGAGAGTCGAATCATTCCAAATCACACCTCCATAAATTGCACACTCATATTTGGCACAGTTTGAAACCAGCAACAACTAAGGTGTTCCTGATGATGAAAGGTTGCTTATCAGAAAGGATGGAACTACTGAGCTGGAAAAAAAAAAGCTTTGAGCTGCGCTGTAATTTACGATTCATCTTATTTTGAAGAACTGCTTTTCATGTTTGTATTTGGATTATAATTCAAGGATTCCTTTTGTGTCCCTTTCATGGCAATGACTTCACTTTCTGAGCTAAATTTTGGACTAGGATCTAAAGTAAAATGTGTCCAAACATGTTTTTATTCAAAAAATGAAGCCGTTTTAACAGTTAAATTGTGTGAGTGATGCTCTCTTTGGAGAAACAACTCGCTGATGTTTGTTCAAACAGCAGCGAGTTGTTTTTTTTGTTTATTTCTGATGTCAGCAAATAGTGTCTGTTCACATTGAATCAACAGAAGTTCAAACAACAAAATTGGAATTATGTTTTCTGTTGTTTCTGGAAATGTTTAGCCGTTTCAAAATTATCTAGGCTTCTGTTCAGAGGTTTCATGCACTTCTCATCAGCCTGGGAATTTCAATGCTGCATTTGAACTATTAATGCAGCTTTCATTTTCTCTAGTGCACACAGCATCAACCAATATGTCTCAAATATGCATACACCCCTGCTATTATTTGTTTAAAGAAACTTTAGCAAGTTGCACTTCAGTCGCATACATTTGATGGCAATTAACAACCTTCCATAGGAAATATGACTGAATATTAGATCACTCCTTCTGACAGAATTGAGTTTATTTGATTTGGTTGGTTGGATTCCTGTTATGAACCCAGTTTTTAGGCAGAGTTCAGAAATTTCTCACAAGGCTGAGTTCAGAGCTTTGGGAAGAAGCTTAATGTTAGCCTACTTTATCTGTTCCAAAAGCAGTTATGATGTGTGTTTAGGATCATTGTCCTCTTGGAACAACAGAGAGGATTGAGAGGTGCTGATCCAAAACATACAGCTGCTTGTTGAAAACTCCTGCTACATGCACGGAAACGCCAAATCCTGTTTGGGGAAAAAGCTTGTCCACCTAAATTTAAAGTTTACATAAACTGAGCACCATTGTGTTCATTTTTCCCTGCTTTGCTCATCGTCCAGATTCAGGTCAGTTTTTATTGATATCCCACGGGAAAATTGGTTAGCTTGAGTTACAGTAAATCATTTATACCTTTGCCAAACCAAAACTTTCCAACTTGGGAAAACATTAAATGCATATAGTGTTTCATTTAACTATTTAAAAAAATGACTCACTGAAACTGTTAGGGTGATAAAATCTTTCCAATCTTTACATTTTCACAATTACCCACTCACAAATGTTGTCGTATAGTTTACACCAAGAGTTAATTAATGTTGTTGTTACTCTAATTAATAGCGCAAAGCCAGGAGGAAGAAAATTCACCTGTAAGCTTAAATGAACTTGCGCAATAATTCTGCACTGTTGGATTTCTCAACAACAAGCTGTTTTGTCTTGTTTGTTTTCAGCCTGGAAACAAAGTGTTAACAGCAGATTTCTCTGGCACACAAAACTCAGAGCAGTTTCAGTGAGTTGTCATTCAAAAGCAATTTACGAAGCAGTAGGATCTCATTATTACACCAATTTGATTCCAATTAGAAGAAATGAATCAAATTATCTTTTTCACGGCCGGCTGCAAAATAAGTGGTTGAGAAATGAACAAGACTGACATATATAACTACATTATATCAGCAAATTGATCAGACATTTTTGGTTTCAAACATTGATTGGTCTATTTCTTTTAACTACAAGGACAAAAGGTGAAACAGCTTAAAGTAAGATTTAATTCGATAGGAATTATTGTCCCTTTTTGTTTTAAGTTGTACTTTAGCCACATGTTTAACCATGAATCTGTAAATTTGCCAAACAAATTAATTGGAAGAAAAATGTCTTAGTATTCAATAGGTATTGCATACACGATCAGTTAGTGAATTCTGTTTATTAGAATTGTAATTGAAGTAACAAGGTTTCTTAGAGGCAGAATTATTATCAATTCCTGTCAAGTTTTATTTTTACTTGAAGCACCACAAGCTTTTGCTGAAAAAGTACAATTTTGTACCTACTTTCACCTGTTTTTGTTCACATTTTCTTCCCATAACTTCACTTGCATATCCATTTAAAATATTCAACAGTTTCCACAATCTGTCAAAGTCTGTGGTCAGCTTTAACTCCTGCAAGAAGCACATTCCAAGATCCAGTTCAAAGCTGACAGAAGTCTTCCCAGAAAAGGTATCAGCAGTTTTGTTTCCTTTCTGCCCACATTTTGCTTTCCTCCTTACAGCAGATTTAAAAAATTAAACAACCAGACCCCTGTCACAAAAAAGCTGATGCTATTAAGCAGCAACTGCCAAGTCCAATAGAGGTCCAATAGAGGTTCACCACAACCACATTATATCAGCCAAATATAATGGAACATGTCTAAATATAAAGTTGCCGTGGTAAGTTTCAAATTAACCGTGTGTGCATATTACTTGAATGAGTGTTTTTATAAGTGAGTATGTTTTCAACAGTGTGCAGGAGTTTTGCATTTCTGTGACATGCAGCTTAAACTGACAATAAATTAGAAGAGAATAAGTGAAGGCTGGCAACTTTTTGACAGTGAGAAACGGTTGAATCTTCTAGAATTAGCACCCTGGAAGTGAAGGGAAAAATAAAGGATCTGCTTACATTGCATGCAAAAAATCCTTTTTGGGATCACTTGATCTCAATAGAACACATTTTATGGCCTTGCCAAAACAAAAGTTTACCCTTCGTCGCTGGTGCTCTCAGCTTTCTGCTATACTAAAATTATTTCAGCTCAGTTGACAGCTGAACCATTGACACCACTTTTGGTATTTTGTAGCTTTTAGCGAAAATCTGTTTTCATCTTTCTGTGTGTTTTTTTTTTTCAAATTTTGATTTTTATTCTATTTATTGGTATGATTGTGCAAAATTTTGTGAAAGACTCAACTGACCATGACTCTGGGCGAGTATTTGTTTTCAGCTGGAAGTTAGACTGACCAAGGTTATTGATGGATAGTAAATAGGACACATTATCTCTAATATGTGAAAATCTGTCATGTGAACATTCTGTATTTCCTTGGGGCTGACAAGAGAATCATTGTGATGGGTCAGTTTATCTCTGAAACTAGAGTTCCTTCAGGGTCTTCCCAGGCTGCAGGGGTCAGCGTCTATCAAAAGTGATCCAAGCTGAGTACAGTGATGGACCTTTAACAGGGTCACAGGCAACCATGGCTCACTGATGCATGTAGTCTCGGCAAGCAAAGAAGCTACTGGAGCCTGAACTGTTTTTAAATAGTTTGAGCCGATTCTGAGTAAAAGGTGTCAGAATACCAAGAGCAACACATTTAGGTGCAAATGTAACAGAGTTTATGTTGTAGAATCCCACTTGCTTTATATATTATCAGTGCAATGGGAAATAGCGCCTCCTCTCTGTGTGGCTGGTTATATGTTGCTGGCCTCTGTAATCAGTGCCAGTCTATGGAAGCTGCACGAGAGGTGAGTTTCATTCCTCAGCACACAGCAAGGAAAAGTGTTAGAAACACAAAGTATCATTCTTAATAACTTACATCAATAGTGTGCAACTACTATTTATGATTTGTGTGCCTGGCATCAATTTTGCACTTTTAGTTTTGTTAATATTTTGTAAAACACTTTCTGTGCTAAGTTAAAGTCAACATGACGCTCTGTTGTAGTGTGCTGAGGGAAGCTGAACCATTGCATTGATTCCAACCCGATCTGTTCTCATTCAGGTACATCATTTATTATTGTATTTTTTATTGAATGTTAAAATATTAATGTACTGTAATCAGTGCCAGTCTATGGAAGCTGCACGAGAGTGTGCTGAGGGAAGCTGAACCATTGCATTGATTCCAACCGATCTGTTCTCATTCAGGAAATAAACTGCCTGTTCACCCAGAACTCCTGGTCTTCACTAAAACATCTACACAACGCAGAGTCGAGGGGTTACTTGGGTCGGCCTGGTACAGTGGTGTGAAGCAGAACCCGGTTACATTGGTGCCGTGACCCGAGCTTCTGCAATCCTGTATCTGCAGCGGTGCTGTCTATTTCCTGGACAGTCGTTGGAGTCACCACATGGACGGTGGGAAACCCCGTGGAATTTCCCTTCCTTCCACCATTTTCTGTTTTCTATTGGAACACTGAGGTGGGATTCTGCACATCTGGTTGTTTACAAAAAAAAAAAAAAAGAACTGATCTGAATCATGACAGACTTTCCTGGTTTTGGCAGAGGGAGGGGGACAGTTAGTTTTACCCCGCTGCAGTCGCTCGGTAGGGGTAGAGCAGGTTTGCTGGCAGCCCCAGTCTCATCCACACCGAGGCCCACCTTTGCTGAGCTGAATGATAAACCTGTTGATGGTGACTGTGATGATTCCAATCATTCTGAATCAGATACCAGACCTACTAAAGAAAGCCTTTATGCAGAGATAGCAACGCAAATTGGGGTTTCTATTGGAGAAAGCATTGCCTCTTGTATTGAGTCTCGCTTGGGATGTGGACTGGGGAACAGCGTTCTTGGGTCTGCCAGTAATGTGCTCTCTGAACCTTCACTTTTGAATGTGATTGTGAAATCTGATGTTAAGGAACCTGTGTGTTTTAGAGGGGATGGTTGTGACACCTGCAGTGTTCGGGAATGGGAGGAAATGATGATGACCTATTTGAAGAAAAAAGGGATACAGGTAGCTGAACAAGCTGATGAAGTGCTCAGTAAACTGGCAGGGAGGGCAAAAGAGGTAGTCAGGGTGGGCATACGAAGTAATCCATCCTTATGTCTTAAGGTAGGCCCAGAACCTATTTTTGAGATCTTAAAACAGCACTTCAGTGACACTGCCTGTTCAAGCATGCCTTTGGCTGATTTTTATGCAACATTACCTAACTTAGGTGAAACACCTTTCGATTACTGGCTCCGGCTGAACAGAGCCATGGAACTCACAGAGGACTGTCTCAAAAGACAGAATAAGTCCTTTGCATATTTGACAAAAGAACTGACTGCAATGTTCATTCGTCACTGTCCAGACTCAGAACTGTCTCTTATCTTCAAATGCAAGCCCTTACAGCAGTGGACACCTGCTGATGTACACGAGAAGTTGCTGGAGCATAGCAAAGATCAGAAGTGTGGCCATCAGCTGAGTGCATCCAGTGCCTTAAGTTTTCAGCGACAGGAGGTGAGTCTTCATGTGCCAGAGGCTAAATGCGGCAGTAAATGTACCACACCATCACCAACCTCTACATCAGTGCTATCTACTGGACTTAATGCACCGGCGCCTGCTGATCGTCTTGATCATTTGATAGCTCGGCTGGAGGAAGTCCTGGAGGGTCTGCCTCGACAAACAAAGCCACCTGCTAAAGATGATGTCAGAACTCATCGAATCCAAGCACACAAAGTCATGCCCTGTGTAATTTGTGGTGACACTGAACACTCTACCTTTTACCACTGTAGGGCCAATCAGCTGTGCTTCCTCTGCTATGCAGCTGATCACACACGGGCTCGGTGTCCCAGGGCTGTGACTAACAAAGCGAGAGGGCCTGAATCAGCTGCCCAGCAACTGGGAAACTAGTTGGCCTACATGTGGAGGGGGCAAGTGTTAGGCCTGAAATTGCACCCCAAAAGACTGATTTTGATGATCTGGAGTCAGTATACCAAACTGTCTATGAGGAACATCAGCTTGGTCATCGTCCAGTACTTCAGAACACCCAAAGACTGAAACAACATGATGAACTGTTCTATGAAAATGTGACCCTTGGTGGCAAAGTATCTGTCAAAGCAATGCTTGATAGTGGCTCCATGGCCTGCACCCTCAGTACTGATCTGATGCCCCACCTCTTAGATCATGCAGTGTTGCAGATCCCCACCTTGCAACCCACTGATGTTTGTACTGATTGGTTGTGGTGGTTCAAGGACAATCCCATCAGTGTGTGTGTGACATTACAGTGGAAATGTATGGCTGCAAAGTTGTGTGCCTATGCTGGTGGTTGCAGGACAAAGCGAGGATCTCATCATAGGCAGCAACCTTATGAGGCATTTGGTCAGTTGCCTGAAGACGAAGGACAAGTTGGGGGTGGGATGCAGCAAGGTCTTGACTACAGAGGATGTGTCTGAGCACAATGTGCTAAGTTTAATGTCAGGAGTGGTGGTTCCAGAGAGTGTCAATGATAAGATTGGAACTGTCAAGATAAAGAGAGCCATAACCTTGGAACCTTTGACAGAGCACCTGGTCTGGGGCAGGCTGCAGCTAGGAGGAGGAGGAGGTGGGCAGTGCTGTTGTGATAGAACCCACAGCAACAAGGTCAAGGCCAAGGTCAGTATGGTCGGAAGAACTGTGGCACATCTTGGAAGTGATGGGTGGCTCCCTGTAAAAGTGTTAAATCCCTGTGACAAACCAATGACTTTAAAACGAAACATGAGGTTAGCTGATGTGTTCACCTGCTCAGCAGTGACGAGCTTCAGCTCCACTGATTCCTGCTTACAACAGAATGTACAAACTGCCAACTACTGACTCAGTAAGGTGCAACGATGAGCAGAGTCTCGTCACTGACGTCTCTACCTTACCTGATCGTCCAACTTCAGAGCGAGTAATAGGTGACAGTAGCTCTGTACATACTGTGCTGCAAAATCTGGGACTGTCTGACATTGATATCAACTCCTGTGAAGTGTCACAAGCTAGCAAAGAGAAACTAGTTGACCTCATAGCCCAGTTTGAGTCCATTTTCTCGAGAGACAAGCTAGATTGCGGAAAAGCCACAGGGTACCTTCATAGGATTCGAGTGGTGGATGACAAGCCCTTCCGGTTGCCTTGCCGACGTGTGCCACCGAGTCATTATGACAAATTGAGACAAGCTCTGAATGAAATGGAGGAAAGGGAAATAATTCGAAAGTCATGCAGTGAATTTGCATCACCTTTGGTCCTAGTTTGGAAGAAGTCTGGTGATTTAAGGATATGTAACGACTTTCGCTGGCTCAACGCTAGAACTGTCAAAGATGCCCATCCCCTTCCACATCCAGCAGATGCACTGGCTGCTTTAGGAGGGAATGGATTTTTCTCTACAATGGACCTGACTTCAGACTATAATGTGGAGGTGCATGAACAGGACCGCAAGTACACAGCTTTCACATCACCTTTCGGGTTATATGAGTACAATCGTATGCCTCAGGGACTATGCAACAGTCCGGCGACTTTTATGAGGATGATGTTGGGCATTTTTGGAGATCAGAACTTCCTCAGTGTGCTGTGTTATCTTGATGATGTCCTGGTTTTTGCCCCCACTGAAGAAGTGGCACTGCAGCGTTTGCATATGGTGTTCCAGAGGCTGCAGGCTCACAATCTTAAGTTGGCTCCAAAGAAATGCCACTTCTTGAGGCAGTCTGTGAAATTCCTTGGACACATTGTTAGTGCTGATGGGATTCAGTCAGATCCGGAGAAAATAGCTTCCATTACATCCCTTACGGAAGCAAACCTCATGGAAGATGGTTCTAAGGTTCCATCTCAGCAGAGGATCCGCTCGTTCCTGGGAATGGTCATGTATTACCAACAATTTATTGAGAACTGTTCATCCATTGCAAAACCTCTGTTCCGGATGACATCTGGGGAAAAAGGCCCACGTGGTCCAGGGAGAAAGCGCCGACAGGCACATGCAAGGCTGCGTGAGGAGGATTGGACAGATGACTGCAGGACGGCGTTCTTCAAGTTGAAGCAGGCTTTGTTGGATCGAGTGCTCCTGGCTCATCCGAACTTTGAGGAGCCCTTCCTTCTATCAGTTGATGCCTCCAGCGGTGGCCTTGGTGCTGTGTTGTCACAAGTTCCGGCTGGAGCTTCAACATCAAGGCCAATCGCCTTTGCTAGTAAGACACTTAGTCACGCACAGTCCAAGTATCCAGCACATAGGTTGGAGTTCTTTGCCTTGAAGTGGGCAGTGTGCGATAAGTTTCATCATTGGCTGAGGGGTCATCAGTTTACAGTATGGACCGATAATAACCCTTTGACTTACATACTGTCTAAGCCAAGATTGGATGCATGCGAGCAAAGGTGGATTGCGAAACTGGCACCTTTCCAGTTTGATATAAAATACATCCCTGGTCCTAAAAATATAGTTGCTGATGCGCTGAGCAGGGAACCCTTTGTGCAGCCCACTGCCTCCCATCGTTTAATAAGAGTCCCATACAATGATCTGCTGGCTGAAGCAGAGGCAGTTGCCACAGGGGGGGTGCAGGAGGCCTTCAGATGGACAGTTCATTCACCTGAAGAGTTCTCAGGTGATGACCAACCTATTGTTTGTCGGTCCACAGTTGTTGCACAGGCAGGAGGGCTGACCTCTTCTGAGGTGGGAGCTGTCCTTCAGGTTCATAAAGAACATGAGTCCAAGGTGTGGCCACACGCTCTTCTTCTGCCTCAGTTATCACAGACTTTGCTCACATCAAACCATATTGATTCTGACATCTTATCGCATGAGGAGCTGGTGAGGCAGCAGCGGTGTGATGATGCACTGTGTAGAGCAATCTTTTATGTGTGGGAAGGGGGCGAAGACCATCAAGGAGAGAGCGTGCCAAAGAAGCGACTGAAACAAACAGACTTCTGAAGGTATGGCACAAGCTGACTGTGAAAAACGGTGTATTGTATCGAGTCGCCAAGAATCCTGTAACAAAGACAAAAACCTACCTGTATGTTGTCCCACCTGCCCTGCGTCCTGCTGTACTGAAGGGAGTCCATGATGAGGCAGGTCACCAAGGCCAGCAACGAACCCTTTATCTGGCTAGGCAAAGATTTCACTGGTCTGGCATGGCTAAACATGTGGCAGAGTATGTGCGGTGCTGCAAGCGATGCATTGTTAGCAAGTCCCCTGAGCCAGAGGCTAGAGCACCTTTAGAGAACATCAAGACATCAGAGCCCCTTGAACTGGTCTGCATAGACTTTTGGTCAGCTGAGGACTCTGCTAACAAATCAGTGGATGTGCTTGTGGTCACAGACCATTTTACAAAGATGGCGCATGCCTTCTTGTGCCCCAACCAGTCTGCCAAGGCAGTGGCGCACCAACTGTGGCATAACTATTTCTGCGTTTATGGCTTTCCAGCACGCTTACACTCTGATCAGGGAGCAAATTTCGAGAGTGCACTTATCTCTGAACTACTGAGTGTTGCTGGTGTCCAGAAGTCCCACACGACTCCATATCACCCAATGGGTAATGGTTCTTGTGAAAGGATGAACCGGACCTTGGGCAATATGATTCGTGCCTTGCCCCCGAAAGCTAAGCAAAAATGGCCTGATGTGCTGAAAGCCCTCACCTTTGCATACAACTGCACTATCCATGAAACAACCGGCTTTGCTCCATTTCTGTTGATGTTTGGCAGGGTGCCGAGACTCCCAATTGATATAGTCTTCGGCTCTGTCATTGACCATCATGACGTCACAGATTATGACCGATATGTCCAGGCGCTTAGGAAAGACCTCAAGGAGGCAATGGACATTGCACAAAGGACGGCGAGCAAACAATTGCAGCGCCACACGGATCTCTACAACCGTAAAGTCCGGGGAGCTCCAGTGGAGATTGGAGACCGTGTTCTTCTTGCCAACAAAAAGGGACGCGGCAAGAGAAAACTGGCTGATCGCTGGGAGAATGTAGTCTATACAGTTGTGGACAAGAATGACACAAGTCACACCTTTAAGCTGCAGGATGTCTCCACTGGGCAGGTGAAGGTTGTCCATCGTAACCTGTTAATGCCAGTGAATTTTCTCCCTGTCGAGGATGCGGCGCTGCAGGATGGGGTGGATGTGTCTTCTGAATCTGGCTCGCTGATAGCTGAAGGCGATGGAGATGCTGTGTCTGACATGTCTGTAACATCTGCTGAATACAGGACAAGAGCTTGGGTTTCTGACTTGCCATCTGTAGCCTCCAGTGAGCCCCTGCTGACTGAGGATATTGACCCAGAAGGCACTGATGTGGGCCATCAACTGGCCTCTGGCTGTGCTCCCGCTATTGGCACTGATGTGCGAGAAAATTCAACCAGTGATGAGCAACGATCTGACCTGGTCATGTCCATGGATCCAGGTAGATGCTCTTCTGTTTTGGAGGCAGCAACCACTGCTGAACATGATCCAGCCTGTTTGCCTTTAGTTGCAGTTCCTGTCTCAGCTGAAATTGTTGTTCCTGCTGAAGACCGTACTGTTGTTGACGGGGCGGTGGAGACTTCCAAAAGATCGAGGGTGGGGAGGTTACTTAAGCCTGTTTCTCGATTGATCGAGATAATGCATCAGAAAACTGAAAAAGTTTGAGTCTTGTTAGGGTGAAGATATAGATGTTTTATTGTACTTGTATTGGACAATGGTGTTTCAGAACCAACAAAGTGCTTTTGTTTTCATCTGTCTGTCTCAGGATGGCGTATGGTTATAATATGACAAAATATGTAATGGGCATGTTTTTTTTTTTCTGTTCCCATATGTGTGATGAAGGGGTCTGGCCAACTTCTTCTCACACTGGTTCTTTTGAGAATAGTCATCTGACTGGATTTTCTTTGTAACTGTAATGCCTGTAATTTACTGAGCAGATTTATCACATCTCAATGGCTGTGCGTATGCTATTGGGGAATTGTCTAAAATGTTCATTCGGCTTGTTTTTCTCTTCTGGTTGCTATGGTGTATCTGATTTTTTTTTTTCATGGGGTTGTTTCTTTTATTTGTATTTGTTTATTTCGGGCTGCAAGTGGAATTCAGCAGGGGGGAATGTAACAGAGTTTATGTTGTAGAATCCCACTTGCTTTTATATTATCAGTGCAATGGGAAATAGCGCCTCCTCTCTGTGTGGCTGGTTATATGTTGCTGGCCTCTGTAATCAGTGCCAGTCTATGGAAGCTGCACGAGAGGTGAGTTTCATTCCTCAGCACACAGCAAGGAAAAGTGTTAGAAACACAAAGTATCATTCTTAATAACTTACATCAATAGTGTGCAACTACTATTTATGATTTGTGTGCCTGGCATCAATTTTGCACTTTTAGTTTGTTAATATTTTGTAAAACACTTTCTGTGCTAAGTTAAAGTCAACATGACGCTCTGTTGTAGTGTGCTGAGGGAAGCTGAACCATTGCATTGATTCCAACCCGATCTGTTCTCATTCAGGTACATCATTTATTATTGTATTTTTTATTGAATGTTAAAATATTAATGTACTGTAATCAGTGCCAGTCTATGGAAGCTGCACGAGAGTGTGCTGAGGGAAGCTGAACATTGCATTGATTCCAACCCGATCTGTTCTCATTCAGGAAATAAACTGCCTGTTCACCCAGAACTCCTGGTCTTCACTAAAACATCTACACAACGCAGAGTCGAGGGGTTACTTGGGTCGGCCTGGTACAGTGGTGTGAAGCAGAACCCGGTTACACAGATCTGTCAAGCAGTTCATCCTGATGTGTCTAACTTCAAAGGAGGCAAAAATTGTGACATGAGCATGTGAAGGCGGCCTGGTCAGAAGAATTATCTAGTTTATCTGAGGAGCATGTAGACCCAGGACGTGCCATGGGAAGAAGGTAAGCCAGCTGAGGCAGCACGATGCTTTCGGCCATGTTACCCCAAATACCCCAAATCTCAATCCAATTCAGCACCTTAGAGATGTGTTGCACAAAGAAGATGATTCGCATTTGGAGAAAATTTGAAATCTGCTGCAAACATCTTGGTGTCATTACTTCATCAAGGGTTATTCCTTGACTCAACTGATGGAGTCAGGGAATTTTTTTTGACAAAAAAAAGTGGGACAACATGTAGTTAGACATTTTATCACAATATTATGCCTAATTGGTTTATATGTTAACACACAGATCATAATACTGAATGTATGAATTCAATATTCACCTGCCTATATAAAAGTTGTGCAGTGTTTGAACTTGTGCTATATGCAAACAAACTGATCAATATAGAGAAAAATAATAGCTCTGGAAGAAAACCTAAAGAAAATGTGTGAGAGAAACCAACTACACACACACTCCACACTTTTGTGAATTAAAAAAGAAAGAATTGGGATTAATCCATTACAGTTCTTTCATTTGACAATTGTTAACAAAGTTGTATTTGTCAACCCCATAAAGCTGCAAAACATTTCATTATGGTTTGCAACTTTATTGAAAAGATACAAGAGCTTTTAACCTGGTGAAGTCGCTAATGACGTGCTTTAAACTATATTAGATAGAAATGCTGAACTATGATCACACTTTTATTGAATGCCCCTTGCTCCCAAGGCTGTAATTACTTGTGTGCCATGCACAACACCCACAAAGTTTCATGCTAAAATTTAGTTTTTAAAAGAAACACATAGTTTTCATGTTTGTAAATATATTGAGGTTTGTGGAAAGGATATGGCAATATCACTTAAGAAATATAATAAACCTAATACCTGATCCAATAAATTAAGTACTTGTAATTCAGAAACTGACCTTGTAGTTTTGTATTGATGTTTGCTACCGGTTTGATTACTTTGTGTTCCTTTGTTCCTTTCTTCTTCAGTTCATGAATAAAGCAATCATTGAGGTTAAGTGAATGGCCTTGAATTCGGCTTGATTGCAAGCCTCCAGATAGCTGCAATTTAAATTATTGCGCTCTCCTCTTCCACCACCCCAAAGCACACATTTTTAATGAAAATGTACTCTGTCTTCTTTTTTTGTAGGTCCGTGGGGTCAGTGCATCGGGGAGGTGTGTGGCTCAGGTGGGGTTCAGACAAGGACGATATGGTGTGTCCACATGGAGGGCTGGACTACCCATAACTCGCACTGCCAGCATGTGGAAAAACCGGAAAGCAAAAAGCAATGCTTTAAGGTCTGCGACTGGCACCAAGATCTTTTTGAATGGGAGATTTCTGACTGGGGGCCTTGTGTTCTTGTCCCTTTCTTCTCTAATGAACTCAAGATGAGGACTACTGAGTGCATTACAGCACAGCATGGCATTCAGAGGCGCAATATCCACTGTGTTCGCACTTCGAATCGAAGCACTGTCAGCATAAGGATATGCGAGTTCTTTTCCCAGAAACCACCTGTGGAGCAGGCCTGCCTCATCCCCTGCCCTCAGGACTGTGTGGTTTCAGACTTCACCTCATGGTCGAGTTGCAGTAAAACTTGCAGTGCTGGTCTACAGCATCGGACTAGATATGTCCTGGCCGCGCCAATGTATGGAGGGGCGACATGCCCTAATCTAACCGAGACCAGGACTTGTACTAACTCTGTTGACTGCCCTGTTGCAGAGGGGGAGTACCAGTACAGCCTTAAAGTAGGGGTATGGAGTAAGTGCCGACTACCCCTTAACAAGGATGCCGTCTTAAATGGAAGGACCACAGTGGACTTTGGTGTTGGCTCCAATGAGAACAACTCTATCACGACACAAACGTTGGATTCTCACCACCAATTCCGTCATCACCAGTACCACCACAAACACCATGGTCAAGCCCACATAAGATACCCCTTGTCGTGGGAACTGGAAGTGGGATATCAGACACGACATGTTCGCTGTGCGAGAAGTGATGGCAAGAATGTTATGCTCAGGTAAGAAGACTATGTTTTTTTTGTTATAAATGCATTTTTCACACATTTGAAAGCATAATTTTCACTTTTTACTTCATTAGGTACACCTTGCTAGTACTGAGTTGCATCAGTCTGGCCTTCACATTATGGTACAAATTGGCATGTTCATTGAACTTGGTAGAGATGATGTTAGCCTTGAGACAAGCATCATCAGGAGATTGGTAGACTGGTTGTATAATGCCCATTGTTGGTAGCATTACTCAGGTAGGTTGTGGAGTTAAAGCAGTTCACTCAGCCACATAAAATGAGCATAACTACAGAATATGCCAAATAAGATAAACACTGAAATGTTTTACTGCAACGATGCAACAGATCTAAATAAGCTTCTCCTGAGTTCATTACATAATTTGTGCTGTAATGATGCAACCACAGGTTTTGCAAAACGGTTGTAAGATTATTTTATGCATACACAACTAGAAAGCCTTGCATTACCTCTTCTGTAAATTCATTGGATGGCCAAAAAAAGATGCCTCTTAAAAAAGGAAAACATTTGGTTGCGTTCAACAGGCCGGAGTCTTTCTCCCCTGTTGATCTGGATGTTTTGTACAGGTGTGAATACACTAAAGAGAACCTTGATGCGAACAAAACAACTTGACCAGGGCTAAGAAACGAAAAGCTACTCATTGCATCATAATTGTTTGTTGGAAGTCGCAAACAATTAATTATCCAACAGGAAACTCATACCTCATTGCTCAGTTAAATTCAGATGATGACATTTTTTAACCTGGAAGCGTATTTACTTCTCATCTACTCACTTTTGTATGTACATACTCATTGACCCACTTCTTTACTAAATAATTTGTTTTTCCAATGTTTGTGATACCTTATGGTTTCCATTGGCTGTTTTGTTCATGTAAGGGTGGATTCAGTAACACAAAAAGCTTTTTACAGATGTCTGTTATTTATTCCATTATAAGTAGATTATGTGAGAGCTCGTGTTTCAGCGGCATGTTGGCAGGGAGGTGATGTATTATTGTGTTAAATGTTAAGTGGTACTCCCCTCAGTCACTGCTATTTGAGCTGACCCTGGTATTTGGATTTGATAAGAATGGATTTTGCTGCACTGTGTTTAAACACAAAAATGGAGCACACACACACACGCAGTCATGATTTTTTTTTTGCCCCCATCATCAAGGGAAGAAAATCATTGCATCTATATTATGATGTATTCTCTAAATGTCACTAAATACCATCCTCTTGGTTTATAGTGACACCTTTGAGTGGCTGTTAAGCTCAATATCAGACAACCATCCATACAGGCAAGCATATCAGAAACACTGTCAGTTTAACACTGTCTTATTGATTCTAGTTATTGTTTTTGATCATTTTGCTGTTGTAGTTTTATACCCTATGGAATGTTTCTCATTTTCTGTCTGTTTATGGAAGAGAAGTTTTAAACCTAAGTGTGGATTTTTGGTAATCAAGGACCAAGAAACCAAGGAAGCATATATTTTATTCAGTTTAAAATCATAGGTCATCCTTCTCAATGGTTCAGAGGATTTACAAGTTTTATACAAAGGGACCATTTGCAATGGAGTACCTATTAACTTGCTTTGCTATTAGATAGATTTGGGGCTTTTGAATTTGTACTTTTTTCAAATAAGTCTTATTTTACTTTAGCTTCAGTTTAATTACAAAATATAAAATTAAATATGCTGTGTGCTTTCATCCTAATAACTTCATTATTTGTATTGCCTTATTAAAGATCTTAAACAGGAATTTAATGACAAATGAACTTGTTTCACAAATTTGAAGGCTCAATGAATTTTTTTATAAAAGGTGGACTTTTTACAGAAAGTAAAATAACAGATTTTTTTTTTAATACAGACATGGATGATTCAAAGTTAATTTGTTCTTCATGGGTCTCAGTATAACAAACAGATTCAGTAGATTCTCAAGGCATGTGGTATTTTAAATGTTACTTAATGAGATATGTCCACTAATCCATTTAAAGCTCAACTACACCTGGGGTCTGCACTATAATTAAAGTTCAGTGTAACCAGCAGGCCGATAGCAAAAGGGCTACATGTCCTTGTGCAAACACTAAATGCTACTATGTGCATTTAAATTCATGATCCTTAATTTTTTTTATTCTTTCCTTCATGCTAGAACCTTTAAGGAATAAATCAAAAGTATTGTTACAACAAAGAAATAATCAACAAGCACAAATTTTCTTGCTTTATTAACCCACATTTATTATGCTTGACTGGAACAAGGTAAATTGAATGAAATACTTTATGCTGTAATTACTGCCATGACATAGTGACTGTTTAAACAAGTATGAAAAAAGCTTTTTTCTTTAATAAACGTTACATACTGCCACTTTAATGAAGACAAAATAAATTGCAGACAACATGATCATGAATTTGCTTTATTGTCTGTCACTGCCTAATCTGTAAAAGAAGTTAAAATGGTTTTATGTCATGTGACAAAGCAGACTTGATAATGAAATCTTCTCAATCTTTAGTTTATGTACCAGGGACACCTCCCCCCTGACCTTCCAGGCATGCGTGATGCCCAAAGACTGTCAAACCTCTGACTGGTCATCGTGGAGTTTCTGCTCAAAGACCTGCCGATCCACCGACCTGTCTCCCGGGTATCGCGTCCGGACACGGATCATGACACAGATCCCACATGGTGAAGGAAAACAATGTCCTGCACTTGAAGAAAAGGAAGCCTGCAACATCATAGGCGATTTACTTCCAAAATGTCCCAGGTATTCATAAATAAATGTTTCTTTTTATGCTCAGTGTGCCCAGAAACCAGAATTCTGTTAATCTATGATGTTCTGGTTACAATATTTAGATCAAATAGCTGGTATTATTTCATCTACTACATCTGGGTTCATTTGAACACTTTATTGACACAAAGATCACTAGAAGTAAATATGTAAGTCTTGCAGTTTTATTCACTCCACTATTTTTATCTCTAACTAGTAACAGTAAGAACTAACCTGATGAGTTATTTTGACTTGGAGGGAGAAGTTGCCTGATTCTCATTGCACTGAGGTTAGAATAGGTTTTAGCTAACAGAACAAACACTGAACAAAGTACTCATTGGAGAATTACATTCTCTGCTAGTTAGTTTTTTCCCCCTTTAAATTTACATGGAGTGCCTGAGAGCTGGGGATTTACATGATTAGGGAAAAACTCATTACGGAAATTAAGCATTTGATAGATTACTAGGGGCTGTTGTTCCAGTAATCTCCTGAAATATTATTGCTTTCTGCATCATTGCATATTTTATAGTTAAAACCAAACAATTATTTAAAAGTTCTGAAATCAAAAAAATACATATTCAGCCTCCTTCTGACTAACTGAAAGAGGCCTGTGTGCACACTGTTTGTTGTTAACTCCTCATAATGAATGTTTATTCTCATTCATATTCATTTAAATCTTTGTTTACTGGTTTTGGTCTTTTAAAAGACCAAAATGTAAAACATCTCTGGTGTAAATTTCCTAAGACTTATCCAGCCCTTTGCTAAATGGTTTGTGACACTTGAAGCTTTTCTTCATTTCAACCTACACTTTAATGCATTTTTTTTTTGTGTGTGTAAAAGATCAACATATATATATATATATAGTTGTGAAGTTAAAGAAAAACAAAATATGGTGTCAACAGCTTCTTCTCCCAAAAGAAAGAGAGAAAGACAGCAAGAACGGTCTGGCAGACCCCTTGACTCTGATACCCATAAAAAGAGATGCGTCCTTGTTTTTCCACTTGACAATTAGGCACTATTCCGTGTTCGATATTACATAAAATCCCAAAATATTACATTAATATTTGTGGCTGTAGAGTGAACATATATAAAAAAGTTCAAGAGGTATGAACACTTTTGCATGGTGTTGTATTTCCACTTTGTTGTGTTTACGAAGGTACACCTGGAGGACCACTGACTGGGGTGAATGCCGCATTCAACCCTTGCTGGGCCAGCAGGATCAACGGCGGGCTAACATCAGTCTGCTGTGTGGAGGTGGAGTCCAGACCAGGAAGACCTACTGTGTTCAAGTACCTGATGATTCAGCAGCACATTACAAAAAGGAAGGTGAGACAAATAGCTTCATCCTCTTTGAATCAGTACTTCCCAGGAGCACAAATTGGCTAAAAATATTCACTGTCATGAAACAGACATTTATGCAAACTTAAAGCTGTGAACTGCATCATCAATGTGAATTATAGAAACAGAGCATCATCTTAGTTATGTGCATGAAAACATGCCTTCTAACAACAGAAAAAGTGTGTCCTAATGCAAATTTGAAGAAGCTTCAATTTATTAATTGTATGATTTGCTGTCACATGTGAAGGCTCTGAACAACAGGGGGTCCCCTGCTCTGCATATAAAACAGATCATTTTTAGTCTAACAGTTTAATTCCCAGACCTTCAATCTTATTTAAATATCTTTCCAAGTAATAGTCATAAAAGAAAAAAGAAAGAAGATATAATTCCACGTGCTAGAAAATAAAATGCACCTTAATTACATTGTTTATATGTTGTAATAAAAGAAGCCACTGCTGCTGTTTTTGCATTTTTCAGAGCAAGTTCATTAACCCATTAACTCCTAACAGTTTTGGTGCTTTACTACAGTTTTCTATTGATTAATAGAAAACTGATGAACTGAATGCACAGCGGCAAAGCCTGTTGAAATGAACCAAACATCTTAAAAAATTATTACGTGATTAAATTTAAAAGCAGCCACTAATGTTTATTCAGTTGTTGCCCAGAATTTCTGGGAACAATTAGAGGCTTTTATTATTGCTTACTTAAATACTTTAGAGATCTAAATTGTTTTATTGGATTAGAGTATCAATTGTAAGCCTGGACTGCAGAGTAAACACATCTGATGATGTTGAAGGAATAAGTATT
Organism: Poeciliopsis prolifica; assembly: GCF_027474105.1. Classification (NCBI taxonomy): domain Eukaryota; kingdom Metazoa; phylum Chordata; class Actinopteri; order Cyprinodontiformes; family Poeciliidae; genus Poeciliopsis; species Poeciliopsis prolifica. Next base: position 16,358,200 of record NW_026562382.1, read on the forward strand.
GAAGTATTGCTGTTCTGACTTAAATAAATTAGACCATTGTAAGCATTTTTTGTGTAACTATTGTTGAATTGTAAACAATGGTTACGATTCAACAATATCTACCCTAGTTTGTATCATACAATACACATATAGAAAGTATGTAGTTAATTCTAAAGTTTATAAATGACCACAAATTGAGAAAAAAAAGAATAATTAAAAAAGGAGAGTCAGGATATGGCATAATTAAGTATTAACCATTTATCATTTTAATTAAGCAGAGTGGGCCCCTTTTAATGACTATCAGTTGAGATGTTCTTTATTCTTTTTGCAAATCACACTCTTTCCTGCATAACGAATAAAACAATTTGTCAGTAAACGCATGCTAATTAAGACATCTATATTTTGCCCTTGTGTTTGAGAGAAGCCAGACTGATGTTGGAGAGAAATATGAACGCCTTAAGTGATAGATTTGTTACAAGAAGGCCTTATAATTTGGCTCAGAAAGCCTTCAGTTCATGTGCTTTTAGATGAAAAGTGAAAAGACCTTTGCTGCACTTTATCTCTGTGTTTAATCAAGCATGTCATTTTCACATAGAAGATCTAACACCATGTAAATTATGGTGGGTAAAATGGCCAAATGCTCCGTGGACATTAAGTCATTTTTCTATGGGCTCTCATTTAAATGGAAATTTGCCTCACAATGATGTTTGAAGCTGCATAAACATGGAACATCAGATTGAAATCTCTCTGCTGTGGACAGGCAGAAAAGTACCCTTTACTCTGAGACAGAGACCCGTGTCAGTGCTCATTACAGGTGGTTCAGCTGTCTATGATCTTTGGATGATGCCAGCCTTCCTTAGTCATAAAATGGTTTCACTATGTCTTGATTCAACACCTCCTAGTTTTCACATCAGTTTCCAACTGCCCTATATTTTATGTTCTCTTGAGTCTGACATCAGATGAGCGATCCCCTCTGGCTTTTTCACTTGTTACTCTCTAATAAGCTTTGCTAAACTTCTCGCCACAGTGTGCAAAGTTTGAAGTGGAGGCCTTTAACAATAAATGCTATCCTGTCTTCCAAGTCAGAACTGAATTAAATCAATACTTTTCAATCTGACAGCAGTGAGGCTTCTTGATCTTCTCCTCTCTCTCCGCATCGCCTGGCCCACATGTCTGTTACGAGTCCAATCCTAAACATATTACCTGGCAGCAGTTTCTATCACTCACACACTATACAGCTGAATGTGTATTGTTTTGCTTGAGCATGGTTTATTCTTCTGTGTGTGCTTTTTTCTGTTTGTTTGTTCAGTGTCCAGGCCTGTGAATGCTTGGCTGTGTGATGGAGATGATCCTCCATTGGCTGCTCAGAACTGCTCCATTCCTTGCCAGCATCAGTGCTTACTGTCCCAGTGGTCGCCCTGGAGTGCCTGCCTTCATGAAAACTGCAAAGAACCTCAAGGGAAGAAAGGTATGTCAAAAAATAACAAAGGATGACATGAAAACAGACAAGTCTTTGCTTTTCAAAAGTTTGGGGGGAAAAAAGTCCAAATTTAACAGATAATGGCACTTTAATGATTTTACATCAGATGTATGTGGTAGTTGTTTGTGTCAGCATTTCCAACTGTATTATTGCCAAATATTTCTTTCAAAGGAATAGTTAGAATTCAACTCCTTGAGGACAATAAACATGCACTTCAGACAGAATCCATAAAAGTGCATGTTTATAAGTTTGCAAAAGTATTTTCTAGTTGTCTAATCAGATATTTAAAAGACACACAACCTTTTATTTTCGTGTGACTTTAAATCAACTTAAACATTTTCTGATTTAGGTCAGAAAAAATTACCCAAATTATTTACTCTTTTTCTAAGTGCCAGAATAACATTAATAAGACTTTCGAGAATTTTTCAAAACTTTCTTCTAAGTCAGACTCTCAAATGTTCTATGTTTCTTTAATATTTGGCAGAGTGACATTTAAAATGTACTTCAGGAAAGGTTTTTAGATATCCTTCCTCAGGCTTACAATAAATAGCGAAATTTTGGTCTATTTATTCCTTACATTTTGTGTGTTTGTTTCAGATTTATAATTCTGTGTCATTTTATAAATTGAACAACTAAAATATTAAACTTTTTCAAGTCTTTGTACGTGTATACATACAATCGTATATAACATGAATTTTATGCCATATATTATAACATATAAACAGATAGCATAAATGTAGTATAAATATGCTGAAATTAAAGGTTTAATTTTTTGGAAATGTTCAGTCTGCAGTAGAGGATGACATTACTGTCTTCATCCTTAATTGGGAGTGCAGTGGCAAATGCTTATGGAATATGCTGTTTGTTTTACATTATCTTATTCTCGTTATGTTTAAGAAGAGATTATTATTCATTTGATGCCCTTGACTCTCAATTACATTTTCATGTTTCGGGATTTTATTTGAGAATTTTGTTTCTCTGATCTTAGATTTTCCATTTCATTTTCCCCATTGTCAGTCTTCTCGTCCTGGTAAACATCTTTTTTTTACTTTCTGTCTTATCACTAGCATTTTTTTCACCACCTGTTTCCAAAAATGCATTTGCAATTTGTTTTTTTGCTGGCCTCACTAACATATAATGTTCAAATTTTTTTCAACTTTTTATTATGTATTTTTATTCAGTTTTCTCCTGTCTCCAGCAGTGCAACTTGGTGCTGAGATATTTCCAACGCTGATTCTGTAAATGTGTATTTAGCTTTGCAGCCACCATATGTACTTAGTTTTTTCTTTTTAGTTTAACATTGTTCATTAAATCACAGAACAAGAAGATGCATTCTGACTAGGGATCCTTCGATCAGGTTTTTTGCTGCCAATACCGATCACCCATGAGGCCGATCTCTGCCAATTGCCTGGATTGACTGTACATTTTTCATTGTAGATAGAAATTATGCTAAGTCATCTGGCAAAATTCTAAAATTGTCTGACAATAAATTCACCTAATTTAGACATACCCATGCAAAATACTTGCAGGCAGAATACAGCAGCTATTCAGTCTAAAGGACAACTGAAAAACCTGTAATCAGTTAAATAATATTTAACAGTAAGACTATCAGTTCCATGGATTATTAGTTAAATAAATCTGCTTATATCAAATAATGTCAAGTAATAAAGGAGACATTCATTTAAAGTCAAATGCAGGTTGAATTAAAATAAACAATCCAGAGTTACTAAATCAAAACTTCCTGATAGCTTGGCTTGCTGAGTAATGCTGGTTCTGATTGGTTGTTTCTGACTGAGCTGCGTAATTCTGCAGAACAGGGAGGACGCAGAGAACCGTTATTTTTTAAAGATTATTTGTCTTATTATTTGTCTATATATAAGACCACAATCATTTTGAGCCAACTGCTTAAAATGAATCCAACCACAGAGTAAGTAACCACAAATATTAACTATGGAAAATTTATTTTTAATGCCTTATCAGTGTCACTTCCTCAATAATTAAAAGCTGCAGTATGTAACTTTATAAACAATGTGTTTTTTTTTTTTTACATATTGTTTAACCATTTCAGTTTTATTTAATTTAAAGCTATTTTTAGGTATATTGTGAATTGTGCAAGTGAGGATTTTGTAAATTATTTCTTAACATCCATTATTTCCCACCACATGAATGCAAAAAGCACATAGAAAAAGTTTAGCAAAATACCCAAAAGACAAACAGCTGCAACATCCCTTAGAATCTGAATCTTTATTTAAACAGATGTGCATGAGGTAAAAATCCTAAGTCTCTCAGTCAGCAACACTTAACTTTGTGTTGTATTGTAGACAGTGTGTGTAAAATCAATGCAAACTGTTGCCGAAGCATTTTCAGTATGATCAACATGGGACTGCATAACCCTGAAAGTTGCTACTCATGTGTGATGTTTCTTTTCTCCAGATTTGTTTGCCAGTGCTGAACTAGTCAGATAGGGGAATATAGGGTCATGAGTTAGAATTTTAACCGAATGGACCTAACAGAAACCTCAGGGTCAGAATTATAAACATGTTTCAGCCGGAGGTCAAAATAAGTCTGTTGATATGTGGCACAACATGCAGTGTCTTACAAAAATAGTTGCACCACTTGAATCTTTTCACATTTTTCCAGGTTACAACTGTTTACTCAATGTAAACAAATGAGTGAAGTTTATGGTGATTTTTATTCAGCTCACTTTAATCTGACACCCTTAAAATTCAATTGCAACTGGTTGCCCCAGAAGTTAAATTTAAATCACCTCTCGATCGTCTTTGGGTAATTTAACCCCAGTATAAATACAATTATCCTGTGAATGCCTCAGAGGTGAGTCCATGAGTTTTTGTTAGCAAACATGAAGACCAAGAAACACCTGGGAGACAAAAAGTTACTCAGTCAGGAATGAAATTATGGAAAAATGTAGAGCAAGTTTTGGTTGCGCTACATAAAACTATCCGTCTTCCAAAACAAGAAAAGAAGGAAAGGCTGCAGCAAATATGTAGAAGAAGATGATCTAGTTTGGAGAGACCAAAAACAAGTTTCTTCCATAAGAACAGGGATTACAGGCCGACTGGAGGGAAAGATAGATGGAGGTACATTCACAGTGATTCTAAAAATAAATGTTTATAATTCAGAAAATCCCCATGTAATGTGAAAAACTGTGGAAAAGGGATATAAATATTTTCGCAGTGTCCAGTAGATCAACCACTGAAGCAATGAAAAACAATGAGACCTCTCAGCCTACCTGTCCTTTCACGCAGGTGAAACCATGTGGTATTTGATTGAATGAAGCATGTTTGAGGCGTTATTGTGTTAGAGCTGTGTTAAAGGGGCATCATGACCTTGTTGCCGCGGTGAGTAAATGTGCATGAAAACCCCCCGGGGAGCGACGGCATTGCAGATCGTTCAGGTCAGCGTCTGTTCTCTGAGAACACCAAATCTCTTTTGGATAAGCTGAGTCCACTCACACACTGGGTCCTTCATATATTTGGAGGAGCAAAAAACAAAAGCGTCTGCCGTTTTGTTGGGTCCTCTCCTGAGGCAAGCTGTCTTTAATAGTATTTATAAAGACTCAGAGCACATGGCAGGCAGAGTGTAAAGCAACAGAGTCATCCACAGTGAGCAGTGCTGCCTGTGATACATTGAGAAGATATTGAGTAGTTGAGTATTGTTGTGATCCATTTGCTTATTGCCCCAGAGCTTCTTAGAATTCCTTGTTCTGATTGGACTGCCATTATTCTTTAGAGTAAACTGATCCGACTCTAACCAAAATTCCCGTTATATTCCTGTTTCTGGGTGTAGGAGCCAAGCAGCTTCGCTCATGGGAAAATTACACATTTAGATTGCCTTGCTGTAGCTTCACGTCTTTTTGTGTTTTCTTGGCCTATTGTCTTTGCAGCTGTACAGGAAAATCAATTGAGCACGGGAGACTACTGGATGAATTTTCAGCAATGTCTCTACCGGAACTTAGACAGCTGGAGGAAAGGTATATTTCTTAAAAAGAGTGCATTAAGAAAGAGAGAGAGAGAAAAAAAAAAAGAAACCACAGTTTCGGTCCTTGTTTTTCTGAAATAAACTTGGTATGTACAAGAAACCTTTAAATTATTAATATCCTAGCCAAATCATTTCTTGTGGCTTGGATCCGAGTAGCGGTAAGTGCTCTGGGCTATTCTGCAATCGATCCAGAGTGTCTTTGAGGTTCAAGAAGGCGCTGCGCTCAGATCAGGCTCCTATACCCAAGCTTCACTTCAGTAGATGAGAGACAGATGTCTGTAATTTACAGACTGGTATTCTAAGGGTTAAAAGGTGCTACCCCTGAAATAAAAGATTTTGGGGCCCTTCAACTGGTAGCTGGAGTCAGAGTAAAATAAAATGAGTATGACTCGAAAAGACGTACTCATGTCTGCTGCTCAAGTGTCACTAAGGGAGAGACTAGGACTTAGAAATAACCATTTTATCTGTCAGCTTTTTGCCAGCAAGAACATTGTACTGTCACCAGGGAATTGGAAAAGCTTAGAAGTCAATTCAAACTATAAATGTGAACATGTCCAATCAATAGAGACCTTTTCATGGAAAAATGAATATTTTATGAACAATCCATCTTTAGGAAAGTCAATATTGTAGAGTGAGGAATATGAATGGCATTACAGTACACTAAGGTGATGTTGATGACTATGTAAGTGGCGTAAAGATAATAACTCACCCTGTTGGTGTCATTCAATAATTTTTAAGGCGTTTTATTGTTTGGCCCATCTTTTTGATGTGCTTGCCATTCCTCGAGTCAAATTTTTGCTCATTCATATTTAACAGATTTTCTCTGTGAGGTTTTATGGTGCCAACAGCGACAGATGTTACGTCGCAGAACTAAGAATCACAGGAAAAAGACATATTGGTGAAGTAATTTGTTGATAAGATTGTGACGTCTGTGACAACTTGTCACAAACATGGCTGTCACTGACAGCTATGTTAACTACAAAAACGCAAAAAGAGAAACGTGATCTGGATCTCAACGGCGCTGTCAAAGTCTGGCAACTTAATATTAATATAATTAGTGGATCACAAAAGTTTTCATACCTTTTGAATTTTCTGCACATTTGATTGTACAACTGCCATAAACTTCAGAATATTTGTTAGGATTTTACTATGATAGAACAAATAAAAAGCAGGTCATGAATGCTAGTCTGAAGAAATATATAAAATGTTTTTATTTTAGTTTTTCACAAATGCAAATCTGAAAAGTGTGGCCTAACATTTTGTATTTCCCTTTACTCTCATACAGGAGATCGATTACTGAGTCCACCAAAACCTATTCCCTTCAGATGTTACCTTGCTAGTCAATGGGCTTCTTTTGTGTATGTTTTTATCCTTATAATTAAAGTGTTTTCTGATGTGTTTTACTGAACATTTCTGAACAAACAACATCATGAAGATAAAAAACAGAGCAGCCAGGGATTAAGGATCATTTTTGATTTGTAAATGTTAAAGAAAATGTTCAAGGCATTTATATACCTCATGGTAGTAGGCAGTTGACCAAATTGGGAAATTTTCTTTCAGCCATTATTTGGCTGATTTGGCCCTGGAACATAAGTAGATGTTAATTCACATGGACTCAACACCTTCTCTGGTGTTTAGCTTCCTGCACATAAGGATCAAACACCAAATTTCTTGAAAAAAGTGGATGATATCTCTAATAGTTTAAATAATATATATACATAACATTTATTTTTAATGTAAAACATTTTACATTAATGATTAAATTGTCTGCTCTTGTTGAATCTTAGAGGAAGGAATTCTGGGTTTGCAAAGGTTTCTTCAAGTGATGTGCCCACCAGGATTGTTTACTCTCCCATATTAACCATGTGTTTTATGGTTATGCAATATCATAATTGTGTAGCTCTTGTTTCAATCACCAATTACATCCAGGAAGCTGCAGTCTGTCCTGTTTCTTGAGTTGTAACTGCTGCAGTTCTGCCTCTTCATGCTGCTCCAACAGATCAATTCATTATAGGATTCTTTGGTTTTAATTCTTTTGCTTTGGTTTAATTAATAGGTTTGGTTTTAATTCAGTAAATTTCACGAACCCATTAGCTGTTAGACCAAGATGTACATGAATATGCTATGTGTTGCAGTATATATTTATGGAAAATGACTCTTGCTGTTTAAAATTACCTTCACGACTTAGTTTAAAAAACACTGGCAGTGATAAAAAAAAAAAAAAAATGTGACTCTAATTGGACAGACAGATACTATTTTTAAAAATATACAATCACTGTAACTTAACCCTGCTTCTTGGGTTTTGTCACATCGTCGTCTCTGCTATATTATTATTTTCACCGTCTTCCTCCCTCGTGCCTTGGAAATACTGCTTCTGCAGTCTCTTTACTGAAGCATCAACATTTCATTGTACACGAATAAAAGACTCAACAGTTTTTCTGTAAATATAAACAGTGGAGTCGGAGTTGCCTTGACGCCGAGAGGGTATACCGAGGGCAAAATCCCACATGCAGCGACGTCCTCTACAGGAGATCGATTTCTGTGTGGCTGTCTGTCTGTCTTGGATGATCATCCTTGCTCTTTTTCAAAACTACTTTTAATTTCACAGTCTGCTGATAAAAGAGCTCCTGTTCCTGAGTTTACAGCATGATAAATAGATGTAAAACAATCTCTTTTGCTCTGCTAACTTGGTTCCAAAGAAAGGTGAGAAAGTTTACAGTTGCAGACTGATATGTATATGTTTTATTATTTGATTATTTCCTAAGAATTGTTGAACCTACAGTGATCTGAATGGACGATACTCCAGATATCTGGACTGACATTGAGGGTAAAACAAAATTGCATCTCTTCCCTCTTTTCTTTAAAACTCCTATTTTGTATTCGCATTTATTTTATTTTTTCTGAGAAACATGACAGCTATTATCCCTGCCTCACTCTTAGCTTATACAAAAACAAACTTGCTATTCTTGTTCAAATATATCAATGTGAAAATATAGAGAATTATTGTTTGCTGCTTAATCTATAAGAAAGGCAACATGCCTAATTCTGAACACAAAAAAGTCTGTAATTTCTTTCACATTTTCTGTACTTTTCTTTGGTGTCTGCCCTGTCAGGTTTCAGACAAAGAAAGCGAGAGGTGTTGTGGGAGTCCAGTGATACTCTGGGGACTTGCCCTCATCTGATGGAGTTCATCCCCTGTGAGGATCCTGCCTGCTACCTGTGGCAAATCCAACAAAACGGAAAATGCGTTCCCACCAATGGCTCATGTGGTCTGGGAACCAGAGTACAGAATGTGACCTGTGTCAGCGTTGAAGGTAGTGCTCAGGAACCAGTACATTTTAAAATGTGCTGTCCTTTTTTGATTAACCTTCCTGCTTTTAGCTAAATTTGAGAGATTACTGCATAAACAACACTTAGAATAGAATTGAGATTTCTCTGAAATACTTTAATCTGCAGTAACTAGCAAAAGTATTTAAATCTTTGAACTGATTTTTGCATTGGTTTTGTTTGAAATGTTTTCACCTCACTAGAGGCCCTGTGTTTACATGTCTGCTGTGTCCTCTGCATTGCTTGTGGCAACCAGAACTACTTCAGGTTTTCTTTTAGTTTATTTCTTTTTGCCTCTCCATGAAGGCCATAACTAAAGGGAGCATGGGAACACCCCAAGTAAAATCTTTTTACTTGGGGTGTAGATAACTAGATAACTACAGCTCCTTCTGTGTTACCAGCATTTCAGATAAGGAATATCATCATGACATATAGTAGGTTGTATTTGTGACAGTGTGCAGTGCTCTACATGGAATATTTTTGTAACTTTATCCTTGTTTAAATACTCTTCATAGCCTTATCCATTCATGATACAATATGGTCATTAATATTTATTAATTAATTTCATTAATATTCTGAATTTATGTTGAAAATAAAATAAATACAGGTGGACTACATTCACTACTCGGGATACTGCTGTCAGAATTTAGATGGACTAGATTTTATTTTGGGTACTTGAGAGTAAATAATGAGGAATAAGCCAGATTTTTATTTGTAAAACATTTTCATAATATGTCCTACATCACGTGTAATTCCACTTCTCAGTTATGCTCTACTTCTGCTGGACCATCAAATAAAATGTAAATAAAATCCATTTTGAAATGCTTAAGCCATTATAAAGGTGGTAATATTAGCGTCACTAAATTGTGTTGTTTATACAGCCTAGCCATTTCTATTTAAATGAAACCAAGCTACTAAGCGCCTGAAATAGCTAATCCTAAAAATTCAAATGAATAACGAGCTATAAAATTCATCAGGGTTACAGTAGTGCCAGCAATGCAGTGATGTAGAGAGACCTTACCATCAATTTTATTGTGATATCTGAACAACCAAGTGTAATGTGATCCGTTGTGCTCAGGCGTATCATCAAGGTGGGTGATGGGAACATTACCATTAACGGCGCATGCATTATTCATTATGGACCACTATCAGGTTTATGGGCACAGAAAACACAGACCTGATTAAAAGTCAGAATCCCTGCTTCCTACCAGGCATTAATTGCTCATCTCCATTGATTATAGGCCTAATTGGAGCCTTTTTTGTCCATGTTTTATTACTCTGTCACAATGGATCGGGTGTATGTTTGTCACAAATCCAAATGAAAGTCCAAACACATTAGCCATCCTGAGAGCCTAATGAGTTTTGACGGGCCGGGTGAGGAGAGAAGCTATAGAAATTTGGTGGAAACAGGCTCATGACATTATTTAGAGTGGATTTTGTGTTTGTGGCTGATGAAAGATTGATCTATGCTTTTTTTAATTTTGATTTTTGTCCTTCAACTTACCATTTGAATTCATTGGAGTACTAACTATTGACTTAGTTATGTTGCATACTTTTAATGTCTGTTTTGAGTTTTTCTAGACAATGTAGTTTCACTATTATACTTTTTCTGGATTTCATTAGTAAAGGAAATATATATTGTGTAGCAATAAACCACAACATGGCCTTCATAAATGTTGTGATTCTTTTTTTTTTTACCTAACTCACTTTTTGCAGTCTTGAAATTCAGATATTTTGTCAAAATCCTCTTGTCTGCCTGAAAGAAATGAGACTATAGTGACTTTCCTAGCAGCATTACAAATCTCTTTCAACATAGTTATCCAAGAATGTCTTCAGTTTTTTGTGCTTTTGATTTTCTCAAGAACATGAATTAACTTTCAAAGTAAGACATAGATTACTCAAGTAAATATTAAATGCCGTTTTTAAGGGATGATTTTATTAATTTTGTGTTGGTTATTTAGAAAACATCTGAACCATATGCAAGGAACTGATCACTCCGAAACCTTCTAATGGTTTTTCCAACCTTACCAGCAACAACTGCTGTCAGGCATTTGCAGTAATTGATCAGTCTGGAGCTAATAAGAAGATCCACCTTCTCTTCTTTGTTGAAAAACTTTAACTTAGCCACACTGAAAGGTTTTGTCATGAAAGTCATTTCATAAAGTCTCAATCAGATTTAAGTCTAGACTTTGACTAGACCACACCAAAATCATTAGTTTGTGCTCTTGAGTCATTGATAGAAGAACTTGTAGGAGTAATTTTGTATATTGAAATTTAGATGAATAACCCAGTGATTTTCAGATAGAAAGCAAAACTCAGTGTTCTACCAATTATGGCAAATACCCAATGCCCCTGATGAAGCAGAGCAGTCCCACACCATCACCCTTCTGAAATCTCTCTTCTGAAGTCAATATGGAGAATTGTTTCACACATTCAACCCAAGTTTAAAATTTAAGTTCATGGAGATCATTAAGAGTGTTAAGACACACACATATAACACAAAATGAGCCCATTTTGTGTTATGTGTCACAACTGCCTCTGACAGAAACGTGATTGGCAGAGGATGGTTACCCAAAGCTTCTCCTTGGAGCTTCAGTCTCCAGACCCTGTTTCTTCTCCCATATGTTCCCACCAAAACAGCAGCCACAGCAATTAGCCAACTCCTGGTTGAAAGGCTTGCATGCTAATCAATTATACAATCTACTTTTCAGTCCAACGCTACTTATTACCATAGTTGGACTTACATCTTTTATTTATTGGACATAGTTTTTCTCCAACTAAAGTTAATACCTGGTAAGGAGCAGAAATGGTCAAATGATGAAATGTTGTGTTAAACCTTAGAAGGGAAAGGGACACATTGGACATAAACACAAACTGGGAGTCTGGAGGTTGTCAAGTAAAAAAAACTAATAAGGTTTTATTAATAAAACAAAAGGCATTGCACTTTCAGGAAATCAAGAGAAAACAGAATTTAATTAATCTGCTGAGCATGACAGGAATGAAAGTGAGACTTTCATTTTAAGTGTGTATATTCACACAATATAAGAAAGGCAAGGACTTATTAGCAACCAAGAAGAAATCCTCAGTCAAGTGTAGTAAATGAGGGACAGAGATATTTTATAAGTTAGAACCTAGTGCACTAATCAAGGAATTGATCAATTGAAATAAGAAAAACAGACAACTGTACAGAATATTTTTTAAAAATCAAGCAAAGAATATCTAGATATTAAAACAACTTGAATCATCCAAATTTCAAAAACTACTTAAGAAATCTTTACATCACTTTCAGTTTCCATAAAACATTACTTCATATAGAAATGTGAAGTTACTAAGTTTAGGTTTTACATTATATTTTGAAAATTGGGGTTTGCAATGATAGATCCATGTCACTTGACCAACAAAACATTGTTTAGGTAAGAGCTGGACAACAGATTTTAACAGCCCCCCTTTTTGCTTACATATTGTTATAATATATTGTCGTTGGTTATTGGGGCTCTAAACTAGCATAAATAACTGCTGAAATGGCTTATCCTCCGGGTATTTGCCCAAGGCTGAGTGAAGTTGTTTTGACACCTCGTTCAGCTCCTTCTCCTTGCAGAGTCAATGCCACCGAACGCGTAGGCTGCTGTCTCAAATATACTCAGTTTATGTGTAACTAATGGCTGACATGACTGATTATCTACCCCGTGCACTGCACTGGATGGTGACTAACCCAAAACCTGCAGACTCTCTGACATTTGTGAAACTAACAACAACAACAACAGTGTCCCTCTCCTACTGTATGTCTCTTTCCACCTAACTGGTCAACAGTATGTAGTCAATGACAAGCCCAGAAAAGCCACTGGAAAAATGGATGTATGGATGTCAGAGGAGATGAAATTATAAAGGAACATGTTTGGCAAGCTGATGTAGCCCAGACACTAATTGGTCATCCAGGCCAATTTGTCACAACCCACTTTAATGGTGACTGGGATTTTGTCCAATTCCCCTTATTGCAGCTTTTACCTAAAAGCTCCCCTGATATGTGATTATTAACTTTTAAGAAAAGTCAATGCCAGTTTTTTTCTATGGATTTACAGCAGAATAATAACAATGAGAGAGATTAATTGGTCGGTGGGCGTGCAGAGCAGAAATCATGTTGAAATTGCATGCAGTAGGCAGCGATATTATTTTTGAGTAAGAGCCCTAACTACAGATCCCTGTATTAATAATGCAGGAGGACCCCAGGGGGCAGCAATCTTTCAGCACAACACACACACACACACACACACACCCACCCACCCACCCACCCACCCACCACCCACACACACACACACACACACACACACACACACACACACACACACACACACACACACACACACACACACACACACACACACACACACAAGTTGTAGCTATGTGCAGTTATGTCATTTGTCCTGAGGAAATGGTTCCTGACAGTTTTGTGTTTTTTTTGTTTGCTAGCATACTCATTAGGCCCTTTTGTTTTCAAACAGAGTAATTCATAATTACTCATGTATTTATTTTAATTCATGATACAGTTTATTAAAGAAGAAAAAAGAATCCCTCACTTAAAAATAAAATTTTTACCATAGAGACCTTAAAATTGTACTTTAGCCTGTAGTGTTTTATATGTCAGAACATTTTTTAAGTGTGTAATATTGAGTGCAAACATGTGAGGTAACCTTGTATTTGTCTTTTATCTAAGAATAAACTCGCTTATTGTGCTCTTTCAGACAAGATAAGAACAGTGCGTGCTGGATAGCTGAGGGCCTTCAGGTCGATTAAATTCCAACTCATGAAAATCTAATTCAGAGCAAAGTGGTTGTAAATAGAATTAGGCTTTCATTTCTGTGAGAGCAGCAACAGTATTCATGGGTCATTCCTGGTGTCAAGATATGCCAAGGTTTCAGAATGTTTTGGTTTGAAATGGCAAACATTTCTGATTATGTTCTTTCAGTTTTCACTCCTTTTAATTAGGAAACAAAGGAATTAAATTTTTTCCTGCCGGATGGAGCATGAAGGAGTGCAGCGCAAACTCTGCCTCACCCCTCTCTGTGCACTGTTAGTGACATTCATGACGACATCTGGCACATAACTAGTTTCTTATACGTGTGTAGAGAGATTTCCCGAAAGTGAGCACTCGGCAGACAAAGTCACATGTAAGATTTTTTTTCTTAAAATAGGAGAATACAGAAAATGCTGAATACAGAGAGAGTAAATCATGTATGTGCACACAAGCGGTGATTACTGGATCAGGTGAGAGTGATTAACATAATGTGGAAAAGCTGGGGTTAAGCACTGACTGGAGGATTTGAGTGGAGAAATAATAAAACAATTGTAATCATAAAGAGAACACAAGGAACATGTGAATAACAAGTGTCAACATAAACACGCTCAAAGGTAAATTCAGTGCACAGAGCCAAGTGCCTAAACTGACACATCAACAACCTGAAAAAACAAACAAAAAAACAACCTCTCAAAATGAAGTTGCACAGAGATGCATTTGAGAACTGTACAAAAGTTAAGAGAATAAAACTTTCTGCTTTGATTTTTCCATTTAAACTTTTTTATGTTTTCTGGCTGCATCAAATTTTTTTATCTAGTTTTTTTTTTTATCTCCCAAATGTGAAGGTTAACTTATAGAAATGTGTATATGCAGTGTTTTATTTTATGCTCGCTTTGTATAAAGCGTGGCAGTCTGAAATAATTACTTGGGTTGACACGATGGTGAACCATGACAATGAATTCCCACGCAGCGTGAAATCTGAGTCGGTTCAAAACAATTATGTTAAATGCAGCTACGATTCAGGTGCTGCAGCCCCCAGATTACTGCTTGGTTAGCTGCACTTTGGAAATGTATGCATATGTGGAAATGTAAACTTTTTCTTCCACAGCTTCCTTTGATTTTAGATTTAATTCTAACTTTTCACCTGACATCTCTACATTGACTTAACATTGTGATTCAGTGTTGTGTAAATATTGTCTGCTTTAAATTTTAACTTTTTCTATTGTTATTTCAACAAAAGTATATGGCGATATGTTCTTCTATTATATTGTCGTATATTGTTTTTTTTTTTTTTTTTACAAATGCATTTATTTAAAATACATTGTGTTACCACCTAAGTTTAGTGTATATGTTTTGTAGGGGCATTTATTTTAAAATAAGTATTTTATGCTAAAAAAAAAAAATACATATTGTTATTATTGTAGACCTGCTGTACTGAGTTTGGAGTCAAGTGTATCAGTACATTCCTAATGTGCTAAAACTAAATCACTGGATGCAGTGTCCCCCAGCTTGTCTCCATTATTTCTAGACGATCTTCTGCTGCACACGTTAGATATTTTGATGTAGCTTTAGATGTTTTAACTCTATGGGCAAAAGGTTTTCAAACTCCGTGAGGGAATATTTTACATTTATTCCATGAGGCGTTACCAAGACTCTCATTTTTCTGCATTAACTGTATTCTCCAATACTAAGCGTGTATCCTTGGGGACAAAAAAGCAACAAATTGATTACAAATACTGTCTAGCTATAAAAACGATGCCTGGGCTGCTCCTTGCATTGTTTTTGACAAGTTGATGACATCGCAGCTTTTTTCTGTTTCTCTCTTATTTTAAAGAGACCATTGTAAAAATTAAAAAAATAGATATTATTTTGAGGTAGGTATTATATACTGCAATATTGACTAATATTGCAGTATATAGTATAATACTAATATAATAATTGACTCAAAATAAATGTTGTTTATTTCGAGTCAATAGTTATTTGCTTGACTTTTTTAATAGGTTTACATATTTCACTACATGCCTGCAAGTTGAAAACTGAGAGATGACTTAAAAAAACTGTCTCGTATTACCAAAAAAGAAACTTAACACAACAGACTATTGTTTTCGATCCAACTATATTCTTTCTGTGTTTTACCAAGACCTTTGAAAGGAGCTCTGTCGATGTCATTTTTGTTGTAACAGAGACAATTACATTTCATGATTTTGAAAACAGTTGTTTTAAAATAAAGCAAAAACAGCATGTGAACAAATCTGACTCCCAACAATGAACACTAAAAAGATTCATGCTGAAATATTGATTCAGAAGTGAGTTAGGCTGGTGTTTCTCATCACTCATTACTCTCATCCGGAGAAACCAGATTTCTCCGGTTTTTACTTGTCATTCTGAAATCTTTCAGGCCGTCATGCAAATTTTATCATCAGACAAAAATACCATGAGTTTATACCAGTGGCAGGCTGTACATTTGATCCCATCACGACTTTTAAGTCCTGAATCAGCAAAACAGCCCCTACCATTTTGCTGCCACTGCCGTGTTTAGCTGTCAGTATTATGTTCGTCAAGTGATATATTATACTTATTGATTGCTTCTTTGGTTGAGAAGCGTAGCGTCAGACCTGGAGGAGCTGACTCTTATCCTGGCCTTTTTCCACTTGGCTGTGATCCATTCCAGTGCACACTAAAGGCCATGGCTTGGAGATGCAGCTCAGAGACCCCTTCTCTCCAGGATTACCCCTGGAGACCCTGTCCACTGTTTTCCATTACTCAGTTTTTAGTTCACACACATGCAGTCACACAAAAGAATCAAGTTGGTTTATGGAAAAGAAAATACATTTATAGGAATATAATAATTGAAGCTGTAAAAAGTGATAGATTCTAAGATGAAGCCAAAGGTTTCATAAATAACAGCATTTATATGGATATGAATACAGACTAAAGAAAAATAAGCCAAATGTAAAGGTTAAGTGACATTATTATTGAGCAAGTACAGACATATTTGCATCATATATTACATATTTCTTATCAGTGGTGCCCATGATTTGTTGGATATATTGGAACTCTAAATGGCAAAAGAAATTAAGAGAGAAAACAGAGGAAGATTAGTTTACCTGTTCTGCTTTATCAAGTGTATAAGTATTGGGCATTTTTCAGATTAGTGAAGGCAATAATATTGCTGATGTTGAAAAGTAAAAGCTGAGTTTGTGTAACTTTAATAGTTGCTCAGTTTTATTTTTGTATGCACACCCACACCTGGACACAAACTGATTTATTGTCACAGTTTATTACATCTAGTAAAAAGGAACTGTGTTTTAGAATGACAGTCTACCATTCAGTTTGGTATCACATGGTTGTCGTTATATCTGTTTTGTCAACTCAAATAAAATAAAAACTAAAAATTACCTTTTTTCTCCCTTTATTGCCTTAGTAAAATGAAAGCCAGTTATTGCACATAGCTCATAACTCAATCACAATTCCAACATTTTCATTTCAGCTGTGTTACTATGCCATGTTTAGGAGGTGATGTGCCTGACACCCACTGTGTCGATGACCCTCCACCCACTGAGGAGGCCTGTGATGTGGCCTGTTCTGCAGACTGTGTGGTGGATTCCTGGTCCTCCTGGTCTTCCTGCTCACACAGCTGCGCTACAAAGACCGGAGAGGGCAAGCAGAGCCGCAGTCGCACAGTATTAGCCATCCCAGGAAAAGGTAACCTGAGAATCCCTCTGATTGCTTGTACTCTTCTCCATATGTGGGGAATGCATATTTCTTCCACACATTTTACTTTTCAACCAGTTTAAGTTTTTTGTTTAGTAATGACACAGAACCTGACAGTTTTCACCACCTTTCTCCTGGTTCCTCAGATTTAAGAGTGTTATATAGACAATTTTCATTTCAGAAAACATTTGAGGTTTGAGCAGATCATCCATTATCAGGAGCTGTTCCTCTGGCAAGTGTTTCTCTGTATACTTCATGTTTTCAAGTCAGACAGCCTTGGCTGCCTTGGCAGGCGGCTGCTGCCCATTAATCCCTGTAACTAAACACATATCAGCAATAACAGCTGATGAAAACATCTTGCAGCTTAAACCCAATTTCTGGATATCTGTTGGCTGGCAGAGGAGGCTGTGAGAGAGCACGTTTGTGTGAAACCACAGTACAGCTGTGGAATGCAAAGTAGATCAGAAACTACAAGTATCTCTTTGGTTGTAGTTCAGTGAAAAAGTCATGTATGTGTTTGCTGTGGTCCTCAATATTCTCCAGTTAACACATATAGCACATCAGTTGGGCTTTTATCATTTGATTCCATTCAGATTGAGGAGCTCTTGTAATCAGAAACTCCCACTAACAGCATGAGACATTAGACTCAGTACTATCTCTGAAAAGTAAGTGAAAGTTGGAATTTTGAATCACTTTTTGATTATTTTGCCTTTATAGCCAACTTTGGTACATGTCAGCATCAGGGTTGCCTTTGACTTTGAATTGCATCAATTTTCATCATTATTTGCATCATTGTTTACCAAGCTGCTTCAGTTTATTGAGATTAGTGGACATTTATCGTTTTACTGTTATCTGAAAATTATTAAGTGGTGACATTTTCAGGAGTTTTTGGGGTCGTTGTCATGATAGATGACTCATTTTGATCATGTGACATCTGTCAAAAATAACCTTGTATTTGAATGCAGAGTAATTGGGTTTACAGAGAAGTTTATTGTCAACTCACTGACTGCAGTTTTCTTTATTTTGATAATATTCTGCTCCAAAAATTGCTCAAACCAAACTTGCCTCTTTGATCTGACACAAATTTCATATGCATTTAGAGGGAAACTCACTCATATTTATGTACAGTTTTGGATGTGTAGATCACTGCAATAAGTCATTATTATCTATTCTCCAAAATGAAAACTGTTTGAGTAAAACAAATTGTGCTTGAAAATGACTGGAAATAGCCTCTGGTAATTTTGGAAAAAGGGAAGAAATGAACCAATAACTTACGCAAAACACAATACATTGTATTTCCTTCTTAGTCTTTATTGAACTAGGTGCTGTGAATTATGTCTACTTTGGTCTTATTTCATTGGGTATTTTGTAAAACTGTGTACAAACTGTAACAGCTCGCATTTGCTTCTTTTAGCAATGTATGCCTTAATGTAGTTCATTCTTAGGATTGTGTTACACACACCTGAAAGCATCAGACCCTCAAACTGTCAAAACCAGTGCTGCATAAAGGTGATTGATTCATCTTCTTTGAGCATAAGTTAACCCAGTGATAAGCAGCATCTGGCTGCCTCTAAGCAGTTGTAGTGTGAAATGTTTTCTCAAAGTGCTAAGACACTTCACAGCAGGTTTTGAAAACTTGAATATTTATCTGATATGGAAGAAGGCAGTTGGGTGTTTTTTTTTATTGACTCTGGTCTACTTCATCTTTGCTCAAAAGCCCTCTGAAATTTAGGTGATTAGTTGAAAGATATATTGGCTGTTGGTGGAAATTTCAAGTTTCATAAGTGTTGTGGACAGATGCAGCAGATATATGACTGCCAGCTAAACCGCTTTGAGCAAAATCAAGAAAGAACTGTTGGTTTGCGTCTCAAGACAGCGGATTAATCTGCACTTTTTGAAAAGCTACATTGTCACATGTTTTTGTTTTATGTTTTCTTGTGTTCACCTCCAGATGGTAAAACATGCCCAGCAGCCCCGGTCCTCGAGGAATGGCGAGTCTGCAATGACCATCCTTGCAATGTATTTTACTGGGAAGCCTCAGAATGGGGACCCTGTACTGAGGACGCGTCTTCGAAAATCAACGAAAGTAGCTACAGGAATGAGACGTCCGCCTGCCCTGTTGGTGTTCAGAGCCGTAACATCAGCTGCATGAGGATGAATGCTGGTCCAGTCATAAGTAAGAGGTATGCTCTCCGCCACAGGGTAAATTTGTTGTCATCAGGACATTTTTAAAGCATTTTACTACAAAAACACTAAAACTTACCACAGTGTTTTGGTCTAGTTTCTAGTGTGAATCTCTCAGTACACTTGAAGTACAACAAACTAACTTGCAAGTCATTTTCAGCGAGATATAGGAGTTTGTTTTTTTTGTCAGTAATTACTGGATAAGAAGTACAAGTTCTACCCCCCCAAACCCCGAAAAAAAAAAAAAAAAAACACAAAAAACACATTTGAACTTAAGTATCGTATAGATATTTAAAGATGACTCAGAGGACAGATGCTCTGTGAATTCACATCCCAAGAGTTTTGTGAAGTGTCTCTCTTCCTTTATACTTTCACTCTGTGTTTTTGCTATTCTTTTATATATATTTATATGTATATTCATCTTGTATCTGCTCCCCCATTATCCTTCTCTTTCAGCAATACAATATCAAACACTGCTAAGGGCTTTTGTGCTGTCACTTTAATGATGTTAAAGCCCGCACCAGAAAGACAGATTTATAAATAATTCACAAAGTTTGCCCTTCTTTAGCTCAACATAATATTGACAGGGCCATAAAATGGATTATGTAGAGGCTTTTTTGTCATGCCCGTCCTGTCTGCCACCACAAAAGCTTTAATGAAAGCTGTCATTTCTGCTCCTCCAACAGATCTCGCTCGTACAGTGTGCTGTGAATTTAATCACTTTGCCTCTTTCCTATCCCTGCAAAGTGTTCATTTATTGGAACACCACCTAAAACTTCGACCTGCATGTTGCTATTCATCGGTAATGATTGTGTCTGTCAGTAACGTGTGAGTTTAAGCTTTCACTTACTTATTAAAAGAGGCACTTTTACTCTTAGGGATATACAACCATTATCAGAGGATATTGTTTTTCTACTTACTATCAAACGTTCAACTGAAAATGTTTTCAACATTTTTGAACAGAAATTTCAAAACAAAAACCAATGTTCTTTTTGAAAAATAGGTTCCTTCAGTCAGCAACGCACCTAAGCATTTCATGGTGGGCAATAATCTCTGCAGGGATCTGTGGCTCTACCAAAAGCTTAGTGGGTTTTCCTTGGTATCAGCCCAGAGCCTGCAGGAAAAAAGTTTGATTGATTTTCAGTTTTATTTCTGTTCCCTTTTTCCACATCTCGAGAATAGCATCTATAGTAACACACCACTGAAATCTATTCAATATTTCAACACTTTGCTCAAATACTACGTTCAAAATAGCCGATACTTTCTGACAAGGGCAGTATGTATGACAAATAACACACTGCATGTTCTGATTAATAATTTAAACACATAATTTTGTCACAATCTGTCCTCAAAATTGCAAACTCCAAGCATTTACAAGTAATAGAACAATGCATACCATAACAAAATAGTAAAATATAAGTAAAATGACACATGGCTTCCAATTATTACCATCAAAAACCTGAAGTATGAATTCCTATTCAACCCTCTTTACTCTTCAATCCTTTAAAAGAAATCCAGTGCAACCAGTACATCTAAAAGACACCTAGCTTGTGAGCAAACCGTTTGTGTGACATCGGTGTACAGTATTTAATGATATAGTACTTGTTGGTGTGAAAGGTGAGACCTGTTCTGTGAAGGTCTCAGAGGTTTGCTTAGAGAATGTTAGTACATAAACAAAACCATGAGGACCAAGTCAAGAGAAAATCACAGTCAGTGCTAAGCAGGGTTGGAGTATAAAGCAATATCCAATGCATTGAAGATCTCAGGGAGCAGTTAGTCTATCATCAAAAATTGGAAAGACTTTGGTGTAATTGTAAACCTGCTAAATGTACAGGCCATGCAAGAAAAGCACTAGTCACAAAAGCCGCCACGAGGTACATGGTAATTCTAGTTGAGATGCAGAATCAACCACTCAGGTGGAAATTTTGTTGAAAGGATAAATATTATTTTCATGTTCCACACGTCATGTCTTTATGGAAAAGGTAAGACCAAAATGCCTCTGAAAGAAAGCAATAAAAAGTCTTTCCTAAAGATTGCCACAAGCCATGTAGGAGACAAGGAAGGACCTCTAATCAGAATACAGAATGTGATTTGAAACTGAAATCAGACTAATACAGTATTAATCTCAAATTGTTTCGTAGTCATTGTGGTTTAAAAGCCTCTCCAAACTGTACTGTGAGGGAATCGCACAGATGGAGTGAATTTTACATGAACTGCAGCAATCACAATTCTTAGAATGAAAGGGGAAAAAATGAGAGCTCTAAACAGAATGAGAGTAAGCTATCTAACGCAATTATTTATTATAATTTAACAGCATCCAAACTCTAAAACTAAATTAAAATCTGCTTGATATTCTACAAAAATCTTTAATGTCGGCAAGATGTGTGTCATGGGAGTAGTAAGGAGGCAGAGGAATTCTGTGGCAGCGGCTGCAGCAGCAGAAGCAGCAGCCAGCAGCGTTTCTGCTCCATTCAGACTGGAAATCTGTGAATGATCAAAAACCCTGGGCAGTTGTGATGGCTTTTTCATGTTTCTCAGGACATAAACATTGACAAATATTCCAACTTTGCCAATTAAAATCTCTTAGAAAAGTTTTGATGAAAGCATTTTTCGCTTTTTATCCTTGGAGACACTGAAAGAGGACACATACTTTAATTAAATAATCCCACTAATGTTGGTGGGTCAGTGTGTTTAAATACAAACTCTGTAAAATCTTGTGATATTCAGTGTGGTGACTGTGTCTAAATGTTGTTTTCAAAGAAATTTACAGAGATAATGTGCTTTATTATAAATCTACAAACACAAAAAGGGGCTGCAGAATAGGATGAACCAGGAAATGACAGAAACAAAATGCATATTCCACAAGGTAAAAATATTTACAGTAATCCCACTTCAAAGTGACACTTTTAATTCAGAGCCCATCCTACAAAGGCCAATTTCAGTGTAGTTTTCTGTATACTGTTGAAAATCAATATCCACAGACATTCTGAGAATTGAAATTAATTCAATAATTATGGAAAATGTGGTATGTTTTACTATAAAGAGTATTCATCTTTATTGTATAGATTACCTTTGACCATGGCAGCAATGAATTTGGTCTTTGACTGCACTCTTTAAGGCATTTTCAGAAATATCTATAAGACCTTCAATCCTCACACTGTTGTCATAGCTGAACCTCATTGCCTTAACTGTACGTCTGACATCCTCATTTTCAGCAAATCCCACAATATTCCCCCAGCTGCTTTGTTGCATTGCCATGGCCTCTGGCATGCACCAGTGCAAAAAGGCAGAGAGAAGAGAGGGGATAAAGCAAGGGAAGAAGAAGGTTTTATATATCCTGCCTTCTCATGCTTTGGTATACTTTGATCTCATTCCTCTCCATGCTGGCTTCTGCAGTCGGAGGGATGTGGCACCATGCTGGGCCTCCAGTGAATCCTGGATTTCTAGTTGTTGGGGGGAAAAGGAGTCACTCAATCCGAAATGAAATTTGGAGATCTATGCATGCCTCTGCGAGACAAGGAGGACGGGTTTGCCTGTTGGTCGATCAAAACATTAAAGCTTATGAATTATTTTATTTTGCAGAATGTTTTAATCCCAATCATGTCAAAGCTCTGCAACTCAGAGAATACAACACAGTCTATGGGGTGTTAAAGGTGTCACAGAAGAAACAAATGTGCCTAAACAACATTAAAAGATTCTTTTTTATTTTAGAGAAAGAGTTTGAAGGCACTAAAAAAATTTAACAGTTCCTTTAACATGTCAGAGATGATGAACTGTTAAGCAATTTTCATGTTGAAACATTTTCTCCAATTTAATTAGCACCCTTGTTTTAACCTTTTCTCCCTAGATTACACTCCAGCAAAATGCTAATTTAGCTTTTCTTGTTATTGGAGTTGCACACTTCTGGCAGCTGGCCGTTATCTGGTTTCTTATCTTTGACACAGGTGGAGCAAAGTTTATTTTTAGAAAAAAAATGTTGCTGAGAGCTGCTACTTACTCCTTCTACACTGTGCCTCATCAGATTGTGGAGGCAGTGGTTGTGGATCTCAAAAACAATTAGGAAATTTCACATAATAAATATGTGTAATACTTATCTTGGTCCTCTAATTAGCAGTACAATTCATTAGTGACAAATGTTATTAGTTCAAAGTTGAGGCAGTCCAATTACTGGTGGATATGCTTTCCCTTTGTTTTCACTGATCTTGTGTTAACAGTGTAATTCAGTGAAGTTGCTTAGTTTTTCTTGGTAAAGCTGCAGTAGATGAAGATTTGCATAAGGTGAGGTGTCACTGGGCTTTCACTGAATATCTCTTTACCTCTTATAGCAAATTCATTGCTACTTCAACACTGAGTTCTCTGACATTTTTCAGGATTTGCATGAATAACAAGGACACCAGGAGAAGCAGGTTGTAGAATACAGTTGGAATCCGAGTTCTGAGTACAGGAAGAGGAAGAAAAAAATATTTTGAAAGGTTAGAGTTTATACTTCAAATTGATGCACAATTACAGATCGGCCTAATTCCAAGGAAGATCTACTGCAGCTTTACAAAGAAACTAACATCTGTTTGTGCAATTGGGACATTCAGAGTAAATGTGTTAATTTCAAAATATGATACATGCTGATATTAAATGTCTAATATTAAACCCCTGTCTAAACATGGCTATGTAGACATGTTGAAATGTGACATCACACAGACAAGATTCCCCCACCCAGCTTCCTGCTGGGCAGCAGAAAAGTTGATGATATTGTTTTTAGCTGTCAATAAAGCGTACTAAATCTTAAATCTATGCATGATTTAGAAAGGATAAATAGATGGATAAATTATTAATTGTCACCACTATGACAACTAGATAGCAAGGTATGACATTTTACTGGTCAGTAAAATATTTTTATATAAACAATAGCCAGAGAAAATAGGTCAGTGATGCTACATTAACATATAGATGTTAAGATGTGCTGTGCAGTTTTGCTCAGTCACAAAAAAAAAAAAGAAATAAAATAAGGCCGCACACGCACACACACTTTCTGACAGATTAATAGTGCAATTGTTTAGCTGATCAACCTTTGCTGATCATTTATCAATAATTGCAAAATAAAAATTGACTGTAACAACCTGAACGTTCTGTGTTTTTGTGTTGGAAATGTTGCATGCATACACTCAAATGTAACCTCAGCTTTCTAGGTTAGCGGAGGTGTTGTCATTCGGTTACCACGTCAACAAGTCTGTGTGTAGCATGTGATAGATGGATAGATGGCTCTATTTGACCCTGTGTAGAGAAACTGGTTTAGCTGGTGCATGTGGGTTCTGGAGAATCCAGAATCGGCACCTATGTTAATGAGATAATTGTAAATGTCCACATGCTGAACTGGCGGTTGTTTCTGACTACTGTCAGTCCACAGATCATCAGCTATTTGAAATGGGTTTCGGAAGCCTTATGCTCAATACAGTTAGCTCTGCTGTGTGCCTTTTCCAGTTCTCCGCACAAAGATGATCTAAATGAATAATAATCTCCAGGTTTCATTTTGCTAATGGAATTGTTCTACCGCAGGAACTTGGCAATGGATGGAAAGCAACACATATATGCGTGTGTGTGCGTGTATGTGTGTGTGCGTGTGTGTGCGTGTGTGCGTGGGTGTGTGTGTGTGTGTGTGTGTGTGTGTGGGTGTGTGGGTGTGTGTGTGTGTGTGTTTATAATTCGCATACATGAACGGCATCATTTATTAGGAAAATCTGCAAGGCACAGAACAGCTGGTCCACCATATTGCTTTCTTACCAATGAAAACCAAGCTGTGCGTTGTTCATTGGGATAAGGTCAATTTAAAGACACTTTTTGTCCACAGGTGTTTAGAGTCTTCTCGCCCAGAAACTACCCGGCCCTGTTTGTTTCCTTGCAAGAAGGACTGTGTAGTGACGCCCTTCAGCGAATGGACAGCGTGTCCAGCATCTTGTCTCCCAGGTATGTCTTTGCATGAAGGATTATGTTGTTTACCTATAAGACTGACAACACTTTGTAAAATAATATTCATCTGATGCGGAAATAATCATTAATAAATAGCAGTGAACTGGCACATCACTCTGGTCCAGTGTGCTTAATAATTACACTTAATTACATGTGACACCCTTACATGTTTATTCCATTAAGTTGACACATCAAGAGGAAAATGAGTATTTAATGGTTTTTCCGTAGGTGTACTGTAGTATCTTGGAAAGCAAAAAATATCTAATTGTTTTTTGAAGAAGTGAGCAGGGATAGCATCGCTGTAAATATGCTGTAGTCCACTAGGCATGCTGACGATGAAATCACTTTCTTAATTGTCGCCTTTTTAATGTTTTGTAATTAGTTTTGTGTAATGAGCCTTGGAGCCCGAGCCAAATGAAGCCATTACATTGTGGTGTGTCCGAAAACAGACTGCATGGAAGTGTAGGACATCACGGGCATCAAGGGCATGCTAATCAGTCAGATCAATTTCAAGAGCACTTGTTTCTTTGGCTGTCTCTTTGAGATGTCAGACTGCCCTGATAATGCCTGATCTTTGTTAGAGACATTTATAAGAAACTTGTGCTCTCATCATTTTAAATTCACTGTCCTTTGCAAGGGTCTCCTTCATTTACTTGTTTAGACTTTTTGTGTACTGCATTGTAAGAAGATACTTTTTGTGAAATTTGTGTTTCGTGTTGAACAGATAATTCAACTGCTGCAATGCAATCTCGGTACAGAATCATCATTCAGACGCCTGCTAATGGAGGTCAAGAGTGCCCTGACACACTGTACGAAGGAAGGGAGTGTGACTCAGTTCGTGTATGTCCGGTGTTTAGGTAAAAACTAAATTTATAGTTAAATATTTTCACTTTTCTTATCAGCAAGACTTAAAGTAACTCACCAAGTTTGTAATGCATTGTGGAACGTGTTAAGGGCAACAACATGATCAATAATTTAGTTAGATTATTTAAAATATTCATTAGCTACATTTTGTTAGTGAATTAGATAATCCAAGTAAGTTGCCTGTTGAATAAAGGCATATATTTTAGTTTGTCATTTTAGGTGGCTCCATTAAAAAAAAGAAAACCTAGGATTCAATTTATCCATATTTCAGTGAGCACCAATGCCTGCTGTCTCAGCTATGATATCCAGACTGATGACATTATCTGTAAGGTCACAGATGATGAAGCCATAAGGTCTTTGATCATATGGCGTAGAAACATGGATGAATCTGACTTTGATCCAACATGCAGGAAAGCAATCTTATAAATTACACTATATACTCATTGGTGCATTCTAAAAAGGCGACACTTTTCTTTCTCAGGTCTCTGATTAGGTAAAACTGAATGACTTCATGTCTAAGTTTAGGGTGGATAGACTGATGATTGGCTGTTAGACGTACAGCTCACACACTATCGTAAGGATACTTAAATAGTCATCAAATATCCCCATAAAAAACTAAAAGGGGGGTTTTGACCAATCCTTCTCTGTAGAATCAGGTACGCTGACTCATGGGGGAGTCAAGCAAGCAGCTACGTTAAACAGGGCCTTTAGTCGAGGATATCTGCCTCTAACAGATGTCCTCTCGTTTCCACAGAAAAATGCATTTCAGCTTCACTTTCACAATCAATCATTTTCACTCTGCCGTTGTTGCTGTTTTTGGATTAGATAAGCTCAACTGCCAGTCTTAGTTAATTAATGTCAAAATCCTGCTGCAGTTATATAATTAGGCTAGCTACTGATATTGTTTGGTGAAAAAAGAAATAGACATAGAACCAATAAACAAAATTTGCAACTATTTTGTTTATGTTAGTTGAGGTCTTTATAATTGAAGAAAAGTCACCTTGCACCTTAGCTATCTGTTAGCTAGCTAACAGATAGCTGACATAGATAGCTTTTGGTTTAAACTTTTGAGCTGTTTCAATTAGAAAAAGATATATAAGTGATCTAAAAAGGTTTAGTGCTGTTAGTATTGGGAATTAATGACTGTATCACCTTACTGAATCAGATTTATCATGAAAATTAAACATGAGATAAACAGTTTGGGAAACAGTCGTTAAAAGGAGTTTTATGACTCCAATCATTAAACTATGAATCTCGTTTATTGTTATTTAATTTAGAGCGTTTATAATTTACAACCTACTAATCTAAATATGAGAAATAAAACATCAAGAGAAACAATTATTCACAATTGGTTCTCATTGTTTATCTGCCTATTTAGAATGCTAATTATTCTACAATGTTGCACGGTCCTTCACAATATACATGCAAATTAGTTATTTGGTTTAAAAATTCAGAATTTATTTGTGTTTGTTTGATATTGTTGGATCACCAATATGTATAAAATGCTCAGACGTAGCCTATTTGGTATAGCAGTCATTTTAACGGGTCATATTGCAACATAAACATAGCAAAAAGCATCATGTAAACATTTTCTGTTAA
Source organism: Poeciliopsis prolifica (assembly GCF_027474105.1). Lineage (NCBI taxonomy): Eukaryota > Metazoa > Chordata > Actinopteri > Cyprinodontiformes > Poeciliidae > Poeciliopsis > Poeciliopsis prolifica. The sequence goes on from NW_026562382.1 coordinate 16,386,099, forward strand.
ACAGAGAATATGCAGACAAGACAAATTTAAAAGCAGTAATAATGTTCTTGTTAATCTCTACAAGATGAATGATGCTTCTTCAAAGTTGCATCAATTTACAAACTGAGTATAAGAAGTTATGACATTATGATATGAAACAGCTTTCCTCCTTTACCAAATAAAACCTTTGTGTTTGTCACCCTATCTAGGTGGAGGATGCACAAGTGGCACAGTTGTACCCTGGTGCCTGATTCAGTTAGACGAGGATTATCGGGATCTGGAGAAACCTGTGGAAATGGTTTAGAAACGAGAGGCAAGGATTAACCCTGACCTATTGTCTTTTCCACACATTCTGTTCTCCACACAGCTGCTGCTCACCCTTAAACTGTCTGTGTTTGAAAAAGATCAAATATCTGTTTTCGTTGGGCTTCTTGAACAGGTGATGCGGAATTTATGAAGACAACTTTTTTGAATTGGGGTTTTTTATAACACAGCAAAGGCTTCCTAATGTTTTCTGCTTATAAGGTACACTTTCAGCACTCCCTTGTTATGTTGCAGGAGCTTGAGTAAATATTTTGCCATTTAGTAATGGAGGTTGATTGGATCATCTTCAAATAATAACATTTCATATATGAAATTTGTAGTTTTTTATTCTGCATATCCATGCTATATAAAACAACATCAGAATATTGTAAGGAGAGATTTAATTTCCAGGCATAAACAGACATCAGGAAGAAAGTGGAATATCAACTGTGAAAAATTTGTTCAAAAAGTATTTTGCATAAAAAATGGCAAGCAAGCAGCATTTCTATATTATATAATATTTTTACCTATATTAACATGACTGTGAACCTTCAGTGTTTCCAGCAAACGTCCAGTAATACATTTGCAGAAGGTTGTTCTGTTTAAATGTGTGTGATTCAACGAAGTGTGCGGCCTTGCTCGGCGTCGTCACGAGGACTTGAGCAATTCTCTTTGTAATTATGACTGACATTTCTGAAGTGAAATTTTAACGAGCACAGTGAAAGTGTTTGTGGCGTCTCCAGGTTAAGAGCAAGCCTCATTGACCTTTGGAGCATCCTATTCGAATGTGATTAGAAAATGGCTAAGTTAAATACCTGTGACATTTCAAACAAACCTGAAGTGTGAGATGAAAAATTGTAATTAGTAGAAACATGGAATTTAAATATAGACTTATGAATAACAAAAAACTTTGAGTTATATTTGCTCCTTGGGTGGCAGAACCAATCCACGGGGCAAGGATACATAAATGTCAGACTGATACATAATTAGGGCATAATAATTGGGAAAAGGACCAGGCAAGAGGAGAGGAAGGAAACAATTGACAAGGGCATATTTAAGACTTCAGAACTTAAAACTAAAATTCTTCATTTATCCACAGACCTTTAAATACCATGCACTAACCTCTGTATTTGAAAATATTACGTTATGTAGGTAGCACTCTGTACTTTTGTTCATCTTTGATTGTATTTATTGTGTGGATATTTATTAATGTTTGTAGTGTGTGAGAACTACAAACATATAAAGATATATGAAACTAACAGATCTCTAGTGTGAAAAAAAAGATTTAAAATTATGCATAGTTAACAGCTCAGATTTCTTGGTGTCTCTATAAAGTGTGTATATTTGCACACAATGCAAGGGCACAAATACAAACGTATGCGACATTGTACTGTACAATATTTCCTTTCACTTCTCTTTCTGATTAGGGTGTACACATATTGATTTTTCTTTGCATGACGAATTGAAAAAAAAATAGAATACTTTTGCAACACAAAGTATTTATGCCTAACATAGTTTGATGACAACGTTCAATATCTTTTATGGTTATTTTGTCAAAATAAGCCAAGCGTTAGCGCGCTATCTCCAGGGGGGGAAACCCACCAGGATGTTGTATGAATAGAGATTGGCATCCTTGATAAAGTACCATTCATATCTAATTGCAACCATAAAAGCAACTTCTCATCCTTGAATAGTTCCTAAGGATAGTAAAATCCCAGCTGTGGGAAAGAATATTTAAAAAATAGAGTTGCTACAGGTAAAACAAAGCAACGTAAAGCTCCATATTCTCATAGTTGTAGCAAAAAGACGACTTTATTTGCAGTATAAATTTAACAGTCTTCTACCTTTCCCCCAGCATAAATGAAAAAAGGCAGTCTTTGAGAGGGATCACAGGGAAAGAAAGCCATAAAATTGATTCAGAAATGTTCTACCCTATATAGACTAATGTTCTACTAAGATATATAAAACTGCAATTTTTTTTTATCAGGTGGAAAACAGATTATGTCAGTCTTTGTGAAGCACTTCCTCCTCCAAATAGCTAAAATTTGAACTTGTAATAAATATATAGTAGTAATAAAACTTGAAAGGATAGTCGCATAAATCGCCTGAGTAGCAACTCTGTTTTCAAGAAGCCACAAAAGCTTTCAGAGCACAAATCTTTGTTTCATGAAAGCTCTGCTACTACTTTATTCTCGCGCTGCAAGATGTTGAAAAGAAACCGCCAGTTACTGACACCCATAAAAATCTACTACTATTTAAGAAATATGTGTTCACATATTTCAACCACAACATAGCATCTAATTCATGGTTTATGTAGCAAAGATGGTTGGAAACAAAATGTTCGAAAAAATAATATACATATCATGGATATAGAGATTGATTATTGGTAAAGGAGCCATAAAAACTAATGAACCATAAGGTACACCTTGCCAATTCTGGTTTGGACCCCTTTTAATATTCATAATTTTTTAAAGTCTTCATGATTGCAGTAAAATTATCAGATTTTAGTGCATGTTGACTTGAAATCAACACACAGTATATTCAAGAAAACTCCTTGAAAAGAAGATTTGGAAAAGACTTTCCAAATCTGTTATTGACCCTGTAAAAATTAGAGCATCAGTTTCCAGTTATAGTTGACATTCGGAGTGACAGTGTACCTAATAAAGTGGCTACTTTTTGCATAAAAAGACATGCAAGCTTATTTTATTCTGTAAAATATGGTATAATTCTCATGCATTCCTCCTCCAGTAAACAATTGCATCAGCCATTCCTTCTTGCAGGAAGTTTACTCCATTCAAAACAAGGTCAAGTATCAATGCCAGCCTTTCATTTGGAGCTGTAGAGCGTAACGTCAACTGTAGATTAAACTGAAGGTTTTTGTACTATACAGTTGGAGTGTGTGGAAACCTGCACTGAGCATGTTCAGCTGTACTGTCAGCCTCAAGCCTTTTTAGATGTTAGTCTACAAGCGGGGCACTTTTTTTTTCTTACTTGTTTCAGGCAGATCAATCAAACTCAACAAGTTAGAGAAAGGATTTGGTTCACTGCAAATCTTCCCAAAAGATTTCACACTGCCTTAATGTTCAATGTTAACAAAATCTCAAGTCACACCAGTACTTTAGTGTATTCCTCAGGCTAGGCTGTGTGTTATTTTGTTTTGGTGTTCTTAGCTATTATCTTGCTAAAATGTAAAATCTAACCTAATCTAAGGGATGATTTTGCAATTACAGTGCAACTCACAACACTGTCCAAGGGGTAGAAAAAAATCCTAACATAAGGCTGCTGTCATCCGTCTCCAGAAGAGCAGAAACAGTGTTAATGAGCTGATGCTGACTGCCCAGTTCCCCTTGCAGGCTGTTAGTTTGGAGGCCACATAGTCAAACCTTCCAGCCCTAATGGCTCAACTTGGCTTGGAAGACCAAGTACAGGAAAGTGTATTTGGGTCCCAATGTCTTCTACGTTAAAATAATTGGAATAGAATAGTGTAAATGGGTTTTATTGACCCCACAATGTGGAAGCTTCTTTCCTGTTTTCTTAGAAAGATGCTTAAACACCAAGTTTTTAATTTTCACTTGACATTACATTAACTATGTAAACCTTGTAGAAAGTCATTTTAAAGAGGAACACTCTGACAAACAAAGCAAAACAAACAAAAACATGATTCAACAGCTTGTAAAGCTCATTTATGTTATTTTCTGTGTTTAAAAGAAAATTTAGCAAAACGTAAATAAAATGTGTTGCGATATAGGTACTGTGATCGCATTGACATCAAGATTTAAGGATAGCTTTATGATATTAGGTATTTAAAATATGTCATAGTCCAACTTTATTTGGAAACTCTTAGAAATCTTGGAAACGGAAACGAATCCTAATCTGATATGAAGGAGACTTTACTACTAAATTCATAATGAAACATAATGGATTAACCAGCGCATTTATAAAAAGTTCAGATTAAAACCCTTAACAATATTTTAATGTTGTTTTTGTTTATGTTTCCCAAAGACCATATACATATAGGATGCATCAGTGTTCCCATGTTTTTTTCTATTATTCTTTTCTAAATAATGAAGACCTTTGATTCCACTGAACAATAAAACCATCATAAAACACATTATAATGTGAAAAACCAAATAGAGCTTGAATTCCTCTCGTCATTGAAAAGAATGTTTGCTTTTTATGGCCAATGTTAATCATCTGGAAGATGACAAGCAATTGAAGAACATCTTCATCAAACAACAAACAACTATGCAGAGTTCAGTCTTCCATTAAATTCAATATATTGTCACAATTCAACTCAGATCTGGCAGCATGTATTATGAACCTCTCCTAGTTGAACTGGAGCTCCAGGAAAAGATTATTCAGTGGAAAATGAGTTTTGCTGATGTGCAGGAAAGATGTGGCTTAATGGCTCTGATGATTCTGGTCTATATTACTCTTCACAGTACTTTATGAAGAACATTTCACACAGAATTAAAATGGAAATTATGCTTGATGGTGAGAATGTGAATATTAAAAATCTGCTATTACAAGTAATATTAGGAAATGAATCTTTGGTTGAAACCTAGCTATGATCTTTAAAGAATACCTTTTTATGTGTTCTCCACAATCACACCACAAAGATACTGACAAGATTTGGTCAAATATTTCCTTTGAGTGATTATCAGAGATGCTTACCTTTACCTAGTAGTCTATAGTAAAAGATTATCCTTGCCATTGGTGAAAAAAATTATGGCAAGAGTATCACAATTTCTGAGCGTTTTCTCTGAAAAGCCACACAAATGAACTTATGTAACAGAGAGAAATAATTATTCTTAAATTGGCTAGTCAACAGTTGGAAGTCAGAAAGTCAGAACAGAAATGCCAATAAAAGTCACAGAGAATGACAGAATGAGGCTGAATGGGGGAGTTGAATAGGTGTAAGGATGAAAATAAATGTCACTGAAGACAAAGCAGTCATAGTGATAATAGATGGACGACTTCTTTGCAGCTTGTGAATTTTTTTTTTCCTATAAAGTTTTTACAAAAAAGAGGAATAAAGCTCCCTCTTCAACTATCAGTTTCCATCCCTTTTTTTAACAAATGTCTTGAGTTTTTTAGTGTTACATAAATGGACCTTAATTATGGTTATTATCGCCTTTGCTGGGCTTTCTATGTAAATTTCCGCCCCACACACCCACAGCAAACCACACAGCTTTTGAGATTGTTAGTTTGTAGGTTGTGCAGTGAATTCTCTAAGGCATCAAAGTTTTGGGATAAGTTATCCTCAACAGTGTTTTTTTTTTTTTTTTCTTTTATTCCAAATGTTCACGAGACAGGTCTCTATTTTCCTGTAGAACTCTCCCTCTTTTGAGCAAGTGTCATTCTTTCTCAATGTCAGAATGAACTTATTTACTGACAGACATCTGGATCTTACTACTTGCAAAGTGAAATATGTATAATCAATGCCCTTTTTCTGTTTAATAGAAAAAGTTATGTGGCGTCACATCATCTCATCAGTTGGTCTTTATCGAGGGAAATGTTTATATTCCAATAGAAATGTGCAGAAGAAGATTCAAGTCTCTGAAAGAATATAAATTTTGCCTCAAGATATTCACTTTAATTAGGTTCTTGAAAAGAAAATTACTTAAATCCAACCTGGTCTTCCAGAGAGTTTGTTCTTCTGCATGACTCACATCTCTCTCATATGCATTCAACTCAAATTTCTGACATTTTTTCAGTGGACTTAATCGTCTTCCATACAAACGTGGTCATGATTAATTTTTATTCTGAGTTCTGTATATTTCTAAAAATTATTTAATGTAATCAAGAAATTTGTTTCTGATCAGAGATGAGACAGAAACATATGATGTAGAAGAGGAAATACAAAGTTATTTCTAACCTCGCAAACTTTTTCAGATTTTTGATTAATTGTTGTTTTTTGGCTTTACAGCAAGCAAAGTCCTTTTTAAATTGCTGACCAACTTTTTGCATTTTTCCACTAGTCAATATATTAGTAGCCAGATTAGCTCGCAGTGTTAGAAATTGGAGGGCCTCTTTGCAATAAATAATAATTAGCGACTTGCTAAGCCATAACTCTAGTTGGATCAAAAAGTTCCTCCCAATCAAGACTTAAGTTTCAAAGTTCTCAAGAACTTGGAGAACTTGAAAGGTTAGTTCAAACATACATCCTCCAGGTGTTGGAATAATTAATATAATACAATATATTTTATAATACAATATATTATACGTCATAATACTTTGTGTAGAGCTTGTTCTGTTGTCTCACTGTTTTTGAAATAGTTGTATATTTGAAATTTACATAAACTTAAAAACATCTAATAGTTACATAGTTTTGAACCTTTGGAAATGTATAAAAAAATTATGTTTGCAATGCATCAGTTAATTTGAAATATACATATACATAAATATGGACCCCCAAAACCTCCACTAGTTTCTCTTCTCAGCCCTACTAAAGTTTGTGTGAATATCAATTATCATGTAATTGGAATTATTTCCTCTCTATGTGTCTGCAGGAATCAGTTGTGTTGGGGAAGACGGAGAGCCAGCCAACATGACAGAGTGCCTGCAATGGGCTGGACCCTTTCCTTCTCAGATTAGAGAATGCCGGGTGGCGTGCAAGGAAGACTGCACTCTGACTACTTGGTCCAAGTTTTCTGAATGCACCGGATGTGGCAGCTCACGCACTCGCAGGCGTTCACTTGTAGGTACGGACTTTCCTTTCACTTTTAATCTTGTGGGGACATTAACGTCATACAAAAACAACTGCTTTTGTTTTCCTCTGAGGTCAAATGTTCTCACATTGCTGCTGCATGATTTCATTGATATGACTGTGACTTTAGAAATAAATTAAAGCCAAGAAGATGAAAGCTTTTGTCAAGCCTGACTATTGAGTGAGAGGTTGCAGCTATTTCCTCAAGGCGGCCTTTGGACACCCTGATCCTTATCGATCTCACCAAGCAGACAGGATTTGTTTGTTGCTTCTTGGACAGCACTGATTGCTGCATATTCTTCACATACTCAAAAGCATGTAGACTTTTATGTACCATTTGCAATAAACATCGCCTTGGCTGTAATTCAGGTCGTATTACTATCGCTTTACACTGTCCCTGTCAGCCTTTCACCAGGCCAAAATTTACTTTTTATAGCCTGTTATTCCCAATTTCTGTGCAGATGGCACAATATGAATTGCATATCATGGCTGCAGACCAGACTGGATGCTATTTGTCCTCGTGAATATTTAATCTAATGCTGAAGGGGTTGTAGTAAACTTAGCCTTCCTTCCCTCATAATGCTCTGAAAAAATAACATGACGTCGGACATTGATTTCATGTGCGTTTCCCTATGAATAATTTGTTCTAATTCTGATTACCCTGTGCCGGTTATAAAAGGGCTTTTGAGGATTTCAACTGATTTTGCCAAATTCAGTGCTTGCTTAAATTTCTTTGTCACAGAGATTGATGGGTAGCGGATGAGCTCTGTTTTTTTTTTTGTAAAGCTCCAGTCTATGGTTAAGGAAGCTGGCAGCATACCCAGGCCTACGCTTAGACACTTCATCTATTTTGTAAAGCCTCCTTGAGCTCAATGCTGACAACTCTCTCTGTATCTGAAGTGGAAGTTATTTCAGAGCCAAAAAGCTCTTTAACAAAAGACTATTCAGTTGTACCATTTGGCTATTCAATTTTATGAATATCAGCTGAACTCGGTGTACTTCAGTGGACATCAAATCTGATATATCCAAAAATAATCCACTTTTAGCTGCAATTCAGTCAGAAAATTAAGGATCTAAAAATAAAATGGATTAGATTTTCACTAAAAAATGTAAATTTGAATAAAAATATTTCTTTAATTTATTCACTTCTCCATTTACTTCGGTCCTCCAGTGGTCATGTCAGATAAATATGAACGAAACAGAAGTGCTTGCCACATACAAACTAACCAAACATAAACCAAAAATAATTATTTACCTGTTAACTTGATGTGTTTATTCAGACTGTTGAAGGATGTCAAGTATGGAAAAAAAACCTTGCAGTTAGTATTCTGATACATGACATATACCATTTTAAATAAATTTACCACTATAAGAAGTTGGCAGTGAAAATAAATCAGGACTATTTGAGCCACCAAAGTGCACTCTGTGGAAAATAATTAATAAAAAGGTCACTTTGTTAAAAAAAAAACAAAAACAAAAAAAAAAACTGGTTGTATTAAAGGTTATGTTCTGCTGAAAGATATTAGGCAGTTTTGTGAAATAATTCAAAATATGTTAATGGGTGTTTATAGAAATATTAATGTTATCAATTTAGAATAAACATTCAGAACCTACAGATTATTTGTGATATAACAGTTTTAAATCTGTGGATCTCTAATCCACAGATTAGAAACACTTCTAGACGTTTTGCTTTGTGTGCTGTTTACAACAGTTGTGCTTAACAACTGAAAAAAATAAATAAATTCTATGTCATATTCCTTATAACCACAGTTTGTATAAAAAACTGACCTGGACTGAAATGCATATGTAGTGCATATGTGCTCATCGTTTTGTCAACCTCTGACATCCACCTGGCTGCTCTCCCACATGTCTTAAAGAACACATAAATCACTGACTTTGTGCCTTACGGTTTTGAAACTATACCTCAGATTTTAGGCTTTGGGGAATTAAAAACCACAAATTACATTTGGCATGAATAGAAGTATGTCCCTTTCTCTGTCAGACACTAGCTCTATTCGGGTCTGGTTGAGTAGCGCAGTCATTTTCTGACCCGCTGGTTTTCTTTGTGGAGTGTGCATGTTGATGCCTTATGGAGCTCCGATTTCACCAAGCTTAAAGACATGCAAATTACACGAATGTATGGCTAGCTGTAGGTGGTGATACATTAATATATTTCTGATGGATTTGCCATTATGTAGTGCATATATGCTCATTAGTAGCAGTGCTGGGGAGTGTTTTACTGCTTGTTAAATACAAAATGGATTAAATCTAATCTTTAATCAACATTGATGTGCTTATATAATTGCACTGAATAAATTTTGCTATCATAGAGGTGAAAAAGCTTTTATATTAAAGAAGAAAAGACAAAATAAAAATTATGAAGCATTCATGGTTCCTCTTTCATTTTGACTTATAAGCCATTTTAATCGCACTGTAAGGTTTTGCATTAGAAAAATTTGATGGAAAACTTTACAGTGCGAATAAATTTTTTAAAACTGAAACATGGCTTATGAACCACAATGAAAGAGGAATCATGAATGCTTCATAAAAAAATGAAACATTGGAAAAAGTTGATGGAAAATGTTTGAAATAACTCCCGCCGATTTCACAAAAAAGCTTTTAAGCTTAATTGTAGTGGTTTTTAACTTTTTTGAAAAAGAGTTTGTGCTGTACAGGAGAAATGCAAGTCCTTTGTTTCGAATAAATTCTGAACTTTCCAATTTAATGCTGGATTTGTGCCTTACTAGAGGCAACAAACTCCTCCTCCACCTCAAGAAAGCAAAGAGGATTTCAGGATGGCTTGTAAATTTTCTGTCGCTTTTTTTTGTTTTGTTTGTTTTGTTTTTAATGATCAAATAGGGAAAATGTTTTGTTAACTCAACCTCTGAGTGGAAAGCCCCTGAGTGGGTATGTGCCTTAGAGGCATGAAACTCATGTCAAAGTCTTAACTCCCAGCTGGCATGGATCACACATTTTTTTAAAAAAATGTGTGATCCGTGCTACTTTGCAGCCTCTTCATTTTGTGGAGTCAGAAAATCAAATATTGATGCTTGACTCAACTGTGCTGTGCATAGACTGGTTGATTCACTCTAAAACAGTAGATGGAAAGGTTCACTCAAAATGCACATGACAATTTGATGGAGGCATGGCTATAGTTGGAAACTTTGGTAGCCTAAATCTTTTGTCAAAACAGTCAGAAGCAACAAAATGTATGCGTTTATTCACTGAGGTCTTAAAACAGTTAAATACACAGATTTATGCTTATTGTAAATTGATCAGACACTGAGATTCCTTTAAGACAAACAGAAATGAATATTTTGTTGCCAAACACTTGTTGATTTGTAGCCATATTCCCCTGCAATATGTTGTAATGCAACGTGATTCAAACAGGAATTATGTCTCCCACTGATCAGAGATTAGATGTGTGTGTGTCAGAGCTTAACTGCAGATAAATGGTTTCTATCCAGCATTGGAGCTGTTTGCAATTGCTCTCATCCCTTTTAGTCAGAATTAGCTTTTGAATATCTGAATTATGCTAGAATAGTTGCATTTAGAAATACTGCAGATGCTATTGACAATATCCCATTTAAGTTTGTAACTTCTTTTATCTAAATTTTCTGTCTTTATTTGTTGTTGTTTTTTTTCTAATATTTATATATAGCCTTATTGTTTTTGAAATCTTGTGTTTGTTGTTTGGTTTAATATTATGTTTAAATTTATATTAAATTTACTCTTTCTACTTTGTGATGTACTGTACTGATAACTTGATGAAATGTTACACTTGCATTTTAAATGCTCTTCTGAGAAAATAATTCACACAATGCAAGCTTGAAAGGTTTTATCACAATTTTTAAGACTGATTAGAGAAGAGTGACAGTAAAAGTTGTATGGTACTAAATATGTATAATGTCTGTAGTAACCTTTTTTTAAAATTTATTTCTGTTTTCATATTTGTTTTTGTCATATTACTATGTTATGACTGTAAAATATGAGTCAGTTAATCATTAAGTATGTAGTCAAAACATTTAAGTTGTATTATCATAAAAAAGCCACATATCTTAATTTTTATTCATTTTATTCATTATCTATAGCACAGAAATTTTAAAACTCAGGACATATATGTTAATTTTTGATATTTGTCAAACCAGTCTAATTTGTTTGTTAGGTAGTTTATCCTTGACCACGATCTGCCAAAATTTCTCCTTCACTGATATGTTTTTTTTAACCCTCATCTGGAAAGGCTAAACAGAATTGAGTCTGCATATTTCCAGGTGCAAGTTGTGCATTACTTGAACACACCTGAGTAATTTAAGTCAGAAATGATGCACATAGTTTCAGAATGAGCTGAACATTGCTGATTTCAAATGCTGACTGCTTATGATGCCTGAAGTAACATGGTCGCCATCGACGTCCTTGTCGAAGTGAAGTAATGTTGCATTGATACTTTTCTATCAACCACCAGCAGTGGTGTAGATTGAACAGATTGTTAGTGGATTGCGGTGTGACAGCAGCGTATTCTCACTCTGGGAGGAATGTTTGCAATCAGAACCACTTCAGAAACAGATGGGCTGCTCAGCAGCTGCGAACTCAAGAGGATGACAACACTCTGGTTCCATGAGACAAATACGGCTGCATGAGAGGAGAAAGAGTTCTCTTCTTTCGCCGTTTCATGTGTTTACTTCTCTGTCGGCTTTTTCCATTTGGAGCAGGCCAAGAAATTGCAAATAACAAGTTTGTTTTACAGTACACAAAGTAATTACTTTGATTGTGACTGTTATGTTGTAATTAGAATATTCTGAAGGGATTTGAGTTCATTAAAGCTCTTACTATTTGGTTTTTAATGGGTATGTGATACTCTTTTTAAGTTCACACCCAGTCCATAACAATCTCCATTTCAACACTGTATCAGCAAGCAAGCAATATAATGCCACCTGGTGTTTCTTTGTTAAGCTCTTAATGTTTAATCTGTTTCCCATTCAGGCAATGAGAAAAACAGTTTGGGTGTAAAAGCAAAGGTGGAGGTCAAGTGAAGCTTCTTTTATAGCCTTGTTTATTGTGAAGTTACAGTAACGTTATTGTGTTTCGATTTGTTTATGTGGGACAGGTAGAAGATGTCCTGATCTAATCCAAGATGTTGGTTCAGAGTCTCAAGAGAAGTATTTTTAAATTATGTATGAGAAGATAAGGTATATGAGTCCTTGTATGACCTATGTTCATATGCATAGGTTCAATAAATGTAGTATTTAAGGGTTTTTAAACTTAGACTGTATATGCTACTGCAGTTGCTATTCTGTCAGTCATGTGACCATCTCTGTGCTCAGGTCAGACATTCTCAGCAGACATGTCCAACATCGACCTTCACAATGTTAAAACAAACTTCTATGTTGATTATGCAGATATGAATTTACGTTGGCTCACTTTTTTGTCAGTTTTGTCTTCCCATGATTTCCTGATACAAATTAGCAAGTCATATCAAAACAAAGAGTAAACATGGTAATTTTAGCCATGAAAACATTTTATTTTTTGTATAATCCAAGACTGTATCTGCATGCACAAAGTCAAGTTAGTTAGTTTCAAGTTAGTTTACTTTGTTTTGAGCTGTCTTTCACTACTTATGTTTATTTTTTATAAATGTCTTTATATTAAGTTATTGGACTTTTAGTCTGACTTGATTAAAAAAAAAAAAATCTAAATTTAAATTTGTAAATATTTTGGTGAGGTAATATACAAGTTCTTCAAATTTAATATGAACCTTAGTTTAATTAAAATTTTTGTTCTAATTTTTGGTGATAGTTGTATTATTTTATACATAATTTCAAAACCCTTTCTGAATAAAACTGCTACTTCTATATCTAGTATGGCTAAAACATGATTTACAGTATAAGAATATTTTATTTATGGATCAGTTGGTGTAGATGGTAAAAAAAAAACAATCATGTGTGTACAGGAAGGACATTGAAACTCCATGCAAGAAGGCCACAGGCCGGGAACAAAGGACCTTCTTGCTGCAAGGCAACAGTGCTGCAAACTGTGCCACTGTGCAGCCCCCAGGCTAAAACAAGATAGTTTATTAGTTTGTTTCTGTAAATGAAAGAGGAGATTTAGCCAACATATATACTCCAGGGAAAAACCTTTATTTATTTTAAAAGAGTCAAAACAAACATCAAAGTGGTTATTTTCCACACGTCAGTGAGTGAGAATCTGCTATTCGTCATGATGATTAGAAAATATTTTCTATTTTGTTTTTTGTAACCAAGCTTTTACATACCCATCCAGATTGGTTCATGTATTAACAGATTTTCAGAAATCCTGTGTTTGCTAAATAATCCTTCCAAAGTTAATACCTGCTTATCTTTGAGGAGTTGCAAAGAGGCTGGTCCTTATTTCCAACAGACACTTAGCAAGTTACCAGCCAATCAAAAGACAAAACAGGACAGACCGCCAAGCAGACACTCACTCATAACTGCAGTGGAGAGCTACCAATTGACCTGACTTTCAATGATTTTGTATTATATTTAGCCTATCTCGGTGTTATTGTTTTTGGGTTGAATTTTGGACCACAAGAAATGAGCAAAATGATCCTAAATGACAGTTGTTTTGTTAAATATTGATTATTTCCAAAAGTAACTTAGAAATCCTATTTAATACCTTTACTAATACGCTTTGGTTGGTGTTAGCCTAAATGAAATTTTTCTAAATCAGGGTTCTTGAGTTTGCAGGTGATGATTATACATTTGTCTTAAAATGCATTCAGTATTAGAGCCAGTTAGGTGTTGCCTATGACAATAACAGGTAATTTCAGTTTATTTATATTGCACTGATTCACAACAAATCTAATCTGAATACAGATGAGATTTGCGTCAAAGCTCATCTGCAAACATTAAATTTGTTTGATCAGTTTGTTTAAGAAGCAATGCACTTGGTTATTGAGTGCTTTATGACTAAGGTAGAGAATTTAAAGTTTGATTTTAGGCTTTAATGGGATCCAAACGAGAGATGCTGCAACTGGAAAAAATCATCTCTTTTCAATCCCTATTGAAAATTAAAAAAAAATAAAAAATTATGTGATCCTTTTTAGTTTCATTATTTTACTATTTGTATCTAAGACACACTCTTTTTCTTTTTTTGTTTACTTGGGACAAATGCCAATAACTTTTTATTTGTGTCTTTCTCCTGTGGGAATTTTTTGCATTTTATATTTTGAGAAATCTATTTAATGTAGCATTACTGTATGTTGAATAAATACCTCAATGGCAAAAATATTTTGCCTTTCAATGTCAAATTGAGACAATTTCAGGATTTTGTTACTTGCTATGCAGAGTCTTGAAACCGTATCGAGTGTGTTGTCTTTTGATCAAATCAATTATTGGCTTAATGTTGACAAGGACATGAAGAGAAGATGACAGCCGAATGTTTTTAAACATTGCCCGACAGCCTTAGTGTGTCACTAATTGAAGAATATTCATAAGTATAAACCAGCATAATTGTCATTTGTGTCCATTTATGTGTATTTTGTTCTGTAGAACACTAGCCAGAATATGTAGGGAAATGTAATTGTATCAAAAATTGTTTGGAATGAAGCAGAACATTTTATGCAACGTTTCAATGTCACTATGTTTATTTCTTTGCCAGAGCATTTTAAGGGGGTATGAAAAAAGTAATTGACCCTGGCAAACATGATGTAAAAAAGTGAGATCCCAATATGTTATTACATAACTTTGTTACTCTTTAATATGGTAAATGGAGTGAAATCATTCACCACTTCACTAGGCATTCTGACCACTCAAAGCACTTCAGACAACTTAAGGGTAAGTACCTTAAGTTGCCCAGGGACTCGTTAACAAGAGACAAGAAAAGGCTGAAATCAAGCCCACAATGTTCCAACTGCAGGACACGACAACTACACCACACTGAGCCACAGTCACCACATTCACAATTCAAATGGAAAACAAACCGTGAGAAGGAAATGAATAAAACAAACTAAGAAAAGAAAAGCAGATATGTTTCCCCATTTAAACTAATTCCGTCATGATTCATCTGTTTGTTCACTTTCAGCACAGAGTTTCCTTTGCTTGGAATCAATTATCATCCCACATCTTGACTTGACAATTATTCACCACCTCATTTGCTCTTGATAACCCTCTTGGTTACCTGCTTGTCTTTTAGTCAATTATGTAAAGAGAGTTTTGTAGGTGTTTCACTGTGCCATTATCACACAGTGCTCTGGATGTTGCAGAGGTTATTTATGACAGTTTTGCTCTACTTGATTCTTTTAGTTTGCCTACATGTTTCTGTAATAACTTTAACGTGGCTGGAGTCATTTATCACAGACTATTATAAAAGACGCATGTTGACATTTAACATTCACACTATATGTCTCATGAGAGAAGAGAAACCCTTCAAATTGAAGTCTGGTGGAGTCAAATTATGTTGTTGAGGGTAGTATACACTTCAAGTGTTTTCAATCAGTTTCAGTAGTGACTGAGAATGATTGCAAGTTTGTTGTGAATCCCGAGACACTTTTTTTCTTCTTTTGTGAAAGAGTTAAATGGTTGAATATCCCCTCAGTAGGTCATTCAGTTCAGCAGACCTCTGATAATGAGCCATCAAATTAATGTGTTTGTGTTGAAGCAGGGAAGGCATAAAAGGTATTGAGTCCCAAAGACCTGGACAGGGATAAAAAGAAGTCAGAACCTCTTTCTGCAGAAATAATTGCCCTATTGATAGTTCTTCAACCAAATAACACTTCGCCTTGACATTTCTGACAACTATTTTCAGGATGCTCTATAATCATTTCCTTTAAAATTCATGGCTAAGTCAATTAAAAGGCTACAGAAAATTGCCGGTTGAAAAAAAATTTCTGCAGTTATTTTTGTTTTATCACAAAGGCCTTTTGGTAATTACTTTTGAAATTAATCTATTACTATATATATAAAAAAATAAAAAAATTCCCTTCTCACCACCGCGGGTGGTTCTTATCCTCTGAGCTCGGGTCCTCTACCAGAGGCCTGGGAGCTTGAGGGTTCTGCGCAGTATCTTGGCTGTGCCAAGGACTGCACATTTCTGGACTGAGATGTCTGATGTTGTTCCTGGGATCTGTTGTAGCCACTGCTCCAGTTTGGGGGTTACTGCCCCGAGGGCCCGATGACCACAGGCACCACTGTGGTCTTCACCTTCCAGGCCCTCTCCAGTTCTTCCCTGAGGCCCTGGTATTTCTCCAGTTTCTCGTGCTCCTTTTTCCTGATGTTGCAATCACTTGGTATTGCTACATCAACCACAACGGCTTTCCTCTGATTTTTATCCACTACGACAATGTCTGGTTGGTTCGCCATTACCATTTTGTCTGTCTGGATCTGGAAGTCCCACAGGATCTTAGCTCTGGTGTTCTCTACCACCTTTGGGGGTGTTTCCCACTTTGATCTCGGGGTTTCCAGTCCATATTCTGCACAGATGTTTCTGTACACAATGCCTGCCACTTGGTTATGTCGCTCCATGTACGCTTTCCCTGCCAGTATCTTGCACCCTGCTGTGATGTGCTGGACTGTCTCAGGGGCCTCCTTGCACAACCTACACCTTGGGTCTTGTCTGGTGTGGTAGATCTGGGCCTCTATTGCTCTGGTGTTTAGGGCCTGTTCCTGGGCGGCCAGGATGAGGGCCTCTGTGCTGTCCTTGAGTCCAGCTTTTTCCAGCCATTGGTAGGATTTACTGATATCAGCCACTTGGGTTATTTGCTGGTGGTACATCCCATGTAGGGGCTTGTCCTCCCATGATGGTATCTCTGGCACCTCAACCTCCGTTCCCTGTTGTCTGAGACATTCGCTGAGCACATTGTCTGTTGAGGCTTTGTCCCTGATGTATTTATGGATCTTAGTAGTTTCGTCCTGGACAGTGGTTCTCACACTCACTAGTCCTCTGCCTCCGTCCTTGCGGCTCGTGTACAGTCTCAGGGTTTGGATTTGGGATGGAACCCTCCATGCATGGTTAGTAGCTTTCTAGTCTTAATATCTGTGGCTTTTATCTCCTCCTGGCCAGCTAATTATTCCAGCAGGGTATCTGATTACTGGCAGGGCATAGCTGTTTATCGCACGGATTTTGTTCTTGCCATTGAGCTGGCTTCTCAGGACTTGCCTTATTCGTTGGAGGTATTTAGCTGTGGCTCCTTTCCTTGTGGCCTCATCGAGGTTGCCATTTGCTTGTGGTATACCTAGGTACTTGTAACTGTCCTCTATGTCTGCTATTGTTCCTTGTGGGAGTGAGACTCCTTCTGTGCGGATCACCTTCCCCCTCTTTGTGATCAGCCGACCACACTTCTCTAGTCCGAATGACATCCCAATGTCAGTGCTGTAGATCCTGGTGGTGTGGATCAGTGAGTCGATGTCTCGCTCACTCTTGGCATACAGCTTGATGTCATCCATGTAGAGGAGGTGACTGATGTTGGCCCCATTTTTGAGTCGGTATCCGTAGCCAGTCTTGTTGATAATTTGGCTGAGGGGGTTCAGGCCTATGCAGAACAGTAGCGGGGGACAGAGCATCTCCTTGGTATATGCCACATTTGATGGACACTTGTGCAAGTGGTTTGCAGTTGGCTTCAAGGGTGGTTTTCCACAGCTTCATCGAGTTTGCAATGAAGGCTCTCAGAATCCTGTTGATGTTATACATCTCTAGGCATTCAATGATCCAAGTATGCGGCATTGAGTCATAGGCTTTCTTGTAATCGATCCAAGCCATGCACAGGTTGGTTTGTCGGGTTTTGCAGTCTCGGGCAACTGTGCGGTCTACGAGGAGTTGGTGTTTGGCTCCTCTGGTATTTACACCGATACCCTTCTGTGCCGCGCTCATGTGTTTATCCATGTGTTTGCTTATCTTGGCCGCTATGATGCCTGACATGAGCTTCCAGGTTGTGTAGAGGCAGGTTATTGGTCGGTAGTTGGGTGGGACTGGACCCTTTGATGGATCCTTCTGGATTAGGATTGTCCGCCCTTCAGTTAACCATTCAGGGTGAGTCCCACTTTGTAGCAGCTGGTTCATTTGGGCTGCCAGTCGCTCATGGAGAGCAGTGAGTTTCTTTAGCCAGTAGGCATGGATCATGTCAGGCCCTGGTGCTGTCCAATTTTTCATACCTGAGACTCTTTCTTGAACATCTGTCACAGTGATGGTTACCGGGGCTTGCTCAGGGAGGTTGCTGTGGTCCTCTCGTAGAGAGATCAGCCACTGTGCATTGCTGTTGTGGGACGCCTCCTTTTCCCATATGCCTTTCCAGTATTGTTCAGTCTCCAGCCTTGGTGGGTCTGCTCTGTTGTTATTACCCTGCCATTGAGAGTACACCTTAGCTGGTTGAGTGGAGAAGAGCCGGTTAATCCTTCTGGATTCATTCTCCCTTGTGTATCTCTTTAGGCGGCTGGCCAAGGCTTGGAGCCTCTGTTTGGCAGTTTCGAGTGCTTCAGGTATGGGCATCTGGCTGTACTTTCTGGGTACTGGTCTTTTCATTGTACCCTTGTGGAGCTCTGACAGTTGGCTCACTTCCCTCCTTGTTACCTTGATTTTAGCCTCTAACCGTCTTTTCCATGGTGGGTATTGGGTCTCATGGTTGCTCTTATAGCCAAGTATCTCAAGGATCACTGATGCTGAGTTGTAGATCAGCTCATTGGTTTCTGTTATGGTATTGGTAGGGATCGTTCTCAATGCTGCATTCACATTCTCAATGAGACTTTCTGATGGTACTTCACTCAGCCGTTGTAATTGGCGCCGAGGAGGCCTGGTTGTCATTCGGGTCATGATTCTCTCTCTCAGGTCAGCAGCTGTCTCGTTCAGCTCTGTTTCGCTCATTGGGGCCGTGTATCCCCTCACTGGGTGGGGACTTGCAGTTAAGTCCCCACAGTCCTGACATCCGGGTTCCTCCCTTTTGCCGTAGCATTTGTGTTGTATCTCGTCAATCTCAAGTTGTGATAGCAGTTGCCGTTTGCGGATGTTGGAACACTGAGCTACTAGTTGTTTAGCGCTTAGTGTTGACTGGGGATGTCGAAGTAACCATTCCTTCCCCAGTCTTTGCATGTAACCTCTCTCACTAGGGTTACTTGAGTAGTAGCATTCCAACAGATCCACATTTTCATCTCTCGCCCATTTCCGTCTTGTTCCAGTAGCCCATTTGTCATCAAGGTGCTCTGGTTCCCCAACACCTGACGCAGACCTTGTTTGGCCGGGCGACGTCTGAGCCGGCATGTTACGCAACTTAGTATCTCTCATGGTATGAGGTAGGCAGTAGCTTGAAGGGTCTTGCCTAAGGACCCAGACTGGATTCGAACCCTGCCCTCTCGGGTGATATACTGATGCCTTATGTATTGAGCTATCCAGTCAGCTCAATACATATATATATATATATATATATATATATATATATATATATATATATATATATATATATATATATATATATATATATATATATATATATATATTTTGGTATAATAATAATATAAAGAATATAAAATTTAAATTTAATAATAATAATAATAACAAAAGAAAAAGGGAAATTAAAGGTCCTCGACAGGAACAGAAACTGAAGAAACTCAGAAGATATATATATATATATATATATATATATATATATATATATATATATATATATATATATATACTGATATTAAAAAAGCTTTGCAGATAAATAACAGACTGTTACATTCTAAGTGTTCAGTTCTATAATTTTTAAGACTTGATCTACAGAAAACACGTTTCTCAAAACATCTGAAGGTTGCAAAATACTACTAAAATTAAATTTATCCTTTGAATTTAAGCCTTCCCAAAGATATTCAATTCAGTTAATTAAATTGAATATAGAGCCAATTCTTAACAAATGTAGACAATTGACTCTTTCAAGAATACCAAACTTTTCACTGGATTGTGTCTCTGATTAACACACTTTTTTGTGTTCTACTTATTGTTTATCTTTGTGAAATATGGATTTTGTTCGTATTTCCCTTGTAGATTATATAAATTTTTGACAAAGTAAAGAATATTTACATAACAAAGAAATAAATTTTTTTAGCTACAAACAAACTGCAACTAGACAAGTAATTATTTTGCTTTCCGTGGGTCCAGTTCTCTGTGGTGTGGCAATATAAAGAAAATAAGTATGTGCTTGCCTTTGGGTTTTGAGCATAAATTGAAAATTTAAATTTTATATTCTTTCTAACACCAGTTGTTTCTTCAGGTTATCTAGGGATCTAACATAAAGGTAGCAGACTTCCTTTCACCTAATTACAATGCACTAAACTGATTTATTCTACTTTTGCTGAAAAAAATTACATTTCGGTTGATAGGAGCTGCAATGAAGTTGATCATTGAATAAACTGACAAACATTTTTTCTGCCGCCATTTGTTTTTGTGAAACAAGAAACTGAAAGAACTTCAATTACATTAAGCAACATTTATACTCCATCTGCACACAGAAAATTTCTAATCTTTAGATGACTTGATGATCATTTGACAGCAAGCATGTAGATTTACTCAAACAAACTCATTCAAACAAATCCAAGTGAATGTTTATTTTAAGATGCTAATATCACAGTGCGTCCTTGAAATGCATCATGCAAATTTGTAAGCGACATGAATATAAGAAACACACTTTATCCTCCTGGGACATTTTGATGGATTTGCGAGTTTCAGATGTGGTTTGAATTTTTTGAGAAGTGTGAGAATGTGAAGTAGCTGTATATCCAAAGTATTCCACATTCTTGCAAAGTCGAACCAGTGAGCCTCACCGCAGTGATTATATTAGCTGAGTCAGAATTAAATACAGATGACTTCAGGGCACATATTAAATAAGTAGAAGTTGTATAATTGTAGAAATATTTCCCACAGTGGCATTAATTTAAACAAACATTTCACCCTCAATAAGTTGCTAATGAGTATTCTAGTCTGTACACCTGCCAGCATTGTAATATTAAGAATGCATGGCTATGAATAAATTAGCGACAAGTTGGTGTAGTTCAAATTGTTATAAATATTTAATCTGAATTTCACCATTGTTTTCCCCAATTGAAAATCAGCAATTGTTAGCTCTCTACCAATGAATACAAACTCAAAAAATAAACTGTTTATATATTCAGTAGTTTGTACCCTTTTGTACAAGAGAGAGTTTTCCTCAAACTTCATTAAAACTTTAATGTTGCTCCTGTTGTCACAACTTTTCATTGTTTTGTCCATTTTCTACTTAGGCCGTAGCAAAAAGAAGGAGCGTTGCCTGAATGAGGACATGTACCCGCTGGAAGAGAACCAGACATGTCCCTGTAATGAGTTTTTATCTCAGCCGTTTGGGAATTGGTCTGCGTGCATCCTTCCAAATCCTCCAGTTTTCGAGTCGCTGCACGGTTGGATGAGGCACCGAGAGGTAAAAGAGTGTGGCCAAGGTCTCCGCTACAGAGCTGTGGCCTGCATTGACCAGCGGGGACACCTCGTTAACCCCACGCTCTGCACAGACTCAGGTATAATTGACTTTCAAAAGTGATCTGATTCGTGATCTTTTTAGAGGGTTTCCAACTTCTCTTCTTTTCCAGATGAAACCTGACTGTTTCAAGATCTGCGATTTCTACCAGTGCAATCTTTAGACAAACAATTGGCTGAAGTTGTTACTCGTGGAGGGAATTTGAGTTTTATTTGCAACCAGTCTGAAAAAATATAGGATTCGATTGTTCCTTCTTATTCTGAATCAAATTTAATTGTTTTGTTCAACTGTAGGCTACATCAAGGAGGTTTGTTACATCCCTTGCCCCCTGGACTGTAAGCTCAGCGATTGGTCTTCTTGGTCGGGATGCAGTTCCTCCTGTGGCAGCGGACTGAAAATTAGGTCTAAGTGGCTCAGGGAGAAAGCCTTTAACGGCGGACGCCCCTGTCCCAGGCTGGATTTGAAGAACCAGGTAAAGATGGCTTTGTGCTTTTATAAAACACATCATTCATATGGAAATGAAACAAACAGTAAAGGCAACAGTTATTCATTATTGCAATTGTTCTTGAATTTCTTTGTTTTAAAACATTACTTCAGAAAACCTTTGCGTATTCTACAGAGGTTAGTAGTGGGATAGAGTAAAACTAATGGTGCAGTGAAAGGAATCCAAGACGTTTTTCTAAATGTTTCTAAAAAGTGTTCCATTCATTTCTTCAGCTTTCATCTTCTCTTGCCATTGACTATACTTTGAAAAATCACCTTTCACTTTACAAAACAGCTTGTCTGCTTTCAGATTGAAATATTCTCTGTTAAGATATATTTCATGTTTTTTTTTCTTTTGGATTCTACACTTTGAGTGGACCATTCTAACACACAATCTAAACCAGTTCCAGTGTCGCTCTGGTTGTGTGTATGTAGTAATTGTGCTGCTGGAAGGAAACCTCTTTCGTAAGACTTTTACACCCTTTATCTTTTTCTTCAATTGACCTATGATAAGTTCTGCATCTCCCATTAACTATACCTGATGAACAAACACATCTCTAGAGGATGCTCTGTTAGTTTTAGGCCATACATGGCCTTTTACAAAGAGGCTAAAAGGCTCAATTCAGAGTGCTTCCTTGAAAATGTTTCCTGATAAGTAACAAGAGGATCTATTTGTTGATTTGATTCAACAATGATTTATTTTGTTTCCATGCTTCACAGCTTATTGGTCTGTCAGTTTAAGTGGAGGACGAGGTTTTCCTGTTGTGTCTTACCCCTTTTTAGATGATTGTTTGAACATTTCAGTGAGATTTTTCTAATTTTGGAAATTGTTTTACTTATAAAACACTGCTTTAAGCATCATCAAAACGTTATTCTTGGCCTGTCTGGTGTGTTCCTCAGCTTTCAGGATGTTAAATTTTTATGTCATAAATTCTAACCAACCTTTTAGGCCTTTTTCAGAACAGTTGGATTCTCAGGATTTTGTTTCAGGATGTCAGAGTGAAGAAGGCTGAATAGAAAAGCATGCTCAACTTTTTAGACTTTTATTTATACACAACCTTTTCACTCCACTTTTCAATTATGCATTACTTTGTTACTTTTTTTTGTTGATATAATAAGACTAAATGTGAAAAGGTTCTTATGCAAATCACTTGAAAAAATGCTTCTAACTTTTTCTTAGAGCTAAGTAAAACTAAAGAGTTTTGCTTACATATAGTAAGGCAAGTTTTTCTTCTTTATTTCTCTTCTTTATCAACGTAGTTTCCAGAATCCAGATAGGACGGACAGTGAGCCTACTTAATGCTAAAGTGGTCTGCACATCATATTTTTCAAAGACATGCACAGCGTTATCTTACCGGGTACATTAATATGGCATATACGTCAGTTCCCATCTAAATTCATAACATATTTGCAGTATGTTTCTTGAATATATTTCTTCATCCTCTTTGTTTTTAATCTAAATGATATCTCAGTGAACTTGTTGCATTCTGCTCACTCTTCAATGACGAGCTTTATTGCCCGTCAGACAGTGGGACTCCTGGGTGACCTGTTCATTTCCTGGAGTCTTCAGTCAGTCAGACTAAATCATTGGCCTTGCAGGTCATGCCCTTCCTGTGACATGAGAACGGGGAAAATGCAGAAAGTGAGGAGGGAAGTGGACAGATGGGAGGTTTTGATATTCCACAGCTGGGTTTTCTCTGCGACTCAGAATACTCCGCAACAGCACTTCTCTCATGGGGGTCATGGCTTAAAGCGAGGAAGGGTTTTATGAATGCTTCCTGTATGCTTGGATGGACTGGAAAAGGACACTACCATTCGTGGAGGTCAATATGGAGATGAGGCTTGGCTTTGTGAAAAATATTCAGACGCGTTCCAGTGGAGAGTTGTGTACAGATGGTTAAGTGCCCACTAACAATGTCTGTGTGAGCCCTGTTTTAATGCCCTGTAATGAGCCCTGTTTTAATGCCCTGTAATAACCCCTCCTCCTGAAATAGGAGCTCTTTGCAGCTTTGTCCTGAGGGTGGAGTGCAGCATGTTGTTAACATGACCAAATTGGCTATTTGGAGTTAAGCACATCTCCCTGAGACGTGGGTGGAAAGACAGCGCAACCTTTACACTAATGCACTAAGCATAGATCTGTTAGGTTATTTGTCCATTCTGATACACTGAGCAAGGAACTCTCTCAGGCACCCCACAGGGTGCAAGAAAAAGCAGCTTGCTTGAAATACCAATGAATTTTCTCAGACTTCAAACCCACATTTACTGTCTACAGTTTGCCCCTCTTATGGTTTTGGAGTGATAGTTAATATTGCTATCGCAAACGGTTGCCTTCGTCTTTCACAGACAGTTGTTCTGCTTTTGCTGACTGAGAAGCAGTCATCGGACAAAGACCAGATTCCCTCCCACCAGCAGATGTTCCCCCTTGAGCCGTAGCCAGAAGTGATTGGATTGACAGAGATGAAATTTACAGAGCACCACAAGTCATCCACTCGTCTAATGGTTGAGTGCGCAAGAAAGATTAGAAGAAAGATAAGAGTGGGAGAGACGAAGGGCCTCATAGAAATAATAAGCTAAATGGTTACAGTGTTAAAAAGGGCTGTATATAAGACTGGCATTGAGTTCAAATGTGGTTTCTATGAAGTGGTCTTTTGCTTTTTTTCTTTCCAGGAGTAAAAATCAAACAATTGGAAAGTTAATCCACATGAATAATTAATCTATGTGAAACGCCCCCTCAGGTTTTCTTTGACAAATGGAGAGAAAAATAATTCAAAGGATAACTTTAGTAGAAGAATACTAAATACACAAGCTGCCTCTATCGCCCAAATCTGAATATTTTAGTTAGTTGTATTTGTGAATGTTACTGAAATGTCATTTTTCCTAATTTCACTAACTCACCCGCTAAAGTTGTTTTCTTTCCTGAAGTTCAGACATAATTATTTGGCAACATTGCTGTTATCTTAGAAACCAGGAAAACTTTCTTTGGCAGAAAAAAGCTGTCTACCGTGGGCAAAACATTAAATTAGGTTTTTTGTTGGAAAAAAAAAATATCTGGTAAAATTTCCTTGAAAAAGAAAATGCACATTTAATACAAAAACACCTCTAGAATCTCTCTCATTCCTGTTTGATGTAATGGCAGATGAACCTGGCATTTGGAAATCATGTCCAGTCATGAGCTACACTTTTGCAGATTTCTTTTCATAATATCATGCCAGTTTTATTTTTTCCATGATATGTGTTTGACATGTGGCTTTAAAATAGGTTGTCACTTCTGCTTCTAATTAACAGAATTAATCTATGATGATGTCACCATCTGCGCTGTCTCAACTTGCAATCATACATTCTGAAATTTTAAATGGTTTGCATAATAATTTTGGCAATATTATGAATTTAAGACAAGTAGTATAACATATACAAATAAAAAAATGCATATAATTCTGCTTACTGCTGTTTAATTTTGCTATTCTATGTACTAATTAGGAAACAGAAATTATTTTGGTAATCCTAGCTGAACAAAAAAAATATGTATATATTTTGAATAGTTTTATGTAACGAAGTATGAATATAATGTTATTTACCTAATTGAGTTGCTGTCACAGTAAGCACGTTTTCAAGCCAACATGTAATTTTGCCATGCACATCTTCTAGCATATAATCATTTTATACATTCTGTAATATACTTTGTTATGAAACATTTTTTTGTCAGTTAAGGTCTTACTTCCTTAATAAGATCTATTTAACAGAACCCAGGACTTCTAAATCATTGCCTGCACCCGATAACTGTTTAAGACTTTTAGATCTGATACCAATACCATTATTTTCTCAGATTGATTCCGTCTTAAGAGATAAGGCAGGGAATTTGTAATTGATTTCTTTAAGTTTCTATTGCTTTGTAAAAGCTCTCCCTGAAATGCAATCTTCGACATCCTCAATTTGCCCCTTCACTGATTTGTGTTTGCATTTTGCACCCAAACAACAAACCATTATTTACTAGTTTTAAAATAGCTTAAATCAGATCATCCACAAAAAGGACCTTATTGCCTAGAAAAAACACCACTCAGATTCAGATTTTTCAGTGTAATGGTTTTCTTAAAGGTGTTTTTTTTGTTTGCAGTTTAGACCCACAAACATTTGGTGTACAAATTTAGGCCACACACACCAGCAGCCAGGAGACACAAGATGCCCTGAAAGATTGTAATAGAAAACTCACAGATGTCAAAGCTGAGCTCCCAGAGAAACACACAAATTGGAACTATAATTACAGGAGACATTTGAATTTCATCATAACGCCCACATCTGTTTCCTGTCAAATGCTCAGCTATCCAGAGGTGGATGCACATTCCACATAATACAAAGGAACTGTCTGCACTGTCTGGCAGCCTCTGTGCCAGTCATATAGTTATTTTTTAATTCTGTTAATACCGGAACTCCATCCAACCTGGAACTGTCCTACTGAGCAACATTCATTGTTTGTTACCTAAGTTTTGTCATTTTTGTGTCTTTGTGCATTTTGGATTTTTTATCTGTGTAGCATAAATCTGTAAACAGTGTTTTTTTAAGGTGTTATCATGCTTTATCTGTAAAACACAGTTTAGCCAGTTACTTCCCTTCTCATGTGATTCCACATTTAACAGCTGTGTTGTGCAGCATTTCAGTTCACATCAAGATTTCGCAGATATTTATGTCAATAAAATTGCAACGCAATCATTAACATGTGTTAAAGTGTTACCACCTGTACTTTTCTGCCATGTAGAACTAAACTCAGATAAAACTGAAATGTCACTAATTGTCAGCAGCCCTCTTTAAAACCAATAACTTCTCCCTGATTGACAGTCCTCAATCTCTTCCTCAGGTATATGGTGTGGGTGTCATCCATGGCAGTATGGTTTTCTTTCACTCCCACTCTAATAATATTGTCCCATGTGCTTATTTTCATTTTAGTTCCATAAATCGCCTCCTCCCCTCTTTCAACCTTCACTTCATCGCTGTCCTTGTTCAAAGACTAGTCACCTCCAGTCTTGAGTATTGTAATTCTCTTCTCTATGGTCTCCCACAGAAGTGCCTCCATAAACTTCAAACAGTTCAGAAGTCTGCCACCCGTATCATCATCCAGGCCCCTCCTTCCATCCCATCTATTCCATTTTACAACACCTACACTGGCTCTCCATCAACTCCAGGAACCAACAACAGTATTAAAAATCTAGTAAAACTATAGAAATGGGCTCTCAATGAGATAGTTGTGACAAAAGTTGCAATATCTTGTTCTCAGGGAGGGGTCTGGCTCCCCTTTTCAACACCAAGTTTGGTTGAACTATTTGTGCAGAGACCTGTGTGATGTGTTGCGTGATTGGTCAGATATTTGTGAGCTTGTTTTATGCAGTAATGTCCATAAACAGCAATGATATTTCACTTCATCCAGTTCACTTCTGTTACACATTTTTTGGATCCACAGACCACATGAACACTTTTAAGGAGTGTTTGTCTGACGCGATAAGATGTTACGTACATTCTCAGAATATCAATATAACTCTTGGATAGAAAATGGAAAGTCATTGTCCCCAGAAGGGGCTGTCTGCAAAAAGGTGTGGCATTTTCTCTGTTGTCACTCACTTAGTTATTTATGTAAGCAGGTCGGTTGATCTGAGATGTGTGTGAAAATGAATATCCCACAACCACATGACCGCACACCTACGGCTTAGTTTTAGGTCCAGAATGGGAGAGTCTTAAGGAGAATAATTGGGGCTACAGTAGAATTCATGACATCCCAGTGGTTTAAGAAAGAATGACAATGCAGTGTATATTGAAATATTATTAAAGAAGGTGGTACATTTAGCAGAGTGGGCTGCTGTAAAAAAGTGTTGCCTGTTTGTTTAAACTTAATGTAATCTGCAGAATTTTTTGCATAGATCCTCTGCAGAATTCGAGCTGAAACATAAATCACAACAAAATACATGCATAAAATTATGATGAGTATGTTTTTTCCTGAGCCTTTGTGAGAGAGAAAATGCTGTTCCAACCTGGCAATCTTTTCAACCTGTCTAAAAATATATTCACGACTCTTCCAAGTGAAAAATGCATTAGTGGATTTAGTGTTTGATTCTATGCTTTCAACTCAGCAGTTGAACAAGTTAAATAGGCCTTTACCCAGCTGCAGTATGCCAAGTGGTGCAAGTTAGAGAACCTACAAATATCTATTTGAGCAACTGTAATTGGAGGCAAACATCAGAAAGGTTAGCATTCTCTTTGAGGTTCTTTGTGAAATGTATTTATGGAAGATCTAAGACTGCATATTTCTTTATCCAGCTACCTTGGATCAGTTTGGATTACGTCACTTTACCATTGACATCAGTAGGGAGCTTGATTTACCAGCAAATCTAATTGGTAGCAATGCGAGCTAAAACGAACGCCAATGTTGAAAATTGGTCTATTTTATGGAAGCATGGTGTAGTTTGACATAGTTGTAATATATTTAATCATTTCTACCTGAAAATACTCAGAAACTCACATTAACCAAATTCACCAGTAGCACTTTTGAAGTTTTGGGAAGATCTTCAATGGTTTACTACTGAAAAGCATTAGAACATCTCTGATTTTCTGAAGTTTCATCTTTTATATAATGATCAGTTGTTTGCAAGAGAGAAGCAGTTTAAAAGACTATGCATATAAACCTTTCTGTTACATTTTAGTCAGTGCTCCAAATGTCAGTGCTTCGCTTTTGGGTAGAATGATCATAATTATCCACAATTAACATTTAGGTTTTAATTAACAGCTGTGCCACACTTTTTAACCAAAAGATTGGGGTTTTAAAGATCTCAACATACAGTCAGACGTAAAATTTTTAAATCCCACTAAATATTTAATTCATGTTTGTATATTTTAGTCTAATCTTATTCTACTTAGCCTCTGAAAAATAAGGCTATTTAGTTAGAGGTATACCTTATTTTAACTTAGTTTTTATTTCTTTAACTATTAAAGGATAAAGTCAGGACATACTAAACCCATCGGTTGAAATAACTGTTGCTGTTTACCAGACCCTAGCATCTTTCAGATCGTCTTATTTTATTCTGCAATCTAAATATGGATTTTACATGGAATGCAAGCTAAAAGTCACTTCTGCCATGCAAGCTGTCATTCTGCACAGATGAACACAATGTGCTGACTGTAAAATAAGAAAATAAGGTATCGCTTAGTACAAACATACAGGTATCCCATGAAGTTTCAGTCTCCATCGATGTCCTATTTGTGTTTCATTGAAACCTTATGTTATAGATAAATAAAAAGTAATGCATTATTTATACCAGACTCATAATCTGCTACAGTCTTGTTTATAAAGGTTTCAGATTGTTTGATCTCGTCATGGAGTTCACTCTCCCTCCAACAATCAAAAACTCACCAAACTAAATGCCTGATGTTTAAAAAGATGTTTTAAAAGAACAATGAAGAATAATGATGTTTTGATGTTGTATGTTTATATGTAATTTTAGCATTTTGATTTAGAATAAATGTAAAAGATTTACAAATGTATTCCTCACTACAATTAATATTTTTATTCCATTTCACTACTATTATTATTGCGATCAATATTTTTTGCTGTTTTTATTGATTATTTATGTTAATACAATTTTACATGTTGTTGAACGTACTATAGCAAAAGATCCCAAGCTGTCTATATGGTGCCTTACCTTTTTCACATGACTGTAAATAATTTATTTTGACATAGTGTCTCTCCTCAACATCTCAAATTGTAAACACAAATCACAGCATGTGTCTTTCTGAGTTGCAACCAACTTCAGTTTTGCTCTGCTTGTTTGTTTGTTTTTTTCTCTTTGGAAATCTTTAGTGACTGAGCTTTAAATCTACCTGTCTTGTCATGCCACTTCAGCACAGATCCACTTCAGCACAGATCCAAGGAGGCAATAATCATGTGTGAGCAACATATTCCTCCACAGCTGTTGACAATATTCTCTGACTCCAAGCAATGACAGATCTAATATTAGGGTTGTTCACAAACTAAAACCTCTCTGTTGATTCCTTTAGGTTTTTGCTGATGTGCCTGAATGTTTTATTATTTTTCCAATTGTTTGTATGTCTGTTGTTGACAGTCTGCTGTCAATCTCCCTGCATCAACAAATTAAGCATTTGGTGCTTTCATGTCATGATTCGATGTCTTGGCTGCATTCACTGGGCTGTCGGTGTACATGGCAATTGAGCATTGGGGCTGTTGGTGCTGTTGGCAGAGTTTCCATTACAAGAAAAACATGCCTGAAGAGTCATGCATAGATTGATTTTTGGTATTGCAACATTTCTTTAGAAAAACATTAACTGCACATATGATGCAGTTTAATCATGATGAGATGATATTCTGCTTTGTGACGTCCTTCTGGATGCAAGATATAAATACAGGATTCTTTGTCATTTTTAGCTTTAAGCAATTTTGAAATTATTTTTTAACAGTTTCAATCTTTCCTATCTATTTAGTTAATTTCTTACCACACTATGTTCTAGGTATTTACATACAACTAATAAAAAAAAATGCATACACATTTTTCTTCATTGTTTGAGGTTAAATCAGATCATAATTCTCTACTTTTCTACATTAGTTAGAATCACCAAAATGATCCCAGAAAATTTAGTGAGATCATTTTTATAGATCTTTTTGTAACTTTCTTTGAATTCAGAAGATTACATACATTTGATGAGTGTCAGTATCTCTTTTGAGTGGCGTTTGTTTAGACTGCATTTGGTTCAATACACATTTAACAGTCAATGCACTTCATTTTTCACTGGTTCTTTTGAAGGTATGTAGCATTTCTCTGTCTTTCAAAATCTCCTTCATCACCTATTGATAAAAATGTCCTTTGGCAAGTAAAACCTATTTGGACAGGAACTTATTGTTATTTGTGTTTGCACTAAAGATAACACAACTGAGTATGACAGAAAAATAGGTGCAAATTGGTCAAACCTGCTGAACTTGATGGGTGTATTTACTGCAATTTGGTTGGGTAGAAGATTATATTGTTCTTTAAAATCCCTGCTCTTGACACTCTCTAAAAGGAGCATGGGTGAAAATTTTGCGCTTTGTGATGTTAGACGGCTCTTTTGTTTTTACTGTAATGAGGGCTTAAACATGTTCCTAAAGTCATGACTATGTGCTGTCAGAGCTATTTTAAAATAAATTGCATAAATCCTAAGTGGAGAGCTCTGATGTTGTGATGCTAATTAGTCGAGAACATCAAGAACTTTTAAAATTACTCACATCTGAGAGACAGACTCCTCTCAGTTCAGTGGTAGATTGCCAAGGCATGGAACAAAACAATTTTCCTGTTCTGACAGAGTGAATGAAGTGGTCACTTTCAATAGACTATCTGAAATATGGAAAATTACAAGTGCAAATTGGTTCTCACAATTTTTGCAGATCATAGAACTCCTTCAGGGCAATCTGCTAAAGGTACACTGAAAAATTCAACCTTTAATATAATACGATATAAACTTGTTTTACTGCAAATTAAAGGAAATCTCTACAGATTTATAGAAAACATATAATATAGAATATTTCTTGACAATGTGATGTAAACACATGAAAAGAAAAATAATGTCCCAAAGCATTTAAATAGCTACAAAAAGCTCAGTTGTACAACATTTTATAATTTTTTCTGCCTATTTCTATAAAAATCTAAAACTGGAAAGAATAAACATGTGTTTTCATTCTGCAGTCAAACTGTCTATAATGTCTACAACTTCTTCAGGTTGAATATCAAATTCAGTAATTTTAATCTTTTTAATATCTAAGCTACCGGGTGTGTATTGTTATCATGTTACTATGACAACAGACAACTATGAGTCACTGAATCATGTGCCTATTTTTTTCTTAATTTTATAGAAAAAAAATCCTTTTTTTTCCATTTTTTGTGGATAATGTTGTCTGCTTTGCACAAAACATTTGAGTATATGATAAAAAGCACAAAAAACTAAAGTGATGTTCTAAACCTTATGTCCTGGGATGCTGTGACATTCAATATATCAACTTATTTTTAGTTTTTAATCTTAAATACATACTGAGTGACAGAGAGGACAAACATGTCAACCGTATGCACCACTTTTGTTTTACTATGTGCACCAAGAAGTGCTTTTGACAGCTGCTGTTATGCCACATTTCTCCACCTACAGAGGAAGAAGCAGCTCTTTCCTGCTGCTTTGAAATATGACAGTCATCATTTCTATTTTCCTATTTATAAGTTTTAGCAGTCCAACATTTTCTCTTGACCTTTTCTGTTTGGATTTTTGTACGTCTTCCTCAGTACAGCTGAGATGATGAGGGATGATAGCAAAACAGGAAAGAAACAAAGCTCCTGGATTATAACGTCATTCAAGCTTCATTTGTTCCACAGTTCAGGTCACATTACTGTTGTATTCATCATTTAATTGATCGTTAGCTCAACACACTAGCGGAACACACAGATGCCTGTGCCGGGAGGCGGGGCTGATGCCCGGGCCCTTGATACCCAAATTATAAAGCTCACGATAATTTAACTTTACAACACAGACATGTCCAGAGTAGCGGAGCTTACAAGTTTCACCACCACAGAGAGCACTTTGTCATCCTGAAATTTATCTGACATAAAGTGCAACAAACCAACAGAACAGAAACATCAGGCTACTGGTCACCAATGATGAAAGGACACAAATTCAAAGTAGTTCAGAACCGTGGACAACGATCGGATCATTTAACACAGCAGAGGGCCCACCTTCTCCCAGCAGTCAATTACTGTACATTTTAAGTTGTGCAGTGATCAATTAAAAAAAATAACATAAAAAACGGGTTTTTGTTAAATTGTGCAAATCAAATCAATCAGTGGCAAACACTAGTGTAGGCATGTTGCATTTTTCTTCTGTTTGCTTGCTAATAAGAGATTTCTTTCTATGGACATAAGACATGCAAATTGGAATAATACTGACATTTGCACTTCAGAATATTTACACTTTATGGCGTCTCTAATGCTTAGAGGTGTACAAGGTCTCAGCTTTAAAGATCAGTTGTTTATATTATGTGCTAATGAGAAAACATTTTATGACACGTAGGAGGGAATATTAAAATAACATAAGAAAGTAACATCACTGACTTTAATATTATGTTGCACTCAGTGTTTGTATTTTAAAACCATAATAGCTACGTCTCTCTGTGCATTTCAGTTACTGTGCCCTTTACATGCATACAAAAGGGAGAATTAGCGAGATTTATGGCTTTGAAAATAATCCTATCCGAGCCTTCTGTCAGAAATTGTATGTAAATTACAAACTCCCAAACATATAAAGGAGTAAGCATAAATAGTTGATCCTAAATTTTTATGTACAGTATAAATAAAGACTGTGTGAGAGCATGCAAATGGTTGCCCATTTCTCTTTGAGATGGTGAAGAAGCAAAACAAAAAGAAAAATCTTACTTATAAAATATATGCATAGGCAGACAGATTTTCTTGGTAGGACTATCACATTCTAGAAACCTTTATGTTGTGAGTCGGTGTGACAGACATATTCATCCTCTCCTTTAAGCTATTTTACACTTGTCGAGATAAAAATGACCAGAGATAGCAGACACACCTCTAATAAATGCAAAAAAACCAGGCAGACACTGGGAAGCTCTTATTTGTCGATTTTACAAATAAAACAGCTCAGCTGAATAGAGATGTAGGTGACAGAAACTGCTGAGCAGATTGCAGGGGGAAACCATGATCAAGTTGAGCAGCAAGAGGAATGGGATGGTTTTAGAGGATGAGTGGGGGATAATGGAGTCAAGCTGGTGAAAAGTGGTCGCAGAACGAGGAGTAGGGTTAGGAAGAGCAAAGGGAGATCCAGAACAACAAATAGTGGCTAGAATGGAATGAACTGGCAACTGAGTGAGCAATCTTGCATTGATGGAGATGAAGGACTACAAATAAAGGAGGGGGGTTGGAATGAAAAGCAGCCTGCAGCTTGACATGTGGTGCAGAACTCTGATCTCTGATCCTTGATCCATTTCTGGATACTGTCATAGAGGGTTGGGAAAAATGCTCTCCAACAGCAAGACAGAGAGGTGGAGGGAGAAAGAGCTCTGCAGAGTGCAGCTGAGAACATACCTTTAGATCATTGTTTAAAGATGCAGTATGTAACTTTTATTAAAATATTATTTTTATACGTTGAAATTATTATTCTGTCATTACAGATTTAGCCAGGTAAACTGTGAAAAAAAAGAAGCTCCTCCGCCTTCTCACATTGTTCCCAGTACTAACTGCAGAAATACCATTGGTCAAACACAACCAGGAGGAGGGCCTTAATGCTGTCAATCATCCTAGTATATGTGCTCCTCACATGCTCCCACTTTGCTACAACTTCTTACCACAACTGAGCCTTCCATGAATGCTCCAGCTATTTAGCATGGCCACTGATGACAGTGGATAAAAACTTTTTCTGGGACAATAATTACCATTAGTACATTAAGGAGCATGTACATGAGCATGGTTGTTTGCGCTAAGATTTTCCTCCATGCCCTGATTGGTTGTTTTTGATTGGGAGTGGTGCATTTCTGCAGATGACAGTTGATGAAGTGAGAGAAGGTGGTGAGCTGGATTTCTTCACAGATTACACATTTTAGCCGTATGACTATTTATACACAAATGTTTACATTTCTCAGTTTCTGAGCTTTAAGTGTTTTTTTACTCATCATTCATTTTGCAGATGCTTTATGTGCTGTGCAATAATGCAGTGACAGTGTTCAGGAATTAGCTGTATGGGTTCCAGGTAATTTTAGAAACACAAATGAGTCTGATATGTTTAGTTTTTTTTTTCTTTGCCTTTCTTTCTGACATCAAAGTTACAAACATTGCTGAGTTTTACTTTATTTGCCTTGCATGTTGTTTCAATTGATGTATCAAGTGATTGGGTTTCCAGAGATCTCTGGCAAAGATTGAATTTCTTTTCATTAACTTGAATTGAAAAAGCCAGGCAGGCTTGACATCGTGCGTTAAAGATGTTTGACCACATTTGTTGTTGTGCTCCAGGGTTAAGTGCTTGTAAACTATATTTGCTAATGTATTCAGGTCTTGTTAAACTGACTCACCATCATAAATTCAAAAGCAAACGAGAAAGGGGAATTATTTTCCTGGCTTGATAGCCAATTGGTTTTTGCAATTATAGAAAGTCATGCTGCTGCCTCGCTGGAGAGCAGATACGGCCCAAGGTATCTTAGTTAATATTAAATATACTGTAAATAATGTTTGGCCCATGGTTGTTCGACATCCTGGGTGATGACAAATCTGACAGGACGACAGAGGCAGTCACGTTGAAAACACAAGGATGAAAAGCAAATTGTGTGGCCAAAGACAAGAAAAGAACATCGTTTGGGTTGGAATGCTGTGCATTCTAGTTGGTTCTTACTACCTTTAAAATAAATAAAGGTAATTAATAATACTGGAGATAGTATTTGATATGTTACAGGGGAAATATGAGACAACTTTTAATCTTCATTTTATTCCGTTTTCAGTAGAGTTTAGTTTTGTAATGTGGCTTCATAATAAAGGTCATCTCAAGCTAGTTCACAACATAAAACATCAAAATTCTACCCAAATATATCAAATCCAATAAAGCTAAATTCAGTAACATATGTCTTTCTTTTGATACCAAATAGTCCAATTTAGATCCAGTTGCATACCAGGAATGGTACATTTCTCTTTGTGTTGGTCTATTAATTATTCTCAAATAATAATTATCACTCATACAGTCAAATATAGTAGATCACATAACACTAGTTATTAAAAAGACCTATCTGCTTAGATTTTATTTAAGGACTTCAGAGTAAAGGGGTCATATTAAAATACACTTTTCAGATTTTTAGTTTTAAATTCCATTTATAATTTTTATACCACTTCACAATTAGATGATACTTTGTTGCTTTATGACATATTTTTTATGAAAACAATTATCAAACTTTGTGAAAAGCTTTCAAACAAAAAGAAAAAACAAAAGGTTTCAATTTTACATGAACAGTTTTGCTCTGAACTCAAATGTATGCATTTTCTGTCTAAATGATTTATCTTTCTCATTTGCTGATTATGTTGAGAGGTCGTCATTGCTTGAGAATAGATACCACCGAGGGTATTTTTCTCTTCTGAATCCTCCTGCTTACAGCAGAAGCACAGACTTTTAGAAGTCAAAGACACAATGACAGAGATCTGAAGAGATATTCTTGACTTCAATCCCCTGTGTCCCATTTTCTGTGTTTGCACTGAAACACAAACCCTGCAGTGAAACCTGTTCGCACTGCCAAGCACTTTTTATGTAGGTATTGTATACGTTTGTTTGTGTGGGTCTATTCATAATTTCCCATGTATCTGTGCAGACATATAATGTGATTTCAAAGCAGTGTGAAAAACTAAAAACCGAATGGTCATCCTTAATCTGCACAGTAAAGGGATCTCACAGTGCTGATGTGCTGTGGGGGGGCAGATTTGTGGATTGGTTTAGGCTGCTGGCCTTCTTAGATAGCAGTCTCACTGTTGGTCATGTTGTTCTGAGCTGATACCTTGCTCACTGTTCCATTTTAGTACCACGTATTTCATATCCATTTGGTTCTTTCAGGGTGAAATAATCAGCCAACAATTTAGTTACTTTTAAAACCAAGAACTATGTTTACACGTGTACATTAACTGGATTTTGTGA
Source organism: Poeciliopsis prolifica (assembly GCF_027474105.1). Lineage (NCBI taxonomy): Eukaryota > Metazoa > Chordata > Actinopteri > Cyprinodontiformes > Poeciliidae > Poeciliopsis > Poeciliopsis prolifica. The sequence goes on from NW_026562382.1 coordinate 16,422,701, forward strand.
AATCCACACAGGATCAAGAAATAGACAATCTGAATTATAGATAAACATAGTATTTCATTAAGTGTCATAAATCAAAGGTGTGAGTTTTCTGCAGAGAAACCTCACACATTTTGTTGAGTTTACCAAGGTCAACAAAGTGCTCCTCTCCTTTTTAAAAAACACTCGCTGGAGTGTGGTCAGCCCCACTTTGACTGAGGCAATTAAAGCTGTCTTTAAATTACAAATTTTTCATATTGTCAGATGGTTTTATTTTGTCTCATCACATCATACTACTTCAGTATACAACAGCTGTAAATTGAAGTCATAGTTGAAGGTTTTTCTTTCAGAGCAAATACTTTGTTTTCGTTTGGGGTCTTCATGGCAGCTTAATCCACTTGTTCTACACTTTGCTTCACATAAGCAGTTTGGATCACTGCTTTGGAAAACTATTGCTTGCATTGCCAAACTGCAACCATGGCAGACTATAATTTTAAAACAGCTCAGAAAATCTTATTATTGTTCATAAATCCTACTCCTGTTTGATGATTGGTCCAGTTGAAATTGAAACACAGAAATTGAGTTCAGTGGGAGAAAACCCAGAGGGAGCACCGAAGGGAGATGAGAATCAAGCAAACTTGCATAGGAAGACAAAGACAGGTCAGGCTCAGTGTGGACTGTGGAGCCTTTGAGTTTGTAGATTGCTCCTGAACATCCTGACAAATTTTCTGTCATATAAAAGTTTGGTTCAGATGGTTGAAAATTCAATGTGCTTCAGTTTCCATAGACAATAAAACAATTAAAATAAATCAATTAATGTCAACGTCCGTCCAGAATTGTATCATGCGGAAAGTTAGTATAAAGTGTAAAATAGAATAAAACATAATTCCAATTCTCCTGTTCAGCGCTAAAAACAATCCATAATAGCAGTGAAGTTAATTTAGACGTTCCCTAGTTTAAATGTACTTCTAGGAACCTTGTTTTTGAAGCGAGCATGCAGGCTCCATGAGCATATGTTTGTTCATGCTCACTATCTCCAGACAAACTAGTTTCTTGGAGTTGCCCCTCAACTGCAGGCACAGCCAACGCACAGCTGTTACAGCTAACTGAGGCACTTCAAAAATCTCTCAGCAGTATTGAATCACTGTTTAACCAAACGAGCTGATGAAGCACCTAATCATCCTTTGCCCTCATTAACAAAACACTGAGCAGAATGCAGTAGTTTTTATAGCTAAATTAAGGCAAAGCTATACATTTATGTCACCGCAGGCTAAATCTAAACTAATGATCATATTGTTTTCTCTCCCTCCTCAACTTCTGGCTTGTCATGCACTGCTAATATGGACATCCACGCAGGCTCAGGTCAGTGCCATTCATTGTGTACATATTCTCTGCTTCAGCTAATGAGGACAAAATGCATGTCAGATCTGTCAAATTCACCAGTCCTGCTGTCTTCTTGGTCCTTTGGTTACAAGCTTAAAAATCAAGCTTACGGAATAGTTCGAACCAAACCCACTTCGATAGTCTCTGATTAGTTTTACATTTTACAGAATATTAGTTCTTCCTTATATTCTAAATTGCCAGTTTGGTTTTTGAAAGTGAGCGCAAAGAAACTAAGCCAGGGTAGAGCACTTGTGTTGCTTATCAAAGAAAATTGATTTCATAACATTTTAAAGGAGAACAAAAGAGCAGAGGATAGAGATACTCAGGGTGTGATGAATATAAATGATTGCAAATTCTACTTTATTCTGTGAATGTAACCTTTGTACTTGGAACAAAAAACATTTTTCTCAGGGTTTTGCTCAGTCTTTGTAGTTCATTATTATTTTGTGTAGGATTTTGTTTCTCTTTTCTTTTATGTTCAGCCTTGTAGAATACAACATTCATATTCATTACCATATGCACAATTTTTAAATATTTATAAGTATAAAAAGTTTGATTATAAACAGATAATTGCAACTGCTACCTAAGAGTGACGGTGTTATGTTAGATGCATAACGGAGTGTACACTCAAAGGAAGTAGTGGTTTCAAATCTCTCAGAGTGAACATGAGTTAATAAAGTAAAAATTGATATTATAATTTATTCAGTTAAGATGAAGATGTCACAACTGTTGCCTGTGTGCAGTGATTTGTAGATTTAAGGAACAGCATCTTGTGAGCCTGAGTCAATCTGGAATTCATCACAGTGGGGAATAAACACCTGTGAATAAAAATTATTCAAAATGTTTATTCAAAAACATAGAGAGTTCAGATAGAAGTTGCAATTTCTGCTGCTGTTCCAACCAGCATGATAAAATTGATGTCCATTGAGTCAGAAATCATTTTTTTCCTTTTTTAACTGCCTCACTTATCTTTATATGATGCATACATGCAGTGATTTTGCAAATCTCACTTTTCTTGATGTAATCAGTCAGTGTTTTGCTAATGAGGGTTTTTCTGCACTCCAGTAATGGATCTCTCAAATTCCAAGTACAATGTCTATCATATCTCTGACTTAAGAATTCCAGATAGTTTTCTTGCGTCAACATTTTAAAAGTTACTTAATGCCAATGCTACTTGTGGTTTATTGAAGAAAACATTTTAATTCCCAGGCAGCATCTAGAGTTCAATATTTTCTCCGTCAATCTCAGTCACAGAAAAAAAAAAATACAACTCAGATACAGTCAGTTATCAAAGCATTCACTTACATGAACACCTGCACAAAGAACACCTGCAGTTACCATATTGGTCTGGCTGTTGATTTCCTGCTCAAGCTATCTTTCCTAGCCACAGGATAAAAAGTGTTTTGCTGTCATTCAACAGATTTGTATCGTTTTTTTGTGTTTTCCAACAGAGACTGTTTTTGTTAGGTGAAGAGAAATCCATCCTCCTACTGTTTACTACTGCGGAGCGCACTTTCAATTACTTGCATAATCTTTGTTGCAAAACTGCTCACTATATTCCTTTTCTGTGTTGCCACAGATTCATTGAACATTTTCCACTTAAAATACTCCTTTTGTTTTATCACACTGTGGTAGGTTTACAGATTTGCAGAGATTTTATCATCCTCCATATATGAAAGTATGAGGATTACTTTGGGTATTTTTTTTGTTTCAGAAAATGTTTTAAGCTTTCATATATTCTTTGAATAAAATGGTTTCAAAATATTTATGTTTTGCGGCTGTAAAGTATAATGATGTTTCCCGTTTTATACCCGATTCATTATTGAAATCCTGACATTTTCATAACAGTGGTTTCTCAAAATCCAGACTTTAGTGGTCAGTAAACAATGTTGATAGTAAATGACTAAAAGTTCATTTCTTTACAGGTTTTCACAAACTATCTATATGCAGTGGTAGAGTTGAAAGTGGGAGTCGGGAAGTTGCCAGTTTTCCCAGCAGGGGCATCTGTAGGGACAGATGGGAGATGATGACGGTGTGTAATAGGCATCTGTGTGGCCCGCAGGGAAGGGAATACTCGACTCTCATTCCCACTCTCCAGTCTGAGCACACAAACACTCAAACACACACACATTCTCTGACACGCATTACAGCTTGTCATAGCTTTTCCCACAAACTGTCCTCAAGAGCGTACCTTTTACCGTGGCAGACAGTTACATAGATTGAGAGTAAACGTGTTTTACAGAAGCATTGTGGCGACTGCTCCCTTGCGTACACACACATGCCAGATTCATCGGCAGAGAGGAGAGAAGTGAATGAGCTCAAAATCCAGCCAATTACATCGATGGCTGGAGGGGCTGTTGCCATGGTCGTTGCCATTTCACACACCCCATGCTGTTCTCGCCATGTCTTACATAGGTTTCTTTCCGTACGGACAAAATAGTCTTTATCCCTGTCTTGCTGCTGCAGAATGTTAAGACTCAAAGGTACCGTTGAGCTTCTTTCTACGGGGCTTTTCTCATCTTTTAATTTTGGCATCTCAAAAGACATTTCAGAGTTTCTTTACAATCATGCATGCTTTCACAAAAATGGCCTCATTCTACCTTTTGTGCAAAAAAAAAAAATAAAATAAAAAAATTTGAAAAAGAAAGCTTTTACCACATGTTGTGTAACATTTGACGTGAAAGCTCAAGGAACATTTCTGCAAAAAACACTAATTTTCTCTAAACTAGTCGTAACTATGCGTCAGTATGGTACAAAGGTTCACATTATGTCACTGCAGATATCTGACACAGAAGAGCAAAAAGACCCCATGTCTACTGGGAATCCTACTGGGATTCCTAAATAAGCAGACATTTTACATAATGGAAACTTGAATGTGTAAAACCAATTTTTCTATTCAGTTTATTTTTATTTATATACAATTTTTTAACAAAAATACCATTACATTATGAATGAGATTTACAATCAGAATGATTAATGAAGCAATACGTTATTATGGGTAATAAAAAGTTAATTATGATGTTTTTAGTATTGCCTAATGTTTTGGACCAGGTTCCTAACACGTTTGGATGATTCAGCATCCACTATTTGCAAACCTCTTTCTGCCAGTCCTTGAAAACCATGACGCTTCACCAAAAAAAATAATGAAAAAGACTAATACAATATTTTTATGAAGTCATAACGAGGAAACGAAGAGAGAGTTCATCATGGGAGATGGCAGCAACACAAGGAGGCTCCAGGGGGTGCAGCAGGCTAGCTTATACACTTCCATTCCGATCCAGCATTTTTGTGTGAGGAGCAAAATGTATACTTGGGACATTTATATCCTGCTAAGATTTAAAAAACAGAATTGGAGAAATATGTGTTTGCATTTGGGGTTTGATTGAAATGAAATGCAGAAAAAACTGTGTGAGTATCTCTTTGTGAAGGTGTTTTGTTCAGGTCTGCGGCATTTCATTCCACATCGTGGCACAGAAAAGAAAAGTTGCTGCAACCTTTGAATCATAGCTTTACACTCTGAGCTTTATGAATTTGCATGTCAGAGAAAACAAGGCTCTCAAACGTATCAGCTCTTTTGTTAGGTTGGAAGAAACAGTTCCTATTGAAAGCAGGAGCCTTTCATTTCTGATCAATTCCATAAAAATCTTTGAAAGTGGTGTTGAATATTTCCTCTCATAACATAAAACAGTGATATAAATGAATACCTTGTATGTTTATGTTCTCTAGTGGTCTGATTTATATGCATGGATGTTTTTTTTTTAAAATCCCACATATTTTGGTTTTTATTTTTCATGCATTCTCCTTCATTCTGCTCACATCTGTGTGTCTGTGTGTGGGTGTGTGTGTGTGTGTGGGTGGGTGGGTGTGCGTGTGTGTGTGTGTGTGTGTGTGTCTGCGTGCTCATGCATGCATTTAGGTGTATGAGGCTGTGCTATGCAACAGGGAATGCAGCCAGTACGAGTGGCGGATGGAGCCCTGGTCCATTTGCACCATCAACACTGTGGACGACTTGCCAGCCTGCGGAGAGGGAGTCCAGAGTCGCAAGATCAGGTCAGTAAGCAGGTTAGGCTTGGACGACTGTTGGGCTGTTTTGGCAGCACACAACTAGAGAAGTTGGATTGGCAACAGCACTGTAGCACACTCACTGACTTGTCATTCCCACTTGCGGCGCTAAGGGGAAACGGTCACAGCAAGGTATTGCTTCACAATGAATGCTGACAGATAATTTTCACGTTCTTTGCCTTTCTTGGCACTTAGAAAGCAACGGAGGAAACAGAAACCTAAATCAAGCTGTATTGTTAAGAATAGACTATTACTGCTTCTTTTTACTTAAGAAGCAGAAACAAAATCTGTTATCTAATAAAATCATTCATTTAACTATCTGCATATTTTTATATTACAACCACAGACCGCTGTTATTACTGTTATAACCAAAGTATTTTATGAGATCTGTTTTTGTAATAGACCAAAACTAAATGCATCATTCTGAAGTGGAATGAAAATGACAAAAACTTCTTTATATACAAGGTCAAATGTGCCACTTTTCGTGCAGTTATTTATCAAAACAAAAAAATCTGAAAAAAATCTGAAAACTGCACAAGGAGCTGCATTCACTTCAGTGAACTAAAACCTTTTAGAAACTTTTGTCTGTGAGAGAGGGAGCGAGAGAGAAGTAAATAGCACTATATGACTTAATAAATATGGAACAAACCTTTTAGATAATAATTAGTCAGACACTGTTGGAGATAATGAGTTGTTGATACTGGAAGATTGTATATTGATGAAATCATATAGAAAACAAAACACTTTCTTGAAAACTTAATGATGATTAGTCACTTTCCAAAAGTCATAAATGGAAAATAGCATATTACTTAATAATAATAAATAATAATGAGCAATGTGACTTTTTTAATTTCAAAATCCTGTTCCCCTGGGGTCAAAAACTACCATCCCTCAACAGAAGCATACTAGGAATTATTTGCATAACAGGAATATAAATCGATGAGTGAATAAATTATTCTAGTGTTTCATGTGGAAAATAAATGAACATTTTGACCTCGTGCTTCAGTTTTGATAAACCTTCGTATTTTTTAAAAAAGCAGAGAAAACTCAAAGACCTGATAGAAACTAAACACTTAAAATAAGATTACTTCAATTTCTTAGCAATCCGCTCCGAGTCAAAATCTTTAAGATGAGACCACAAATTCCTCGTGGACTGAGATGTCAGCCCCTTGAGACTTGTTATAAAGCTGCTTCCAGTGCTATATATAAATATATATATTTCTTATTTTGTAGGTGTGTGATGAGGGGAACAGCAAGCATGGAGGATGGCAGCCCAAACGACAGTATGTGTGATCCAGAGGCAATGCCTCCCAGGGCCCAGGTTTGCTATTTAGCCTGTCCTAATGACTGCGTTGTGTCCGCCTGGGGAGCATGGAGCAACTGCCCTCCGGTAAGAGGCAATAGTTGTTTATTTTCTTTTCCCCCATCTTTTCCCCGATGCATTGTGTGCCATAGTAGAAAGTTAAAACAGAGATCTTTTTAAAAATATATATATAAAAGTTTTACTACTACTATGTGACTTCAATAGGAAAATAAGTAAAACTAAATAAATATAATCTAAAATTAATTGACTTAACCCACAGGAAAAAAATGTTCGGTATCACTTCATTTGACGGGTTGTGAATAAGACTGTCATGACATCTTCAGAAACATGACATAACGCCTGTCATGAACATGAATAAGTCTTCATGAATATTTATGACTGTTGTCATAAAGTGTCATTCGGTAAATCATGACACTTGATTTACCGAATGACATAATTCAAAATGTCTGTTATGACAACTTGTCTCTTTCCAGCTGGTAAATGAGTCTTTAATCCCCGAGAATCTATTGGGGGCTCTTCTTTATACCATTGCATCTGATATTTTGGATTGTACTTGGGGGACCTAAGACTTGGGTCCAGCTGTTTGGCTGTGTGAACACAGTCATTGCATTTCTTTAGATATGGCTTGTTGCATTATTTCAAGACCATGTGAAGCTTGCAGGTCTGAATCCTGTCACTCTGCAGAACTTGTCAGCTTCTGCACATCGTGTGCTTTAGCATCAGCAAACTCTGATTTTACACAGCCCACTGTTTTGTTCTGGAGTTCCTGTCTTTCAGAAAAAGTCAGTAGAATGTGGAATATTTAAAAACAAGGAAATTTCACAACTGTACCACAGTGGATTTCATTGACCTTCTGAAAGTGAAGCATTCTTTTACAAATGTGTATAAAAGTAACGATCATCTGTATCTCTCTGAAGTTCTGTGTATTTAACATCATGAATCATTAAGATGTTTGTATGTTTAAAAATTCAAAACAGATTTTCATTCAAAACTGTTGCAAAACTATGAATACTACTCTAGTATATCATAATTTATATTTTATGACACAGTTGATTTCACTTTCCTGTCTACATCTTTGATTTTAAATAAATATAAATTACATATTTGCAGAATGTAATTTTATACTTCCTAGTACAACTTATGCAAATGTTATATTTCAACATGGTGTCACTATTATCATTAATTTAACCAGGAAGTCACACTTTAACACTGATAAAAGTAAATTCATGTTTTCATTCTTTTCTGAAAGTTAGGCCTCAGGCTTTAACACAACACAACATGTTCCCCAGTGTTGTAGCTACAGGCTAGTGGTTATATGGCCATGCAGTAACATTATAGGTTTTCTGTCAGAAATAGCAGTTCACTGAACTGGAACATTGGAGTTAGAGAAATAACAGAATGAAGAGAAAGGAACAATAGAGATCACTTAATTAATCTTAGGGGTTTCTTTTACGTTTTAGTCTGACAGACATGCTATCTCATTCAGAGATTCATTCTGAAACCTTCAGCAGCGCTATAAGACATGAGAAATTATGCTGTAATCGGTCTTGAAATATAATTACCCTGAAGCAGTTTGCTTCAGATGTAAAATAATGTTGGATTAATTACAGTCATCAAAACATGGAAATGGAAGCACGTGTATCTACTTATTTGTTGGGAGGTTTTTTCAGCAAAATTGGTCGAGGTTCTGCTTAAAATGTGAATATGTACATATACAAAATTATGATGGAAAAATTATATATTTTTTTCTTTGTAGCTGAAGTGATTTTGCTGCACAAGTGGCTGTACGTAGTCTTATTTATGACATTGTTTCAATTGTTTAATGACTGAGGATGGATTTGTGACGCTTTCTTACTAAATATTACAGGAAACACCATGTACAGAGAAAATAAATGTGTGAGTTGGAGGCTGTGTGACAGTGTGAACACATCAGCAGAACAATGACTCTGTCTGATATATGAGACCCACACAGAAGAGTTCTCATTAACCGGTGACATTGACTGAGGTGCATATAGTCGTGAGTCGGGTGCAGAGGGATAGATACAGTTTGCTGCAAACTCTTTAATCACTTTCCCCTTTAATTAGAAGCCCAGGTTCGATCAGCATTTCCTCTTCCTCTGGCAACGTACTTCCATGTTCTGCTAATGTGACTTTAATTTATCCTACTACGCTATTTCTTCCTGAAGGTAGGGCTGTGCTCTGCTGTGATAATTGCTCTCTAGGTAATTATCACCCTCACATTCATCTGGCTGCAAAGTTCTCAGATAGCGAGATTTACCTCAGATTAGTATCAGTGACTTTGTATTTGCATAAGTGCCTTTAATCTCCAGAACTGATTTCTTGTAATAATTTTGAGATTTTTTTATTTAATAATGGGTATAGGGTTAATATAAGATGTCACTAAAAATGTGCCTTTGTATTTAATTTGGTATCTGACAACAAAAGTGATACAGTAAAAGTAGCAGGTTCAATTCAATCCAAACAAGCTTGATGCAATTAAGAGATTATATCAGTTTGGATAAAAAAAGTTAGAAAAAAAATCTCTGCACTTTTCAAATTATGTACATTAGATTTAAAAATATTAACAATTACACATTTAGTTCATTTAGTAAGAAATGTTCACAGTGTAGACGTCTAATACAATTTTCTAATCTCAAGAAACTGATTCAACTACACTTTTGAGTCATTGTTCCAAAACATTTTGAGTGTTTTATAATTCTTTGTAGGGCTTCCTACATGTACAACGATACGCATCAGTGTTAAACTAATCCCTCACTGCTTTAAGACCCCTACACATCGGATTTACTCTGTGCTGTAGAAAGTCAGCCAGCTGGTCTTTGTAAGGTATTTTAGGGCATAACAAGGTCATAATAGGCTTCCCATTGCTTTTAATGGAGGGTGAAGAGTTGTGGAGGATTTTGAACAAGCACTAATCGTCGTTAGTGATGTTGTGGTGATGTGTTTTCATGCTACCACTGCATCAGGGCTCAGGGTGGAACATAGAGGCATTGATGGCAGAGTGACCTGGAGCCTAGGAACATCAGCAGAACTTCTGCTGTGAGCATTTCATGCCCCCATTGTGTTGGTGCTGCTTTCTTAGGAATAAGTGTGGCTTCTCTGCACACCATGTGGCTGCAACCATTTCACTACAATTGGGTTTTCCTTCACTCACTGTTTTTTTACACAAGAATGGAGCATTTGTTGTTGTCATGGCCAGGCCTTCTGGATGACAGGAAGAAAGAAGGCTGGTCGAGTTTCTGCGCAGAAGACCTTTCATCTGTTCATCTTTATGCTGGTGATAATATGATTGTGAAAGCTTATCGTTTAATTATTAATGATGATGTGATAGCCCCATTAGGTATGAGAAGGAGTTTTGTTTTTTTCTGTATTGCTGCTGAAGTTTATACTGGCAGTTCAGAAACTTTCTGTATACTGAGGGAGAATTGTGACAAAATATGTCTACTTCATCTTTTATAGCCACAGTGGTAGCATTGTGTTATAGCCACAGTGGTAGCATTGTGTTTGCGATATGTGCTTTTGTTGCACACGGCTGCAGCTTGCCACAGTCTTAGAGAGTGATGCTCAGGAGTATCCTGGGTGTGGTCGAATCACATGCATCACCAATATCTCTATACGTAAATGTGCTGTTCATAAACGCAAAGCCAAGAGGAGGCAGAGTAGAATGCAAAAAAGGACTAAATCAGGATTTATGCTAAATAAAATGCAAACAATCCAAAGAGCTTTATGGTATAGAAAAGATTAACTGCTTGAAAACTTTTAATCACTTTTTTGCATATAAAGCTGTAAGTTTTTACTTCAAAACTTTGAGAGAACTTCAGCAAGCTATAAGAACCGCAGGTTCTGGGATAACTAAAACCGTGTATGTTATAATATGATGACTTGATTAATGTGGTAAAGATTTACTTTTTCATCTGAAAGTAGCTTGTTCTTTGGACTGACTACACTTTTCTAGTTTGTTAAGCATTACAAGATCCTTTCAATTCAACTTGTCTTTATAGCAACATGGTTCGTTTTTCTTTTCAGATTTGTTCTGAAATGTAAAAGTGAAATAGGATCATCATTACAATAGAAAGTCTTGTCAAGTTTTTAAAAGGGTATTGAAATTATTTCCACAACAACAAATAAATTAACAATCATCCTTCGAAAATTACTTCTTCTTCAAAAGAATGGCAGCAGGAAAATGTATTCAGACTCTGGAAGGAAATGATGGATTGGGGGATTTGCTCCTAAAAACTGTGACAAATTACCATAGAAATAAATTAAAGTTATGGCAGTAAAGTGCAGTTTTCTTGATAGGATAAATTTATCATTTGTTCCTTCACACTGTTTTCAAAATTACCTGCTAATCCCAGCATAGCAGCAGTGAATTTTCTGAAATGGAGGGTTAGAGAATATTAAGAAACTTAAAAAGCACTTGCACTCACATTTCTGAAGTGATTCTCTGAGGTATTTTTTGCAAGATTTGATCTAGCTTGTGAAAAATGTGCAGGCACGGAGCAGGTTTAATTTCAGCTGGCTTCATCCTCGCTCCACCTCCACTTGCTATCTACTTTAAATCAATCAATCAATCAATCAAATTTTATTTGTATAGCACATTTCAGCTACAAGGCATTTCAAAGTGCTTTACATCATAAACACAAAACACAAAGGCATGCAACATAGAATAAAATACCAAGGGTTTTTTTTTTTTTTTTTCTTCCCCCTTCCCTTTGTCGCGGAATTTAAGCGCCTGTTACCGCCGGACTCCGCCGTCCAAGAGCCGAGCGAGGTCTTGGCACCGGGGCGTCTTCCAGAGGAGACCTGGAGATCCCTTACAGAAAAACAACATTTGGGCAAACGGTTCTGTCAGTCAGAGGGAGTCACTTCTGGAACAGTGTGCCGGCTAGGATCAGAGAGTGTTCCCCCTATAGCGCTGTCAAAGAACACCTGATATTGTTTATTAAAACTTCCCAGACATGTTCTCATTATCACTAACTTTTTAATGTGTCTTTTGTGAATGTTTGTTAATGTGATTTCTTGATTGTATGTTTATAATATCTATAGATGGAAATTAGCAACTATGCTATAATCTGGCTCATTTACAGTATATACAGAAGTATTGATTGTTCATTGATGTGCACTGTCCCTAATAAATAAAAAAAATAAAAAATCCTTCAACTGTTATCTCTTAAACTAAGCTACTCTTTTTGGGTGCTGTCGTCATTGTGCAGCAGTGCGATCCCGGCAGTGTGAGGAACAGAAGCAGGCAAGTCCTCCGCCTCCCCGCCGTGGAGAACGCACCCTGTCCAGAACTGGTCCAATCAGAACCTTGTCTTCTCAACAGTACCTGTTTCACATACCAGTACAGAGTCTCAGGTAGGGTGAGCTACACATGCCTGTTCACGTTGTAAAACTATTGAAGCACTTTTTATATACATCTTCTTGCAGTCTGTTTTCATCTCATATTAATTTACTTATGCTCTCAAATCTAATTTTGTGTCCCATGTGTCTGGAGTCTATACTAGAAAGATGCTTGCTTCCTGTGTCTTTATTTTCTCCATCGATCAGAGAGTGTGTCTCAGAATGAATCATTCAGGTTTGCAGCCTCTAGTGGCTCCTAAAAGGGTTAAGTGCTACCTGCTTTAACAGCCATGTCTGTATTCTCTCTTAAATTCCAAATGAACAGCTGCCTTGTAGTCCATCTTCGTTACATTGCCGTTAGAGCCACAGTGGCCGAATAAGACAATAAATTGCATCAATGAGGAGCAAATTGTGTTTTGTTAGTTGCAAGCACAGTTGTGAATTCCACTTTTTATAAGTAAAATTCTATCTCTCTTACATGTTGATGAAATATCCTTTGCCTTAGATAAATTATGCTCCAACATCAGCTTGCCTGATATGCCTACATATAGCGCACATACAGCTAAAACCAAATAATTATACATTAAGGACAAATAAACGTTTTGTCTCAATATCTGCACTGGCACAAACCAAACACTTCATGTTTGAGTTAAGATTGCTGCAACTGTTTCAATGCTGCAATACTGAGAGCAATTCTTCAAATTCAAAAGTTTACATACACTGATGTAAATAAAACTCCTACTGCCAAAACTTGCTTTTGAAGACAATTTATGGTAGAGAAATGGACAGTCTGTTCACGTGCAGCAGCTCTGGTGGACATTCCTGCGCTCAGCATGCCAATTGCATGTTCCCTCAAAACCTGTGACATCTCTGGCAGTGGGCTGTGTGACAAAACTGCATATATAGGGTAGTCTTTTATTTTTTATTTTTATGTGCTAGCTTTTAATGTATGCTAGCACACAAAATTAACAGAAACAATTGAAGATGCTTCATCTTTCACTAGCAAATAGATAGCTTGATGGTAGATATGTATCACAAATGCTTTTTTTTTTAAGTATTTCTGTCACACATTTTATTTCTCCATTTCTTAATATTTATTTTTCTAAATAACTGTTTGTGTCTGTCTCTGTAATTTTCTTCTAAAAGGTTGTCTGATCTGTTGATAGAAAATAAAAATTGTATCTGCTTCAGTTAGTCATCTTTGTGTGTCTTTTTTTTGTAAGCCTTCATTGCCAAATAAAAAAAAAAAGTGCTAATGCAGATGTTATATGCTTCGTGTGTAGACTGGAGTACCTGCCAGCTGAGTGAAAATGCCATCTGTGGTCAGGGGTCACGGTCACGTCTCCTGGACTGTGTGCAGAGTGATGGGAAAACAGTGGAGTTGCAGAAGTGCCTAGAGGTAATGGTCCTATAAAGAATAAAGAGCCTTGATACAGACACGAGTGCTTAGGTCAAGGTTTTGTTTTAATCCTTTATTTTTAAAGCCAAACAACGGCAAATCAAATCTCAATGATCATTTAATTTGTTACACTAAATTATTCAAAAGAATATTTTAGTGTTAGAATAAGTGTGATGGTTCTCCTTTCCAATAGGCAACTACTGACGGCTAATGCACAACAGCTGCTCCTGCTCCGCTGCCATAGATTACACATTATTGAAAGGCTTGTCGCTTCACGCTTAGGTGTAAATCAAATCAAAATCAAATCAAATTTTATTTGTATAGCATATTTCAGCAGCAAGGCATTTCAAAGTGCTTTACATCATAAACACAAAAACACAAAGTCATACAACATAGAATAAACAATAAATTGTTATATATTACATTTCAAATACAATTCTAAACAGGTGTGTTTTTAGTTGAGATTTAAACACACCAGTCAGGGTTTCCGCTGTTTTACAGTTTTCTGGAAGTTTGTTCCAAATTTTTGGTGCATAGATGCTGAAAGCTGCTTCTCCTCTCTTGGTTCTGGTTCTGGGGATGCAGAGCAGACCAGAACCAGAACCTGAGAGGTCGGGAAGGTTGATACAACAACAGCAGATCTTTGATGTATTGTGGTGCTAAACCGTTCAGTGATTTATAAACCAACAATAGTATTTTAAAATCTATTCTTTGAGCTACAGGGAGCCAGTGGAGGGACTTTAAAACTGGTGTTATGTGCTCTATTTTCCTGGTTCTAGTGAGAACGCGAGCAGCAGCATTCTGGATCAGTTGCAGCTGTTTGATTGATTTGTTGGACAGGCCTGTGAAGACGCTGTTGCAATAATCAATGCGACTAAAGACAAACGCATGGATGAGTTTCTCTAGATCTGGCTGAGACATTAGTCCTCTAATCCTGGAGATGTTCTTCAGGTGATAGAAGGCTGATTTTGTTACTGTCTTTATGTGGCTCGCAAGGTTCAGGTCAGAGTCCATCACTACTCCCAGGTTTCGGGCCTGATTGCTAGTTATTAGTCGTAATAACTGAAGCTGTGCATTGACTCTAGATCGTTCCTCTTTAGGTCCAAAAATAATGACTTCAGTTTTGTTTTTGTTCACCTGATGAAAGTTTTGGCACATCCACACATTTATTTGTTCTAAACATTTATTCAGTGACTGGATGGGTTCAGAGTCACCTGGTGAAATAACTTTAATTTTAACAAATGCTTTTTGTACCTTTTGTTCCATCCAATTTTATTTATGTTTAGGAATAAAGAGATAAAATGAGAATCCAAAATATTTTTTAGCAAGTTGAAAGTTATTTAAACTGCCTTTATATCTTGATATCTTTCTCAGTAATCATTGAAAAAAAAAATCTTAATTTATAAATTTGTGCCAGATTATTCTTAGGGTTAAGCTTAGATGAAAGATTTTGTCAATGTTAAATATATTCATACTTATATTAAAGGCTTGACGTGCATTTATCAGAATGCACAGTTAAAGTTGAAGATCTGAAGACTTTATCATTAGTTGGATTCATTAAGCTGCTGCATCTCCACCATTCTACAGTGAGCCGCAGCTTCATTTGAAATGTGAAAATCTGGCTGTTTGTATTTAATTTTCTTGTTGTTGCTGGAAATAAACAAGCAGGGCTCCTGTTTCCTACAGTTTGGTCTGATCAACAAGTTGCAGCTGTTGCAGAGCTGCGTTGTTGACTGTCCTGTCAGCTGCATCCTCTCCGACTGGTCGCCGTGGGCGGATTGCTCGCACACCTGCGGTACCCAAGGTAAGCGTGATGAGAAAACAAACTTCAACCGAGTTAACGAAAAAAACCCAGCAACAAACGCAACCTGTTGGGCAGACGCACGGTGAACCGCATATTTAGCACTTCGCTATTTCATCTTCTCAGGCAGTCACCGTGATACTAAATTGTGCATGAATACATTTAAATCCATTAAATTATTTACAAGCTGATACAATCCACAGCCTTATTACATAGTAAAATTGTCCACTGTATTTTCTTCTAGGAATTGGTCTCAGTTTTTCATTATAGCATACAAATCAGAATTCCCTTATTAACATAGGAACTTCTGAACTCTGTTTATATTTAATTAGGTTAATTACAACTAAATCCTATGCAGCTCACCTGTTCGGACGCCATAAATTATGAAACATGCTTAAAGATGAAGTCCGTAATCACCAATCTGGCTTGCCGGCACTTTGAGAGTGGCGCCTTGACCTCATGCAATATACAAAAGTAATGATTTAACCTGGATCCATATATTGTTTCCCTGGCTTCCCAAAGTCAGCCTCCCAAAGAGAAAGCTTGTTATCCAGATAATTAGAGGGACTCAGCACTGCCTCCTCAAGTTCATTAATTTTAATTTGTCACTGGGTGTCTGTCAGCCCAAACTTAACCCCTTACTCCCAAAGCTCACACTTGCAGCTGCTCTCGGCTGAGGATTTAAACTGGAGGCTTTGTCTCTCGCTGTACCTCCCAGAGCTCTGTCACGGCTGCTGCGACTCTTCCTGCCACGCACCCAGCTCCTTTTTACAAATATGACTTTCAACCTTGATGAGGGATTTGTGTCATATCTGTCAGGCGATGCAAAGATCATGTTTTGTTTTGTTGGCACACTGGGGAAACATCAATGTTTTGGTTTGATACTTTTATTTTCTTGCTGTTCTTTTTTTAGTGGAGCTGAATTTCTCTTTACTCTGAGTGCCTGGGGCTTACAGAACAAACCCCTAAAAACGCACAAACTTACTTTCTGTTGAATTGCCGTTTGAAGCAATGCTTTCTCTTAACTTCCTAGGATTCTGTAGACTGAGAAATAAAGGTACGGAAATTATATAGATAATATGTCACATCTGTCCTTGTGAAGTACAAGCGATGGTCCTTGAAAGTAGCAATATTTTGATGAAACAAAGTGATAGCAGAATCATGCAGAGCTGCTGGGAAGCCGGATAGAGCTAAATGCTCTCCAGTCCTGGAAGATTGCAAATTTCAACTAAGAATTTTAATATTTCGGTCTATGTACCACCTTAGAGTCCATTGCTGTGTATCAGTTTGACTATATTTTACGGCTGCTTTGACTGCTTCTACCTCTTCGACCTTTGAAATTAAACATTCACATTTAGTATCTGAACGACCATTACTGGAAGAAATAGTTTACTTCTCTGATAAATGTACTTCTTAGGATAGAATAAAAGTTTTTTGTTTTTTTGTATGTGTTTCTCTACAACACACTACTGCCAACAGTTCCCTTCACACATTATTAATGCCTCTCTTGAACAAGGCACTTTGGTAGAAAACTGCTAGTTCTGAGGTTAAAGTGGCAAAATGACTCATGTGTTTGACAGTTGTGCTAATTCTTCTTTGTAATAAAAAAACATTTCTTGTAAAATTGAGAAGATGGAGCCAGCTTTTACTTCTAAACAATTTAATTAACTCATACTGAATTAAGATTTGTGTTTTTGCACATTTTTAAATCTTCACATGTTTTGGATCTTGTTAAGTCTGAATCCTACATTGCATATATTTCCAGCAGATGCATTTATTAGTACTTCTAAATGTCACGACTGTGGAGTTTCACAGACAGAAAGTATTTAATTTTGAAAGTAGGCTGCAGCTTGCAGATGTTCTTTGAATCTGTGTAGCTGTTCTTCAAAATGTCGTTTTGGTCTTGATGTTATGTAGGTCACTCTGTCCGCACACGGAGGATCCTTCAGGAGGCTCACGAGGAGGGTCGTCCCTGCCCCAGCCAGCTCTCCCAAACAAAGCCGTGCTCCATAAAGCCGTGCTATATGTGGCTGCTGAATGACTGGTCTCCGTGCGCTGTAGAGGTCTGACCTACTTTGATATTTAAAAAATTGTCATTTCTCATTAATTTAATCGTGCAAAGTGGCGTACTATTCTCTCCATCCACAATCGGAAGAGTTGTGACTCTGAATGGCTAAGTGGGTTAAAAATATCCATCT
The DNA here is from genome assembly GCF_027474105.1 of Poeciliopsis prolifica. Classification (NCBI taxonomy): domain Eukaryota; kingdom Metazoa; phylum Chordata; class Actinopteri; order Cyprinodontiformes; family Poeciliidae; genus Poeciliopsis; species Poeciliopsis prolifica. The sequence continues at coordinate 16,440,205 of NW_026562382.1, forward strand.
GTAAGTTTAGCAAATTTAAAATCAAAAGCCGTGGAACTTAATGAGGCTGTGACTATGTAACTTTCTCTTTTGCAAGTGTCATATCTTGTTATCACTCTTTGAAACAATTACAAACCTGAAGGCAATTCAAAGCCTTCCTTTTCTTGCTTTTAGTTCTGATTATACAGCAAAACAATTCGACTGCCTCCAAAATTCACTTAGCCTTCATATTGAAATGTGTGTACTATTTGATTATTTTTAATAAGACTACATCAAGAAGAGAAGTTGTATATTGTGCTGTTAATACTAGATTCAAAAATTGCTGTCACGTTTTTAGAAAATGTGACAATTATTTTCAGCCGTTGGAATCAAGAGAAAATGATTATATCTACATTTTTGCCACCAAAGACATACAAATAAAAAATAACATTTAGTTCAGAACTAGAACAGTACCACACATCTCTGCACAGTATATACTTTTTCTTTGCTAATGACACTTCTCTTTTCTTAAAGCCTAAATATACCCTTTATATGAAGACGTTTACCATTTAGTTAACATGTTTAATAAAAAACAAAGTTTTTTTAAATATCTTTTTCCACCGTCTTTTATCTACATGTGTAAATGTACTTTTTAAAAGTTCATGTTTTTAAAAATGACTTTTACTATAACTTATTTCAATGCCCCTGAACAGCGATTCATTCAATCCTTCATTTATACGTATGTAGAAATCTGTTCTTTTTATATATACCATAGTTTTTTTTTCCCCTGTAGTTAATTATTATCTCACTGTTTAATAGTCGTTAATAAACACTGACTGATTAAATGAAAAAATGTGGAATTGGTCTATAATATGTTTAATTGATGTCTTTAAGTATTTAGTAGCTTGGGACTTTTTGCAATTAGAAACAGAAGCAAACAAAGATCTCACATGGAGTTCAAGTTCAAGGCTTCGAGTTCAAGGCTTCATTCTAGTAATCTTACTAATAATCTCCTGATTTTACATAATAATGCATTACAGCAGTCCTTAAATATGCTGTTGGTGAACAATATTTCATAATTGTGTCACAAAATTACTGCAGACACTCAGTAAATATGTTCCCTGGATGGAAAAATGTGAATTTATCTAATCTTCATGCACCGATATAGTAATATTTCATGAGCATTCATGAGTCATTATATGGTCAAGAATGCACACCTGTGAATTTACATTGTGTAAACTCAGAAGAAAAATGGAACATGATGACATAAGTATATATATGTGTTGTATTTGCATTTGTTCAGGGTGCAAAATGCGGAGAGGGAGTCCGGAGAAGAAACCTGTCGTGTGTTGTCCACTGGGGGAACTGGCACGAGTCTCCTCCCCCTCAGCCTGTAGACAGAGAGCTGTGTGGAGATGTGCTGAGGCAGCAACTCCTGCAGGAAATGGAGCAGCCATGCTTCGTCCCCTGCCCAGGTAAAGTCGCTTTACTTTTATTGGATTCCCATATTTGCTCTTTTAATGTATTGGCATTTTGTTTAGAAGAACAACCAAAGAGCTTAGGGAGTTAAATCAGACGGTACGTAACTGCATGACTGGAGAAAAAGTTTATTAGCGGATCAGTTGTTCCAATATTTTATATAAAGCATTTGTACCTGTTTTCTAAAATATGGCCCTCTCATTTGACTAGTTGACATTTTCAGACTCCAAGTAATTGCAAAATCCATAAAAGTCATAATTTTACGAATGGCCTGTTTCACTGAACATAATCCGTGTTGTTCTCCCTGATCAACACAAGAAGCCATTTCTCTCTCATAGAAAGCAATGGGAGAATTTTGACTTATGTAGCATATTATGTCAGTCACAGTCTTAACAATTAAACAGATAACAGACATTGTGATCAATAATTTGAGATTAGTTGTTTCTTCAATGATTAGTGTAATAAGCCACAAGCAAATAATGCATGAAAAAATATTCTGTGTTAATGGAAATAATTAACAAATCACACCGCTTCAAACAATCACCTAGTCCCTGGCAATCATTTCACTTATCACAAACACACAATTTACACCAATGGGAGCGCTACATGGAGAGTGTGTGAACGTAATAAATTTCCATTTGCAAAAATGAAAGCTACATCAGTAGCAATCTAATCTGGAACAGGGTTAGATTGGACTGAATTTATTCTTTATAAAAGCTACAATTATTCATACCTCTGACAGATTTTGATTTTAAATTTAATTCATTCAACCGACAACTTTATTTTTCACAGGAAATAAGATCAGCGTTTCTCAAAAATTAATAAAACTGTGTAGAAGGATTGTCAGTGTTCAAAATTGTATGTATTTTCTTGAAAAATGTCGTGGCAAAAACAATTTAAATTCTCATTCATTCGTGGAAAAATTATTTTTGTCATTACAGCAATTAGACCTTTCCTATTATTGCAGAATAGTTTTTTTTACATTCGCTACTATGATGGTGATTATTTCATCAGTGAGGAGCTACAAATCCGTAAGGTTGGAATAGCTACTTTCCATCACACTAATCTTTAGCTTTGTCCACTGATTCTGAATGAGTTTCAAGTCAGGACTTTGGTTAGGCCACTCCAAGACGTTGAGGTTTCTTCATAGGGTCAGAAAGACACATGCTGGTATGAGGTTGTTTTAAGCTGGAACGTATCTGGGATTTACTGTAAATATACAATGTTTAGGAAAAATTAAGAAACGCTATTAAATGCTTAGTTTAAAAGATGTATCTAATGTCTTAACTTTTTTTCAGTGTAAAAGAAATTTATGTAATTACAGATAAAAATCTTTAAGGTAAAATACAAATCGAAATACTCTGAGATGGATTTTTTTTTTTGTAGCACTTATTATTATTTCACTTAAAAAAGTTGTTTAGCCTTAATTTGTTAGATTATTTTTACTGCATTTATGTTTTAGAAACTTTTTCAAGGGAGAATAGTTTCGAACAAAATTAGTACGATAAAAACATTTTTTATTTTTTCTATACTAAGATGCAGAATAATTTTCTGTAAGGATGATCGCTCTATACTCTTTTTTAAACCTTTTTATTTTACTGGTGACAGTATAGCTGTTGGCATGCAGCGTCCTATTATCAGAAAAGGCGGTTCGTCTTTCAGCTTGACCTTCTCACATGAAGGTGGTGTATGCAGACTTATTATTTTTCTGCCCATTTTCCACTAATCAGCATCTGTGTTGAGCTATTTCACATCCAGGCTTTTATTATAAACCAAAGAACAGTTGGTTCCCCAATATCAGGTGAATCAGTGGGTTTAGACAGATCAAAAACATTATTAAAAATGTAATTCTTCATTAAACAACAATGACAAAAGACTGTTTTAAACTAGTCAAAAGGTCAGGCTTCCAAGAGCAAAGACACTGAATGACTTGTAAAAGTAAGTTGGTGGTAGAGTCATGCTAAGGGCCGGTTTCAAAGCCAGGAACTGGCAGTGAACAATGACAAGGGAGGACAAAACTCAAAGTTCTTGAGCTTGACCTCAAATCAACGCAGTCGAAACTTGGATGTCGCCTGGTGTTCCAGGAGGAAAATTACCCAAAATACGCTTGAAACTAATTCTGAAAGAGGTAAAGCACAAAATAATCTGACATATTGAGTTTAGGTCTGAACTCATCATAATAAAACTTTGTAAACTGTGCTTAAAAAGTCAGGAAAATATAATTTACAATGACATTTTCCACGAGTGGTCAAATATCCTTTTACTGTGGTAAGCTGGATATTAACTTCTTAAATGAACTTTAAATTAATCAAACAATTTGCTAAAAGTAAATCATTTTGTTGAGTAAACAAAATGATCTCCCATAATCTTTAATTGAATCTATGCCGCCTTTTCATTAGAATAATCACCATATAAACAAGGAGACGGCATCTCACTAATTTGTTGCTGTCATTTAGTGACAGTGGAGGGTTTTTATTTATTCCTTAAGCCAAGAAATGAGCATTAAGTTATTTTCAGAGAGGCAGCAGCTGGCCTGCCATACTGTCAACGTTTATCCCTCTACAACAAACTTTACTGTGCGTCTTTGCATGGCTGCTGCACAAGTAGCAAAACATTTTAGTTCATTGTAACACTTGTCATTTTAAAAACACACAGTGATTATCATTGATGAAAAGGTTTCTCAGACCTGCAATCTCAGTCATGCTGCCTTGTAAAGCCTTTTGTAAGGCTTTGCTATGAAGAGTAAGTGGTTGCCTGTGCTCATCTCCCTCCTCTGTGATCCTCTGCTTGATTCATCACTCAATCCGCCGATGCGGCGAGTCTTGGCTGAAGACCAGAAGAGTTTGATGCCAAGGGCAGATGTGTGTGTGCGTGTATGTATGCGTGTCTTCATCGTGCATGCATGCGTTTGTTGGTGTGAAGGTCCCAGCAGGTGAAATGTAAGGTCAAGCGGAAGTGCATTGGACATAATGTGAGATGTAACGTGCAAATGCGGCTTAAAGCTGTTTAGCGCGGCTCCAGCCGCAGCATGTTGCCGCAGATGAAGCTGTGTAAGACAAGAGCTGATGGAGTGTCTGTGTATGAAGATGAAAGATAATGAGATTCCTGAGTTCACAGATAGTCACTAATGGATGTTCAAGGCAGAGAATCAGAGGCTTTCTCAGGCTGAGAGATGGTGGCTTTGGATGATATTATCGCTGCAGGAAAATCCTACCAAGCGTCACAAAGGATATTTGTGTTTGACATTGAAGAAAGAAAGTCTTCTGTATCATTTATAGGCTCACACACACACAAACATCAACTCTCACAGATGTGTTGTTCTTTTATTCCTGTTAAATTTTACAGTACTTCATATAGTTGGCAATAGGACAGCAGAAGATTATTTGTGGATCAGGATCAATCTGTGACTTGATGGGTTTTGTTTTTTTATTATTTGTTCAGGTGATTGCCATTTGACACAGTGGTCCACCTGGAGCTCCTGCCAGCTGATCTGCCTGGAGGGCCGCAGCTTTGAGTCCAGCGGTCGCCGGGCGCGATCCAGAGCGGTGATCATTAAAGCCATGGAGAACCAAGGCAGCTGCCCCAATCAGGTCTTTGAGACCCAGCCTTGTAAAGGTATGAAGAAAGTTTGACTTATACTTATTTTCACCATATGTCCATTGATCCTGATAGTGAAGGTTTTTTTTTTTTGTATTTGTACATTTGTTTCTGTTGTAATAATTGTCACTTAAAGTGGCTTAAATCAAAGTCCTCCATTCAGCTGTTTGGAGTTCGATTACCGGTTCTTGGGTTGTTCACTGCATGCCTTTCCCTTCTTCCCAACCATTTACAAATGACTACAGGTAACTACTACCCTATTAACCTTTAAAAAAGGCAGAAAAACTGTTAAAACAAAAAACTCTGAGTGTATTTATGTGCAAATACATTTCCTGGAAAACTTACTGTCTTTTTCAGTGAACTTTTGCATTTTTTGCTTGATATTTAGACAATTTAGATGAATTTGACAGTCCAATACATGTCCATTAACCTCCAGCTACACAAAGGAGGGCTGCTGTAAAGGTAAAATATTTCAGCCTTTGATCTTTGAAACTATCCTGAAATTTTTATTGGGTTGCATCAGGGCAGTGCTGCTTTAAGACAGCAATGATGGAGTTGTGTTTGCTACTTGAGATAAAGCTTATGGCACAATATGGATTGAAAATGTCTTCTGGGGTTTTCAAAACTGTCTGATAGAAAAATAAACTAGAAAATTATATAATAAAGAAAGTTTTTAGATTGTCAGCTGTATTGTAAAAAGTTGTATTTTAGTGTTATTCCCTATCAGACAACAATCTGATTGACACGTTTAATGCTAAAAGAGAAGGGCTCTCAGTCCTTGAGGGCTGCCAATTGAAATGAGTCCCTGGTCTTGAATCAAATTGCTAAATTGCTTCTTTGGTATGCAGTCAAGCTTTACACAACTCTGGTAAAGAGCAAATATTGAGACAAATGTCTTGAAGGAGAGCTGGGTCTTAAAGTTGCAGGAACTGGGCTCTTTAGGAGTTTGAGACCCCTGCTGTGAAGGGGGATATTCAACCCTCCAGAACGTTCAGAAAGGTGCAGAGAGTAGACGCGACAATACATGAGCTGAAAACGCCGAATTAAAAGTTAGGGTCATTGTACTGTTTCTACTTATTTTGGATTAGCCACAAAACAGAGAGAGAGAGACTCAGGAGCGTATTGTTGCGTGTCTGGAAAATAGTTGGTACTATGTCCCACATGTGTTGAATTTAGAAAGATGCAGAAGAGAGACTTTTGATCAAGAATCCAATGTCTTTAATGTCCCTAAGTGATTAATTAACCAGATGTTGTTACATTCAAATCTCACGTCTCATTATTTTTCCGAATCAAGCATCTTTGTTTTTTGTTTTTTTTTTCTTATTTTGCATGTGGTCATAAATGTCTGTTCTGTTTTATTGCAGAACAACTTGAGTTTGTGTTTTACTGCCAGCAGAGCATGAGATTCAAATAGTTATAAAATCCTTGGCTGTATCCGGCCCCAGAGTGAAATTTCTCATCACGAAGCCCATGCAGTGTTACACATGGTCAAGCTGATGGTTGCGTGGATGAATGGACATCATCGGTTTATGTTAGTTATGTAGGCTTTTTTTCTTTTTCCTGCTGATGACTCTTTTATTCTCACTCCCAGGCATTTATTCAGCAATAAGGTGGCTTTAATTCACTTGGATACAAGAAGAAAGGGAGCCTTATAGAAGAGTGATGGGAGGGAGAGGATGCAAAAAAGCTTTGGCAAGGAATATTAAAAAGCTCCTCCAATAAATGATTTAGACGTAGGTATTATTGTGATATTTTTCCCTTTTTTTACCTTTTTAGTTTGCTTTACATTTATCTGAACCCCCCCCAAAAAATCTATTTAAACCAAATTTTAATCCAGATAGTTAATAATCACATGGTGAGCAGGTAGCATCAGGTCTAAGTGCTTAAATAGAAGTTGCTGGATTATCATGTTTCTTGAAGTCATTCCACCTTTAACCCAGAGACTTTTTCACTTCTGAACACGGCTTGCTTTATACGTCAGCACTCTTTTAAGCACTTGCAATGCCTAGCATGGCTGAGCGTCTGCACCGACTCGAACAGAAATAACAAGGTTAGTTTCAGCTGCTCCTGAAGCCAAAGTGTTCTGATGGAAGCAAGCAGGTTCCAGTCGGATTTAGAGAAAATATATTTTGGATTTTACGTCCAATTTCTGGTCTCCTCTTTTTGTAAAGCTTTGGTCCGCCGAGACCAATTTTAATCAATATCCTTTTAGCAACTAATGCAAGAAAATACAATTGTTTTTTTCTTGCCTTTCTGCTGTGAGCAGATTTGTGTTGTTTTGTTTGTGCTCTAAGGTCAGACAATATGAATAAATAAAGATTTTATTTTCATAAGCAGACTCTCAGTGACGCCTCAGTTACTCTACTAAACATGACTTACTGCAGAAGAGAACATAATATGCTACATAAATTGGCAGAAGAAGAAGAGTATCTACAGGGATTACATCTTTTGTACATAAAAGCAATTTTTAAGCTTACTTTTGCATGATTTACAATTAATTTGCAGCATTTTATTTTGCTAACATATTTGGGGTATCTGTCTTTCTCCTAAATACCACATCATAACTGAACTCTAGTTGAAGCAGCTACACTACTAATGCAGAGGACCCTGCAGCATGTACGTCACTACCTTGACTCTGAAATGTCCAAAAGGCTGCCAACATGTCAAAATCCAGAAAATAACAGAGGTTGAAAGCTCAAATAAACAACTTTGTCCTTTTGTTAAAGCTGTAGTGGCAGTTCTGAGAAAATTGTGGTCTGAAATTCTGAACAAGTTTCTCCACCAACAATACAGCTGCAGTGTACTGGCAAACTTGAGCCTGATGGTACACACTGAGCAGCGGAAGGGTCTGAGCATCACGTGGAAGAGTGTGATTGACAGTGCAAAGACTTTCTTCCTGACTGATTGGTTGTTTCTGACCGGGAGCGGTGTGTTTCTGCAAATGGCAGCAGGACCACTGGGCAGAGCCAGAGGAACCTTATATGTGTTGATTCTATTGTTCTCAAAAGCCATTTTGTCAGTTCGTCTCTACATTTGTTTGTTTACTTTGTGCTTAATGTTTTTTTTATCACATACTTTAATGTTTACCTTTCTTTATACTAAAAACTTAAAAATTTCTAATAGTTTATGATCAATTTTGTCAGTTTTTGCTGCTTTCATGACAATACCACAGCAATTTTATTTATAAATCTCTTTAAAAGAGCAGCAATAAAGTGCTGCACAAAGAAAAATATAAAAATTAAAAAATAACAATCATGTATTAATAAAGCATAGAAACAGTAAAATATTAAATACAATGCAACTAATTAAAATAAGCAAGGTCAAGCTATGTTTAGCTAATTATTGAAGGCCAAAGAAGAAGAAACGGCTTTAAGAGGAGTTATAAAAGCAGTGAAGGAGCCTCTCTAATGTGCAACAACTATTGTGAAGCAGCAGTAGTAAAAGCCCTGAATACCTTCATACACCCAATAACCATAATAGCCTTCCTTTTCTTAACATATGAAACTTAAACTTACACATAAATTCAAATATATTTATTTTAAAATTGTACCCACTGCAGTAACCCTGATGTGCAACTTCAATTCTGTACTTTCTGTTGTGTCCTAAATTGCAGCTTTGTGAGGCTGCGCTTTTTTCAGTCCTACAAATCAGTTCTGTCCGTCTTTGCTTTTCTCTTCAAATCAACCTTTCTGTAGAGTCTCCCTCAGGAAAATAAGGGCTTTGATTGCAAAAAGAGGTTCAATTCATATATTTTCAACCAATTTTACCTAATTTTATCCAAAGTTGCCACTGTCTTGCATGCTGCCCAAGTTGAGGGGTTTCTATTTTATTTCTTTTTGTCCTGTCTTTGTACTCATGATATGTCTCAGCTTTATAATATAAAGGTGTAGGCCTCAGGGAAGTGGAGGTTAACATCTGTAGGAGCCTGAGAACAGGTGTGGAAAACCAATATAAACTGCTAATGAGGATTGCATCTTTCTCTCTGCCATTGCTACAGGAGGAAAATGCCACAGTTACCAGTGGAAAACAGGGGGATGGACAAACAACAAGAGGCCAGTGTGGTGTCAACGCTCAGATGGTGTTAATGTCACAGGTGAAGACTTACAGTCTCCAGATGGGTTGCAATCAATATCTGCTAGGAAAACGGCGATATTGCCTAATTCCTATGAGTCCAGCGGCTGAATGTGTGCAATTTCTGTTTCTGTTCCCCTGCACTGACACAGTTGAAGCCTTTTTCACTTTGTATCACATGGACGTGTCCCACACTAAAGAATAAGTCTGTAGCTCTAAAATGAAATGTGCAACTCAGACATGAAGTGAATCTCCTTTCATTTGTCTCTAAAAACTGTCAAACTGAAAACTTTTTTTTTTTTCCAGAAGTGGCTGGAGCAGGTGGTTTTGAATTACATTTAGAAGAAAATAGCACCTTATTGGATCAGGAGATAATAGGAAATGCGACATCTGCAAAGATCTGACATTGCTGAATTGCAAAAGTATCATCTTTAGAAATTCCAAAGCTATTAAGCTGTCAGTGGGCTTTGGTTCTACGGATAAGATCTTTTCCAGATATATAGCAAAACTCAGATGAGATTGAAACTTTCCATGCCAGCATATGGACTGTGCTTTCTGTCAGTCACGAATTCAGACAAGCATGAAGGCAGAGATGAGGACCAGAGAAGCACTTAAGTTGCAAGACTAAAGTTTCATGAAAAATTATTATCTCATGTTATCAGGAGTGAAAATGGACCATGAATCATTTACTCGTCTTTTAAACTGACCTATGTATTACAGTGGATTCCCACTGGTCAAAGGGCTTAGGGACCACATCAGCCTGAAAATGGATAAAATCCACAAACACTTGAAAAATTATTATACCTGCCAATATTAATGGCTAAAATAATATGCATTAATAAGCACAGTGAAAACCATCTTAGCACTGCTGCAGAAGCTAATATCTACAATTTTTCTTATCTCCTCTCACCATCCATATTTTAATAACCTTTCCTTTCCCCCAAACAAGTTAAATCAACATTTGAAAACTATTTTGTATTTGTTCTTTCAAAAATGTATTTTAAGCTCTGAAACAATTAGGGTGGCAAAGCAAGAAAAGAAGGAGACAGACAGGTTTTGCTCAGTTATTTTTTTGGAGTTAATGAAGTTTCCTTTGACATAGAGGCCTATATATGTCTTTTGAGGGTAACTATTGTGCGTTTTTGCATGATGAACATTCTGAAAAGGACAAAACAATTAAATTATCTGTTGAAATAAACTGAAAGATGGTCATTTGATTTCATAACCTATATATATTTTCTTTCTCGGCAGGCCAGACAGGATACATTTCATATGAAATGTTAATTTTAGTCGCTAAAGACTTGACTTGCTTCTGACTTGGCCAAGCTGACTTCAACCAGTGCCTGAAGATTCACTCTCACAGAGTAGTTTCAGTACACTGTTGTAAGAACATGTTATTTGATGTGCCTATTCCCACACCAGGATCAATTGATTTTGTTCTTTTCCTCCTTTTCAACGCAAGTGATCAATAAACCGCACTGAGCTGGGATGCTTTCAATCCATATAAATATAATCACGCATTTGTATTTATAGGAAGTAAACCAGCCTCGGAGAAACAGAACAAAACTATGACTGTTGTGGGAATAAAACAGCTTTAGGCAGGTTTGATATGCTGTAAATAGTAGGCGAATGTGATCTTATCGCTCCAAGTATTTCTGGCAAATATAAAACCAGAAGGGGAAAAAAAATGAAAACCTGCTTTGGCAGGGAACCCAAAAGCCCATGGCATTACTCTTTGATATTCTGACATGCAATTTTCTGTGTTGGAATTAAAATGTTCACCAATTGATCAGGGACCCCGATAGGAACCTGAACCCATTAATCAGCTGTGACAGCATTAATTTGCTGATCAATGGGTAAAGGAACAGAAATAAGAATGTGTTGTCTTCTCAGGGGGGTGTTTCCCACAGAAAAGGCCCACTACCCTTCGACACTGCCATCCTCCCTGCACAAAACCCTTCTCGCATTGCACGCCGGTAAGATCGCCGTGTTTCCGTCAGGACGCTGTGGTCTCTGTGGAGTTTTTTGTGTTGTTTTCTGCTCACGTACTTCTTGGTGGGAGGCTGCATGGATCGTGATATGTGACGTTTTTAATTTCATAAAGCTGGCCATTAGAAGATAATAAGATTCATTTAGCTATTTGTGTCAGTTAAGATGTACACCTGTGAGGTTGTTTAGGGTGGGGAAGGAGAATTAATGACCACAGCTTGATCTTCTACTGCCCCTGAGAGTATCCTCACGTAACTGCACTGCACGTTGTCTTGTGTTTTTGGTACCTTTTCGTGCAGAGTGGAGTGTGTGGGTGTGAGAAGGGCTACACTGAAGTGATGACCTCGCACGGCTTCTTGGACTACTGCACCAGAACCCCCGGGGTGGACAACAGCAAGAAAGCCGATGTGAAAACTAACTCTGGAAGATTAAAACCCCGGCCGTCTCAGTCCAACGATCTCTTCAGCGAGTGGACCTTAAGGCCGGTTGGCCCAGGTACTGAAATGGAAATTATTTGCACCAATCAATCAGCATGACTGACATTGTTCCTGCTCCTAGAAATACCTGTAAAATAAATGGATAAAGGGAAGAGAAGAGCAAGTGTCTCTTTAGACCTTCCATAAAAATTAATAGGGACCAGATAATGAAATAACAAACACTTAATTTATTTTTTACTGAATTTCCACAGAACGTAGCAGTATTATATTTATGTTTATTTAATTTCCCTTTGGGATTAATAAAGTATTTTTGAATTTGAATTATTGTTATATCAATTCCTAAAATTAGAAATGACAAGAAATTTTCTAAAGTAGATATTTGTCTAAAACATCATGTGACAAACATGTTGAGTTTGGCTGTCCTGAAAGCTAATGGCTCTTTAGGTTGCACATTCTAATGTATTTGCAGTACTCCTTATTATAATCTGTGGGAAAAAGCACAATGGACTTCATTCAGTACCTTGTAAAAGTATTGAAACCTCTTGAGTTTTTTTCTAATATTTTGTAACATTGCAATCACAGGATTATGTGTATTTTATTGGGATTTTAATCCTGATCATTTAGAAGTTGAAGAAAACTTATAAATGGTTTTGAATGGTTTATTTTGAATTTACTATTATTTTGCAAAGCTTGTAAAGACACACAACAGATGACATAATTTTCTTTCCTCTGGACAAGTCCACTTATTTCAAATGGTGTGTCACGCAAACTCCTGCTAGAGGTGTAACATGTTTCAGCAAGATAATTTGACCACATTAAATATCTCTGTGCCGGTATGTGGGAACAGAGTTTTATGACTAAACAATCTTTAAATTTCTTTATTTAAAATCTCCCTTTTGATTACGCAGATGGAAGAGTAAAGCTGTGGGTTTATGCGGTAGCCATCGTTGGATTCGTTATAGTACTTTTCATCTTCACGCTGTCAATCCTGATCTGGTATGTCCAATTGCGCTCTCTTCAAAATGTTTTGCCATATACGATTGTTAAAGCAGGAGCTTCTTTGTAGGTCTCTCTCTCACGCACGCACATACTTGGTATGAGAAAAGCATAAACATGGAGAGGCAATAAGAAATTTCTTTCCTCCAGCACAACCCTGTCAAGAATGAGCTATACTCCTCCACACTACTTTGTCTGTTGTGAGCTCCTGTTATCAGTTAATGAAATTCTTTTTAAAGACTGAAATCAAGTTGGACTGCCTTGTGCTGCACCAAGCTACTACTTGCTTTCTGAGCTTTTTGTGTCTTGTCTCTCGGTGTTTTTTAGCAAGCCATCCAAAACCTCTACGGCATCCCCTCCACTGCAGAAGCCCTTGACTCTTGCTTATGACGGCGATGTGGATATGTAACCTGGCTGCTGTACCACATGACTGGCCTTGGGCGGGATTCTGGCCTTGTATGCATTGTTGCCAAACACGAACCCCGACCTGCTTGAGCCAGGTTACGTTTGCGATAGTAAAGCGATTTGGTCTGCTGTTGACGGCGTGGAATAATGGCCGGATCAAACAAGTGGAGCCACAGCCAGTTGAGCCAAGACTGAGATATGGACCTCGAGATCCTTTTTTTCTAGAACTGCCTGCAACGTGAACACACGGTCCAAGCACCATTTGCAAATGATGAAGCAAGAAGACTTTCAGGCACTAAAGACAAAATGAATCCACAAGCGAATCCACTGTGGAGGTTTTTGAAGTGTCAACAATCAGAGGGACGACATTTCTTTGTTTTATTTTTTATTTGTTTTGGAGATGCTCCAGTTTGTAGTTACACATTCTAATTTTTCTCAATAGTTACTGAACTTTGTGAAAGGTAATGTCTCAAGCTCTTTGGATAATCTCTTTTATTTCTTATTTTCAAACAAATAAGATGGTTTATGCACTATGTTAGTGCTGATGCTTTTTTTTTTTTTGATGACTTTTCTAGTGTTTTAACCGTAATGCAAGTCTTAATTTATTTTTGCTGTCTGATTGTGTATAATTGATGATGCAATATGTTGTGTTTACGTGGAAACCAAAATCAAAGCTTGCCTCGAGTTTAAGGACAAATGTAATTTGGCTATTTCTCCGTTCTGAAGTGACTCCCAGCCATAGAAAACACAATTCAGCTTCAAGTTAATATCATTTTTACTCAATAAAATACCATTTTAGTGCATTTTAGAACAAAATAATAATAATAAAACAAACATGTAAATTAAAAGATTGGGAACCAGCATGATTGAAATCATACCTCATACACACTTTTAATGTGATGCAAAGCAAAACAGCACTTATCACTTAAATATAAAGGAGATGTTGGCAGGGTTACTCAAGCATAACATTATGACCACAGGCAGACACCTTAGATGAGAAAGATTTAGGTGGGAAGTGAAAATGTTTTCCTCCAAATTCATCAGTTAGAAGCAGGACAAAAAGTGTAAGTCAGTGAGTTTGACAAGGGCTATTCAGATCGGTCAGAACATCTACAGAATTGCAGCTTATGCAGGATTTTCAAAATCTGCAGCCATCGGTATCTATTGAAAGAGGTCCAAAAAGGTGATGAACTGATTGCAGGCCCAAAGAAGTAGAAGACTGGCTGCTGTGGTCCAACACAGATGAGCTATGACAGTCAAAATAGCTCAATTGCTGTGTTTCTGTTTATTGTAACTCTTGAGTAATTTTGTAATATGACTCCCGATAAAATCCTAATGGGTATTAGAAATATTCTGCTTGTAGATATTATTCATTGGCCAGTGATCCCTGCCAAGTGATTGTTTTTTTTCCCATGAGAAGACAATCATACAAGGGGGAAAGATTATGATAATTCCAAGGGCCCCTAACCAACAAGGGGCCCTCCACCATGTGTTTATTTATTTATTTTTTGTCAATAAAAATAATTTTAAAAAGTGGGGCCCTGTCAATTACAAAATTAATGACATTGTGTTTTCTAAAATTGTCTTTAGCAGTAAAAATGAAATGTTACAGAGCAACAGAAGAAGGTGGCCTGGCCTTTGTATCAGGTGGATGGCCAGGTTAGTGTGTTCTGCTCTATGATGCCCCACCAGTGATGCAGACCATGAACACCACTGGTGCAGTCTTACTGGGTTTGTGCACAATGCCACAAACCCAGAATGGTTTATGGTGCTGACTTGGCTGCCAAATCCCCAGATCTGTTTAATTCAGTATGTGCTAGACAAATAAGTCCAATCCAAGCAGGCCTGACCTTCGATCTTACCGGACCAAAAAGGGCTGCTGTTAACATATTGACTCCAAATACCTGAGGATCCGTCCAGAGCCGTAGTGGAGTCATTGAAAAGTTCATTATTTTCATTATGTCAACAGGTTCAGGTTGTTCTGGCAGCAGAAGAGAGACCAACTACTACATGCCTAATCTGTGTCTATTTGTTTTCAAGAAAATTGTTCATTATTCTTCTTTTTTAATCATTACTCCTTACAATGTTTCAATTAACTGAAAAAAATGGCAATAGTTTGGTACAGCCAGAAGAAAAGATTGCAAATACCAAATATTCGTGAACACATTAATGATCTTCACTCTCAAATCTGTGGAGTTTTCTGTCATTCAACCCAGTTTATTATCTTTTTCATTTATTTTCTCTTGCAGCTCAGTGCATAAATGATTTTTAATAAGCCTTTGAGTGGATTTTAAAATCCTTTTCACCTTCACTTCTCTTTTCAACTCAGTGGAGGATCCGTATTTCCTGTGTTTGGTGATTTTGGTGCTCACCAGGTATGAAGCTGTTTCTCATTTGGCCTCCACTAATGAAAGAGATTCACATTTGCATCTCAATAAGTTTGAATGTAATTGAAAAGTTACTTTATTTCTGTGATTAAGTTAAAAAATGTAAACTCGTGTTTTATAGATTCATCAGACGCAGTGATATGAGTATTAATGTCATTCATTTTTATAATTATAGCTCTTAGCTAATGAAACTATTTTTCTTCATAAAACAGAGAGCACTGTTGTAAAAAGCAAATTGCATAAATACAACAGTGGCAATGTTATGACCTACACAGTCATTGTGAAGACTGCTGACTTGACAGTCTTCCTGCAGAGAGTCACTGAAACTTTCCACAACAACATTGAAGCTGGAAATTCAGTGTCATAGCAAAGTGGAAAGTTGAGTGTGAGGAAAAAGTGCACAAGCAGCAGGGATTTAACCGCAGCGCTCAGAGGAATCCGAAACTAAGCCTGCTCACAAATTTGATATTCAAAATTCTCTTCATGCCACGCTGCTTTAATCTACTCATATCACAAAAGAGGTATTAGGCAAATTTTACTTGATAACAAATAGTCCCTAAAGTTATAGAGATAAGAAATAAAGTTGGTTTGTGACCATTTTCAAGTTATATATTGATGATGGCACAAAAATTCAAGTTTGTCCTCTTGAAGTCTAATAAGCTTTGAATCTGGAAAGAACACTTTAAATTGTTTCAATTACACTGTTGATATCCAAAATAAATGAAAGTTTTTTTTTAAAGTAAAGGAAATAAAAGCCACACAACCAAAACAGATTGTAAAAATGGATTATGTCATCTCCCTAACAGAAAATGCATTGCCTGATTGGCACATGGACACACTTTTCAGTAAGTTCTCAATTTTCTGAGAACTTAAATTTTAAATGTTCAGTCGTTGAAATTATTTCTTGAAATTTGTCCATCTGTGTGTATCAAATCTATGTAATCCTCCCGTTTCATTGCCTGTAACTGAATTACTGAAATAATCTAGCTTTTCGTGAATATTCTTATTTAATGAGATGCACCTGTTCTTGTTTGTGACCTCATCTTGAATGTATTCATTCAGCCACTCTATAATCCCTCTGGTTGTACAAATATGGTTGTTACATGTCACAACAACTGTATTTCGGCAGCTGTCTCTGTACGTAGGCATGCTTGATCTATTTTGGCAGAGAGCGCTCCAAGTGGCCTTGCAAAAAGTCTCTGTTTCATAAGTTGCCAAACATTTTAGAATAGTCTCTTCTAGCGCACTGTTTCTGAGATTCGGGAAGCAAAAAGCACACATGGTAAAAAGTTGGGAAAAAACCCAAATTTTAAGTGTTCTGATGCTCTTGACAACATATCATAAGCTAACTAGAAACATTTGTGTTCTTAGATGCTTATGAGATCTCCTTTGGGTGTGTCGACAGATTGAGAAACATCTTTGCCTACAGTTTACAGTACCTAAGCTGTTTGTGTTACTATTGTGTGTACATGGAGAACTGGACAAAATGCAAATAAATTGTGAAATCATGTGAAAATCAAAGAAAAGGGCCTGCGTTTCTCTCACTACCCACTCTTTGAGAGGAATATGTATAAGACAGAAGCTCCAAACCAGCAAAGATCTTTCATGGCTCCTTGACTTTCAAGTCCTGATACATCTGATATGTTGTAATTACCCCAGGCTCCAAGGCGAAGCCCAGAACAGATAAGCAGTTGATAAGATTCATTTTGCTCTCCAGTCAGATTTCCTGTCCGATTGTCCCAGGATAATCCCGGGCTGCGAGCGAAGCAGAGTTTAAATCTTTGTCTCGTTTAATTCATTTATTTAATCCTGTCACTTTTGCTTAAGACAAGGCTGAATTAAAACGCTTGTGTCACGGCCATCTGATCCATGGCAAAGACGGGGGCCAATCTTGTCATGTCCAATTCATCTCATTTGTGCATCTTTCAAGACACATTTGGACGTTTTAGTTAAGATTTATGAGCAGCGTGACAGTTTGATCTTTTCGTTTTAATTTATTAAATTTGTTCCTATAAGTAAACAGGAACACTCTTAATTAAATTCGTCAGAGCAGAGAGAGAAAAAAACGTAAACGTTTGTGGGACCATTTTAAACAATGAATGTTTATTGCTATTTTTTTTTTTTTTTTTTTACCTAGAAATGGAAAATGTGTTCATCTGCATCCCAGAAAATGAAACTGTGAAAGTATTATCCTTCTAGTCTCCCAATGAGTGTTTAGGGACAACGTCACAGTCTCAGTGCTTCTGCAGCCCCTAACATTTTGCATTTTGACCCATCTATCCTTGCATTATCTTTGACCACACAGGAAATGAATCGCCACAGCAGGGTGCTGCTTTCAGGGTGACGTGCACTAATCATTTTCTACCAATAACTGTGTTTCTCATCCACCCAGAACACCAATATTCTCTAGGCAAAGTCAGGACTATGTAATTTCATTCATCATATAAAAGATTTCATATTTCTTTCATAAAGCTCATAAATAAAAAAGCAGTGAGTGAACCTCCCTGCCTGTTACATCTCTATGCACCTACATAAATGATTAGAGTTCAAAGAATATTGAGATCAATTTTCTTTGAGGTTTTATTTTTTCACAAAGAAGTTTGTCAGAAACGCATATCAATAAATATTAAACATACAACTTCCTCCATGTACTGTAGAACTGCATCATGGGGCAGAGTTATGAAATGCATATCGTCTTTAAATCAAAACATCAAGCCTTCTCATATTCCACTGACATCAAGTTTTTATAGATATTATCACTATGGGTTTCAAAAGTTACTTGCTCTGTTATTCCAATTACTCTGATTTTATATGTCAGTGGTTTCCAAAGTGTGGGGCGCGGCCCCTAAGGGGTGCACCGTGCCATTGCATGGAGGACGAGGGAACAGTGTTTCACTGTAAAAATGGTTTGTAGTGTGTTTTGTTGCAACCTGAAGTGTGAAATAAACTTCAGTGGAGTTTGAAAACAAAATATGTGTGTAGGTTTATGTCTGGTTGAACGATGTGGGTCCAGTTGATTTTGTTTTTTTCTTTTTTTGAGGGGGGTTATTGTAGTCCATAGGGGGCCTCAGAAAATCTTTGGGAACCACTGCTATATATCATTATCATTATTATGTTGCACATGGAACAGATGGATTCTTTCTTCACTGTTCTTGACCTTATTTGGTAGTTATATATTGTTTAAACACAAGAGGGCAGTGCAGTGCCAGAAAGGTGTGGTTACCTTGTGCTGAGTCAAAGTTAGAGATTTAATTAGTTTCAGCCAGACACCTGATTGTTTTTCTTTTGCTTCGGTTCTTTTGTTTAGTATTTGGCAACCTCAGAGATGCTCTCAATATGTTTTTTTTTTAACTTACTTTTTATGAATTGTAAAGAGAATTATTTTTCAATTTTTTTCACCCATAAATTATGTGCAGAAATATTTGATACATTCAGATTGACTTTTTTTTTTTTTTTAAATGCACATAAAATCTTAATTTAATGATTTATAAGATGATTAAATTGATATGCTGGAACATGGATTTGAATTGAATTTATATATCTCTGCTTGTTGTTTACAAAATTCAACCTATGAGTAACAAATCAACCAAAAAAATAACTAAAAACACAGAGTGACGTCGTCCAGAGTCTTGTGCAGGGTGTCGTGCTTAGTCGATTTTGGTAATTAAAAATAGATATTTAAAACAAATGGATGAGGTAAATCTGATAAAACAATGCAACTCTGTGCAGGTTAGTTTGGTTAATTTTAATTTGAGCTCAAAGCACTATTTCATCCAGTCCAACCTCACAGCACCTAACATCTGTGAGGTTGAAGACTAATTAATGATGATAAACTGAGTGTTGTGAGCTGAACTTGTGTGTAATTTTTCTACTGAGTGCAGATAGGTGTGACAGTGTGTGCGTAAGCAGAGATAAAAAGGGAGAAGGAGGTTTTAACAGTGCCTATAATGAACATATGGCACAGAATTAGACGCAGTTAGTCAGACTGAAAATCTCTTTTATCATTTGCAGGAGGGTGTTCATTCCAATTAGATGGATCATGGCTGAAAAGTGCTAACTTTTCCACCTCCTGATTTTTATTTTTTGTGTGTGTGTGTCTCCTTTTCAACCCTGTAACTTTGTATCTGACAGAGAAAAGGTGACATGGAAAACAATGAGACCAAAGAGGGAAGATGGTGCAACCTTGTGTAATTAATGAAAGGACTTTGAAGTCGAGTCTGACATGAACAGTGACCTGGCAGTTTTTTAAAGCGTATGGAAAACTCAGTGGCACTCGAAAAAGGCAATTAATGACTCTCTCCCTGAACCCAAATGTTTCCCAATTAAAATTTTTCAAAAGCTAATTGCAGGACTAATGAAAATGCGTTTATTACTAAGAGTATGACATTATTAGCATAACTTTGTGTCCAATAATGAATGAAATAGAAGACATCAAGAGACTGGTGGGACAGGTTGCTGCCTTCCAACTGTCTCCTACTGGAACCATTTGTGGGAAACTCTAAAAACTTGGCCGTAAATTTAAAATCTCTGCCTGGATATTTTTACTGATTTTAAATGTACATAGTTCTTTAAATGTCCTGTGAATAAATGTATTTGCTCATATATCCATAAATACTGGAACTTTCAATATCTAGCAAATTATTTTTGCAATTTAAAATGTATTTGATGCAATTCTATTGAAAACATTTTAACTCTCTGGGCTATCATCGACCACCTGGTTAAAATATTAATCCCACCACAGACAATTTAAAAGTAAGTCCAAATCAGGCTGAAGTTCTGCTCTTGGACCCCCTGTGAACATGACATTTCCCAGTTTTGACCAAACCTATTGCAATGAAATGCAAGGCAGTAAAGTCAGTTTAGAAAGTCAGGTCTTTCACAGGATACATAAATTCTTATCTCAGAGGAAAAGGTTGTAGTTGGAGCGCCCAGGCCTCGGGAAGACGGGTTTTCTTCCTCCGCCACCTTTCGCCCTCCCTCCAGGGAGGAAGCTGTGACACATGTGGGAGGGTTCATTCCAGCCTCCCACCTTCCCGGACGCCGCTCTGCCGGAGCTCTGTAGTAAGTCTACATGGTCACGATTTGCTTTTCAAAAAATCTTAGCGAACGATGCAACTCGCTCTTCTTCTTCTTCTTCTTTTTTTTTTTTTTTTTTTTTTTGCCGTTCACTGAGTGGAGGACGGACGTGTTTTGTCGGTTTCTGACCAGCTGCACTGTCATTATGTCGAGGGGACGTGACGGCGCCTGCAGCTCTGCGTTTCCGCTGCCGCTTAAATCAATAAACGAGCAGCTCTGTCGCAATAAAACAGGGAAGAGGAAAAGCGAGATGGATTTCCAGATTTAGCGTTCCAGTAATGGAGAACTACTCTTTGGTGTGTTGACGTTCAGTCATACATGACTGTTTTAAGACAATCCTAGCAGATCCCATTTGACAGTCTCTCTCTTCTGTTCTTGTTTGTGCTGTTCGGTGTTTCAGTCAAATTAAAACGTCACACAGAACAGAGACAGAATGTTTCCAGTTTTATTTGTAAGTGAAATTAGATATACACTTTCTTACTTTGCATAATTTACATATGATAAACTTGATTGTACTTTATTTGGATGGGTTTTTTTGTGATGCACATCCTCAATCAACATCTGATTAAAACACAGTGGCAGCATCATCCTGTGGGAATGTTTTTTAGTGTGGACAGGGAATCAGGTCAGAGTTAATAGCAGGATAAAAGAACCTAATAAATACAGCAAGAACACATGTTAGAGGTCTTGAGACCCCATGGAGGGACTATCTTCATAAAGCATAAAGTTAATTTGATTAAAGTGTATAAACCTAAATGAATCACCTCTTTTCCAGACAGGAATCATGGGATCCCCACTGAAGAGTCTAGTCCATGATGATGATCGGTACCAGAGATCCTTCCACCTTTTTCTGGAGCGATCCTCTGAACACCAATGCATGCGGGACTTCATCCACAGCAAACTACCTGACATTCTGTCCAGGTGAAGCTCCTTTAACAATGAATTAACACATGGACAACTGAAAACATTACAATCTCTGGCTGCATTTTCATCAGGATTTTGTAGACATGCCCAATGATAAAAACAAAACAAAACTGTGAATAGGTGAATTTCCTGAGAATGATTTTAAATATAGTTTGTTTGAAAGAGGAGAACATATTACAAAGTACTAAAATATATTGCTTTGCATGAGGGAAACAAAACTTTCTGAAATGACTCAGTCATTTTGCAAATCTTGCTTTTGATAGGTGATTTTCACGGAAAAAGTATTTGAAATATAAATAGGATCCGACTTTCTAAAACATGCTGTCCGTTGCTTCAGCCGGAATAAGATCTTTTGGATCAAAAGTTCAAATGAACCGTTCACTTAAGTTTGAGAAAAAGATATTTATTTTCTTGCTGCATAAAGGCTTCATTAACGGTGCCAAAATGTAATTTAAAACTATGATGCATTTGATAAAGAAAAACAATGCAATTCATTGTCACTTGAAGATCCCTTGGCTTTTAAAATCCTTTAGGGGTGAACTGTGAAGAACATGTGATACGGCGTCAGGGTTTTTGATTAACTGGAGTACAATAAAGCAGGACATGGTCTTGACCTTTAAGCAACTGGTAGGTAAAAGAAACAGAAGTTAGTATTTGACCTAACCTGTGATCTAAAAGTAGGTTATGACTAATTCCATGTTTGAAAGTTAATGCACAGAATGTAGAAATATCACCTTGTGCCATAAAACTTGTTGGAAAACATAATATGTGAATTTTGTTGCAATGCATATAATTTGTACATGTCAGTTTGCTGTATGAAAAAGAAAATGTCTAATTAATTAGAGTGCATTAATTCATGTGTGAGGCACATGAATCATAAAGATACAAAACCTGACAAAAAAACTGCGATGCTTATTATCACAGAAAACAATTAACAGTTTCTTTTAGCTAAACTTAAGTCCAAAGTCTTTTTCACAGATTATCAATGCTTGGCTGACAACCAAAAGGTATATTTCAACCAGTCAAATAGTATGTGCTTGGTTGTGAATTTCCAAAAAGTAAGTGCATAGATGGTCTCTCTGCTGGCACAGGCTGTGGGAGGTGACTGACATGCTGCAGAGAACCGAACCAAACTCGGCTCTTTTTGACATTTTCGCAAGCAGATCCGTCAGGAGGCTGGTGGGATGTGACTCGCAAGTTAATTAAAAGGTGTAATAGTTAATAAAAATGTACGTTGATTGACAGAACGCGCCACAGCAACATTCAAAGCCTAAGTTCTTGCAGAGGCTTCAGTCGTTAAATCAGAGCATCTCACATTCCCGAGTGTCAGGCAGAATTGTCAGTTACAGGCCCAAAAAGATGTGACCCACATTTGGCAGGTTGGAAGCTGTGAATTTCAAGGCGTCGCTGCTCTGCAGGCACTCTGCTTTTTTTTTTTTTTTTTACTGCTTTTTCTGCTCTCCCCGCAGCATCGGAGATGGAAAGTCCCATCTAAATGTCATTGGAGTTGGAAGCGGAGCTGGTAAGAGCACAAACTATACGGCGCTGACACCGATGAACTTAGCTTATGTGCAGCATGACACGGTAAATAGCTGAATGACCTCTGCAGCAGATAGCTAAGGTGAGCGAACGTAGGTGAATCAGTCGGCTGCTGCTGAGCCGATTGGAGAATTTATTCGTGGCTGCTATGAGAAAAAGAAAAGACAGTGTGGAGGCTTTTTTTTTGTTGCCTTCTGACCATTTTATTTACTATTAGTTAGACAAAATGACCTAAACCCCATGTAGCTTCACAGCACCAGGTTCTATTACAATACAGTCATTTCTCTTCCTGTGCCCTCAGTACTGCTACCCTTTACTTGTGTCAGAGCCAATCCTTTTACTTTACCTGAGGTGTCATTTCTGTATCATAATGGATTCTCTAATGGACTTGAAAATCCATTAGAATGACTACAAACTTTCCTGCAAGGTTTTATTTAACTTAAAACAATTCACTGCATCTTCACATCGGCTCCATGGCTTAAATTTACTCCTCTCATCTTGGCAACTTGTCACCTTCAATAAGAAAGAGAACAAAATTTTCTCCCTTTAGTCAAATGATGCTGACGTAATAATAGTTAGACTACCTTCTCTGGTTTTTAATCCAAGTGGACTTTATGAGGTTACTTCACCTTGAATGTAAGATTTTTATCAAAATCCATTGTGACATTGAGAATTTCTTACATAACAGGATAATTGGGACTTTTTAATCTGCTTTTTTGTGGTGACCTCATAATGTTGGATTTGACTTGCCTAAGAGCCCAGCATTGGGAATTATAATGTCACATCTAGTATAAATGAGTTGTAGCTGCGAGGCAGAACTCCAGAGTGATTCACTAAATACTCTGGTCCTGTCTACTGTTCGCATTACAAGACAGTAAACAGTTTTTCAGTTCTTTTTTTGCAAGCACAAATAGATATTATTCATATTTTTTAAAATTAAAGCTCTATTGAACATCTAGAAAGAATATATTCACGTTATCAACTTAGGCTTCAAATTTTGACCTCAGAAATAAAAATAAAAGTCCAAATACAACATTTTAACCGTCAGTGTTCCAGTTATTGTGTTTCGACAACTCGAAACAACTTTAACCTGTAGTGCAATTTTTCTGCGGTTTTCTTTTGGTAACGCAGCATTATGAACACCAAGGGATTTCAGCAAGTTAACATTTATTTTGCCCCTAACTTTTTCTTTTCTTTTCTCTTTATGTTTTTAACCGTCTTGCTTCTTTTAGGTGAGATAGACCTAGAGATGCTCAGCGAGCTACATAAGAAGCATCCAGAGGTGACAGTGGATAATGAGGTGGTGGAGCCAAGCAGCCAACAGCTACACAACTACAAAGGTTCAGTCTTCTGAGGTTCACCCTCCTCTTACAAAATGTATCTGTGTTCACATGCATTCTAAAAGATGTCTCAATATTTAATTTTCTGGCTGGAATGGGTATGTTCTTTGTATTTTTAATGCTGAAGCATTGTGTTAAAGCTGCTTTGACCTTCTCATCAATAAATTAATAAAACCATTGCTCCTCTTTTAGAGAAGAGCTGATCATTGAACCACAATGACCAATCAGCAACCCCTCTGACATATTATTCCAATAATAAGTGGCTGGTTGTCTGCAATCTGAAGCTTAACACAGTTGCAGTTCAAGGCTTCTAGTTTGCGTTACTGTGCTTTCAGATATCCATCAGCTTCTTAAAATCGATGGTCAGACCTATATTAGCGAGGAACAAACCAGGCTAGAGTAAGACTTGGCAATGGAGAAAGCGTTTTAATCAGCAGAGAATGATGTGCATTGTGTGTGTGTGATTACTCAGTTCATGTTCTGGCATGCGTTTACCTCCATGTCTGCTCTTGCAACTTGACAAAGTTTATATAATGGAGCCACACCACCAGCCAATCACAGACTCGTCTTTTTCATCCCATATCCATTCAAATGCTGAGTTCACTATTCCTGAATTTTCCTTAATTTTCCCACTGTGGGAACAAAAAACATATTTCTTTCTTTTTTGACATTATTCCAAAAAGTCAGTGGAGCCAGTAGAACGTCACTCGATTCGGTTGAAGTAGAAGGACACAGATTTATTATTTCCCGCTGTAATGAATATGACATATCTAGGTCATATTGTATGATAATACAAGCTTTATCTTGTATTAAATCTTCAAGCTTTACCTCCCTACATAAAGAAAAACATGAGGGATCTTTTCCTTCATGTTTAAATAAAAATATAATGATTAAATAAATATGAATGAGATACAAAACAGCCAAGCAGAGAAAGAAATTTCTAACCTGAGCTTAATTGGTTTTTGTGTTACCACCTTTTGGCTTTTTTCAATTGAAAAGAAGATTTAACTCAAACTTTACTTTGTAAAACAAGAAGTGCACTTGGCTTAGTTCCTTTTAAATTGCAA
This sequence comes from Poeciliopsis prolifica, assembly GCF_027474105.1. Classification (NCBI taxonomy): domain Eukaryota; kingdom Metazoa; phylum Chordata; class Actinopteri; order Cyprinodontiformes; family Poeciliidae; genus Poeciliopsis; species Poeciliopsis prolifica. The sequence continues at coordinate 16,465,470 of NW_026562382.1, forward strand.
AAAAAAAAAAAAAAAATACATCAACATTTAGCAATGGCATGGTTCCTTAAAAAGAGTCCATTTGTAAAATGAAAATGAAATTATATAGAAACATATTGTGCAATTAAATTAATTCAATTTATCAAAGAAAGGTAAAAAGAAATCTAAATTGCACATTTCTAAACAAATACACAGCTGTAGCACCTTTTAATTACATCATTTAGTTATACAGAACTATACAACTCCTATCAATGATATTGACTCAAATTAACATAAAATCATGTTCAAATGGATTTTTTTTGGCACATATGAACGCTTTAGTTACAGTCTTGGTTTTCTGAGAAGTTACAACTGAGAATATTAATCAAGCCAAGTGTGCAAAAAGGTTCTACAGCATTAAAAAATATAATGAAACACAGTAAAGACAGACATCAAAAAAGCAGAGCGGCATTGCAAAGAGCCTGATGCTTCTGCAAGATTCATAAAAAACTAAAATGGAAACTGGTCAGAGAGGCTGCTGGGAGGCCTGCGCGGACAATGAAGGAGCAGCAGGAATTTCTGGCAATTGCTAGTTATCTTCTGCATGTGACAGTAGAAGATCTGTGTGGAAGCATGAGCACGGCTGCACTCAACAGATGTCCACAAAATGTTTGGGGACTTTTGAGAGTGGGCAAGTCCCAAGTCAAGATGTGAAATGCTGACAGACTCCCGTCGTGGCAGATTGGATGCTGAATCATCAGCTCAGAGAGTGCAAACAGGAGATTGTACTCTGCCTTGAACAGATTGTTTCCTCTTTCTAACCGATTTGTGTGTTCTTCAAATAACACAAGGTGAATTGGAACATTAAAGCTGGAACAAGTTTGGAGATGATTTGTCATGGTCTCTTTTTTTTTTCACATCAATAAAGCTTGATATTTTGGAATGTGCACACTTTTCATCTCAGTGTGTATCTTTTCTATAGAAGGCTATACCTCCCTGCATAAAATAAACAAAACAGTTGCTATATTTGTTAATTATCTGTCTTAAGTCTTAGTGTCACAGAAACCCGAGTTAAACTACATCAAGTTCACCTGGAACAAGATGACAGCCTCGGAGTTTGAGGAGCACTGGAGACTGAGCAAGACGACAAAGAAGGCAGACTTCATCCACATGATACAGGTTGGTGCTGAAGTATTGCCAGCCCTGGTGCTGTATTTCAGACACATCTAGGTCATATTCATTAGGTGGCACTCTGCAGCAATTAATCCCATTAGAGCATCTGTCTAGCATAGCAGTATAATTAGGTGCTCCATGAGTGCAGTTACCAGCTCATTATGTGTGGTGAAATCGACAGATGCTGTACTATGTGAAGGATCCCGGTGCTACCATCAGCTTCTTTCAGAGTCTCCTCAATAAGAATGGGAAGCTTCTTATTATTCTTGTGTCTGGTGAGTTGATTGACGTCAATTCAAATTAACAATTGCCCTTGATATTCCTCGCTGATGTGAAGGAAATTGTTATGCTTCATTTGTTCAAGGGGAAATACAGTGGCAAACTTTTTCACATTTTGTTGTGTCAGAACCAAACATGTAAGTGCATTTTATTAGGGATCCATGGAGTAGATCAACAAAAAGCAAAGTAATGCTTAAATATGTACTGGAAGAAAAATGAGAAATACAATTCACCCATTTTACTCTGAAACTTCGGTAATTACAGCAAACTGCTTATTACAAAGGAGACATAAATTCACACACTTATTTTTTACTAGTAAAACAATTTTAACAACTGTGCATTATGTCTCAACTGTGCAGTGTTTTCTGTTGGTCTAGAACAAAAGGTTCTTGTAAACATTGTCATCATTTGTTACCATGCTGATACCAGCACTGTTTCTGCTCCACCTGTTCAAGGGGAGAGTGGCTGGGGGAAGCTGTGGCGGAAATACAGGAACCAGCTCTGCAATACAGAAATAAGTCAATGCGTGACCACTGGAGACATCAAAAGCCTCCTGGACTCTAAGGGAGTGAGCTACCAGAGCTTTGACCTGCCATCTCAAATGGATATCACCGAGTGTTTCACGGAGGGAGATCAGAAGGGGGAGCTGCTTCTTGACTTTCTCACCGAAGTGCTGGATTTTAATAAAACGGCGTCACCAGAGCTGAAAGACGGCGTGTTGGAGCTGCTGCGGCATCCGGACTGCAGCACGGAGTCTGAGGGCAGAGTTGTCTTTAACAACAACCTGGGTGTCATAGTCATCGATAAACCAAATTAAAAACAGATCATAGCTCGAGTGAAGGTTAAATTAGTTACAGATGATGAAAGCACAGTGAGTATCTTCAAGCTTTATCTTGTATTAAATTTAGCTTGGTATACATGTTAAAATTTTATGAATTCTAAAGTCCTCTAACATAAAATAAACGTATATATTCCTTTCAATTTTTATGATTAAACTTATATTATTATGACATCAAAGATCATCCGTACTTGGTTACAGACATTAGCTTCAGATTTGTATCCGGTCATTACAGCTTTTAATGAGCTGCTCTTGGCTGGCTGCTGCCCAAACCCCGTTATACTGCTGCTTTCTCCGGGAGCGTTTTATTCCAAACGTACGAATAAATATAAAACTGGACAATTAGCCTTTCATTGAGAATCACTTTAGATGAGCTTAAAGTAATTGTACATGTTTTAAAATGATTGAAAGTATTATTTCTAGTAAGACTTGAACTGGGTAAGTGAAAACACTGTTGCTTCTAAGAGCAACTGTTAATTTGCAAGTAAATTGACTTTTGCAAGTTAATTTACTTGCAAAATAATCTGGGTTTGTTGCTAATAGAAAAATTATATTGCAGATTTCAAGCAGCTTTGGGGTAAGATAATTTTGTATTTCTGAATTCAGATGATCTTTGGAGTCTCACAGTGACACACTTTAACAATCACATCAAACTTTTGTTTTTTTTTAATACACCTTGGTTTCATTTTTGATTCAACTTTACCATAAATGGGCAATTATTTTAGTGAGTAACCTGTTTTATTGATACATGGAAGGAAATAAAAAACAAAATGATTTAATAGGTTGGATGTATAGAACAATATAAAGATACTGAAGAATTTTTTTTTGTATTTTGTAAAATTTTCTCTACTTTAATTCCTCTAAGAACAAGTTTGTGCTGCTAATGAGTGTTGTGCAAAATGTCATAGAAAAATCCAAAATAAAAACTACACTTGCCTACGGGGAATATTACTCCACTTTCTTGTGTATTAAAAATTTAATTTCTCACTTTTATTTCTATTAATCAGTAAAAAAAACACTCATAATATTCAGAAAAAGGCAAAACACTGCAGTATTTTACAGCGCTGTTTTATTTGAAGTCGAAGAAAAGAGAGAGTCCTTCAAATTACCTGCATTATCTAGTTTTACAATTCTAATCTCAGGAACTCCTGGTAAAATAAAAAATGTTATTTCAATAATGAAGCTCTGGTGAAGGGGTTTCCTCATATTAACAAATTACCAACAGTGACTGAATTTTCAGAAATTACTACTGTTTATTCTGATGTTTATGTCTTGCAGTTAAGAAAACAAAATTCAGTTTCTCAGAAGTTTATCATTTTACTTGGAACCAATAAATGACAATTTAATGTCTGCAATTTGATGCAATCCCACACAGTGAAGGAAAATGTCTTCTCTCAACATTTAGCACTGTAATCTGAAATGCTGAACTTTACTGATGTAAACAGTTCATAATGTGGCAACATTATTGTTTGACTGTTTTTGAGTTTTAACACAAGATGCTCTTTCTTGGAATGTGGAATCTGTTTAGATGTTCATGAGTTTCTGATGTACATAAAACGTGGATTATTTAAATAATCTCATGATTTTAATAAAAGCTACTATTGAAGATCACGAGGCAGATGTGTGAACCTCTGGCGCCATCTTCAGGGCAACAATTGTTACTGGAGGGAAAATGATGACTATTAAAATTGTCATCCCGATCATTTTCATCCTGAACTGCAAAATCACTAAAAACAGAAGTAAGTTGTGTTAATCTACAGCAACTGTTCTAAGTTCTCACCAGACAAACATGAAGTAAAGCTTGATTTGGAAACGCCATCACCTCAGCATGACTAATATCTCTTTTATTGTCTAAGCCTCTGTAATGCACAAATAAGACAGATTTTTGTCACAGACATTTTGCAGTTTTTATTTAGTCAATTGTATTTATGTATAAATGTCGTAACTACCAACGTGTAGCCCTGTCCTCCATCATGGGATTCAGATTTATGCCACAGTAGACTCTCAACTTGACACATATAATACATCAATTTTCTCCAAGATCAATGAACAATGCAGAATATTTTTGAAAAGCCAAAGGCAGACTTGGATATTTTTTTCCCTCAGACTTTTTCCCATCTGTGCTTTGGCAGCTGCAATGTCTCTCATAAATCATTATAGAATTTGATTTTCATTATTGAAATGCAAAATGTTAAATTGAAATCCAAGCAGTTTTTTCCCTTTTTTGTGATAAATTTGTGGAAATTTTAATTGGGAAAGAATTCCTTTAGGTATTTCAATGAATACAAACAGAATACTCATTAAAGATAAAAATAAAAATGTCACATTTTCCTCACACTTTGTTTCTAGCTGACCTAATCAAGGCCAATGCTCCATAACTATCAGCCTGTCTTTGACAAATAGAATGATTCCTGTCACTGATTTGCTTGTGATCTAAAATTCAAATTAATTCATATTTCTTATCTCTGGAAAAAAAAAAACATTTCGCAAAATGATCTAGGCACATTTTATGCTGCCAATCCATGCTAAGTTTTTTTGCAAAGCACATTTCTGTACAAAAGCAAATCTTTGAGTGTGATAAACATCAGACAAATGTTACACTGCAGTGGTTTAATCAAGGAAAGGAACTTTTATTGCAAAAATGGAGTACAAGTGAAATCAATGATCAACTTGTGATTAAAAGCAAATCAAAGAAATTGGCCTGTGCTTGAAGCATTTGTTCATTTTTCTGAAAGTTAATCCGTTCACTTTAAAACCTCATGCTGCTTTTCCTGTGTTTGGTTTTGACTCTGTGGATGCAGAGCAGAACCAGAAGACCTGCGTCATTTACAAGGCCGATAATGAAACTTTCCGTGGTGAAAAAAATACATTATGTGGCACCAGACCTTCTGGAAATGAACAGCGCCTCCTACAGTCACAGTGTAGAATAGTCGCAGAAGTGGGAGCAATTTTTCCTGTTGTGATTTTTTAGACACTCACACTTTTATGACAGCAAAGACACTTTTCATGACAATTAAATGATTTGTATTTTAAAAAGTAGATTAGAGAACCACGTTTTCCATTGATGATTTCAGACAAGAACCTCCAATCACCAAAACATAAAGGACCAAAGAAGTTCAGGAGCATATTTCTGTCTTAGTAGAACAGCTGCAGTGATTTCTTTTTTTTTTTTATAGCTCAACAGTTACGTAACGCAACGTCCAGCCTTCTGGGAGGAGAGTCTGTCCTGCAGCGTGAAGGCAGCGCAGCACTTTGTGTTCCTGTTCCTTCCTCCCTAAAAAAAAAAAACAACACAAGTTTAAGGTATTTTTTTTTTTTTTACGTTATCTAAATTTAAAAAGAAAAAGTTAAATTAGTCTACAATGTGGATAAAAGTGTTTGGTTCGTGCATTGCAGGGTGAAGTCATGAGTGCAGAAACGCACACTTGTTATGAAGGCTGCAATGTCAACATCTTTCAGTTCTACCTGGAAAAGTCCGGAGAGCACGCGGCCATCGTCCAGTGTCTGCAAAATGTCCTGCCTGCACAATTTCAAAGGTATAACAAGGAATGATCTAATTACTCATTCATGCAATTTTTGTCGTCTTCATGCGCATTTGAGCGATTTGGTCTGCAACTTTATAAAGTTTGCTAAAAGTAATTTCTTTATTTACTTAATTATTGACTTGTATTTCTTCGCTTTCATGTAAAATTCATTATTTTAGCTGCTTTTTTTTTTTTTTAAATATGATTTTCATGTTTTACAGAATTGGAGCTGGTAAAAGCAGTCTGGATGTTCTTGGTGTTGGGAGTGGGGGAGGTATGTGCTCAAACGTTTCAGACTTAAACTTCAAGTTAATGATTTATTCAAAAAGATCCCAGTAATTGACAGAGAGCTGTGCCATTCATTGACGACCTGTGAGCTGCAATGCAGTGAGTGCATGAAAACGAACCACTGATTAACTTCTGACATCCACAGATCAATGTTGGCCAAGGGTTGCTCTATAACGTTCCAGAGCAAAGATATGGATAAGAAGAAAAGCAACAGGCATTTCCTTTAGATATTTAACCAACTGCTGTCAGCATAATTTACAATTCAGTCATAAAGTAAAACAAAAGACTCATTTAAGTTTAATAAACAGGAACCTAAAAAGAAAACCTCAGACCTGTGAAGACACTGTTGCAATAATCAACGCGACTATAAATAAACAGTAACTTTCTCTAGATCTGGCTTGGACATTAGTACTAACCCCAGCCATGTTCTTCAGGTGACAGAAGGCCGACTTTCATAACTGTGTACGTGTCTTTGAAGATTCAAGTCTTTGAAGCAAGAGAGCTGTGCCATTCAAAAGAGAAAATTCATGACCTTGAGCTGAAACAAACAGTTGCGTTTCACGGTCTGTTCCAGGTGAGATGGATGTTCAGATACTCTCACTTCTGCAGTCGGCCTTCCCTTCTCTTCCCATAACTGCTGATATTGTGGAGGGTAGCTCTGAGCTCACAGCCAACTTCAAAGGTGATGATAATTCAGAATTTTGTGTTCTGTATTATTAAATGTCTACATATATAAAAACAAAGCATTTAGGAGATGCACTGATCAGAGTTTTGTGGCTACATTCCAGTCTCTGTTTTTTCAAAAGCTTTAATGACTATTAACCCAAGAATCAAGATGTAAGTATGACATGTCTTAATGCGATTGCTGCATTCTCTTTGTACGTCTTGAAAGCTTTGGCAGCCAAGACTGCTGACCTTAAGAAGATCCAGTTCTCTTGGCACATCATGTCCAGTGAGGACTATGAGAAAGCAAAGGCAGGCATAAAGAAATTTGACTTCATACACATGATCCAGGTAAAGTTGAAGAATGGTTTACCTTTTGTCTCCTGTTCCCTGAGCTCTCAATGCATCAAATGCAGTGAAAATATGAATTAAGCTAAACTTTGATTCTACTAAATAAAGCGATGAGTCACTTTTTTGTACTGTCAGTGTTATATTTATAAAAGGGGCTTACATGTTTTCTTATGTACATTATTTTGCAAAAGTTGTTAAGCAATTTTATGTTGTGACCATAAACAGAGATTTATTAATTTAGGATTTTATGTCATAGACCAACAAAAACTACTGAACAACTGCAAAGTAGAATTGAACGGATGCAGTTGAGTTCTAGAAAGAATTGCTTCAAGCGAAGCATTTTGTTTTTCAGAATATTATACATAAGAAATGTAGACAATCGTGTCATTTCCTCTGTACTTCACAAGTACACATCATTTTGTTTTTGTCTACTAAAATTGTCTACATTTTGTAGTTGAAGTGATTTCTCTTGTTTGATTATAAATGAGAGAAAAAAATAAATCAGTCAATAAATGTGCAAATAGTCAAACTAAAGGAACAAACATTTTTCCTCAACAGATGATCTACTATGTAAAGAGCCTGGCTGAAAGTATCAAGTTTCACCACGGGCTCCTCAAAAATAATGGCAGGCTCATGATCATTGTTGAAGCAGGTAAGCAGACTGGGACTGACTGGTTTGCCGCACCATTTAAATGTAAACGTTTTCTATTAGTGCTCTGCTTATTTGGTATTCTTTAACAGTAATCTTACACAATGAAGGTAAGCTCTGACTGAAAACCAAGTTTGTTTTATTTGTTACAGAAGAGAAAATTACAAGCATTTCTTTATCAGCTCGGATCATTCAACCTTATTTGTTTTTTGTTTTCTCTGCAATCCAGCCAACAGTGGTTGGGACATCCTGTGGAAGACTTACAAGAAGGAGCTGTGTGTTGGAAGCATCACCGAGTACCGTTCATCCGGAGAGATCGTTTCCTGCCTCAAGGACCAAAGCCTTAAATTTGAGGAACATCCGGTTCCCAACAGCTTTGACATCACAGAATGCTTTGACCGGAGCAGCGTAACTGGAGAACGTCTGCTGAGCTTCATGACAGGAACAGAGCACTTCTACGAGTCCTTCAGCCCAGAGGTCAGAACAGGCATCCTGGACGTCCTCAGGAACAAGTGCAGCGCTGAAAAAGACGGCAGGGTGTTCTTCAACAGCAATCTAACCTGCATTTTTGTTCAGGCTTAAGTTTCCTGACAAATATGCTCTTCTGTGCATTTTAATGTTCACACAGAGTTGGATGTAAAGGTCATAAATGGTTAAACTAAAAATCTACATAGTGAGAAAAAAAATAGGATTTTTTTCTCTTCTTTCTTTTTTCAGGCTCTGCGACGTCTCGCATGTCTGTGAAGCTGTAAGCCGGGTTTGGTTCTAGAATAATATTCCAAGTTTTGAATAAAGCAGAAAAAGCATCGCAAGGCATCCAAGTGAGGAGTTAAGCAGAGAAGCCACATAAGACGATGATATTTCCAAAGAGAGAAAAATCTGCCAACAAGAAAGCTATCAGTTGTGCAGTCCACAAATCTGACTTCTGAGGAAAATTGGTAAGAAAAAAATAATTACTGAAAGAGATCCATAAGAAGTCCAAAGTAAGTACTACAAAATTATTCCAGTTTCTAAAGTTGAATGACTTAGCATTCAGTAGCGTAAAGAAGCAAAATGTAAAGAAAAAATATTGCTATAGCTGTGTTACTGACAGGCAGTTTCTTTACTTTTTAATGTGATATGACTCCTTGTTTTTATCCCAACAGTTTACGTTGTTCAATAGAAATGACTGAATTCTGAAGGTGAAAAGATGATGTTCTGAATTTACTCTGAAATCCAGATTATAATGTTAGCACATAGATTCAGTGACCCATCCTTATAAAACCTGGAGGAACCTGTTTACACCCACAGACAGGTGACTTTAGGGCAACGTGAAAGGCTTTTGTCAGCATAACTTACGTATTAACTCTATGCAGCATTTGTGTCCTAGAACTACTTTCAGTAATGTAACTCCAGATGTAAAATGTTTTCCTTTTATGGTCACATTTTGATTTTGTGATGCATTTAGAAAAGACAAGGAACAATTTCTGAGCAAGCTGCTCCGATACTGGATGTTCTCTATAGCAAAATGGGAGAGTCCGTTTGGAAACATGTTTGTGTAAAGGGTTATATTTGTATTGATCTTTGCATGAAAAATAAATGAACGAATGGCAAGCGCTGTTTGCACAAAAGCGCTGTTTGCACAAAAGACTATACAAGAAAAACTAGTAAAAGCCAAAAAAGTATGGAAACAAACATTTAAACATGAGATGAAAACAAATGGCAAAAACTTCACTACGCTTGCACAACTAGTTTACGTTTATAATATTAAAGTTTCCACATTAATGCCATTATGTGATGTTTAGCAAGTGCTACAAAGGTGTTTTGGGGATAAGACATGTTTTCTGAGTTTAAGATGCAACAGATCTGCAGTCATAGGCATTTTTATAACCCTAAGATGTTGTGAAACTTTACTGGAAATGCTGAATATGAAAATGCCTGTGGCAAGATCATTCTATCCCAATTTTCTGCAGTGATTATCCTGCCATCTTCTAAATCCAAAGTGTAAATAACATTTGAATGAGCCTACCGGGACATAGAGCATAAAATTGTGTATGTGCATACTGAAAATGTTTTTTTTTAATACCTATTGCTTTTTCCTTTCTTTGTTTATGCTGCCGATATGTTGAAATGCATCACTGATATCAAAGCTAAAACAATCATCTTTGAAAATAAACTGAGGGGGTTCATCTATTACCCTTGATGCAGAAAACAAAACATTGTTTCCACTTTGTCGGTGATGTCGTCTCTCCTGAGTGCTTTTCTCAGCTGACACTTCAAAGTATCTCCATTTGCAGGAACACATCTCGAGAACAATCTTCAGCACATGCATAAAAGGGTTTTTCTTTTTCCATGAGGATACTGATAAGACAAAGCTTAGGATAATGTCTCTAAAATAACAGAGAGGGTCAAGCTCAGACTTTTTTTTTTTAGAAACAGGCAGTAAAATGGAAAACAAGCACAAATATACAGTTACAGAAGATTTTTCCCTCTTGTGTGATTCCTCTGAGTAGAAAATACTTCTTTGTGTGTTTTCCTTAAGAAAATGTGCCTGGGGCAAAGGACTTTATTTTCCTCTTGGAAAGCAACCAGTATTGTAAAAGTTTGTTATCTAGATGAGTTATATATATGAGTTATATAAACTGTATATATTTATATAAACTGTGTTTAAAGGATTAAGAACACAGTTCACAACAACTCTTCATTAAACAAAATCTGTAATAGATTACCAGGCGTCAGATACTATCATTAGGTAGGTTTTGCAAATGGCCTTTGCCAGTTGAATTTATTTATTTATCTCCTGTTATTTTTGCTCACACATACTGTAATTCAATGTGTCCAAACTCTCAAAAAGCTGCTCTTCATAGCATATTTTCTTGTTTATGATATGCTTAAAGAGCAAAATGAGCCTGAAATTTGGGAAAAGATTGAGGAGATTTTAGCAAATGTATTGAAAATAGAAAATGAAGAAACCACATTTAGATAAGCATCCCCAGCTTTTATTGATCCACCTTTGGGAGCAATAAAAACCTGAAGCTTTTCTTTTTCCAATATGAAGCCACAAGTTTAGTTTAGTACACATATCTTGAGGACGTTTAGCTCAGACCTCTGCAGCTTTTCTCAAGCTCTATCAGGTTGAATGAGAGACGTCTCTGCAGCCATTTTCAGATTTCGCCAGGCTTGAACAGGACATTCACAGAGCGGGTGTGAAGCTTCTCCTTTAAGGTCTTGCCATGTGCTTGGGTCGCTGACCTGCTGAAAAATGATCCACCACTCTACAAACTAAAACTGACTTGTAGTTTTGTCTACTTCTGTCTGGAAGGAGTGCCGTAATTAATGCAAAATTGAACAAACTCGTCCAACTTAAGGACATAAGTATGTATTCAATTCAGACAAATGAATCCAATCATTTTAAGAAAAGTGGAAAAAATCTGTTTCATTTAAACTGTGTAGTCAAATTTATTATTATTATTACTAGTAGTAATATTATTATTATATTGTGGCCACCATAATGTTATTACATGAAGAATACAATTGGAGAAAGTTACATTGAAGACCAAACTTGTCTTAATGCCTTTTCTTTTAAAGCCAGCAGATGTCAGTGTGGAGCAAACATTCATGAAATCCTTTGTGTTGCATAACCTCCAGCAGATGGCATTCTGACATTATATTTCGAAATAACAGGTAACAGCGAGAACACCAACCATTATTAAAGATGACCAAAGTATAACAAATACTTACAGTGCATACAGCTGGATTTTCAGCTGGCAGAAAAATATGTCCAACACCTTTACTGGCTGCTGAGACTGCAGAAAAAAAAAAAAAGAACAAAAAAGCCTCAGGTCTCGTCTCAGGCTATCTGGCAAATGTATTCTGGCTGCCCATTTAGCTCGTTAGCCTTAATAGATCAGTAATTGAAATTCATCAGAAATTCTTGTCAGTGCACTCCCCCTTGATGTCAGTGCGCTTTCAACACCTGCTCAGGCTCCATTACCGGGGGTCCTCGCTGGGCTCTCTCATACTACAGAGTGACAGAGCATTAGTCACTGAGATAATCAACCTCAATACACTGTTTCTCGCTAATGCGCTTCAAGAACTATTTACCTCACGTGCCAATTGGTGTCTTATCACTTTAAAGTTCTCAGGTAGATAAATGGGTATAGTTTTTTGTGCAGATCACCTTGTTTTCCAGGTGATTGATTACACTTTAACGAACTGAACAGCTGGACATTGTTACATTGCTAGCAGGATATTGTATTCATTTACTTTCTGTCACTTGCTTGTTAGCTGCCTCTGACACGACAGGCCGCACCTCTCAGGAGGATCTAAAACACTTTTCCAGCATATGAACTTCATCGGTTTCATATAGTGCTGGCAATTTGGTGCAAGCAGCCTTAAACGTGGAATGTATTAATACTCACAGGGCGCAGCTATCAGGGTTGGATATTGCAGCTGATAGCAGCAGCTTTTAGTTATAGCTGTTTAAGTCATTAGGGTGAAAACACATTCATTGAGCATCTGGTTGGTGATGAGAGGTGAACATCTGACCTCGGGATCTCAGACGCTCATCAGTGTTGCTTCACTTACTTGTGGTGGGATGAAGAAGCAGGGAATGTGCCTGACGCCTTTAGTAAATATAATTCAATTTTGATCTAGTTAAGTTATTTTTCTATATAAGCAGCTCATCATGTGCTCATGTATCATAGTCTCATCTTTTCTGTGAATGCGTCTGAAATTAAAAGCAGTGATGAAATTTGACTTGTATTCGTAATTTTAAGTAATTCAAAGTAATAAATAGAATAATTTCACTGAAAGCAGTCTTAGATTATTTCCACCTAAAATAATTAAATGATTTATAAAATTACAAAACAACAACAACAAAAAAACAGAGACTATTAAGAATTTTCAATATTTGTTGAGTTTATTTTATTTGTGTCATTAATGCCTGAAAATGCCAAGGAAAACAAATCTTAGGTATAACTAGTCCATTGTGTATTAAGTAACGTATGAAGGTGTAAAAGCCATACAATTAGGTTAGTTTGTTTAGCCCAGAATCAAAACAATTCTGATTTATTTCTTTAAATCCATTGTCGGGTTTTTGCTGTACGCTCAGTGTTGGATGCCGTAATTCACCCGGCACAGGGACAACCAATCAAAACTAGCTTTTAAAGTAGTGGTAGGGCAGCATTTCAAAGCTTACATTGCAAATTGTTATACAGTTTGTTGATTTAGAAGAGACTAGTAGGAGTTTCATCATTCTTCAAAAGATGGAATATTGAATTTTGTAAAGAAACTGCTCAGATTTCACTAAATCTCTTCTACAGTATAAAATATGAACTGCAAAACTGTAACATTGCTGTATGCTAGTTCATGTTATAACTGTAGCTCATACTAAAACACATTTGTCCATTTCCAATAACATCACACCTTTGCCTGGTAAGTCAAACTCGAAAAATTGGCACTTTACCCAAATAATTGGTAAAAATTTAATATAGACAAGCAATATTTAAAGCAGTGCTATAATTTGCAAAGAAATGTTATCTTGATTCAGTTGATTGACAATAACATCTTTTTGCATATTATAAAGTTGTTTCTTTCTTTTTGAAATTATTAATATCGTTATAGTTAAAGGAGAAACTAACATTTTAAAAATATAATTTTTTTAGTAACCAGAGTTATAGTATATTTTATTTATTTTTCAGTTTTAACATTAATCATGTGTCATGTTTAGTCATTTTTTTAGTTAAAAACTTGTTGAAACACAAACACTGGTTAGCAGTGTCAATCCTGTCAATGACTAATGATAAGTGATAGTCATTGTTTCTATGGATTAAAGTTTGATCATAAACAGGCTTTTGTGTCGAAGTTCTGGATGGATCCGTATTTCTCTGACCACAGCACAGACTAACGCCGTCCTGCCCCTCCCACACTTGTTACCATACACAATCTGGCTAAATAAAAGCCTCTTCGCATTTTGCTTATTGCAAAAAATAAAAATAAAACACTGGCTGGATGATAGCCAAACTATTAACCATTTGTAATATTCTAACAAATATGATATATATACAGAGCAAAATAGCAAAATGTAGAAAATTCAGCTCAAAATGCAATTAGAAACTTTTGAGGTCTGAGGTTGATATTTTTAAATCTGTGAATCACAAGCACCATAATAATAAAGCATAACAGGTTGCAGTATTATGACTGTAATTATCAATATGTCATATTAAAACTTAAAACACATTTTAAACACATTTTCAGTAAATACCGTAATACAGCAGATCTGAGGCCTTTTTTCTTATACCAACATATGTCTCACCATAACCCTAAAACTGGATTGGTTTAGCAAATTAACCTACTCAACTTCCTCTTTAAGAAAAAGCAAAGATGCTGTTATGAGGATTCTCCTCTTACTGCCTTCGTATGAAGAGTCAGACTAGAGACATCCTCTATCAATGTATAACCCTCCCTGAGACCAGAGCAGCGCATAAACTGGCCCTAAAATACATCAGACACACTTTAATGGGCAGAGGCTGTGGCCGGTACTTGAAATATTGCTCTGATAACCGTCTTGTAAATGGTCTGCCCCCTTCGGTATATTTCATTCCAGAGAATTAGTCCTGTTTAGCAGCTGCTGCTTTATAGCCACTGTCCTCTGAAGGTCTGAGTAAGGCAGAATCTGACAATCTAAATGATGATTTTTAGGATTTTCTTTTTTTCTGATCTGCCTTGTGCGTTACATCAGTGAGCTGTCAGTACGAAGCAGAATGTAGGTTTCAAATTTAGGTTCTTTGATTGTATTTTCAAGTGGATGAATTCAGCAGCCTAATAATAAAATGTGCAAATTTAAATGATTAAATCAATCTTGCAGCAATTAACCAGAAATCAGAAAAAGTGTAATTGAGTGAGTCATTGCTAAGTTTTTCTTTGTCACAGTCATTAATCAGGGGATTCGAAGCACCATAATCTAATCCGCTCTATTCTTCCTGTGGGTGTGAATTTGAGGAGTTACAGATAAGAAAATTCGCCATATTTATTCTGCATATCGTCTGTATCACTAATTGATCCTCTCTTTTTAAACATTTGATTCATTTCAGATGCAGTGGCTCGTAACAGCATTCATGTCCTTCAAGTGTTATTTTTTCTTTTCAAATTACAAACAAGAATTGTAATTTGAAACAAGTGAAGATGAAATTCTTCACTTCTCTGCCAGCAATACTAACAATATTAGCATAGTGTAAAATGGAAGAACTGTCAGATTTTAATGAACAAAAATCAAAAGCCTTAACTCTGACACATGAAGCAAAATTCAATGCAATGGAGTTGTAAATAAAGTCTACCTGTGTAAAGTTCAATCTTATTAGAAATATTGCTGATCAGTGATGAGCATCAGAGGATGGATAGAGAATCTTGACTGACACAAAGCATCATAAAGACAAAGGAACATGCAGTGATAAAGTTGCGTAAAAGTTCAAAGCAGGATTATTACAGAGACACTGCTCAAAAGAATATGACTCAACTGCAACCTTAACAGCAAATGACCTCCAATGTAAACTGACAAGCTGTGCATTGAGAGTGTTAATTGGCTAAGCAGTCGAGAGACCGGAGCGATCAGAGGGGCTTTTGCGGTGCAGGGTTGAAAACCAGTTGCAACCAGTCTGGAGAAGCATCGGCTCGACTTGCACACACAGGGAGCTGCGGCTTTTCTCTCTCAAAACAATGACAGTGGCATAGCCCCCAAAAAGCATCTCTTTTTGGGGGCTTGATTCCCTCTGGAGAATTTCAAATAAGCCAGGGGAAAGATTTATTCTTTGGACAGAATTTAGTCACCGATTACCCAGATGGTACACAGAATATTTATTTGGATCCAGTTTTACTTCAAAGAATTCCTCACTTCTCAGCAAAGAAGGGAGTCTAGCGCTTGTCTCACCAACTTAGCCCTGGCAGAATACTGGATGGAAGAAAGAACAGCTTCTATGTCAGATACTAACACAGTGAAACTAACGCTGCATTCCAGTTGTACTCAGAAAAATTTCCCAATCAGAAAAATCAATTGGAACTCCCGCCAAAGTCAGATTTCCGACTGTGGAAATGGGAGCACCTCCAAGTATCTCCAAACGCAGACTTTGCATTTCAACATGGCTGCTCCTCACATCAAGAGTAGCAGGTGGAAACGTTTATTTTACAAGAGGTACATGCAAAAGTGTGGTCAAAACCAATGCTCCAAGTCGTGCCTGCAACTCTAAACTGAAGAAATTAAAAGTGCAGTTTGCTTATATGAATTAAGGTTAAAATTAACAAGAGCTATTGCAACAATATTTATGTGGCATTGCTACTTTCCAAGTGACTGCAGCACAGTTACGTGTTAAATTTGAAAAAATTGTGAATAGTTTTGCAAGGCACTGTCACATTGCACATTTAGTCAATTTATAAGCAACATGTTTCAGTCTAAACATTTTTTGTTTTATCACCACCACTGTAAAACTTTCACAGAGAGAAAGTGTTCAAGCAAAAATAGACTACTTCAGAAGAATTCTTTATGTGCCTGAAAAACTGTGATAACATTTTTGAGTAATAACTTGATATTGACTCTAAGCCATGCTCTTTTAAGCCAATATTTGCTTGAGAGATAAAAAGAAGTCGCTGTCACTTGTTCACGTAGTCAACCGGGAGAGTTTCTGAGGGCAAGATCCCTCATAATTACACTCGGTGACGTTTACCCCCACCAAACACTTCTCTTATGGTTTAGTGTTTGGGGCCATTCTTGTCATTTTCTGCTTCTGGCATGTGGAGGAAAAAAACTGTCTGCAGTTTGAGTTGTTTTCTTATGAGGTTCTACTTTGATAAGGTGAATGTCACAACATATAAATATAATTTTTCTTAATAAACATGAGCACAAATAAATGCCTTGTTGCATATATCTTAAAAAGCCACAAATCGACAGTTTTAGGATTGTTTTTTTCTGTTAATTTCTGTTCAGTTTAAAAACTCACAATTCATGTCCATATCCAAAATCTAGAAAAATTAGAAAACACATGAAAGAAGAAACAACACAGCTTTGAATGCAGCCAAAAGCAGGTAAACAGTGATGATATTACTCACACATGATCATATAAATGAAATGCTACCAAAAATGAAAGCAGTAAAAGTTGAGTACCCATCTACAATTTGACTTTGTAGGATAAAGATTTATTTGGCTCGAATAATCTAAAGGAGGAGGAAGTCAGGAAAAATGTAAGAGAAGTAGCTTGGAGATTTATCAAACTAGCACACTACGCAGGGATTTAAGAGCACTCTCTGACAAATCCATCGTGATGAGTGGTGACAAAAATGACCATTCAAAAACCAGAAATTCCTGCAGCTTTCATCAGGATGTTGCAAAACAAAACACAGAAAAAGTGTGTTTATGATAAAACAAACTTTTCTAATGTAAACAACACTTAGAGTTGATTTGACTGTTAATCCCAGTTTGTTGTTGCCATGACATGAACTGTTTGGTCCTCATCTTGTGAAACTGGGTAGTTTTGATCCTTCACAAAAAATTCAATTACTGTACTTTCCAAACTATAAGTTGCTCTGGAGTATAAATCGTATCAGTCTAAAGATGCATCATAAAGGGAAAAGAAACATAAGTTGCACTGGACTATAAGTGGAATCTGTTTAGAAACTGTCAAACTTGAGGCAGAACTTGTCCATGTTGATATGACACTTAACTGCTTTTCAACAAACTCACGGAAACTGTCAACTTTGTCTTGGAAGTTTGTTGGCAGTTTCTGACGCATCGATGTCCTTGCTCTATATTGAAGTGGTCAGGAATGATTCTACTCTGGTGAGCATTTCGCTGGCGGAGCGGAAACTCCTGCAGTGTAAGTCCGGAGTGACAGATCAGAACGGGTGCATTGCATGAAGCGGTAACTCCAAAGAAGGTTTGCCTGCGAAGTAATTTATATTTATCTCCTTGGCCGCTACCAAAGTGCAGAGATGTAACTTGCACAGCTAAGCCTTTCTCATTAACATGTTCTTCAAGCGCCCATCATTTGTTGGACTTGTTTCTCTGACTATCTTGCTTTCGGTAGCTACAGATGGTAACTCCTTGGTTCATGTCAGTCAGTATTAATCTCTCTAACAATATCTGTATTTATAAAGTCAGAGCCATTTCCCATGCCTGAATTTAATAGTAAATAACCACTGGTGACTTAGAAATTTTAGGAGTGAAGTTGCTGTGAAAGTTAAGGAACAGAAAGTGTCAATAATTGCGCCTGTCATTATGAATAACATTTAAACTCCTGAATACTGCAGTGCTAAATGCTAGCAAAGTACGTATTCAAGGAGGCCTTTAAAAGTCTCATATCCTTTGAGGGTTGTTCATAAAAATCACTTGTTTCTTATTGCTGTTGAGAATGTGCAAAAGAAAAAGACGTTTCTGAAACAAAGCAATTGCTCCAGAAGTTAATACCAGTCAGTGATATTTGTACTTAATCCCTGTCTCGAGTAAAAGAAAATAAGACCTTACATTTCCCAGCAGGTCTACTGTGGCTTTATTATATTTCATTCCATTAATCAACCAGCTCGTCCTTTTTTTCGCTGTTGCTAAATGCCTGCTTCACATCCATTCAGAGGATCTTAAATATCCTCCCTCTCCTGGGCGCAGGCTTGATTGTGCATAGAAAATGAAATTGGAAAGTTTAGAGCTCTATTTAAAGTGTTCGTCCCTGGAGTGACTTCATCCAACCTTTCTAACTCAATATCAGGGTCTGCGGGTCCTCGTGTTTATATTTGCCCCATCTGTTATTTCTGACTACAGCACCGCTACAGCAGCCTTGCTTTTCATCCAAATAGTGTTGATTGAAGCTATAATACCAACACCTTGTGAGTCTCCAAAACGGCACAATAGAGTTGGGTGTTGGCACTTTTCCCCTCAAAGATCCCATGCAGGAGTTTGAACTCAGGACAGTTTTGCTGCAGGGCAACAGCACTGCCAGTTGTTCAATCATGCGGCCCTCTGCTCTCTTTCTTATGATGCCACTGTGCATAGTATAGAAGTTCTACTTGCTGAAATCACATACAGCAAAAATTACATTTTCCAATCATGCAACAAATTTTTTTTTAATTAAAAACTGCAAAACCTTTTTTCTCTGCTTTAAGACCCTCTGAAGCAAATTCAGTTCTGTGAAAAGTTGTTATATGTATCAATTTAGACAGTTTATTGTATGAAAAAACAAAAAGTTAAGAACTTAAAGTTTAATTTTGGGAGGATAAAACATTTAAAAAGTGGGCAACAGAAAAATGTGTCCGTTTGCAGCTGGATGCATTTGTTGCAAATACAGAATATGTCGAGCATTTCATTCCCGTTTTGTTCTCACGCATTTTGATTTTACTTGCAGATCAATATGGGTATTGATGAGCATCAGATAAAAACCATTATGACTAACCAGCTCTAATTCTTCAGCTGAATTGATTTTATTCAGAAGATCCATGTACATGCGTCATAGCACTGCACCGCCAGCGTGAGTTTTACCTTGACTTCATACGAGAGAGACGTTATTCATCACCAACAGAATGTCGCCTTCTTCACACCCCAACAAAAAGCAGAGTAATGAAGCTTCTCTGGATGCTGTCAACCCAACACTGCTTTATAAAGGATGACACAATTATATTTTACCAGCTCACCAAAAATGCTGACAAGCCCTAGCTCAATAAAACGCAATTCCGTACCCAGAGAAGCATGGTGGGTTTCTCTGCCGGGGAGTCATAGCTCATGAGCTGCAGCCTTGGAATGCTTCTCAGATAACATGTTCTTTACAATTAAGCTGATAAAACGTTGCTGCCTTAATAGTTGGAGTGCAAAGTGATGTATAACTTCTTCACAGTGGATTTTCTCCACTGCGTACACTGTGCAAACTTACTTTTTTTTGCAGTAATACGAGTTTCAAAAGTGTGACAGACAAATTTGAAATCCATATTTTCTCTGCTCTGAAATGCATAAACAAGTGTGAAGTTTGCCTCTGAGCAAACAGAAGCTAATGCTGCATTACCGTCAGTCAGTCAACTTGGAAAGTGTTTGTCTAAAGCATGATGGATGAAGTGTCGCCGACATTAAAAGACAAGCGCTTCCTAAACCGGAAATCTTGCGCTCTCAGAGACAGACGATGTGAAGCTCCAGACAGCCGGCTGCTGACGTCCAAGCGATTGACGCTTACCAGCAGCAGCAGGAGGATGGGGCTGCTTCTTAGCGGACTGCGTTTTTTTTCCCCCCCTTGGAGAGAGACACATCTGGCCTTGGATAATCTCTCTTCACTCTCTGACTCTGTAATGCATGCAAAGCTCTGCTCCATGTAATTCCCCAATTGCTCTTTTTTCCTTGACAAGGGTAGAAAAGGCCAGCAGTGTGAAGTGTAGTGATTGTTTTTTCTAACTGGATTTAAGCAGAGTCAGTCCACACTACAGTTTTTTTGTTCTTGTTTTTTTTTGTTTACTTCTACAAGTAACAGAATCAAGTCATTGGAAAGAAATCTACTTACAGACATATTTCACTCCTCTTTAAAATGTCAGGATAAAGCAATGTTTAGCTTACCTGAAAAAATAACAACATTTTAATTTTATAACTGCCCATTTTTGGCAAGAATGCTTTGATCTAAGTCATTAAATGTTATGTCTGGTAGAAGGTGAATCTATCTTCCAGGAGTCATTAATTTGTGTTTTTAATGACGGCCCTCCATTTTGCTCCAACTATCTGCCAATAATCTGGCATAATAACCAATCTCTGCTGAGGAAAATCATTCCCACAGCATGATGCTGCAACCACCTTGTTTCACTGAGGGTGAATTGTGTTAAGGATGAAGCGATGTCTGCCTCGCATGCAATATTTTCATAAAGGCATATTTCAGGATCGGCTGATCAGAGTGACTTTGACGTGTTTGTTGTGTCCCCTAATCTCTGATTGAAGTTCTTCTTTTTCCTCTCAAGCTAATGTTTTGTAAAATTAACTTGAGGCCTTTACAGACTTGCTTGGTTTATACTTAGATAAAGTATATTTGGATTATGATTGCATGAAATGCACTTGCATTTATTTAAAGTGCAAAGCATGCGATATTTTAAAAATTATTATATAAAAAGAAAATGTAAAAAGTTTCCACTTTATGATCATGTTCCCCTTTCTTTGAGTGTATCATATAAACATATATTGCAGGGGTTTGGTTAATTTTGTAAAGCGTGGTATTCTCGAGATGCTTTGTGACAAGAAAACCGGAAAATAGAGATTGAACATCATGCCATGTTAATGGTAATGAAATGTTCAGTATGTCGCAAAGAGGCCGCAAGCATTCCTGATATAATATTTACTTGCAGTGCAGCACTTGTGTATTTATTAAAAGAGGAATTGTGTGCTTCACTTGCTATCACTGAGGCTTGACAGCTGCAGAGTCCAGGTGATGCATGAGCCAATATGTGAACTGTAGAGGCCTCAACATCGCACATCAATATGAAAATCAGTTTCTGGCAGAAATAGCCCCAGGCAGTACATCCAGCGCCGAAAAAAGTGACTAATCTTTGGGTCATAAACCCTGCACAAGACGCCCAGGGTCTTTTAAAGAGACACAGAATTCAGAAATGCCATCATTTTCCATTCCACAAGCCAAGGACCTCGCTCCTTGCATTAGCAGATTTCTTTTAATAGTGTGTGAAATAGCAGGGTTGCCAGAACTAAGCAAGAGCAAATAAAAGAGGGAGAGGAGGGGTAGTGAAAGGTGACCTTAGTCTCTGGAGTTCCAGATTAAAAACTTCAAATACTCAGCCCGTGGCTCTCCTAAAGAAGCAAAAGACTACAGGCACAATGTTACAGTAGATGGAGTTGGCTGCCAAATATCGTCTTCTTACAGAGAGGGATTATACATTTCACAAGGCAATGGTGGTCCCATTGGTGGGAATATAAGTTCACATGTTATTCTTCTGAATGGATTATTGTGTTTATTTTCTTCTTTTGCTTACTTTCAGAAGTTGCTTTGCATGCTTAGGTTCTGGCAAGGGTCACATGAAGACATATATTGGGATATTAAGCACCTTTTTGCTTGGTACAAAATTAAGCAATAGGTGGGAGTATTTCTATATAGAACAAATTATTGAAAATTAGAAAGATAATATATTTGACAAGCATCGTTTCTTAATGACTTGCGCTGATAAATATGTAAGTCACACAATGGTTCAACGCTCTGAATTAAGCTTGGAATCATTTCTGCTTAATAGTGATGTTTTATGACGTTCACTGGTGGTTTTGTTATGATGCTGGTGACTCCTTGCCCAATTTTAAATATTTTAAAATTGACTTTGTCTAGAAAAACAAAACTGCACAGGTTTTATTTTTGTGGAAGGTGTTCAAGAAAGAAAACTTTTGCTCTCTAAGAACAACATGAAGGCCAGATTAAAGTTGTTGTTTCCTTAGAAAACTTAGTTTTGATATATATTTTTTTATGAATCAAATACTAATATTTAATGTTTTTTACTGTAATTTACTGACTTTTTTGTCATTAGATAAAAGAAACAAACAAACAAAAAAAAAAACAGCTGAGGCATTACCATAGGATGATTCGGGTAGTTTAAAAATGTTGATTTTATTTAAAGGACTATTCTACCACAGTTCACAGCATTGTTGCATTTCCAGTATCCAGAATGCTGCCAGATTTTTGAATGAGGGGGATTCTGCATTATAGGTGATCAGGCATGACTTCCTCTTCCTCAGGCTTGACTTGGCTCGCTTAATTATCCAGTTTGGCAAAAAAAAGAAAGGGTAAAATGATTTTACTCATGAGAAGAGAGAAACAAAGGCTCGCCAAATCCTTGAATGGATTTCTATCTCAAAGCGCGTGGTGGAGACATTCTGAACTGTAGCATCGGCGGGAGCTTTAATTACTGTTCAATGACTTCACTCTGAGTCCTTGACCCAGTTTAGATTTCTTATCAAAAACAGCCATGCTCTGAGAAAAGATTACTTTTTACACTTTGTGGAGAGGGGAGGGCAGACAGAAAACAAGCTAATGCTACTGCACAAATACATGGGGAGGGACACAGCCTCGAGTAATTTGGAAAGCAATAGCCCATTTTAAGATGCGGCATTGGGCTGGCATCCACACGGCTCTTAAATTCCTTTTCCCTAGCAAGATGGGTATGGAATTACACATTTTTTAATCTAAAGCTTCAATGTCTCTTGGCTTGGGGAAATCTTCTTGGGAAAGCCGTTTTGGATTTATTTGCAGAGGAGACTGTGTCTTGCCCTGGGGGCACATAGTTAATATGAAGTGTAACACTCAATGTCCTGAGTCCTTGTGGTTTGACTCTGAGATAGGTCAACCTTACATTGCTTGCTGTAAATGGAGGATGAGGATTTTGTTTGTTCAAAAAAAAATACTTCATAGCTCACAATGACAGACACAGACAGATAGATAGACAACAGAGATTTTACACAGTCATATATGTATAAACTAAACAAAATTATATTAGTGTAAAGAGGATCTTATCCTATTAAGGCAGAATATACACACAGCCATTTTAATTTACAGCACACACATATAAACACAGCGACTCTTTTGGGCCAATATTGATCCATTTCACACATCAGAGGGTTAAAATGTGAAAAAACACACCTTCCAAAAGAAGGTCCATTCTTTATTGTTTTATTTGTCAGATAGGTAATCATACTGTTCAAAGTAAGCGTGACATTCTTGAGTTAAATATCAAAGATAATCTCGATTTGCTATCTCCAGGTCTGCGACTGGGCCATACATGCTGGATCAATACAACATTGTTTAATTTTGGAGCAAAACCAAGATGACATTTTGCAGTTTGGATATTTTACAGCATCCATGTAAACCTCTGACCTGCAGACTGTGACATACACTCCGACGAATCCTCTGGAAGCTGTTTCTGTTTTTTTTCATTAACTCAGAGAAATATGAGTCCAGCAGGCACTCACTGTTCTTTACACAGTAACCACAGCATCAAGTGATACTTTTTCTAATTAACCTTTATTTGTATCTCCTGTACTGAAAACAAATGGTACCAAAGGTTCCCCCTGCTGGCAGACGAGTTAATCTATGGCAGCTCTCTTTGCTGGTCCACCTGTGATCTGTCTCCGTCACTCAACTGATAGTCCCCCGCGGGCCGCCGAGGGGATGCGCTCCATTGCACCATTGTGACTAGCCTGCTAATGAATACAAAGGAGTCCAGGACATACGTACGCCCACAAAACGTCTGTGAAGACTCCTCTGGCTGCTTCGATCATTCTTGGGCTGGATGTCGACTCAAATGAAGCGGAACAGGGCCGCTAGACTGAGAGTGCAGAGAGAAGTGCCACTCAACCAAGACAGTGATTGCTCTGATGTTTGAGATTCATTCAGCTGAACCTCAGTAGATCCCTGAGGGTGACAGGATAGCTTGAAGTCTGTGGGAAATCGAATGTGAACGTTTAATTTGTTTGGAGATTAAACTGATTGAACTGAAGATGGGTAATGCTGGAATCAGGTGAAGAAAGGTCTTTTAATACATATGGGCAGTTTTGAGAATACATTTTTATCTGACATTAGAGGTTTAAATTCAGGCCAAGAACGCTAGTGGATAATAAAATTGATACCTCTGTACGTCTTTGCTCAATCTCAGGAAACTGTGTGAGATTTTAGCAAATCATTTTATTGATGGTGTGTAGTCCCAGCAACTTGCATGCCTTCCAAAATATAACTTGGCAAAAACTCAATAACATTAAGGGGATTGAGACCTGAATAGGTCATGTATTTGTTTTATAGAAGTTGCAATGGGCCTGTTCCTTGAATTGATTGGAATATATAAGAGTCAGTAAAGTTTAAATATGATTGTTGGCATTTGTAGCAAGTCTCCAGGCAACCTGCTAAGTTCATCTTTCACTTTCAAATTCAAACATTCACTTGAAAATGGAGGGAATCTGAAAAGCACTGCAGCCTTTTAACTCAAAACATAATATACTTGTCACATAACCTTTTTTTTTTAATTTTTTATCAAAGGAGTCAAATTTATTCATATCCATCATTAGTTTAATCAAAGCTCTACCAGAACAATTTCTTTAAAATTCTTTACTCTGATGATTGTTAGACCAGTACAGTGCAAAACAAAGTGCAGATTCAGATCTTGGAGATTAACATCAAAAATATTTGAAGAGAGAAAAAAAAAAAATCAAAGCTAATGTGATGCTTTTGTTGATCATTATAGTTGTCTCGAAATGTTTTAGGAGATAGAAAAAAAGTGAATGAGCACCAGAAATACTGTTGACAAGAGCCTTCAGATCAAAACATCCTTTGATTTCAGAAAACAGCCGATCTATTGACCTTTCTTCAAAGATGCAGAGTAAAAACGTGTAATGAAATGATAAAATGAGACGATCATGAAGAAAATTGACTGACAGAAAAGTATTTTCTCAAAGCAAGTCTACAGGTTTACAGGAGAAACAGGATATTATTTAAATGATTCAAGCTGAAAAATATTAAACATTATAAAGATTATAATATACTTATACATTAGAGAGAAAGAAGTTTCATCCAGGCCTGTTGGTCAGACAAACTCATGATAATATTATGTATTTAAAATGCATTCATGTTCCAAATCTCCCTTAAAGAACATGCCTAGGATGTTTTGATTGGCTCTGTGTTTCAGTCAGAGCCCTTTTTGTACAGCATGCAATAAGTACATATGTTCATCACTAGAGCTGCAGTCACAAACTGTCCCCAGAAGACCATAATAATTTTCCTGTGAGTGATAACAATCACTTCATTTAGTTCTACATTGCCAATGATAAGCCTCATTCACTGTGAGCCTGAAATGACAGTATATTAGGAGGAACACAGGCTAGTCTGAGGAGTGACAGCCTGGTGGTATAAAATCTTGTCCCCTTTCATCAAAAGAGTTATGATCAGTCAAGTTGGGCTCGTAACAAATAGCAGGCTTTGCACTTTTATCAGCAATGCCGTGACCCTCAACGCTGTGACCTCATCATTAATAAGGGAAAGCCAGATGATAGATCAGAGCATGGTTCAGTGGAGCATCCCTGGGCCAGAGTTGGCCTTGAATCGTTCATCACACCATCCCTGTAGGAACTTTACGACAGTCCGGAGAGAAAGGACGATCTCTTGGCTGTCACATTTGTTTTACTGCTTTTGATAATGGCTTGCTTTTAAAAGATGGTACACAGAGGAATTTCTCATTAACACCCAGCTCTGATTTTAGCTGTGATGATACCAGACGATGGGAAACACTGGAGTTTTTCTGAGCGGGCTTGATATTCTGTTGCATGCTTTTCAGCTGACACAATCAGTTCAGATGCCTGAGTCTGCTGTTTGAAATCATTTTCATTTGGAAATTTTATATGACAACTATACATTACAACTATACATTTCAGAAAAATACTGAAGGAAATTGATAACTCTAATATATGTCAGCAAACAGAAGTTGTGTATTTCTAAATTTTTCCAATAAATATTTTGTCTATACTGAGTAACTGTCTTTCAATATTTCTTAAATCATCATTGAAGAAAAAAACATGTATTTTCATTTACTTTATTTATTTTGCACATTTGAAATATTTATTTGATCAACATTTTTTGCCTGCTCTCCATTTTATTTTGAGGAAAAAATATCCCATATGTGCAACACAGGCTCTGAGAAGCACAGCTACAAGGTTTTTACAACCCAATCCAGTTGGTTAGTATTGACTCACCCACATTGTTTTTAACAACTAACCCTACCATATTTCCATTTGAATGAAAGAATATAAAATATCATTGCTGTAAGATAAGGACAAATCACTTTCAGGCACTGCTGGGGACAAAGAAAACAAACATGTTTGTTTGTAAGGATGGCCTGGCAGCAGTTCCTCACCAGATGCCAGCTCATTAGTAGTGGGATAAAAGGGGGAGAAAGTTGTGCTGGCGACTTTCAGATCACAAAGATAGCTAGACAAAGCAAAGCTAAAACCAAGAAATGTCCAAGGTGACTAGTCTCTCTGTTCCTGTATATATGCACATTTACATACATAAAACTCTTGTATTGTGATTTCATAATACTTCTGACTTAATTTATAAATATACATCAAATTTATGTGTATTATTATTTTTTATTTTTTAGCAAAGTACTATTTGCTCATTAAGATAATTGTTTTATCACACTGGAATAACTGGTCTCATTCGTTTGGGCCACAGTGAAGCAACTAGCAGAGTTTGTTTTGTTTGGAATATACACTATTTGTCCTATACAAAGATAGAGTTGGATTCTGACTTATTAGACTGATTCATAAGCTAGTGATGTTTGTTAAAGTTGTCAGCTCCTGATTATTGCATATTGGAAAAATCATACTAATAATAACAAAGCAGTGGTTTTTGATAAGGGCAGTATAGCACAATGTCCAGGGTATCTTGGGCATTGTGTGCTTCCTTTAAGAAAAAGGAAACTGTCTTAGTTGAGATTTTATTGCTCACGTTCATCTTGTGTTAGAGTGTAAACACAGTAAGAATGTATGGCTGTACAGCATGGAAGCTAAATTTGTTAAAGTCGGTCTGATTTATAAGTTCTAAACATTTTTATAAGCATTCATTAATGTAAGTCGCTTGGAACATGGGAAAAATCTGTGTCTCCAGACAAACAACTTCTTAACTAAATTCAAATACAATCTCATTCATCTACATACAGTTTTTGCTGTGGTTCCACAGTAAGCAGCAGTGTGACGATTTGTAAACTATCCACAAATAAGGGCAGAGGACAAGAGAGAGAGAAAGATCATTTTCAAAAACAGCAGTATCTTGCTATCTTGCTTTTGTGTGTATATATATATATATATATATATATATATATATACAAAAGCTTTTGTGTATATATATATATATATATATATATATATATATATATATATATATATATATATATATATATATATATATATATATATATATATATATATATATATGGCACTGTGCTAATATATATATATATATATATATATATATATATATATATATATATATATATATATATATATATATATATATATATATATATATATATATTTAATTATTAATTATTTTGCTTCCTTGTGCTCATGATCTAACCTCTTTTTCTGTGTTTCTGCTGTGGATTTGGCAACACACATTGAAAATAGTTGAACTGTTGGACAAACAAGCGCGGCCACATGGGCTGCATTTGGGCTTCAGTAGAGATTCCTAATGCAAACTAGTGGGAAGCTACAGATAATGACATTTATGTTGCACAGGCTGCACAGTCAAACTAACAGCAGAGGGGACTGAAAGTCTGATTTAGGTCTTTGATGAATCAGACCTGTTGATATTTTGCAAGCACAGCAGCAAAATGTAGTGAGGGAAGGTCCTGACTGGTCGTGTCTCTAGTTTAAAAAGCAGCTTAGTCTGAATGTGCAAATATTGTCCTTCAGATGTTTTTTTTTAGATGGAAGAGAAATTCCTACACATTGAGTGTGTAAAGTTAACTCCCCAACTGTAAGACTCCAAAGAAAAACAATGACAAGGCAACAATGACTGCAGGACTTAGGAAGGTGACAATATTATCGCTAGTATCTTCCCCTGATAATTTTGGCTGTGTGTTTTTAATAGTGCTGCAAAAACAAAGTCAAAACTCCAGATGGGTATAAACTTTTTTTGTCACAGAAGTGATCCAACATTTCCTCTCACTGGACATATTTTGTTATAGTCCAGTCAGTCATATCCCTCAGGTAGCTTTTGTCCAACAATCATAGGGACAGTTTCTTTCAGCTCAGAGAGATATACCTCAGCTCCTACAGGTAGCAGCTGACATGACTATTAGTCTTTCTTCTGGTACTTGCAGGTGTCAGACTCGCCGGTGCTCACTTGTCAGTGCTGCTCTGTGTGCTGTCTGAGGTGATTCATCTTCTTGCCAGCATCATTAACTTCCTTGTGAAAGGACTGGCAGAAGGAGACTCAAAGCAAGGCTCCAAAGAGTTTATGTGCCTTGTCAGAAGCTACTTTCCCTCCTCTGTAATCAGATCGAAACTTCTCCCTCTTCAATGTACTTTTTTGCTTGTAATTGATTTTATTTATTTTTTTATTTTTTGCCGTCTATACATAAGGCTAAAAAAACTGCCTTATTAGTCCTTAACTCAAAACAGAAAATGTATTATTTAGATTATTTTGTACGATTTCATGAATTAATTAATCTAATCTTGACACCATTCAATAATAGAACAAATGTTGCAATTATGATAACAGAGTTAAAATACAAACAGAAAATGTGGCCATATCATTAATGCAAGCACATTTATCATCAGTCGACGCAAACAAACGGACAATGGCATGAAAACACCCTCGGCACTGTGCTATTTTGTTATTTCCCCATTAAACTAATGAGTTTCTGTTCCCCATTAATTGCTTCATTTCAGTTCTGCTGCAGATATTTATTTCTGCAACAGCATGCCTGCATTGACTGTTTGCCTTATTTGGGCTCCAAAATGAAATAACTTAATTAGTGACCATAAATATAAAGACCCATCAAATTAACCTTTGTTACACTACATTACATTTTTGCATTAAACCAAAAATGTTTTTTTCTCACAAGGATGGCCATAGATATTGTAATATAGGTCACAGTTGGGGGAAAATAATATTTCAGGGATTTGATAAATCTTCCAAAAAAAAGTACAATATTCAAAAATGTTACTGTAATAAAAGTAGTGATGATATATTCCAAATTTATCTTACCCTGTTAGTAGCAGCAAAACATTTGTCAGTTTCAAAAGATCAAAATCAATAACTAAATAAATTTGAAGTGTGTGATGAATAGTTTACTCATAACATGGGTGTGAATTTTACATCAAATTTATGGAGTGAATAATAATACAACTACTTCATGGGGATTTTCTGCATGACTTGCAAGTTGAAAATTATATACGCCATAGAAGTAGTTGCTGAAATTTATCTTCCTAGCCTAGGAAGATGCATTTCCAAAAATACCTTTTGTTTCCATCAAAAATTACTGCCTTATCTCTGGCTGACTAGCAATCCATTTTTTTTGGCACAGCTGGATAAGCCCATTTAAGTTTTTGACTGTACTTAGGTTGATTTTCAACCTAATATTCCAATAGAGTAATGTCAGAAGTTTGTTGAGAGCTAAAGATGTGTTCAAGGAGCAAATTTTCAAGGCACATTTTCCCAACACAAAACAAGCATACTTTATATCACTTTGACCCTGTGTGAGTCAGAATGAAAATCAAACTATTGAAAGTTGTTGAAGTTGAGTGTTAACATCAAATACTTCAATACCCCATCATGAATATGACAGTCCTGGTCTTGACAAAGGCAAATAGCTGATCAGTGAAACTGTACATTTCGTTATAAATATGCTCACGCTTCATTGTGTTTGTCCGCCTTACCTGCTTTTTGGAACTGTCTCACCAAGTTTTTTTCTCGTGCTAAATTTCAGAGACTGTTCCTGTCAGCAAGAAAATAGGAAAAAGCTCACCCCTTGACCTTTTTTTCTGAAGCATACCTCTTTTTCAGCTGCTTGATAACAAGTTATTATCCAGTGTGGCAGGCTTTGGAGAGCTTGTGAAAAGTGGCGAGGGTCTCTTTTGAGATGTTATTAAGCATGAGTAGAGACTCTTAAGGCCTCAACAGGATGTCCTTCCACTTCCAAATGTTTCAATAGGAACCTACACAGCTAAAAAAAAAACAGTTTAGGTCTCATCACCTTGGTTTTTTTATAAAGTCATATTTTCACAGTTTGAGTTCTTGAGTTCCCTAGTAGTAAGGAAATCAGAATTTAAACAATACATTTTTTTAAAGGTTTCTATTTCACCAATAATGTATGTCTTTGTTTGGAACCCAATTAAGAGACAATACTTGTTGTCCACTTCATCCAGAGTATGCTATGCAGAGGATTACAGCAATAATGTTGTGCTTATAAGCACTGCAGAGCTAAAACTCTCCCCAGATGATTCCCACTCCTTGTTCAGTAATGCAGCTCATACAGATTGCACACCCATTTGTTTAGCATCATTGTTTGTTATGTTGCAGAGAACTGAGCCAGCAAACCTCCTCCTTGGATTTACGTTAATAGGGTTATAGGGAGGCAGCAAGAAGGGGGGAGAAAAGGGGACTGCTAATAGGAAAAACACCAAATACACAGGGAGTTTCATCTCTTGTGTCTCCACATGATTAGTTTAACAGCTCCTTTGATCTTTTGCTGTGATTGAAGTGTTTAAGTGGAACATGGGGGGCAATGGCAGAGCCAGAGAGCAGCCGCCGACTACCGCGCCACAAAATGCCTAAGAGGCACAACATCTTAATGTCAGAGGGAAATTAAAACACTTTTCCATTACCAAGGCCCTTGAATCTTAATTCATTTGTCCACACACAAAACAAAGTAGGTGACGGGGTCAGTAAATACTCAGTGAATAAGATGTGAATGTTGACCTTTGAGAACAGGTAGGAAAGAGAATAATTTTAACATATACATTTATATGTGAGAGGGACAGATCAGACTGAAACCTTTGGAGGGAAATGGAGGTTCTTCACTGATTGAACATTCTGTTTCACTTCTTGGTAAATCATAAAACACTTAAAATAGACAACAGATGGCACAAAATCGTATTGGTTTAAATAATATATGAACTTCTTTCACATGTTGCACATTTACACAAGATTGCAAATCATGATTTAAATATTTTGTTCTTTTTTGAAAACCGGAAAAAAAATCTACATTTAATAATAAAAGCTTTAACAAAGATTCAATGTCCATCTAAAACATAACATACAATCCAGATAATAGGAGGCAGGTGTGTATAAAAGCTAGCATGCAATATACTATACTATATACTATACTATACTATTATATATAATATAATATATAATATAATATACTATACTATACCATGCAAGTCAGCAACATAATGACATGGTTCAAACTGGGCGAAAACCACACATGTTCATATAAGTCAATTGATAAATTTTCATTATTTTCTATTAGGCTGTTGGGCAACCAGTGCATTGGATAAAGTCTCTAAACAAAAAAACCTGACAGACTGTAATATATTTGGCAAAACTTGGATGATTTTCACTTTTAGCTGCTTGCATCACACTAGAGAACGTGTTAGTCATTGTGCTAGAGCGGGTATTCATTTGAAGTCGGAGCTGATTTTGAGATGCCTTTGTGGATGTTGCCATGATCTTACCTGTTATCCATTGAACTGCAAAGAACCACACAAGAACCTATTTAGTTTTATTAATACTTTCTATAAAGATGATATTGAAAATGGCCTTTGTCATTAATACGTATCAAATTTATTTTAAACACGCTCTTTAAATGTTTTACAGATGCTTCCATACAAAAGAGTGGGTGGCCCAGATTAACGGTCAGTTTTTGTCATAAGTGAAGGAGTTTAAGCATGTTGGTGTCTCGTTTATGGCTGATGCTGAGGCGGAGCAGGAGATGGATGAATGGATTAGTGCGTCGTTTGCAGAAATGCATGCATTCTTCTGGTTTGTCACGTTCAGGAAGAAGCTGAATCAAAAGATAAGCTCTCTATTTGCCACTCAGCCTACATTCTAACTCTAACCTGTGGTCATCAGATATGGATCACGACAGAACAAGATCCCAGATACAAGCAGCTAAAATCACCAAGCTGAGTTGTGGCTAAGCTGGGCTCAGCCTTAGACACAGGACTGGCATCATCCAGCTGGAGCTGCTCCTCCACCTCCAGAGGAACTATTTGATTTGGGTATATATAAAAATATATATTTGTACATGTATTTGTATATATTCTCCTCTCCCTTCTCAGAAAGGGAGAGGAGAGTTTGGGTGTATGTGACAATTGCAATGCTGTCCAGCACAACAGGTTTAGCTGTGGTTAGTGGAGTGTAAACTTCCAACAAATCCAATAAAGAACTTGACAGAGGTACTAATGACACTCTGATGTAACTGTAGCACTCAGCATGCAGTGCACAGTGGAAGAATAAATGCCCTTAGATAGAGAAAAGTCTCTTCCTTGAAGTGATTTTCTTTTGCACATAAATATGTTTCAGCAGTTACCATTTTAGCAACCAGATATCAAAGCAAAAACTGTTACCTTGAGGGCATCTTATTAAATCTACTCTGTCAAAAAATAGTCTCACCACCATGTGATGTTTGTCTGCTTACAAAACATCAGCCATCAACTCTTGTAAACCCTGACACAGTTCGCAGCCGCGATAGTCATAAGCTTGAGGTATCATCCAGACACACTTCACAACACAAACAATTTGGTACCTGTAATGTCGTGTCAATACCGCTGGACACAAGACAGATGTTGTTATTATTTTGTCATTTCGACTTTGTGCACCAGTTGGAGGATCTCAGAGATCCCGCTGCACCGTAATGTCAGCTAATGAACGGCGTGCCGGAAAAGCGCAGCAGATTTGTTACCACTGACAGAAAGCAATGATGGATTCAGGAGTGAACATCCGCAGCACAACAGGCTGCAGACTGTCTGAGAGGCATGGTGACACAGAACCAGTGAAGAGTGCAACTGCAAGTGGAATATTTGTAATGTGTATTTTCATTTAATTTAGAGTGCACTTCTAATCTGTGAAATATGTGAGAAAGGAAGTCAAAAAACGTAAAACTCATGGAGATTTATTATTTACTTTTTGTCATTTTTATTGTTTTGTCACATTGTTAAAGAAGATGGTTGTTCAGAGTGCTGTATCTAATTGTATTAATAGAAAGTTGAGTGGAAGGAAGAGTCTTTTAGGAAGAGGTGCTTCAGCAATGCAAATGACCACAACCTTAAAAGAATTGACAAAAATCCAGTCAAAAATTTAAGGGAGATTGGCAGCATGGTCTGAACCTGGACTAGTATGCACTGATGCTTTCAAGCCTTTATTTCTATCTATTATGATGATTTTTTACATTCAACTAAGGAAAATATTAATATAATCCTAACCAGATGGCTATATGTATATGCAATATACACTACATTTTTCCTCAGAAAATATAGATCAGTTATTCTGTGTCCTGCACTTCAAAAGGCTCTTAAATATTTCAGACTATAATCCATGTTTATAACCTCAAAGAATTTGTTGTTGGGGCATATAGCATAATTATAATTCCATTGAATGCAATGAAATCTGAAACATTACGTTGTTATAGATATCATCATGAACATTTATAACAAGAATCATGTAATAGAAGGGAAGAAAGATTAAAATAGGTCGAGGCAACAACAAAACTGATGAAGGCGAAATAAAATTCTAAGTAAATCTTCGCAAAAAACAAATTCCTTCATACTTTGTTACTGATGCAGTAACTTTGTGCCGTGCAGGATCCCTAATTAAAGAAGATTAAAGGCTGCAGTGTTTGTCACTTCATTCTTGTGTGACCGTTTTTCATCAGCGCTAAACAGGGAGAGATAAAACCTTCACTCTTTCAGTCAGACGGGTAGACGACAGACCCTGCCTTTGATTAGGGTCCATCATCTGATAAACAAACTCAATCAAAAATCATCATGGAGTGCAATTATTTAAACTCTGTGCTTCCATTTAGACGTTAATTTACCATTAAAAATTAATGAGCCCAGACTTGAAGCAGAAACCGCTTTTTTGGGACGTTCGTGTAAAACTAACAATGCATGATAGACCAGTGTAATGTAGTTTCTAACTGAGAAGGTAAAGTAAAAATATGTAGTCGCATTTCATTAAACCATCCTGAGTGAATGATTCATATGGCCACCTTCAAATCCTGACAGTCCTCTGGGGTTTATATAGAGCTGCACCTCTAGATGCTGTGCACATCTAGAGATTTACATTTAGGCCTGTGCTACTTTGGAAAAATAACTCAAGTTCAGTAAGATAGGAAAGACATTTCAAGTTTCTTATTTATTTGTTTAACCTTTATTTGACCTGGAAAATCTCATTGAGATTAAAAATCTCTTTTGCAAAAGAATCCTGACCAAGACTCTCCACCTGAGCTTTAGCTCTTTCTAGCTCCTCCACTGAGTCTTTCAGAAAACATTTTAAAGATTTTTACAGAACAGCTGTTTATGATTACAGTAAAATGCACTCAAGTGGAGTAATAGATGGCGATCAATTTTATCATGTTGGTCCATAATACAAAATTTTCCCAAAATATTTTGAAACTCATTGAAATAGAAATAGAAATTTGAACTTGAAATATAAAGAAGTGAAAGAGATATGAGTGCTTTTTTAAAACACACAATATTTTCTTGTTTGTAAGGTTTTGTCAGTTGTTTACATGCAAGCACATGCTTAAATTGGCACAGATCAACCACTGATTCTTGTTAGAACTATAATCACATCAATTACATGCGCCCCAAAGTGACTTTTCCTAGTCATCCGGCCAGGGATTTCTTTACCCATCAATTAGAAATGTCGTTTCTAATCTGAGCAGGCTTCCCAGACACTGGTCATTTCCCATTAGAGTCATTTTCCCCAGGATCCCATGGAGCGATAGACATCTCCGCAGCTCAATAGAGGAGACGTGGAGGAGACCGTAATTAAAGAGGTGGCATTTACTCTCAGTCGGGCTCTCTCAGAGATCTGAATCTGCAATTACCTTCCAGAAAATAGCATTGTCAGGACAGGACCAGCGTTAATAATGGGCCCCCATCTCTGGGGCAGGGTACAGAATGCAATCATTTCCAGTGAAGCTGCACTTTGATTGTTTATCGCTTTACCCAGGGTTATCAGCCACTCCACTGTAGTGAACGTCCACAGAGGGAAATAATCCTATGGGCCACAAGCAGGCCTGTTCAAGCATTTTGCTGAGTGGTGAGTGGAGTCATAAAGGGTAACTTTTTAAAACTGCTCTCAAAAAGGTTGCAACATCAAGGGATAAAATTCAACAAACTGCCATTTCTCAGTTTCACTATCTATAGACTCACTTAACTTCCTTTTTTTGCTTCGTCCCTATTCTTACACATGCACACTCACTTTCTATTTCATTCGCACACTCACTGCAAGTGCACAGACTCCCAGAAGTCTCTACCAGCTCATGCCAGACTTTCCAGATACTTTATCAAGTGCATAAGGACCATTTGCACAGAAGGCAATTAAAAGCTTTAGTGGTTCCTGCAGGCAGAGGGGTAGTTTGGGGGCCCCAGTCGACATATGAGCCAGCACCTTATTGGAGAGGGCTGGCTTTGTGCGGCAAAATAGCTTCAGTAATTTATACCAAATAGGCTGCAGGTAGAGTACGAGAGCCAAGAGGTGCGCATCTGCATTAATCAATATGAAATTATCCTGGATGCAATTTGTGGATGGGCAGTCATGCACCTGCCCAGAAATGTGATTGGGGGAGGCCGGCTCATAAATAAAGGACTAGACGCTGCTAAAATTTGATAGCAAAGATTCAAAATCCCAAAGAAAAGATAAACATGAAAATTACAAACTAGAGTTATCACAATACTCAACTTTTACTCCTGATATCAATACTAAGAAAAATACTCGAAACTTGATATTATTTAATGTTGACGCAACCTTTCTCAACAGCACAGAGTTCTTTCTAATAGAGTAAAACATATACTCCCTTACATATGATAACATTTCTATTGCTTTATTTAAGACAAAGCTAATAAGATGCAGGAAATTTGACACTCATTTGGAAACAAAATATGTAATTAACAGTTCATCCTTCCCCTGGTAGGTGTTTGCATTCTTTTGAAAGTATGTGCCTTCGACTCCTTCCTTCAATTTAATCACTTTTATTTTTATAACCTCTTCAGTGTGTCCAGTCCCTCTGAACGAAGCAAAGCGTAGAACAATGGGCTGGCTTTTACAAGGCTATGAAGACAGCAGACTTCACTAAAAGCTCCACTCTAAACTCTTAAAACTTGACTAAGATTAACAACAGATCGTTATTCAGCTGTACAAGTAAATCAGTAAATGCTGCAGATCATCCAGTTACATTTCTTTAGAAATTCTTTCTGATTCCCTTTACTCTTTATTTTGTATTTTATTTTAAAGTGGTGTTAATATATTCATGCCTTCTTTTAAACAGAAAAAATAGCTTTTAGTGGGGTATGGAACCACTAAAACTCTTGCATGCAAATAGGCTTTGAATCAAATCCACTTCCTTCTAAAAACTGAACCACTATGAAGTCCCTTCTGAAATGTTTTCTGAAAGATCCAAAGACGTCATTTTTTATGTGTAAAATTTGACTCAACAGAGTAAAAAAAGATGTTTTTCTCTGATATTTGGACTTGTAAGACATGTATCCACAAACAAATGCAAATGTATGGGGCTGGTAGGATCCTCCACAGTTGTAAGGAAGTAAATCTATTAGCACATTAGTAGAGATAAGAGTGTCCTTAAAATGACCATATGCACAGGTAGTGATAGGGAGAGTGTTCAGCGGATTTGTACATTTGCATATCTTCTGATCAATCCACTTCCAATCTGCATTTTGACACAAAAGGCCAAGATC
Source organism: Poeciliopsis prolifica (assembly GCF_027474105.1). NCBI lineage: Eukaryota > Metazoa > Chordata > Actinopteri > Cyprinodontiformes > Poeciliidae > Poeciliopsis > Poeciliopsis prolifica. The sequence goes on from NW_026562382.1 coordinate 16,502,639, forward strand.
ATTCCCTCATGTTTTCAAACTAGTCAGTTCCTTATTCTGTTTTTGAAAAACTGACTGAATGTGCATATTCACAGCACAGATTTTTTTTTTTTTTTGTTGTTGTTGAACAAAACATGGTTTTGTGTCTCTCCTGAGACAAACCCGGGCTGCAAACTTCCAATGTCATTAGTGTCAGAGACTGGAGGAAAAACTTTGGACATTCTGAAGACCGTCTGGCCCTTCTTTGGCAGCTGGTGACCTTCCTTGGTCCATGCGTTCCACGGCTCTCTCTAGCCTCTTTTCTTTTTTTTTTCTTTTGCAGGTTTCAGGCAGCCCGGCTCTCTTTATCACTCCCCAGGATCAGCAATTGCTCACTGACAGTCTCAGTGATGCCAGGCTGTATCTCCTTAGTGCACCGCTATGTGCTTTGCAAATGCAATGCACAAGCAAGCAATGAATACAAAAGGAAGATTGGTGCAGAGCAAAGCTCAGAGCATTTTAAGCACCATAGTAAAAAGGCACATATTCAAACTCCACCAAAAATATATCCATATTTTTGTTCAATGAAATAGTATCACCCTTGTTTAAGCAAAGTAACAGAAATGTGCCAGATTAAACCATCTGTTAATGAGAATATGATGCTAAGGGTACCGCACAGTTGGAATTTTCCATCAGTCCATCCATCCTGCCTTTATCTCCAAGGTCTATATTTAAGACCACTGTCTTCAATGTAGACCAAAGTTATGTGTTGGTATGTTTATAATAAACTGAGAAAAAGACTGAAAACTCAGAAAATCTGAGTCTGAAAGAGAAAAACTGTGTTGTGACGGAACGGTCAGGAAAATTAATCTCACTTCAGTAACTGTTACACAGACAATGACAAGAATTCAAAGGATAACAGGTAAGATCATGCTGTGCCATTGTTACAGGCCAATGCCCGTAACAAAGGTGCAGTGGCCGGTATTTAGTCTCCTTTCCTTCATTCACTCCTCGCTGAATGATCCAAATAAAATCCATGTACCTGGTCCATGTGATTGACTTGCTTTTTTAAGTTCTTGTTCATTTATTATTTTTCATTAAACTTTCTAAACTACTTGCTGTTTCCTCCTCCTTGCATTTGGGTCAAACGGGATTTAACAAGCATGGCATTTATGTGGCCTTAACATCCCATCACAGAGAGAAAGAACATTAAAAAGTGAGCTCTCCCATTTATACACATATAACAAAACAGTACCAACATTTATGTAAAAGACAACAGGTTGTCATTAATGTCACCATTTTTCATCAGCTATGGCAAGACACGTGCCAATTATTCAGACTAAGATTCTGCAAAACATTTAGAGCCCTTCCTCTGATGCATGGTTCATAAGCATAGACCCAGAGGCTTAATTGGTTGAATTTTTCTGTATGGAAGACGGGAAACTGTATCCGCAGGCACAGATAAAAGCCTCCTAAACTCTCTTTTGTGGAGTGAGGAGATGAAAGGGCAGAGAAGACAAGAGCTTGTCAGGAAGACGCCAGTTCCAGCGGCCTGTTAGTGTGCAGGTGTAGCAGACCAGAAGAACGACAGGTTATCATCAGCAACCTGCTTGAGCAATGAGATGCCTCATCATCAAGCTGTGATGTCTTATTTCTTCCAAGAGACTTCCACCCAATCATCCTCGCTTCTGACATGACGGTCGGCATGTTGTTTACAAATGTAAGAAGCCGACGGTGGAAATTTTTTCTTCACATTTAACAAGCTTTTTTGTCAGCCATATTGAAAGTCCAATTATTAAACCATATCTCACACAAGATTCTAAAATAAATCCATGATAGTGTGAACATAATTAGTTGCTGTAACTTTATCCTATTGAATGACTTTGCTCGTAAATCTTCTAATCTAAAAAATCAAAGGTCATAACTTACTAAAAACAATGAATGCTAAATAAGCAAGATCTTTATATTTAAAGAAGTTTCAGACATTTTTCTTTGTGCTTCACAGGTATTAGTGTTGAATTATTATTTTTTTCAACTATATGCAATATTGTGTTTTTTTTTCTTTCTCATATAAAATCTCAAAAGTTCTTGACATTTGGAATATGGAAAAGTTCGTCAGGCATTTGCAATTCAGTCACACAGACACTAAAATAAGCAAGCGTGGCCAATCGGTACTGTCCAGAAACAGCTTTTCAAGTTATCACTTTAGATTTTTTTGTCTCTTGGCTGAATGTTGCTGAAATGGACTATTATCAAAACTAATAACTAGACTACATTTCCAAGAATGTCATAGTTCATGTGATAATCAAACCAGAACAAAAATTGTCTATTTTGGTTAAATTAGTGTCTCATTTGCATATCAAGCGACACTATTAATAAGACGGAGCCAGTATGCAATTTCTCTCTCTTGCTCCCTGGGAAATGAGCTATGAAGAATAGCAATAATTGTCAATGGACATTTTAGCAGCAGAGCATCTGCTTCGTACTACATAATCAGCCCTGTCAAATTTGCGAAAAAGGCTCAAAGATTGTCAAGAAACATGGGAAAAGCTTAATCAAGAGGAATGAGATTGGACACAAGTGTAATTTAATCTTGTTTAGAGTTGCACTCACACTTCTGCACTCCACTTTCTGCCACTTTTGAAGGGAGCTTTGGCTTTTCAAACACTTGGCATTCCTTATTTATGAAAATTGTTTAATTTTTTTTTTAGCCGCTTGAATAATTACAAATTCTCTTACTTTTTTAAATACATAAAAAGTAACCAAACCCTGTCACGGAATTAGAACAAAATGTGACTTTTTGCATCCATTTATAATGTAAGATTGTCATTATAAATGCATTTCTCTGTTCAGTTTTGATGCACACTGACATAAGGTAAAGGACACCTTTAGAGTACTGCAGGGGAAAAGAAATCTTGCTCGCAATGTAGGAGAAGAATAATTTGTTGCGCTGCATATTTTTCAGGAAATAATCCACACATTCTTTTCTCAGGCTCTGTGATTAGTTTGGGGAGGTGTTTCAAGGTTAGATTGCACATAAAGTGAAGATCAGTCTACAGAAAATTGACATTTTTTGTGGTCAACTTCAAATTATCTATGCAACAAGATTGTGTAAAAAAAAGAAAAGAAACTCCAGTGTCTAGACATACCTCCAGTCTCTAGTCTTCTTCATTTGTTGTGCAGTACAATCAAGATTTTAGAAATGCCCAAAACGGTTTTCTATAATCATGGCTTTGTGCAAGTACTGAATGGACTAAACATTTACAATGTCACAGCTTCTGTCATTGGTCTCACACTGTGTATTATTTAAAAAAAAAATTCTTACGGCTCTTCTTTTTTTTTCATACATAAAAATGAGGTTGTACTAATGATTTTTTCACCCTTCTTAAACCCAGCTATATTAAAGCACATAAAGCATAGATTAAGAGTTGTTATCTAAACACTGTATAAAACTGAACAGCTTGGTTGGCTAGATGGATTATTTACATCTACAGGTACATGCTGGAAGAACTGTTGGCAACTAAAATCCCCTCGATTTAGGCAACTAAGAAATTAGTCTTCTGCAAAATTGGATATGAGACTAAAATCTTAGCAAAAACCTCAATTTCTCCATTGTTCAACAATAAAAAATATTTCTATTCTATCACATGAACGTGCGCCTAACGAGACTACATTTCCAAGAATGTCATAGTTCATGTGATAATCAAACCAGAACAAAAATTGTCTATTTTGGTTAAATTAGTCTCTCATATCTATCTATGAAATGACAAATGCAGTTTTTGTATTTATGCAAGAGTGTCATCTATATTAATATGTATTTAGTGTTTAAGTTTATTATTATTGTTCCTAGGTGTGCAGTACTTCCTTTTTACTATAACAGAATATGTGAACTTCTGAATGCTGCGTTTTGAACAGAAAACATTGCTTTTTAGAATAGAATGTCATTCAGACTGTAAAGTATGGTGGGAAGTGTGTCATAGATTTACTCTGCTACCCAGGGGTTAGAGATGTCTGCTGTGTGTAACTAAGAGAAATTCTTAGAACAGAGAATCATACTACATGGGATGAGCTTTTTTGAAAATGGACCCAAAAACAAGCAACAGATGCAAAAACATAACAAAATAAAAAGTTGCACACTTCAAGAGAAAAATAGCAAAGAAATAATTTTCCATACTTAAAGTTTGAAATTATTACAAAAACATTTTTAGGTATAGCAGTTGACTACAAATCCTTAAATGTGTCATTTGTTCAATGACTGACTTAAGCTAATTTTCTTTTAAGCTTATTGTAAGTAAACCCAATTTATTGTGCTCTTTCATCTAATGTGCAAATATTAAACCTAATATTTTTTGTTTATGGTAAACTTCATAATAATGTTGCATATAGTGCATTTAATTTATCCCTCATAACTTTTGTAATTTGCATAACGTGAAAGATTCCCACTCTTTAGAAAGAAATTATGTATTCATGCTTTTGATTATTTCAGAGAAAATTTAAATTACTTCATGAAGAACTTTCTCAAGAGCTACTCATCATATTTTATCACTAGCTATTTTTCATATCAATCTAATGAATATTTGGTTATTCACCTGTAGGATATTACTTAGATTTGATCAAATTAGATGACAGGGGCTTTTTCAGCTTTTCTTCTAACTCCTATTGTTTAGCCTTATCTCTGTATTTCGAAGACAGTGGGAGAAAGTGTGACTAATGTCTAAATCAGTTTTCCCTGTCGACATTTGTATGGCCATGTTCTGATGAGGTCACTGGGGTTCGCGTTTTCACGGCAGCCTTTCTTCATGCTCATAACTTCTGTCTGGATCAGTCTCCATCACTTAAGGCCCTCAATGCTTGTCAGGAACAATATCAGGGTTGGGTTTTGATTTTCTTAATTAGAGTATTGTACATATGAGGTAAAAAAAAATGTCAAACTCATTGCTCAATGTGTATTCATGCAGAGGACTATTTATACCTGATGAATGCATTAAATAGCACAAAAGAGTTATTCAGAGCTAATAATTTCAAAATCTTACTTGTAATTGAAAAATCATGTTCTTCCTTTCTTTACCCCTGTGTTACATTGTGGAGAATCAATTATTTAAAATAATATCTAAGTATTAAGGCTTACCTTGTCTATCGTAGTCTGGTGCACAAAAACTGTAAGATTCAGATTTTGCTTTGGATAGAAGCAGAATCAGAAATCAAACACCCTTGACAAGAATTTGTTAATTAATTAAGCAGCCAATTGAATTGATCTGTAATGTATCTTCATAGTAAGATCTCACCCTGTAAATTAGAGGAAAATCGAATGATTCTTTAAATATCTTCAGTAAAAAAAGAAAAACAGAACTCTCTCTCTCTACATATATATAGATATATAGATATATATATATAGATGTATATATCAGTGTCAAAAAATATTTTAAATTGTGCAACATGACTGCTACAGCAATCAACTTATGATTCTCCTCTTTTTGCTTATCATCATTTTACCAAATTCAAGTCCTGTATAACTTTTGATATTGCACATTGTGAGAATTGAGATTTTTAACAAGAAAAAACTTCAGATGGGTTTGGTGTGAAACAATGGGTGAATATTGTTAAAAAAAAAAAAAAAAAAAAAAAAAAAACTCATGCTTGCTGTGAAGTATGTTGGGGTATCTGTGATGCTGTGAGTCTGCTTCACAATCTGGGCAGGAATAGATTCCCAAATACAAAATTGCCCTTCTTCAGTTCCATGGGCATCTTAGCATCGTAACATCTTAGCATCCCATTCATTAAAAATTGTAATGAGTGATGAAGACAAATGTGATCCAAGACTTTGAGCTATGTGGACTATTGAGAGATGCTGCTTTATCTAATAATCCAATCCAATATTCAATGATGAATGAAAGCTAAAACCAATTAAATGGTGAGAACCCCATTGTAATTGAACTCTAATGAAAAAAACAACAAAGAATCAAAAATTCCTATTTTATATTGACAAGTTTTAAGTACCAAAATGCTTATCTGTAAACTGTTAAGGGTTTTAATAGAACTGAAGATAAATGGATCCACTCCGTTTTGCATCATTTTGCAATTCTAAAATCAAACTGATCTAAATGTGTGATAAGAATTCCTATATCCTCCCTATCCTCTTAAAATGTGATCCTATCAACAAACGTTTCTACTTCAAGATAGGTCAGTGCATCGCTGCTGTGGCATTAAAGGCATTTGATGTGGTCAGCAAAATGTGACATTTTACTCCTCAATATTTGACAGCAGAAAAGCTTAAGCATACATCAACAAAAAAAGCTTGAAGGGTGTGCCATACTTTGCACATGAATCAAAACTGGAACAGAGATCATCATTTATTGCTCTCTCTGCAGTCTATCGTTCTGAGAGGGAATTGGTTATCACAAGCTCACAAGAAGCCTTTATGGGGTATTGTTTCAGAGAGAGGCTTACAAGAAGCAGCATTGTGTTTGACACACTAGAGAAACCAGAATGTGACATGAATCACAGGAATTGGGACACGTATGAAAAATTTTACTTCCACATTTCTTTACTCATTAATGTTTAACAGTCCAACACTCATTGGTTGAACATTTATTCGTGAGCTTTCTAACTAAAAGTAAAGTTTAAATGTGAAGTAGGGGTGCCGTCTGCAACATAAGCCCTACAAAAACCCCTGCCTGTTTAACTCAGATCTTCATAGAGTCTCTGCAGCCGAGTGGGTTTCCTTTCTGGTTAGCCATTATCCTGGACTTCCTGCAGTTCACCTGCACTTCATTTTGCCCCACCTCAACCACCCAGAATCAAATGGGACTTCAACTCTTAATGTCTTGTATCCACTTTTGTCCAATGTGATCTTAAAACATTTATCTATGTGAGTAGCTGCAAATTTCAGTCATTGTTGATTTCAGAGGAAGAGCTTCTTTTTTGGTTGGGAATCCGTTCAGCATAAGATTATGTTAAACTCACTTTAGTTTGTAAAGTAACAATGGTTCTCCACCAGTTTCCAAATCATGGCTACTTAAAATGGTCCTGCGGAATGATGCAATAGCTTCACTTGACATTTTGTTTGTTTTATGGCTTGCTCATGCCGAGTTCTGACCATAAAATCTTTGTATGTCCGTTTTCTGGTTGTCCCTGGGGATTATTTGAGATTGATCTTCACAGTTCAAGAATAAAATAGGCTTATAAAACCACTGATGTTTGGTCATTTCAAAAAATTATAAATAAACTGCAAAAAAGCTGTAATATAACGATCTAAATTAAGATTTAGGAGTAAATCTTGTGTGATCTATCTCCAAACAAAAAGAGCTATAGAATGTCTCTTGCTCTGGCTAATTTTTTAAATAAAATCATTTATCCCTGCTTTTTCATACCACCAATAATGAATTTCTTGCTTGATATTACAATTGTCTGCAATGCATTTTTTTGGAAACATATTAAGTCAAAAACAGGAATAAATGCAGCATGCTTTGGATGCAGAAATTGTGTGATGAAAATAGACAAGACAAGAATTTAATTTTGGAATATCTACTCCTCAGTTATAGTAACGGCATCTAGTTGCAAGGCACAAACCACCAACTTATTTTCAGTCAGTAGGGAGAGGGGATGTTTACAGCAAGCGATAAGTGCAAGCTGCACAGATTTTAGTCAGCAAAACCACATATGGCTTTTTGCAGATGTGTGTTGAAATGTACTTTTCAATGTAAATAAATGAGTAATTTCCTGCAAATCAGTTTGGAATCTTTGGAATTTGCCTTATGCATATAATTCCCTTTTTTCAACCTGTAATATTTCTTTGTTTGAAAAACTGTACTTTTATGTATATTTGTTGGGAATTACACATTCAATGTTGACTTTCTTCCTCAAAGTGTTAAATACAAAAATGTCTGATATAGCCATGTCCTTTTTAAAATTAAAAAAAATTATTATTCTTTTTTTGTAGTTTTGATTTATTTTCTTCAGAAAATGTCATATTTTAAGACATAAAAATAGTATTGCCTACTGTGTTTTTTGTTGGTGATGGAAAAGGCCTAAGCTTTGGATTTGAATGTATTGAAATCACACACTTTTTACAAAAATCAGGCACAACATTCTGACCACTTGCCACACAAAATTTTGATCCTTCTTTGGCTGCACTGACTGTCTGCAGTTCTGACTTCAGACTGCTAAATGGGCACCAAAATGTTAGTAAGATGTCCTGCCAAAAATAGGAATCACTTTTTAAATCTAAAGATCAGTCTTGTTCAAATTGTCATATTGTGTTGAATAAATGGGTATTTCATTTATTTATTTTTATTTAATTTAACAGTTACCCTATTCATATGTGTGTACGTATATCTTATGAACAAATATCAAGATTTTTTTTCATTTTAAAAGCTAAAAGGTACTATATATTATTGAACTAAATGTCCGGATTAGAATAGTAAAAGAGCCGTTTTTACGTATCCACATTAGAGGAATCCAGTCTGTTACCTAAACTTCGCGCATGTGCAGTGTCCTATATTTTCTAGCCCGTGAAGCTACAAGCCCGCTAGACAACTGTAAGCTAGCACAGATAAATTGGACAAAGAAAACCTTGTGAAGAGACTGAATGAAAAAGAGTCCAAAGTGCCGCACGGTGGAAGGAGCGATTAAAACACAAAGCTATATGTTTCATTCGATATATATGGGAGTATAAAATTAAAAGGTACGTCATTACGACGTGTTTTTTAAACTTTTTGTAAGCAGACAGGAGGGAGAAGGATTAGCCTTTCGCTAGCTGCTAGTTAGCCGATGTTGTTTTTACTTCCAGTAACAGCGTGAGGATTTACATTAGCTTCTGGTTAGCATCCTGTCATTGGGATCCGTGTAGGGCCTTTGTTTTCACCGGGTACTGCGGAGTCCAAACATCATCTTCCTGATTTAACTTGACCCATCCCTGATTTGATTGTGTTACAAGCCAGGAGTAACATAGCAAAGTGAAGCTTACAGATGGTTCGTGAGCAGATAAATTCGCTACATTTGCACTGTGAAGGCTAAAGTGAAGTTAATCTTGCTAGTGGAAACATTAGCTTGGCTTAGCCAAATATGTACCGTTTATTATATCGTGTTTTTCTCTCCGTCTAGTTATGATTATCGTTTTTGAACAACTCTTAAGCAGGGTTAAATGTGTAATAACTGAACAGTGAAGCCATGTAGATGACGATCGGAAATGACTGTTCTAACTGAAACCCGTGTTCGCTAACAGTTCTCGTTTCATCTTTTGTCACACTCGTTTTTACATCCTGAATATCGAGAATTGTGAGCTTTGTCCCGCAACTTTGGCAACAGGAGTTGAAGATAATGCAAAGATGCTAGAAAAATGTTTGTACGCTTTGCATCCTCTGTTGCATTTTTGGCGTTATTGCAAAACTCTAGCTAACGTGTTAGCCAAACAGTAGTTTCTGGTGAATTCTTGAGTTCATCAAATTGATTTCACAAGAGCGTTTTTCTTCTTGAAAACTATGTTTACCATAAGATGAATATTGCAGTTTATTTCAGTTCTCTCGTAGTGTAGGACAGATTTAATATCGTTGCAGTAATTCTGAACTTAACGTTGAACTTAATGGGGGCAATACATTTTTATGGTGTAAGTTTTTAGTTCGTTTTGATCTTGGTGGCTTTTTTCATATATATTGCTATGATTTGTTGACAATGCAGTTTTTTATACAGCATTATTTTTAATCATTTGCTATACCTAATCTTTATTTGTTTTTTTCTTTTCACTACAGGAAGATGGGACAATGAAGGACTCTACAAATACATAGAGGAAAAAACTCCATATTTTACGTCTTTCAAGAATTCAAAAGGTGATGCAAACGTTTTTCATTCATTACTCATGTTGCATGACTCAGATTTTGTAGGCAAGCTAAGGGGGAGAAGGGGACAGGGACAGCAACATACTCAAAACAAATTTTGAGTAGCAAGCCTATGCATGCTAATACATGTATTCTCAGTATGTGATCTCATTACTGTTCGGCAAATGATATTTCAAATGAACATACAAAACATGTTAGTGTTTTTTACATAATCAAAGTGTTCTACTTCACTTGGTATTGCATATTTTCTTGCATTTTAAAAAATTGCATATATGTACATTTATTTAATCAGCAAATGTAAACTTAAACATGAAATCTATAATCACTAAAAGAGCTGCTCAAGTTAAACACTAGGCATAAAGGTACCATGCTGAGATTTTCACATTACAACTTTGAGTAAAAATGCCACAATATTTCACATAATCCCTTACACAGAAATGTGCAACATGAATAAATTGTTTCAATTTAGAACACAAAAGTGACAAATATTTGGACTCTTGCAAAAATAATGAAAAATATTGATTAATTTTAACATATATAGAGGATCATTTATATAAACTGATTTTGATACGTACACTGAAGCAAAGAAACAGAATGACGACCTGCTAAATTTCTCAATAGCACCAAAGTACTTAGTGAGTATAAAATGTGTTTTAAGTTTTTAAGTGAATAATTAGCTAAGCTTTCTGCTCTGGTAGCTTCTTGTAAGCATAGGAAATGTGACGGAGCATTCTTTAAGTTAGCAGATTAGCAACACACAGTAGCAGATGAGGGAAGGTTATTTCCGCTGTACTTTTTGCTATGTATAGGTGCAGACCTAAACAAACATTAGACTGTATCGTGAATAAGTTATCACAGCAAGTATCATAAACATAAATGGCAGTGATTAGTAAAACATTTACAGTCAGATGTTTAAGAAGCTCATATTAGTGAAATGGGGCTTAAAATTCATGTGATTTTGGAGGTAATTTGAAGAGTTCGGTGTGGCATATTTAAGTTGAACTAAGTGGAATTTCATTTTCAGTTTTTCTGTGGAAGGAACCGTCAAATCTTAACTAGAACAGCAGCAATTCACACACATAACTAATTTCTTGTGTCTTCCTGGTTATTGATGTCCCGGCGTTAGAACACTTTTTTTGTTGTTTTTAGTTATCTTGTTTAGTGTGACTGTTTTTTTTTTTTTTTTTTTTTTTTTTTTTTTTTTTTTTTTTTACTTCATAGTGTTTTCTAAGCATTCTTGATCAGACTAGAAGGTATAAAATGAACCCATAAGTTTTTGGTAATTTTCTCTGGCCTGTCAAATTATGAAATGTTAGTATGCATTGAACAATTTAGCAGCAGTGAATTTGCACTGGTGTGACTGCCAGATTTTGCCTTTGTCTTTGCACAATACTTTCATCAAAACGTGTCCTGGCCTGCAAAATCTCTGAAGTCAGTAAAATGTCTGTTCAAATGTTTCTGGTCTGTTGAAGAACCAGCGTCATCTTGCAATATCAAACGTTTCACCTCAGTTGTTGATCTTGTGTGGAATGTCCAAAGATTTTCCTCAAATGTATTTTAATTCAATTTTGATTATTGTCGTGTATATGTCATTCTTTCTCTGTGTGCAAAATGTTAGCAAGTTCCTGTAAATATTCCCACCTAAATAACATGTACAAGTATTTTGAGTAACACTGCTTTTAAAGTTCAAATGGACTTTACAGAAACTAATTTTCTGCAAATAGTATTTGTTGCTAGCTTCTAGTGTTTTAATGAACACACTAAAATCATCACGTCATTGATGCTCTCTGTACGGTCAGTTTTATTATTCTTGTTTAGCCGTGACCTTTCAAATATTTACTCCGAAAATGATTTTTGCTCAGTTTAAAAACCTAATAAGGAGTTGGGCATTCACCATATCGTTATCAAGAAACGAAATGAAATTTTACTAATTTTCCTACTGTTTGTTCAGTGAAGCAAAGAAAAATGCAGGTTTGTGCAGTTTGATGAGAAATACACTTTTTTATGCCACCAGTGTCCTAGGAAGCTTATTTCAAAAATAGCATTGTTTCTGAGCAGTGCTTGTTTGTGGGACTTTGACAGTCATGGTATGTAGTCAAATTTGTCTGTAAAATTCTAAAGAGAAGTGATATTGTTTTTACCAATGTTTTTTTTTATTGTTATGATGATAAAGGACAAAATTGTCTTGCACACTGCTTGTTTATTTTTGGGAAGAAAGCCAATCATAGTGTAAGTTAGCTGTGATTGTGATTTGATTCATTTTGTTACACTTTTAGGAAGATTATTGTAATGCCTCAGAAATATTTGGCTATTCTGTGTGATTTACATTTTAAAATCATTTTAAATGGTTTTGTTGCCAAATTTAACCAGAAAATCAGAAGTTGCCATAAACAATGTTTCCAACAAAGAAGTTGAGATAGACTGACAATAACTAAACTACACTTAGTCGACTTTAACTTTGTGTCTATAAGTGACAAAAGCAGAATTACTATGTGTGTGATTTACTATAATTTAGAAATTTGTATTTTGGCTTTCAACAATCAAAATATATGTGGCATTTTTACAGAAGATGCATCTTATTTAGGTTTTGTTTATGTTTTAAGCCATTTATTACCACAATAACTTTCCAATCAAATGTGACTTGTTAAATACTTTTAATTCAAGTTAGTGAGTATTTTGCCAGGCATTTTCCACTAATATTTGAAAATGTTGAAACCATAGCTGATGGTAAGTTTTCCAGAAATAACATTTGTGTTTTCTTTTTACTTGAAACTGTCAGAGCTTTAAGGACGTCAGTGAGTGGTACATCCGAGCCAGTGATGTCACGGGTTCCCACCCCTCCTCCTCCTGGGGAGATGTCAAGTGGACCTGTGGCAGAGAGCTGGTGTTACACACAGGTGCAAGAATAAATTCATTTATTTAATTATCTCTTTTGGACATCATGTTGATGAGAATGATGAGAAATAATGTAGTCCTATTTTGAAACTCATATATTTAGGTTTAAAATTGGATATTTATCTTAAATTGTCCTTAAACTTTATCAGAAATCGTAGGAAATTAATTTCATTATATTGTAGAAGATAGAGGACAAACCAACATGCCATAATGAATTTTTGAAGTTATTGACTTTGAATCTGTTTGGATTGATTGGACAATACATTTTTCTATTGAAACTGGATCTGTCAGTAAAATGAAGCAATTGTTTGAATTGATTAACTTCCAACCCATAATATTTGATAAAATCAAGTTATATTTGTGCTTTAAATAATAAAAAATAATCTAATTTTCTTGATTTTTTTTTAACATTGGTTTTCAGGTCAAAGTAGTGAAGTTTTCCTACATGTGGACCATAAACAACTTTAGTTTTTGCAGAGAAGAAATGGGAGAGGTGTTGAAGAGTTCAACCTTCTCTTCTGGTCCTAATGACAAAATGAAATGGTTAGTATGAAAGTATTTTACTCTAAATTTTAGTCTAAAGTAAAAAGGTTATTGCAACTCATATTCATGCATAATCTAATCTTCATTACTTTAATCTGTGCCAGGTGTCTGAGAGTTAATCCAAAGGGACTTGATGATGAAAGCAAAGATTATCTATCACTGTATTTACTTCTTGTTAGTTGTCCAAAAAGTGAAGTCAGAGCAAAGTTTAAGTTTTCTTTGTTGAATGCTAAAAGAGAGGAAACAAAAGCAATGGGTAAGTAGCAGCAATTACTAATATTTTCATACAAACCTCACATTTATTTTTGTTGTTAATTAAGATGCAGATTTGAAGAATGTTATAAAACTTGACATTATGTTTCTATTTCTAGAGAGCCAAAGAGCGTATAGGTTTGTCCAAGGCAAAGACTGGGGCTTCAAAAAATTTATAAGGAGAGATTTCCTCCTTGATGAAGCTAATGGTCTCTTACCTGATGACAAGCTCACACTTTTCTGTGAGGTAAATGTGATTCTAATTGTTTTTTGTTGTTTTCTTTTCAATAAATGGTATATTAAATTGTTTTCTGTAGTGACTTTAAATCCATTTAAACAAAGCCGCATGTCAATAATTACTAAATGTGACCAAACTATTTTCTTGTTCTGTTTTGTTTATCTTTACAAATAATTAAGGGGATTTGCTCTTGTTTTTTTCCTGGTTAAATTTCTTCATAGTGTTAGAAATGTGTTGATTTTTACATCTCGTGCCTAGCCTTTTCAATGGGAAGAGTAGCAGAATTATGTCATGGCTGGTTTACTTCTGAGAAATGCTGAATTATGGCTCACAGTTTAAATTTGCATTAAATGACATTTCAACAGAGTCAAATGTTCCTCACATCTTACATTTAAATTGATGCTTGTTTTCAAAATAATTAAATTCAGAATGTCAAGAAGAGTGAGTATGTTGGAAAATGTTCTTTCTAGGGACAAGCTAAATGAGGTGTCAGTGCAGCCGCTTTAATATTGCCATGATAGGTGAAAAAAATGCCACTTTCTATAAAGAGAGTAAGACTTTTGTCATAAATTATATGTACACTGCTTTGCAAAGGTATCCCTACATCTCAAACCTTTTCACTTTTTGTCATGTTACAACCACAAACTGCAATATCTTTTCAATTGATAGATCACTACAAAGTGTGTGGAATAAAATCTAAAAGGTGCGGCATGCTTTTTATTACTCAACCTCTTTTACTCTGAGATAAAATCCTGTTTTTCATATTGTGCCAAATATATACATGTACTATATTACTTTACAGTTAATTATGTGTTTAACCTAAAATCACACATATTCTGCCATATTGTCTTCAACGTTTCTTTTTTTTTTGGTTTTGTTTCTATTTAATTTCTTAAAATTGTTAGTGATGTAATAAAGTGATGTCTGGACCACTGCAAGAGTAAAGGCAGCATAGCTGCAGCTTTACTCCTAAATATACACAGTGGGAGAACATCCTTTGATCAGATGAGACCAAAATCAAACTTTCTAGCTTATATTCAAAATGTTGCCACGATTACACATCATGGTGACTTCACAACGCTGTGTGGGGATCTGCTTCCTCCACAGAAACAAGAAAGAATAACTTAAACGCATCTAGTCCAACACACCTAAATCAAATGGCTAAACTTAAGAGTCCTATCAACAATTGATTATTTAAATCTGATGTGTTTTAAGCAAAGGTACAGCTCAGAAGTGCAGGGCACTGTCCCTTGAGAATTGCAGTTTAATACTTGAGATTTAGATTAAAGCTTTTTCATATTGTTCTACAATAAACTGTATCAGCGAGGTTAAATTAAAAAGCTCGTCATAGTGTAGATTTTTATTGGTAAGAAGTTTCGAAAACCCTGTCTTCTTATGCATAATTATGACAATTATGCATAACTTGGTGTGAATTATTACATAAAATATAAATAAATACTCTGGAGCTTATTTGTAAATGAACAAAATGTGATTAAGTAAAAGAGACATCAGTACTTTTGTATAGAGTTGTAAGAAGTTGACTAATTTTTTGTTCTAAGATGCTCTTGTTTCTTAATCTATTGTTGAATTTAGTCTTTTTTTTTTTCCTGTTATGTATGTACAGGTAAGTGTCGTCCAGGACTCTGTCAACATTTCGGGTCAGTCTAACATGAACATGCTGAAAGTACCAGAATGTCAGCTGTCTGATGACCTTGGGAACCTGTGGGAGTGTTCACGCTTCACAGACTGCAGCCTCTATGTGGGAGGCCAAGAGTTCAAAGCCCACAAATCCATCCTTGCAGGTAAGACATTTTCATCCCCCATCAGAACTGGCACGCAACATTCAGGAGCGCAGCTCACAAGAGGCACTTAAAAAAAAAGATACATCAATGCTTCTTGTGAATGACCTCTCATAGAGAGCCATAAGCACCTGAGAGGCTAAGGAGGCTCAGTGTGCTGGACTTGATGTGTTGTGGCCCAGTTCTGCAGTGGTTGCTAATCCACAACTTCACTCCTGCTTGGCTCTGCTTGACCCAGATGACTGGAGGATCCAGGAGATTGAGAGGCTGGCTCTATGCGCTTATCTCGATTAGACATGGTGGCTGGTGAAGTGTTCAAGGAAAAAAATGCTTACAACGTGACTATTATGGGAATTGTGCTGCAGTTTTGTTTTTTTTGGAGCTCTGAACGTTAAATGTTGATTTTCTCTGCGCATTGGACACGGGCTTTAATCCAGAGTGACTAACAAGTGAGCAACAGCATTTGAGTTTTAGTACAGGAGGAAACTGGCTTGAGGTATTACCTACCGAGTCTGTTCAAAGGAGAAAAGATGAGTGAAAATGTTTAAAGATGTGCGAAATAGGCATGCAATATTGTTGGAGTAAAAAGAGAAACCTCTAAGTGCACTGAAGCATTGACTAATCCTTTTTGCATGCAAGTTTATTCATCCATTTCTGTATTTACTTTAACAGCGAGGTCTCCAGTCTTTAATGCAATGTTCGAACACGAAATGGAAGAAAGTAAAAAGGTAAGAGCACCAACTTACTTCTGTCCCATGTCCTCAATTCACAAATTGTTTCCTGATTGCTAACATGCTGTAGCCATGATAGCAATCAAGAAGATGTTTCCTACCAAATGGGATAAGAATTTGCTCTACAGAGCCTCTTTTCACACTTTTTAGAATTTCTTGTGTTTTGCCTAGTTCCCTTTGTTTTTTTGTGCAGTGTATTTAGCTCTTAACTTTGAGTGGGCCATTTGTTTTTCTGTCAGAATTTTGTGCTCATGTTGTTTAGGTTTCTGCCACTAATAATGCTCTTCATGTGAGCCCAAAACATCCAGGTTTGGTCTTATCTGATTCGAACACCTTATTTTATGCATTTTCTGTCTTCCCTATGTGATTTTTAACTGTTTTTTTTTTTTTTAGATATTTAAAAAAAAATTCCACTACTAACAAACATGTATCAACTTTGTTGTTCAGATTGTGAAAAAAAAAAAATGAAGGGTGTAAAAAGTTTTGCAAAGCACTGTAATCCATGATGTCATAATTTTATGTGTAGTAAATTAACATTTTGTATGATCTGCAGAATCGAGTCGACATCAGTGATGTGGATCCAGATGTCTTTAGGGAAATGATGGGCTTCATTTATACAGGGAAGGCGCCAAACTTGGAAAAAATGGCAGACAATTTGCTGGCAGCTGCTGATAAAGTAAGTACCTGTGGAAAGTTAGCTTTGTCAGCTCTATTTGTATCTGATCATTATCTTCCTTTAACTTTTTCTTAATTGGAATCCCTAATATGGCCAATCCTCACAATTTCTAGATGATTATCAATTAATAATCTGAAAACATACGGTAATTATATATGAATGATGTATTTTTATTTTCACAAAGAATGCTTGTGCAGCTTCTCAGTTACCCAGGAAGTGGGTGACTGAAAATCTAAGTGTTTAAACAGAAGGAAACAGGATGACTGGTTGCTTGAAAACATTTCACCTCTTATTCTAAAGACTTCTTTGTCAGGATTCTACTTAAGACAAAATAGCTAGTTTAAATTAAATCTTTACTAATTGAACAGTCCATTTTGCATTTTATAGCCCTGAGCACAATTATGAACTCTCATATGCTCCACTAGAAATGTAAAACAGGGTAGAATATCCCATTGGATTTACTGACAACTGCTGAGATTATCACTCTAATTCAATGGGTCAACACCTACTAAATATGGATTTGACCCTGGAATGCATATCGCACATTTTCGCATCCCTGCTGAAGATCCTAAAAATAAATGTTTACATATTTTTTTATAGCAGGATAATATAACAATAAAAAATTATTTCATGTGGAAAATATCAACTTCTCAGATTCACCAGTAAGATGATGCATAGTGTTGTCCTGTTAAATTTTTACATGGTTGTGTTCATGAGCATTCAGAAAAGGGGATTTTTGAAAAAGTGCCCTTGGGAAGTGTGTTTTGCAAGTTATTCATAGCCCACGCCAGGAAAACACCTAACCCCACGGACGAATTTATTAAAAGTTAGTTTAAATTTTAGAAATGGTTCAGTTATAAAAACTTCAAATTAAAGATCACATTTTTCTAAAACTTTTAATTAGAAATTATTTCACTACAGTTAGGAATTTTTATAATTCCATCCACCAGGAGTTGTCAGAACGTGTGGTAGGCCATGAAATAAGCAAGTTGACAGGAAAGTCATCCTTTTAGTATATTAAATTGTGATATTTGTGTTGTAGCAAATTCTTAGATTCAATTTAACGTGATATTTGTAAAATCAAAAATGTGTCTGATTGTCAACTTCTGAAACTTTTTGCTGTACTGTATACTCAGAGGAACTCCCTGGAGCAGCATCTGAAAGTCACGTCTAGTTGGAAGAACCATTAGTCTCTCAGAAACTAATACAGCAATGCTAAAGATGCATTTACATCAATTTCATGGACTTTAATCTGGGCATTTTAAATACGTAAGAACTCAAGCTGCAGAGTATCTGAGGTTTAATGTGTTGGATAGGAAGAAAAATGACTATCACCTTTGAGAGCTTGAAGTTGTTTTTGTTTAAAAATGTCTTACCAAGTTAAATTAGTTCTAATAGATGATTTTATTCTGAAATTTTGCATGTTCCCTGTTGGAAATAAGGTAAAATACATAATATCTTCTATTCCCCTATAAAAATTGCACACTCTTGATTATTTTAACCATGAGACATTCTTTCTATCTTAACCCTCTGCTCAAAGCATTGCATTATTAAATGTTATTGACATGTTTTTGTAGCACAGGCACCTCTTGTGTCATATTAAATGTTATTGACATGATTTGTTGCTGCCTGATTAGTTTTGATGATGCTGCGTTTTTGTGGACACAGCTCTTTGAGAACTCTTGAGGTCGGCGCCTCTTCCTTCATCTCTTGTCAGTTTCATTGTAACAGAGACAGGAAACGCAGGGGAAATGCAGCACATTTGTGAGACGTTACACGTGTAACAACATGTGGAGCCGATGGGCCAAATACAACTAGTGGTTGCAAGCACATGGTGTACAGGCAACATGTGATTTAGCTCAATCCATCCGGAACATTTGTATATTGATGGAAAGGTGTGTTCCTGGATACAATAAAAAAAAAGTTTTAGACTTCTTTGAATTTATAACTGTGGCTGATG
Source organism: Poeciliopsis prolifica (assembly GCF_027474105.1). NCBI lineage: Eukaryota > Metazoa > Chordata > Actinopteri > Cyprinodontiformes > Poeciliidae > Poeciliopsis > Poeciliopsis prolifica. The sequence continues at coordinate 16,521,524 of NW_026562382.1, forward strand.
GAAAGGCAGAACCAGACACTTCATTAATAAAAGATTCAGTTTTTTAATAATATTAGGAGTATAATCAAGCTTTTTGTAATGATCGTGGGTTTACTGCACACATTTTAACTGAAAACAGAGTCTAAAATAATAAAATCTCTAAACCAAATGAATGTACTTCCTAACCTTTTAATCACGGCTGTGTTCCCTCTCTTGCCCCCATTCCAGTATGCTCTGGAGCGTTTAAAGGTCATGTGTGAGGAGGCCTTGTGCAACAGCCTTTCAGTGGAGAATGTGGCCGACACCCTCATCTTGGCTGACTTGCACAGTGCCGAGCAACTCAAAGCACAAGCCATAGATTTTATCAACAGGCAAGTATTGCAAAAAAAAAAAAAAAGGCAAAGTGATAAATTCCTGCTGCCATTTCTGTTTACCAGCCCTGAATGCTTACCTTTTTATCTCCTTGCCATAGGTGCAGTGTCCTGAGACAGCTGGGCTGTAAAGATGGAAAGAACTGGAATAGCAAGTATGTAATTAGCTGATATATGTGACACAAGATTAATAACACGCTCTTATCTCTTTCCCCTACCAGATGCATTAGAATTCATTGTTTTAGCTTAGGCAGACAGAGTGCTGTTTGCCTTTTCAGTTTGAAGCCGCTTATCTTTGGATCCAAGTTATTAATAGACTCATACTTGGATAAACCCCACAAAAAGGAATATTTGTTTTATTTTTTAAAGAAAGGAAGCAAGTTTTTCTTTTCGATGATGTAGTGCAGTGCTTCAGGACACCTTGAAATGAGAAACTTTATTTTGGTTGTTTTATGCATGCAGTGGTGGATCCTGGATCGAGCAGAATTTTATGGCTCTTTTTCTTTTGCTGGTTTTTATAAAGCTGCAAGTTGCTGAGGTGACATCCCACCGATCGACAAATCAGTCTTTATGAAGAGGATTTTACTTTTTTAAAACAAAGATGACATTTAAGGTTTATTTGGCACTTTTAAACAATGTTATCAATTAGCGGAACTAACATTAATGATGGATTCATTAGAGAATTTAGAGCACTTACCTGAAATTTGAAAAGGCAGGCAATATTTCTAAATTTCTTTCTTTCTAAAAGCAGGTTAAGTTCAGAATTCACATTATCTGCCTCAAGGCTGAAACAGTCGATATTTTGTTTTTGTTTTGGTGCATCTCTTAGAATTAATTATCTTTTTATCTTTGTGAAAAAAAAAATACTTCTGGTCCTTTTCTGGATGAAGATGCAGCTGCTGAGTCAGAGCTCTCCTGCATTACAATCTCATTTATGTTTATTGCTTTTTAATGTGCTGATCATGGCGTCTTGGTGTTAACTTCACTTTGCCTGTGCTTACAGTCACGCCACAGACATAATGGAAACCGCAGGCTGGAAGTCAATGATCCAGTCCCATCCTCACTTGGTAGCTGAAGCCTTCCGTGCCCTGGCTTCCGCACAGTGCCCACCCTTTGGTCTTCCGAGGAAGCGCCTAAAACAGTCCTGACTGCCCGACTTTGCTCCTGGACTATAAAGAAGGATGTGAAGCATGGGGTTTTTACAAAGACAAGGACTAGTGAGTGTGCCACTCTTTTATTTCCACCAAAACTGAACACACTTGAATAAAGAGAAGTGGAGCTTTCTGACCAGAGACGTGGGGGGGAGGCTGGCACATGGAAGTTTGACATCTGTGGATTGGAAAACAATTGATTCAATCGATGTTGCTTGCTTTGCTGCCCCGGCTGAACTCTGTTTAGTGCGGACAGCAAGCCAAGTTCTCTTCTACATTTTTTTTCCTGTAATTTTCAAAATGGCCTTAATATATCTGCCATTGCTCTGGAGCTGCTCAAGAGCACTTCGTCTATTTTACTCCGTGCCTGCCTTGTCACAGAGACCAGGCCTCCTCCAGGTTGCACTAGTTCCCATGTATAGTCATTTTGATATGGAGTTCTATAGGAACGTAACAAAGGTTTAACTAAATGGGAAATATTATATATTTGTAATGTTTAGCCCGTTTTGTGACTAGACATTAAAAAGCATGAACACTCAGTGCAAGGTCAGTTCTTTACACTTTTTGAAAATATGCGTATGCCCCATATTGATGGCACCATTTCTATGTAAATGACAATTGAACCATCTTTAGAAGACCAATGTACAAGAAAGTGTGTTCTATTGTGTATTTGTCAGGGGGAGGGGGGTAGTAATCTGCTATTTGAAGGCAAGTGTCAATCCATGTAAGATGGAAAAGTGTCTGTTTGGCCCAAATATACGAAAACATTGGAAGTTTATGGAAATATGTTCTCCGTCTCCCATTCAAATTACATATTCCAGATCATACATCTGTGAACTCTTACTAAATGAAAAAAAAAAAAAATGAAAATTTGTTCCTTTTTAGTATTGCCAACTTTCAAATATATATGCTCAGTATATTGTGGTGAACTAAAAGTGGAGAGACTAATGCATGGTTGTTTTATTGTCAAAAGAAAGTGTCAAAAGTTCCAGTTTTGCTTTTAACAGCTTATTTTCTGCAATTATTCGACATCTGTGCAGAAGTACATGAATTGAGTAAAAGGTTCCTCTAACATGCTTGGATATCTGTAGGATGCTGAGCATCACTTCTACTGGCGATGTTATTCTGTGTTTCAATAGGGGGGGTATTGTCATGGTTATTCAGTCCGTCTTGTATGTAGTGTGGTGTGACAGACACTTCGGAGGATTTTGTAAAGTGAGAGTAGCATCATTCTTCGATGATATTACTCGTCAATCAGCGTCACGTTGAAAACTTTGGAAAAAATTATGAAGTTGTTGTCTGCAAGAATGCCTGCATTAACCCATTAAAACATTTTCCAGCAGTCTGAAGTGACTCGGCTTCATTACTGTTTTTTTTTCTGGACTTAATTCAATGTTAGTCTCTGTTTTAGCACAGATCTCAGCTTATGGAAGAGTGATGATCATCCACGGTTTCTTTTTCCAGTTTTGTTAATGGATGTGGATGTTATATTGTGGTGATTGCTTTTTCTATTTTTTTTTTTTTTTGCTGCATGTCTTTTTCAATTATAATTACAAAACCGCTTAACCGGCCTAATCAAAAGGAAATGCTCAGAGACTGCACTGTTAAAGCCCCATTGTAAATGTTAACAACCTCCCCACCCGCACACCACCTTTAAAAAAAAAAAAACACATAAAAGACTTTTTCCCTCTTGTTTTATGTGAATGCGAGGCCCCAGCTCTAATTAAAGTGGATGTGCGGCCGCTCTTTCCTGCTAGAAGAGACGTCTTCATCAGCGGCTTGCTGATCCACGTCCGCCCCTCTCAGCACAGATCCTTCGAAAAGGCCTGATACCATCTCAGCTTCGGGATGCCTCTCCAACCTTTTATCTTTCTCCTTCGCTTTTCTTCACTAACTGCAGTGCTTGAAAGAGAAGCCTGCAGTTGTGCTGTCAAAATTGAAAAATTCTGCTGTCATTTAGATGGTAGCAAATATGCACTGGATGATGCCACGGCAAGAGAAACCTAAAGGGATCTTTCAGTATTTCTAAAGTGCTGAACCTACCTGCTGTTGATCATTTTTCATGTATTTCACTAAATTAGAATGTTACTCAAGTAAATTTAGTTCAGTAATTTAATTCAAGGTAAGGATTTAATGTTGATTTTAATGCTTTATGTTTGCTGCTGATTAAAACCCAAAATAAAGTAACGGTTCTATATTTTATTATGGCAATATAGAAAATTACTTTTAATTCTAAAATGTTCACATTTGAAGCTCTTGTTTTTGGACCATGGAAATTCTTGGCTTTATGATCTTTTCCACGCTAGTATTATTGCAATTGGTTATGCATTTTTTTCTATCACACATTGCACATGCAACTGACCACCAGCTTCTTTACCTGTGACCTTTTGTGACTTACCCTGTTTGTGGGGAGTGTTGGATACTGACCACTGGACAACCATCAAGTTAACATTCTTTCCACTGAAAGAAAGGTTGGCTATATTTGTTTTTTTCATTTTCATTTGCTGGACATATTTTACATTTTTTGTTGAAATGCACATGTATGAATCCGAATCTGTTGGTTATCCTGGCTGAAGGTAATGGCTAATTTAAGGATAGCCAGAACCATCTGAGTTTCAAAACAACTCAAATGTAGCTTTGGGGCTCTGGTGGCCTTTATTTGTTAGTAGCTGGACTGGAAGAAGGGTGGAGTAAGATGGGGAACCAATGCAGCAAATGGCCTGAAGCAGGAAATCAGAACTGGGTTTGTAACTTCTCCATATTGTCACTTACTCCTGATTTGTGCAGTTTTTGGTATGTGGTACTTGGAGATTGGAGGCAGTGCATCTTCATTGTTCTTCCTGAGTGAAACACATCCCAGTGAAAAAAGTTCAGTGAGTATGTAGAGTGTAAATAGCAATAAATCGCTGCAATATTTTTTCATTTTCCACCGCTATATTTTTGTCATATGTTTATGCTCACGTCAAATGTTTTCTGTTCCATTCCAGGTCTTCGTTTCACACAGAGGTCATTGCCTCAGTTGCTTTATTTACCTTGCTAAATGTATGAGCTACTTTGTGCTGTGAACCCAGTTCATTTAGCCTCCTGGAAAAAACAAACAAACAAACAAAAAAAAACTCCCAACTTTAAATAACAGTCATACTTCCTTTTTATTATTATTTTTTATACATTGTTTGGCCCACACTATATTTCCTTTCTCACTATGGCTTTAGGCACTGAAAATCTATTTTAGAACTGGCAATGGCATGGTGTAATGTTCAGTTACTTTTTGTGGTTTAGAACAAACTTTGCAATTGATGTCAATACATTTCCACGTGTTACTGGTATTTAAATGAAGCTATAAATTATGTAAACTAATTTTATGGTCTTATAAGTGTGCAGTCTAAACGCCAATACTAAGAGAGGTGAAGCATGAAAATAGAAATACATATCAGCATGGTTTTAAGGGATTTGGATGAGTGCAGCGGGGGAGCCTGGTGTGACTTGATGCTGAAGGAGTAGGTGCCTCATCCTGATCAGATAAGAGTAATGGAAGCGAATGAAAAGACCCCTGTCCCTGATGGCCACAGCAAAATGGATGTGCTCCCTGAGGTGTACCTCTGGTATCATCCACGCCTGTGGACACAGATTTATTGCCCATTAAAAAGCTACACCGAAATGTACCTCTTAAAAATGGTGTGTTTATCCTGTTGAGAAGGCCTTTCAGGAATGAAACGAGACAACTCTGAGCGCCAATAGACCGTGGAGACTCAGCGTGACAAGATGCTGGGGAGCCAATTTCTTATAAGGTTTAATGCCATAAAGATTTAAAGTGATCTTCAACCATTAAATGTTAACAAAATGAATTTCCTGTGAAAATGAACATGTGCAATCACGGATATTTTTTTCCCTATTTTACAGGAGTAGATTTTAAGCAAGTTTACCCAAGCAGGTAACCAAAACAGGAACACTGTAAAACACAGAAATGGGGAAATAAAACGATATGTAACAGTTGACAATAATTTAAACATTTATGTACATGATAATCATGATAAAACACCAGAAATGAGGAGGGGTACACATTGTGAAATATCCTTAAGGAAAAATGTAAATAAACTGACATCATTTACTTTGAAGCCATAATTAAACACGTCTGGTTGTAATTACAAGTAGTACACAGCATCGACACGAGGAGTAAAACTAAAAATATCATTTCACTGTAGATTGACTGATTTATCATACACCTCACCAACAAGGTGACAGGATCATTTACAGATGATGGGACCATGAAGTAGCATCGGCTGAAATAATTGCAGTGTCATCTGTGGCACATGCCCTAACCTAAAACCCAGGATGTGTGCAAGCAATGCAATCTACGGCTTTCCGTGTGATGGTGCGTTTCAACAAAACCTTTTAAAACTGTCTGGGTGATTGCAATGTCAAAGCACATTACACCGTGTACTGCTAAACTGCTTCTTTTCCACTTTAAGTCTGCTAGATTAAGCTTCCTGTACATTTGGGAAAAAGCCAGGATTTTTTTTTCCAAATACATTCCCACTTCTTGAAATCGCAGACAAGGTTTTTTTTTTGTGTGTTTTTTTTTCCAACTTCTGCTCATTTTCTTTCCTTTTTCAGTCTCTCTCCTCTTGGTGAATAGAAATTCCCAGGCTAATTAAAGCCTATTAAAGACAGGTAATGTCAGGGCTGGTAGCAGGACCATGACAAAGTGCTGATAATTGTCTGCCAGACTCACTAAATCCACCTGTCCTGCAATTATTGCATCCCTCTCCCCTTCTCTCCTGACACATTAATCCACTGCATGGCTCGCTCGGCAGGCTGCTGCCTCAAAGTGCATCCTGCAAACACAGATGTTGGATTTCAGACCGGTTTAGCACACACATGCCTTGGGATAATTGCGGCAATCAACACAGGAGAACTGAAATACATAATAGTGCCTGGCAAAAGTATTTATACCCCTTGGAGTTCTCCACATTTTCCCACATTGTAAAGACAAATATTTGTGTATTTTATAGAGATTTTAAGTGAAGTAGCATCTTAAAAAAGCAGTGCATAACTAACGAAGGAAAGAAACTGTACTTTGTTTTTGTTTTCAAAACGAATTCTCAAAAGTACTGTCTGCATCTATATTTAGTTTCCTTTACTCTAACACTGACAAAAATCCAGTGCAACCGATTTGCTTCAGATGTTACATAAACAGTAGGATAGACCAGTGGTAACATAGCAACTGATTTCAGAGATCCACAGCTCAGGAGCAAGAATATGTTAAAAGCACTATTAAAATTAGTATTAGTTAGGCTGAACACTGGTGCAGCTGTGTGTGGGTTTTGCATGGATACTCTGGGTTCCTCCTGCAGTCTAAAACTATGCATATAAGGTTATTTGTTTGCTCTAAATTGCCCTCAGAAGTGAATGACCCAGAAGTGAATGACCCATGTGGTTTTTTAAACCACATGGAGGAAAAGGATTTGTTATTATTATTATTAGCTGTGTACGTCACAAATTTGGCCTTTATAGATGAGCAATTAGAAGAAAGACATTTTTTAACTAAAACCTTAAGGGGTTTTATGCACAGTTTGACATAAGCTCTTTAGGATTTACAACAAAAAATATACTGTGGTCTACATGCACAATGTCATCTTGACATAAACCTAAATTACTATTAAACAAGGTGGTGGCAGCATCATGCTGTGGAGAGGCTGCTCAGACTTGATGGAAAGATGGATGGAGAGAAATATTGGGCAATGCTGAAAAAAACACGAGGCTCGGGTGGAGGTTCAGTAGGACAAGTGCCGTAAACATATAATCAGATCTGGAGTAAAATCACAGCATATTCATGTGTTAGAAATTCTCAGGCAAGGTCCAGAAATGCTCTAAGCACAGAAAGAAATAATTCTTGATTTGCAAAGCTAGTAGACACTCCAAAAGTCCTGCAGCTGCTACTGCAATGAAAGAAGGTTCTACAAGGAATTGATCCAAGGCAGCTGAATGTGGAAAACTTCAAGCAGTATGAGAATGTTTGCAGGGCATTATATGCACTATAAACCTCCAGAAATCTGTAAATTGATCTGTGTATTTTGTCATGTGTACACTGGAATAGGCTTAATTAGTCATTTTGATCATATTAATACATATGTAAGAAATTTAACAAAAGATGTTCCTAAATATTAATAATTATTCAAATCTTTGAGACACTTATTGGATAATTTTGAAGTAAAACACTATCCTTTTTGACTTTTCCAAATGCACAAATAGATATCCGCTCTAGTTCAAAGTCAAACTTTGAATCCATTCTCTGTTTTTGTAATACCATATCCTGACATGAACATTTCATTAATGTATGCCTTTTTAAATGCCAGAGTTTTTTTTAAAGAGAATTTTAAGATGCATCAAAATCTTGTCTCGTATGTTAAATGACTATCTCAATTAGGTGACAGTTTTTGGCTCCAGCACTGCCAGATTCCAGGTTTGCACTTTTAATTGGTGCAACATTTTGCCCATGGTCTAGCCTTGAAGAAAACATCTGGACAACACACTAATTACATCAGCGAACATGTGCTGTTGTGGGGAGGATTTATGCAGGGTTGGGAGCTAGCACTGCCTTTTACTTTGTCAAACCCTTAAAACCAAGTCTCAAAGGACCAAACTGTCTGTTATTTTTTTTTTTTTTTTTTTACTGGATACAACTGCTATATTTACAGAGGTTTTTTTCAAATATTTGAAGTGTGTTTGTCCTCATCGAGTTGACTTTCTTTCAGCAGACTCGGGTGTTTTGTGGACTGAAACCTTAGAGTTTGACATTTACATCGGTTGGAGATGTAACCAAAGGCTGCTGCACGCCAAGAGCTAGGTCATCCTGTGGAGGAGTAAGGTGTGTCGCTGTGGTAGTTGTAGTCAGGGCATACCTTCTGCACCAGTTTATAGTCCACACTATAAAAGGCAATGTAGATGCATATGACTTTGAACGGTTTTGAGCACAGCCATGACACGTGGCTCTGCGTGTGCTCCTGATAGCACACCTTGGACGGATCAAAGCCACACAGGGCGGTCTTCTTGTTGCGGTCCGTCTTCTCGTATTCAATGCGACAGTTGAAGGACTTGGTGTCTTTGGTCTCCAGTGTTGACTGCTGGGCGATCTCGAACTCCACGACTTTGGAAGGTGGCACCAGGCTCACGGAGACATTCCCCATTCCGGTGGAGTTGTGGCGGAAGTAAACGCTAAATGTGCCATTCCCGTGGTCCACGATCTTTCCTGTGATCAGTAGGTTGAGCTTGACTGTCTTGATGTTTGAGTGGAAGTCCCCCCACCCAAACATCTTTTTGAATTTGCCAGTCTTCACGATGGGTCTGCGTTTAGTTCTGGCCTGTGCACCCTGAACATCTGTCTGGTTAGATAACCAGTCCCAAAAGTCCTCCATGTTCTGTAAATGTGTCATTTCCCTCATGTTGCTCTTGAGCTCAGGGGAGCCCTTGGCAAACAAACGCAGGGGGTTGAGAATCCGTGATCTCACCCCCGTGGGAGAAATCTTCTGTTCGCTATCACTGTCCCTCCACTCGATGAGTTCTGTGGCGCCTCCATGCACTTTCCTGCATGCGACCTTTACAGAACACAAAGGAGAGGTAGAAAGAAAAAACAATTTTAAGTGAGATAAAAAACACTTCTAAGCATAACTTTACAACAGTTTGTTACAGATTTAGATGAAGGAATAATCAACAATCTGCCCATATAATCCAGACTCAGTTTTCTCATTAAATGTTACAATTTTCAAGTGCTAAAAAAAGGTTTTCCTTGGATTCTATATTAAATACAGATCTTAGTACTGCATGGCGACCCCTGACTTATATTTTTGAGAAAATATAAGCTGAAATTTTCTCAAAAAATTTCAGCTTATATCTTTAACCCAAACTGATTATTATAAGTAGGTTATTTAAAACTGATTATTTAACTGTAGGTTAAACTGCAGTGATATGTCACTATAGTATCAGTCTCTGACATTGGTTTGATGAAGGTAACCAGAATTGTCACTTTCAGCTGCCAAATATTCAACATTTCAATGAGATCAAGGTCTAAGCTATTTAAGGGCTTTTTTAAAATATATATATTTCTAAATATATTGAAGCCAATCTGTTGTGGATTTAATAATATAATTTTGGTCATTCTCATGTTGAAGAGTTCAGATTAATTTTTTCCCCCTGACACTCGGGTACCCGGAGGGTCTTTTCTGGTAACAATATAAGTCAGATTTCAACTCATTTGTAAAAAGAACATTATTCTAGAAGTCTTGGTGTTTCTGGCAAACTTTAGTCTGGCCTTAATGTTTGTCTTTTTTGAGCAAATATTTTCTCCTTGCCTAACAGTTGAAGGTATAAAATCTCTTTTGATTTGCATGTACTTTCATACAAACAGTTCCAAGGTGCTGATGTAGGTCCTGAGATGATTTTTTTGGACATTTCTTGTTGCGTCTTGTGGTGTGCTTCTGAGATGAGGAGACATGTTTTCAGCTCCTTTGAATATGTTTCAATTGTGAGAATAAATTTGAGACATGGAACATTTTCCTTTCTAAAAACATGCTTTTTTATCACATTTCCCCCTAAAATGCAACACTTTATGTTGTTCACGTATTTTGAATTTCAGGTATTAAACCTTTTACATATAGCAAAAACAGCAAAAACTGTAGGGAGTCCAATTATATTCAAATAACAGTAGTAACCATTCATTTTAATTTATTTTATAATTTGCCTATTTGTTTGAGGGGACTGGAATTCACTCATGTTGAATTTTCTCAAAAAAAGACCTATGTCTATATAAATGTGTTTTATATCCTGAGCCTTTGAGTCAAGATGATTGAAGTTAGCCAGAAATTTGAATCTCTCACTAATGTCCGACACTAAAACCCTCCTTTGTAGCAGCTTCACAACATACACCAAGCATTGTGCTAATCCAGACACTGCGATGGGCTGCGATCCCTCCTTGCATCGCTCCAACCCTGTTTTTGCTTCGGGAGTGATTTCTGGTCCACTTCAGATAAAGCTGCAGTAATTCACAGCAATAGGCTTAGCTAGTTTTATTAGTAATTAGTAGTGCTCTCTCTCCCCAGGCCCTGTTACAGGGATCACTGAGAGAAGCAGATGTTGAGAGCACACGGCAGCGGCTGTTTGAATCATCACTGAAGACGCTGTGCACTACTCCCAGACTAATTATAATTTTGCTGTAAGCCTAACTGAAACACATGTGTACAAAGCTAACAAAGTAGGTCGTCTGGTTCAATTTGTTTTGTCGCAGTCACATTACAAACCTCTCCATCTGACACGTAATAGGGCTGCATGTTTTATAATTACAGCTTCTTTTAAATGCTCCTAATATCCCACACTGTGGTGGCACCTTAACGCCTAAAGGGGAGGAAAACGACTTGGCTATTTGGGTATGGAATGTGAAATCAATATGTCTGCTAGAGACAGTGAGGCTGGCCAATCCATCAGCCTGCACAATGCTTAATTAAGACAGTTGCTCCCTGTAAACACGGATGAATGAGGCAACTCTGTAATAATGTTCCTCTGTGTAGTTCGCGACAGCCACAGCCGTTTAATCGACCAGCCACCAGTGGCAACATTCCCAGTGGATGCTCCTCTTTCAGTAATACCTCAAGTGAGTTCTGTAGTTAATTTGATTGGACTCTAACGACACCAAAATAAAATCTGTGTTCTCCCAACAGGAACGTTTCCTCATCCCTGCAAACAAACGGAGAGGTGACTCTCGTTTCCGCCAACAACCTCAAACTGTTTTATCCATTACATAGTAAGCGTCATGCTGCGCTGCTCCAGAGGTGAAATGAAATTGTCTTTCGTTGTGAATCTCAGGTGAGCTTTGTCTTGGATAATTATAATGGAAATGAGAGAGGAACTTTAAGTATGATGAGCAACTGGGGAAATTGCTGTGACAACAAGCGGATCAGCGCAGGGATATCTAATACTTAAATGCCTCGGGAGAGATGAAGCACGGGAAACTTGAAAGTGTGCGCTGAAAACACAGGCTTTGCTTTCTCTTCCTCTCTCACTTTCTCTGCTAACACCTAATTCATTTAGGTGAGAGTGTCTGACGAAAAGAATACGAGTGTTTGTAAAAAAAAAAAAAAAAAAAAACGAGGCAAGGTCTGATGAAGGAGAATCTACAAAAGCTTAATTAAGATTTCTTAATCGGTGCAGGCGTGCTAGAGGCATTTCAGGGCGACTTGAAACAAGACATTATTATGATAATAACTGCAGACTTCATTTCAGCAGCACGAGGCAAAGAGGCGGTGGATATCTGTCTCTGTGGTTTGGTTTCTTTCTTCCTTTCTTCATTTCATTCTTTCTTTGCCTGTACGTCCAACAGAAACACAAGGAAACATGCATACCAGCAAAGGTTTTCTCTTTTGCACCGCATCATTCAGTGTTATACCAGAGCCACAAACAGTAAGCATTTCAAGTTAATATTTAGCATCAGGTGGCACGCACATTAATTCTCTGTTTAAAAAAAAGCAACAGATTCATCAGACACGCTCAACTACTGCACCCTCCGGTTTTGTTAGCAATCCCTGTCAAAACTGTACAAAAACTTAAGATGTAGAAAAATCAAGAGCTTTAAGATAATATTAATATCTGTTTTATGTCCTGTCTTCTCTGGTCACATATTGACATTTTATGGAAAAAAATCAAGTAACTTTAATAAACAAATTGACTGTTTGAATCCAGCTTTTCCTATCTGCATCTACTGACCAAACTTAAATCTTTTTTAAATTGACTTGACCATTCACACATTTATTAGCTGTAGAGTTGATTCCAGTAATGGACTATATATTGGTGTCCCTCATTCTTCCCTGGTACGACTTCAACGTCTCCACAACGCAACTGACAGTCTTTTAAACCAACACCTCCAGACGTGAGAACATTTGTTTGATCCTGTTTCCATTGGCTTCCTGTCCATTTAAAATTGGTTTTAAAGTTTTATTGATTGTTTTTAAAGCCATGCCCCATTTTATTTTTTTGAATTTTTAAGTTATTTGGAAACCAGTGAAAGAAAATATAAACATTTTATGTAATTACTGTCTGTAAGGACTAAGTGTGTGTATGTTCATTTCCCTTTGTTGCGGTTCACTGGTTGTTTTAGAGGTATTTAGAAAAAAAATGTCAGCAGTGCTGATGTCTAACTATGAGCTTAGGAAATTGTTTTATCTCAATCTTAATCTCCCCACTGAGTGAGTGTGGTGTGCAGCAAAATCCCGAGTCCTTGTATAGCCTCAATGCCTGTGGCTATGAGAAACGGGCCTCTGTGTCACGTTATATTTATACCACTGGGAGAGAGTAGGTCAGGGTCTGTTAATTAAGCATTTCTAGAAACTCAGAACAACTTAAAAAAGAGGAATAAATAAAGAAACTCAGTTACCTTGGTTTTATAATTGGTCTCGAAATAATTGTGAATCCAGTTTCTTTTAACAACAAAACTTCCTTAAAAGGGGATGGGACGGTAAAAAACAGTTATCTCAGTGTTACGAACCAAATTTGTTTTCTATTGCTAATTTGCACAGTCAATGGGAAGTGGGCATTTCTCAGTGGTCTGAACTATAGAAATGATTGATAGGCTTGGTTTAAGTTATTTGGTATAAGTTATTTGCAATCTAATGCATTGAAGGTAATAAGAAATGAACCGCTGATGAACTATGCTAAAAAGTACCAGGGTTTCAGCCTTCAATAGCTGATAGAGGACAAGAAACTAAGTAAACCAAAAACAGAAAGTTCATTACTGGACTTTAACCAAAAGATAAACATGCATATTAACACCCCAAATTTGGACTTATTGATTTACAAAATACTATTTCTATAACTTTCAGAAAAAAAGTTAAAGAAATAGCATTCAGAGAGCAAACAAGAACAGAAACAGAAAGAAATGTGAAGCATTTGTACACATGCATATCTGAAAGGTGGAAAAATCTTCCTTAGCAACATTCAGAGAGGACTTTCAAAGCCAGGGACTCTCTTGTTGTATTAGATGAAGAAAACTGCATGTTTATTGTTCAATTCCAGTTGCATCTACAGGCTTTCATCTTCATCTTGGTCTATTTTAAATAATTTCACATTGGTCAGAAGTGCATCCTCAGCTGAACAAGACTTTGTTAGTGTAGCTTTGTTTTTAGATTATCTTCAAGATAGTGCTTATACAGAGTGTTTCAACATGCTTTCACTGTTTGCATTGAACAAAAATAGATAACGCTGCATAAATCCTAACACGATTTTATGAAATGTGTATCACATTAAATGCTTGGAGGGTGCATATCAATTTTAAACATTGTTGCTGTCTTTCTGAGTTAGTCAGGCATTTCTTACTGAATAAAAAAGCAAACACAGTATGCATAAAATGTGTTTGTTTTGTTACATTTGAAAGCTGTTTTCGGTTTGCTTTTGAGTTGTTTTGTTGCATTTGAAAGCTGTTCTGTTCGCGTTTCATTTAGAGACTTAAGCACTAAAATTCACACAGTTGCCTGAGCACCAAAGATTCGCACAGTGAGTCGGGATGAATCAGCTCTGACATTTGTCTGTAATAAGCATTAAGGAGCTGGCTGCCTGTTTGTCCCATGGGTAGACATATCTTTTAGAGCCCTGACATAAAGGTAATTGCCACAGCGACCAGAACTAGCCTCTCGAAAGTTATTAAGAGGCCAGTGACATCTGGCCTCTGTATCATGCGAAAAGATGCCATTGAAGTGTATTTGCAACAAGAAGCTGGCCACATTGCGCTTTGCTGTGATGGGTGTAGGCCTAGGGCCATGGGAGAAGCGGTGGTGCTGCTTATGATGGCAGCCACAAAAAATGTGTCGCCCAGTTATCAGTTTGGTCTGTGATTGGTATGCAAGAAACTGTTTTTGTTTAATTAAGATGCTGCCTATGTAACAAAAATAATCAGTTTGAATTTTTCATACTGGATTTTTTTCCCCTGCACATAAGGCGGGGATATGTGTCTAGCGGAAATTGGTTTCAGGAATTTCTCACAATAAACAAAATGGGCAATTAACCTGCTCATCAGTGCAAGCACAGTAGTCCCAATCATGCACCTAGCTGTTCTTCATGGATTGATCTGTGCAAATTGACCTCACTTAGGTGGTGCAATTCATTTCTCTGCTAATTTTCTGTGTCCAAAGCTTCATTAACTTGATGTGTTTCCGCGTTGTAAAAATCTGGACACTTCAGTAAAACTGCACCACCTTCGCCATCGCCTGTGGTAATACCGTTCCAGCACCACCGAAACACAACACCTGTCAGCTGCTCAGGACGGTGCTGTTAGCATGAGGCCACAGATTGACTGCAGCATTTTGCTTTCAAGCATCCAACATGACAAACAGCTCAGCTGACATTAAAACCACCACAATCTCCCGACTGCCCACAGACCTTCCCATGCCATCTTCTTCCTGATGTTACGGGGCATATAATTTGTAATGATTCACATCCAGAGCTGGTTCCAGGAGAGGAGGCCCCTGAGGCGCTTTGGGAGCACTGAGCAAAGAGCCTCCACCCTGCCGAAGAATAGATTGGTGCTCTGATCGCTGGAACAGCCTCACGCTCCAGAGCCATCACTTTTAATCAGAGGCCGGCCAGGGAAATACATGGCAGGTGCTTCAGCACTGTGGTGGATCGCAACAGCAAATCCACACCGGGGGGCGCCTTACCAATCACAGAAGGCTACCGTCAGTGTGTGCGTGAGCATGCACCATATCTGCAGCCCCCCAGCATGATCCTTCAAGTCATTACCAGCTGACCTCTGTGAGAACGAGGCAGCTTAGTGTCTGCACTCAACCCACAAATCCTAATTCAAACTGATATGCGATCAATTTGAAATCAATATTCACATAATTTAATATAAATTGCACTTTATGTAATCAGGTAATGTTAAATCAGACTTGATTTGTTAACATCTGATCTGTGTCTAACTTATGTAAAATATCAGTGTTAGGCTTAGAAATATAATGTACTTATTAGTAAAACCTTAATAGTTTGTAAATTACATGTCACCTCCCCACGACCTTCAAGTAGTCGGTTTACTAATTTCAAAAGCACATTCAACATGAGATAAGTGTGATATTGTAGGACACACTAATGTAAAATAAACCATTGCAGTGATATTTATTTGGAGTTCTGCATTGACAAGTTTGTGCAGATCAGACTATCAATGCTGGTTAGAAGAGGAGCATAATTTACAGCCCATGTTTATGCTGCTAAGATTTGAACTTAGCAGTTCTAGTCAAGCAGACTGGGCTACCAACAGATCCCTTTGGTGCTGGTCCATCAGGTTTTCACACTGCTGCTCTCAGAACATGTTTTGTCATACAGTCAGTGAAAGCCACTAATTTGTAACTGTAAAAATATTAGTTAAATTGAGCATGCAAAAGTGACAAAGAATAAACAATGTAAAAATATATTACACATATAAAATATAACACATTCTGCTTAGGGCCTTATTAAACCACCTCTATGACATCTACCATGTAACGAGTTGTAAAGGTAAATGAGAGGGTATAATTTAATACAAAACACAGTGATGTGATTAAAAATAAATTATAAATCAAAGACATGTATGATGGCTTTAAAAAATAACTGCACATATGGTTTTGATTGATTCTGGATATTTTGTGTCTAAGTAAATTTAGACACACAAAGTTGTCTTTTTAATTCCTCTGAAAATGAAAAACTAATAAGAACATCATCCAGAACTTAGCAGGTCATTTGCGCAATAGCCCAAAACTAAAAGTACAAAGCCCTTAAAAGGCAAAACATCCACTTCTAATTCAAATAGTGCCATGTTAGAACACACTACTGTAAGAATTGACCCTGTACCACCAGGCAGTCCAGGTTGGCTTTATTTGTAGTTTCCAGTGATGCTAGAAGAATCTCTTGAAGACTCATTTTTGTAAGGAGTACCACCTCTCCCAACACCTCAAACATAGCAGATCATGCCTCACCTTTCCAATCTTGCACCTCATTCTCAGCCTTCATCAACATTTAAATGAATCTTGCACCTAATATTAACTTTATTGAAATTCCTTATTTTTTCTTCACGAAGGCTTGAACTTTGGTTTTCACCAGTACATCCTGGAAAAGACAGTGCATAAAATATAAAACTAGAGACTGGAAGCTTTCTTATTGTAGTTTATTTTTCAGAAAGTAACAGTCAACAATGTCCTTTAAAAATTTTATTTTGACATGTTACCTATATTAAACTGTTTTACAGATGGTGTTTAAAAGTGTGAAGATTATTACATTTTAGAGTCGTAATAAAACAAAAACATCCCAGGACTATGAGAGAGAAGTAAACTGCAATAGGTCTTTTCATTGTTTTTTATGTTATTTCAGCACACAAAAAAGAGCTATAACGCCACGTCGGCCGTACCAACATTATCATATTCTAAAAATGTAGCAGTAGGTCATAGTTATTGTTTTTGTTTCTTTCCCCATCTTACTTCCACAAAATCAATGTGTACATATTTTCAAGTGTACACATTGAAGATGAAGACTTTGAAACCACTAAGTTTTTCTTTGTGTTATGCATCGGTCCTGTAGTCTAATTTTCTGTACATAGTTCTCGAATATAAGTGTTGAGAGCTGCAAGTCTGAACACAACTGAATGGAAAAGTTGTAAAAAAATATATGCCCTTTTAAAATTGAGTCAACCATCAACATGAGCAAGCAGGCCTGAGCAAAATTCTGTTTCTATATCTTCCAGACTTGTTGATATCACTCTCTTCTGAAAAGGTTGTCAGGTTCACATTCTTCATTGAAAACTTCCGTATCCTTGTTTAGTTTTTAAGTCTTAAATTTAAAAAGTATGTTTGCTCCAGCTGAGCTATTCTGGTGTCAAAAAGTGTATTCTAGCAGCATTTTGTGTAGAGGACTTTTTGTGCCCTCCTGTTGTCACTCAAGGCTGTTCTGTGATTAGCATAAAATTATAGCATGTAACTTAACCCTCCTCTGGCTACCATAAATCTTAAAATGTGAGTCATTAGTCATGTTTACAGTGTCAGTGCAGCTCTGCTCTAGCTCAATCACAGAATTCTGTATTTTTCTTCTGCGTCAGAGCAGTCCGACTCAAATGATGCCAAGCCTCATCTCATTTGGACATTGACAAACTTGACTGCTCCAATGGGCGTTGACTTCATACTGAAGCATTTTGTATCATTAGAGAGCCACTTCCTTCAAGAAGTGATGCGCTAAACTCAACAAATTGCTCACAGTTTCTCCCCTTGCAATGAAAACGCTGCATGCACAGACTTGTGAAAACTCTCCACTGATCAATAATAGAGAGCGAACAGTACAGCAGGTGCTTTTTGCTCCTTTGTAACCCTGTCACACTAATTTGTATGTATCTTGGGCTTCAGTAGACACAAAGATGCTCATTACTCAGTAAATAATGCTCAAGCATCATCTTTACAATGCATCTTATACCACAGCATAAATGCAGTTGTATTCAGTAAATTAGAACATGTGTTTGGAGACTGCTTTGGTCAGATTAAATGTATTTTGAAAATAAAGGAGCTAAAACACACTTTCAAGATGCCAAATCTTAAAATCAAATTTTGTTAAATTGTGCTAGTAAATTCACGTAATGTCTAAATTCTAATTCTAATAATAATAACAGAAAAATTGTTCGAGGAAACTTGAACGACTAAAACTGCTTCTGTTGTCAGTGCTTTCATCATATTCCCAACACCGTAACTAACTGATGTTTAGCTAGAGTGAAAGAGACAGGTGACATAAATAAAACAGCACCAAATGAGTGAGCGAGTGAGAAGAGACAGGGAGGGGGTGTTGCAGTGAAGGTGTGTGTGTGTGCATGTGTGCGTGTGTGTGTGTGGGCGTGTGCGTGTGTGTGTGTGTGTGTCAAACGGCTCTCGGAAAACAGAAAGGGTGAGAAAACACAGCTGATATGAGTTTATTGATGTTGCAGAAAATGAGTTTTGAAACTGCTGGCAAATACAAACACAATTCCAAAACTGTAATGAAATTCTGTCATTTCGTTGTACAGATGTTAAGTTGTAGTCAAAATATTAAAATATTCTAAACAAGAAGGAAAAGACAGCAACCTTCACGAATGTAATGGTGTTGTAAGGATATTAACTTGTGTCAAATTCTATCATTGTTATAAACCAGCCAGTATTATTGAATCCTTAAAAATAAATCTAAAGAAAGAATTCTTTAACTTTCGACTGAGGGATTTTATGATATATTTAAAGAATTAGGAGACTTCTGTGTTTGTATCAGGATAAAGTCTATGTAGAACAAATGCAAAGATTATTCAGCACTTGAAAGATCGATGAGAGCTAATCACTGATAGAATCAGAAATTACATCTATTTTTAATTAAACAATCAACCCTCATTAATGATTGTTTAAGAAAATGAAACAAACAAAGATAACCAATGCAATAATAATTAAAAGGGTAACATTTTCAATCCTGGAAATTAAATTGGTAATCTAATAAATAAAGAAATAAAGACTCCATTCCCAGAGGGCTGGTGTCTTTCTGCTCCAACACATCTGATTCAAATGATCCAAGTATCTTCTCTGCATGTTAAAGTTCTACAACAAATGAACCATGATTTGATTCAGGTGTGTTGAACCAGGGAAAGAACTAAAACTGACCTCTGAGGCTTGACTTTGGACACCTTTGGCCTAAGGATAGTGATTTTATGACTTAGTTCCAAGTTTAACTCTATACTTTAAACCACAATGTTTTTGATCTTCAGAACTAAGTTGGAATGATCAAACTTTCAAAATCAAATAACAGCTACATTAGGGAAAACTTTCCTTTGGTCCAAATCAAGCTTTATGCCAATTATGAAACATGCGGAATCTGTGCAGATGTGCGGTTTTAAATCAGCCTTGTCCTCCTGTTTGGTAAACCAAGAAGTTGTCACACAAAATGGTGATCAAAATGGCTGGAAAGCGCTCTCAATATGACCAAAGGAAACTCCCTTATATAACTAAAACTGCTAAATGCTAAGACTGGAGGAAAACAAAACATAGCCATGCAGAAATTTGTGTTATTAGTTTATTAGAACAGCCAGTGATGAAGCACATCAAACCAGTTCAAAAGTCTTAAAACTGGCTCCCTGGATCTCAGAAAAGATTTATATAAAAATACTTGTTTTAGCTTATGAAGCACTGAATGGCTTAGCACTGAAATATATTAAAGACCCATTGTTGTTGTTGTTGCATCAAACTTATAGCTCATGCAGGTGTTCTGGTTCTACTTTGCTCTGAATCTCCAAAATCAAAACCAAACTTGGAGAAGCAGCATTTATTTTATGATCCATAAAAGCATAAAGGCATATTCTAGGTTTCCAGAATAAATTTCTGGAAACCTAAAAAAAATTATGAAAACATTGACTGACCCATTTGCTTAGAGTTGCCTTTAATTAATGATATCTGGGATCTTGACTAATTCTAGTCTTTATTCCAATATTTCTGATGATTTTGATGTAGGCATTTGAGAATATGCAATGTGCTGTTCATATCTTAATTGTGTAATTTTACATCTTGTTTTGCCTGCTGCTGAAATTTGCTGTATAAATAAAGTTGCCTTGCCTTACTAAGCAAAAGACAGATTTGCTTTTTACATATTCACAACCAATAATAAATTTGGGTGTAAGTATGGCTTTCATCATTTCTAAATCAGTAAAATAATAATACTGGTATTAGAGGGACTTTAACATGTCCCTCTTATACCAGTATAACACTACGGCACTCAGGTTTCCAGACTGCAGGTGTGGATAAGGGGTTTGCATTGACTGGTTAAGTGAAGTAATGTTTTGATGTGTGCCCACTCACTTTTAGTTTTATATTTAATCTGCACAATGGTGCAATGGTCATAATTTTATTGAATAAATGTATATTTGTTGATTTTGCAATGCAATATTTGTCAAGATTTCAGCAAATTTGTCATCGCATCTAGATTGCAAATATATTTCTACAAAACGAATTTAAATCAAAACTTTTTAAAAGCATTCATAACTATGCTATTAAAATCAATAAAAACATACGTATGTTAATGATGTAAATAATCCAGCTTAATGACAACTGACTAAAATTTTAATTATAACACACTTTTAAGATATTCTTCTTCACGTCCATTTGTGAATTAACTGCGAAAGGCCCTGGGGGTGAAAATGAGATGTTACCCAGCATTGCTCGGTGTTGGAAATTTAAATGTAGCGATGCTGTCGGATGTTGGGGAAGTGTTAACGAAGATCCTGGCAGGAGAGGAGGAGCCAGCGAGCGGCGCGTCTCAGAAGAGAGCCTCCAGGTAATCTGGATACTCTCCGTTATCTCGGCACTTGTCACATACGACAGCGGCAAAGCCCTCGACACTTCACTTTCAGGCAGCCGTTACCTTTCAGTGCATCATCACTTTCATAATCCCCTTACATGGTCAGAGCACTAACTCTGTGTGTAGGCTCCTGACACCTGCCGCACACCTCTGGATTTCTGATAGCAAGGATTGAAGGGGATAATACCGCAAAGCATTTAGGACTCAGTGTAATTATCTCTTGACCAGTTTTAACACCGTGCAACAATAGTGAAAGCACTTGTAAATCTTTGTAGTTAATACGAGAGGAAGTGTGTTTTTATTGTTTGTCACTTCACTGGTTTTCAGATTTCAACCGTAAAAAAAAAACGTCTGAGCATTTCTTATCCATGTTTCTGTGACAACTACCGTTTATCGTTTTTGCTCTTTTCAATACTGAGCCGAAAATGATAACAGTTTTTAATGAAAGGAAAAAAGAAAAAAAAAATAGGAGGCTGTTTTGCTTGATTTGCTCAAACGTACATCCGCTAAATTTGACAGAGCAAATGTTTCCATTCTCAAAGCTGACTGCGCCGCGTCTGATTTCACAGAAAACGGCTCCCTTTGAAGAAGAAACAGGAGCTGGCAAGACGCTGCTTCCTTTCTCTCCGAGACGCTCTGAAGACAGGTATATCACAAGAAATACACAAAGACACTGGGAAGCTGACAGAGCTTTGTCAGGGCTGAAAATGACAAGCTGCAAAAGAAAGGCCTCAAAAGCTTAGCGGCAGCAGGAAATGCAAAAGTGGGAATAATCAGAGGGGGAGATTTATTGTACTTATTCTGAAGCTGTCACACCTTGCCTTTTTACAGGGAAGCCATGCACTTTTTAATTAAAGAGGTCAATCATTTTCCTGAGCTCTGACATGTGGTGTGATTGCCTGCTACAGGACTGAAGCGGGTGGTAATTAAAAACTCTACACGTCAGACAGTAAAAAGGAGAAACCGTTTGCTTGTTTGAGTCACAACAAGTGAGAGAACAGTTACAAATGAAAGAATGCATTTTGAAGAAATTGGCCATGATTCCAACTTTTCACACTTTTTTCACACCTCTATTCTGTAACTATTTGGTGCCAAATTAAGACATTTGACAAATAAGTTCTGGAAGAGAATGGAGTCAAATATCTATGAATTTTTATAAAATTTAGAAAACTAATAATCTCCCAGGCTTTCATAGTTTCTTACAACTTTCTTCTGATGAGCAAAATTGTTTTAAAGCAAGCCACTGCAGAAATCATAGCAAGACAAGCTGTTCTATCACACTGACGATCAGGAAGCAAATATTGTCATTTAAAGGAACCCAGACTGAAATACGTTGTTACTGACAATAAAAAAAAAAGCTAATTGGGTTTACATTTGTTTTGGTCATCACATAAATGATAAAGGCATACACCGTAAATTAATAAAATGGAAATTTTATTTTGTTGCAGCCCGGCTGAAAAAAATAAAAACACGGTCAACAGTCTGTTGAACAGTAATAGTTCCACATAAGAAAATCCTGCCTGTTTTTGATATTGCAGAGCTGTAATGACAGAGCCATAAGGTAGCAGAAGCTCCCGGTATAACTCGCCGGAGGCTGCACAACGGCTATAAAAATTCATAGCTTTGGACCTAGACCACAAATCTCAACAACACATTTAACATAATGTTTCCTGCACCAGGAACACCAGCTCGTATATGGCTCAAACAAAGAATAATTTGCATTTGAGTTCATCCTGAATGTTGCCAGTATATTTTGTGACTTTTATTGTAAAGGTGATAAAATTAATTAAAATTCATGACAGGACTTTTAGTCAGAGCCTCTTAAAATCAAACATTGCACTAACAATAAAACTTACCAGTTATATTATATTGTTATATTTATACAGCAGTAATATTCACCTGAACTATTTAATTCAACCAGAGCTTACAAACATCCCTATTTAGAGATTAGAAAGGCTAATTATTCATCGAAATATAGGTTTCTTTTTTTAACGATGACGATAAATGACACAATAATTGCCAAATGGCTCTCATCAAAAGAGCAGCAACTACAAAAATAATCATCGTGTTAATAACTGTTTGGCTCAAGTCTTTAATGGGCCTTCCAGTTTCCAGATTAGCGTTTTTGTCAGCGCAAAGGGCAATTGTGTCACAGCGATCAATCATTCAGAGCTTCTGTCTCTTCATTCGGAGACCTTTAGCGAGGATTCATCGCCGCGTTGGTTGTAAATGAGGATGGAGAAAGGAACAGCTTGCAGGGATCCATACAGTAAAAGCGCAACCTGTTGTGGCTGCGGGCTGCATTTGAGGGATTTAAGCCTCAAAAACGACAACCTTTCTCCTCGCAGAGGTGATGAGCAACATGCGGGCCGAGGACGGCAAATGCCACAGACGGGTATTGTTCATGAGGGATTATCAAGTCAAGCCTTCTGGCTGCAAAGATTGTAACCCCAATATGTGCACAGATACACATCAGCACCATGTAAGCTCCGAAATGATTCCTGGAAGGCTGCGCATGCATACATGCCCTCTTCAACTCCGTCAAATCCATGTTTTAATCACTTCCACAGAAATTTTCACCGGCCTTGCCTTGCCCATTTTCTCTCACATTTTTTCTCTCTCTCCACCCAGTTTCTCTGGTGGCTTTTTGAAGACTTAAGTTCTTCTCATTTCTCCCCTCCCCGCTCTCTTTCTTACAAGGCAAATCCTGGGAGAGGTTGATGTGAAGACCAGGCAGAGCAGGGATGTGAAGAATATAAACACATTTTTTTTTATTGTCCAGGGGGAGGAAGGAGGGGTGTGTGTAGTGCAAGTGTGCAAAAGGGTTGGGCGGTGGGGTCTGTAAAAGAGACGAGGACCTTATCACAGCCCAGCAGCTCTGTAATTCGCCACCATGATAAAGTGGCAGCGCGGAAAACCTTACAAGGCTGGCACAATCCAAAGACGGATTAGGTTTTTCTGACATAAGCTTCCTGAAAAACTAATCAATCAGCCCGTGCAGCATTATCAGGAGCGTGAGATTAAAGAGCTGCTCCTAATCCCCCCAACTGTACATTTTATTACACTTCCCAGTGTTAAGTTGCCTTTAAATATAAAGTAAATAAATAATAAAACCAAACCTAATTGAGCATGGGTAAGAGAAAGAGGGTTAAAAGGTCCTTAGAGAGGGAATTTGTGTGGAATTTGTGTTTTGTTACAAAGACATGGATAAAAGTGTTGTCCTTGCTGGAGCCGACTCTGACTTTGAAAGGAGCGTCGCTCTCTCTGCCGCTGCGGAGAAAATAAGGAGCACAAACTGCTTTTATTTAAATAAACTAGCGGCAAATACTACATGAGGTTCGAATTCTGCCCTCCTTCATCTCCTGGTGGAGAGATAAATCATCAAACAGCCAGGGGCTTTTTTGACGTGGCTCAGTAGCCGGGGTGCCATGTCAGAACACTCCGAACACTGAAATGGACTTTTGATTCAAGGGCTACTTTACTATTTTATTCATTTTTAAAATTATATTCTTCGATTATTATGTATTTCTGGAACATGTCCACTTTGTCACTGAAATCTACAATACCGGTTTGCGTAATTCTAGACTACGTACATAATATATTTTTCTCTTAATGCCTGAATTTATTTACAATTATATAGGAAACTAAATAATGTAATTTTTCAGTCAAACAGATTCTAGATTAATGTGAAAATAGGGCATCAACTAAAAAGATTTAAATATTTTGTTTTGATTAAGTTTAACTTTCACATAATTGGGTAAAACTCTCACATGGCAGCATATGTGCTGAAATTACATTAATAGGCGTGAATCTTATGCAATGAGGCAGCCCTGCAGTTTGAGGTGACTGTCGCAAAAATAATCTAATTTTAGATTCACGAAACCTGATTGATCTGTAAAAACAAAAGAAGAGCAGTTTATTTATTTTTTTGTTTTCATTAACGTAACAATGATTGAGACAAGCGTGAGAAGCATGATAACCCTAAAAGGTCAAAGGGTGCAGAAAAAAGGGGCTCATCCAGGACCAATTATTGCACGAGCTGCTGCCACTGCATGCAGCACACGTAGATAGATAAATAAATAAAAGCTCACAACTACTGCCAAAAGCTTTGAGAAATCACTTGTAATCCCTTAAATCACTGCACATCAAAGTTCGACGGAAGAACCGCAGGCATGTCACAGTTCCGAAAACAAAATGCATCCAGGCTCGTTTCTTCACTCTGATCTAACTTTATTTACTTTTTAAACACAGACGTGTGTGTATATATATATATATGTCCTTTAGGTGACACAGGAGGTTAGCACTGTCACTGATCCCATCAGCACGGGCCTCGTTGAGCCTTTGTTCCAACATAATACGACCACAGAATCGCTATCCTGGCTATAACAGCTCAAGCTGGTAAAGTCTTTGTCAATGTCTCTTCATACTTAATCCTAATCTGAGTTTTAAAAGCTACACATTCCACTGTGAGAAACTCTGTGGGAGTAGAGTCACCCAGGGCAGGCAGAGGGGAAAACAGCGGAGAGGCTTTAATAAGTTTCGTCTTCATCTGTCCTGTTGTCATTGAGCTGGGGATAAGTGCAGCACATGTCACAGGGCAGAACCCACTCTCCCAGCATGGCTTTGACCCTTATATTTGTCCCTGGGGTTTGACAGAGATGCTTACTTCTTCTCCACTTGAAGTGTATGTAAAGTGAGTGGGAGGAAATGGATGTCCAAATGCAATGTAAAAATGTATTTTAAACTGAGCATTGCTGCATCCTATTGCAGTTTTGACTATGTGTTGTCTTGTCTGTTCTATTACCTTTATACATAAACATCTTTAAAGTTCAGTTTCTTTTATGTTTTGAGTGAATCTCAGCTAGATTTTGTAGCCTACAAAACTGAAGTGATATTGATAAAGTCTAAAATTTCCCCAGTCAGACGTTTGTGGGTGTCCTGGGAGGAAAGCCACCGAGGCATATAAAGAGAGCCTCCCCTGGGAGGTGGCCTGCCTATTTCTCTCTGGAGGCGCAGCTCCCAACAGGCTCAGTGCTGATTACAACAGAACAGACAGCCTTCTGCTGCTGCTGCTGCTGCTGCAGCTGCACGGTTCAAGGCTATCTTTAAAAGAAGCTCTCTTTGAGGATTGAGCACAGATGTGAAGAACTTTTTTCAATCCGATGGCATTTCGCGTTCAAGTCTGATCATGGAAAGGGGATAATCAGGATAAAACCAACAATGATAAAAAAAAAATACAATATATGAAGGAAAAATGTAGAAAGGACACATCAGCAGATGTTCATCAAAGAAAAGAAAACCCTTTGAATTTCCCCAAAGATCACAATCTTTCTTTATAGGGTTTAAAGCAATAAAAACAAAATCACACTAAAGGAAGATTATATCAAAAAAGCTTAGCACAATAAATTTCTAGTAAAGCCGAAGTAATTTTCCTTGCACTGACGTAAGCCTTATGTGAATTACAAAGAAGAAGTAGCAAAAGCTTTACAAGAAATCCCCTTTTTTACTTTAATCTCTTACTTGAATGTGTCCTTTTTAAAACTCTGGCTTATTTTGTTCTACGCCAGAGCAAGTATATTTACCAAATGTTACCAGTTCGACACAAAGGTTCCAACTCACAGCTGGGACCAAAAATAAATCTTACTGAAACAAAGGAGGTGTTTTAGGTCAGGCTGCAAGTCAGAGAAAAAGGACATGAAAGTCAGCTTGATGAAAAATAAGAAAACTCGGCAAGGACACACAAAAGAAAGGACTTCTCTTGACATTTTCTCAATAGCTGTCATATATATATATATATATATATATATATATATATATATATATATATATATATATATATATATATATATATATATATATATATATATATATATATATATTAGATGTTATTTTACAGGAAAGGCACTGTGAGGTATAAGGGAGTTTACTTTAATGTCTGATATTTTGCAAGCGACAAAGACTACAATCAAGTGATAGTATGTCTCTATAAAGTATGGTACTCAAGTGTGTAGCTTTCTCTAGTTTCTTTTGCGTTCTTTCTGAAATGCTGAGACTTGAGCAATTCGGTAATAAGTGCCTCCAGTCAAGACCAAATTTCAGCACAATTTTGTAAAACTGAATGGGAGGTTTATGGTCTGACGTTAATAAGTTTTATCTAACAAAATAAACTCCATGCAGTTTCAATAAATTGTAATTCAACACAATGAGGGCTACCCAGACTAAGTTTCAAAGTGCAACTTCAACACAGAATAGAAATGAGCTACTCAGTGAACCCAGTACTCACCTGGTGCAGGAGAAAAAACAGCAATAATGTTTGCAGGGCTCTCATCTTCAGCGACTCGTCAGTTTTAGTCAAGATGAGCGGCGGTTAAATCCTCTCTGAAAGACTTGGAGAGTAGAAGACGCGCATGCCGCTGAAACATCGCTAATATCACCTGCAATGAAAGTGGAGAGATTTACCAAAAAAAAAAAAACCTTCAGTAATAGAGGGTTTTATTTGTCCTTACTGTTCTGCAAATTTACAGATACCTCGCGCTGGAATCCTTCCTGTTCAATCCAGCAAAGAGTTCTACAATCCTCTTTAAACGTCCCCGTCTCTCAGGATGCTGGAATTTCCTCTAATGAGGCGCCTTCAAACAGCGACTTAGTTGTCTAAGTTTCAAATCCCGCCGAACACTTTTCTTCTTTTTAATCCGGAGCGATTTGAGCAAGAAGTTGTCTCTGTGCGTCGTGAAATTCTACCAAATGAGTCCCGAACCGCCGGTGCCAATGACTGCGGTCAGTCAAGCAGATCGTTCCTTCAGCTCTACTTGACTCCAGTGCGCAAAATCCACCGCTGCGCGCTTGGAGACTCCAAGGTCGGCGCGCATCTGCTCAGAGCCTCAGCACCTGAAGATTTACCTCTGAGAGTCTCCCTCTCTCCTTTTTAAAGACATAAGTAAGAGGCTTGATGTCACAGTTTATCGCTCTTTTCTCTCTCTCTTTAACCCTTTAAATGAATAGAAGTGATTAACTTGAAAGAATGAATGGAGGTTGTCGCATTTTCAAAATGGCTTGAGAAGCGCGTTAAAACGGTCTTATGGCGATGTCAAGAAAGCTCTTCATATTTGGAATAAAACTTATTAGGTTCTTGTTTTGTTTTCAGCTTATAAAAGTGTCTCGCCAAACTGGGATTTATTTATTAATTTTCTTTAGATGGTGAGTAAAAGTTTATTGTTTGGGAAGCAAACTCACTTCAGATCATACAGGGAAAGACAGCAAACGATGTCAAACTGCATGCAAGTGAAAAAGCCTTTTCACTCTGTCCACGGTGGACAAGACCGGACCGATGAAGTTGCTCTATAGAACGTGTTCCACTCTGTAAAATGATTGAAATAAAACAACTGTTCAATGATCCATTTATTTACTCTGTACAGAGTGCACGGCTGTCGTGTGGTTGCAACCACACGATGGAGCCAGAATGTAAAAAATGTCATCGGTCCGGTCTTGTCCACCGTGGACAGAGTGAAAAGGCTTTTTCACCTATATGCAGTTTGACACCGTTTGCTGTCTTTCCCTGTCTGATCTAAAGTGTATCTTCAGCTGCTTCCCAAACGTTAAACTTTTACTCACCATCTGAAAGTTTTCCACTGAAGTTAATGAAAACATGACACTGTAGATTATGTAAATAGAATAGGGCATCAAACATTTAGGACATTTTTTATGGAGAAATATAAGTGTATTGAAAAGCATTGCTACTTTGAAGTGACCTTTGACTTGGCTAACAACCATAATCAAAATGCATATTTTAAGTTACTCTATATACACTGAACACAGAAGGCTTTACAATTGTGTAATTAAAAACTGGTTTATAACCAGGATCCAAAATTATAACTACTGAGCCTTTTCACAAAGTTTTTACTTTACAAATACATGTTGTGATGGGTTGTATTCTGTGTGTCTGAGCTGTGTCTGATTGTTTTGAGTGTCTCTAAACTTCAGTGTAAAAGGTTTTGAGCATTTTTACTTTCATGGTTTCCCTATCAGCGCCGTCTCCTGTCCCAGCATCTCTGATCAACGTCCTTGCCTTACCTCATTCCCACAACATGCTGCTGTCACTGCTGTTTTTACCAAAGGATTTGTGAGTTCAGGTTCATGTTAAATGTTTTTGGTACAAAGCATTTCAGCAAAACCTTTTCTCTTGCCACTCTTTCATAAACGCCACATTTATGGTGTTCATTGCTAATAGTTTTTTGTCTGCAGATTGTCGACCCTGAATGTCCATTATTTCAAATTTTGTAAATTTCCTTGAGTTTGATATGTAACCACCCGTACACATCCACCATGGATTGGATTTACACTGATTTACTCTCAAAAAAGTATTATTGCAAAATAAATTTCTGTTAGGAAAGATGATGTCTTATCTGTCTTTTTAACTTTGATAAAATACTTACAAAGAAATATTAATAAAATAACAACAAATGATAGGAAGACATGATGTATTTTAAACATTTCATTTATTGCATCAGATCCTTAACTATCAAGTAATTAAAGCAATCAAACAAAACAAGCATGAAGGTAGAGCATACAATACATATTATAAAACCGCAAAATTAAAAACAAGGAGCACATAATTCCAGTGTTCAGAACTGTAAATATATAGTAAATGTGCTTTGTCACTTTGCACCAACTGAGCCAGATCTATTGTAGAAACAGTGATAAGATGATCAAAGGCCAGTGCAATAACTGCGGTTATTTGATAATGCTCCAATTTATCACTCATTCACATTTAATCTGACAAATTTGAATGAATGAAGGCTTAAAGTACAGAAAGTTACTTTTGACACATTTTCTTATCATTAATCATTAAGCTAACAAACTTGACTATATGTCTTTGCTGAACTGCTGACATAAGTATGACTGCACATGAATACTATCAGACTTTACACCTCAGACTGACTCAACCTTTCACATGAGCTGGACCTGCGCCAGCGGTACAAACTCAAAGACCTTAACAAATGGTTTCACATCATGGAGTTTCTTGGCTTATTCCTTATTTGCAGTTGGAAAATGGCTCAGCAAAAAGAAAGAACGTTTTAAAAGTTGAGGATTTCTGCTTCTGTTGGTGTTTGGCGCCATCATGTGGCAGATTCTGTATATTGACAGCTAGATTTGACACTTCTGTGGTTTTCCTCACGCTTCTTTAATCCGACTTGGCTTCAGAATGATGACGATCACACAGTAATAGCTTCATATTTTTCTAACTAAAACGTTGCATTTTCAACAATTTCTCGTTCCTGCAGTGTTTATAGTTGCAATTGGAACTTTCCAGTACATTTCATCATATGAACTTACTACAAACACCACAGAACCATGGCATATTACATTAAGAAGCCTGCATTTCTCTTGTCATCAATTTCCAAATTTCATAACAGATGGAATAAGTCCAGTAAGAGGCTCTCAAACAAAGCACCACAGGGTAGACGCGTGAAAAGAGCCACAGACTTTTCTACAGAAGTCCGATACATAGTCACTTAAATTATATCATCTCCTTGATTATTTGTATCATATTTATTTACTTTGTACTTGATATTTAACTCTTGCAATATTATAAGCAAAGTTCAGTTGCATGATTGTATTTGTGTATAAATCACAGAAATCCAGTCCACGCCTACTTTTTATCAGTGTTTTCATAGGTCAGGACAGTGGGGCTGAGTTCACACGGTGACACTTTATGATACAGACTGTTTGTACTGAACAGGACATTCAAGTAATGAACAAAAGAAGGGCTGGTAGGAAAGACTGGGTCATAGTGTTTCCACTCTCTTTTTAGAGAAAAGGTTGATTCGAGGACTATGTACACTGCTAGGTGTGTGTGCTCAACTTGTCATCCCTATGCTGATTAGGCAGAAATATTTCAGACTGAATGTATGTATCAGGTTGGATATGACAAAACAACCTTTTAGCTGTCAATTACATCATAACTCTAATGTAAAAAAAGCAATGTTTAAAATGATCGTTAATTGGATTTCATGCATGTGGCACACCACTGATGGATCATACCTCCTTGTAGCCTTATGAATTGAACAGTTTTCCACTATATTCATGGTTAGATATTGCATGAAACTATACAATAAAATCAGATTAAAAGTAAATAAAAATTAACAAAAGAAAACTATACCTAGGGTAAGTCTTGCAGTATAATTATAAGTGCAAGACTTATAATCACAAGTTAGGTTAATTTGTCTGAGTTAGATGTATATGTTCCACTTGTCAGTTTATGCTATTTCAACTAAAACATTGCAGCATCATCTCTACAGAGTAAAAGCTTGCAACAGAGGTATTTTCACCATCTCCACATCGCATCATCCTCTTTCTTGTATATTCTAATTTATGCAATTTTCACCTAATTCCATAAGAACCTTCTAAGGTGTTTAAGTGAATAAAGTTACACAACAGAAACAAAACACAGTACATTACAAAACGACAGATTATATTAATCCTTGAACTGAAATTCACAGTAAATCAGCAGTAAGGTGAACAATATCAGCAAAACAAAAAAGTAAAAATATTTTTGATTGGTGCAATGAACAGAAAGAATATATTCCACACATATCAATTAAATACAGTTGTTTTTTTTTATTGTAATCTATTTGTTGATCATATAGATAGATATGTGTTGCCTGTCAGAAAACAGAAATTTTATAGTAAAAAATGAAAGGAACAAATCAATGTCAATGTCCTATAATTGCATCATTTTCATGAAAGGGAGAGAGAGTATTAGTATTTTTATATTTTAACAAATGTATTTGAACGAAGATGATATTAATCATTTGGAGATTTCTCATACATTGAGACCATAGGATACTGGAGAAAAGACTAACTGATAATGAAGGTACAGCGTGCATGGACTGCTTTGCATAGTTTTTAACAAAAGTTGTCTGACTACCTCAAAAGTACAAACTGTTCCAGGACAGTTTGATTGCCAACTATGTATGTCATGCAGGTGGTCAGGTAAAAGAATGAACTCTTCCAGAGCGCTTTGTCTTTAGATTAAACATATGTTGCTCAACAGATCTGCACAAAACAGAAGTCAAAGATTTTCTCTTTTTGTATTTAATTGAGATTTTTAAAAAGAAATTAGGCACATCAGTTACTTACATAAATCAGTTCCGTGGGCTAAAACAAGTTGCCCAGAAATTCTAGGAATTACTGGTTTGATAGTATCAGTTTCCTCTTTACAGAGGGGAGTTGGTTTCCTATTACAACAGGCTTTGCACGCCACCACTTTCTACAAACCTGTGAGGCACAAATGAGAGGGAGGGAACATGTAAAGTAAACAGACAGAGCTTTGCTAAAATCTACAGTCAGTACATGCAGTCACGCGATGACTTGCAAGTTATGAAACACTAGTCATCCAAGAAAAAAACTTTTAAATCATCTTAATGTTCTTAATTAAAGGCATTTAGGAAGACTTTCAGCGTGAACAGCAAAGTCATAAAACAATAATTAACTGACAAACCAATGAATGTTGACGCTTTCAACGACAAGCGTTGGGAATCTGCCCTCTCTTCCTGTTATTATATAACAGCCTGACTTAAAATGCAGCCCGCACTTCCTACAGAATTTCGACACACACACTCACTCCAACCCCTCAACAAAAGACAGGACCGACTCTCACACAAAGCTCAGCTTGCAGCGCAGCGAGGAGGCAATGAGAAGCAGGGTGTGGTTTCTTCTTACGGGGCTGCTGGCCTGGCTATGCTGCCTTCGTCTGGGGCCCGTTCAGGGGGAGAAGGTGCTGGTTATGCCTGTGGATGGCAGCCACTGGCTCAGCATGAAGATTCTGGTGAAGGAGCTCGGACACAGAGGCCATGAGGTCACGGTCCTGGTGCCTGAAAGCAGCTTGTTGATCCAAGGTTCTGACAGCTACAAGACGGAGGTCTACCCAGTGCCGTACACTCAAGCTGAACTGGATAAGAACTTCAAGAAGCTCAGGGAAGGACTGTTTGACCAGCAGCCAGGATTAGCAGATTTATTTGTGAATGTGGAGCGTTTGGTGACTTTTACGTCTCTACAGACGGTCGGTTGTGAGGCTTTACTGGACAATGAGCCTTTGATGACTAAACTCAGGGGAGAGGGATTTGACATGATGCTTACAGACCCCTTCCTTCCCTGTGGGTCTGTCCTAGCACGCATGTTTTCCATTCCTGCTGTGTATTTTCTGCGTGGGCTTCCTTGTGAGCTGGATATTAAAGCTAACAAGTGTCCCTCTCCTGTTTCCTATGTTCCTAAGTCTTTCTCTGGTAACACAGACCGTATGAGCTTCTCAGAGAGGGTTAAAAACATGATGATGTCTTTTATGGAGTCGTACATATGCACGATCATGTACAAGCACTTTGACACGCTGGTCAGCAAGCGCATCCAAAATGGCATGTCGTACAAAGAACTAATAAGTGAAGGAGCTATCTGGCTCCTCAGATATGACTTTGTTTTTGACTGGCCCAAACCTCTCATGCCAAACATGGTTTTAATAGGTGGGATCAACTGTGCAAAGTCGGCTCCTCTTCCAGCAGTGAGTATGATGATTTATGTGTAGAGCAAAACAAACAATGTGTCTCATCTGGATTCACTTAAGGCAGATTCTTTCAACACAATCTCTGAGTTTAAGGAAGTAAAAACTGAATCAGTGAAGACCAAAATTTATATTTCAGTGTTTTTCCTTGTTAATTATTTTTATGAGATACGGAGATAGTCAAACAAAAAATATTTGAATCTGCATAATACTTCATTTACTGGAAAATGATCAAAAATAAAGTGCCACAGAAAAATTGAAACACTTGGTGCACGTCAGCAGATATGGTTCATTGTTTCAAGAATTATTTGTTATAGAATGAGTTTACCTTCTCATGCACTACACTTTGAGAGCAATGAAATCCAGATTTCTGGTCTAAGTCCAAAAAAGCTCTAGGATAGGAGATGTGGGGCCCTGCTGTGTCAACGGAGATCAAGTAATTTGCAAAAATAATCGATTTGTTTGTATAGGTACAGAGACGGTTATGCTTGCAGATTTAAATGTCTTTATGGCTGGTAGTTGCATACAATGTTAATGGTGTAAATTTTATTACAGTGGTTCCCAAAGACTTTTTTTTGTGTCCCCCAAGGGATTACAATAAAATCTCCCAAAAAAAGAAAAGAAAAATTGAACTGTGCACACACATTGTTCAACCAGGCATAAACCAATACACATATTTTGTTTTAAAACTCCACTGAAGTTTATTTCACACTTAAGGTTGCAACAAAACATACTACAAACCATTTTTACTGGATTTTGCTTTAGTTGCTTTTATTTTTTTGTCTTTTCCTACTTTTTTGCAGGACCTGAAGGAATTTGTGGATGCTTCAGGAGACGATGGCTTCATTGTGTTTACACTGGGTTCAATGGTGTCCGACATGCCTGAGGCTAAAGCCAAGCAGTTCTTTGATGCATTCCGGCAAATTCCTCAGAGGGTAATTAATACAGGGTTCCTATCAATTTATTTGGTTTAATCCATGTATACCTAAAAGTTAAATCCCAATCAATGGGTTTTATATGGCAGTTTGTTTTCTTCTTGAGAAAGCCATTGATACTTTTTATGATTAGAACAAACAAGCACATTGCCCTTTTTTACCCACAGCATAATCTGCAGGGTGAATCCAGTTGATCTGCTGGACTTTGTTCTCTACTTTGCTGCCCACGTGCAACACGGATCATTCTAAACCAGTTCAAAAGTGTTAATGATTTGCTCTGATTCTTATTGTAGGTGATTTGGAGGTACACAGAAATACCCAAAGATGTACCCAAGAACGTCAAACTTATGAAATGGGTACCTCAGAATGATCTTCTAGGTGTGCTTAATAACACAGATTAATGAAAAAACATCTCATGTTATTGAATTTGGGGAGAATTTGAACTACATGTGTTTCTTTTTCTCTACAGCTCACCCCAAAGCTAAAGTCTTCATGACTCATGGTGGAAGTCATGGCATCTATGAAGGTGTCTGTAATGGCGTTCCCATGTTGATGTTTCCACTCTTCGGGGATCAGGGAGACAACGTGCACCGCATGGTGTCTCGCGGTGTTGCTGTGAAGCTCAATATATTTGATATGACAACAGAAACCTTGGTGGATGGACTGAAAAAAGTAATCTATGACAAAGAGTAAGGAATTTCAACTTTCGCGTACTAAAAACTAATGAGTAATGTGTGTTTTATTTATTCCATTCATTCAACTTTCCTTTCATCCTTCAAAACAAAATCATAACTTTTATGTCTCATGCCTAAAAGAAAGTAAAGGGATGATAATACACTATTTCCTGGGAACTGATCCAGTATGCAATGTTTAACCCGAACATTGCATACTGAATCAGTCATCATTTCTATGTTTGTACTTTTTTACTTGTCAAAACGTTCTGACATGTGCTGGCATGTCTACAGCATTCATGTGGTAGCCGAGTCGTCAATTTAACAAATAATCTGCAGGGATTGTGAACAGTGCCTGCAAAGCTACATGTAGTATGCAGCCCTGTTGTAACTATTATGTCTTTTTCTGTAGGTACAAAGAGCGCATGGTGGAGCTGTCTCAGATACACCTGGACCGCCCTGTTGAGCCTTTGGACCTGGCTGTTTTCTGGTCTGAGTTTGTAATGAGACACAAGGGAGCATCACATCTTAGGGTGGCTGCACATGACTTGAACTGGTTTCAGTACCACAGCCTGGACGTTATCGGCTTTTTAGTTTTTGTTTTTGTCGCCGTTTTGTGGGTGACTCTGAAATCCTGTTTGTTTTGCACTCGCAAGTGTTGCGGGAAGAGAGGTGGAAAGAAAAAATCTGAGTAGTTTCTGCCATTCAGTAGATAGTTTGAACACTGCTGTGAAATTTTGTCTGGTGTACTGTAAAGTGTATATATGTGATTTGCCAGAACACACCTTTTTTTGTAATGAAACTGAATAAAATTGTAATAAAATTAATAAAACTAATTTCTTGAACTTCATTTATTAATTATGGGAGAATATACAAATCTTTGCATTCGGATGAATTTCTTGAACTGGCACTTAGAGTTAAAGATGTTAGTTTAGTTCTGTGTCATAGGAATGTTGTTGGAATGGATTATGAAGCACTTTTGTTTTGTAAAAGCAGTCATCCTTTATGTATGTACAGATCATACAAAGCCTTTACATTCATTTCTTCCTCTGTAGCAAATTGTCTTTGCCATTTTAATACAAGTTGGCTTCTGGAGGAAACCATTTTTATGTGGTGTTTATTGCTGGTTGTTTTTTTTTATTTTCCCCTGTGAATATGCATTTTTATTTTATTTTATATTATTGTCCTTGATTTTGATAGCATGCCCATACATATGCACCGTACATTGAAGTTACACTGATTTGACTTTTTGCTTTGATAAAATACATATTAATAAGTAATGACTTCTGAAAAGGAACAAACAAATAAATAAAAAATAACTTACCTTAGAAATACACAGAAAGACATGTTGTATTTAAAACATTTTATTTATTGCCTCAGATCCCAAACTTTCAAGAAGTTAAAGCAGTCAAACAAAACAAGCAAGAATGTAGAGCATGCAATACATAGCATTAAACTGCAAAAAACAAAAAACAAACAAACAAAAAAACCCAACAAGAAACACATAAGGCGAGTCTAACTGTTGATATGAAACAATGATGGGAACCAGGGCTTTTGGGTGCTGTATGGGTTGTTTTTGTCGTCTTCTTTCACTTCCTCAGTTCCACCAGAAGGTGGAGCCATGGAGCTGCTTCCATTAGAGGGTCCAGCTGTTTTTCTTCCACTCTGCTTTTGCCTTGTATTTTTCCTCTGGTCCTTTATTTTATTGCGGTCTTGCTTTGTCTTGTCTTTTTTTCCGGTCTTGTTTTGCATCGGCTCTTGCCGTCTTTTGCATCCTATCTGGTCTTCCTTCTGCTTTGGTCCTTTTCTGCGTCTGATCTTGTTTTGCTTCGGCTTCGTATTGCTTCTTTTTCGGTCTGTTTTTCTTCCGGTCTTGTTTTGTTTCTGGTACGCTCTTGTATTGTCTGGTCTTTGTCTTGTCTGGGTTTTGGTTCGGTCCTTTTTTTCTTGCTTCCGGTTTTATTTTCCCCCTCCGTGGGTTGCCACCTTGTCGTGGTGGTGGGGTTTGAGTTTCCCAGAGATCTTAGGAGTTTCATGGTTCTGGGTCGAGTCCGTTATGCCAAACGGCTCCTCGGTGAGGGATCTGACCAAGAGCAGCCCGAAGACAACTTTGAAATATAGACAACTGTCCAGCTTAAAAGCTTGGAGGGCTCCAGGGCTTTATGTTCCCCCCTCCAGGCTAAGCTTTTTGGAAAGTTTTCCTGTTAAAGGCAAGTTCACATGTCCACTGTCACAACAATCCTCAATAGCATTGCTTAAAGTTACTTTCAACCAATGTGGATAATTTGTGCAGTGATAGAAAAACACAGTCAACGTCATGCAGATAGGTGGCCTGATCTTTTTTCACAGCAACAAGAATAGACCTTAGATTCAAGATCGCATAAAAACATGTTAGGCTACAAAAATGTATTGGGTCTGATGTTTGTGAAAGCAAGAAGAACATATCTTCAGTTTCTCTATGCAAGAAAAAGTCTTTGCTGATCATGCTTCTGGCCTGTTCCTGTTTTTTCTTCTGGTCTTGTTTTAGGGTTTTTTTTTTTTTTTATCTTCAGGGATACAAATCAACTTGATGAATCTAAAATTTTTAAAGTTCTACTCTTTATAAGTATATATTTGAGTAAAATGAACATTGTTCTTTTATTCTATGAATTACTGACATATCTCTTAATCTTGTTTGTGAATGTATATAAATAAGCAGTTAGATTTAGAAAACGTACCAACGAATATCTTCTCATGGGTCTTAGCCCTGCTGGGGGCTAAAGACCCCTTAAGGTCAGATCCAATAATTGCCCCTGTGGCACACCTGCAGATCGTCACCTGTCATCATCCAGGCTTTAAAATGAGATGATTGTCAGTCCGTTAGTGCCTGAGTGTTAAACTACTGTGGTACTCCGACCCTCTGACTATCAGATTTTGGGCAAGAATATATATCTTTAATTATTGGGCATTATTTGCAGGAATGTCTTTGTGAACAAACCAAGCTCAAAACATCAAGATTACAGAAAGCGACATATTGAAGTCATGGCAACACAACAATCAAACACTGAAGATTTTTTTTGCACTTTTACAAAATAAACTTTTCAATTAAATCTGAAATGTACAATTGCTATATTTTTTTAATGTTATCTCTCCTGTGCATATTAAATAAGATTTAATGGCATTGTCATTTTCTATAAATGTATGCTAAAGTGTCAGATCTGTGTTAAAATTTCAACCATTTATAGGTGCCCCTGAATAACTGGGGGCTGGGAGGGTCTCTTACAATTCGAGATCTCTCAGAAGTGCGAACATTGAAAAATGACATAAAATTTACTTCCTCTGAGCTTTTTCATCTGTAAAGCAGTCTGCAGCCAAGATAGAGGTTGCAAATTATTAGGGTTTATTTACTAAAATGGCAGCAAATTTGCTTATTTCATAACATATTTCATAACCCGGCGACCTTCTCTCATGGTCTGTTTAAAAACTACAGACTCAGATCAACAGCCCTCCAGCACTGTCAGCAGCAGAAAGAGCAACATTATACATTTCAGGAGAAACACAGACAACCTTTGCTTTGCAATGTCCCCACAAAATGAAAATGATGTAGTATGATCTGATTAAATATTATATTTTTGATTAATACGTGTTACTGTGTTGTTGCACACTGTTTTCAGATCGTTCTACGTGCCCCTTTGTAACTTTGAGCACCTGCCCCTTTCTGCTTACGAGTGTCTGTTTCCCAGAGGGAGAGAACATATAAAGAGAGAGGATTCTGCTCAAATCTACAATTACTACATGCAGTCGCGAAAGTAAGTTATAAAGCATGAGAATTTCATGACTTTTCACCAAAAATGCAGCAGATAGTCATGCAAGAAAATAAACTTTAAAAATCATCTTAATGTGCTTCGTTAACAGGATGTAAGAAGACTTTCAAAGTGAACGGCAAAGATATATCAATGATTAACAGATAAACTGAATGAATTCTGTGCCAAGCGTTGGACATCTGCCCAATTATATAACAGCCTGACTTAAAATGCAGCCAGCACTTCCTACACAATTTTGATACACACTCACTCCGACCCTTCAACAACAGGCAGGACTGATTCTCACACAAAGCTCAGCTTGCAGCGCAGCAAGGAGGCAATGAGAAGCAGGGTGTGGTTTCTTCTTACGGGGCTGCTGGCCTGGCTATGCTGCCTTCGTCTGGGGCCCGTTCAGGGGGAGAAGGTGCTGGTTATGCCTGTGGATGGCAGCCACTGGCTCAGCATGAAGATTCTGGTGAAGGAGCTCGGACGCAGAGGCCATGAGGTCACGGTCCTGGTGCCTGAAAGCAGCATGTTGATCCAAGGTTCTGACAGCTACAAGACGGAGGTCTACCCAGTGCCGTACACTCAAGCTGAACTGGATAAGAACTTCAAGAAGCTCAGGGACGAACTGTTTGACCAGCAGCCAGGATTAGCAGATTTATTTGTGAATGTGGAGCGTTTCGTGACTATTACGTCTCTACAGACGGTCGGTTGTGAGGCTTTACTGGACAATGAGCCTTTGATGACTAAACTCAGGGGAGAGGGATTTGACATAATGCTTACAGACCCCGTCCTTCCCTGTGGGTCTGTCCTAGCACGCATGTTTTCCATTCCTGCTGTGTATTTTCTGCGTGGGTTTCCTTGTGAGCTGGATATTAAAGCTAACAAGTGTCCCTCTCCTGTTTCCTATGTTCCTAAGTCTTTCTCTGGTAACACAGACCGTATGAGCTTCTCAGAGAGGGTTAAAAACATGATGATGTCTTTTATGGAGTCGTACATATGCATGATCATGTACAAGCACTTTGACACGCTGGTCAGCAAGCGCATCCAAAATGGCATGTCGTACAAAGAACTAATAAGTGAAGGAGCTATCTGGCTCCTCAGATATGACTTTGTTTTTGACTGGCCCAAACCTCTCATGCCAAACATGGTTTTAATAGGTGGGATCAACTGTGCAAAGTCGGCTCCTCTTCCAGCAGTGAGTATGATGATTTATGTGTAGAGCAAAACAAACAATGTGTCTCATCTGGATTCACTTAAGGCAGATTTGTTCAACACAATCTCTGAGTTTAAGGAAGTAAAAACTGAATCAGTGAAGACCAAAATTTATATTTCAGTGTTTTTCCTTGTTAATTATTTTTATGAGATACGGAGATAGTCAAATAAAAAATATTTGAATCTGCATAATACTCCATTTACTGGAAAATGATCAAAAATAAAGTGCCACGGAAAAATTGAAACACTTGGTGCACGTCAGCAGATATGGTTCATTGTTTCAAGAATTATTTGTTATAGAATGAGTTTACCTTCTCATGCACTACACTTAGAGAGCAATGAAATCCAGATTTCTGGTCTCAGTCCAAATAAGCTCTAGGATAGGAGATGTGGGGCCCTGCTGTGTCAACGGAGATCAAGTAATTTGCAAAAATAATCGATTTGTTTGTATAGGTACAGAGACGGTTATGCTTGCAGATTTAAATGTCTTTATGGCTGGTAGTTGCACACAATGTTAATGGTGTAAATTTTATTACAGTGGTTCCCAAAGACTTTTTTTTGTGTCCCCCAAGGGATTACAATAAAATCTCCCAAAAAAAGAAAAGAAAAATTGAACTGTGCACACACATCGTTCAACCAGGCATAAACCAATACACATATTTTGTTTTAAAACTCCACTGAAGTTTATTTCACACTTAAGGTTGCAACAAAACATACTACAAACCATTTTTACTGGATTTTGCTTTAGTTGCTTTTATTTTTTTGTCTTTTCCAACTTGTTTGCAGGACCTGAAGGAATTTGTGGATGCTTCAGGAGACGATGGCTTCATTGTGTTTACACTGGGTTCAATGGTGTCCGACATGCCTGAGGCTAAAGCCAAGCAGTTCTTTGATGCATTCCGGCAAATTCCTCAGAGGGTAATTAATACAGGGTTCCTATCAATTTATTTGGTTTAATCCATGTATACCTAAAAGTTAAATCCCAATCAATGGGTTTTATATGGCAGTTTGTTTTCTTCTTGAGAAAGCCATTGATACTTTTTATGATTAGAAGAACAACAAGCACATTGCCCTTTTTTACCCACAGCATAATCTGCAGGGTGAATCCAGTTGATCTGCTGGACTTTGTTCTCTACTTTGCTGCCCACGTGCAACACGGATCATTCTAAACCAGTTCAAAAGTGTTAATGATTTGCTCTGATTCTTATTGTAGGTGATTTGGAGGTACACAGGTGAAATACCCAAAGATGTACCCAAGAACGTCAAACTTATGAAATGGGTACCTCAGAATGATCTTCTAGGTGTGCTTAATAACACAGATTAATGAGAAAACATTTCATGTTATTGAATTTGGGGAGAAGTTGAACTACATGTGTTTCTTTTTCTCTACAGCTCACCCCAAAGCTAAAGTCTTCATGACTCATGGTGGAAGTCATGGCATCTATGAAGGTGTCTGTAATGGCGTTCCCATGTTGATGTTTCCACTCTTCGGGGATCAGGGAGACAACGTGCACCGCATGGTGTCTCGCGGTGTTGCTGTGAAGCTCAATATATTTGATATGACAACAGAAACCTTGGTGGATGGACTGAAAAAAGTAATCTATGACAAAGGGTAAGGAATTTCAACTCTAGCATATTAAAAACTGAGTAATGTGTCTTTTATTTATTCCATTCATTCGACCTTCTTTTCATCCTTCAAAACAAAATCATAACTTTTATGTCTCATGCCTAAAAGAAAGTAAAGGGATGATAATACACTATTTCCTGGGAACTGATCCAGTATGCAATGTTTAACCCGAACATTGCATACTGAATCAGTCATCATTTCTATGTTTGTACTTTTTTGCGTGTCAAAACGTTCTGACCTGTGCTGGCATGTCTACCGTATTCATGTGGTAACCGAGTAGACAATTTAACAAATAATCTGCAGGGATTGTGAACAGCATGCAGCATACTACATGCGGTACAATACATGTAGCATGCAGCATGTAGCATGCACCATACTACATGTAGCATGCAGTATACTAAATGTAGCATGGAGCATGTAACATGCAGTATAATACATGTAGCATGCAGCATGTGGCATGCAGCATTCTACATGTAGCATGCAGCATGTAGCATGCAGTATAATACATGTAGCATGCAGTATACTACATGTAGCTGCAGCATGTAGCATACTACATGTAGTATACTGCATACAGCATATTACATGTAGCATGCAGCATGTAGCATGCAGCATACTACATGTAGCATGCAGCATGTAGCATGCAGCATACTACATGTAGCATGTAGCATACTACATGCAGCATGTAGCATGCAGCATACTAGATGTAGCATGCAGCATATTACATGTAGCATGTAGCATGCAGCATATTACATGTATGCTGGCCAGTTGTTTTGACAATTGGCCAGTATGTTGTACTGCTAAGGCGTCTGTAATACACTAATGTTAATCTGAAACTTGCTGTTATACGGCGCTGTTGTAACTATTACGTCTTTTTCTGTAGGTTCAAAGAGCGCATGGTGGAGCTGTCTCAGATACACCTGGACCGCCCTGTTGAGCCTTTGGACCTGGCTGTTTTCTGGTCTGAGTTTGTAATGAGACACAAGGGAGCATCACATCTTAGGGTGGCTGCACATGACTTGAACTGGTTTCAGTACCACAGCCTGGACGTTATCGGCTTTTTAGTTTTTGTTTTTGTCGCCGTTTTGTGGGTGACTCTGAAATCCTGTTTGTTTTGCACTCGCAAGTGTTGCGGGAAGAGAAGTGGAAAGAAAAAATCAGAGTAGTTTCTGCCAGTAGTTTCTCGCTTCTCGCTTCTCCTCTTAGGTCCACGCTTGTACATTTGATTTTTTTTCACAGCAGACAAAATTTCACAGCAGTGAAATTTTGTCTGGTGTACTGTAAAGTGTATATATGTGATTTTCCAGAACACACCTTTTTTAGTTATTAAACTGAATAAAATTGTAATTAAATTAATAAAACGTATTTCTTGAACTTCATTTATTAATTATGGGAGAATATACAAATCTTTGCATTAGGATGAATTTCTTGAAGTTGTTGGAATGGATTATAAAGCACTTTGTTGTGTAGTAGAGCTTTAGCACAGAGAGATCTGGTATTTAAAAGAGCTACTATAAGTGGCTGGGAGGCCAAAAGTTTTTCAGACTGAGGTTGCTTTAGGCAGGGGATCTGTCTGACGTTTGAATTAGGACCGCTGTATTTTGTATTTCTGTTTCTTGTATTTCTGCATTCTGGATTTTCTTGTAGTAATCCAGACATGTAATGTTCTGTTCTTCAGTACCGGGGGGCCAGACACATTCTGGAGGAGGACGGGTATAAAGATAATATCTGGACCCCAACCTCAGACCTCCGAAACGCAGAGTGATGGATCCTCTGGGAAGTCAGAGGCAGATGGCTTAAATGAAGTGCGGTCTGCTCCATGAGTGCTAAGGAGAGACGTGCCGAGACGAACCTGTTGATTCATTCCATCTGTAAATTTAAGAAACTCTGGTCCAGAAGACATTTCTTCATTGGTATCTATTGAATCCTGTGAATGATTGGAGGAGCAGAGAGGGAGGGGGGAAGGAAGAAGGGAACCAGTCGCGCTGTCTCCACTCAATTCATCAGCTTGTTTTGGAATATCGTGCTCCTGATACGAGGAACGTTCCATCCTCATCAAACATCCTTGAGCCTGTTCTTCTGAAGCATTGATCACATTATTGTCCTTGTTGATAAAATAAAAAAGGTTTGCAGTGAGTTGCTTTATCCCATGTTTATTAAGATTGCATCCTCCTCTTCCAAAAAGGTGAAAGCGCTGCCAATAGATTCAGAGGTTATCGATGAAGGTCACTGAGCTGGTAGAGCAGCTTTTAATCAGCCATTTGTTTATTGTGAGCAGCCTGGAGTGTTTTTTGTCTTCCCACTGAGGTAATGGAATTGGACCACTGAGAAATAACTTCATTTTTATTTTCCCATAGTGTTCAGAAGAATATTAAAGTCCTTTTTGAGAATCTCAGATCATTACCAGATCATTGGCTCCTGCACAACTAAAGTCTCGATATCTGGCTGATCAGTGGTTAGAGAGAGCAGTTTGTTGGTTAAATCAGATACAGTGTCACTAGGAAAATACATCACTCTTGTTTTCTTGGGATTGCAAACATCACTGATTCCCTTTACTCCCTCATCTCCAACAAGCATTTTTGGGATACCTTTCGTTTTCCTGGTGGTCGCTTTGTTCTTTGGAGCTTTGGGGGATGGATATGTTGGTCTTGCCTCACTGTTGATGTTTGAAGGCGAGGTTTCACTCAGAGGATCAGGCTGGAGTGCAGAAAATCTGTTTTTCAGTGGGATTCCCAC
Source organism: Poeciliopsis prolifica (assembly GCF_027474105.1). NCBI lineage: Eukaryota > Metazoa > Chordata > Actinopteri > Cyprinodontiformes > Poeciliidae > Poeciliopsis > Poeciliopsis prolifica. The sequence goes on from NW_026562382.1 coordinate 16,565,891, forward strand.
AGAGTCAGAATGTTTTGAGGCTCATGCTGGTTGCTTTGTCCCTGGGAGTGGGGTCAGTAGAGCCGTTTTGGTTGCAGCTGCTTGTTTATCCTTCTTTGGCGGAGCAGGTGTTGAAGTTGAAGGTGGGTTTTGGCTCAGAGCCGGCCACGCTGATTCGTCCAGGTGAGGGGTTCTCTCTGATAGTCATCTCATCGGATCTGCAGTGTGAGACTTATGTTTTTGCTTGGCACCCAGAGCGTTCCAAGGTGAGCTGCTTGGTGTGGGGTGCACGACCTCTCATTTCCACGGGTAGCGTTAATGTCACTGTTAATGACCCTGGGGTCGACCGGAGGCATTTTGCCTTGGTTCAACTAGAAGATGAAGAAAAGTAAGGTAAAAATAAAAGTAAGAAAATTCCCAGTCCTTAGGTTTGAAGTGATCCAGTTAAGATGTCGATAATGTAATATAAATGTAAAAAACTGTCACTTTAAAAATGGCTCATAGGCAAAGTTATCAGTAAGGACGAGAGATAGCAGGTTAAGCTTTTCCTCCTTCAGGTTTCATAAGCATCCCTGATAATTTCATGACTTTTCACCACAAATGCAGCAGATAGCCATGCAAGAAAAAAACTTTAAAAATCATCTTAATGTGCTTTGTTAACAGGATGTAAGAAGACTTTCAAAGTGAACGGCAAAGATATATCAATGATTAACTGATACACTTTGTGCTGTGCTGACGCAAAGCACAAAGTGGGAATCTGCCCTCTCTTCCTGTTATTATATAACAGCCTGACTTAAAATGCAGCCCGCACTTCCTACAGAATTTCGACACACACACTCACTCCAACCCTTCAACAAAAGACAGGACCGACTCTCACACAAAGCTCAGCTTGCAGCGCAGCGAGGAGGCAATGAGAAGCAGGGTGTGGTTTCTTCTTACGGGGCTGCTGGCCTGGCTATGCTGCCTTCGTCTGGGGCCCGTTCAGGGGGAGAAGGTGCTGGTTTTCCCTGCAGATGGTAGCCAGTGGCTCAGCATGAGGATTCTGGTGAAGGAGCTCGGACGCAGAGGCCATGAGGTCACGGTCCTGGTGCCTGAAAGCAGCATGTTGATCCAAGGTTCTGACAGCTACAAGACGGAGGTCTACCCAGTGCCGTACACTCAAGCTGAACTGGATAAGAACTTCAACAAGTTCAGGGAAGGACTGTTTGACCAGCAGCCAGGATTAGCAGATTTATTTGTCAATGTGGAGCGTTTGTTGATATTTACATCTCCACAGGTGGTGGGCTGTGAGGCTTTACTGGACAATGAGCCTTTGATGACTAAACTCAGGGGAGAGGGATTTGACATGATGCTTACAGACCCCTTCCTTCCCTGTGGGTCTGTCCTAGCACGCATGTTTTCCATTCCTGCTGTGTATATTATGCGTGGACTTCCTTGTGAGCTGGATATTAAAGCTAACAAGTGTCCCTCTCCTGTTTCCTATGTTCCTAAGTCTTTCTCTGGTAACACAGACCGTATGAGCTTCTCAGAGAGGGTTAAAACATGATGATGTCTTTTATGGAGTCGTACATATGCACGATCATGTACAAGCACTTTGACACGCTGGTCAGCAAGCGCATCCAAAATGGCATGTCGTACAAAGAACTAATAAGTGAAGGAGCTATCTGGCTCCTTAGATATGACTTTGTTTTTGACTGGCCCAAACCTCTCATGCCAAACATGGTTTTAATAGGTGGGATCAACTGTGCAAAGTCGGCTCCTCTTCCAGCAGTGAGTATGATGATTTATGTGAAGAGCAAAATAAACAATGTGTCTCATCTGGATTAATTTATCCATCTGGCAGATCATCTAGGATAGGAGATGTGCTGTGTCAAATGAGATCAAGTAATTTGCAAAAATAATAGGAATGTTTTTACAGGTACAAACCAACCTCTTGGTGAAAGCCATAAATGCTTCCTGGCTTTAACTAGCCATAAAACCAAAATGGTGTTGCATGTGTTGTTAATGATGTAAATACTATTAAGGTTTTATAAGACAGATGCAGTCTTTACACATGTAGAAATAAATTTACACTGGATTTTGCTTTTGGTTTAGTTGCATTCATTTTTTGTCTTTTCCAACTTTTTTGCAGGATCTAAAGGAATTTGTGGATGCTTCAGGAGACGATGGCTTCATTGTGTTTACACTGGGCTCATGGGTGTCCGACATGCCTGAGGCTAAAGCCAAGCAGTTCTTTGATGCATTCCGGCAAATTCCTCAGAGGGTAATTAATACAGGGTTCCTATCAATTTTCATTGGTGTAATCAATGTATACCTTAAAGTTCAATCCCAATCAATGGGTTTTATATGGCAGTTTGTTTTCTTCTTGAGAAAGCCATTGATACTTTTTATGATTAGAAGAACAACAAGCACATTGCCCTTTTTTACCCACATCATAATCTGCAGGGTGAATCCAGTTGATCTGCTGGACTTTGTTCTCTACTTTGCTGCCCACGTGCAACACGGATCATTCTAAACCAGTTCAAAAGTATTAATGATCTGCTCTGATTCGTATTGTAGGTGATTTGGAGGTACACAGGTGAAATACCCAAAGATGTACCCAAGAACGTCAAACTTATGAAATGGGTACCTCAGAATGATCTTCTAGGTGTGCTTAATAACACAGATTAATGAAAAAACATCTCATGTTATTGAATTTGGGGAGAAGTTGAACTACATGTGTTTCTTTTTCTCTACAGCTCACCCCAAAGCTAAAGTCTTCATGACTCATGGTGGAAGTCATGGCATCTATGAAGGTGTCTGTAATGGCGTTCCCATGTTGATGTTTCCACTCTTCGGGGATCAGGGAGACAACGTGCACCGCATGGTGTCTCGCGGTGTTGCTGTGAAGCTCAATATATTTGATATGACAACAGAAACCTTGGTGGATGGACTGAAAAAAGTAATCTATGACAAAGGGTAAGGAATTTCAACTCTAGCATATTAAAAACTAATGAGTAATAATTTATGAACATAATTTTATGCAGATATATTTGTATTTAGTTGAATATTTTTAAAAGAAGTGTTGGCTGGAACCTAAATCATCTGTGTCTCCATCAGAAGACATCAAAAATCTTTTTGCTTTCCTTGTCATCCTTAATTTATTTTATGTCTGTTTATCTTTCCAAGCTCCATCCTTCTTGCTTCTTTGTTTCAGTGACATACCTCTATTCATTATGTCGTCTATTCATTTATTTCTGTCATTTATTCAATAGACTTTTCTTAGGACCTTCAAAAAAAAAAAAAAAACCTATTAACTTTTATATTTTATGCCTAACAGAACGTAAAGGACTTACTACTCCGGATAATAATAATATTTTACCTGAACATTACGTACTGAATCAGTCTTCCTGTGTATGTTTGTACTTTGTTGTATGATAAAACTTCCTGACCTGTGTGGGCATGTCTGCAGCACTCAGCTTTCCTTCTTTGTGGATTCCAGTGACATTTCATAATTTTTCTGTATAAATACTGATAATTGTTATTTCATTATACACTTCTATTGTTGAATTTTTCAGAATGTTAATTTTATCTTAGTTTCATATGTTTGTTTATGCTACACACTACCTATTTTGACTACTATCCACTGTGTTGTGGCTATTCACGCATCATAATAAGGTCCAAAAACATAAATGCTGGAGTAGTTTTTCAGGAGGAGGTTTTCAACTCACACAAAATAAAAAGCAATTGCAGAGAGTTTCTGGTTTCAAAAATAGTTTCTTTTCTCGCAAAAATAACAGAAATATTCTCTGAGTTTATTTCATACCAAATTTTAATGTAAATGTTAATTTAATTTTGGTAGAAAAACTGTTTCACTCCTCAATCCTTCACCAAACAGTCAGATCAATCACAGCAGCTGCTTCTGCTTGTTAATCACAGCAGGAGGTTGACTGACCAGGAGGAGAGTCTAAGCAAAATGAATAAATAAATAAAAAAACAATAGATCTACCATTTGCATAATCTTGGTTCTGTAACATTAATACTTTAGCAAAAAAATTAAGTTAATTTACTTCTTAATAAGCTCCAACACATTGTATGGCACTAAGGAGCAGAGGATGGTCCAAAAGTGTTTGGCACCCTGGGCAAACCACCTTTCCTTTTCCCCCTCCCCTTTGAATGTATAAGAAATTAGACTACAAAGGGTTGCAGAGTGGCACAGTTGATACAGTTGATACAGTTGATAGCACTATTGCCTTGCAGCAACAAGGTCCTGGATTCGGTTCCCGGCCCAGCGTCTTTCTGCATGGAGTTTGCACGTTCTTTTTGTGCATACATGGGTTCTCTCCGGGTACGCCGGCTTTTTCCCACAGTCCAAAAACATAATTGTTAGGTTAATTGGTCCCTCTAAATTCTACCAAGGTGTGTGTGCGTGCATGTGTTTGTTTAAGGGTGTACCCCCACCTATCTGGAGATCGCGAGAGTGAAAATGACTCTTTTTAACATACAAATCTGTTAATAAATCATATTATGACTCTGTCTCTAACATACCCACAGTTTAAACACATTTTGAGGGAACATGTTTGAGTGTCTGAACCTTGCTGTTATACGGCCCTGTTGTAACTATTATGTCTTTTTCTGTAGGTACAAAGAGCGCATGGTGGAGCTGTCTCAGATACACCTGGACCGCCCTGTTGAGCCTTTGGACCTGGCTGTTTTCTGGTCTGAGTTTGTAATGAGACACAAGGGAGCATCACATCTTAGGGTGGCTGCACATGACTTGAACTGGTTTCAGTACCACAGCCTGGACGTTATCGGCTTTTTAGTTTTTGTTTTTGTCGCCGTTTTGTGGGTGACTCTGAAATCCTGTTTGTTTTGCACTCGCAAGTGTTGCGGGAAGAGAAGTGGAAAGAAAAAATCAGAGTAGTTTCTGCTATTCAGTAAATACTTTGAACACTGCTGTGAAATTTTGTCTGGTGTACTGTAAAATGTATATATGTGATTTGCCAGAACACACCTTTTTTAGTTATTAAACTGAATAAAATTGTAATTAAATTAATAAAACTTATTTCTTGAACTTCATTTATTATTTGTGAAAGAAAATACAGACCTTGAAGGATACATTTATTCAACTTGCCCTGTGAGTTTAAAATGTTTAGTTCTGGTTGAATGGAATGTTGTTGGAATTACCTTTTATGAAAGGCTGAATTAAAATTGTATTTATTTTCAGAGTAAGAGTTTGAAATCACAATAAAACATGTATCTTGAAGTTCTTAGCATATTTTTAAGGTTACCAAAAATGTTTGAAGGTGCATACAAATGTTTTTTTCTGTATTTGACCATTTTGTTTAATCCGTAATAGTTGTTACTATGTAGCTTGAGATGACATTGAAGATTTGGCTTCAGCATGTCTAACACTAGTAATCAGGAAACTTTGTTTGCCTTTGGCAGTGATTAATGAACGTTGGGCATTGACAGAGGAGCAACTGTTTAAACAGTCCCTGTTATATTGGTAGCAGATACTCCTGCTTGCATCATTTTATGTTATTTTAGTTATATCATAATTACCTCGTCTGTTTGTTTGAAGCAAGTATTTTCTAGCCAACTTGCTTATTAGTAGCTATGTCATGTTACATTAAGTTTCTAGTATACTGGCTCTTGTAATTTGAAGAATAACATATTTTGCAGTTTAAAAAAGTAACCTAAATGTATCAGTGTGTATAATACAATGGGCAGTGTTTGCAAAGCATTTTCAAAAATGTTCACCAAAGATCTTTAACCAAAGACTGTTTTCACTATGGCAGAGCCAAGGAACTCAGGAAGGAATTGTTATATTTCAGCCACCAGTATTACATTTACATATTCTAAAATCTGTTGAACTAAAGCTATAAAATTTTAGAGATAAATTATGGGATTTGGAGGATTTAGCTTGCAAGCTGTAGGTGACATTAATCTAATCTCTGTTTTGTCTTGACTTTCTGAACATGATAAAAGAAAAAAAAAACGAAAGAAACAAATGTATAATTATGTATTTTGTATTTCCTTGTAATGCTGTTGCAAACTAACCTTTTTGTTCAGAGTGAGTTTTTTTTTCATTTCAGAGGTTTCTTGCTACAAAATGTATTTCCAGTTTCAGTTGTTTTGGAACACAATTAAAAATAAAAACTAGTAGCACAACTCAAATCAGGGGTTTGGATAAACATAATTTCTCAACAGTATTGTAGCTTTTATGATGTGTGGTTTGCATGATGGCAGGCTGTGTTATTCAAGTTGACCTCTCCGCCATCTTGTTATTGTAGCAATATGCACATTGTTCCTCAATCTCAGGAAGTTGACTGTATGTGTATATAAACACACTCTATTGTGCAAATCACACAGGTGGCCAAAGAAAACAGATTTCTTGCAAGAAAGCAACTGCCTTTTACTTTGTAATTTTGGATTTTGGCCTCAATAGAAACAATCTGAGTTATTTAGCAGGAAGCTTGACTATTTTCTTTTTTTGCATTGAACAGAAAACAGGACTGACTGCTCCCTTGCTTTGTAGTGTTTACTGTGATCTACTTCTTATTTTATTGACATCAGTGTAAAACGGCTTGTAAATGTAACACCAAGTGAAAGTCTAAAACGTACATCTGCCTAAAGCAGGGTTGTTCGACGCCTCAAACTCTTTGGCTTCCTTGTTCACACTAACCACTGCAAATGTTTGTGAAATGAGTACTGAGGCTGAATAAGTTAAACTCTGCTCAGATGCCCCACCAAGTGTACAATATATTTACAACTCTGTCTTTTGTGAGGAAGTCAAACTCTATTTCCTTACAGGATAAGTTTTTACCCTTCCACTTCTTCATATGTTGTCATGTTACATTTGCAAGTTTCTAGTATATTTTGTAACAGGCCCACACAAGGTGTTTTGTAATACTAAAATGGAAGAAACATTACACATCGTAGCTGCAAGATTAGAAATGCAACTGATTTCACAGTTATTTCTTGCATGCAGCAGCAAAGGTGTTAGTGAACTGGAACATATCAACCATCTACCCACAAAGTTTCCGTTTGACATGGATCACACGTTGACTATAAAAGGCGGTGCTGGAAGTCTAAAAGTCATATGTTTTATTCCTTCCGTCTCTGCTATCATGATACATACAAGCACCATCATTTGCATCCTTCTGCTGGCGCCACTGTCTGGTAAAAGTAGTTTTTCTCATATTTTTCCTCTATTTTCTTAATTTATTATAAAATGAACTTTTTTTTTTTCTGATTTGAAAATTTCTCCACATGTCAGGTGCTTCTGGAAGCAGCATAGTTGGAGGCAAAGTTTCCAAGCCCCACTCCAGACCCTACATGGCGTCCCTCCAGTACCAAGACAGACATTCATGTGGTGGAATACTTATTCGGAAGGATTTTGTCCTTACTGCAGCACACTGCAAGTGAGTATGTTTCCCGTGTCACAAAGTTATTTTTATGCAACACATAAAACACATAATTTTATGGTTGGGATTTTTTTTATATATATAGATGAGCTTTTAATGATTTTCAATAATTAATCCCAAACATGTTTTCTTTCTTATCCCAAACAAAACATCAAAAAAAAAAAAAAAAAAAAAAATATAAAGTTTTTTTTTAATATTTTTTAGTATTTCTTTCTGGGGAAAAAGGTTAGCTCTTTTCGAAGTGGTCTTCAATAAAATGGATAAATCTAATTATGTTTTCAGATATCCAGGTGACATGACGGTGGTTCTTGGAGCACATGATCTCAGAAAGAAGGAGAAAAGTCAGCAAAGGATCAAAGTGGCAAAGTTGTGTTCACATTCATTTTACAGTGGAAAATTTGATTTTGACATCATGCTGCTTAGAGTGAGCAAACTGTTGAAAATTCATTTTTGCATTTATTTTTTATACTCCCCCCACGTCAAATAGTGTTTATACATTTTTCCCGTACAAAGAAAAACTAATTCTTGTTCAACAATTTGGTTTTCTGTAGTTGTTTTAGACATCCTGTTGGGCTTTCCGTTGACAATTTTTTTTTTCAATATATTAAAAACCAACCTGAAGAACCTAACCGAGTTAACAATATTCACCTTTCTCTTTTGCAGTGAGAAAGTAATGCCACAAAGAATAAGTACGTGAAGCCTCTGGACCTGCCCAAGAAAGCCAAAAGCAACTCTGACAAACTCAAATGTCTTGTTGCTGGCTGGGGAAGAACTGGATCCAGTGAGCCTGATTCAAATGTTCTGAAAGAAGGGACAGAAACCACTCTGCCCATCACTGACTGTGAAAATATTTGGGGAGAACATTTCAAATCAGAGCAAATGATTTGCACCAGATTTGACAAGAAGAAGGGAGGAGTATGCCAGGTAATGAAATGACGCCACCAATACAGAAACTCATACAAGTGAAATCTTATGTATACTATATTAATTTTATGTGCATCTTACAGTTTTAATGAAACTACTTTCTTCCTCCCCTCTCTTTTTCCTAGGGTGATTCTGGTGGACCTCTAATTTGCAAAAACAAGCTGCAAGGCATAACTGCTTTTACTGCTGAAGGTCAATGTGATAATCCACAGTATCCTCATGTTTTCACGAACATTAACTACTTTCTACCGTGGATCAAGAAAATGATGCAGACTAAATCATTATGCTGAGTAGATCTTTATTTGTGCATTACCAAATTGCAGAAAAGATAATAGCATGAAAATGTTTTCAATTGTCTGTATTTTCTAAATTTACAATAAAAAATTACTCTTGTTAGTTTACCTGCATTTGTTAAATTTTTTCTTGAGTCTTTTTATTCTCTGTTTGTTGAAACACTATGTGAAGTTATTTGTACTTGTCATAAATAACTTACTGCATAGTGGTCACTACAGTGGACAGCTATCTAAAGCCATTTTCTTGTATTTATGTATCATGTTATAAATGCACACAGACCACTGAAGTAGACACTAATGCATCATAAAATACATTATCAAATGCAAGACATTATTTTTGTTAAATCCAATATGGCCGACAGACAAAAAAACATGCCAACCGACCCTGTCTCTCCTTCTACTATACAAATAACTTTGTATTTGGAGAAAATTACAATTGATCACCTAAAAAAAATAAAATCCTTTTTTATTTTTACAAAAATGTTTTTCCTACCATTGTTATGCATTAAGAAAATAAAAGGGTTAAATAGTGGATGTACTGTGATAATCTAAGCTTGTTCTGATGCTTCAACTTAACATACTTTATAGAACCAGGAATTCTGCTCTAATGAACAATGTCTGAATATTAGTTTATGATCCCTGTTTCAAAAAAAATCTTGGGTTATGCTGCAGATTAATGATTTGACATGATCTTAAATAAGCTGTATACACCATAGCATATTTAATGAATTCTGAATTCATTGCGATTGTGAAGGACAAGTAGAAGTAAAAATCACTCACTGACATGCGACAACACGGATTGTGCAGTTGCAGGTTGTTCACTTTTCTTGCACGAACATGCCCACCAATTTGACGCCTGCCCACCAAGTTTCAGCTTGCAACAGTTTGGGGTTTGACTATAGAAAGGTGTGAGGGGAGTCAGCAGAGCAGATGCTCTGTCCTTTCCATCTGAGCAAACATGATACACACAGGTTGCATCTTCTACATCTTTATGCTGGTCATTCTCACTGGTAAGTCTAACTTTGAATACACTGACATTTTAAAAAGTGTTTTTAAAAGTCTTTTTTGATATTCATTTGACAAATCTCCATTACAGGGGCTTCTGAAAGCGGCATCTTTGGAGGCCGCATTTCAAAGCCACACTCCAGGCCCTACATGGCATCACTTCAGTACGGAACAGATCACATGTGCGGTGGCATCCTTATTCGAAAGGACTTTGTTCTTACTGCGGCACACTGTGTTAGTATGTACGTATATTTAACTTAATCCCTAAGTTCAAAGTTTATGTTAATCATAGTATTGTGTTGGTGAAAAGATTTGCTACAGTTGAAACCAGATATTTTCAAACACCAAATAAAAAGAGAGATTTTTCTTCTTACGCTCTGAAGTAAAATCTTAACAAATGTATTTTTCTTTAGTTCCCAACATTATTTCTATTTGCTAAATGCCACAAAGTCACAAAGATTTTTCTTTGTGACTTTCCTTGAATTCAGAAACGCACCTACATTTAGTCAGTATCATGCATAACTGTCTTTTAAACTATATGACTTTTGTCACCTTTTCAATTTTCTTCCATAAGATTCTCACAATAGTTTGTCCTCACAGAACTCAGTCAGGTTTGTAAGCTGCCCCATTGGCACACTCATTTTCAGATATACCCTAGTTTGCTGGTATTTAGCAAATGGAAATAGTTTTGATAATTCTTACTAAGCTAAAACAATTACATTTTATACAGTGATTAAAAATATTGTCCAATGTTCTATTCGATGTATGAAGACTTCTGCCATTATGGTATTATAAGTTCATGCAATATTGGAAATAAAAAAATGCTCTCTAGTTTTAAATGGATTTCCTTCTATTAAGCCACTCATTGGTTATGAACGTTTTAATCTAAAATGAAACTGTTTTCTCATTTTTCAAAACTCAAAGTGACCAAGTGGTGCTTGGGGCCCATAATATCAGTAAGAAGGAGGAAAGTCAGCAAAGGATCAAAGTGGCAAAGTTCAACAGACATCCAAAATACAAAGGTTATCAAAATGACATTATGTTGCTTAAGGTAAGCTAAGATGGGCAAAATGTTTATTTTGTTTTAAGTATTTAGTTCACTGTTAAAATAAATGTTCAATAGAGTGAATGGAGATGCATCAAAATAAATCTGAACAACAGTAATTCAATTCAAAAGCAAAACTTATATGATAGTACTTCCATTGTGTAAGCCATAACTTGACATCCTTTTAAATTATGTGTGTTATGTGACATACTGCATTGTACAATGTGACTTTTGAATTTACACTAGCTGTAAGCTGTGAGCCACAATCATCAAAATGAACAGAAATAAATGTTTGGTCACTCTGCATGATGCATCCAATACTTGACTTTCTGAACTGAGGTATTAAATAACTGTTATTTATTCAAATGCAGCTGTAAAACAAAATATTTTTGCATATTTGTTGAACTTATCACTATGTTGGTTAGTAAATCTTTTATGAATCACAAGTAAAGTTTTAAAGTTATTATGTGCTTTATTTCACAGCTGGAAAATAACGCCAAACTGAATAAAAACGTCCAGCCCATTGAGTTACCAAAGAAAGAAAAGAATATAAACAGCAACCTTGATTGTCTAGTTGTTGGCTGGGGCAAAACTGGACAACATGAACCCATTTCCACTGTTCTGAAAGAAGCGACAGAAAAGACACAATTCAAGGTTGAGTGTGATAAAATCTGGAAAGAGTATTTCATTGCCCAGCAAATGATTTGCACCAAGTTTAAAAAGAACACGGGAGGAATATGCCAGGTAAATTACCTTGAAGCATTACATGCTGTTCATTCAGATGCAGAAAAATATTTTAAACAGCAAATGGTGATCTGTTTTTCTTTTTCAAAAATGTATTATAACTTCTGAAGCATGTAATTCAGGTCTTCTTGCCTTTTTTTCTAGGGTGATTCTGGTGGACCTCTGATCTGCAAAAACAAGCTTAAGGGTATAACTGCATTTACTCTTGAAAACCAATGTGACAATGCAAAGTTTCCACATGTATTTACCAAAGTTGATTTCTTTCTTCCCTGGATCAAAAAGATAATGCAGGAATAAGACCAATGTTGTACCCACTTTATTTTCTTTTAGACTAATAGGTGTGACAACCCTTCATTGCATTGTTTGAAAATTCTTGTTCCAGAAAAAAATGAACAATATATTTAGAATTTTGTTACAATCTACAATAAAGATTCTAACAATATTTATTGTAGTTTTGTTATTCTTTGAAACGATTGATGACAGTTTCAACATTTGTTTCCTTCTCATCCACATATAGAAAAGAGTAACCACAGGGTTGTTGTCTGTAAGTAACGTGGTTGAATACTATAGCTGTGAGGACCCAACCGCAAACTCCCTCACACAAAACACTGTTCATACGTAAACGCTGCCACAACCATCAGTGACCTTTTCATAAATAGGACTCAGAAATTAACTACGCTGCTCAATGAAGAACCATAGTTGATGAAGACCTTTCAAATTTGCAGAATCACAAAGAAAAAATATTTTACCCAAAACTAAAGACTCAAGAACACATCAATGATGCTGTGGCAGCCAGAATAATAGGCCAATGGGAAAAAATCATCATCACACAATTGTCGTATGGGTCAAAGACCCTATTCCATGTCCGACAATGAAGCTGAGAACCTCTAACACTTGCAGTCTCTGCAGTGACTAATTTTTTTTTGTGCTTAGCATTGATAAGCTTTCAGAGCCTTCACGATATTCAGAGAAAGTCTTAATGGGTCCCATAAATTCTAAAACAGCAAGTACATGAATAAATACATAACAATAAACGGATCTTTCTTTCCTTGATTATTCAAAATAAATTAAAATAGTGAGAGAAAAGCTTCTTCATAATACAATGTTAAAACTTAGCTTGATTCTGAAATTTTTGGGTGTTTTTTATGAGGAAAAACCTAAGTCAGACATATTTTTTTTTGCCACCAATAGTGCAAAATTAAGTGGGAGATTTGTGCTTTCTGGTCTGAATACTTTCGGTCTGAAACCAAACAATAGCGTAAACTCTGACTTGTGACACTTTGATGAACTTTGACTGGAAAAAGGGTGGAAAACACAAGTTTCTTTCTAGTCCAAAGTAACCCTTTATATCTCTGTGGTCATTTGGGGAGCCATATTATCTCTTGTGCTTCACAACTTTTTTAATGAGTCCAAAGTTTCTTCTCTCTGCTAAGAAGTTTCATGGAGGTGCGGAATACGTAATCCAGGAGAACTTGCAAACACACCTGCATCATGTCCAATGACCATATGGCATCACTCTGCTTGATTTTAAGGTAAACTAAGCTAAACCACTGATTTGCAAGCACCTAAAAATACCAAGAGAAGTCAACAAAAATCAAATGAATGTACAATATAAAGGTCTAAAAAGTCGATAAGGCCTAAGGTGTTTTTTTAATCCCCCGTCAGGTAATGAAAGAAAACCACCTCACATTGTCACTGAAAACAATGTGGTACAACGTGATCTGGGCTAAGGATTGCATTTCATTTTGTATTTATATTAAAAAGACAAAGTGATTTTGAAATGTTCAGCTAATGAGGTAGTTTAGCCACCAAAACTTCAAGAGATGAACAGCTTTTTGCAGCCTTGACATTCTAATTATTTGGACAGAGTGTAAGTTTATATTTGTGTGTGATCTATTTGTCTCTTACTCTAGAGACAAATTTGAATGCTTTCTCCTATATTCAAATGCTACCACATAAAACTAAAAAAAAAACAACTTTTTGACCAAGAAACGTCAACCCCATAGAATAGAAAGTTGGTGGTTTAAAGTTGTGGTTTCAGTTTCTATGCTTAGTAGGTTAGTCAGCTGTAATATATCATTAAAGTCATCCACCAGAAAGTTACAAAACTGTTAAAAGCAGAAAGTCTAGCCAAAAACAAATATGTTAATGGTCCAAAAATATGGATAAAATGCAACTTAATTAATTTATATATTAGTCAAAAATACACCCAGCAGGAAGAAAAAAACAGCACTGCTGTTTAAAAGCAACAGCAAAGGTCTCTGTGATACAGGTTTCACTCACGCATAAATTTTTTTAACACCTCCCCACCAGTCGATGTTTCCGTTTGTGAGTTTTGAGGCTGAGTACAGAAGGTGTTGAAGGGTCTCTGCAAGCCAGGCTGTTCATCCTTTCCCTGCAAACATGTTACACGCAATTGCCGTCATTTATGTCCTTCTGCTCATCAACTTCAGTGGTAAGAGTAGATCTTTTTTTTTTTGTATGGGAAACAACTTTAAATTATAGATTTTTTTTTTCCAATTTTCAGATGTCCATTTTGGCTTTTGTGTTTAAATAGCCAGAAAATGCCCATTGTTTGCCTGATATGAGGTTTTATTTGACTGAACCTTCACATTTCACTCTTAAAGGGGCAACTAAGTATGGTATAACTGGTGGCAAAGTTGCAAAACCACATTCCAGACCCTACATGGCGTCATTACAGATTCAAGGACAGCATGTATGTGGCGGGATGCTTATTCGGAAGGATTATGTTCTAACCGCAGCACACTGCAAAGAGTGAGTGTGTGGCAACATAAAAAAATATATATATATTGCATTTTACAACAAATTAACATAAAAAGATTAACATTAAGAATAAACTAAAAAGGAAATTAAATATGAATTCTAAAGCATTTGTATCTAAAGTACATCTTTGTTATTACTAGCTGTTACCAAGACATCACGGTTGTCCTTGGGGCACATAACATCAGCACGAAGGAGGGAAGCCAACAAAGGATTAATGTGAAGAAGTACCATGTACATCCGCAATTTAAAGCCGACCAATACGAGTATGACATTATGCTCCTTGAGGTAAGCCCCATTTATACAATTTGTCGTCATTGAAAATTTTGCCATGTCAAATATTTCTGGTACTTTATAATTAACAGTAAGGCCAAATACTATGCATTAGAAACAGACAATTGTGTTTATTCTTTGTGCCATAAATCTATTTTGTGAAATGAACCAGTTCATATAGCAGCTTCCCACCATCAGTATGTGAATGAATGAACACGTGAATGAAATGTAAAGCGACCCCAAAGAGCACTGTACAATTACAGGCCATGTACCATTTGACTTATGCAAGAGAGGATGTTAAAATATTGCAAAGTCAAGATGTAGGATGCAGAAAGACTTGGATCAAAGACTGAATGCTAACATTGAAATAAAAGGTGATCCAACAAAGCATGAGTTGAACAGTATGCAACTTTTATTTTGTAATGTTTTTACTCCAACAGATGTATCTGTCAAATAAAAGGTGAACAATGTTTCTAAACGTTAAATCTAGTGATGTGTACACTTCTGAGATATGCTGTAATCACATAATTGTGGTGCACAATTCTTTTATTATTATGCAAACCAGCTCAAAACAAAGGCTGAAACATATTTGAGACCAAAGGAAACATTTTTAGAAATGACAAAGTAAAAATCCTTAAGACAACAGCTTTGATTTTACAGTAATTCTAATTATACTGTTTTTCTTCTCCACAATATCTTCTCTCAACAGTTGGAAAAAAATGCCAAAGTCAACAACAATGTAGCGACAATTAATTTAGCAAAAAAAGACGAGGACATTCCAGCCAACACCAATTGTGAAGTGGCTGGCTGGGGAAAAACTGGACCAAACGAACCTATTTCAGATGTTCTGATGGAGACCACAGAGAGTATCCAATTCAGCTTTGAGTGCAAACATATCTGGAAAGAGTATTTCAATTCCTCACATATGATCTGCACCAAGTTTAACAAAAAGACAGGAGGAATATGTCAGGTAATCAAGAAATATACCATGAATGAAAATATGAAAAACAAAGCATTTCATTAGGAAAGAAGAGCTGGTTCATTTAAAAACCTAATCAAGTCTTTTTCTTGTCTTTTGTAGGGAGATTCTGGGGGACCTCTTATTTGCAACTCCAAGGCTCAAGGAATAGCTGCTTTTACTTTAGAAAAAAAATGTGATGACCCAAAGCATCCACATGTTTTCACTAAGGTTTGTTCCTTTCTGCAGTGGATGAAGAAGGTGATGAAAGGCTGAGGCAACCTCATTTAATGGAAAGTTTAGTAAAATCTACCTGTAGAAACCTGATAGAAGTGTTTGTGGACAAGATGATAGGATAATAAATCAAGTAGTTCATTTAAAATAAAAAGATACTCCTGAATAATACATCTTGCATATTATCTGTAAAAGATTTATTCCCACGTTACATTAAGTTTCTTTTTGAGTTCACATTTAGGCCAAAAAAATATAAAATAACAGAAAGAGGAAGAGGTGAGGTTGTTTATGTTGCTAACCCTGGTCTCCAACATGTCAACCCACAGATGTGTTGGTAAAAAAAAACAAAACAAAAAAAAAAAACCCACAGACCACTGCTGTTGCATTCGTGGAACTCAGTCATAGTGCAAACTTTTGAAGTTGAACCTTTTTCTGTCAGTAAAGCCTGTCATCTGCAAGGAAATGAAAGGAAAGTTCAGAAATAGTCATTTCATTTCACACTTTAGTCTACATTTGGACCTATATGCTATTTAAACAGTGAGACATTAAATTTTTGAAAATGTTTTAGTGTCAGATTTTATTTCTTAAACTTCCATAAAAAGCAAACACAAAACTCACCTGACTTGAATCTCTGGTGAAATATCTCTTCTCTATTACCTACCAAAAGTCATAAGATTTTTCTGATTACTACAAAACATGACAAATAAGGAAAACTTTTTTGTTTTTATTTAAACGTTAGGTTTAAAAAAATTTACAATGTATATTTGTCTAATTGGGTTTCACTTTCACTTTGTCTGAAGACCACCAAAACAGAGACACTTCAAGTAGCCTTAAAACAGAAATGTTCAGTTGTACTACGACATCCATGATCCACCAGACTGCCTAAAATTAATAAGACAGTGCATTACACCACACAGTTTTCTCACCTTATCAAAGAAACGGCTAAGTTTCACAGCATTTGATGTGCCTGCAGCAAAGTATCTTGGGTTTGTGCAGTCCTGGAAAAACATAGTAATATTCAGCTTTTTTCTCAGGTGGTAAACCACTATGTTTGTTTCCACATGCAGGGGATTTTGGTAAGTAAGACAAAGAGAGTTGAGGAGCGCCTCTCTGCCAGAGTTCCTTTTGTATTTGCTCTATTGACTGATTTAGTACTAATGATTCAGATTAAGCTCATTTTAATACTATCATTTTGTTTCGTAATGAAATATTGTATTGTTTTAATGCCCAGCATTAGCTTCAGGTCACAAACTGATGATGGGAAATTATCTCCTATGATTTTGTGCTAGAAAGTAGAATTCATAAATTGGACCTGGAGTACAGCATGGTCAGCCTAATGGGACGAGACCTCGTCCCATGTCTTTTTTTCTTGATTCCACAGGTCTAACAGTAATCAAGCTTGGGAGTGGCTAGTGAAATTGAGCTCTGCCTTTCAAAAAGTGTTTTTATCCATCCATTTTCCGTGCACTCTGGTCCCTAGTGGGCTCAGGTGCCTTCCTCCAGCAAGACATTTTGGGCGAGAGGCACGGTACAAGGCTATCTTTGTCTCATTGCAAGTTTTGTTTGATGATCTCAAAACATTTAAAGGTGACGAAAAGAAACAAAAACAGGAAAAGTGTGGGGTGGAGAAACATTTCTCAACACTTTATGATAAACTGAATCATAAACCAACAAACATATGAAATATTACTGGATGTAACAGCCTGTTGTTCTAACATCCAGTTTTCAAAGTTCAGTTAAAAAAACAACTTACAAGATTGATCTCCTCTGCGTTAAAATCTTCAGAAAGGAAGGCTGTCCGAGTGAGAACTTCACTGCGTTTGTTCTCTGGAATCTGGTCAAACTTTGTTCCAATCAGCAGCAAAGGCACTGCGTTCTCAACAAACTGTTCTCTGTCATAGTCACTGCATTTACATGAACATAAAAAAAGAAGTAGTTCAGGTCACACGAGTTGCAACTTTTTGCATGCTTAAAGGTTTAGAAAATAATTTGATGATGAAAACCAACCCATTTGAGACAATAACTCCTGTTGGGGAGGAATCCTTATTCAAAGCTTCCATTGACCAGCGGTAGAGATTTTGGGAAGATTTCTTATTTGTTAAATCATGTACCAATATTATTCCTACAAAATGTAAAAAAAAATAAAAAATAAAAATAAAGTCACTTCAATAAGATTTGGGAGCTCTGAACTAGATACAAATCTTTTCTTTATTTTATTTTACCATTTACTGAATTGTAGAAGACTGCTCTGGTGCTTTTGACACTGCTGGCACTGCCCACTGATCCTCCAATGTCCCATAGCTCAATGTAGAAAGTTTTCTCCTCAGGGGTTCCTTCTTTGTAATCTTGAACCTATAATTGGAGTAGATATAAAGTGATATAGTGGTACTTTTGTCAATAAAATAGGAAATTTAGAAGAAGTGTCATTTGGTAGTTATATTTGAATATGTGTGCATAACTCAACATTAAATCTCACGGCATCCAGATGAATGGCAATAATGATTGTGCATGGTAAATAGACTTTTGTTTCATATTGTGCAGCATTTTCCAAATAAATGGTAATCTGACAAGCCTAACAGAATCATTTCCTTTCATTAATGATGTGACATGTTTGCAGTGCTTACCCGTACATCCACAGAACAGCCAACAGTCCAAGAAGGATTTCCAAAAACCTGATTCTGACATATTAAATGGACTAAGGAAGATTTGCCAACCCCTGTAAATGACAAAATAAAAAAAAAAATATATAGAAAGGTTCAATGAAACGATGTGAAATGCATACACTTATATAACAATTCCTGAACACAACAGGTTAGGAGATGTTGGTTTTCAATATCTTTTAGTGCTACTTGGTGTTTGCACTTCCCTTTTGTTGAATAATGCAAACAGACTCGTTTACCAGCGTTTAATAATTTTCCACACAACAGGAAATGAGGCAAAGTCTGTAAGCCTGGAACAAATATTCTGTACAAACTGACACAAAATCCCGTAAAGCTAGCTGGTAATTGTCTCAGTGTCTTTATCAGAAGTCTTTATTTTTTATATCAATTCAAAACAGAGCTTTGTTTTGTTTCCTTTTGATGCGCCAGAAGAGCTGAGCTTACTTATACGATAGTAATATGGCTAGTACTACATTTATCTACATTTGCAACATCCACAAGTGTCATTGCTTTTTTTTTCTTTTTTTCTGCAAATGAGTCATTCATAGCTGCAAAAACAGATTTGTAGTTACAGTTTGTAGGCTCTTAATCAAGATATAGTTTTCACACCACCGAAACTAAGTCTGGATTAAAAGAAAACCAATGATAAAAAAGTAGCTACATATACGTTTGCTGTCATTTGTAAAAGACAAATAGAGCGTATCTTACCAGAATCTCCTAAAACTAACACTTTTACCCTGTCAAGAGAAGCCATTTCTGATGACGAAGAGCACCGGAAGAACAACAAGTTACACCCGCCCTGAAGATAATTTTATGTACACTGATTGGTCCATTCCAAAAGACCTTTCCGCCCAGGGCCATTTCTGCCCAATAGGAATTTAGTAAGAGCTGGGCTATAGTTTTATTTCCGGAGTTACTGTTTCAAGATAATTCTTGAAGCACATTAGCTAAACTTAGCAACTGAAACATTCGGAAGTGTAGAATAATACTGATTGATTTAACGTTTTTGTCTGATAATATGATCGAGTAACTTTAATCTGAAATGGCTTAAGTTAGCGTTTCGATCTGTGTTACTGGTGAAACAGGAAGCGTAACGGGTAAGAGGCTAACGAACTTTTAGAAATGTAGTTACCATGAGGTAAACTCTTATAGCTTGTTTAAATCTGTATGGATATTTATAAACAAACTGTCGCGTGTAAAGACACTGTTATCAAGGGCTTTCCATTAAAGACGAATATCTCGACCAAATTCCTATAAATGTTTGTTCCTTTGTTAGACTTAGCTTAAATGACGCCCAGGTAAATTGTGATTACTTTGTCGCTGCTATTGTATGGTTATATAAAATTAGCCATCATTTTGTATGTTTAGAAACTGAAATCGTAAATAAGTTGGTCAAAATATCCAATTTTCTCTGCTGGCAGTTATTAAAACACTTACTGCGTTTTTGCAGTCTAGGGTATTCATTATTCCTTCAAATTCTGAACTTCATTGAAGCACCGTTACTATTTCATACTGTATTTTTCCTCTCGAATAAAAACAAAACGTCACGAGTAAATGAAACCTAAAGACATTTCAACCTAATGTCTTTAGGTTCAAAAAGTCATAATATTTCAAACCTGATAGTGATTGCTTAAATTTGCTTCATAAAGATATAAACATGAATAAAATAAATTTTATAAATAGTATTCCAATTCTCCAGTGTCCTTCCAAAGCCATAACATTTACAGTATGAATTCAGATTTTTGCAATTTCTGTTTGTTGATAAAAATGAAAATAAAATAAATCAAGCTTAAACATTTATTCTTTGCAGATCTTTTCTTCTATTAATCTTCTTGCTTCCTTTCTTACTTTTTTATTTTATTAGATCGGTCTGGACTTTTTTATAGATATGTTTCTTTCTCCACAGCTAAAAATGATTGAACCTGAGGTACTAACCGAAGTCCCTGCATCGCTGAAGCGGCTGGCTAAGCAGGTTGTAAGGGGTTTCTATGGAGTAGAACATGCCTTGGCTCTGGACGTGCTGATACGTAACCCATGTGTCCGAGAAGAGGACATGCTGGAGCTGCTGAAGTTCGACCGGAAACAGCTGCGCTCCGTGCTCAACACCCTGAAAGCGGACAAGTTTGTCAAGTGCCGTATGAGAGTGGAGACAGCACCTGATGGCAAGACAACGCGTCACAACTACTATTTCATTAACTACAGGTTTGCTTAATTTATTTATGAAGTTCACTCTGCAGCATAGCTAAGATGCATTTAATTGCACATAAACTACAAAACCTGTTTTTTTTTTTTTGTTTAGAGTGCTGGTTAACGTTGTAAAGTACAAACTGGATCACATGCGACGGCGCATTGAGACTGACGAACGGGACTCCACCAGCCGCGCCTCCTTCAGGTGCCCCTGCTGCTTCTCCACTTTCACTGACCTGGAGGCCAATCAGCTTTTTGATCACATGACTGGTAAATACTTGACACAAAGCAGTTTTCCCGAAACACTTCCTGCCTTTTTCTTGTTAAGCATAAAAGACAAAAGTAGATGGACAGTTTTGGGGAAACACAGATATCAAAATCTCATGCACCATTTTGAACTCCTTCCTACTGAGCAGAGTTTTGACAATAATTGATATTTTTATATAATTGGTACTTGAAGAGATCTATGCTCAAAGACACACCATCAAAATTAATTCACAATTTTTTTTGTCTCATGCAGCTTAATTTGCCTCTAGATGGCAGTGAAAGCACATGTTGAAAAATAGCTTGTACTAATGAAATGATTTACTATATCAGTGAACCTGCATTTCTTACTTTAAAATGTTTAATCATATTGAAATGGCTATGAACTCTTTCAGAGATAAATCCATAAAACCACACTATTCTCTTTAGTATATTTTGTGTACATTGTTGCTTAGTTCCTGCTTAGTGGCTTATTCTTCCACACAGATCAGTTCAAACAATTTCACAGGACCTATGTTATGGATATTTGTTGATATGAAATATTTTCACTTCATCCAAGGTTGTTTCAAAAAATAAATAAATTAGAATTTGTCCAGTCATGGTGCCCACCCCTCTTTCCTCCAATCAATTATATGTACGGAAATAATGGAGGGTCACTGAATGTTGCAGCTGTGGGGATTTGAGGGATGAAATTATCTCTAACATGATGTGCACACAAATCTTCAAAAATGTCTTGTTAAAACATGTATTTTTAAAATTCTTTTCTTTATCTATATAAGACTGTACAAGCAAAACTATGAAAATACCAGACTGTTAGGTTAATTATACAGTTACACAGATTTTTTTTTTAAATTACCATGTTTAATTTTTTTACGTTGCATTCTTCCTGTTGGAATTGGGATTTGCCCATAAAGCTTCACACTTACATTTTCTAGAAGTCTCTGATTTCCAGTCATACAGCAGTGTTAAGTTCTTTTTTTTTTTTCCAGATTTCTTTATGTCAGGCAGGTTGAAGGTAGATTTATTCCAAAGAGACAATTCTTCTCTAAAGTATCTATGATTTAACATATCCAAGAAAAGGTTTATAAATGTAGTTGTGCATTAGAGTTGTTCATTGCCCATAAAAGCTTATGCAAAGAACCCAGTACACCTTCCAATTATGCTGTCAATTTGCATTATTGTTGAAATGACACACTGTATTAAATTCAAAGCAAATACTATTATCAGCTGCTTAATATTAGACAAATCTAATTTTCTGGTGTTGACCATATGTCCACCCGTCTCCCTTGATGCCAAATTATTTCCAGCAAGAATAGTAGTCAAATTATTTCACTGTGAAATGTGATAAATTGTAAATCCCATTATACCAGATTCTTCTGAAGAAAATCAACAAAATATGAGCAAAAAAACAAACAAATCACAAAACAAAATTCAAGGATGCTACATATTAAACTACATTAGCATTCACATTTTGCAGCTCCTATGTTGAATAAGGAAGAAACACAGACAAAAAGAAACATGTAGTGAGTTCAAAACATTTCAAACTAACAGTAACAGCATGCATTTCTGCAGAGGGTGAACACAAGATTCACTTTCCCTTTTTAACCGTCATGTGGAGACTGATTTTCATCCTACAGTATCCTCTCAATTTTTGAGCAGTTTCTGAATTAGTTACTACTGTAAAGGGACATTATTCTACCAACCAAAGGAAGCTGTTTAAAATCAAGTAGCCAGATCTCGTAATAGTCTGATGGACTGGTAGCCTCTGCGGGGCCAGCAACACTCAGTGGGATCCCATAGGGATCGGAAATGACAGTGCTGGACTTTCAGTTCAATCTCAGCCTGACCCTCAGAGAAGAGCCAGAACCCTGCAGCTTGAGCAAAACACATCTTTTTTTTCCCCCTTTCCTTGTCAGTTACCTCCATTTAGATTATTTCTTTTTTATTCAACTTGGAGAAATATCAGCATCTTTACTGTTTTGCAACTGCTTTTTTGATTTTCCTATCATGATTACCTCATGATAGGAAGCAATCACATTTATAGGCATCTACCTGGTCATTAACAACAGTTTTTCTCCTTGTTTATTTAAGCAGGCATATCTCTCACTGCCTCAAGCCCAAAATGAGCATGCATTCTTTGATTTGCTCCATCCCTGATGCACACAAAGGGCTAAAAGCAGACATGAGGTCTGTGCTAATGTTGGAATGCGTCCAATTATTGAAACTGAGATCAGGAAGAGAAGCAGATGGTCAGACACATCCTTCTCTTACTGTTTGTAGGCAAAGGGTAGGGTGCACTGCATACAATTTCCAACAGCCCTCAAAAAATAATTAAATGTTTTTAAAATTATTACACCACCCTTCCAGCAAAACGATATGGTTACGTAGGTTACCTGTCGCATATTCTCTCGACACATTATCTTCACAGTCAAGGCTGAGTTAGTGTTTACCTGCTGGTGTGCTATTTCCACCAAGTCAGAGCGCACACAGAAAGCTATTTAAGTAAAATTTTTGTTGTGCAGAGAACAAAAAAAAATCAAGTAACCTTGGAAAAAACATCAGCATCATTTCTGATAATTACTACAGACCAATAAATGGGCAAATCAGCAACCCATTGGACAAAAAAGAAAGTGACCTTCAAAATTGGGGACATCTCTAATTACTGCTCTTGTTTTAGGTGTTTCAGTTTTTGTATGTTTTTTTTTAAAGATTTTTATTTCGTAGCTATTTGCATAGAAATAGCATGCTAATCTATGTTAGATCCCAGAAAAACACCGTGTGTTTTAAGTAATGCACTTTATGTAATCTGCACTTTATGTACAATGGATACACCTAAAAAGCAGAGCACATTGTCATGCATCAGTTAGATGGTCAGAAGAACATATTTCTTATCAAGTTAGCCTGTTACAGTAGCTTCCATGAAATGCAATTTCTTGTTTTAATTCTGTTTTCTGCTTCATTCTGAGTTCTTTGCTTCCCTGCAGGTATGTTTCGCTGCACCTTTTGTCAGACTGAGGTAGAAGAAGATGAATCGGTCTGCCCTGATGCCAGGACACTTGTGGCCCGCTTTAATGAGCAAATCGAGCCCATCTACGCACTCCTACGCGAAACCGAAGACATTAACTTGTCCCATGACCTGCTGGAGCCGGAGCCCACCGAGATCCCCGCTCTCAAACAGAGGTCCGTTCGAAACAAGTCTCACAGCAACACACCACTTACCGCCTCTGTCAGGAAGCGGATTGTAGCTCAACTTTGTATTTATTCATCTGCAGAAATGGAAAATGGCTTTTATGTTTTCATTTTATTGTCGGTGCTTGTTTTATTCTAGAAATAATTGAACTAAAATGTATCATTGTTTCCCTAATCTTGTTGTTTTTTATTTTGCTTTTTGAAATTGCATCTTTTTTTCCTTTAGCCGTGAACGAGCTGCAGCTGCTGCAGGAAATGCTGCAGGCGGACCACATCGCGAAGCCTGGTCTAATAAGGGATCAACCTACGCTGATTTGTACATCCAGAATGTAGTTATCAGCATGGAGGAGCAGGATGACCAAAAGAGGCAGGTCAATGAGGGCAAGCCCCTGAAGGAGCGGCCCGTTTGGTTGACACAGAGCACGGTGCAGGGGGCTTACAACGAGCCGGATGCTCTCAAGACCCGTGAGTGAATTCGTCTTTATGTGAAACATTCCTCTGTGCCCTGCTTTCTTTCTGTTCAGAAAAAAGTTAGACTTTTTTTCTTTAGCTTTTGCTTATAGAGTCATAAAAGGTACAGTTGTTCTTCTCTCTTTTTTTTTTCTTTCTGTTGTTCCGGTTCTCTGGTTTTTCTCTTCAGTGAGTTGAGGTGAGAAGAGGGATTTAGAGCAAAACTGAGGATCAGAGGCTTGAATAACCCTATTGTTCTGGCAAATTGGACTTCAGATGTTCTTCTGGTCCAACATAAATCTTCTGAGCCTTCCTCAAGTCGGTCAGTCACTGCTGTTGAAGTAGTGGGGGCTCTTGACTTTCTCTACTCAAAGTCAGAGTAGATAAGTGGGAGGCTGCCAAATGGCCCAGATCCACATCACGTGCTGTGTTGCTCTTACTGGTTGTAAGTCTAATTATTTGGGTCCAGAGGCATTTTGGTCCTAATCCCCTGATAATGCCTTTGAGAAATCGAAATTCAGCTAATGGGTCCTGGAATGACTTCATTTATTTAACTGTGCTGCCATGTCTTTATGTTGGTGAACTGTAAAAGACTTTTTTTTCCCAAATACATCATATTTTAAAACATTCTTTATTGAAAGCCTTCTTTCATGGCCTTATTGCTCATAAATCAACTTCACAGAATCTAGATATAAAATGGCAATGAACGGTTTATTTGTTCCCATTTTTCTGTGAACCTGAATTTTAAATTACCAGCTGTATGTTTAGGTACATTGTAAGTAACTGATTATTTTAGCAATCAAATATTCTATTGATTATTCTGAAAATTAATCGAGTTAAAAATAATTTTTCATCTGACCTCTTAAGCTTATTTTAGACATTAGAAATACTTAAAAAAAATCCTTTTATCAGATAAGAAAACAAACATTTTCTTCCCTAAAATGCAATAAGAGCATTTCTTTGTGTATGTTTGATCATTTGTAGCAGAGGACGCATCTGCAGCAAAAAAAAATATGTTTAACATCAACATGTGAAAAGCTCTGCTGTTTCTGACCCTACATCAGACAGCTGTTTTGAGTATTAATCATTGGATAGCAATCATTAATACTGATTGCAACTGATTAATCATTAATCAGTTGCTGCTAATGATCAGCTTCACTTCAGAAGTAAGTGAAGCTGAAACTATTCCACTTAAAGAGTGACAAAGAATTTTTTTTTTACCTTAAATGCAAAAACTATAAATTTTCTTTTACTGTTTTAGATTAATTACTCCTCTGAGTATGTTGTTCTTTCAACAAATTACCTTTTTTAAGTGTATTAATGATTAATAAACTACCTAATTAATTGACAATTATTTCACTAGTCAACTAATCTTGATTAATCTGATTATTTGTTTCATTGTCCTGCTGGGGGATGAATTTTTTTATTTTTCTGCAGTCACTTACAGGTTGTCTTCCAGGATTGCTCTGTATTTAGTGCCAGTAATTTTTTGTGGATGCTGAGCAAACTACAACCTCAAGACCTGAGTGGTCCGGAAGGTTGATACAATAACCTTCCTTTAATGTGTTTCAAAGCTAAGCCATTGAGTGAGGTTTATTTTTCTTGGGGAAATTTTTCCAACATTTTTTCTTCCACAGGTGGCGACATTGCAGCCGGAGCTCAGGACGGCGCAGCCGGTCACGGAGCAGGCCAGGCGGACGAAAACGAGGAAGTAATGCGCGCCCTGCTCATCCACGAGAAGAGAGCTGTCGCCGGAGCAGGTGTGGGTGGAGCGAGCGCAGCTGCCAGGGGTCTTGCCTCTGCCACAGCTAACGCCAGTGACTCAGAGAGCGACACCAGTGAATCAGAGGACGACCTCCCCTCAGGCCCTACCACTGCCACAACCTCTCAGCATCGCGCCGTTGAGGAGGTCGAAGAAGAGGATGACGACGATGACTTTGAGGAGGTGGGGGATGAGCCGATGGTGATGGTGGGGGGTCGGCCGTTCTCATACAGAGACGTGAGCCAGAGGCCGGAGCTGGTGGAGCAGATGTCTATGCAAGAAAAGGAGGCTTACATTGAGATGGGACAAAACCTCTTCCAGGAAATGTTCTTCTGAAGACACAGAACTTTAGATACTTTGAGTTGCATTCATTGACTGATGTTTCTGCTGTCTTACACTGTCAGTGGACAACTGATGAGGAAACAATATGCTGCTCCATAAACTTCAGGAAATGTTTGGTTTGCCAGTATTTTTTGCACCGGCCATATTTGTAGTATTTCTATTCGAAGTATTTTCAAAAGTCACCAAACAATAACAAACTTCAGTCTGCCAGCTGCGCTTTCTTTCTTTTATCATTATTGTTTGCTTCAATTCAAAATTAAACAGTTCATCTTTACCAGAAATGTTTTAGCCATTGCTCTTTCATTTACCGGACAGAAGGGACACGTTTGCTTTAATCGATGCAGCCGTCTACACACCGGCATATATCTCATGCCTCCAGTCAGTTTTGTTGAATGGGCATAATTGCATTGATTGCGTGAGAACTGGTGAAAGTTATCTGAGCACTTCACAGTGCGGGGATTGGACGCTGAAACACTGAACAAGCGACTGCTGCTTTCATTATCCCGCCTGTTCAGATGATGTGAGTCAAATAATTTTCTACAGTTCAACAGGCTTGGTCTGAATTCTCATCTCAGGCAAAATACAGAGATATTGTTGTGTTCCCCACAGTAACACTGTTACTGTTGTGGGAAACAGTGAAACATTTGAAACTTTGAGATACTTGTAATAAAATATTACTGCTACCCTGACTAAATGTGTCTATAAGTTAAATGTGATGTTTGCAGGTGTTAATTATTAAACAAGGTGTCTTTTTTTCTATATGTTATTATGGGACACAGTTCTCTCAGCCAATCTAAAATTAAATCTCATAAATGTTTTATGGAAGTAAAAGTAAGGATTTGGCTTTATTGGGAAAATATGTGTGTGCACAATTATAGGACAACCATGACTTGAGTGGAGGATTATTATGCAGCTGATTGAATAAGGAAGCTCAATCTGAAATGCATGCTTTAATCTGTTGAAGTTTTATTCTGTTCACGGGTTCAAATTTACAAATAAGCATTTGACACCTTCTGTTTGAGCAGGGATTAGAAGTTCTTAGTTGATGTGTGAGTCGTCATTTCTTTTCTTTAAGGCCTTTGACTGGCCAGTTGTGTTGTGAAGTACATAAATGTAGGTGAAGGATTATTGCTGTTCATAAAAATAATGGTTTGCTTGAAAGATGCAGACTTAGTTTCCTGCACCACTGCTTTAAGTGTCATGTAAAAGCTATGTAGGTTTGGGAGTTTGTTTTTGAGTCTATCTTCAAGATGAAAAGATCCAACTAGCTCATCTTTTAGTAATGCCAAACTCCACAACCACAATTTTTAAATGGTAAAGTTCTATCCTGGTCATTTAACTTTAACCCAGTCAATGCATTGGAAGTGCAGGAGGAGGAAAAATCTTACCTGTTTCCTGCTGCAGAGACCCGGACTTAAAAGGCAGAAAAGTAAAGATTTGTTTAATTTCATTCAGCTGAGAGAAACCTTCCAGTCATTCCTTTTCTTACTTGTCAGATCAGATTCCTGAGGATAATGTGAGATTTGCTTCGCAATCACTGCTCTAGTGTAACCACAGCATCTTTCAGCATGAAGTGACCCACTCACACAGAGAGAAATGTCCCCTCAAAGCCAAGGCCTACATTCTGACAAAGCCATTGTATTTGCATAAAGATACGCCAATGTTGCACTTGTCATGTTACCGACTGTTTTAATATTCTGCCTTTGCTGTATCTTTTATTTTGTAGTGACTTTTTAAATATTTTTTCTCTGAATGTGAAAATAATAGAAATTGTTGGAATGCATGGGGGTTGAGGTAGAAGAGGTTGCCAATTTCAAAACAAGCAGAATTTTGAAGAAACACGTAAGTTCACTGATTGGAGGGCAAACTTCAAGCTTGAAGGAGGTTTTGTTAAACAGCCTATCCTGAATGTGCAAGCGCATCACTGAACCAACCAATCAGCAAACTGTGACTGAAATGTAAAACACAAAGGTCATAGACAAAAACATCAATTTAATATCTTAGATTTCTTAAAAGAAATAATTATTTTATTCTAGTAAGATGTTTAACTTTATTTGTTAAACTTTTCAGGAGGCAGTATATCTCCATCTTTGGATATTTCAAACAAGACTATTTAATAATGTAAAAAAGTCTTGCTTTATATTTTAAGTACTTTAATGCTTTCAACAGTTTTCTTTCAAAAGTTTCTGTTGAAAGAAAACTGCTGTGGTCTAGCCTGTTAATATTTTTCACCAAGATTCTATTCCTTTTCACACTGATAAAACATACATTGAAATGTGTCTAGTACTTAATCACAATAAAATAAAAAGCCTTTGGTACATATTAAATTCAAGTTGAAAATGTCATCCTTTGCAGACGACTGTGCGGAGGTAAAAACCTCTGGGGTAACCCTACAAGCCCATACATTCTTTTTAAGTTAGAGGATGGACACCTGTAGAGAAGAACCTCAAAGGTCAGGATGAAAACAGGACCAGGGCTCATTAAACATCCCCTGCCCTTCAGGACAGCTCAATTAAAAAGCTGAGCCCATGCTGTTCCATTGATCTACCAAGGCAGGTCTGGGTCACAGGGTGGGTAAAAAAGAACTCTGGGGGGAATCCACAAAGCTGCAAAAAGTCACATCACCTGATAGAACAGGTGGGTTTGTGTTTTAATAAGTTAGAACATGAATCACTGAGTTTAGGACCCACACCTTGTTCATGACATTTTTTTTGTGATACATAACTTGATTTCCTTTTTTCTTTCTGTAATAAAAATAGTTTACAAAGAGGTACTCAGGGTTAAACAGAATAACAAAATCATATTTGACTTGGTCTGAATGAGGAACACAGTAGGATCTGACTGGTTTGTGTGAGTGTGGGAGGAGCCACACAAGGGCAGACTGTAATGAGTGATGCCTCACAAGGTTTGTTTGAGGAGATTACATAAAGATTGATTGACTGCAGGTGTCTGTCACTCTTGATCTAATGAAGCCTAAAGATTAACGACTTAATAATCGACCCCGTTTGTCTGTCTGTCACTCAGCCACAGCAATCTCTTTTGATCCCTTACTTTGAGCCTTTAAAAAGAAAGTGGTCAAATTAAAAAATTAACATCACAGAAAGATTTAGAATAGAGAAGCAAGGGCCATTGCTAACTTGCATATTTTGGGTCAGGGTTTTCTTCAGCTTTCTCTTTTTCATTCTTGCTCTAACCTATATCAAATTGTTTATTAATCAAGGACTCATAACTGAATGCAATATGCAACAATAATAATTCAAGCATGCATACATATTAACTTTTTAACCTGATGTGAAGTGGCTTTCTGCTTCACTGTGACTATTTAAACATAAGAACAGAGTTTAACACTGTTCATGTTGCAGAGATGATATATGATGATAAGACTTTCTTTCAGCAATTATGTTTCTGAAAAAATACACTACCAATATAGTAGCACTAATTAATTCATAAGTTTATTCATCTTTGAATTATGATCTCTGTCATGTTACCAAATACAGTTTTCCAGTTTCTCCATAGATAAATATAGAGAGATATAAGATAAACAGCTGCTGACATTCATAACAAGACACGTTAGATTCTACTGTTTAATGTCACATGCATGTTTTGGACTGTAGACTGAAAACCCAACACATGCCCAGGCCGAAAGGCCTGCTGAGATTTAAACCCAGAACCTTCTTGCCATGAAGCAGCATTGCTTGCTATTACACCATGCCTCCTCTCATAAATTGTAATAATATTTCCCCCCTTCTCATTTAATATTTTTTGCACAGTTTGGATCATTTGACCCCAAAAAATGTCTGTCACAGTTTAAGATATGCCAAAGAGGGATGTTTTAGGTTTGTTTTAAATAACAACACCTCAAGTATGACAGCATTCTGTGAACCTATGAAACTTATGGTCGAATTTTCAACAAAGTTGTGAGCGGATACAGTCAACAATTTATGAAGGAAGCCAAAAGGGGACAAAAACCTTTGATCTTCTATCAATTTCCCAGTTTGTCCAATCTACGTCTACCTCTTTTGTTGCCGGGAGGAATAGTAGTAAAATGTTATACAACCTTAGAAAACATACTCATACTTAATCCAATTAAGTACTTTGTTAGCAAATTGTTTAGTTTTCCCTTTGACTGCACTGTTCTTTTTTGGAAGGTAACAATTTAGCACTCACCTGAACAATCAAGCCTGAGAATTAAAACAGTGAGTTGCTGCTGTTGCTGCTAGAAGTATAAACATGTGACCATGATAAAAAAATGCTTAATTTAACAAATAATAAATACAAATACAAAATATGCAAGAGGAAATAGATCACTATAATATTTGGTTTGAGTCGTATTCTGGTCCTGAAAACCCACGGGGCTTTTGTCACATGTGGCTTTGTAAAGAATTTGTTGCTTTAAGAATAACAGGGTTAAACATTGGAGGACTTTATGTATTATAAGCAGTATTTTTTGGAATGAATCTTGAAAATGTATAAAGAACCACTAGAAAAAAGAGAGAACAGAGTAATATAATCTCCTCTGACGGTATGTGAAAGGAATCTGGCCACAGCATGCTGGACAAACTATAATCTCTTTAAGGAGCTGTTGGAACATCCAGTTAATGTAGCAGTGTAGTTGTCAAGTCAAGTTGATAAAATGCCAGGGCTATATATCTGAATCTCTTTGAAACAGTAGGTTTCTTATTTTGCAGGTGCTACAAGGGTGAAAAAATACACTTTTTTGGTGAGTTGTTTAATGTCACAAATAACAGCTAAGTCTTGTTTAAAATAAACTTCAAGGTATTTCATATTGGTATTGCCAATGTCAGTTCATCAAGTGATTACCTGATCATTTTAAAGTTTTTTTATGACCAAAAATCAATATTTCCACAATTTCTCAAATTCAGCTTGAAAAAATCAATTGACATTCCAGACAAGAAAGGGACTTCAGTAGGACATTTACTTTCAATATGACATTGACTTTTGACTTCTATAATATAATACACAGAGTGTATTAAAGTAATAGAATAGTTTATTACTTTAATACACAGAGTGTATTAAAGTAATAGAATAGTTTATTACTTTAATACACAGAGTGTATTAAAGTAATAGAAGTCAAAAGTCAATGTCATATTTTCTGATAATGTAGCCCAAGGGAAGCAGGCATAAAGAAACACAATTGGACCTAGTGCTGGACAGTCAAACCAATTTCTTTAAATCTGTTGAATATGTAATTTTCTCACAATAGATACCTTTTTCATAGTTTTCGGAGTTGTTAATTTTGGATCATAAAGATTATAACAGATCATAAGTGTTTTTCCTGCCCGTATGTGCCCTATTGTGCATGCACAGCTAAAGATTAAACCAAGACGGATTACACATCTTTGATTAAATGTATGCCATCTGAAGGCAAGTTTTGAATGGAAGGTTTGTTTTGTTGTGGGTTACAGTGACCCTTCAGCAGCGCAAGCATGACAAATGTTTGTCCTTTTTAGAGGCTGTTAACCTTTTATCGAAGGATTCACATCCATTAATCTCCTTATTTATTCATGAGAATCTTTGAACTTGTCCACACTAGCCAAGGACAGTAATGCATCTGAGGGAGTGTGTTTTGTTCAGCCTGATCCCAGATGTGGCACTCTCTTCCCCTGTTTATTTCCTAAAATTGCTAACCATCATGTTTCATCAAGAAAGAGAGAGCAACAGCTCAACAGCTTTTTTCTGTGTATAGTTTTGTGCTTATTAAATGACTAAAATGAAACAAAATGTTCCATTCTATTGAACTGACAGGCACTGAGACAGAATTTCAATTCATTCTGTTCAAACACTTAAAATATATCCTGACAACGGGCTGAACAAAATTAAAAATCATAGGCAACATTCTGAAAACAGGAGCTGGCTGATTAGTGTGTACATGTATTCATGATAATGAAATCTCACAAGTGTTTACAGCCTGATGAATGCAGGGGCACATAGTCAATCAACATGTGCTGATGAGACAGCTTCATGTAAAACCGTCTTCATGTCTCTGCTTGTCCCTGTGTATTACAGCTCTATTGAATGATAATTGACAGTGTTTTTTTAACCATAACTTTCTTCATGAGATATCTTGTGAGAACATTCTTGTGATCCATCATTTTCTTCTTTTAATATCTCAAATTGTCTTAATTAAAAGGAAAATGCAGCAGATGACGTCAACAGGAAAAATATCACATAAGAGGAAAAGGTAGCACAGAATTTTGTCAAAGCAGCTGGTGGGCAGTGTTTTTAATAGGCTCTACAGTCAAACATTGGTGTCATTTGTGTTGACATGTCACCCCTTCCCCCTATTCAGCCTCCAACTGT
The DNA here is from genome assembly GCF_027474105.1 of Poeciliopsis prolifica. Lineage (NCBI taxonomy): Eukaryota > Metazoa > Chordata > Actinopteri > Cyprinodontiformes > Poeciliidae > Poeciliopsis > Poeciliopsis prolifica. The sequence continues at coordinate 16,598,711 of NW_026562382.1, forward strand.
CTCTACACATCAGCCCTTTAATGACCGTGGAAAGCTGCAGACCTTGTCATCCTGTGTGTCCCCACTAGTTGCCCTCCCTGAGCTTTGCGCTGCGTCCAGTCACGTGATCCAATCATCCACTTCAGTTGTCCCTTATCAAGCTCCCAGTATGTGGTATATGGAGGACAGGTTTCAGTATGTGTTTGCCAGATTGTCTGTGGTGCCACAGCCTGTTATCTGTCTGACTCCTGCCTGTCGCCTGCGTCCTTCCCATCCTGTCTGCCCTGCTTTTTCACCTTCCCGTTCCGCCAGATGAGCCTTGGTTTAGAAAACTGCCTCCATTCTGACTGTCAAGTTTCAGCCTTTGCTTTTGTTCACACTTCACAAAATGAATATGCTGCAGTATCTGTATTCAGTACCTTTGTTGTGTGAAATGGAAATATCCAGACAGGAGTGTTAGACGTTCAAATATGTCTGCATAGATGTTTTAGGGGTCTTGTTTTTGTAGTAGAGCTGCAGAGGTAATTTAAGTCATCTTTGGTTGACTGCAGTCAATATTATCCAGCCATACATACATGATTGTGGTGCCACTCTATTTTAAGTAAACATTGTGATAAAATGTCTCCACGTGTATCTAAGTTACTAGGAGAATTAAGAAAATAAATTCTCATTTTGAATAGTGAATTCCACAGTGTTGCAGTTGGAAGCACTGTTGCCTTGCAGCAGTAAGGTTCTTGGTTCAAATCCCAGTGTCAGGTCTTTCTGAATGGAGTTTGCATGTTCTCCCTGTGTGTACATGGGTTTTCTCTTTTCCCTGTGTGTACATGGGTTTTCTTTTGGTACACAATCCAAAAACATGACTGTCATGTTAATTGGTCTCTCTAAATTGTCCTTAGCTGTAAGTGTGTGCAGTCACCAGTCCACTGCCTTGCAATGGACTGGTGACCTGGTGTACATGGATAGATTTTAATTTGTTGTAATTTTGAAAGCATTCTTACATAGTTCTAAATAACAATGATTAATCTGCTAATAAAACCTGCTTCAATATTGGAAATGAAATGGTGTGTTAGGTTTATCTCACATGATAATAAACTTTTACCTCCAGTGCAATGATTTTATACTCAAACAATTTGTTGCTTTCCTCCTGTCTAAAAGGCAGCTGAGTGTGTTTGCTGTGCACAATAAACTAAAATCTCATTGGATTTTAGCATGCTAAATAATTGGTAAGCTGAAGAATGCGTGCTTGAAATTGTCTCACTTTTAAATAGAGCTGAAGCCATGACATGGATGAATACACCTGATGGAAATGTAATGCAAACAGCGAGCTATGTTATCACCCATAAGTATTTACACAATAAAACATACCAAGCATATAGTCATCTAAAAATAAAGGAAGTTGCCAGTTTTGCTTAATCATAATGTTTCAATGAAATAATGTACAAAATTTGAGATAACATATACTATTTCCTCACAGCTGTTTGTTACACTGGATTTTATTTAGGGGTATTAAGGTAAGGAGGGCTGAAAACAAATGCAGATTCCACTTTTGGGATTTAATTTGCAAAAACAAATCATCTTTGTTTTCTCACTTATTAATTATGCAACAATTGGGATCTATCATAAAACATCTCAGAAAAATAAACTACAGTTTGTGATTGTAACCAGAAAAAATGTAAATGACTACAATATAAATCAGTGATTTTGTATGACACTGTATCCCTGTATATACAGTGTCATATGTATGTATTTGGTATTCAAATACATACAGAAATGTATCCCGAATAAATCATTTCTGCATTTGATGTTCAAATGCAGTAACGATTTCCTTTGCCATGCTTTTGGATCTTCCTTCCTATGCATCCTTATTCCAGCTTAATTGTTTTTTGCCACTCCTGGTTTCACACTTCCTTCTCCTCCCACTTCTTTGTCCTGTGGGAAAAGTCCCAGGAGATCGCAGTGTTGACGTCACCTTTCATTAGTTGACCAACATTAGAACTTGTTGCTATGCCAGCAAACAAAAGCCTTGCTTCTGTCTCCTGGCAAAACGCAACTTTCAGGCCCCGCAGGAAAACAATTATCCACTAATGTGTGACTCAGTCATATCTGTAACATGCTCTCATTAACCCAGAGATTCATTCTGGTTTCCTCAGCCTGTTAGGAAACAAGCAGTTACTCGAGTCATTATTGATATGATTTCTATATTTCAAACATTATTTTACATGTATCACCCATCAGTCACTTGGCACAGATACCACAGGGTTTCGCAAGGTATTTACAGCCATACATCTTATCTTTATCTATGGGTGAAACCAACTTCCCTGTCCTGCTGAAAAAAGTATGATACTGTCTCTACCATGATTCCCTTTGGCAATTGTGTATTAAGCGACAACATAGTGTTGTACTATAAATCAATAATAAATGCTTTGTTGGGTTGAAACTGGTTGCAATGCAGTGCCGGTCTGACTCGAAGCCGTTCTGCCATGTGCCTTCACCAGCAGATCTGCTGATGACAACATTCACAGCTGTTCATCCAGTCATTAGTATTCAGCATACAAGAAACACACATCACTGCAACAAAATATAAAGATACATCCATCCATCCATTTTCTGTACACCTTTGGGAGTGCTGGCGCCTATCTCCAGCGAATGTTTTTGGCGAGAGGTGGGGTACACCCTGGACTGGTCGCCAGTCTGTCGCATCAATAAAGATACACTAGGATTTAAAATGGAAGAGTTCAACAAAAAGCCAGTCTATCCTTTAATAAAAGAAATTATGAATTTCTTTGTAGATTTACACACACGCACACACATGCACATGTACATATATATATTTAAAAGCAATTCTATACTTGACATGATTATGTAGAATGAATTAATGTTTCCCTGCTGCTCCGACCATGTTGAGTTTAATCACTGGCTTATTATGTGGAATGGAAAGTGCCCCGGACCTCCTCATGCATTGTACATGAGGTCAATAGCTCAGCAGCCCGGCTCAGCTGAGTTATCAAATTATGACTCTTTCTGTGGAGGTTGCACTCCAGCTCATATTTATGTCTGTGTCCCTCAGAAAAGACTAAAAATATATAAGTCAGTCATTTCCGACACATCCAGTGAGTGATTGAAACTGCAGAAAAAAACCCCAAAAACTTTTCTCCGACATTCCTCAGAAAAATGACTCATACTGGTGGACCACAACATGACATCTACCTCCTATTATGTTGTTCCCCTGCAAGAGTAGTTCTCATCTGTGACATATGAACATGGAGCCTATGAGAAGGCCTCTGTTTTAAATTGGCATGTTGACTCTATATCTTTGAGTCCTGAGGATGAATAAATCCCCAGATTGATTGATATAGTTTAAAAATAGTAAATTAAAAATGTTAATTTTTAATTTGTTTAATTCCCACTTGCAATATTTGATTTTTGAAACATCAGAGACTTATTTGTTGTTATTTACTCATGTCGTAACATCACTCATGGTTTTCTATCCTGAGTGAGCAAGACATTTTTTGACAACAGAGCATATCCATGCAGATGCATTGTGAAGTGGATTGACAATATGGAAACTTTAGTCATTTTTGTATCTAATATTTGAGAGACAGACCAGGAGTCGCTAATCAAGGGAATTGCTACAATTCCCAATGTACTGGTGGATTTTATGGGCCATAAAGATTGGTGTAAAGCCAAGTAACTGACTGGATTTAAATACAACAAGCAGGCTATTTTCCTTCACCTTGTACTGCACTAATCTACTGTAAAGGTAAGAATAAAAAAGGAAAAGGAAAATGTACCTCCAACTGTGAAAAATACAGTGCAATAAAAGACCTAGTTGAGAGAGTTAAATGGAAAACAGTGTGTGTTGTCTCATTTTAAGTGCAATCAAATAACGGTTGGCATACTGTATGTCTGCGTGACACTTAGAGCTACCTTTGTGCCAGCATTACTCAGTGTAAAATGATAGGAGGTAGCCCTGTTGAACTAACTACAACATCATTGCTGGTATTCAATTTTATGAATATAATTGGTTACTTGCCCCAAATGGCATGTAATATAGTCTGTATAATACCGACAACTACTTTCTTTAGCATGTTGTGGCGATATCTTGACGAGACACCTTTGGACCCTCTCTGCTGCAGCTGCAGCCATTAGCCCAGGCTGCTGTTAGAAAACCTGAAGAGCTGAGATTGAGCTGCAGCTGCAAAATCTTTAACTCAATCTGGCCAGGAAGAAATGCTTTCAGAGCAGACATTATGAATTACATGTTGTTTATCAAATGGGTGCATAGATTACTGAATAATTTAAAATAATACATAAATCTATCTAATTTCAGTCAAAAAAGATAAACACCCTCACTTGCTGTGACTTAAGTTAAGTTATATAGGTGATAAGATGGGGATGAGAGCAAAATTTGCTGCTACTTTGATACTTTAGATACTTTTGGTGTTTTTTTTTTTTTTTTTGTTTTTTTATTTTCATCAACCTGACCAAAATTTTGAACAGACAGAAAACAACTGACTTGCAAAAAGGAAATTAATAGCAGGATATAGAGTAAGGCAGTAGTGCTGACACACATCATTTCCTGTGTTGTTACACCATTTTGGCCAATTTTGAACAAACAGTCATTTTTACTTTTGAGAGGCAATAGCGATTAACATAGAAATTATTCCACAATTGCACATGGAGCAGGGTTGACCATGCAGTTGCATTACAGTCTCTTTGTGGACTGAAATCACGCAGTTGACAAAAAGGGGGTCCAAGTCATAAGTGATACATTTGAAAAAAGATTTATCCATATTTTCTCAAGGTAAGTTATTATGTTTTGCTAAAATGTATAATGGTGAATGCAGCTATTCCAGTATTTTTTAACCTTGTCTATAATTCTTTCCACCCTGATGGCCTTTGCAGATCTCTATGCATTTGACAACAAGGTTAAGTTGCCCTTTTAGAGAATACATTGGGCATTTTGAAATCAGTGTGAATTATGTAGAAAAGTAAAATAAGATACTGTTTATTTTCATTGATATTTAATTAGATTAGTCACTTTATTAGTTAATTCTGCAAGGGTAGCTATTTATTCTTTTATTTTCTGGAAATGTCTTTTTAACCCTATTTGCTATAATCAGTAACATTTTATTTATGTATCAGGACAAGACAAAGTTATTAGAAAAAGTAGAAACCCTGTGTTTGGATTTTTAGAAAAATATTGACGTATATCCGTTGATGCATCTCTACTCTTTTTTTGCCAGGTATTGGCAACATGGTGTAAAGCACTGAGCATCTCAAGCTATTTTTGCTTCATTCCAAATTACCTTCCAGTCTTTTGCTTCCTACTGGTGACTGTATTTTGTATTTTGATTAGCAAGCAGCAGGGTGCAATTCAGCTGCTCCGGTTGGCAATGACACCTGTGCTGAGTTATCAGATGATCATTTTCATTGTTTGTTGCACAGAAAACCACATTTAAGAGGAAAATGTATTAAATAAAGTGAATATTAATAAACAGAAAGGATAGGACCTAATGACATCTGCTGCTTTTAACCCTTTGACAGAGTCTAATTAAAAATAATAATAAAATACTGAGATATTCCTTTACATTTGCTGTGCTGAGACAAATGGTTTAAGATTATGGTATTTAAGGGGCGTTGAATTATTGTTTTCAACTGCAAGGCGACATCAGTGGACTGAAGTTACTCCATGCAACAAGGACAATGATGAAAAATAAAATACCTTTGGCCAAGCTCACTTTGACTTAGTCACATTTCCATGTCATGATTTTTGTGATTTAAAAAGGCAAGCAATCTTCCGACATCTGTTTTTTATATCCAGAATTGTTTAAGTAAGCAACATCACACCTAACTTCAAGTTAATCCCACACTTAGACATTCATTACCTATTTGACCTAAAAATTAGGTTCAAGTGAAATTCATCATTAATTTGAGTTTTTATTGAAAAATGAAAAAGGTTGATTTTTCCAAAAACTGGAGCCAAGGAATGAGAAACCAATGAGCCTGAAGGGTTTAGTCTTTTTCAATCTGGAAGCAGAAGAGAGGGAGAAAGACGTCAGAGAGACCTCCTGTTGTGTTTGATTGGCTGCACTCAAACACAGAACTTTAGAGGCAATTGAAAGCAACAGAAAAGGGGATTCTTGCCATAGCAACCAAAACACAGCTGAACTGTTGTCATTTTGTCAAAATATAACTTTTTTTTTTCTTATTCCTTTATTTTAGTACATTTACTAAAGGAAATATATAATTGAAAGGCATGGCTGTCACCTAAACACATTTATTAAGTGCCTCAATAAAATACTGCATGAGGAGAAATATGACTTTTATAATACAAATAAAAAAACATAGTGAATCATTTTCTGTGTATTCAGTTGTGGGGGTTTTGTAAATCAGAGAACTGTGACATAAATCAACATTGAAGCAAGTTTTCTGTATTGTAGATGTGAGATTTCATGACTTGATACTTCAAAACATGGCATGTTGTTCTTCGTAGGATTCTGGCTCCTGTTGTCTTCCAAAAAGGATTTTATTTGCTTAGGGGTGAGTATCCGGTCCATGCCATGTGTGATTGCTTGTCAGAAACTAACCATCTATGCCGGTAGATGGTTAGTGTAGATGGAAAGCACATCAAGCAGAGTTTCAGCAGCTTTGGAATAAAATAAGTTCCAAGTGAAAATGGGAAGCAGTCATTATCGTTGTCTTTTGGCCAAAAATGAATCTTGAAAATCAGGTGTGCATTTATCAGCTCATATATATGGAAATGAATATTCCCTACAGGATCTTCTGTACCTCCTGGGCTTTAGCTCCCTCTACTTTAACTCAATTACAAGTAGTCTTACTGATAGGGAAGCATTCTTAATTGGAAATTGATTTAAAGGGAAACTTTACATGACTTCACTTTGCTTCTGAACCCTGCTCTTCTGCTCCTTTATCGGATAACCCGGCGGGCAATTGAAAGGCAATGGTAGCTTAAATAAGAGGTAGTTTTAGCAGGAACGTAGGGAAGTACTAGACAAGCAGACATGAATAGATTCAGCAACAGAGGAGGAGCTTTGACGTAATTGAAAAAGGCAAAGCTGGACATTAATGTTAGGTCAAAAAATGTGAGAACATTGAGCTTACGATGGATTTAAGATGAGAAGTATCATGAAATCCCACAAACTCTTAACATTACCATAAAAATGGCCGTAGTAAAAACTGTTCATACTTGTAGTGCTTTCAAAAAGACAAAGGCATAATCTTAACAAAGTCTGATAAGTACATTTTAGTGATGTGCTGAATTGTAAGAAAATCTGTGATACCTGCACACTGAGGAAGTTCATTATGCCAAAAATAAATTACTCTAAACCTTTTCCAAATGTTTTGTGCTTTCTAGAACAGCTGTGTGATGCTTCATTGTTTATTTTTATTTGTGCAGAAAAATAATCAGATGTCAATAAAGACCCCCATGTGGTAGTTAATCAGCTTTCCTCTTCTGAAGTTCATGTGTAAAGGAAGACAGGTGTGTGAACTCTCCACCATGGAGGACTTTGAAGTGACTCCATTGCTGAAACAATAGCACGTCAAAGCCCAAATAAAGTTTGCCCATTTGAAACATGGTGATGTGCTTTGGAGGTCGGTTATTTGGTTTGATGAGACTAAACTCAAGCTCCTTTTTGGACGGGGCAGCGAGAGGCTTTCAACCCTAAAAACACATTTCCCATTGTTGAACATGATGGTCAAAGCATTGTGTTGTGGCACTATTTTGTTGCTTTAGGCCCTCAGGCCATGCATTCTAATAAATATGCAATATATGTGATGGCAGAGCCTTATAAAAGATGCAAATATTTGTATTTAGACCAAAGTGCAAGCATTTTTTTTCCAGACTAAAATAATAAAGAAAAAAATGAACATCTTAGCAAACAAGATGTGAAGCAAAGCAAATGAAATAAATATCTGAAATTATTATTTTTTTAATTAAATGAAAGTCACAAGTGACCAAGAAAAACAAGGATAGGATACAAAGAAAAGTGCCAATGGAGAAGGTTTAAATACATTACCTGATTTAATAATGCCTTAGAAAAACACAAATAAATCATAATGTGTGAAAATTATGAATATTTGTATAGTATGAATAGTTGGAGGTGAGTGAACAACCGTAATTATATTTGCATGATTTGTGGTTGCATTGTGTTTTTTCTTTCAGGGCGTTTGGTGATTATGAAAAAAGGGGCCTGTTTTTTTCTTGTTTCTTTTTGAAAAATCAAATAGCTGTTTCAGATTTTGCTGAGAGCAGTCTAAAATTTAAAAAAGTGCTATTATTCTTGCCCCCTACTAAGTCCTATTCAAAGTTAAAGCAGGCTGTCACAGCCATTGGGCACTAGAGGAAAGTTTTGTGTTTTGCATTGAGCTGCCAGTGCGACACAGGATGTTCAGAATTACGTGTTATAGACCTTCAATATATTCAGCATTTATGACACGATAGCTTCCACAAAACCTTGTTTGCAAATGAGCCCATGAGGTGAGTCATGGTGAGTCAAAGATGGCAGGTGGATAAAGAGCAATAGCCTTCTAATACAAACATGAGGGTGCAGCATATGGAAGGTTGAGTCAACTGTGAGGCAATCAGAAAACATCCTGTCAGTGGAGGAAGAGCTGCATCGCTGTTCAGTTCCATACTGATGAGAATGTTTTCCTAGCAGGCTTTTTGATCTCAAACGCCTGACTTTTACAATCACTATGGTACTCTAAAAAATCTGACCTTTGTAACAGATTTCCCAAACAGATATACATGATGTAACATTACCAAAACAATACAAAAACTCTGCACAATTAATTCACCAACACTTTATGATGTAATCTTGCTTCAGCATCCATGAAACATTTACATGCTGCACACTGGCTAAGACATACATAATTGAAAAGCCAAATCTGTGATCTAAATGTAAACCAAAGGTCAGAACTGCCCACCTTTTAAAATTTTAAATGACATTTAAAAAGGCTATTTCCAACAAAAATCCTTATATATATTTTTTGTCCATCAATAATATTCGCAATGATATTCAGATTTATTAATTATCTTCATTTGAGAAAAAAAGTTGACAGGTATGTGTTTAAGCACATATCTGAGCAGCAGTCATATTAATGCTCCATCCCGTTTATTTACTCAATAAAGAGGCTTATTTGTTCTGGAGAGCTTGCAGCAGTGGGACATTCACAATAGGTTGAGTAAGCAAATCTGTGAAGGGTATAAATAAGCATACCCAGATAAATAAATAAACATGCTTTGACCTTTTCTTTTGAGGCTGCATTGCTCGCTATTAAAATTTTCACATGAATTGTTAGCTCCACCCTGACTGATAACATTGGTCCTACTAGCTGTTCCTAGGTTTCAGTGTGGGACACAGTGATGCCTACAATTCTCCCTTTGAAACACCAATTTATCTGATTATCTGCTGACTGACATAAGATGCATTACTAAATTAAAAATCCACTGTAAGATGGCTTTCTTTGTAAAACAAGTTGGCAGGGCTGTGTGCTTTCAGATAATAACAGGATTCTGATGATAACCTCAATCCAATATATATCTCCCTCATTCATCTCTTTTTCTTTTGTCATTGCAGTGATTTGAACACCTGCTGTGACCTCTACTGCTGCAAGTGAGAGAGGTTCGATCAACTTCAAGGAATATATTTGAATCATGAAGTGTTAATTTAATCACTTTGAAATATAAAACTATGTATGAGTATTGCATTAAAAAAAATTACTGCAAGTTTTAAATGCATTTTACATTTTTGCTGTATATTTCTTGACTTTTTTGCACTTGCCATTGTTGTTACAAATGGAATTTAACTGGGGGAAAAAAATCTGATTCTACTGGTGAATTTTACTGTTTAGCATTTTTAGTTTCTGACATCCATCTCAAGCATCTGAAATCTTACAGGTCTTTTACCAAACTGGCAACACATCTTAAGGTCATTTAACTGCAACTTAACAGGTCAAACCAAACAACAGATGAACAAAGAAACAGGAATACAATTATTAATCTGACAAATTTATGTAAATGGTCTGCAAAACAAAACATGTAATACAAGGCAACCAAAAGATTACTTGGAAAACAAAACAAACCCTTCGTTTGGTTGAACCCAGTGATGTAATCAATGACATCATGCAGCCATTTAAGCAGGAAATGCTGGGCCGGCCCCTCCCATCCACCTACTCAGAATGTAGCATCTAAAAGAGACAAACAATGGTAAGTAAAATGAAAAAAACTAACACTTTACCAGAAATGCACCTTGAAACAAACAAAACATTCACATTCATCAAATGGTTTACAAGAGTTAAATTTACCTAAAACACATGCAGAAAAATAGACTCCAACTTACTTCTGCCACAAACAAACTCAGGATATTGAGTGACGCAAAGTTACATCAGCATTTTTAAAGAATTATGACCAACTGAAAACAATTCAATAAATCAGAAATGTTTTTAAGGGACAAGTGGTAAACACAAGCTGAACCTTTTTGTCACAATGATTATTACGTTTGTTGGTCATTATTAAAGTAGTTTGTAAAACTAGTCATACTCTTGAACTTTCACGCATCATGACGTTACAATGGTAAACTTAAATACATTTATAGTTCCATAAAGTGGTTCCTTTATGGAACCACTTTTCACTGCAGTAACAGCCTTTGCCACAGAATTTCACTTGCATATGAATCTTGATTTTCATTGGCCTCGGTAATATGAACAGGATTTGATTAAAAAAATAAAAAATAAATAAAAATAGTTCCATTTAAGGTTTGATGCTATGCTTAGGATAAGTTTGTAACTTTCTACCAACTTTCATTTCAGTTCTTCCAGTAATTGCAGACACATCTGAAAAATTCTGACAAAGATTGTGACAGATTTTATAATGGAGAGAAGAATGTCAATGTTAAGGAGATTGCTATGATTAATCTAATTTTCTGACCTATTGGTTGGGCTTAACCTTCTAACATCTTTAAAAGTACTTTGTTATTCCCTCTGAACTAACTTTGATTTAGGGCAATTTTTTTCAAATACCTCACATTTTATGTCACAAACTATTTCAAATGTTTTTTGTAAAGTCACAAACAGTTTCATCTGTTCAGATTTACCTCCAGTGAGTGAACTCTCACTCGACGTCTGCCTAAAACTGAGAATACTTTGTGGTAGAATAAGAAATTATGTCAGAATGATTTATTTCTAGATACAAACATAAGCAATAATGTGACACTTAACCTTAGTCAAGTGTCCTTATTTTATCCTTGGCTTTGCAGCATTTGTGCACATGCTTGTTTTTGTGAATTTCTGTTTAAGCTGACATTTCTTGGACAGACTTTTAATTACACCCGCTTCTCAAAATTAATCAACCTCGACAAATCATCTCTGAGGTGAAGCTAACTGAACACAAGGGCAATATTCCCTGCAATGGAGAAGTCAAGCATATAATCATTGTTCGGAGTTGCTGCTTTTTTCCCTCAATGGATGGTGAGCTATAATTATCCTAAAGTGTTTCAAGACATCCTTTGATGGGTCTTGATATCAGCCAAACATCAATCTGAAAATGGAAAGCACGGTGTAATGAGGCTGTTTGTGACTGCCATTTTAAACAGAGATCACATCAGCACAACAGGCTTCAGTTGCAGACATGTGATTTAGTGCACAAAATATCCCCGCCCCCCCAAAATGACAAAATTGCTTTGTGTTTTTAAATTTTGACAAAGGCTGTTGATTATTTCTGACCTGTGATTAGAGAGCAGCCTAATTACCGTGCAACTCCCAAAACAAATCCATATGTGAGAGCTTGTTTGTGTACTTATTGTCTCTGAACTGAACACACAAGAGACATTGCTGTAATGTCCTGAACATCATGCACTTTCACAGTGAGAACATCTTTAACCAACATGATAATCAGAATGCTAGTGTCTGAATCTCAATTGGACATATTTCAGACTATCACAATATAATAATACTTATACTTTCTGCAATATTTGGTTTATTTTCTGACCCTTCCTACTAATGGTAATACATAATACTTAAGCAATAAAATAATGACCATTTATTGATCCAAGAGCTTGTGGTGTTGAGACATCTTACACTATCAAACCTAGTAAATGCCATGCTTTATTATATTGCCCTAATAAATACAATTTGAGTAAGACTCAAGCTCGTAATATATCTAATGGCAAACATCCAACAATGAAGGGCTATAGACAGAAAAAGAGAAAATTAAATAGTTTAAAGTAGCAATAACTTAAAGTAAAATGTAAAAAGCAAAGAAAAGGTTAGTTCTACTGTTTTTAAAAACCAAAGTCCATGATAGAATAATAAATGAACCAAGCTAAGTGTACACTCCTCTTCTAAAACCAGTCTGGATGCAGTTACAGCCTTTCTTCAGGCCATCGCAGACACACAGCCCTTCCAACTACAAGAACAAACACTGAACCAGAACTGAATTTTAAGGTCCAGAAATCACTCCCAGAAACACGCTGTCAGTCAGGCGGTGTCTCTCTCATGTTCCTGACCTGTAGATTCATAGAGAAACGTGTAACACAAACTGAGCATATAATCCGTCATGTAGCATCTCATCTTTTCAGAATTTTCTCATTTTAATAATCAGATTTTTTTTCACATATTGAGCATATGATATGACATAATGTTAAAGTTTAATTGATTTTTTTTGCAAAACACTTTAAGTAATAAAACTTATCAAAACCGATATTTAAAGTGTTGATGGAGTGCTGATGATGAAGAGCAGAAACTGAAAAGTCTTTGTGGTTACAGTGACATATGCAGAGCCTGCAGAAAATGCTAGTTTAGTTTTTTTCTGTTTTTCTATTTAATTAGAGAACAAAGAATAGCAACTGCGCGTACTGGGTATTATTAAGGAGGGCCAGGAGGAAGAGGCTGGTGATGTAAGTGATTATGCAACATCACTGGTCTTGAACATTTAAGTGAGGTGAACATGCTTAATATTTTGTTTATCCTCCAATGCATATTAGGATGGATGCAATCTCTCACTGTACATGCGTTTGAGTTGTATAGTACACAGAAATTAATTTAATTACAATTATTTAAGTTTCTTTTTTAGGTTTTCCATAACTAAAAAGCCTCAATATTTTTTTTAAGCATACAAAATTTTGTTTGCTTGACTTTAGAAAGAAAGTAAATTCACAAAATTTGATTTAAAAGCTTAAATCTGAAGCACCTCCTGGTCAGGTTGTGTCAGATGGTTTTGCGGTTAAGGTGCAGTCTGTGTGTTTCTCAGCATAATCTAATAAAACAATCAAGAAGGTAAAATGCATTAATGGCAAAGGGATGACAGTTTGAAATCTCAATTATTTCAATGTCATTTGTCCTAAATGCACATGCATATACACTGTTTGACATAAAATAATATCTTGTAAAATGCTTTTTCAGTGTTTGATCTACTAGCACAGGTCAATATAAGTATATAGTGAAGTCAAACATTCCTTGTTCCTCTGCTGGAGACTTTGATTTAAAATTGTTTCATTTAAAAACCAAAACAATGTTTTCTTTTAAGAAATTAGGCAAGTATCTCTTAGGTTATAAAAATAACCTTTTTAAAATGTCAATTTAATAAAACACATTATAAACTATCTATGCCTTCTTTAATAGCTAATCAAAAAGTATTTATTGATGTTAAACACTTTATATAACTTCACTTTCCTGCCTCCTGTGGTATTTTGCTGATTTATCAGGTTTTTTAAGTTACGAAACCTCTCTGCCATCACCCTAAACTTTAGCACCTCCATACTTTGTCTGGTTCACTCTAAAATATTCATTTTGCTTCCAGTCAGAAGAAGCAGGTTGGCCTTAAGTAAAAGATTACTTCAGGCCTAAATCTGCAAGGGATTTTAATAATTGTGGGCTTAAATTTACATTCAAAAATGAGAGGCTTAACATTTGTTTTTTCATCAGCTGGTCGGGTTTTTATCTTATTCTATTATCGTTCTAATTTATATTGTTCTCTGAAATATTTAGAATTCAAAGTTAGACCTAAGTGACTGTATTTAATTATACTGCATAGAGTATACAGTATCGGGTAATACATCTTTTTATGCATAATCAGCTGTGGAATAAAATGTTATATTTCCACATTCTGTGAGAAGGAAGTGTGAGGGAAGCAGATATGAGGAGTCTTAAAGAAGTAATTCCTGTTCAACACAATCAGATGAAAACTACAGCCTGCCTGATATTTCCATTCTACAGCTTTATTAAAATACTATATTCTCTGCAGCGCTGATATTAATCGTCATGACATTTTTGCAAGGCGTGAAACAAATGTGGTTCAGACTCTGATGTTGCGGAGGAGACAAATCTTTCAAAAAAGGGGACACAAGCTGTCCAAGTGACCTCTAATGTGTAGCTGCATTTATTTTACAGCAGTACACCTGCCAGGTTTGAGACAAGGTGGCCAGATAGCTGCAGGAAAAGTCGATATGCATAATTAGATTTGAGTGTTGTGCAAAAATACCTTAAAATTAGACTTTCATAACTTGTATAACAACTATGAATAAATTAATAAAATCCGGAAATGTGAGAAAAAGAGCAAAGTAAGTGCTGTTCGTAGTGTAACACATACAAATGATCCTTTTATTGATAATATATATACCTCTTTCTTTGTTTTAGACTTAATATTATCTCAGACATTGAATTGCCACAATTCTTGAGCCAATTCAATGTAGACAAATTATAAACATTGTTAATATTTGCGTAAGTTAACAGTGTAAAAGGTGTGAAATGAATCAATCCTTAGGGGAAATCTTCTCAAAGATAACTGCAGTCCTCGGTTTTCCACACGAGGTGCTTTCTGATCTTCTCGTGTCTTTATGGAAAGAGTGTCAAGTCAATCCTTGTTTTCTGCAATATGTTGAAGTGGATCACTCCATTGTCGTGGTTTGCCTCCGTGTCCTGATCATGCCGTTTCTCTGATTTAGAGCTTTGTAACCAATCGTTGAGGCGAAGGTGGGAGGAGAAACAGCGAGGTGGGGCGGGGCGCAGGGCTGGCTGGTTATTTTAGTTTCCCCCCCCGCCCCGCCCCCTCAGCACCACGGCAGCTCCCCGCCACTTGTGTGTGGGCTGCAGCGAAGCGACGCTCAAAACGCGGCAGGATCAGGTTAAAAACCCCGACTCGTATCGATCTGCAGATGAACCACGAGTTCACAGCGCGAACGTAAAGCTTCCTCTTCTCCCCTCCTTCTGCTTGATGCCTGAGTTGTCTCGTTTTGTGGCCTGACTGAGAAGACCAACCTCCTTTAACTGCATTGCCTCTGCGTCTGCTGGCTTTTGGCTCCTCATTCTCCTCCTGTTACTGGCGGCTACCGTGTTGTGAAAGTGTGTGTGTGTGTGTGTGAGTGTGTGTGTGTTTTATTGTTGTTGTTGCTATTTGCAACAAACAGACAGAAGAGAGTGGACTGACCTGTCCGAAGTTGTTTTTCTTCCTTTCTTTCTTCTTGGATTTTTTATTTCTTATGTTTATTCTGAAAGAATCTCTGCTCTGGTCTGTAATTAATGAAATCAAGGAACTGAGGTGCGGGATTTGTTTCCATGCACAGGAGTGGATCTTACTGGAGGATGCAGGGAGAAGATGAAGTTGAGTAGTTTAACTGGCCTGTGGTGCATAGTCTGAGATGAGATAGACGACCTGCATCTGCAACATTGGCGGAAATTATCCCATCAGAGTGGAACATTTTATATGGGCAACACATTAAGCTCAGGATGAGGTGCATTTGTGACTTTTTGAACTGCACCTAAGAAATAGAGGGGGGGTCCCTCTGTACATCCTGCTTCCACAGGAAGAGACGCTTTTTCCCCCCTTTTGCTGCCAAACGAATTCGGGTTATTGCATCAAAGTGAACACTGGGAAAACAAAGGAAGCAGATTTTCTTTTGTCTCCTCCGTTTCACTCAGTTAAAAGCATCCGACAGATCGAGTGAAAATGAAGAAGTTTCGGAAGGTGCTGGACGGTTTGACCACCTCCTCTCCTGGGGGGACTATGGGGTCCCCATCGTGCGGCAGCGCGGCTGGGACTCCCACCGCGGCGCCAACTCCCAAGGAAATCGACGTCCAGGAGACGCTGGTGTCGGAAAACTTTCAGCTGTGTAAGGTAGGTAAACGCATTGAGCTGGAGGTCTGCAGCAGGGACGGCGCAGAGTCGATAAAACCATCGACCTGCTGGACTTAATCTCAATCCATTTTTTATATTCACGTTTCTTGCCAATGTTTGGGAGAGTTTACGGGCATGAAAAGTTAAGTTTCGAGTTCTGCAGCTCCGATCCACGCCGATCTCTAGTCCGCCGTGTAAACGCTTCAGCACCAGGGACAGCGATTCTGAACAAAACATGCAAATTGTCTCTGCTCTTCTATTAGACTTCACGCTTTCAAATGAGGCGATTAGTTGTTGCGTTTAGTTGACATGCGAGGCGCTTTTGTTGCAGCAATGCTGCTGAAAGTGCCGTTTGTGGAAGTGTTACAGTATACAGTTCTGGGCAGTCTGTTGTCCCCATCTGTATGTGCAGCACGGCTCCCGAAATGAGCGTGCGGTGTAGCTGCAGTAGCTCACACACATGTGCTACAAACAGTGCAAAGGGAGTCAATGAATAGCAACCAGCCCGCGTTGCATCAGCAAGCGAGCACGAATGGTGTGGCAGCGATGACATAACTGGTGTCCCTCCCTTTGCATAAAAAAAAAGTGCACATCAAGCCAGCGGAGGGGCCCTGCAGTGCTGTCCTAGCTGATGCGCCTTTCACTGGGAAGGAGGGAGAGAATAAGGGAGGGGGTGAAGCTTGAATGCATGGGTGGGGGTATTTATAGCAGCGACCGTGCATATCAGCCAGTTTTCAGAATGCATTTTGCTGCGTTTATTTATTTTTCCCCCTCTTCCCCCCCTGATAAAAACTGGGGTGCATTGTGGGCATGGCTGTTAATAATTCATTGAGAAGCCAGAAGAAAAAACAAAACAAAAAAACAAAAACAAAAACACACACACAGGGTGTTTTGCAGAGCTGGATTATTACTGGGCAAAATGAAACTGGTTGGGGAGGGAGTGGGTTGGAGAAGACTGAGGAGGGAGGTTGATTCACAAGCTGAGAAAGATGCTGCAGAGCACCGTATAGCAAGTAAGAGAATTTGCTAGAAGAGAGCAGAGCAATATAGACTGGTCCCATGCAGAAGGCTGCATCCCCTCGTTTAATGGCTCAATACATTGACTTAACTTCTCTTGAGAAAGCTGTGAATGCAGAAATATCACCTTCCAATCTACTATCACCAATTATTTGTAGCTTATTTGCCTGTTGTATGAGTAGATTTGGTTTCTTTTTCTCCCAGCAACAGAGAAAACGTGGAGAGAGATGAGGACCTGGATGTGTCCCCATCTTTTTCTACATTATCTATAAAAATCAGGGTGGAATGAAAAGGTTGCATGTGAGATTGACATCATGTTCTATGATAATAGCTGCATTTTGTATCTCTGCGGTGAGGATGTGCTGATATTTCTGCTCTCCCTTGTCAAGCAGAAGGAGAGCATGATGTGCAGAATACAATAAATGAAACTATCTTTAGCTTAGCTTTTTGTCATGAACAGAGAACAAACCGGTTTTACACAAAGGAGCCTATCTTTCTGAATTTAAGTGTACATTTCAATTCTATGATGACAATTGTTTCGAGTCATTGTTTGGATCAAACTGAGCAAGCAGAGACAGTAAAACCTGTCTCAGGAATGTTCGAGCCTGAGATTGCCTTTATTCTCAAATAAACAGGAGGAGAAGCAAAGAAGATATCTAATTTTACTCTTCCATTCATTATCCCAAATATATTTAGACAGGATCTAGACTTTCTGGAGTGGATGTAAATCTGTCAGCTGGTGCAGTACGATGTGTGGGAGGGTTTGGCAAACTTCTCAAAGTAGTCATGACTTCTGTCCTTACTGTGGAGTGTAGGAAGATGCATTAACTCATTTTTTATGTAATACAGTATTTTTGTTTACATTGGTTACAAAAAAAATTCTGGCTGAGGGGTTATAGCTGAGATGCTGAAACAAGCTTTCAAATGAAATCAGTCTAAATGTTGAAGCTAATGAAGGAAATGGGAATCATGGTGGTGGGGAGGAGTTTCAGTGGCTCTGCGTATTGATTTTTCTAAAAGAGAGAAATGAGTTAATTTTGTGATAGAGGTAGTAAGAAAAAAAACATAAATACCCACCAAACTAAACTCCCTCACACTAAGTGGTAGCTGATATGTCAAATATCTATCATTTTTTCTAAGAATTTTTATAACATTGCTTTATTTACTCCTTGATAACAAACAAAGAAAACACCAAAAGTATGTTTTGTGTTTTTAACAAGAGCAAAGTCTTGATGACAGTTAGTCATATGTATATGCCTGTGATTCAGAGACTAAAGGTTATCTCACTTCTTCAGAAAAATGTTACTCACTAACATTTATGCAACTCCCAGAACACAGAAGGTCACACTAGTGCATACTGGAGACTTCAGTCTTTTCACAGGACAAAACAGTTATCAAAATACTAACAATCTTGGTTACCTAAGCAAGACCTAACCAGGTCTTGCTTAGGTAACCAAGACCTGTGCTTTTTCTGAGCTTTTTTCAGACTTTAACCCCTTGATTGACTAGAAAATACTTTGCAGAGTGTCACATTTCTCAATTCATTACCTGAAATATCAGAAAAAGAATTCAACTCTGATTAAAAATGTATTTTATGCTTTTGAAACGATCATTTTAAAAATATAACTCGCAATACTTCACTTTCACCTGAACTTATTCACATTTTGTCATGCTAAAACTCTCAATGTTAATTCCTTTTATTTGGATTTAAGTCAATAGACCACACAATTGTGCAGTTGTAGGACAATGGTAATTGTTTTTTGTTTTTGTCTAATTAATTTTAAGTTAAAATGCCTCATTTTGTTCTAGAAAATTGCATAGACTCATTAAAATACATACAAATTTGTGACTGTTTTGGGATATCTTCATATACGGTCCAACAAAACAGTAGAATATATAACTTTCAGAGTTCCTGGGATGTTTAATCTGTTGTGCCATATTTTGTGACAGAACTTTGATCAGGCATGAGCAAGATGCAATAATTGCAGTTATATGCCTTAAAGTGGAGTGTAGCCTGTAGTTTCAAACACAATCATCAATGCTACTACCACTGCATAATGCTTCTACATCTGAAAACGAATGAATTACTTTCATCATCAAGTTGGTACAATTTGATTTTAATGACTGTTATTTAAATTTTTTGAAGTCTTTTCATCCAAATGACTTCATTCATATTTCATGTGTAACTCACATTTACTCCATAACCTCTTTGAAGTGAAGTCCTGTCGGTAATAAAAAAGGTTCCATATTCATACTGAAATTAAGATTATGACTGATTATGGGTTGGGTGGCTGAACATGTTTGAGGTGCATGATGCGCAAAGGTGTGCGCAAGTTTTAGCTCCCTCACAATGAGGCTTTATAATTGTGTGTGATTAGACTGAGGCAAGAAGTAGAGGGTAGGTGAGGTTAAGGACTGTAGAAATCGGAAAACCTGACCATAATCATTCTCTGATGTGTCAAACTGTTTCTTATTGTGCCTTATAAGTTGGTGCATCTGCAAATCCAAACACAAAGAGCATTCTTTTTAAGTGCTTGTGTAGAAGAAAATGGAACTTCTCAGTTACTTGGTTTAAGGTGTGCACATTTTATACAGGGAAAACAGGTTATTTGAACAAGGAGTGAGTGAAAGAAGCCATTAGTGTTAAATACGAAAAAAAAAGACTCTAAAATAGAAGGTGGCCTCAGGTTTAATCTTTCTAACACCTACGGAGAAGTTGTGAGTCATCCCCGGCAGATTTACAACATTCACACCTTGGAACATGTGACTAAAACAATTCACGCAGCATCATTAGAGACGCATTTCAGATGTCAGGCAACAACAACCCAAACATTGAATTGAGTAGAGGACAATACAGGTCACTGACACTGACCTGTCCTAGTTACCCCTTTAGTGACCTTATAGACCCTACAGTGAGATGCATTTCTGATTACAAAGTCTGTTGCCATCCATGGGTGGATGGATGGTTTATATGGATTTCTTGTTAACTTTAGTTTTTCATGTCATTTGTATTTGTTTTAAACTGTCAGTCTTTTACTTGTAGTTCTATGTCTTAGATTTTGTTTTATTTTGAGAACCTTACTTTTCTTTATTTGTATTGCTTCTGAGTTCTCTTGTCACCTTTTGGGTTTGAATGTTGATCACTTTTTGTGTTGGGTTGTGTTTCTGATCTGTTTGCATTTCTGATTTCTATCGGTCATTTCTCAGCTCATCTTCAGTTATTTGCCTTCCCTCTCAGCTGCACCCAGTTTCTAATCAACCATCTGCTCTTTGTTCAGTAATCAACTGTAGAGCTTGAATGTCTCTCAGGTCGTCAGCTCCTTTTACATCATCCTGTTATTGTCATCAGTTTGGTTCCTTGTGTTCTACTTGAATGTTACTTTGGATTCTCCCCTGGACTTTAGTTTTCTAATATTATTTTTCAACATGACAAACTGTTCATTTGTACCTGCCTAACTCCTCACTGCATTTGGTTGCTGTTTTCCACCATTCTATGACAATAAAGACAAAATATTTGCCGTGTCAGCGACTCCAAACATTTAGCAAGCTGGTGTAGGTCAGTTTTTATCAGAATAGACAAAGCATCAGCGTAATACCAGATATTAGGCAAACTTATAAGTTCTATTTCTATTAGTGTGACATTTGAGTATGTGTTTATGTATATACCTCAGTAATGTGGTAGATATATTGAAGCCCCTTAGTTGCAGTGCTAATGGCAGGACATTGTTTAGCCTGGATTTTCTAATGATGAAATTATGAACCAATTAAATTATGCTAGTGAAACACCAGACAAATATTCAGTTGTGAAGATGCAACTATTTTAGTCAGTTATGTTGATTATTTTATTAAATTTTGAATAGTTTTATATATACATGCTTATATCACTGCTTTTAGCTCATGTGAATCTCTTCATGACTTGAGGCAAGTGAAGATACTGCAGTCTGCTGAAGGTGAAAAAAAAGACTTACTTGTGTTTGCTGCAGTATTGCAATAATTGCATTTTCGTCCCCGTAGCCATAAAAGTTTCTGTTAAATAAAGGAAAATTTAATGTATACTGGCATGCTTGGATCGTCTCCACATCTGCATTTAAATATTCAGTTCTAACCTTTGATACATAATTCTTTGTGTGGAATTTTTTAATTTAAAACTGAGTCCTGCTAGGTCATCTTGACCTCAATGAATTTTTTAATCTGCTTTAATAAGTGATTAATCTCAGAAGGAGATGTACAATTAGCCAGAACAGCAGCGCAGTGTCTGATTTTGAATGAGACACTCTTTTTATATTGTTATCCCGTTTGTCCCTGATAGGATGCAAAGATGTAATTAACAAAAAAATGTTTTGCTTTGTTATAAAAATAAATCTGCTTTATTTAAAAATTGTTTTGATTTTTGATCATGCATTGCTTAAATACAAAAATTATTTTTGAAATCCTATAATTATTCTAATCTTCTATTTTCATTGTCTGTTTGTCTCATGTAGAAAGTATTTGTGCTACTTCATGTTTTTTTAGGATTACACAGCCATTTACTCAACTGTTTCCCTAACAACCATCTGCTTTTCATGTAATGTCTCCTTTTGATTCTGTTTCTCTGTGAACAAAAGTGCAGTGACACAAGTCAAACCTCAGACTTGTTCTGTCAATAAAGGGCTATTCCATATCATACACAGCAACCGCTTAGATGCCTTAACCTTTACAACCATAGCATAAAGGCTCAGGGTGTAAAATAAAATTCAGACGTAACGGATAGGTTTAAAGAAAGTTTTCCTTACATGTTTTTTATTAGAGGGAAATTACATATTTCATGCTTTGTGTATGTACATTGGAGAAACCGTTCAGAATATGATGCTAGTTGTAAAGCCAACTTTCTTGTTCTTTTGAAGGAATTTTAGATGAGTTTATATTCTTAACCTCATGTTCTAAGTTTAGTATTTTGGTGTTAACCTCCGCTTTTTTCTACGTCTTCTTCCTCCGTCAGCACCATATATTTGCTTGTAAGGATGACATCACCCGCACTCCCTCAGCAGCGACCCCACAAGCTCTCCAGGGGTGTGATGACTCAGTGGGTTGACTTCCAGCTAGTCTCACATTACCATGTGTCGGCTGCCTGTCAGAAGCCACAGTGTGGGATCAATTAAGGAGTAGCTGATGTCAGGCTAGGAGGATAGTATGGAGGAAAAAAAAAACAACATATGGGATACATTTTCTGTAATCCATATTCAGGTGGAGCATGAAATTCTGTTTTCCTCAGCATCTTTAGAAAACACTGAACCCTTGAAAACACAATACGCACAGATTTCTGTAACGTCTCACAAATGCTATGTAAAACCATTTACTGTTGTGTCGTACTCTACATTTTGTTGTTGTCTGTGACAGCATGTGTCTGAGAGAGTGAACGAGAAATAGACGCCTCTTGATTTTTGTGTGGGCTTTCAAACACTTTGTCCATTCAGTGACAGCAGACTGCCTGCCTCACCTCACGCTGTGCAAATATAATCGAGTGAGCTTTTCAAACAGATCACCGCTTCACTTCGTTTTCAGCGTTTGCACTCTCAAGTAGAATGAGCTCATGCAATGGATTTTGTATGCGTTTCATTTAGAGGATGAAATTCAAGTTGCATTCATTTTTGAGAAATAAAACAACCTGTGCATGGGATTGTAGCTCTGAATTTGTCACTAAAGTTGCCAAAGAAAATGCAACAATAGCCAGTGGCTCTTCTTTCCATCCTTGATGCAGCTGTTCAAAGTTTTTAAACCTGAATGATACTGTTTCCATAGAAACATCAGTACTCAGGAAATAGATTAAAGTCAAATGAGACCCATGATGACACAAAATATGTCTGTACTGAAAATTCACATACAGTATAGTAATGACACACAGGTGACTCAAGTGATTTGTTTCCATTGTTGTGTACTGGCTCAAGATGACGCATTGTTGCAAGTCTTGATTTGTTTTAACTTTTTTACTGCGTGATGCTTTACCTGAATTTAACTTACAGCATTTTAACAAAGATCAAATTGAGAATATGATTCTATTTGTCTATGTGGCTCAAATATAAAATCAATTGTATTGAAACAATTGCATATCTCTGGACCTAAATCAGCCTCCTTTGTTGCCTAAATATTACAGTCCTGCAATATTGTAAATGAGTTATGTGTAAAAACTAGACTAAATTTAAATTTAATTAATAACCTCTAAAATGAAAATGGTCCTGTAATGGACTGGTGATTCCTGTGACTGCTTTAGGTAGGAACCTGCTCTTCTGCAACCCTGCAAGAACAGTAAGATACGAAGTCTCGATAGGTTGATGGATAACCTAAATGTGACTCGATTTCAAGAAGACTGAGATGCTTCCACATTAACGTTATAGCAAGGCTTCAGTGGTGGGTGGAAAATATAACCGCCTGGGTAAAATTGACTATATCCTCTTCAAGGGAGTCATAAATTCTCTTAAAATGTTCTGCTTCCCCCCTTTTCTAACTTGAATTGGAATTGTATACGCACAAAAGTAATACATACATTTTTAATCCCATCCAAAATCTTTCTTTGTCTGTTTATTTGATTCGAGCTTTAATTGGAAATGGTCAGTGTGTTACGAACATAATTCCCATCATGCAATTTATGTGCATGATTGAGTCAGTGACCAGGCAAGTGCAAACCAATACCTTTGGAGTAAAATTACAATCTAAGACTAAAGGTGAAAATTCAGCAAAGCTCCAAATCAAACATGAAGTTTGTTCAAGATATATTTTAATGTGTAAAAGTTCTTTGTCATACACATTTGTTTAAAATTTCACAAAAATTTACTTGATGTCTCTTAGGAAGAAATTCTACCTCATGTTACTGTTACAATGCATTTTCAGCATATGATATAGCGAGTGGTAAAAACACACTCTCATCCACGAGACTGTTCAGGGAACTACCAATTGCATTAGCTTGAATGTATTGCGTAGTGTTTAATAATTCATAAATGCAAGAAGCTCAGCTTTTAGGACCGTCATATGGACCAGAATACCAGGAAATACATTTTAAAGCAACAGTTTTTTTTTCTTCCATTTTTAAATATTTATTCCTTTAGTTAACACAAGACATTCAGGAAGACATACTGGACTCCTTGGTATTATTCATCCTAGTTGAATTTACATGTGATGGACAGCCTGGCTGTTTTGGTTTGTAAGGTTAAACCACATGTATTGTAGATTACCGCATGGTTGCTTTGTGACCTCAGGGATGCATGGAAACACAACTCAAAACCCCAGCCTACAGTCTTAACAATCACCCTTCCACCCACGCACACATGTGTACGCATTGCTCTGTGATTACGTAAAATGAATTATGTATTTTTGGATATCAAGCCCACGCTCTCATCTAAAGTGATATGTGCTTAACATTGAACGGTCAAATGCATAAGAGTGATGTTAAATGCTGCTGAAGAAAAAGAGGCCGAAACCTGGATGTGTCACAGCAACTTTTTATTGGGAGTAATCAAGTGAAAAATAATTTACTTTCCAGAATAAGGTCAGGTATTAATAATGATGTGAAGACAGGAGAAGAGGTAAAAACTGAAGATGAAAGAAAAATGTTACAAAGTCAAGCAAATTAGAAGCAATTTCTGATAAAAAGTGGTGAAATATTAGCTCTGCTAAACAGCGATGCAAAAACATCAGAAACTTTTCACAGCCATTAGGGAAATATGGGTGTGTATTTCTTTCTATTGTTCTATCATTCACATATTGCTGTAAAAAAAAGTATTTCCCTTTTTAAAATCTTCTTTTTACACTTAAACGTTTCAGATCAACAGACCATTTTTCTATGTTAAATCTCCCAAGCCAAAATACTCTCTGAAGTATCAAAGAAATAAATCAAAATAGAACATGTTGTGGTCTGATCTAAAGAAATTCAAGAACAGAGAAAAATGGTAATTCACATCTGTTGTTCTATAAAGAGTTGCAAAGACATTTCTAAGGTCTAAAAACTCAAGTGAAATACAAAAAGAGCTATAATCCACAAATATAAAACATAAGGAGCAGCACTGAACTTCTGCAAGGGGTGCTCGCCATCCAAAATAATTCCAAGAGCAGATTAATGACTCATCCGGGAGTCACAAAAAGACCTATAAAGAACTACAGGCCTCACTTGCTTCAGTTAAAGGGATCATTTGTGTTTCAACAATAGGAAAGTGACAAAGGAAAAATATGAATGTTCCAAGGCCAAAACAAAAATGCCTCCAGGAAGTCTTGGTCATAAAATAATTATTGTTTTGAAGGAGCCCATTCAAAATCTGATAGAAATGCTGTTGAATGATCTTGAGCAGGGAATTTGGGCTGAAAACAACCTCAGGGTGGCTGTGATGAACAATTCTTTAAAGAAGAGTGGGTCAACTTCCTCTGCAGAGATATAAAAGAGTCATTACCTGTTTTCACAAATTCTTGAGGGCAGTGGTTGCTTCAACCAGTTTGATTGTCAAGGGAAATTATGTCTTGATATATGATAGGGCAGGGATGTTTGAGCAGTTATTCTCTATCATCTTTGGCTGGCATAAAATGTAATTATTAGATTGGACATATAGAATAACACACTAATGGACCAAAGCAGTTTCCCTTTGCATCTTTGTGCATCTTTGTGTTTACTGGTGCTACTGCTCATGGTCACATAGCTTGTAACCTGAACTGGTGATCATCTTTAAGGTCACAAATCAGGCGTAAGAGCCAGAACTGTGGCAATCCTTTTGAAGTTACAGATGGCATCTCAGTGGCTTTGACGATAGTGGCCAGAAACAGGGAGTAGTTACACAGCAGGCCATGCTTTCATAATAAACTAAGAGGAAAAACCTGCAAAATGGAGTATGCTTATTTGAACATCCTTAAACTACAGACTGCACTCAAGAAAATCCCCTGATCACTGGATGACAAATTTCAAAGTAATTTCTAAGCTCTCTTTGAGAATTTGGGAAGCACCATGAATGACAAAATGCCTTTAAGCTATTTTTTCTGGTTGTAGTACTGAGCACAGAAATGCTAGAACTTTTAATGAATTATATTATAGTGTAATTATCGTAATTATTATTAATTAAATGTAATTATTAATAATCTCAATGGTAGGTTATTGGTGTATTTTTTTCGCATTGTATCCAGAGTTTCCATCAAAAACTGCTCTTTATATCTGCGTTTAAAACCTTCTGTTGGTCTCATTCTTATCTAAATCTGGTTGCAGTTCAAGGAGTGTGTTCAAAGAAGAGTTACATGTTTCTAACACATAACTCCAAAAGTGGCCTATGCCAAAATAGGTAGTAGCTATGAGTAAATTAACTGGCTGCAGATGTCTGTTGCTCTACAAGTGAGATCATCAGTCTGCAGAGAAGGAATCTTTTATGGATTCACGGATTAATTTTTAGACTTCTCACCCTGTGTGCATTTAATGGTTGTTCTGAATATGCATGTGTATGCGTGTATTTAAGTGCAACAGTATTGTAGAGTTGCTGATTAGACCTGGTTTATTTTTAGTGATGAAAGGAAAATCCCTTCATCACTTCACTTTCACAGATCATCAGGATGTGAAACTCCTGAACTTCTTCATTCATGTAGAAGCTCAAAGGAGCATTTAGCATCATAAGCATGAGTAGCTGACATTTCAGTCCAGTCTAGGAACCAGCAGCCAATAATTTTTTACAGATAATTCGTTACAATCAATCAAAACTTCTGTTTAAACTTGTTCAATAATCTAACTCTGCCTGAAGCTTCTTCTTAACTTTATTCCCTGTGTCATAGATACTCTGTCTACTAACTAGGGACAGTAGGTGGAACTGAATCAGAGTAGAAGAGTGTGGATGCAAATGGATGCCACATTTTCAAAAACGATGAAAAAGTGATCTGAATGCTTTTGCAAAACATTTAGACTGTGATATGTGCACTTTTATTAAGTAAGACAAAAACAATTAAGGGTCAGTCAAGGATGACTTAACTGTAACTTTTAAAAGTAATTTAAAAAATACTGTTAAACTTTAACCTTCACTTGAAAAATTAATGCATAGATGTTACTTACTTTTTATGAATAATTGGCACAAGGCCAGGCTTTTTTTTTTAACCAATTTATTTTTTTCAACATTTGTTCCCACGCTCAGACATATCTAATCTCCTCTTCCACTCCTCCTCCCAGAAATCTTCCTCTCCAATCCACGTTCTGTTATGCCTTCTCTTTATTTTAGGCAGCTTCTGACAAGATCAAAGGAATTTTAGAGCAACCTCAAAATATCTCCCTTCTTCAAACGATGGTTGGCGAAAGAAACATGCGTGATGTTGTTTGTTTGATGGGTGCTCTGACTCTGTAAAGTCATGTTGATTGGAATGGTTGGTTATGACAGGAATAAGCATCTCTGATTCTCCCTGCACCACCGCCTCTCATCCTGACACGTAGCCTTGGGGGACAGGTGCTAAAACACCTGGGTGATGCATAAGAACAGTTTGGGTGCACAAAGGCAACACATTACAGACACTGAAGCAGGCTATGTACACAATAAGTTCATACGGTAATGCGAGACGACGTGCAGAACCAGTTTATATTGTCACACTTTTGCTCCAAAGTTTGTTTGTTTTTCAGATTTCTTATTGGCCAAATTTACCTGCCAGGTTTCCTTGGTAACTTTCTGAAACATTTGATCTCTTTCTTTTTTTGCAATAAAGAATTTCTTTAAACTTCAGCTGAACATATGAGGCCAACATATTGTTAATATTAGTATTTGTTTGTCAGTTAGCTAATGGCCATCTCTTTTATCAATGACTCAATCTGAAAAACAGATGCAGAATACATTATTTTAAAAAGGTTGTCTTTGTTATTATTCTTTTTATTTATCACATTGCAACATAATTAGTTAGATGATGGTCTGTAGTTCGCCCACTGTTTTTGTGGGTTCATGTTCCTCATGAATAACTCACAGCATTCCAGTGTCTCTTGTCAATCAAGACAGCGACTAACATGTGCAGTTGGATTGGTGATCAGTTCACACTTCGTTTGTGTGTCTGCGACTGTGGTCAGATAGGATTGGTTTTCCTCACACTCTTGCAGGCTCCAGTCTTCAACCAGTGTCACACTAAGAGTTTCGTTTTGACTCACCCCTCTTACTGACTGCAACTGTGGCAGACAGATGCAAACATTTTCCGGCTTGGAAGCAAGAATAAAATCAGGCAGAAAATCATGTAGAGTGTTCTCAGCTTAACTTGAAAATAAGAGCATTAAACATAGATTCAGTGTGTGAAGTTTGAAACATTCACTTTTTTTTTTATCTGGGGAAGTTGGTGCACACTTATTTCTCCAGACAGAAGCAGATGATGATATCTACTAAAGATAACCCTTTGCAAGACATTCTTTAATTTAAAATGAAATACTTTAGAGCAAGATCTCATTCCATCTCCTTGTTGGCATTCATTAAACGTTAACTGTTTAAAATATAGTTATAATCCAAACTAGTGTCAATAATATGTCTGTTTGCTGAGTGGCAAAATGAGTTTTGCTCAGCATTATATCCATACAATAAAGAAGGGTTTACTTGTTTTAAGCATAATTATTTCAGAACTATCCCCAAAGGATCAACTAAAACTGAAGTTAGTATATGTTTTAGTACAATCAGGGTGACACTAACATGCTCTTATTTAATTGGAAAACACCAGTCACACATTGGATCCAGGTATGTTCCCATTTAAATAAGCATCATCTATGAAGCAGTATAAACAAACTGTATGCCTTAAACATATAGAAAACTTAAAAGGATTACGCAGTCATATGCTGTTTGATGTCAGACAAATAGTAAACACCTGAAAGGTATTTCTCTGAAGCAAAATATAAAATTTATTTAAAAGAACAATTTGGCATTCAAAATATGTAATGAAATCCAGTTATTTAGAGTAAATATATCAACCTAATGTCTCCCCGCCAAAAATTATAAATCCTCTCAGACCAAACAGCCTCGCCAGGTTAAGAAGAAGGAGAACAGTTTGGCACTGTTGCAGGAAGACCACATGTGCCCTATTTACTTACTAGAGTGATAAAATAAGAGCTAAAGATACTGCAAAGTGTAGGAGGGAATTACCTGTTTGTGCAATACTTTGTTAGTGTATTTTGTATCAACACCTGTTTGGTCAGGATTTAACTAACTGAAAATAACACCATCATTCCTCTTAGATTTATTAAATAGACACAAGATATTTGAGATTCATGAAAAAGGGTGTTTAAAATTGCATAGCCAGATGATATAGTAAAAACCACTTGGTTGAATTTGATGCATGGATGGAGACCAAATCTCGAATTGCATTTAAAACCTATTGAAATATTATCTCCACACTATGAGCAAGAAAACTAGTTTACCTCAAAAAGCTTTGGTTTTAATTCACAGTAAATAGTTAAAGTGTAGACTATGTGTGCACAAATATAGGTTTTTGAAATAAGCAAATTATAAGTTGAACATACATGTGCAGCGTGTGGATTTTTTAAAAACAGCAATTCTGAAATGGTGCAAGAAAACCTTTACATATTTTGTTGGCATATCTTCCTTTAGCCTGATGTCTGGCCTAAACACCTTATGTCCCTCCTTACTCATCTTTAGATCTGTTGTGGCATATACACACGTCAGCCTTTCAATAACAAACTTAGCCTAGAAAAATTTGTTCATAAATTATCTATTGGCCCACTTTTCCGTTCCAGCCAAAGGAAACAGAGCAACTTCTTTTGGCTTTGAAAAATAAGTGTCTTTCAATTTTTTATTAGTGAAAAATGTACCGGAAAGCTTTAGATGTGAAGGGCCAAGCACAAGCTCAGATAAGTTAAAAGCAGGAGTTACTGCTGCTGTTAGTTTAAGACTAACAAATTCATTTCATAGTCCTGCTATGAAATGAAAGGTAAGCTAACTAATTGTTAAACATCACCGATAAACACTCACTTTTAGCAGCAAGGTAAGTTTTAGCCAGAAAACCAAATATATAATAATATATATATATAATATAATGTTTTATCAAACCAGATTTACAGTACTTTTGCTATGTAAGATCATCAAACAAACTTCAATATAAGCCATTATATGTAAAGTAAATAAAAATAAATAAATATTTAATAAAGGACTAATCCACACTGCTTGTTAAATCATAAATTAACAGAATAACATCAATGATTTTTAAAAGTTCAATTTTAGTGACTTATTAATACCAAAACTGTAACATTGATAATCTTCAGTAAATAGGACTGGTCTGACAACATGAAGTAGATTTCAAGATCTAAAAAAGCAACGCAAGTAGAGATAAAAAACTGAACAGTTGATGTAAAGGTCTGGGAATGGTAACAAATTCATTTTTAAGACTTCGTTGCTTCACTAAACCACAATGCCAAACTTTCTGCATAATACTATTCAAAGCAGAACATACAGTTATGTCCTTGAGAGTTGTGAAAATAATCGATGCTCAGTTACAATACAAGTTCCAACCACATGGTGGCAGTAATGCAACAGTCAGTTGTTTAACAAGCCCTGACCAGCAGAAGAATAAGCCTGCCACGAGATTGTAACATATGGTTATCGAGAAGAGTTTAAAATGGAAAAAAGAAAAAATATTTGCGAAAGTACAATCCTGACTTCATTAAGCACAGTTTTGACAATGGAGCTAACGAGGCAGAGCCCAGAAACACACTGTGTGGAGTGTGGGCTAATGCTGTGGAACAAAGTTCTGAACTCTTCGAAATTAAGGTGCCATTCAGAAATTAAACATCCAATGTTGGTTGAAAAACTGGTTAATTTTATTTTTATTTTTTCCAAGAGAAAGGAAGATGGGCTACAAATCCAGGAAAGGTCAGTCATGTCACCCAAGTTTGTTTTCAAAGCCAGACTTGTATCCAAATGGGTGGCAAGGAGTAAGAAAGCATTCAACACAGCGAGGAGTTTATTTTTCCACTGTGGATATGTTCTGTGAGATGATTGCTGCCATGAAGTTGTTGACCATGGCACTCTCAAATGATACTGCGAGTGACCGTATTCCAGACATGGCTTCAGGCATGCAGGACATACACTAGCTTTCAATTTGGAGCTAGACAAGTCCACTGATATCACAAATTCTGCACTGTTGCAGAATTTTTGCTTCTACTTGGTCTTTGTTCACTTTTGAGGGGACAGTAATTTGGATAAACACATGCTGTGTTTGAAGAGCAACTAATCTTGAGCTACAGCTCTGGAATGTTTCTGGTGCATTGGTGACTACTTACGTGAAAATGGCCTGTCCTGAAAGAACTGTGTCGGGGTGTGCGGTGAAAGTGCAGCATCAATGACTGGAAGGCATCACAGCATCATTAAGCATATACTTGATTATGCACCAGAAGCTAAATAGACCCACTGTTTGCTCCACCATGAGAATCTTGCTGCAAATAAGATGTCACCAGAGTTAACTTTGAAAACTGTCAACTTCATCAGAAAGAATGCTGTGAACTTATGGATTTGTTTGAACTGAGGAATGAGGTTCTTTCTTTTCTCACCAGAAAAAAAAATCCCTTTTGAAAATACCCACATAATATTCACAGCTAAACTTGCTTACCTGTGTGGCATCTTTCCACTACAGAGCCTTCTGAATAACAGGAAATAAGATGTTTTGTTGCAGACAAAGCTCAAGAATTCAAGAAAAAGCTTGCTTTGTGGAGAAAAAAGGACAAACGAAAAGAGGATGGACATGTTTCCACTTTTGTCTGACATTTTTGAAGGGTCTCTTTCCTCAGGTGAAGATCAGTGAAATAGTCTCTCGGCATCTGTCACAGCTGGCTGAGAAATTTGATGAGTACTCCCGAGGATCCTAGAGGGGGATGGGTGTGGATTTTGAACCCATTTTCTGTGGATCCTACTAAAATTATGTCGTTTTCTCTTTACATCTGGAATCCCAGCTTCTAAAAGTTTCTCCTGTCACCAATTTAAAAGTTACAGTCATGCAAACTGGACCTGGGCTCCTTGTGGATTTCTGTCTCAAAGGAGTATCCATCTCTAGCAATGAGGAGTGTGAAACTCCCCCTACCATTCACATCAGGATTTTCCATTGTGGCTACAACAAAGACCAAAGCCCAAAACAGACTCTTAGCTAATCTGTAAACTCTTAGCTAATCTGTAAACTTCTCTAAGAGTGATTCTTCACCCCATTCAAAATGGACTGGATCCGATTGTGTGCAAGAGGCAGGCCCTAGTGTCTCATTAAGAAGGGAACATAAGAAAAGTGTGGTAGTTTGCCAAAAGATAAACAGTTATGATTGTAATTTAGATATGAAGAGCAGCTTCTGGTTCTACCATGTAAAAATGAAAGTTATTGAAGCAATTGTTATATTAATTTGCAGATTATATGGTTATATTTTCATTTGCATTTTATTTCAGTGTGTGTTTTTACAGTATGTTTAATTTTAAAATTAATTTTCCAATATATGCTTTTTTTTTTTAGCATTTTATTTCCCATTTTCCCATATGAAAATATTTGAGTATCTTTAAAAGTTATTTTTGTGGTCATAAATAATTAAGCAAAGTGAATAATTTTTGTTGCAGTTTTTGTTCCATGAATTGCTGACTTGTTCAGATTCTTGTAAATGGAGGATAATCTTGTGATTATCTCATTAGGATATCATATTATTTGACATTTTTGCTCGTTAAGCTGTACATCCAGTCAATTTAAATAATGAATAGAAATCTAACAAAAGTGAGAACAGTTTGGTAAATGAATACATTTGTAAAAATGGGCCTCAGGTCACATTGAACTAGAAAGGTTGGGATACAAAGTATAAAAAGTTTAAGAACCCCTTTGTTAGAGAATACTCATTATCATGAAGTCTAAAGAAAACAGCAGAAAGAAAACGACATAGCTGTAAAAAAGATTTTAAGGTTACAAAACAATAACCCATGCTCTGGACATCTAATGCATCACCATTTCAGATATCAATCAAAAAAGAAAGCATAAGATCCAGCTGTGACACTATCAAGATATGACTGTCCTTCTAACTGACACATTGGTTGACAGGAGCATTAAGCAGTGAAGAATTAACAAAGAAGCCCACAACAATTCTGGAGATGCTGCAGACATCCACACCTCTAGTGGGAAATGCTGTCAAGAGCACAACTATTAGTAATGCACTCTAAAAATCTAGCCTTCATAGAAACATAACAATAAAAGTATCATATGTCTTACAAAATATCATTTGTTGTGGCCAAATAAGATCAGTATGCAAAAACAAACAAAAAAAAAAACCTCAGTACTCTCAAGTTTGTTCTCCTAGAATGACAAAATGTGAAAACATCCCCAGGTATGAATACCTTTGCATGATATAGCATGAGCAATTGCTAGTTGTAGAGAGTGGATTATTGGGGGGTTGCTTCATTGGCATGATGTTTTGCAGTGGCTTATGATAACAGTGAGGAAGAGACAGTTGTTATTTTACCATAAAAAGGCAATGCAACTCTTAAACTTGAATTTACTTGGCTATCTATTGACTCTTATGTGCAGACTTTTTGTTTCTACTTAGACCAAAAAAGAAACAACATTTCTGACCTCTTGTGCAGTTGCAATGCATATTTCGTGGGATGCCAACCTTCCTGAAAAGTGAGAAAGATCAATAAAACAGGATACATCGACTTTACTAATAATGGCAGTCACCATAGGATTTAGCTGAGGTATTCAGACAAGTTTGCTAAAATACATATTTCACATTGTTGCCAAGACCAGTAAAGTTAATTTATACAGCACTATTCATACACAAGAAAAACCTTACGTCCGTCCTTACATAACATCAGTGGAAAAACATAGAAAATAAATAAGCAAAACATTCTGAGAGAATAGAAAATATTGTTCCGTCCTTCTAAGTAACAAAACATCAATTTATGTTATATAATAATTATGGATAATTGTTGTTTTTGGACATTTGGGAGGTAAAATCTGATGTGATGTTGTGCTGATATGTGTTTGTAGATCCAGCTCCTCAGTGCACAATTGGCTGGCACTGGTAGACATGGATGCTGACTGCTATTTATAGAACCAGGGGTCTAGACCAGCTCTGCAGCTGAGCGCTGCATAGAGAGCGCGAGAGGCTGGTGGGTGGCATGTGGTGGTATCAGTCTGCAGGGGGTGGGGATATTTGTGAGGACCGTATCTGACAGAGCATAAGGCGTGTGCATAAATGTGTATTTGTGTGGACTACAATGTGAAGAGTAAAGCAGGTAGATGGAGAACATTTGTATAAGATAGATAACACATTTTTCAATCCCTTGGCACTTTTGTGTGTACATGTAGGGGGCTGGCACTCCTGTATCCCAGCAACTGTGCAATGGAGTCAGGGAAGTCTAACTACAGAAAACATTGGGGACGAGTGGCAACACCTGAAAGAAGAAGGTGTGAATGTGTTTGTTTAACCAGGTTGGTCTTCAGAGAGATGTATTTCTTCACCATGAGCATGCAGTGCATTGAATTGAAGATTCTGGTGCCACAATTCTCTGACAATCACATAATTCAATATTTATCTATTTTAATGTAATTTAAGCATAGGAATCTGGTTACTTAGCAAGGGAGTTTTCCATTTTAAAAATGTCTCAAATGTGTCTGTATTTATTTACTTTGGTAAAAAATCAGCTCCTTTTTCATGCTTTATTTCATACTGAAGGTCTTAACCCTCAGCTTTTGAGAAACATTTGATTCCAAGAAGTGCAAACCCTAAGTTTGAATGGTTGGATCTTATTTTACCCAATTGCTAACGTTTGGCTGTTACATATGCAATACGCCAGCTCGATCATGAAGGATGAGACACTACGAAACTTACCGGAAATTGTGTTTGCTGTAAATCACGATCCCCCACTGCAAAGAGAGAAGTGCCAACCGAAACGAGATGGCTGTTAATGAGAGCTGCAGGCTTGGAAACAAAATCTTTGCCAACAAGAGAATGCCTTTAACATTCATCATACCCTGACTAATTGTTTAATATTTGGAAGCATGCCCAACACGGACTGAGTGACTTTGTTCATGTCCTCGGCTGCCATTGCTAAAACTACAGGCAGGCTACAATTCAAAAACATTCCACAAAATTAAGGTTATCGTTCACAACTCCGTCCCCTCTGTTTGCTGAATGTATCTTGAGAAATCAAGCTGAGTGGCACAAATCCCAGTGTCACTGTAGGGAGGTCAGAATTGAGCCAGGTTACGTTGGTCACCAGAGTTTGATACCACCAAAAATAACTTAACAAGGTTGCAGTAGATTTACTTTTGATGTTGAAATTTGCATTTTGTGTCTTGAATGTAGGTCATTCACTGTTTACAATAAATTTTTTAATGAATTTGAGCACACCAAGTCTGTTTATAAGGAACCCTGCTATGTTTGCATGTTGACCATCGGATATAGTTGTGTCTGAAGGTCAGGTAGTCTTAATTGGTCTGCTGCAGGACCGCTTGCTCTAATGCATGTTGACACACAGCATATAGAGTTACAACGAAGCTTATGTGCATTGTTTTTCTGAGTGGGAAACACATTTGTAAACCTTACCCTCAGGGAGTGTAATATTTCTACCCATTTCTTCAGAATGGCATATTACATTAAGGACTAGCCTCCCAAGCAGAAATATAGACATTTTATTTTTTTTATAAGATAGTTAATGAAATTCTCATTTATAATTGGAATGTATATGCCAAGATTTGGATTAAAATGTGGCGAGTACTCAGGCTATTTTCAGTTAACCCTTATTTTTATGAAACAATGACACAGTCAATGTTTTGCAGTGAAACTATTGTCCTAACTTTCTATGACTGGAAGAGACCCCAGGAAAACGACAAGAGAAACAAAGAAACTCTTTTTGTACTGAAGGAAAGAAATAATTTAAATCTAAATAGTGTTTAAGTTTAAATATGGATTACATTATGTTAATTTGAAATGAAATTTGTAATACATATGAAGATACAAAGTGTTTAAAGAGTATTTATACCAGTCTACCTTTTTAGGTCATGATTTTTTTTTATCTGCAGTTCATTGTGATGTCACTAGATTATGATTCTAATTGTAAAAGGTAATATAATGGATATTTGGAAGTTCTAGTTATACTGTTAAACTAAGTTGGCCTTAACATTACAGCAAAAAGTTCTGAACAGAGCAGAATAACTTCATTAAGGCTTAGCCTCCCCAAGTAGAGCGGTTTTCATTTTTTTACCTGATTGTTGGTTAATTTTGTGGCTGGTGTCAAATTTTCAGGGTCCAGTTTGACAGTTCTTATGTCATCAGATGTATGTTCAAACATCAATTACACTCATGTCACATTAACATTTAATGAGCATTACGCTAACCCATAGGCCTGCTACATTTTTTATGCTACCCACTGCTATGGCTGTGTGATTCAAAGCCTGTAACAATTACAAAATGCTGATTTTGAGCAAACAGGTGAATTTTAAAGCTTTGACAGCCATTCCTTTAGTGGTTTGGTGTGGAGGCTTTGTCTCATTTTTTCCCCCTGGATATGAAAGCACATGTGTGTGCACCCTTCTGAATCAGAGCACTGATCACCTGAGGCTGACACATTCAACATGTGACTGCTTTTGTCTGACAGTTTGGTACATTTTGCATCATATTCCTACTGGTCAGTGATATAGTGATGCTTTCTACACGGACAGATTCAACATTCTAAAAATATAATCATTTCTACTTTTAAAATACCCACAGTTTTGAACCAAAATAATTTCAGACAGAAACTAGTTATGTAAAAATTTGTATTGGCCCCAAACACAAGCGAAGAAAGGCTGTGAATAGAGAGCGATTTTTAAATGAGTCTATTTTTCAGAAATACTGTTTATCTAAGCAAAAGTTATAACTTGCAAAAAGCTATGCCAGAAATCACATTAAGAAAAAGCCATTGTAAACGGAAGGGGTTATGTTTTTTTTTGGTATCTCTGCATGTGCAAACCCTGTGCACATACATGTGCAGTGAAGTGGGAATGAGACTGCATCTGTCTTGATTCTCGCACTGCTGTAAAACCTGCTGTGATTTTACAGCAGGTTTACAAATGCATGCCTCTCCAGCATTAATGAGAGCAACAACATCAGACTCTGTATAATCAAGGTGGTCAAACAAATATGTTTTGTGCTGGTGATTGGGTGCTTGGGAAGGCTGGATGCTTACAGAGTTATCCCAAATTGGCTTGGGATTTTAATGATGATGATTAGTTTAACATTTTACTAGCCGTTCAAACTTGTTGATTAAAATCAGTCGTCAGATGTTTGCTATCATAAGTTTCCAGAACTGTTAATGATAAGCATGTTTTGTAAATACACATTGGTTTCTTTCACTGGTTTATATATATTTGATTTTTGCATTGTGTCAGATTTATTTCTAACAACCAAACTTCTGCCTAGTAAATGTGATCATTGGCTTAGCAATGTGTTTGGATTCCATTTTTGTCATATTGCATTTTTTGTTGTTAGTATAAATGTTATCTTTTCAGACTCTAGCAAAACATGGCTCCCTGTCGGCATGATGTCCCTTCGATATTACTGCTCTTCTAGATCAAAATTGTGAATGGATGAAATGCTACAAAAGACAAATAATCAAATTAACTGCAGCAAGTAAAAGTTTTCAATCTTTTCTTTATTTTATTTAGCCTCAGAATGTTGAAGCAGTAGTCTAACCTCCAGAGTTAAGAACTTCTCATTTCATTTATTTTTTGATGCTCAGTCATCAACTCTGTTTTGAGGGAACAAAGAATTTTTTTTTTCATTCTTACTGATATTCTGTTCATGCTCTATTCTTGCAGCATTTTTGAATGATTGATCGTATTTCGGATGATGAGATATTACGTGCAAACCAAATAACGCTGTGGCACGAGCTCCTCGCTCCTCGTACAGTTTGATCCATGAACCCTCCATCTCTCTTGGCCCAGGGGTTATTAGAGGTATTTGGGAACATTTTGTTCCTTGTGAATATAGTTTTTTTTTATAAGTCATAAAAAAAAGCAGGGGAGTTTCTCATGCTGCAGAACTCAAACTGAAATGTCACATCGAGTCAAAAGAAACATTTTATTCCGTCTTTTTCTTATTGTAGATTATTAATTATACTGCATTTGCACATTCTGGTTTCTACTAAACCAATTTAACAACAACCAGCATTATAAAAGTAACTTGTGTATGCTATGGTGCCCTGTTTGTGCAAATGCTTAGGAATTTGAAATGAATGATTCATGTAATGAATCATGAAAATGATCCATTACATGAGCTCTGCTTGAATTCATTACTATAAATATTTGGTACTCTACTCACTGAATGTGGAACTTATGACAGAAACTGTTTCCATTATTGACCCTGGCCAGTGAAAAGCAGTGAGGCATGTAAGGACATGCTTTATGTGCCCCTGTCTGGACAGTGGAGCTGCATTCACACGCCTACACAAGAAAAGCTTAATGAGACTCACAAGAGTGCAAGAAGCGACTGAGAGCAGCTCTGAGTGCCAAGGGAGTCAGAGCTTCTTGCTCATGACTCCTGAAGATGGAGTGGGATTCATAGTGAGGACACACCAGAGATGGAGGGACTGAGGTGGTGAATGGGTGAATAAATGGTAGCTGGCAAGGAGAGACACAGATCTATAACAAAGATGAATCACACACTTCTACCTCGTTTACAGGATGTAGTACTGAGGGAAGGGACTATACAGTGAAGAATCAAATTGAATGATTTAAAAGAGAAGATGTCACTAAGTGACCTTTATGTTTTTCTGATCCCAAATGTTTCAGTGTGTGAGCATTGCTTGATAACAGTCCACGATGGGTATGAGATGACTACCATAATTTAGTTTCATAGAATTACGTTCTTAAGATACTTCACTTCATCCGAGTGGATAAGTTGAAATGTTTCTCAGTGTAACAAACTCACTAGCCACATTATTGTCTACGCCTTATCAAATTCTTATTAACACAAATGGCAACAAAGCATCACATTTAAGCATTTTGCCGTCTTATGGACTTTAGCTGAAGATTAAGCTGACCATCAGAATCAGATCAGTCACCTGATCTCAATCCAATAGGTCTCGATTGGGATTTGCGAACCCAAAATCTTGTCAAAGTGTTTCTGACACCTTGCTGAATCTATGCTCTGAAGTATTAAGGCAGTTATGAAAGCAAACAAGGGGCCTAGCAAGGTGTACCACTGGTGAGCACTGTAGTGTTATATTTGATATGGTTGTCTAGGATCCATTTTTCCTCCCCCTAATTATGCTAAGAGCTCTCACTGTCAGATGTCCTGTGCAGCACTTTGGATCAAACAGACATCGCATTGTTCAAGAATAACAGTGAAGTCTTAAATGGCGACAAATGTGCAATTTCAGACATACAGACAATGAAGTCTTAAATGGTCAGTGAGAGACTGAATTTCTGAGCACAGGGTGAGTTTACAAACAGAAAGCAACGAGAAGACAGAAAAATGGGCACTGCCATATTACCCTGGTATTATATGTCCCTGTGTAGTGGTGTTTACCACAGAGTCCAATTAAAATATCAAAATTATTCATTGCATTACCTTTTTTAATTGAGTTTGTTTGCATAAGGAAGACTGGTTACTCCTTCAGTGGGTTGTTTGTGTCACATAATTGATTTAGCAGCTCTGCATAGGATGTTTTTTTTATATAGCATCTTATTAGGACATTCCCTCATACTGCTTTATGGGCTTTTATTCAGCAGCCATCATGTCCGTGTTTCTCATGTACATCCCCTCAGAACAGGTTTATTGCAAGTGACAGTCCGCTGGGATATTTAACATGACTAATGGCAGACAGCTGCAGAGCATTCAGGGCCTTTCAAAGTGGGCCTTGAGAGGCAGCCTTGTTTTGCCTTGTCAGCCTCTGGAATGAGACAGCTGAAGCGAATTCAATTAACTTCATATCAGAATCCAGCTGCATTATGAACAGAAGGTACTATTTAACAATAAGTTCTCAAGAAAATATTCCCTTGCATCTCAGTACAATGATATAGATTCTGTATTAACTTAGATTCTGTATTAACTTACTGGAGTTCAAAATGACGGTAGGTGCACTGAAGTGGTTCTGGAGCTGAGTATAAAGTAATTTTGTTGTTGATTAGAAAAAGGTGAACTGTGAAATGTAAGTCTGAATAATAGTAGGAAGACGTCAGTCGAGGACAGACGTATTTGGGCAATTTTGACAGTGATGTGAATCCTGCTGTGAGTCATTGTGGTAAAGAAACACCTGAGCTAAAAAAAACAAGCTCTAAATGTTCCTTTCTGTCTATACTCCAGTGTGGATTAAACT
The DNA here is from genome assembly GCF_027474105.1 of Poeciliopsis prolifica. Lineage (NCBI taxonomy): Eukaryota > Metazoa > Chordata > Actinopteri > Cyprinodontiformes > Poeciliidae > Poeciliopsis > Poeciliopsis prolifica. The sequence continues at coordinate 16,639,115 of NW_026562382.1, forward strand.
ACACCAATGTAGTTTAATCTCATCCACTGCATGAGAACTGGGTTCAGTCTTAGGAAAGAGTGTGTCTATCTCAAAGCAGAGCTGGGGCTTCTCCACATAAAGAGCGTAGAGGCAGTTCAGGGCATATGATCAGGATCTCTCCTGGTGCTTTAATTCAAGTTGCACTGGATGGTCATGTGCTAAATCAAAACACTTGTTTCAGGAACTATACGTATAAAAGATTTTTGGGTTTTCCCTCATGTACTTATTATTGCTGCGACCTGATCTCAGATAAATCAAAGACAGTCAATTCTCAGATAAATGCTTTTTCTCGACTGCAAGTTGCAGGTTTTCAATAAATGTTACTAAAGTAGCAGCCAGGTGCAATAATAACAAAGCAAAATTTCACAGGTCGAACATTTCTTTTTTTTTATGTCTGCTACTATCAATTGTTCTCGACAATATGAAGTTAAAGTTATGTGCTACATCTTGTGGGATTCTTCTCTCAGGTGTTGACGTAGTCCCTGCTGGAGCAATAAAGAAAGACATAAAGTCTTAAACTTTAGTATTTTCCTTGCAGTTTTTAGCTGCAAACAAGAATATTTTCTTTGCAAAATAACTTTTGATTTAGTAAATATGAAAGTAAAACATGTCATTTGTCTTGATATTTTACATTACTGTTTTTCTTGCAGACGGTTCGGCATGGATTCCCGTACCAACCCACATCTTTGGCCTTTGACCCCGTGCAGAAGATCCTGGCCATTGGTTCAAGATCAGGTGGTGTACGAATGTATCCTTGAATTTATGTCGTCTTTCATTTATGGGTTTCTAGAGTTTTGTTAAAAGTATAATGAAAACACTGCATCATTCTGTAATTCAAGAATGTGGCCCACACTATTGCATCTCTCAATCACAGTGAAGACTTACTGACTTCTGCTGAGAGGAGTAAAAACATAAGTAGATGTAACTGAAACAATGTCAAAAATAACATGCCTACTTATGAAATATTTCCAAATGGATATCCACTTAAAACTTTGCAGTTTATCTTCCCACAGAGATCGTATTTTGAAGCAGGGGTCTCAACTCTTCAGGCTTTCCCTTCCTCCTCTCCCCTTTCTCTGTCCTGTCATATCATGTTGCTCAGTTGTCGTGTTGCAGTCTCAGAACCGTCCATCCAACAGCCCATCCATCCCCTGGGCCACCCAGTTACAGGGATGGGAGAGGATTTGCGAGTGCAGCCCAGGTAGGATATTACATCCTCATAAATACCGAGGCTTCCAAGTATCTCTTCAGGGAGGCTGTGCCGAAGGTGGCAAGACATAGTCGAGGCTTTCGCATGTGGTTATACACAAGTAGATTGAGTGCCGATCTGTCTGTGCAGAGAGAAACGGAATAAAGGCAGCAACAGAGGGAGGTGTTGCTGTATATTTCTGAAGTAATTAGTCGGAACGAGCTGAATCATAAGGTGATTTGGTGGATTACACTGATATATTCATTGTTATGCAATGAAATGCAAACATCTGTTAAATTCCTCTTTACCTCAACCCATCCGTTTTCTCTGCATTACACCTGACTTTGAAGCAAGGCTGAAATCTCAGTTGGATGAAAGCCCTTGAGTGATTTAGCATTTGTATTGACATGCTGCACACACCCTCCCCAACTCCCATGTGGTTGTCACTGACTCTGTCTCTCTCTCTCTCTCCATAGTTCAGACCCATACACACACTTCTCTTTTCTTTTTTTTTTTTTTTTTACTTTTTCTCAGCCTCACCCCATAATGCTGGCTGTCTGGAGGACCTTTTTTCTTCCTGCATTTATCCAATTCACCCTTCTTCTGTCCTTTGTAGTATTTCTCAGTGCATTTCTCCTTCAAGGCATTTGAAAGTCTGCTGTCCTTTTCTGCAATGTTCCTCAATCTTTTTAAATGAATTTTACCTTTAGCTTTATTTGACTTTTACATTAAATCTTTTTTGATTTCAAAGCTCAAATGTAAAGAACAGAGATGCCAATATTTATTGACTGTTGGCAACTGTGTTTAGTGGTTTCTTTAGGGGTTAGCTTAAATCATATACTCTATAGATTTAAGTGCCTGGAGGCACCAATAAGGCCTTTGTAGACAAGTGGCTAGACTAGAATATAGTACAGGTCTGAGAAGCTTCTTCTCAGTAAAAGCCATATGATATCCTGCTGAGGTATTGCTTTAAAGTAACCAGAATGAGTCACACCAGCTGAAGGAAAAACCCTCTGATCTGATGAAAGGAAGATTGATTGATTTGGAAACGATGTCCAGTCGTAAGAAGGGAAAGACATTTGATCCTGCAGTTAAATATGGTGCTGCCAGGAATGTAGGAAACGAGAATAACTTTTAGTTTACAAAGGGAAATAATCCTAAAACGACGACAAAAATGCTGCAATTCTGAAAATCTATAACATAACCATCTTCGAAGTAACCCTCAGTGATGAATGTGGCATCAACTTTGAACTTATTGCAAAACACTGACTTCTACAAAGGCCATAAGCAACATAAACTGCTTTAGTAGGATAACGCAAAATGACTGTCTGCTTTTCAAAACTGTACCTTCAAATAGGTAATTACAGCCTAAACAGTTTTTTCTTTTAAACCACTAGAAAGAAAAAACTCCTCACATAAAATTTAGATATTTCACCTGTTGAGGTATTGCTTTGGGGCAACCAGCTCACTTTCAAGGTGGTTGCATACTAGCTAGTGGCTGCAGACCTTTTCAGATACCCAAACTTTTAAGAAGATCCTTCTATCCATTATCTTCTACTGAGTGAGTGACTGAGAAACGTAATCTCCCCAGCATGTCCCAAAAAGGTGTTTGTGGAATTTTGGTTTCTCTTTACCCCTAAGATTAATTAAACTCCCAAATAAAAGACCTGGTAAGCTTGTATGGTTGTCACAAAGTAAAATGAGTCTTTGTCTGTTTGTCTAACATGTTTGTGCCCCAGCTGTGTGCAATTTTGTAAGACAAAGGCACATTTATTAAGACCACGTTTGAGGATGGGTCTAATTTAGGGGTCTATTTCTGTTGTAAATTTAGGATTTCTAAAGAAAGGTGGTGTCTATTATCCATGTTATCTACTTCAATTTCCTCAGTGACAAATTGTCTTCTGTACCCAACCATTTACCACATTCTACTGAAATAACTTCAGTTTGTATGACCCATGCTTACCACATTTCTGTGACATATTTAACTTGAATAGCTGAGTCACTCACAGTATGACCGGCCTTGCTCTTGTGAATAGTGCATAGCAACAATGTCATCAGGGTTGGCGCAGTGGGTTGGCAACTAGGCTCTCTGCAGTGGCGTCCCTAAGACACTCCTCCCTCTGCCTGGGGCGCGACTACCAACATATGCTGAGGTGTAGTTTATTGAGTACAAACAGAATACAGAAAGAGCTTGGCAGGAGTGTGCAATTGCATGTTTCCTTCTTTACTTCTCAGTGTAAACTGGCTTGCTGAGTGTGCAATCTTTGGCTGTCTACATGAGTCCATGTCTGTGTATCTGCTTTCACATAAATATATTACAGGTCTGAGAGCACACATGTTTGCCTCCCACCTGTGAAGAGTTTGTGTGTCAAAGCTGTGAAAATAAATTCACTTTCAAAAGGCTTCTGGTAATAGAATTGCCAGAGCCTGATAGGCCGTCAGTTCTCATAACAGTCAATAAGACCAGGAAAGGAGAAAACAAAAAAGATCAGACTGGGCAAAGAAAAGTGAGTTTGATATGAGGATTGGAAAAAATGGTAGAGGAGAGGAAGAAGACAGTGAATGGGGGAAAAAAAATGATCTCATGACACAGAGGTCAGATAATATTAAGCTGTGTGACACTTTATGACCAACTCTCCAGGCCAGATTCAGTCTGAAGTGCCACATGTGTTGGGCAGCAATTCAGGATTATTGTGGATCAACTGTCACAAATGTTATTGTTTCCTCATTATGCTACTTAAGATTTCTTCAGTTTTACAGAATAATGTATTTTTATTTTAGTTTTGCTTTAATGTGACACAAAACTCAGGAATCAGAGACCAAATTGAAAATCAGTTTCACACTGCACTGATGGTATGTTCTGAAGGCTCCAATATTTTATTGCTAATTGCATTGTTTCCCTATTCTTCCTGCTTATTGCAAATGTGTTGACAAGACTCAAGAGGACATGTATAGCAGGGAATTTTGTTTTCCTTTAGTAAAACTTAACTTATGCTGTGGTGTGCGTTAAGAAAATAAACAAGTTAGTTTAAATTGGTCTTTTGAAGTTGATAACTCAGGACAAATTTGAGTGAAACCTGTTTCACATGCCCTTCCATCAACCACGGGCTCTGCAGAGACTTTGTGGAAATTTTGTTGACAGTGCTAAGTAATCAAGATAAGTTAAGCAGGCACCATCACTGAGTGAAAAGGGACTTGAGCTCTGGTTTTGAGGATGAAACTTAATTTGGCCAGTGGAGCGTGGGCTAGGAATGGGACAAGGTGGCTCTGAGTAAACACACAGCATCTGTTATAGTTTATTATTAATCAGACAGTCTTTACAATGGGGGGGGCAGAGAGAGACGGGGCGGGTCGTAGTGCCAGATAGACAAGCACACACATCAGATAGTCTATTATGTGTTCAAGATTGTCACTGTGCCGGTGGCTATGTTTTATATACAGCATGATGAACATGTTGCTGTGTGTGCAACATGTGACTGCATAAGGTACATGGTGGCCAGTGCTATAATCAGATATAGCTCACTTAAAGGCTATGGCTGTATTTCACTTGCGCAGTTTTCTATTTTCTGATGTGTTCAGAAGCAACACAACTGTTGCCATGGCCATGCACATGTGGAAGTGATGACATTATATAGCCACTGTAGAAACTTATATATTTTTTAAAAAATTCGAAGAAAAGCCCTAAAAAATTATAACTAATCAATAATTTAACTTTTTATTATAATGTTAGATCTACAGTAACGTCAAAAATCCTATTACACTCATTTCTTCTTACTTCGCTTCCAACAAGCTCCACATTGTCATGACCATTTTTTTTTTTCTGCTTTTATCTGACCATGTGTGCTAAAGTGTTCTGCCTCATCTTGAGAACAGAACCTTATCAACTGGACTTTTACAATTTGGAGCAACTTGACTGACTTTTGTCTCGACGCATCGTATAATAATAGTGTTTGAGATTTGAAAGCTCAAGCAAAATGGTGGGCCACTGTGATGAAGACAAAAGTAACATTGTTCTTTATTTATTCAATATTTTAAAAGAAATATTCCACTATTATATCAAAATTCTGTGTTCTCCTTCTGTATTCCTGCAAGTGCAGATTCCTAGTGTTATATTTGTATTCTCTCTGGTTCTTCTCTTCAATTTTCACTTCCCTCTTTTCCTGTTTCTTGTCCCCGACATCTCTTCGATTTTTCTCTTTTCTATGTTTTTGTAACGTGTGATAGAAATGAGCCCAAAGCAAATTATAACAGTTTTTATTTTCAAAAATATAAGTGAAGTGAAGCGATGTAGCGAAAGCTGTGATGCTTTGTGAAAGTAAAACTATTGGGCTTCTTTTTGGCAATCAGGCAACCATTCTGATTGCTCTACAGGTGGACAACACATGGTTAAAAATAGTAGCATCATGTTTTCCTAATATCATATACAGTGTCAGTTTGAAATGGTTCATTTACTGGTACAAAATGAAAGTGGGTTGGGATGAAATAGTAATGGCTGGGTACAAAGAGGCAATGGGGCAATTTGAACAAGATCCTAGGCCTCTCTTTGACTTCTTAATGCTTGTAGTCCCATTACCTCTGGTAAAAATATGTTGTATCACTGTTATTTTGAACAATAGTAAGTAAATATTCAAAGAAGAGGAAGCCTAACAACTTGTCAGATAAATCATTACATTTCAGCAGCTTAAAAACATGAAAATGTTATTTCCAGGACATCAATCCAAAATGGATTTTTTTTTCCAAAATTACAGTTATGTAATATTTGTTTACTGTAGTTAAGATAATTTAGCTTAACTCTTTAGGTCCTTATTTACTCATATTGCTTCTATAATGGTTGGTTAACTTTATAGAAATAAAATAAAATAAATAAAAAAACAAGACTTAGAAAAGTGCATTAATGCACTAAATTGATTCATAAAGACCTATCTGTTAAAAACTTGCAGAACAACACTCCATGTAGACTTTCACATGGTGGTTCTCTCACAATTAGAAAGTTAATAAATGCATGCTATTATAATACACAACCATTTATTTGTAAGTTTCCAAGACAGAAGAAATATTAGTGTTTTTGACTGGTCCAAGTCAAGTGATTGAAAGTAAAATGTATTCACTTTTGCAAATACACGTTGTAAATAATTAAGTCTAATTTGACACATTTAGTGCTATGAGTCTTAAAAATCATCCATAACCAAAATAAATCTACATTTTCATATGCTGTTTTACATTGTCCCTATGTTAAATTAGTCAACATAGGGACAAGAAAGTATGAAGTTAACTAAGCTGAGTGGATGAGAATATGGAAACATAGTGAATATGTCATGCAGAATCTATAGTGATTTGGGCTGTAACTGACAAGAACCTTTAAAAATTCATAGTCGTTCCATTGCTCAGCACATGAAGAGAGTCTATGATGCCCAACAAAATTCAAATTAGATGGCAACTGTTAAAAACATGGGTTCCTTACTGCAGCAAGATGACGTTATATGTCAGTCAAGCTTAACAACATGCAAGAAAATGTATTTGTTGTGTGCTAAAGTGTGCAGAAACAAAAAATGCACAGATTTTTTTTTCAATTGACATCGCTTGTGTGGTGTGAATTGTTTCACAAACTTATATTGTAGTAGATTTAGATGCTTTTGACTCAAATTTATTCACTATTTTTACATTAGTAACAGAATTTTCTGAAGATCCATCCAAATAGTCAGAAATGGGATACAAGACAGAACTGTCTTGCAGAAATGTTCTTTCTGGAAAGGCTGTTGCTTTCCGATTATTGAAATGTTGTTATTGTCAGGTATGCACTGATTAAATAAAAATAAAATTAATTTCATATTTTTTTCACTTTCCTTTCACTCTTGGCGGGATGATAAGTTGGAGGATAAAAAGTCAGAAGTCTAATATTATCGCCGCTTAGTGAACTTCTGAAAATCACCAATGGTTCTGATTACTAACCGAAAGGTTAATTAGCCATGGAGCCAATTTGCTGAATTTTTTTCCCTTTTAAAAATGTAGAAGTGGAGGCTTTTTAAACAGGTTGTAATTTTGCAATCATAAAAAAAAAAAAAAAAAAAAATCTAAGTTTCACATAAATGTGTGATTATTAGTCTTTGTTCAAGTCTTCACAAGGTATTTGTTGCTACATTGATTGCAGCATTTTGAAGAGTTTGCCCTTTCTGTGGGCCTGTCTCTCTTTTTATTGTTATTCTAGACTCGTATATGTAGTGATCATTCTACAATCATTCATTGAAACATAAGACAAATGTAAATTTTAGCTCAACTGTTTGACAGTCACAAGCACTAAAAGTATAGAAACCAAGACAATTAATCTTTAAATTGTTAAATAAGTGCAGAAAGGTTCATGTTTGTTGTTGACCTTTGCTTTTTTCTGTGACATTTAAAGCTTTCTTTAGTACCTTCATGGCAGAAAGGTCACTGAAAACTTCAGCAGAACCTCACATTGTTTTTAGCAATTACCAAAATCACACAACTGAATGGGTGAATGCTAAGATCATAAAGGTGCTATTGAGTCAATGACAGGACAACATTTTTGTCTTGACAACATTTCAGCTAGCTGTCTGACTTTACATCTTAGGATGTGTGAACAGGTTTATGAAGGTTCTGTTTGTAGATGCAAACAGTAGCAACGTAGATACACAAGGCAAATAAACTGCATTATTGTGCCAGACTCCTTTTAATAAACAATCATGTCCAGTTATGGAAAGTCGTCTGCATCCTATTAAAACATAAAAATAGAGAAATTATAATTGTGATAAAAATTACTGAGTATACTTTTGACTCTTAATGGTGTGTGAGTGACAAAAGACACAGTATTGATTAATTTTGTTTGTCAAATTGACACAAATTTTACAGTCTGAGTTGGAATCTGCTTTCCCCTGCCTCACTGGCAAGAGGTATTAATTGGGTCGGTCTCAGACAGACATCGCAGTAATAACCCCACAAATTAAAACAGAGCTCTTGTCAGACTGTCATGTGAATGGTACATCCAAACGCGAGAATATTTGAAATTTTAACCACATTTGCACGCACCGTCTACGTCTCACTAGTCCTTACAATATCTCAGTCCTTCCATTTCTGAAGCAAAATCCTGCAAAAGTGCCTGATTGGTAAGCCTTTAATTCACACAAGCCTCATAGATTGGCAGTCTATCTAAATTGTCCCCTGTACATCATCTATACACTGTAAAGAGGAGGGTCTCTATAGATGCAGAAACTTAACAAAGAAAAGTCACAATTTTTAACCTTATTGTGTAGTATTCTGGCATCTTTACATTTGGATAAAAATTAAAATGACTTCTGCTCATTACTCTCAAACCCGTGCCCCCTTTAGTACAGTTTGTGCTTTAGAAACTTGAGATCTGCAGCAAATTTAGAATTTTGTCCTTGAATCGGTAACCGTGTGTCCGACATCCCTTGTTATAATAGCCTGTTGCTATAAAAATTAAGTAGTTTTGACTATTTTCACTGATGAAAGTAGCCAGTTAATCAATGAAAAGGGGAGCAATAAACTCACTGGATATTGTAGTGTTATTAAAGCTAAATAATAGGAGATCTGGGGAGCACCCAATGTTTCTCCACCCCTTTTTCATAAAACCGTAAGCCCATAGAGTTAACTTCACAAAACAACACAAGACATAGCAAAAAGCCGTAAAAGGACACATGCAAACTCCTTGCACAAAGATGCATAACAATTTCTAAAAAAATTGTTGGTTCTCAGTACGAGAAGAGATGGAAAAAAAGTCAATCACTGGATGCAAATAGAAAAAAAAATATTCTTTTGTTCAACTATATTTATTTCTAACATAGTTTTATTCCCTGCCACTGCTATAATGGCAAATAAACAAGAGGCGTGCCTTAGACTATGCATAGTATACAGAGGACGTGTGGAGACTGTCATCAGTGTCATGAGGTGAAATAACGCAGTGTCACACATTATATCCCATTAATTCATTCTGTCTATCAGCAAAACAACAGACCCTTGCCAAAGGGCTTTACCAATGCCAGCTGCTTCCCTTGTTAATTTGATTCTTCACCTCATTGCCCAGGCCTGGAGCTGTCAGCCCCTGAGCAGACCAACCGTTTTGTCTAGACATCTGTTTTGGAGACAAAAGGACTTTTTTTTTTTTTTTTTTTTTGGCATTTGTACATCTTTCCTTCTCCAGCACAAACATGTTTGTTGAAGGGATTTGAACACATTGTCTACAGGTGTTTTAGGAGAAAACATTTTCTCTTAAATCACCCATGTGGCTTTGTGGATGGCAGTAATGGTTTTCATGAGAACAAAATATATAGGTCAGATCAGAAGATCAAGCTAAAGAGCTACAGCTGAAAAGATTGATACAAGAAAATGAAAATGATACATCTGACAGCCTCCATGTCACAAGTGGATGGCGTCTATCACAATGGCAAGGACATAGTCCAATATGTTGCAAAAATATTACTACCCTTTCTAGTAGATTTTACTTGTACCAAATCTACTTAGCAAACCTTTCATCAAATTTGTGAAGTGCATCTATGAACAGAAATGTTTAAGATTTGCCACAGATTCTTAAATACAGAAAGAAAATAAAGGAAGACGCCGATAAACAAAAACGGCTATAGCTGAAAAAATTATCTGAGACAATGGAAATTTGTATATCTGAGATGTGGATAAAGCCTCTCAGGGACAGATGTTTATTTCGAAAAGGTTTAAAAAAGCTTTCAGTGAGATGTCAGACTACTAGGGTTTGAAATGTTATTTAATTCATCACGGCTGTTGAGAATCGGCATTCAGTCAAATCATACAAAATCCAAGACTACCTACTTTTAGAAACTCGAGGAATCGGTAGTAAACATATGAAGGAAAGCTAAAAAATTGTATCTTTCTTTTCCTTTAACCAGAACTCTTTCTGCTGTGTTTTGGATAAACTGAGTTTTGTTTAAGTGTTTCAATGTCCGTATTTTTAACAACATGTTATGAAACTACTCAGACTTGAGCTACAGCTGTGAAATCGGTTTTAAAGGCATGTTCTTGACATTCATTTTCAGTGAACCAAGAGTGGTTATTTTCTCATTCTTCAGTGAGTATAATGTGGCTACTTCTCTGTGAATTGGATTAAGCAGCTGTTATTAAATCCCTGAAGTGGGTATATATTTGCCCAGAAGCTCCAGAGCACAGAGCCTCTGGAAAACCACATGAGATGTGAACAGATACCACCCACAACCTACTTGTACCAGATCACTGGTCTTTACCCACATGTCCTCACCTGTGCAGCTAGATTGTATGTAAGTGATGTGGGAGAGGGGGATAATTCATAACAAACTTTTTAAAATGTAAATAAGATCACTTTGAAGATCATTGTATGCAGGGATGCCATTTTATTCCAACAAAAATATATATTGATATATTTATTGTAGTTACCATGAAGATGGAGCGACAAATTGAGGATGATCTGAAGGAAAAAAAATGTAAATTGGCATGACAGATTTTTAGCTTCAAAGGGGTATGTATTTGGGTTTTGTATTATCAAATAATTTACCTTAAATGATGTTAGTATGTGTACAATGGAATTCTATGCAGGGCATCTGTAATTTGATAGTGACAGCTTTTACACAAAGTTCAAGCTCTTTCAATAGTAGTTTTTTATCTAAACGTATAATTTGGAGAGACACAATCAACCACTGGCTCATTTTTACTGCATGACTGATTCCATTGACATCTATAATGCAAATCTAGATGAGAAGATTAATTCTCATCTTAATCTTAAGAATTAAGGTGCATCATCATAATTTTTGTGACTGAAAATTTGTTGTTTTGGAAAAAGCACATCAGAATGTTTTGCAAAATGACGAAAAAAATATTTTCTTGACATTTGATGTCCTTTAGAGCGGAAGGAGTTGTTTTGTTATTTTAGTGATTTTACTACCAAGAATAAAGGTTGCCACTGCTGAAAACTCAAAAATGATAATAGGCCACCCAGTAGAAAACTTTATGGATCTTCCTACTGTAATAATGTGGTGGGATTAGCTATTCAGTCAACATCTTTTCTTACCTTGATCATCCTTTGAATTATGAACACAGATTGCTATCATCATTTCAAAGATCCAGGTTTCCACAGTTTTTTAAGCTTAAACTGAAAGACTTTTGCAGACGAGTCTATCCTCCAATGTTTTCCTGTATTTATGTATTTTTTTTAAGCAAGGGAGACAAATTTTAGACTTTTTTCTGACGATCAAGAACCATTGAATCGTCATACACCACGATACTCAAAGGATAAAAACAAAGAAGTCAAACTTATCATAAGCTTTGTGACCTGCTACTCTCATTGTGATAGCTGTCTAAGGAGGCATCCATCATCATTACCATGGAAGATGTTGCCATTGCCAAAATCATGATGCGTAATATTTTTTTCTGTCTTAGTTCTTAATCTTTGCATTCCTTACTTTACTCTGCTTTCTCCAGTTTACGAGGAATCCCTGTTTCTAGTTGTTCTAAACATTTGCAGTTTTTGGGGTGAATGAGTCATGCCTCAGTAAAACAGCACTCTAATCTCTTCTGTAATACCGCCTGCAGCTTTACTGAGAATGTAACATGCAAACACTGTTACAAGCTCAGTGTTGAATCTGCGTGTTTATGTGTAACTCTGCATGCATTCTCAGGATGCATTCCTTGACTCATGTGTCTGCAAGTGAGAAAGGGAACAAAGCAAAGGAGAGGTTGTGGGCTTTTAATAAAAGGATGCTTGCCTTCGATTGTAAGCAGGCGATTGGTGTAGGTGGAGATGTGTGAACACAAGGGTGAACGCAAAAACGCCTGCATGTTGTAGAGGAGGAGAGAAAAAGGTTGCAAAGACAGATAGGTTGTTGGCAACATTGGAGAGTAGGGCTGATTTATCTTCCCACATTGTGACTCACCATTAGCAAACCACACAGTTTAGATCCTAGAGCCGTTACTAAAAAGATGATGGAAAGCAGTAGAAAATTTGGTAGAAGAATAGAAAAGATGTAAAAAAGTAAAACTGAAAAGAAGAAAAACCATACAGCTGAAATTTGTGAAAAACAGTTTTACCTTTCAGTTACAACGAGTTACGCTAAAATTTGGAGTAAATTGAAACTGCTAAGAGAAATTAACATTCTGATGCATCTCCTATTTGAATGTTTCTTTTGCACACGTTTTAGGTCACGCAGATAATTTAAACGTACACGACGCAAAGACTCGTAAAGAAAGAGCTTTACCTTCTTTGGACATAAAATGGACCCTCAACTAGCCAATCAAGTCAGCTGAACAACATTCCTAGTATTCAACATCTATTGGTGAGCCTCATAACTAATTTACTCGGTGAAGATAAAGCATTTAAACAGTGTAGGATGAGACAATTTCTAGAAATAAAATTTTTCTCCAATATTTGAATAATACACTTACCAATTTCTGCATGCTCCTGTTTCAGAGACAGAGGATAGTGATGTTGGAGTGCCACTTAATGAAGGGAGCCTTTAAATCTTGCGTCTGGTATGCAATAGCATTATGTGAGCCATTTTTTCCCATGTAATGGACTATGGTTAGGCTGAGATAGTAAAAGCACAACTTTTACCATATATTTAGTTATTGTTTACATAAACAATGGGCTTGGCTTCTTTCTCCAAGACTTCCCAGAGATTATTTAATGTCAGTTGAAAACCTTCTTCATAGCCTTTCAGCAACCTAGGTTTTCCCTCTGTAGCTACAGAAAATGCAATCTTTTTGACTACTCAATACCTGTTTATGGTCTCAGGAGTCTTTAGCATCAATCAAATTCCAAAAGCTTCTGTTTCAGCTTAATGGTTTCTATTATTGCTGACATCCACCACCAGATCCTTAGGTTGCCATTAACCCTCACCAATGTCCATGAAATATGGATCTTCCAAACATTTGATTCCAGATAACGGTAGCTGAAAATAACTTCCTAGATTGTCCAGGGTCCACTATAGTTACAGGCAGAAAAGCTCCGTAATACTTTTGGGAGGTTTGGCGTTGACCGTTTGCTCCTGCAAGAAAAGGAATAAGCTGAGGAGCAGGCAATATGATGGGAATATCTCCTGGGCATGTCCTGGGAACATTCTACAAGTAGGAAAGCCAACTATTGCTGGAGAGGTTTATATTTCCCAATGTAGCCTTGAGCTCCTGGGTTCATAGCTCTTCCTGTGAACCCAGGAAGAGCTGGAAAATGCAAGAAAAGAATCACCGGGTTTTCCCTCCTGGACCCGTTTTGTCTGCAACCCAATTTCCACACAGCAAAATATATTCAATAAAATATGTTGTATTTTATATGTATGTGTGTGTTATATAGATTTAAGTTAAGTGTTGTATGTATGCTGTGTTTTCAATATAAGCAGGTAGAAGTTTCACACAACCTCCAAACAGAACAGTTTTAGATATCCGAGGTTGAGTGTGCTGACTGCTCACACAGCATTTTGCATCCTGCTTACACGCGGTTGTTTTACAACATGTGCGAGTGGGAGGACTTCAGTGTTTGGGTGACTGCCTTAAGCAATCACTGCCATGTGAGCCAAGTGAAACTGTGTCGCTCCTGAGCATGTGCACAGTTAACACCTGGCAAGGGTCTAGCATGTAGGAGAAATATGGAAAAATATACTGTACATCATTACCTTTGTTTTCAAATTTGACAAGCTACAAATGCAGTTGGCCTCAGAAGCCATGATCCTGAATAGTTAAGTCATGTTTTCCTATGAGGTGCTTCTGTGTATTGTATTCATTTGTAATTCACAACCATAAACTAACACAGCTGTGCCCTCTTAGTTACCTGATGATGTTTCCATTTCTTCCCACGTCTGAGTCTTAAATGCATTTGAGAAGCACCACAGAACACTTAAATACACCAAATAGAAATGCATTATGGAGCATTATACAATGACAGGCACATTGTTCCATTCAAATCTCACCTCACTGTATGATAAGACTGTAATTGTGGATCTGTTACAGTCCTAAATCATATAACACACTGTATGATTTATGTTTTCATAATTTTTCTGAAAGACTTTCCCAATTCTCATAGGTTTATTTAATTAATCTTAAATAAAAAAAGGCATGCTTTATTTCTGAAGGTCAAATATGTTGTCATACAAAACAAAACAAAAATGAATTAATATAATATTATTAGTGGTCCATACCTAAACTTCCTCACTTGGTTTGGTGTGTATACAACACATGAATTTCATAGCAGTGAAACTACGTTCTTCAACATAGCTGTTTTTCCACCATGAGGTTTTCACCCACAAAATACTCACTTTTTAGGAAGGGTACATGTGTAAAACTGATAGCCAGTCATTGACTTGTATTCAATGGTTGTACTATTGTAGTATTGTACTATTAGTTATGTACACAAGTCATGTTAAAGTTCCTATCCATTTGTAGGAGCTGCAAGACGACGTTGTTGAAAGAAGTTTATGGGATGCTCTGTGTGGTGGTTTGCCTCTGGTCTTGTAGGAGCCACTGAAAACATTTGGAAGAAGGTTGGCTTCTTATATGCAGTACTTCAATGCACTTATGCATCTACTTTTGGAGAAGATGATTGCTGAAGTTCAAAACGACCATGATAAAATGGGTTAAAATGCAATTTAAGTTACTCTGAATTTGGCAAGCTTGATTAAGCTGCTACTGAGACATGCTACTATCTCAGTAGCAGTGCACAGAAGTTTTTCCTCAGACAACTATCTCTCAGGTTTACAGAGGATAAAAAAATAGAAAAAAGTCCAGTGGTTGCAGTATAAATTAAATAAAACCTACAAATGTTCTTCCGTCACCACATTGCTGACAGTGAAGTGACAGACTGCATAATAAACACATGACAAGTGCTCAGATAGTTCAATATCATCCAACATCTTTGAAGATGTCATTACTTTTCAGTCAGTACAACTTTGCAGTTGTGCATAATTATGCCAAAAAAGAACTGGACAAACATGATTAGTGGATGATTTTCTTTTAAATCAACTGACAAATATTACCAAAGCCAAAAGCTGCACTGAGTGCTTTTAAAATGCCGTTTTCTCTGAGATCAACTGAACAGTTAACAGCTCTGACAAGTGCAAAGAATTTGTAGATTCTGTCCAATTCTCAGTACTGGAGGAAAACACAACCTCAGACACCTAAAGTGATTCTTAATAGGCCCTGACATATACTTTGTTCCTCACTTCGCCATGGGAAAATTGGATATCTGAAATAACAGGGTGTTTGGATGACATTACAAAACAATTGTGTAACAGGTGTTAAAATGTTGTCAATAACATGTGCCCATCAAAAGGCTTAATTCTGCTGCACCTACTGCTACATCACATGGATGCTCTTATTTTATTAATTTTATCAACATGCTTTGAAACACGTCTGGTACCTCTTCATGCTCTGTTTGAGATATCTCAAGATAAAGCTGTTAAACTGAGTCCTTTTGGTCAGAGTTGTTATAAAGATATAAGCTAGAAAAATAGGTAATAAATGAATAACAATTTGTTGTTCAGTGAAAAAGTATTCATATGATTAAATATAAAAGTACATATTACTAGTGCTTGTCCTGAACTTTCATTATGCAAGATTTATGAGTGCAAGTTGTTTATTGCTTAGCCGACAGATGTTTCTGAACACCTGGTGGAGTGCCTATTGAGTGATAAAATCCAGAGAAAATATGATGAAAACTGCAGAGGAAAAACACAAACCCTTTAAAGATTAAGCCTTTGCCTCAAGCAGATACATTTTGAGAACCATTCTTTTCATTCAGAATTCACCTTCTTGTCATTCGGATGGGAGAGGACACTGCTTGCAGTCAGCTGCTCATTAATGCATGCTATTCTCTGTCAACACAGAGAAAGTGTTACTGTTAGCAAGTGTATGCACACCATCTTTGGTGTTTATTCACAGACAGCTTGTTAGTCAAGGAGGCGATACCACAAGATACAGGAAGATGAATATCAATGGAACTTGTTTTTGTTTCTCTTTTTTTACGAGGTAAAGTAAAAATGGACATGTACAATAACCAATCTTGCCAATGTGAGCAAAATATCTGAAAGATTATAGATCCCACTACATATTTTTGTTCTGTTTGTGTTTCCTTTTTCCACTTTTTCAAATCAAATTAACTATGTCTACAGACTAAAAATGTTAAATAGCTAGCTAGTCAAATTAGATGGGAAATGTTTGAACTTCAATTTTCAATCTCTCTGACAAATTCTCAAATTTATTTAGGCTGGAGCATTAGCTATTGGGACACATACAGATAATGTGATATATGTGCATACATACCTATTAAAAGTATTCACTGCCTGTTTTTACCCTTTTTATTTCTTCTACAAATCAACCATAATCAACAAAATCTAAGTTTAGTGACCAAAATATTGCAAAAAACCCATTTAAAGTAACATTGAAAACAGATTTTTTTAAACATTTAAATAAAAATGTTTGAAATAAATCAGGAGATTGCACAAAAATTTGCCTCGGCCTCTACCACTTCTCTCTCTTTCCAAAAAAAAATCCATCTGTCTTCCTCCCAATTGCCCCTCATTTATCCAACTTTACAATAGCTATCATTATCTTCTGCTGCCCTGCTTCAACTACACCCTAAGTTTCTCCGTTTTCCACCAAATGTCTTAGCCTTGATATATCGAGGCAGGCAAAGAGGCAGGCTCGGCCAGGCTGCAGGTCATAATGATGGTGCTGGTTTCTATAAAAAGCCTGCAGGCAGCTGAATCAATAGCTGCAGTTGTCAAGTTGTACCTTACCCGCAGAGAGAGAAAGAGGATCTTGAGTCTGTGCTGGTTGCTGAACTTTTTGAATGTGTGTTTTTTTTTTTTTAAATTGGTGCAGCTGAAGGAGCTATTCTTGATTAGAAGGGCATGTACCCAGAGAGGATTGCACACAGCAGGACCCTGTATTAGCTGCACTTAATTCTGCAGAGCAGAAAATTTGTCCTAAGCTTACCAGTTTGGTACTTGATGAAAAGCTTAGCGCTTATTCTTACAGTTCTGAAACACACATACTTATTAAAAGTTGTACAGTATCAAAAATATGTATTTTGTAAGTCATAACTGTTTAACAAAAAATTTTTAGCATGTCTTATTCGCAGCAGAATATTTTAAGTTTTTCTTGTCATGACTCTACTGTTTTTTTTTTTTTTTTATTTAGTTAGATTTTGATCTGAGAGGCAAATGGTGGTTTCCACTCAATTCAGGTCAATCAGAAAATTGCTAGCTGTGATTGAGAATACTT
This sequence comes from Poeciliopsis prolifica, assembly GCF_027474105.1. NCBI lineage: Eukaryota > Metazoa > Chordata > Actinopteri > Cyprinodontiformes > Poeciliidae > Poeciliopsis > Poeciliopsis prolifica. The sequence continues at coordinate 16,656,567 of NW_026562382.1, forward strand.
TATTAATCTCAAAGAGGAACTTAATGCTGTTGTAAGTCACATGAAGCAGGTTTCTTCAAAGAGCTGCTGTAAAAGCTGATGATTCTGGGTTGGACCAATTAGTCTGTATTACAGCAAGCCTGAAGAAGCCTCTGCCAATGGACAGTTCGTGGTTTTGTGACAGTCTCATATAGAGGATGCTAAGAGTTGTCCGTAATGTTCTTCATTTTATGAAGACTCCTACTTTGTCCAGCCATCTCTCCAGAGGCTCCAGAGTCGTCGGTTGTCTTTATCAGCTTGTTAAGCTTTTTTTAGGTCATTGGCTCTGACGCTGTGACCCCAACAGATGATGGGGTCACAGCAGTCAGCTGCTGTGGTCCGGTACATATTCCACAAAAACTTGTGCAATACGTACCGGACCTTGTGACAACAGTGAAGAACCCAATATTTCTTCAAGCAGTACAGTCTGTTCTGTCCCTTCTTCTACAGTTGCGACTTTAGTCCAGTCTCTTGTCCATGTGAACAGTGAGATATTTATGCTACTTCTACACCTCTGCTTCTCCCATTATTAAAATATTATTTGACATAATGCTGTTTCTCCTGAAATCTACAATAATCTGTTTTGTTGTAATTGTATTGGAGATGAGACAATTGTTTCCTCAACTCATCTCTTGGCGGACCACAGGTTCTCTGTATTCTGCTTCTTGTCCATCTCTGAAACAAGACTGCTGAGTTGTTGTATTGTTATGTATTTATTTACTTTTTTTTTTTTTTGCAGATGACAGGACTCTGTCTTGTACTGGAAGTCTTGAGGTGTACAGAGTGAAAACAAATGTTTAGAGTACTGGCCTATGATGCAATCTAGTCTCAAAACTTCCCTCTAGGGCTCCTCTCCCTGCACCTATTTTCACAGTTTTCTTTATTCCAGGTTGCTTCTTAGCAATGAATTTATATTCCTGCAAAGAAAACAATATTATGATCTGATTTGCCAAAAGCAGGTCTTGCTTTGAATATATTTGAATCTCCTTCTTCTTCTATATCTCAGCAATTGCTGAGCTAATGGTATTAAATGCAATGTCAGCAAAAGTTGTTGGTGGAGTAGATAATATTGATGAAATCTTGCATGCCAACAATCTTGCATTGCCCATTATGACTGATGGAAGAAATGGTTTGAACTTCATCCTTCTTTGGCACAGTAACTTATTTTCCAGTCATCTTTGAATTGGTATTATTTGAGCGCTTCCTTCCTCACAGTATTCAGTTCCAAAAAAGTTCCATATACTTCTGACAAGTATATGTCAGAAGAAGTAATACCCAACAGTCAAATGGCTTGTTCTTGGTGGAAAAGAATGTATGTCAGAGAAATAACCCTCAAAATCAAGTTACAGCCATGTATATGCCCACGTCTAAATCAGATATTGATAATCCATCCATCCATTATCTTCTCTTTATCTGGGGTTTGGTCACACAGCAAGCTCATCAGAGAGGCTCATAATTCCCACATATTGATAAACGAGACCGATTTTTGTGACTTTGTAAAATTCAATTATACAGGCATAACCCAGAGTGTAGGTGTTTGTCCTATAATTGGTGGGTTTCCAGTCCAATCCCCACTCTATCGGTCATCACGTCCTTGGCCTTGGGCTAGACATTGCATCCTCCTTTGCCTACTCATGGTGATCAGAGAGCCTGGTGGTGCCAATTGTGTCTTACCAACAACAGTGTGTGGTTGTGAATTATTAATTGCAATGTAAAGCACTTTGGAGTCCTCTGAGTTGATAAATGGCATCTACATGCTTGTCATTTACTATTTACAGCAGACATGTTTTTATTTCGGGCCACATTAAGATCATAAATGTCCTCAAAGGACCAGTTGTGGCAGGATGTATAGCTAAAACTATTAAACTGTTAAATTACAACTTTACAATACAAATCTGCATTGGATTTGTACTTTTTAAGATGCATAATATTTAACTTTTTTTCACAGAGAGATAATTTAACCCTACAATAATTTAAAAATATATTAAGTTTGATGTATACAATATTTAACCACACAATTGTTGTCTTGAAGTTTATGTTTGTGGACCTCTGAGGTCTAGGAGGTTAAAGAAATACTTGTGGCCAGTGGGTCTTGAGTTTGACACCTGATTCACAAAGTTTAGTTTGCGTTGGTTTTCCGTTGATCTACTTTCTTTAAGTTTGCCTTCTGATGTAGACATCCAAATCTACCCTTCCAGGTGTAGTCAAATGATAAATCACAGCATTGAATGATCAAGTACTTATGTACTGAGAACCCTGGAATCTGCAGTCTTGCTTTAACAAAAGATATTTGACTTATTTTGTGCGTTTCCTACTTTTACAAGGATTCAGTAGTTTTCTTCCTGTGTTTTGTGCAGTAGCTTTACAGATTCTCTGGGATAAACCTTATTACCTTATTGAAGTTGGTTATCTGAAGGTTAGCTACTTGCTGAGCTGTTCTTCAAGATATAGTCACAGATTAACCAAAACAGTGCACCCTGTTTCCTTTGCTTATATTTGTCATTCTTTATACCTTCACGCCCTCAAAAGTTGTTATTTGAATCAACTATTTTGTTTCCAAGTAAGAAATAAAATGATGTTTCACTATATTTTCACTATAGCAGAAACTATATGTCTCATGTCTTAACATTACTATTGTAAAAACAGAAGAAATACTCAGGTGGACTTGTCAGGAACAAATTGCACAGGTTTTGTGATTCATGGAGACTCAAAGCTGGAGGCAACATTTTGAAGGTAAACTGAAAATGTTGAGTTGTTTCACTCAGTTTTCAGTGTAGGTCAGCTGCCATTTTCTGTCCTTGTGTGCAGATCACGAACCAGGAATGTTGTGCTAATCAGGAAGTGTGATTCACACAGCCTGTAGGAAATGTCATATATGTGTGTGTGTGTAACTTTTGTGCTGCTGTCACAATGTTTTATATAATGCCATACCTGTTGGCAGTTTATAAATATCAAATTATATCATTTCCATGAAGTACAGGTACAGATTATGATGCCTCCCTACATAATTAGACCTTCCTCAGCCTAAAAAAGAAAGAGCAAGGTATTGTGTTTTATTTATTTCTAACCATTAAGGGATGGAAATTAAATTCTTTAAACATCCTGAGCTTATCAAAATGGTAAAATAATAACAATATAAATCAGGCAACATTTTTGTCTCCACTTTTTTCGCTCCACAAAGTCTGGCAGGATTTTGTCTAGATTGTGATTAGGTTTCAAGAGCCATGGGTTTGTTTGCTGTCAAACTGCACCAGTATGTATATTCAGAAATTATTAGAGGAAATTAACCCTATTAATATTTTCTATAATTGCCACCAAGCTGTAAAAGCATATAGATTTGTTGCTAATCTTTGTTCTTAAGCAACTGGTTGGACTCTGTAGGTTGAAATTAAGTTAATCGAATGTATTGTGGTGCTTGCCTGACCGTCTTCCACAAAGCTGAAATGAAAAAGTTTTCTACAAACATTTGTGTTATAAGTTAGTCTCAGTTTCTGAAGTCATACACCTAACTTAAACTATAAAATTGCATAAGTAAGTTAGTCATTTAGGGTCAGAAATACAAGAAGGAACAAAAAGCACAAAGGGTGATGTAATCATAACACTCAAATAAAAATATTGTTAACTGCAGTAAATACAATATTCCACAGGACATGACGAGCTCTTTGTCTCAGATTTCAAATACTTTTCTTTGCATCAAAAGAAGTTTTACCTCTTTTAATGCAGGCTGGATCTGCGTATGCACAAAATATATCAAAGCGAAACATCCATTACAAGCAATTCCACTGAAAAGATTCAGTTCTATTATGCATTCAGTAAATAACAAGCTTTGTCACTGATGATCAGCTGAACTTTTGTTCAGCACAGATTGTGGTCAGTCCTTGAATGAAGAAAATTAGTCTGAGTCCAGATGTTCTTTAGTCTTTTAATCACTGTTATATAAAGAGTCAAACAACCAATTACTGAGCATGACAGATGCCTTCTTTCACTTCTCTTAATACATTAGAGCAAACCAGTGTAAGAAGAACTTGCATTCACTAAGTGATTTATTGTAACATATTATAAACTAAAACTCACAGGTGGAGTTTAAATTGTTAAGTTAACTTGGTTAGTTAAGAGTTAAAATGTTGAGTCTGTCAGCTGGAAATTATTTCTCTTGCCAAATGTATCGTCCAGGTTTAATGAACACTGGTGGAAAATTAGAAATGAATGGTTTTGTTGTATATTTCATGCTGTTAATGCTTCCACATTATTTATTACATCCCCATTTGTGATATTATAGCTAAAAGTTTTCATGTTTCTCTGAACAGCAAGAAGTTAAGTGAATTCTGGGGAACATCAAGTCCTGCCAGTGAGGTATTGGTGTCACTTTTGATGCAGTCTCATTCAGAGTACTCAGTATAGTGTGTGAATTGAGATAATTGCAACACAACAAACGTGGAAAAGACTCATATTTTCGACTTTAACTGTGCACTCACAGTCACACTGACCCCACTGCGCTCAAATTCAGGCCCCATTATGCACATCCAGGCAAAATACAGGCAACATTAGGTTCAGAGTGTTGCCCAAGGATACTTCATCATGCACTTGGGGGAGGTCAGATTGATTGTACTTTCCCAACTGAGTCACAGCTTCCAGACTAAGGCAGAAACATAAGTACATCACCACCCTGCATGTAGATATTCCTTCTCATTTTCTCATTGTAATACTCTAATAAAGATGCTGAAAGTAATTGCTTGTTTTTATATCAGACTCCAAATCTATCAGATATCTAGACACAAAAATGTTTGTCATTAAGAAAAAAAAAAAAAAAACATATTTGTTTATAACACATGTTGCGTTATATAGGGCATTTTACCTGTATAAAATGCCATCTTTTTATTCAAGTATTGTAAAATAAATAGCTTTTGAAGAAAACAAAGAAATGGTTTGTAGCTGGCAGCTGAATGACAGCACCAGAGAACTGCAATAGGTTCTGTCACAGTCTGAGAGTCAAGTTACAGGGATGACAGGAAACTAGGCGCAGCAGGTAACCTGTGAGAAGAGATATAAGTCTAACCACTGAGGCAGAGCTCTGTTAATCTCTTACAAATTGTGTCCTGGTCTGCTCTGTGGTCATGGATTGGGGTAGACTAGGGAAGCAATAAATCAGGAGATAATTTCCTCATTGCCTGCATAGGAATCTTTTGAGGTGTAAATGTAAAGTAAATAACCTGAGAAGAAAGGGCACAGGATGGATTAACTGTGAATAAATAGGCTCTAAATTACAACCTGCAACAACTGGAGACTTAAAACTAAAATGTATCCAGGAGGATTTTGGAGTTGAGCAAGTTAATTTTTCAAATGCATGAGAAGATCCAAAGGGATTAAAGCAGCCTCCAGAAGAAAATAGCAACAAACCTGTATTTCTGTGCACATTTATCTCCAGCTTGTTAAAAACGCGGTGTAGTAAACACAGACTGGAAGTAAGACCGTAAAGCCAGTTTCACACTGCATGGTATGACTCGAGTATTCTTGTGTTCTTCTGCAGACAGTTTCATCTGAACACAGGTGGGATCAACAGTTTATCCTGGGGCTTCATGTGAAGCTGCACCGACACAGAGATAAGCATGAAGTCATTTTTTTTTGTGTCTGAACTTCGGTGAACTTGAAACTAAAACAGCAGCTACTGTCAATGGAAAACCAAGTAAATAAATAATTGATTTAAAATCAGAAAGGATAAATATTTATTGTCTATATTATACTTTTGAAACCTTGATACTTATTTACTATATATATATATATATATATATATATATATATATATATATATATATATATATATATATATATATATATATATATATATATATATATATATTTATATAATACAATATATATATTATTATATATATATATATAATACAATGGTGACTATATATATATATATATATATATATATATATATATATATATATATATATATATATATATATTTATTATTATTTTTTTTTAATCTGGCTTCATTTACAGTATTACAGCATTTATTGTATAGTTGTGAAGTTTTTATGTTATTTTCCAAATGAAAATAAAAAATGTAATTCAAACTTTTTGTAAATTTTAGTATCTTTTGCATTAGTATTAGTATGTTTAAATGGTGACTTCTTTCACTTCTCTCATTACATTAGAACATTTAGATATGTCTATAAATTCACATATTAGCATTTCAATATTAATCAATGCAGCAATGGTGACTATCTCCGACTTGGATGGAGGCGACTACACCTTCACATCAGCTCAGCTCATGTTTTGACAGTGGCTTGTGTGTTTTGATGCAGGGAATTTGAATTTGGCGTGCACAAAGACTCGACCGTCGGGTAGAGGAAGATGGAGACTTGCAGAGAGATGAGTTTTAGTCTTTCATTCCCTTTGAAGTTGGTTCTTGAATCACACAAAGCTAGAGATGCACATTTTCACACTGCTTTACTGAGCACATCTAAAAATGCTCATCACACTGATTTCCCATGGTTTTAAACTTAACTATATACTGATCTGTTGTGTGCTTTATTTTTTTATTTTGTTTTTTGCAGCAGGAGTGGTGTGCACGTTTTGCGGAATTGCAACTTATGTACATTTAAATTTACTAGACTTTACTGAAGCATTACAAAGAAAACATGGGTTATTCAACTGTAAAATTAGGAAAAATACACTTCTAAAAAGAAGCACATTTGAAATGACACATGATATGATTTTAAAGTACCAAAAGATTCTATCATGAATATGAAAGAGAATAGGAACTTTAACACCTATTCCAGGGGTCTTCAACTCTAGTCTTCAAGGGTTGATTGTCTTCCAACTTTCAGATGTGCCCATCAAAAGTCTGAATTACCTCCTTAGCATGCAGTCAAGTTCTCCAGGGTCCGACTAATGAGGCTATTATTAGACTCAGATGTGTTGAAACGCGTAGACATGTCGACGCTTTTTAACATGTCAACCCCCAAGGACTAGGTTTGCAGACTTCTGATCTAGCTGTTGCTTCAGGAAAGTTCAATTTTCTACATGCTTTGATATGATTCCCAGTAAAACATTACAACTGTAAACAATTTTTTTTGTGCAGCCAATAAAGGTGGCAAGTTAATGTTTTAAGCTCATTTCAAAAATTTCACAAAATGTTTATACTCCTGGTACTTTCCCACATTTCATCACATTACAACAAAACCCTCACGTATTTACTTCAGATTTAATTTGTAAAAGTATGGTATACTTATAAAATGGGAATCAATTCTTGTAGACAAGCCTTTTGGCTCGTGGCACTTATTAAAGGGAACCTATTTCCCACCAGTGGCTTGATTCTTGCTGTTCTACAGAGGCCAGATTTCTGTAATGTAACTAATTGTTGTTGTGTCAACAGTTCCCCCCTCCTGAGCTCTGGGACTCCCAATAGAGTCTTGCCTGCTACTTTGATTAGCGCTCTCCTTTCTCTGCTTGTCAATTTAGGTGAAAGGCCATGTTGTGGTAACTTTGCAGTCGTTTTTGGATAATGGAATAAACAGCAACACATAGGATGTTCTGGATATGGTTTTATTACCTAACTCTGCTTTAAACAGATATGAAAACTTGCCAGTGACCTGACTGGTTGCTTCTGAAGACTATTTAGTAATGAAAAAACACCTGAAGGGGGCTGAAAAACATCAAACTCCTCAGATTTATTTTTTATAAAATTGTGAAAATCATGTCTTGCGTCCTTTTTCTTGTCTGACTGATCCTTTACTATTTGTTGGTCCATTACACAAAATTCTCAGCACACTGAGGCCTTTAAATGTGTTTTAACAAAATGTGAGGAAAAAAAATGAAATGAGAGGCACGAATAATTGCATGACATTGTAGGCATTGCAGGTTTTTGAAAAAAGTCTGAGGTATTTTGAGACATTTGCAGGTTTGAGACTGTTAATCAATAAAAAGTAAAGTCATATTTTGTTAAAGGCAGCAAGGAAGATTGAAGCTACCTTTACAATCCCTGTCATATACAAGAAACTCACCCTAATTGTACTTATTGGTTCATAAGGTGAGAAATTAAGGAATACAAAAAAATGTAAGTTTACTACTTTAAAATCAAACTAACTTTTGTGTATTTTAGAGTGTTTTTACACATTTTGTGTGAAAAATGTTAAGTGCAGTTTTCTGGTTGTGACAGTACTCATTTCAACAAACAAAACTGACATTTTGTACTATTTCATCCAATGCTCACCTCAGGGTAGTTTTTCTTTTGAGCCTTTGAAGGCTTGAGAGCCACCTGCAGCACGGGCTTTCAAAACTGAAACACTTATCGACTGCTTCGTGTGAACAGGCCTGTTCTTTTCACTCTGTGCGTCATTTAGGTCGAATAGTAGATATTTCCTTACTTGGTCGGTGTCTCGATGTGGGTACATGGCCACAAAAAAAGGCTTCTGTTCTCTTAGTAAGCTTGAATTGTTGGCATTTTGTTGTTTTATTTGATTGTTCAGTAAGGTCAATTTGGATAGCATTGCATAAAAAACTAGGGAGAAGTGAACTTAAGAAAGCTTTAAAGCCTGCCTTGTAAAACTTTTATCTTTTTCTCATTTTGTCTTGTAGTATCACAATCATCAAAGCCTCTTATTATGATTTCAGACTATATAAGATCAACAACAAAGTATGGTCAGATGGGTTTTTAATACTTTCTGCAAATATAAATCATACGGAACCCCATGTGTCAACACTTTTTAGGAGTGTCTCTCATATTTCTTTAGCATTAGGTCTGTGTGGAATATGTTATAAATTTTGAGACTGAATTTTCAGAACCTCATTAAGATGGGATTGCACTTTTCCAAGTTTTGACTGGGCGACTCCAACACTTGAAGAGGCTTTGCTGTAAACTCTTGTGTCCCTGCTTGTATACTTAAGGTTTCTTTCTGAAAGGTGAACCTCTGATTTGGTCGCACTTTCTTTTTGCAGTCTCTTATATGGATCTTCCAGGATTCTTGAATCTGGCACTATTCAACTTCTTGTGCAGCACAGTCAGTCTATAACTCATACATATTTGATGTAAGGAGAGACACACAATTTCAAGTTTTCAAGGGCATAGTTTGCAGACAATGTCATCAGCATATCTATTGTCTGCTACAGACAAATAAAACATGTACATTTTATAGTTAAGATGTGGCAGTAAGATATTTAACTGAATTCTAACAATTGTATAACATAAGAAGTAAACATAAACATATATGAATAAACTATGGCAAAAACTAACAATTACCTACATAAGGATATGCAAAGAATCCTATAGAACCTGCTTTCAAACAGACACAAGCCAATCAATAGATTATTGATTGATGCTAGATAAGTTATGTTAATGGCTGAAAGTAGTCATCAGATGCAGAATCACTAATTTCTTTAAGACCTGTGAGTAGTCCAAGCACCTTTTTTCTGTGCTTCCTCCTTCCCCCACATGCACACACAATCTTGCTCTCTTTCTCTCTCCCCACCCTCTCTCTGTGTTGAGCACATCAGTATCTTGCCCAAGGACACATCCTCATGCACAGCGAGAAGTCAGAGATCAAACCACTGACCTTTTAATCAGTGGATCATCGCTCCGTCTCCCGGGACACACCCACCAAAGGCATGAATCTTGACTGTAACCTGAAATTGCAGGCTGTATTTTGAACCTTGAATGGTCGGAGAACATCCTCTCCGGTGCACTTGCAATCTGTTGCCTGGTTCAGCAGTTCAGCATATCTGCTGTTGGAGATATGATATGGTGGAGGATTCTGGCCCGTTGACTTTAGATCACATTGTAAAAGTGTAGCAAGGTGTACATTCTGCTCCATCAACCTTATTTTATGTCTGCATATTGATAATGCATTGCACTGAGACAATTAGCTGGACAAAAGTACACAGTTTCATCACTTATAACTTGTAAATATTGCTGAAACTGGCACATTAACATTAGGAAAAGAAATTCCAGAGCAGTACAAGGGCTACATTTCCTTCTGGTGTTGAATAAATCCGTCTTTCCCAATATTCCTGCTTTCTTTTAACAGAAAATATTTTCCTAGAGTAAGTAGTTTTAAAATACATAATATGTTTCTTACCCTGTCAGTCAAGTGAGCATATATTTGATTACAGCTCAGGCAATCACCTTGCCTTGAGCTGTTTGAAAGGTGTAATAGGCATCCAGTGATGTTAAACAAGGTTGACAGAAATCTCTTTGGGGAAAAGGGGAGAGTGAGTCGACCAGTCACATCATTCACCATGTTTTGTAATAGAACACTACAGTTCATATGCTCACAAAATAACAGGACACAAACTGTATTGAGAAAACAATTTAGGTTTCTTTATAAATAGAAAAAGAAGGGTAATTGCCAACACATATTATTTGGGATGAAATTAAAATGCCACCACATTTCTTCTCAAAGTGAAGTCAGTCTTATGAAGAGCCGCCTACATGAATAAGAAAATTTGCATTTGTTAAATGTTTTCTTTGTTGTAATAATCTTGCCAACAAATTTTATGTCTTTCAAAAGTCTGTTTATTTCTTTTTTTTATTTTGTAAGGAAAATACATTAGTAGGTTGAGTAGAACGGTTGAGTATGCAGGTTGCATCCATTAAAAAAAAGAAGTCTAACTGCAATCAGATTAAGAAAAAGAAAATTAAGCTTTTATCTGCAAACTACAATTTTAATCATGTATTCAAATTATGTTTTGTTCCAGTGATTGAATAAAATAACAACCAAGTAGAGTAAATTGCAAGTAGTTGTCTGAAAGTGATTTGTCATTCTTATTCAAAAATAATGGATGCCTAAAAATTTGGGTTGTGAGTAGTTTCTGCGTCGCTGCTCTTGAATGAGATCCAACAAGCCTCGCTTTCATATTATGTATTTTATTCCTCCTGCTCATTTCCACCTGTTTTGAAATATGTGTGTTGAAATATTGAGAACTTCCTCTAGTCTCCACTGGTCTACCCAAAATACATTAAATCCAGTTTTGTTTGCTTCTCAAAAATATTTTTAAACACATTTAGTGAATATAGCATTCTTGTTTCATGTAGGATGTCACCCCACATACTAGCACATTCTTGAGATAAGTCAAATAATTGAAAATGTGAAAAGGTCTGAAATACATATTGTAGCAATTGTAATGCTAAAAATATTAATATATTGTTTTGCCTAGAAACCCTAGTTCATTTGCAGAGGTTTGAATGCATAATATGTCTCTGAGGTGGACCAAAAAGTGACTTCTGGTCCTGCCTAAACTCCTAGGTGTCACTTTGATGTAGTACACATGTAAGCTTGGGATACATATGTAAATACCAAGCTTACAAGAGACTTCTGGAGAAACGGGAAGCAGAGTATAATGCAGGGCATTCTGGGGAAACAACCAAAACAATTGCAAGAGTTTAGCGCGAGCAGGACAAATACCTCATGGTGTTTTACAAAAGAGACATTTTACAACAGGTACACTCCAGTTTCGCTTAGATTTTATGAGTTGAGCTCATGAATTCCTCAGAGTTTTTCATGTTATTTCCTTCAGTGATTCCTGGTGCAGTAGCCCCCACGAGTGTTGGGGTAAATACATTTTGCAAAAGGTTTTTTGACCCAGTGTGAAAGCAAATCACACCAGCTGAAAATGTAGATAATGTAACAATTTTGGTTTCCAATAAGCCAAGCTGTAAAAACACTCTGGGTTGCAGTAAATTTTATTTAGGGAGGTCAGAGAAAATAGTCTGAATACATATCCAAACTTTTCAGATTTTTTTCCACAATAATGTTCTACTTTGTGTTAGTCTCTCCAATAAAATACATTACAAGTTGAAACTGTGAAGGTGAAATTTAAAAACAAAGTAACAAAGAGAAAATATGACTCATGAGAAAATATGACTTCAACATTAGTTCAAGTCTATTTCACTCACAGGTTTCACAAGCAGTCTTTTGTTGATGGGGCCCATTATCTGTGCAGCTGTAATGTTAAGCAGGGATGAATCACAGCTTCAAAAGCACAATGTTTAACCCTCATTTTCTTAAATTAAAGGCTTTCCAATGCACAGCCCAGAACTGCCAAAATGACAGGAACAAAATGTACCTGTGATGTCCAGGGTGCAACAGAGAGGGAGGAACATGGTGCTGCTTTTTCTTTTTGCTCTTGTAACCAATTTTGCTCTTTTTACTGCACAATATCAAATTGTGTTTCTTTTTTTATGATCTATGTGGCATAGAAAAATGCATGGCTTCAATTTGATTTAAAAAATATTGAAGATGAATAAAAAGCTTCTCAAAATAATTTGAGTTAAATTTGACAATCCAGATGGCCGGTGATAAAAATTAAAAAATGCATTGTGTTTAATTTGATATTTCTCTTCAAAACTGTAAGATTTAAGAATGTTGCCAATTTAGAAAAGGGTCATAATGATTTTGTGAAAGAGATGTTGGAGCTAAAAAAAAAAAAGAATCAGTTAATGTTTTTTCTCATTACCAGAAAAGAATGCCTTCACCGACAACAAAGCTAGAGATTACAACCACATTTTTGGTGCTGCTTAATATCAACTAATGGCACAGAAAGGCCAACAGTTCTAAGCTTCAGACCTAAAACTAAATGTGTATACACTGCCAGAGTGTGCAGATACAGGTACCTGTATTTGAGTGAAACTATAAAAAAGGAATCAATCAAATCTTTTGTTCTCAGTGAACCACATAGACAGCAGAAGCACACAGAGAGCAGGTGCAGGTAAAACGTTCCCATATATCAGACTATTATATTTCCCTTCCAACATGCATCACAGTTTGATGTATTTTTCCTTTCTGAATTAAGGTTTCCGAGACATCCCCAATGCCCCGAGCTAATAGATGAGGCTCAGAGTTTTATCTGGCCTAGATTATCTTCTCATGAGAAAATATGATTTTTATCAGACTATTGTTTGCTATGGACTGTTGCGGCCTCACTGGACAATAAAGTCTCATATTTTTCTAAGAAATGAAGGAAGGAACATTTTAAACTTTTCAGAAGGTTTAAAATGTGAAATGGTGAAAACAGAGGATCAGTTGGCAAACAAAAAGGCTCAAATGTGGGTAATTTTTCCAAATTGTTTCTTTAAAGTTAATTATCTATAAAAATTCTGTTTTTTCAAGCAACTGTGAGCTTATTGTGAATACAAAAATGTATAGTTTGAAACCCAAAAAATATATATAAAGCAAGAGCAACTATATGAAAATGTGTTACAATTTACATTCAGGGATTTAAATGTTGATGTGCTTTAATCAGATTTTCTTTTCTTTTTGTAAATGCAGAAACAGGCTCCTGTCATTTCTTAAGTGAATATTGCAACATAATAGTCCTTGACTCTCTGGTGCCATCAGACTGGGCCGACCAGGAGTGGACTGCTACTGTCAACATGAGAGCGGAGCAGCTGTCCTTCAACTTCAGTTCCTCATCAATGAGGTAAGCCTGAATCTGTGAGAATGTATTCAAAAGGCTGCGATTTTTTTGATTTTCTTTTTTTCTTACATACATATGATACAAGCTGTTATCCACAAACTTCTGTAATTTTGTTATCACACAAATGTGAGCAGAATACTCCAGGTGGATTTGGTGTGAAACCTTATTAGAGAGTCTGAAAAAAGCATAATTTTGAAAAATGCTTCATTTTAAAGAAAATGTTGGCAATACTCATTGATGAAAAAATAGCAATCTCTTTCGCCACTGAGTTTCTGTTTAGCACAGCACAAGCATGAGTTGGTTTTGTAAACATGTTGCATAAACGGATTCAAAATGTTGAATGTGATGCATTAGGTTCATCAGTTGCCATTGAGTCATTGGAGCATTAGTTTGACAGACGTATCTGGAATTTAAATAAAATTGTTCTTAGTTTAAACCAAGTTTATGCAGACTACATTTTAAGCAATGTAGTCTGTTTAACAGATGAGCAGATTAAAATGAGCTGGTGTGAGATGATAAATGCTGCTGAGCTTGTTTCTCCAAAGAGCTGTTGCAATGTTTAAGCTCCTGGTTCTTGAATGATGATGTTTTTCTTACGACTTATTATTTTTTACTAGAAAAGGGCATGGTGTAGTAACAGAAGATTCTTTAAATCCTGTAAATTTCATATTTCTTGGTTGTCCATCATTTCCAACAGAGGCTTAATTGAGTTGAAACCCTTTGGATTTTGTGGGGCAGGTCAGAACCTAGAACCAGGAAAACCTGAACCATTTCTGCTGAAGCTGTTTAAACACCACATACATCAGTAGACAATCATCCTGCCGTTGGTTCATAAATGTTCTTCCATTTGGACAACTTTTGATAAACTTTAACCACTGCAGACTAGGAACACCACTTAAGTGCTGATGTTATAGAAAAACTCTGATTCGTTCTTCTTCCAATCGCAGTTTTGTACTCAAGCATATATCCACCCCTGCAGGAGCAGCATTAAAGAGAAAAATAGTGTTTCTCACTTGCCTTGTGAGTAGTCTTATTGTTATGCCAGATCTGTGTACAATGAACTAGCCTTCAAGAGAATCATATTGACAAACATCATCTCAAAAGCAGAAGAATCTGCTATAAGTTCGTTAAGAACCATTCTTGTTCAGTAACAGTCAGATTCTGGTTTGTATGTAAAACGTATCTCTATTTTTTCAACCTTTTCATTCTGTTGTAATCTTCACTCTTTCTTTATAAAGAGTATATTTTTTCTAAACCCGCCGGCTCATTCAGCCTGCTTCTTCATCACTCTCTGGCCTGCTTGTGATGTGTCTGTGGAAAATTGAGGATGATGGTAAAAGAAGAGAGAGTAGTTTGTGTGCTCTCTGACAGGCACTGACTTTGGATGTGGGTGTAACATTGCAGGTGAAAATCTAAGCGAAGTACTAAGTCTGTGGAGAAGAGCAAAGAGCAAGTTTTGTTGAAATAATGCACATTAGACCAGTATTTTGGCCTCAGGTGGATCTGAAAAATCTCACTATATACACAAATGTTCCATACAATGCTATGTTATACTGTTTTCTTCCACTTTCTATTAGGTTAGAGCACATTGTGACCAGCCAGCAGACCTGTAGTAGCTCACTCTCAATCCATGAGGTCAGCAGTGGTGTAGGCTATTGCTGTTCATTATTATATTGCTGTAAGCATACATGCACCATCCATGTATCTGCTCACCTTTCTTTTTGTTGCCATCACAATAATCACACACTGGCAGTCAGGTAGATTGTACCCTGTCAGCTGCTCATGTTCTTGTTCTCCTGGCTGACATATTTTCTTTGTAAGATGGTTTTGCACCTCCTTCAAATCTATACAATCTTGTCTTCTTTGCATAATGTAGTTATGACTCAGGAACATTTCAAAGATTAATTTTGAATACACTGATTAAATGTATTGAGGCCAGGAATCACCGAGAATCAATATGTTGGATAAACATCTAAAAAGAAGTGCACTGAAACTAGAACTCTTTTTCTAAAGTAATTTGGATCATTTCTAATGTCGAAACACATGGCAGGATGATTTTTTGTGACGATATGCATTGAATTTTTTCTTAAATTTGTTCTGAAACAAGAATAATTATAAGAATACAGAGCAATGGAGAGTACGGTACACCTCAAGCAGACCCTCAGCTATGTGGATAACGCCCCTTGAAAGACATTTTCTCTGAAAGTTTGCACATCCATTTGACAAATCCATTTGCCGTAATTGGAAATTACTAATTCCTTCAATGCAGAACAGCTTTAATCCTGCCCCATGGGAGCAATTACATGAGATGCAGAAAAGAAAATGAGTCACTTTGAATGGAAAGCTGTTGGTAAGGTAAAGTTATACAAACAAGTTAATTTTCTGAACCTGCTAGAATATAAATCATTCTGTCTGTAGAAAAAAGGGAAGACTATTTTCTATAGCTATAGCTGTATTTCACAAAAATCATTGAAGGAATTATGAACACCAGGATAAACAAAGTAAACAGTCAGGAGGGAAAAATGTTCAGTACTATAGTAGTACTGGTATATTTGGAGGATAGGTGTAAATAATCTTCTTAAAAACAATTGTCACAAGTTATTGTTCAACTTCTTTTCTGCTTCCCATAAACTAATGGATTTGGCGAATCAGTGGGAAATGTCACCAATATGGAAATCAGTTGGAAGCAGTCCATGCAACATTGCAGACCTTAATCCTGTGATTAGGTTTGTAATCTAAAGCTAATTCTCCCTGGGCTCTAGTCTTTGCAGCGACGCTCTGCAGGCACAGCCTCAGTGGGAATTCAACTGTAATCTCAATTTTCTTCAGATGTTGGGCTGACACCAAAGTTTTCGGCAATATAATGTCTCATTTTACTTCTTTGCTTAGTGCAGTTCCTTTAAATATTTTCTAATTACAATTTTCTTTTTACTCTTGAATGCAGTTATTGTAATTGCAAATTACACCCTTACTGAAGAAAAGACAGGGAAAGAAATCTGGATTGTACATTTCCTCTGTAGATTTGAAAAGGAAATTGATGCAGAATAGTATTGACTTCAACGTTCTTGATGTAACAGTGTTGAAGGATGTGGCAGGTAGTGCGGTCCATTATGCTGAGCAGTTTGGACACCTCTCATTTATATAACCAGAATTAAATCTTGTGGGGGAGTACCAATGACAAAGCAAGCTGTTTTTGTCTGTTTGTTCAGTTTCTTTGAGCAATGATGCAGACCCAGAAGGTTAGGAATAAGAAATAAAAAAGTTATTCTCTCTACCAGGGACTGATAAGAGATTAGATATGAAAAAAATAAAATAAAATAAAAGAAGACTCTGCTCTTTGCCTTCATGCTTTATATCTTGGCGATAAAGTTTTCTTTTAAGATCAAATATGTTTTCTGATTCTTTTCATTCCCTCTGAAAAGTGACTGACTGCAAAGTCATTTGAGTATTCCTGTTGCTGAAAGAGCTCAAAGTTGTGCTGGAGAGAAACTGTTGCATATGTGGTGCTACTGCCTTCTCATTTGCACAACTGTTGGGCACCACAAACTGTGATCTGTCAGAAAAACAATAATCCAGATGCTCTGGAGATACTAGCTGTAATATTTGGATCTTTTCTCATTGCAGGTTATATTATCTTAAAAAACATTAGAGTTATTGGTCTTTAAATGTGCTGCACATTTCCTTTGTGGTACTTTTAACACCATGTAACAGTTTTAATTTTTAGTTTGTTTGTTTTGAAAGATGAGTGTGAATGAACTAGCACTCATATTTCCATCAACAACCTAAACATGAGCTCTTGAAACTCAGTTTCTTTGTTTCACTGGAACATTTTCAAAAGAAAAATTATGTGGAACGTTTTTGCAAAACTAAATTTTAAACAGAAGAGGACAACACTGAGCTAGTTACTGCTGGGTGTTGTGCCATGCTCCATTTATCTATCTATGCGGTTGGAGCTTGGAGCTGTGAATGACATTCCAAAAAAAATTTAAAATCTTTTCCAGTTCCAGGTTTAAAGGCTGTCAGAATTTTCTTACTGATTTGATATTTAGTACCTGAAAAGAGAGCACTAAGTGAGAATTTACTGTGGTACAAATCTTCCTTAAAGGGGAGTCTGCTTTTTTTTTCATTGTGGTAATCACTAGTTTTTATTTCTTGGTAGCTTTATTACATTTTGAGATCACAATCTTAGTGAATCATTAGTGTTTATGCAAAATTATCTTTTCGCATGTTTTTGCATTTCCATCTGGATCTCTCATTCTTCTAGAAACAGTCCAAATGCTAAAAATAAGGTATGCACCTGCACAATATCTATGGTGCCACAAGCACTCATGTTGGCTACCTCTGCCAGCTGTATCAATTTGTCTCATCAGGTTTCATTAGGTGGTCAGCTGACCAAAGTTCAAACAGAGACCCTCAAATCCAAGACTTGACGTGCCTCTGGTTCAGCATTCTTATATCAAATGACTTAATTAGCTCCTCAGTATGCAGTCAAATTATCCTGAGTCCTTCTGAAGACCTCATTATGGGACTCAGGTTTGTTGAAGCTGAGACACATCTAGAAGTTGAAAGACCACTAGATTCTAGATTCCTGTAGTTTTACAGGTTTTGGAGTTGTTTAGAAATTACCCAAAGAGACCGACAATCAGATACCAACTCAAGGTTGCATAGATACTCAACCTGGGTTGAAGCAATCAAATGGATGCATATTTAACAATAGTGAACGTGTAGATAGCTGGTAGTTATTGACATAGCATTGCATCCCATAAATATAAACATTTCCAGTTTTAGCTTGTATCATTAAACTGGGCTAAACTTTTCTTCTTAATCAAAGTAGCATTGTGTCTACTATAATTATTGGAATTATTACTCATAATGACTAAGAACCTCACTTCAAGCAAACCAAATTCTTTTATAAGTCAAATTTCTTTTTGCCCGTGGATACATTTTCTGCTAAAATGTATTTCCTTTTCTCTTTTAGGGGGCGCTGGTTACAGCCTGTGCAGACGACACACTACACTTGTGGAATCTGCGCCAGAGACGACCAGCAGTTTTGCATTCACTCAAGTTCAACAGAGAGAGGTACGCAAAAAATTCTGCTTGATTGACAGACACCTGATTTGCACACACGGATACCAACACATACTCCACACCTTACACTTGTGAAAAAGGAATCCACCTGTCTCTGAGTAATTCAGTTCAGTGGCCAAAGACTTCTGATCTGACTCCCTTTACCCATCATGCTGTACCAGAGGCTTATTCTACCAGTCTTGCTGCTGGGGCCAAGTGAATGATTTTAGTTTTGATTCTATGAGAGATATTGCCCTGACAGCTGTGGTAGTGACAAAACCACAGAGTTGTTTTTGCATTTTAACCCTGGAACCACATGAAACTATTTTTACCTGAGTGCTGCAAACTGCCTTCATGGAGGAGAGCTTGTAGGGCAAAAACCAAAGCAAAAATATATATTGGTAATGGCAGCCTGGTCATTCTGTGCATGGTGGTGCATGACTTCAATTTGATTTGTTATTAAGGGTCAAATGTGAAACTTTGTAAACGTAGTGGTTCTGCCAGGGATTTTTTTTTGCTGTGTGATAGAACTAAGTGACTTTCTCCTCCTACAGAGGAGCAAAGTTTGGCCCTAAAGTTCCTCTAACAGTTTATTTCAGATGTTATGCCTGATTTCTCTTCAGGGTCATGAGGGTAATAGAGAGATGTTGCGGCTGTGTTACTTTTACACAAGATATAAGGTTACACGTGTAATGCTAAAATACAAAACCATTGCAGAATCCTTACCAATTAGTCAAAAGAATCAAAATCTTTTTATGATTTATATTTAACGAAGGCATACAAGTAAATCTTTTACTGTGACTTACTTTGTTCGTCTTTAAATAACTTTGGCCTTTCTTCATCTGAGATGAAGTTTCTTAAACCTGCTCACTTTGCATCTAAACCAAATGTCTCAGGATTTAAATGTCAAACCTGTTCTCACCCTCTGAATATGAAGTATCCTCTCATGTGAAAGTCAATATGCACCGGATTTAATCCCTGACTTTTTATGAGTCTGTCAATTTATAGCAGCTTAATGTGAGCACTCCTCGCCTTCACCTTACGTTAGCAGCCTGATCTCTGTTCCCACTATTAAACTTTAACTCAATTCTGTTTTCATAATCTTTTATCATCCAAAGTTTTCATCTACACACATAAAATTAACCCACTTGAAATGACAAAACATCTTACAGTCTCTAATTATCATATTGTTCTCATTGGTTTGTGTAATAATTTTATAGTCCCCTCAATATCATAATAGGATTGCACAATAAAATAAAATAAAAAAGACATTCAGCCTATTGTTCAGTCAGTGGAGGGTTTGGAGAGGTATTCTTGGGTGCATATCAACTCATCCTAAAGGCCAAACTTCCCTGGATGTCTTAGATCTTGTCTTGCTTTACCACACCCAATTCAAAAGGTTGCCAGTTCAGTAAAAGTCTTCAGTATTAGTCATTAATTGAAATCTGCTGTGCTGACGCAGGAAAATATCTGAAACTTGTTGCGCAGTTGCCTTGTGAATGCTGTGCCGAACTTCTGCAAAAGCCTCCCAGTCAACCACTGTTACACTCAGGTGTGATGAATTAAGGAAAATAACTAAACCATGAGTAATACTAGCTCTGTAGTGCTTACTTTGGATACTGTTGATAAGGAAGAACATGTGGTTTACATTGATTAATTTGACTCTACTCAGTGACGTCAAATAGACTTTGACCAATTTGTGATAATCCGTCAATTTATTTGTTAATTTTTTACTCAAAAATAAGGGAAAACTTTATATAAATCAGATTTATTGGATATAAATTCAAAAATAAGTGTGAAATTAGTGGGAATGTTTTGCAGGGAAGCTGAAGTGAAAAGTGAAATTGATTAATAATTTAAAGCAACATCCTTCACAACCAGTAAAATCACAAGAAGTAAAAAGAAAGACCTGTAAGGATTCGCAGCATTCACAAGGCAACTGCACAACAAGTTTCAGATAATGGAGATGGTAAAGAAACAGCTTTCAAAGTACCAGCAGAGGAGCACTGTTGGAGGATGACCGGTGAAAAGCAAAAAGATTACAGGGTAGTCTGATGAAATGGGTTATGAAACATGTTTACTTAACCAAGCTAAAAAGGCAACTCAGTTATACAGGAAAATGTTGGTGATAACCTTCTGAGATAGTACAGCATTTATGCACTGATGTTTATTTTTTTCATACATTTTCTGACTTTCTTCAGTACCAGAGACCTTTTGATATGTTTGAAATACTGCTTTCTGTCCTTGTGTCAGAGGAGAGGACATTTGATGAAAACGGTGATGAATTTGTTGAACAGTGAATGCATTTTTTTAACAGTGTGCAGGTCACAATGTCACTGTGGGTGTTAATTTTTTTTTTCAGCAAAGAAATTTATTCTCAAAATCCAATAATTTTAACTGTGGTTTGCTGGTGATTGAAATTATTTTAAAATAGCTGACCTTTAGAAAGATGTGTGGTAAAAACTTTTCAGCATTGAGCAAAGAAAATGAATGGCCAATATATTCAATGCTCTTTTTCCAATGTGTATCATACTTGTGACAAAAACATTTACTATATTTCCAACTTGAACACACAACAGAATATGTGATTGATGATATAGGTCAATGGAGAACAAAACAGGAAACTTTTTAATTCGGTAAGTCAACCAACTTTCTCACTGAGTAGTTATCTCATGGAGAGACACATCCATTTTTAGTTCATGATGCCACTTTCATTATGCTTTTGAAGACTGTGACTGTGTTGAAAGTCAAAGTCACTACTGACTCTGCCACCAGTGATTAAATATAGGGGTGCAATGGTACATGTTTTCATACCTAACCGTCATGGTACATAAATTACCCATTGTCTAAATTTAGACAATCTATTAAAGGCATCATCCTTATTATCCAGGTAGAGAACTAACATTTCTAAAGTTCTCAACAATAACAGCACTGTAAAAATGATCGATAATGATGCCATGCAGAAGAGTGAGTATCAACTGCTTGTTTTTGATGAGCAGTCCATGAACTTTTCTGGTGCTACAACATAATACGTGGAAGTATGGCAAGCCGTTGCATCATATATTTTTTCAAATTCCATTGCTAAATAGGTGGCATATCTCTGTTATTAGGCCATAAGGCAAAACCTATAATTTGGTCTTTGCTTTTTTTCCCTGTTCTATAAAAAACATATTAAAATTGAGGTAATGAATATTTGTGTGCACTGACACCTCTACTTGAAAGGTAACCAGGGCATGGCTTTTTAGGACATAAAAGGAAGCAGGTCAGAGTTCATGTGGAGGTGACTTGAGCCAAATAATCAGCAGTCCTTAAGGAAAACATGTTATTGGCTGCAAAAATTTGAAACTTGGTCAGAGAATAACCTTCCATGAATATAATGGTAAGTCCAGATTAAAAGCCAATTGAGGATCTGTGGGGACATTTGAAAATTACTGTCCATATACATTCTCCATCCATTAACTTTATCTATTTTGCAAAGATGAATGGTAAGGATCTGCTTTAATTTGTGAAAAATTTTAGGGATCGTCTCTACAGGTATGCAATATATACAAGCTACCTTCTCTAATACAGTGGTAAATATTTTCTGAAGTGATTTCCATAAAGTCAGGTGTGTTTGACCTGGCTCTGGTGCAAAATGGTAGGAGGCACAGCCACTTGCTCACAGCGGAGGTGCACTGAATCACTATCTCAGACAAAAGAAGGGAAAAGGCATCATGAGTCAGAGGCAGAGCAGCACCTTTCCAGTTAGTTCTGTGTCTCTGGGCTGAACCTCTGACAATTAGCACCCTAACACCCTACTGGGGCCCAAAACAATAGTGTCTGAAGAATTGTTTTGTGACAACTGTCAGCCAGCAGCTTGTGCCTGGCAATCTCCTGTGACTGGCATGCTGCTGTCAAAAAAAAAAAAAAAAAAAAAACGCAACTGAGCACAATCCAAACAAAATTGATTTTTGCAATACATGACACACCAGACAGTTTCTATTGTGTTCCTCTCAGCAAAAATGAGCTGTTTTAGCTAATGTAGTCATCATCATGGCACATGTCTGTTGGTTAATGATACAGTAAGTCTTTGTGGGATTCCTTTAGCAGTTGTCACAAGTCATGCAGAGCAGATGGCAAGGTTGCCAATTCCCTGGGTGATGCAGCCAAACCACTTAATCTCTACATCTGTTTACTCCATTAAGGATATTTGCTTCTCAACTGGTCGCACAGAGCCTAGTCAAAAGGCAGCTAAACACACTCTTTCCTGTCTTTTTTGGTTGTTATTACACCAATTGTGGTACCTTGTACCTCTACTTTGTGTCTTTTACCAGCAACAGTGAGTGGCTTGATATTTTGGATTATTATCTTACTGAAAGATTCAGTGATGGCCTATTTTCAGTTTCCTTCAAGAAAGCACCATTTATTTATTTTTTTTTACTTAAAATCTATTCTAACAAAATTTTGAAGGTTATTCAACGCTTTACAATGAACAACTGACACTTTTTCACGTGTTCCTTGAGTGTTTGTTAATTAAATCTTCAGCCTTTAGTCTAGTTTTTGGTATACCTGCATATTAGAAAACAGATCATTATGTAAAACTAAATATATTAAAAATTCAGGTTTGATTTCTCAGAAATGTTGTGTATATGTCAATGCCAGTGCAATAAAACATTTAAGAGGTATTACAAAGTGAGGACAACATTGTAGGAGAGTTGATGTATTATGTGGTTAACTATGGGTTGTAGTGAACAGAGCCAACAAGGCCTCACCTGAACCCAC
Source organism: Poeciliopsis prolifica (assembly GCF_027474105.1). Lineage (NCBI taxonomy): Eukaryota > Metazoa > Chordata > Actinopteri > Cyprinodontiformes > Poeciliidae > Poeciliopsis > Poeciliopsis prolifica. Next base: position 16,679,835 of record NW_026562382.1, read on the forward strand.
AGGCAAGAGGAGAGCCATAGAAATATTATTAATATTTGTCCCATTCCAAGGTAAACACCTGTTTATTTGTCACTTTAAAAACAGTAAAGTTTAAAAGTCTCAATACTTTTGTAAGTGTTCCCTCTGGCTTGTTTTTATGTAACAGGATTACTCAAAATAATTCAAGAACACCATGAAAAATCTGTTTAAAGAAAATATGAAATTTGTATTTTCTAGAAGGCATACGATTGTATAATCCTCTGTTTTGTAAAAGAAAATTCTGCTCCCCTCTGGCAGTTCTGATATTGTCGTCGCCTTAAGCTCCTAAAATCCTTATTGAATTGTCTGCCATCTCATTTGTCTTCTATCAAATAATCCGACTGCTCACAGGGTGAGTGGATGTTGGGCTGAAGCCCGATGAGCATCCCCCCTTTCTGCCTCCACACACACACACATACACACACACACACCCCCACACACTCTCCCCCTACACTTCTGTAAAGTAATCAACATAAGCATGTAGAATGGTCTGCTGATCTTTTTTATATGGCAAAGATGATACTCATTAGTAGAATAACTGTTTTGGCAACTCTATTTAATAATATTCTGCTAAAAATAGTAATCAAAAATACGAGCAACAAAGGTCTGAGTTTTTATGATCCCAGTAAGATATATATGGAAGTCATGAACCTACATTACTGTAGGTTTCCAAAATATAATGGAGCACAGGAATCAATTATAACCGACTGAGGGCAATTATGTTGTAAGATACACATAGAACTTTTTCTATAATAGACCGTGCATTGCAACAGTATTGAAATTTTTGAACGTTTTTCATTTTGTAACCACAAAGGCCAATCTTTTGCTTGTCCATGGTGTGATGAATACTTTGGAATGTCAAAGTAAAGTTCTGGCCTTTGTAAAATCCTAGATTTCCAGACTCCAAACTTATGGTGACACATGTTGACAGCATCATGCTGTTGGAATATTGATTCTTCTTTTCAGATAAGTTGATGGGAGCCAAAGGGAAGATGAAAAAAGAAAGAACCTGTTGGAGGCTGAGAAATACTTAAAGCTGGGTGACGGTTCTCATTACAGAAGGACAGTTACTACACCCGTGGAGCCGTAAAAAGTCTATTTCTTTTTAAATCTAAACCTAAAGTCTTTTAGAAAATTACTTGTGGAGCAGTCGGTGTCTCTGAAATGAAGAGTAACACAATTTCAACAAATAAGTATAGAGATGTGCATGTAAAATATAAATGTTGAAAGACTGTACTACTTTTATGCCATAAGACGTGCTCAGTAGGAGTGACAACATATATAGCAGAAAAAAGCAACGGCTGGTAATGAAACCTGTATTCTAAATAAAACCTTGATACAGAATGACTCATGGTTTGGCCTGTGGAAATGAGTCGCAGTAAGATCTGTTTGAATGATGTAGAATCTACATCATTCAAACAGATGTAGATTCTAGTAGATAAACTTAAAGTTAAGCTGAAGTTGAGCCTTTTTTTCATTCAATAGTTTTTTGTTTGATTAGATGGCCCTAAAGATTTTGTAACTTTTTTCTTTAGTTTTTTTTCTTTGTTCAAGCTTATAGCGTTTAGCTCCAGAATTGTGCATCCTTGACTGAAATCAGGACATTTGAGTGGCAAAAAGCCTGGAAGATAAAAACAGCCAGCACAAGGTCACTGAAAAGGCAGGTGAAAGATACAACTTAATGATATTCAGCTGGAAATGCCAAACTCTGGCACCAGTGTAGCATAGACCAGAGCCCAAGTAGTGAATTGAGAAGTTTTCAGCTCAAGTTTGAGTTTATTTAGTACAGATCAGCTGACATGTTGTACTGACAAAAGACACTTTAAAATCACAAGAAAGACCTTGTTTACGTTAATGGTCCACATACTGGCTACCTTCTATTTCATTTCAATTACAGGAACTGTCTCTTAGCTTTGGTTTGTTCTCCCCATAGCCAGTTCTGTGGCTGTTTCAGGTGTTTACTGCAGAAGAAGCATTATTTAATGTGTGACCAATCTATTCTTTTTGCATTTGTACTTTCACAGAATTCAACAACAGAAAATGTGCTCAATCACTTCTTTTGTTTTTAATCCGACAACAAACTAAACAGATTTTGAATTGCATGATTGATTTTTTTTTTTTTACGGTTTCAAAAATAGTTTCATCTACTTTTAAAATAATGAAAATTCAGATTTTAATTTATTTATGGTTCAGCCAATGAAGATTTTTTGTTTGTTTTTCATTCCCCACCACATGATAATGATTTACCTTTAAATGCTAATTTGTTTCATTCTGTCTATATTTGAAAAGAAATGGACTAAAATAGCTTTGTTCTGAGATCTCATAGAAATAATTACAATAAAGACCAATAAAACTGGACCAGTAAAAACTACTGTAAGTCATGTATTATCTTTCTGTCTTATATCCTGACAATTGGTCAATTTCCCGCCCTTTGTTTTCCAGGATCACCTTTTGCCACCTGCCCTTTCAGAGTAAATGGCTGTACGTGGGGACAGAGCGTGGAAACACACACATCGTCAACATTGAGTCTTTTATTTTGTCTGGATATGTTATCATGTGGAACAAGGCCATAGAACTGTAAGTATCTTGCTTTTCAAACACCACAGTTTACAGTGATCGTTGTTATTATGGTGTCAGTAGAGATTTTTTAATTGTTAGGATAATGACACTCGTGGAGCTGCAGACAATAATTGTTAAGGTGGTTTGTTGGTTGCTAAATATTGATTGTAAATAACGATATTCTTGCTTTTGGCTTACAAAAAAAAAAAAAAAAAAAAAAAAACAAGCTGGCATTCAAGACCTTTTAATTTAGCTCATTTGTTGCTGAGCATCTTGTGACATAAAATTACTTTTTAAAATTAGGAGCTTCTACTGGTGACCGTATACTGGGCAGAAACGTGACCACTCTGTATTTTTGTTAGAAAATATGAAAATAATTATTAAAAATAGCAATTATAATATTGGCCTCTTTCTCTAACTCATTTCACTTTATATATCTCACACAGAATAAGTACACCATGAATATACAAACCACCCTAAAGTGCACTGATTATTAAGTATATTTTTCTTAAAATAATATTTAGTAATCTTGTGAATCATCGTTACTTAAAATGCAAGGATTTACTCATCTGACATTTACTTTTGTTTGTGTATAGCTGGCTGTGTAGACTGGCAGCCTACATACAGTAAGCTGCAGATTGACAAGTAAAAGCTCAAGAAAACAGCTGATGCTCAGCTGCATTGTACGCCCATTTTTCTTCTTGGCTTCACCCACCTATGTGCCACTCTTCTGGTGTAACCCTGACAAGTCACCCTGCTGCAGTGTCAGTCAGAAGACTTTTTCCAAACCTTGTTGTATGTCAGCCCAAACTAAAGTGAGCAGTTTTAACACTGATGTGTTTGTGTGGGAGGCCTGACTGCCAATCAGTGTGTAGGGCTGGGGTGTTTAGACGGCAAGTGTTGTTTATCAGTTCTTTTGTAGATCTGTATTGGAAGAAACACAGCAAAAATTACTTCTTTTCAAACAGTTCAGGTCTTGTTTGTTGTTGGATGTTCCAATCAGGATTTTCTGTCCCTGGCAATAATTAAGTCCGAGTCAAGTTTATTTGTATAGCACAATACATTTTACTTTTAATTCACACATATGTATTGAAAAAACCTTGAACATCATCTTTCTGGTTTATGATGATGCACAACTTTGTATTATTTAAATAAATTCAGTTAAAACATAAATTAAATTTATAGTTGTAATATTACAAGGTGTGAAAAAGTTCAAGGTGTGCAATTACTTATTTTGTAAGGCTCTGTATTGCAATAAAAAAAAATAAAAAAAAACTTTAAACCACCAGCTTTCGAAATATTCAGTCAGGTTTGGTTCAACTGTGGGCATGCAAACATTTTTTTCCCCTTCAAGGTGTTTTTGTGGGCTCTAGTGTCCCTTATATGACAGTAGGCAGGCAAGAAAGGGGGCAAGGAGAGGGCAAATATCACCGGGTCCGGAAATCAAACCCCCGACAGCCACATCAAGGACTCAAGGCCTCCAAACATGGGTCGCTCTATCCCCTACATCACCACAGCATGACCTCATGCAAACATATTTAAAGATTATGGACACATTATCGGTAAATAAAAGTCCAAAGGTATTTTAAAGAATGACAGATTTGATATTGTCACTAGTTTGTTTGTTTATTCATCCTCATGAGGCAGCAGGGCATCCATCCACCTCAGTGGAAAAATCCTTCTCTCTTTATTAAATATAAACTAATCTATTCTATATTTTACTTTTCTCAGCATTCTGTCCCTTTCTAAGCTAGAGTTCATGAAAAGTATAACCAGAAGATATCATTCTTCTCCTATCAGTATACAGAGAGACTTGGGAAATTCATTGTTTGTAATGAAACACTTTCCACAGAACATGAATAAGGATGAGACAGGGCTTTGTGTTTTTTCAGCTGTGGATAATTTAGTGAGCAGGAGAGAATTGTTCAGATTTTTCAAATAAGTGTGAGTAACATGCACATGTTACTAACACTTTTGTGTGTGTCTCTGCACTCTGAGTGTTTGTTTGTGTAACACCCGTTCACAGATGGATTAATTTAATTCAAACCGAAGTGTGCACTCTTGAAAAGAGTCTGTTATAGCAACAATTCAACAGGGACTGCGGCGCCAAAATGGGAGGACCTGGCTCTCATTGAAATTCAAATAGCTTTGCAACATATTTAATGCCCAATTTCATCTCCAGGAAATTTGTTCCAAAATGAGATGTAAAAAATGAGATGCAAGGAGGAATGGGAGAATACAGCAGCTCACTCAGCTACATGTTATAGATCCTAATAATAAGTGGAGTTGTGTTTACGCCTTGCATTGTGTAATCAACACTGGCATGTCTAGCTTTGTGCTGCAACGATAGTGAAAACAAACAATAGGCTTTCAGCAACTTTGTGATGCTGTAATAAACAGAAAGAAAATGGCCATGCCACATAAAATAGAACTCATGTCAGGCTTAGGAAGGTTATTGTCTGGACTGGGTTTTTAAAGATAAAGAGTCAAATCATGCACTTTGCAAAGGTCATCAATCACAATTTTAACCATTGCCTTAAATTAATATACAAAAATTGTGATTATATCTGAGCAGTGTGATAGTTACACTTTCCTGAGATCAAACTTTTTAAATGTGTTTTTAGTCAAGGAGACTTAAGGTGACATATTGTGTAAAATAACTTAAACAAGAAAATAATGTGATCATGATTTCTTAATGGAATAAGTACACATGTTCTGACATAATTAGCAGAAATATACACGAATGAGAGCAGCTTTGTTCTTTATTTATCCATGTTAAAATACAACATTAGTACAGAAAAAAAAGATGTAAATATATTTTCAGTCATTTCATGCATCCAAATTGAAATGCTTTAGATATTTGTCACATGCTAGGGCTACCTGAAGCAAAGCCTTCTCACATGGGATATAAAATAAATACATGCGGTAATGTGAATGTATTGTGTTCTTGACATGTTTGCAGCTGACAATTTCCTTCCCAGTCTAGCTCCCTTTCAGCTGTCATTTTGATTATTTACCCTCATTTATCCATGATTGGTTGCCATGGTTCCAGTGGACCTGGTGGAGATAAACGTGTCCTTGCATGACATTTGTTTTAAAATAATTGAATACTTACAACATCTATTTAAATTCAGTCCTTTCCTCTCACTTTCCAGCATGTGCTGGGGCATGCTTCATTTCCATTTTTTGATTCCCAAGGCCACAAAAGGCTGCATTGTTTAACAGTTGCTGGTTTCTTTGGCAACACCGTTGCTCAACAGACACTGGGACACCAGCAGCGTTCTTAAAAGCTTTTAGGAGGACTGATATGGTAATCTGTTCATTAGACAAAGCCATCTGGACAAATTTAGTTCTTGCACAATACATTGCGTAAGAAATGTATTGATTTAATTTCTGCATAGCCAGAAATTAAACCAAAATTTGAAATTTGTATGTTAATTTATTCTATTTAAGGCTTCTGGCTATGCAGTATGATGAGTCCAGAAGGCTGGTTGGTTAAGCAAGGCATCAAAAAGTATACATGGACATTTCTGTGGTTTAGAATCAGTCGGTAAGTTAGTCAGTAAATTATTTTAAATTTGCTTGAGGAGAACATTTTATTCAAATGAGTGTAAGACATGAGTTTTGCATGTATTATGAAAATACTGACATCCAATTCACACAAATAGAACCGCCAATTTGACAAAAATCATAAAAGTAACTCTATGATCGCATCACTTTGTGACAACTCAATAAAATGAAACATGGAAATGTGAAAACAGAAATATTAAAAATACAGAAAAAAATGTGAAATAACCATTAAATTAAAAAATACATTATAACATAAAACTAGTAAAAACCGATAAGTAATACATTATTGCACAGAATACTTAATTAAAAACATAACTAATATATATTGAAGTTTATCTATAATACAGTAGCTTCATTAGCTGGTTGTTTCAAGTTTTTTTTTATAATTAACTTGGGGATTTTGGAGATTATTTTTAATTGGGTGCATGGAGGAAATATTGCGACCTTAAAATTTTCTCTACTTCTGAAAACAAAACAACAAAATTACAAATTAATGTTGGAGCTTAGCAATACTGTCTCATGCTAAAATTAAATGAGTGTTGACAACCAAAGCCACTACGTCACATTTAATTGTTTTCATTAATTTATGTGATGAACTTTATCTGGGAAAAGATGAAAATTACTCCTGTGTATGCTGTTGAGGATAAATATTTTGTGTTTTCCTTCTATCTCTGTTAGCTTCTTGCTAAGCTTAAAGAAATGACATGTTAGGAAATGCAAATGAGAGGTAGAGGTAAGGGATGACCCACTAGGGAACACCCTCTTTGGGGTGTAGCTTAGAGAGAGACTAACTAAGGGAATGGAAAACCATTTTGTGTCATTTTGTCTGTTACCATTAACAAGGCGCTCCACAGGGTGCCGTCAGATGAACTAATTCCTATAATCAATGGCAATAGTTAGTTGAAGGGCCCAAATATATGTTAAGTAGTGACAAAACTATGTTATACATATAAAAAAATATCAATTGAAGAAATAATAAAGGAACATTAAAAAAAAAACAGGGTGAAAATGAACAAATAAAATGAAAGGAAGACATTCACAGGGATGTGACTTGATGAACTAAAAACCTGCAAAATTAATGTTTGTTACTGTTACTCTGAAATCATAAATTCTGACAGTAAGGGGACCTTGAACTGCCCAAGTTATGTGTATAAGACAAACAAAAACAACACTTGTTCACTTATTCTTCAAAGGGTCCCAATGCCAGCAAACTCTGCAAGACAGCAGAGAGTTTACCTTTTACAAAGATGTTTGTTTCGTTCCTGTTTGACAGGCATTTGCTGAGTTAGCAAACTGAAGTTTAGCAAAAATATCTCATAAAGTCATAAAGCATATCTACGGTCTCTGTCTATCAGATGAAGTGGGCCAGGATGCTTTGACTTAAAAGTGTTTTTCATAGACAGTTATTTGCTTGTATCACTTACAGTAATTAGCTTGAATGCTGACCACAACAATTAGCAAATCCCATTGGTTTTCTCACTTACAGCTGCACTATGGCTGAGGCAGAAGTGATAGTACGAATGCACTAAGGGAGATGAAGAAGGGCATGTTTACCCCCACACCTGCTAAATGGAAGCAGGTGTGGGGGTAAACAGGCAGAACAATAAAAACAAATCCAGAAACAAAGTTAAAACACCAAAGGAACTAAACACAAACTATGAGGACTATTTCAGGTCCTCCAGATTAAGAAAATTCCCCTTAAATGTCTACATTTAAAACTCTATGATCACATCAGGATTCACACACGCACACCTACATGCTTAAAGGCTCTTGTCTATTAGAGCCAAATCAACATGTTTTTAAAGAAATTTGGAAACTTTTAGCCTGCTGTTTAGTCTCTTCATACAGTTAGATTCTACTGGCATTTTTTTTTGTGTAAATGTAATTTTTTTTTTTTTTTTTGTCTTTTGGCTTTTTATCTCCTGCTTTACTTTGTACAGATTTCAAAGTTTGGCCTTGTCAGTTGTCAGAAAAAAAACACCATTACAAAGTCACTAATTTCTTGGCAACCCACCTGAAATTCTCATATCTGTCTCTTTCACCATTCAATGAATACAGTCTTTTGTATACAAAAGCAAGTATTAGTCCTGAGTCATGGCCATGGAAAATTCAATAAGTACAGAGAAAATATTTTCCTCTGCATCAATGTTTTTCATAAATAAACTCTGAGATAACTTCTTATCATCAGTTGACCCTAATGGATGTCTATCTGTGAGCAGGTAGTTGGGTAAGTAATTTAGTTGGTCTTTATGAAAAGGTGTAGATCAATATATAGTAAGTATTTTAATTTATGTGTTTTTGTTGTGCAGCAACTGTATAGTGGGATCATTAGCAAATAGTTAATTAATGTAAGCTCAGTATTTTTTCTCTTAAGGCCTTGGAGGTTCGTCAAAGATTGTTGGCGAATAACAAAATGAAGACAAAATAACTGATAGAACTGAGTTCAAGTTGTGGAGAAAGCAGAACTGTTCTATCTATCATCAGAGAGATTGACTAGGTCTATGGTGAGAGATGGTCATTCGCCTACACTGATGAGTATTAATCAAAGTAGCAGCCAAATGACTGGTTACTCTTAAGGAGCCTCAACTGTTTCAACAGACTGACTAGATTTGTTGACAGGTAAACCAAGTACAAGCCTTGCATTTTAAAGATCTCACCTTTATGTAAAATTCATAAGCAAAAAGTCTATAAAAAGACCCAGTTGCAGCTTTCCACAAGCAATCAAGGGCTTGTGAAAAACATGTGAAAGAAGGTTCTCTGATCAGAAAAGGCTAAAATGGACCATCATCTAACATGTGCTGCTCTTTGTTTGGTGGACAACCAACATTTTAGCCTACCCTGAACACACCATCTGCACTGTGAAACATGGTGATGTCAGCGCTGTATTAGAGATTTGCTTTTTTTACCAGGGACAGACAAGCTGCTCTGAGTAGATGGGGATTTGTACTGAGCTAAACAAAAATAAATAAATCCTGGGAGAAAACCTGTTAGATGCTGCAAAAAAAGAGACTTGACTGGGGTGAGGTTCACGTACTAGCCGGACAGTAATACTAAACATGCAGCAAAAGTCGTGACATTGTTTGTTTCCGGATGCTCTCGAAAATCTTCTGAGGCCTTTGCAGATTAGCTTTAGCTTTTTATACATACGGGTAACTCTTTGCTGCGCAAGAGGGCTTAGTACGCCAAACTCTTTTCTCTGAGCTTTTTTGTTGTAAAATATTGACTATCTTCCTTCCACTTTACAACTACATGCTTGTTAATGTTGGTCAGTCACATTAAATCCCAATAAAATATATCTGATTGTAATGTTACACTATAAGAAAAAACTAAAGGTCTCATTATATGCTTGCAAGGCAGTGCGAGTTCAGTTAATTATGCAAAGTGCCCTAATTTAGATAATGGTATATAGTATGCTACAATTACTATTAGGTTATGTATATCAAATCTTGGTGCATCCGTATTGTATTTCAGACATTTTAATGGGAACCAGAACATGGGTGTGAATGGTTCTTAGATTACATGTCATTGTGCAGCTTTCATTGGCACGTAATAAGAAGAAATGCTCTCCGGAAAGCACATCACATGTATCATTGCAAAAAAGAGTAATTTACTAAATGCAGCTGTCAGCTGGATTTTTATTACATGAAAATTAAAGTTAAAACACATCACCTTTTAAAGTGCATATGTGCTGCCCTCGCTGCTTTTTATTTTCACTCAGTGCTCTCTAAATATCACTCATTTTGTTTTTCTTTTTGTTTATTGTTTTTTTCAGAGAATGCCTATAAATGTCACAGCTTTTAGCAGCAATGGTTTTACCTAATTTTTAGCGACAACTTGTACTCCGGCTTGTATAGGTAAAAGGAAAAATTCAAACATAATTACTTGAGTCTGGGTGGGTAAAAAAATCTTGTAATGTTGTTTTGCAGCACTACAGGAGATGTCTGTTTCATACGTCATCTTTCTTCTCGTCTTAGATCAACTAAAACTCACCCAGGACCTGTAGTTCATCTGAGTGACAGCCCAAAGGACGAAGGCAAGGTGAGTTTCTTTTTCCTCTAGTCTTATAAATTATGCTCACAGAAGAACAAAAGTGCAAAGAATGTGTTACTCTACCCGATTGAGCAGATTTGTATTTCAACCCTAATTAAGGACAACTCCAGAGTGTCATGCGAAGTAGTTTTTACAGAAAGTTTTCAGCATATTAATTTCCATAATAAACTTAGAATAATTTGGATAACAGGCAGACTTAACAAGGTATGTTTCTGCACTCAGAAAATGTATCCACACTACAATAACACTGCAGTTAAATCTCTCTCTGTAAATATATACACACATATAGATATAGTCATGCTGCTTGACCCGATGCACCAGATGGTTAGTCACTGAGAACCATCTGGAAAGATTTAGCTGTGAACTGCTTAGAAAAGAGCTGGCACGTCCAAGAAAACACTGGGCAGGTGATTGGATTTAGAGACAAATCATGTTTTCTACCAAGAAAATCAGCCTGGCTGTTCTTTCTGCCTCCGATCAAGACGCATAGCTGTGATTTATCTGACACTCACCTCTGTAGGGGCCAGGCATCTGAGCTGGACTCTAAGAAATTAGATTCTTATAATAAATATGCAATTTAGGTTGTCTATAAAATTTAAACATATTATTTATTGTGCTTTTTTTTTTTTTTTTTTATTGTGAATGATAGTTTGAGCTTCTTATTTACTCCATAACTGTACAACAGGTGTTCGTTTAAAATCTTGCCCAGATGCAATCTTTAATTAAAATCCTACAATCAAAACAAGTATTTAAAGATAAATTCTGAATTCTTAATTTGGTCAAGTATTGTGATCAGAATTTTTTTTTTTTTATTTCACAAAGGTGCTTCTTAATTATTCATGGCCAAATGATAAATTATGCATTAAAATAGAAAGGTTTTGCAGTATCAGGGTATTTACTCAATAATTTAAAGCATAAATATGTAACAGGATCTAAACCCTTTTAACAGAAAATCAACTGCTATTCCTACTCTTTCTATTTTTCTTGGTTGGATCAGATAACGGGAGTCATTTATGGTTTACTTTCTAGTAGAATTGGTCTATCATGTATTTATTTGACAGTAACTATTCCTATTCTTCTATTTCATATAAAACTAGAATTTCTGTCTCTTTATTGTTCACAGTGTTTCTTTGCTCTTTGGTTTGCACAGAGCAGAATTCGCCCACTTGTTTTTGGTATGCTAAAACAGCTCTTCAGATTTTACAGTGAACATCTGTTACAAAAAGTATAACTTTTAAAATGACCTTTTGTTTTTATTAGTCACCTTAAATTGAATTAATTTCCAGTGATTGAGATAGATTCACCTCTATTGGATGTCCTTAGATAATTAATTGTATTATTTGAATCACTTCTCAAGTACATGAAACAGCTCATTCACCTGCATTCACTTACCTGTTTGCATTTGTCAATATACGTCACAGACACCATTGCTATATTTGTCAAAATGAAGACCTCAATTTGTTTTAGCCACAGCAATGCTTTTCTGTTCCTGGCTGCAGTTGTCTCCTTGTGTTTAGAAATGTTCTGTCAGATTTCAGACAGCAAACACCGGCAGTCTGAAGAAGAAAGGAGACAATCATAAACACCATGAATACACTCGGATACAGTCACACCCTGCTGTCATTGGGTTCTTTATATAGAAACATTTGGGCTGTAGCAGGCTCATTCTGATTTATTAGTCAGGTTTATCTGATGAGTAGTTGGCTTGTCTGCTCAGGTAGACAACTGGAAGTCTGCAGCTTTACAGGCTTGTTTCTGGCTTGTAAACTGTGGTTTTAGAACTGCTCTACCTTTACGGGAGTGATGGAATGGCATGCCTGTACAGGTGAATTTATGTTTCTTACAAGCAAGAGAAAGGTGTAGGAGCCCTCTTTCAACCAAGTGAATGGCATCTAGTCAAAGAACTTTAAATTATACGCATGGTACGATGGAAATTGTAACGGGTTTGAAACAAACTTCAAAACTTTGGTGTGCTATCATAGCAGTAACAGCCCATGTCTATTCTTGAATATAGATGTCTGAAAATGACAAGTCTGACTCAAAAAAATACATGGCTTTGTGGAGAGTAAGTTTCTTTCTGGCACACTGATTTGATTCTAATGCTTTTTTCCTATAATGAGTTTTCAGCTGATGAAATCTCCACTTAAGCAGAAAGAAAATTACTGCATAGTCAGTTCAGTTTTCCCTCTCGCTGTAGTGTTATCCTCTTTTCAAAATGCCAGCAGCTGGCTTTGAGTTTCTTTTCTGTTTTTGATTTCCTTTTCAAATTTAAAGTTTTTCTCATCACATCTCCTGTGTAGGTGGGGTATTTCCTGTGTAGTTCAGCTGCAGTAATTTCCTGTGTTTGCTTAAAACAACACATTTTCCATGTCAGTCAATTGTCCTTCAGCGGTCATCCGTTTGTCCTTACCTTTGCTGTGTATATAGACTCACTTTGCATCAGACACGTTTGCTAAATCATCTGCAAACAGTTGAAAGAATTGTGTGCTTTCTTTGTCTTCCTTGTCATCCGGTTCTGTTTTCTTTATTTTTCTTTATATGTCAGTTTGCCCTTGGACATTTGCACCCAGTTTATTTGGCTGTTTCCTAAAATATGGACTTTCCAGACATTATGAGTTCTGTCTGCCTTGTATTTGTTGTGACAATTTCTTTGAATTTTCAGACAGTCTGAATTACGTCAACAACTTGCCTCCAATCTCAAAGTCAAACTGATGTAAACACGGTAAACAGCCATTCATCATGCTAAATTAGGTCTGCTGTCAAACATCACATACCTTTGAGAACATACTGCACAGTATTGATTCTCTATCTGCATATCGACATTATGTCTTCATTCTTCTTTACTTTTCGATGTTAATGTAAAACTTCAAGGTTGCATGAGGATGTCTCTAAAGGGCAGCTTTTATTCTCAGCTTCACATGCCCATTTCCATATTTGAGATGTCACACTGTGTCTCTGCTCAGCAGGAGAGCCATTTCCGCACGCTGTCTGTGCTCCTCCCAGCACTACTGATCTCCTTCTCCTGTCATCTGTGATCAGACTGCATCAATCTGCTCTTACCTTTTGTATAGAGCATGCACAATTTTGTATTCATCAGTACACGTGGAGAAGGAATTAGGTGTTGTTTCAGGTCCAAAAGGTCCTCTACCGACCTTTGAAGTAGTTTTACATGTCATATATATCACAGTATAAATTTGACAATATCTGTGATTTAAAAAAAAAAGGACAATGTTTTGGAGTTTACAGTGTGATGCCTTATTTCTAGGGTCAGTGCAGATCAGTACATTATTTTACTGTCTGGTGTATTCAGGGGAGCGTTTCCACCACCATTTGGACTTTCACTGGTCAGCAGGAGATCCAGTGATCCCCTGGATTTGTTTTATCTTTCGTGAATAAGATGAAAGAGCATTTCATATTATCCACATAATATGTGAAAGTTCTTGGAACTTAAAGTTAAATCAGCCTCCAGATGAATTTAATGTCTCATATTTAAAAGATGCTTCACAGAACAAAAAAGTCTTTGCATGAATTTCAGTAATCTGCTACTACAATGTAAACTCAATCCTTCTTACTAACAATCAATCTGAAAATGTGAAACCTACATCAATAAAACATCAAATTAAAGTAATACTACTTTATTGTTCAATTGCATAAAAGCAATTATGAAATTCTTGAGGTTTATGTGAATGAATTTCTTTCTAACATTTCATGTGAGTAGTTTTATTCAGTCTCACCCAGTCATTTAAAACAATTCTCTAAATAAAAAGGACTTTAACTCATAAGTTATATTTTCATTCTTTTATGATTTTTAACTTTTAGTTATTCACATGTTTGAAGAACTTTTAATTTTAAGTTCACATTTTTATGGTGTTTGAATATACCACGATACAGAGATCCAGTTCTTTCAGCCTTTCTCTAAAGGATAAAGACAAATGAATATGCTATTAAAGAAAGGCACAATCGTATCAATCTTAATAAGAAAGCTAATGCTATAAGAGTCTATCTACTGGCTTAAACTTTCCCATTTCATGGCATCATAACTGGATCTGTATCATGAGTAATAAAACAAAAAAGCAGATATCATCTGAGCAATTAGAGCAAAATCATTTTGACCTTTACTTTTTTTTTGTTCAGTGTTGAGTTTCTATAATTGGACTCTGGCATTTGTAAAGATTTGGTACTACATTCATGTAATTCCTTCTTCTTGTAGTACATTAAACTTGGAGACTGCTTTTTATCTAAAACTGAATACATTGTGAAAGGGACTTTTATGTCAAATTTTTGAACAGAACTGAAATTAGTGTTGCACTCGTTTTTAAAATGCATAAATAATCTAAAATAGTTCTAACAAAGATGTTTCCATTATCCTGTCATTTTGATTGTAAAGACGTCTTTAAGTTTTAAACATTTATATCTCCACAGTTGACTAATATGTAATAAAGGGCCAAAAGAAAGAAGCTGAAGACAAAGCAGCTGAAAATATGTGTGAAAGTTATGAAGAGTGATGGCCATGGGTGCATGTTCAAAATTGAACTTGGGCATCAGTGCATAACACAATGGTCACCCAAGAATGAAGAAGAAATAGGGAAGTATCTTGCTCAAATGTGAGCTCGTCAAACCAAGATGTATATGGTCATTTCTGCAATGAGCAGGAAAATAACATCAGTAGGAATTCTGTCTGAGAACAGTAGCCTGGAGCCTGACCAGGAAATTAAAAGCATGCTGTGGCGAGCTCTGCCTACCTATTGCTAGTTTCTAAATTGTGAGATAAATTTGAATCCACAAAAGACAGCTTAATTCAGCATTCAGACAACATTCTGCTCTGGTTCTAAATAAAATGTCTCTGATTTGCACTATTAATGATGCGTTTTCTCTGATCAAGTGTGTCAACAGAATACTTACATCACCGAGCCATTCTGTGGTTGCTGAACACATGCTAACAATTAATGGAAGCTGCTAAAAGTCTAATTTTTATACGCATTTTTTTTTTCTATGTTTTCTTGGTTCAACTGCAATGAAGTAATGTCAAAATACAGCTGTAAAAAAGTAATTTAAGTAAATCATGCATCATGGCTCTCACTCTGAAGGTAGTCTACATTTGGCTTCATGTGTTGAAAAGGAAAGATTTAGACACGGCCATATAACCTTCTTTCTTAATCCTATGGCACAAAGTGTTTTGAAGTGAAAACAATGTTTATGACTGGTGAGGAAAGGCTCACCCTCTTCCTTTTTACACATCTTGCCTTCTTTTCCTGGATAATAGGAGTGTATAAAACAAACTTTAGTGTTTTGTGTTACCAGTTGTATGTTTATTTGACACATTCCTATTACTAAGTTATTTCTTATAAATAACCCAGTTTCCATTTTGAATAATAATTTGTGGCACTATGGTGTTTAACATGTATAAATTTGATACGTGGTGTTGGAGATTCATTTTTTATAATGGCTTGTCTCCACAGTCTGTGTATCATAGCAGCTCTATGACTTATCGGCTTTAAACAACAACTGAAAATTGATTTAGATGTTTTGTGTGTAGTATCAGGAGTTATAAGTTTTCAAGTAAAAAAAAAAAGAAATATGCCCTTCAAAGTTTCATGATTTTGTATTTAATTTCTTGTCACTCCTCTCTGCAGTTGCTTATAGGATTTGAGGGTGGAACCATTGTGCAGTGGGATCTCCGGGCCAAGAAGGCTGACTTCAGAATCTACTATGATGAGGTTCGCTCCATTCCTTTCTTTAGCACACTTATAGAAACTGCACTTATGTGACATTTTATTTCTGAAGAAATAATTTAAAAAAGCCAACAACTTTTGAAAATAATGTCAAAATTTATTAGCTGCATTTTGTGAGTATTGCTTTCTTTAGCAGTAAAAATAACTAATGCCCACCTAAATTAACAATACGACTAGTGGTACTAATTACTTAATTTGTCGAAATAAAGTAGTTTCAAAAGAAAAGTGCCTTTTCCTTTTATTGACATTTTACTCAGAAAGACGGCGACTATTGATTCAAAAAAGCCTCTAGTCATCATGTCTCCTTCTTATCATTGAGTGAAACAACTTAAGCTTTTTGCCTGCCAACACTTTTAAAGTCAACAAAGTGCAGCACAATTAAGATGTCTGAGCAGCATCAAATGGTATTGTCTTGTCCGTCAGCATCCAATTACGAATTCTTCAGAGTTGTAATTGGAGGGATTGGAGCCTCAAATGCTCTGGCCATTGAAGTTGTCCTTTTAAAGCTTACATGGTCCTTTCAGCTTATATAGGTGAAGACCCAGAGAGTAGTGAAGGATATTAGCATTTGCTTTCTTTCTGAGTGTATAATTGTCTCAACTTGTTTGCCGTTTTGATGTTAGTCAGAAGAGACTTTCTGGTAAAACGCAAATACTTTCATGTAAAAATGGAACAGAACTGTCATCACAATGTAACGGTATGTAACAGACATTTCAGCAAGCTCAGATTGTATTACAATTCCTTTCCTAACACAATGGAAGAAGGATGTTCTTGTTTGTTTACAATTTAAGCTAAGCATTTAAATTGTCTTATTGAATCAAACAAATATGTATGTTTGTATTTTCCTACAAAATTTTACTTGAATCTTTTTTATATATATATTTATTTCTATTCTAAAGCAAGGCATCCTTAGAGCCATATTTCCCCTTGGTATTGTCACCTTGTGCACTTACCTTCCACTCTCATCTCTTCTTTCATTAAAACAGCTTTCTGTGGCTCATCTTCAATGTAGCATAAAAGTTGTGTCTCACACCTACTGAGTTAAAAATGAATTTTAAAAAATTGGACAAGTCCAGAGCAAACAACTGAATTATCCTTTGGTTGCACCCAGAACAGTTTGTGAGAAGGGCAATTGCAGGAACGCTGTAGGCTTTTACATAAAGCATGGTGGCTCTAAGTGTGATTTAACAATAAATAGATAAAGCAGACTATTTTAGCAAAGTGTGAACAGAAGTACTTTATTTTATGAAAGTAAAATGTTATTTTGCACTGTTTGATTGGTACAGGCTATCCATTCAGTCAGCTGGCATCATGAAGGGAAGCAGTTCATGTGCAGTCACTCAGATGGCAGCCTGACGCTATGGAACCTCAGAAACACTACCAAGCCATTCCAGCTCACCTTTCCTCACGGTGAGATATCCACTCTTTTCACTTCTCAAATTCCAGAAAGACATGCTACTGGCCTCTTGCCTGTGCACCTTGCATTAACAAGGTGTTTATATCCCCTGATGCTTTTACCATTTCACTATGAACTGCATTGTATTTTTGAGGCATTATTCTGAAGTGGAAGGAAAATTATTCATGGTTTTCTAAAATCTTTGCAAATAAAAACCAGAAAAGTATGATGTGCCTGTTCAGAAAATTTTCACAGGTTAACATCAACCACTTGGTAAATGTAGTATGGCTGTAGATGATTTAATCTCTGTATTAATATAGTCGTTGTGTGAAGCCCTGAAACATCGGCTTAGACTAATAGAGTGGGCAAGGAAAGCGGTAATCAGAGGAGCAGCCAAGAGGCCTATGGTATCGCTGAAGAAACTGCAGAGTAACTTTGTTTACAGAGTAACGATTAGTCATATATTTAAAAAACTGTATATTGCAAAAGCAACAAATATATATTAACTTTAAACCTACATAGCTTTTTGTAAAAGAAAATGTTTAACTGCACTGGCGGGATGTGAAAGATGCAGATTCAAAAATATTTAACATATTTGTGAACATGTAAAAAAAAAAAAAAAAAAAAAACTGGTGAAAAACTGGAATACATATCAATAAATTGATTTCACTGTGTGTTGATTAGAATAGTAACCAAATCCTATTTTCTTTTTTATGCTGTTTGTGATGAACATTTTGACAATGTGACCATATTGCATATTCCCTGTTTAGGTCATTGGTAGCGGTCTATGGCATGTGCATGTGTGTGTGTGTGTGTGTGTGTGTGTGTGTGTGTGTGTGTGTTGTGTGTGTGTGTGGTGTGTGTGTGTGTGTGTGTGTGTGTGTGTTTAAGCATGCGAGTGAAAGAATGAAATTAACCATAAACTCACTCTAATTCAACCAGACTAATTTTCACTTGCTCAAGGAAAGAAAGAAAACCTTCTGAATCAGATCGCTGTGAAATCTTAAGCAGTGGTTCAGCTGAATGAGTTCCATATTACGCTTGAAAGATTTCAAATATATTCTCCTGCTTTAAATTTTCTTTCCTGGCTTTGTTTACTGGCGAGACATCTTGACCTTGTCAGATTTCTGTTCCCTCACCAAGAGCTGTGAAATAACAGAAAGTTTAAGCAGAAAAGAAAGAAAGAAAGACGCTTGTGAGAAGGTAAACATAAGAAGGATGTTCTTGGACCCAAGTGAATTCTTTGTTTCATCAAAGATGATTTTAACTGTGTCAATCACACAGTTAAAACACTATATGAAATGGCCATCATCACAATTTGTAACATTCTCTCAACATCCTGAGATGTTACAGAAAGTTATGAAAGTAAAGCAACTTTGCTCATCATCAAGTACCTATAATCTGTTTGGAAGAATGGTTCAATGAATATCTAAATGAAAGTAACTTGACTGAAAGGTGCACCGTCGCCTTCCCTGTTCACTGCTCTTTATTTGAATTCTAATTTGTTTTCTAGAAAGTCTTGTTTTGTTTGGGAAGGTGTGAAAGCACAACTGAACCAAATATTTCAATTCTGGTATCCGGTTGAATCGAGTTTACCAAACTGTCAGGTGTGAAAATACAGTTACAGTCATAAAATAAAGACACTACATAAGAAAAACAAAATCCATCCACACAGCAGTCCAGCTGAGTCCGTCTGGTTCCTAGACAGACTTTCACGTCAATTAAGTGGTCTCTTGATATTTACTGAAACAAACGCATAAGTACACAAGCTAGGATGACAACTGTATGGTAGATCTGACCTGAAAGACCTCAGTAGGTAACAACAATGTCAATGATTTGAAAACCAGTTAGGACAGGCAGATCTGGAGAATCCTGAGACCCCAGATTTTGAATGACAAGACGGCTAGAACTCAACAACCTGGGCTTGAAGGCTATCTGGAGCGGTTGGAGAAAATCGAGTGGAATCACGCTGTGGTTTGAGTTACGGTACAGTGGAGGTGACTGTCATTGCTCGGCAATGCAAAAGACCAAAACTGTGGGTGGAACTGTAGGAAAGACACTCAGACAAGTGATTGGATCTAAGTGACTACAGTAAAAGAAAGCAAAAGTAAAACCCAGAGAGAGCAATGCTACACAGAGACTAAAGCTCGCCGCCTGGAGCCTGCGTTTTTTTCTGAAGGTTTGCTCTGGGACTGGTTCCAGCTGAGGGCCAGCAGACTGTGGGCTCCCTGACAGGGAACTGGTAAGCAGTGGCCAACTGGAAGTCAGCATTCAAGTCTTAATTCAAGATGTGGTGTTGATGCTGAATAAACAGACTCTCACAGTTTACAAAGAAAAGGGCACACTTTGCCTTTAAAGAGCCCTCTGTGTATTTTACTCATGGGCTTTAGCTTATATAGTTATATGTTCTGGGACTGCTGATATAAAAAAATAAGATAATCTCATTGCTGCCTTAATTATGTTACAGTCTGGTAAGAATTTCCCTTGACTTAATATTGACTAGTTATGAGTTAATTGGTGGTTTTAAGAATTTAAATAAAAGCTCATTCTAATATGTAAATGTAAATACAAGAGTGGCAAAATTATTTCTCGGGTTGATTTCTGATTATACTTCCAGTCTTTTGATATATAGAAAGTTATTTAATCCAAGCAAATCTTCTCTTGTTGAGACTTTTTAAATAGAATTTACTATAGCAGAAAGTCAGCAAAATTACTGAAATGTATCCTAGTTGCCATAATCAACTGTTTTAGCATTTTCACATCAGCATTTAGGAGGTAATCAGCAAATTAATGAGGGACACCGTACTGTGTGCAATTCACACAAAAAAATTTGTAAACAGAGCTTGTAAATTTGTGTGTAAAACATTTTAGGCCCAACATGAAGTGAAAAATAATTAAAACACACTTTCTACCAAAACGTCTGACTAGATGGATTTAGGAAAAAAGGTTTTACACTCATTTCCAACTGTTTTGAAAATTTCACAATATTCTAACCTTGACATTATTAGTTAGAAGTATAATAAATCTGTAAGATTATCATTATTTTATTCAGCTCTTGTCCAGTTGGAAATTTAATCCATGTCCATATTTAACTTGATATTACATGCTGAACAAATTCTCATGGTTTCAATTATTCACAAAATGTTGGCATTGGTTTCTTTGTTCTGTTCCCACGAAATACAACTCAAGGCCTTGCTGAATTCCAGCTGATATAATTCCTCTTTGAGTAAGCTGCCAAATCATTTCATTATAAGAACTAAAAGGAAAATATCTCTTTGTATTGCAGCGACTGCTATAGTGATCTGTCATTCCACCAAATAAAAAAAAATAAATAAAAAAAGAAATGGAAACACTTATGAACAAATCTTTTTATGACTTTGCTAGCGAGACATGTTACTCAGCCTGTCATCCTCACAGCAACAGAGGACAGAACTATGAATGTGAAATAGTGTGTACACCAATAGAGAGAAAACTCAACTAAAGTATTTAACAAGTCAAGAAAATAAATGGTAATGAAATGCAACCCATGTATTTAGGTTAATCTGGAATGTCTGAGAATATCTGATGGCTAATCTCCTGGAAAAGATTATTAGTTTCAATTAATTGAAAGTGACTATTACATCTTCAGCATTGTTTTTTTTCCCCACTCATTTAGGGAAGATACAGAAGGATGGGAGAAAGGAGTCATGCAAACCTATACTCAAAGTAGAGTATAAGACCACAAGGAGCAGGTATGTTCTGCCAGTCTTGAGAATTAAATCTTGTTTAAAGTAACTCCTCATTAAACATGTGTTTAATTTGCTCTATCTTATTACTTCTGCTGTGAATTCAGTATTTGAAACTGATCTATTTGTGCAAAATTTCATACAATAATTAAATTGTCATTTTGGCTTCTGTTGAGCGACCATGCAAAATTACATAACATGAATTCTTCTTCTCCAACAGTGAGCCTTTTGTCATCTTCTCTGGTGGTCTTTCATACGACAAGGCAGGTCGTCGGCCAGCTTTAACCATCATGCATGGCAAGGCCATCACGGTTCTAGAAATGGACTATCCTATTGTAGAGTTCATGGTCCTCTGCGAAACTCCGTACAACAACGGTACAACTTTCTTCAACTCTGTTCAGGTGTTTGAAAGACATGACAACGTCATTGGTTGGCAGCCACAAGATGTTTGAAAATGTCAGAATGGAGTCTTTATGAAGCCTCTTCACTTTAATTATCCAACATCAGAAAACAACTCATATGGGTTACTGGACTAAACATGTCTTAGGTCAAATGTGGATCAGTACAGGCCTGTATAGAATGATTCAGAAGTAAATGAAATTCAGTATGGTAGAGTTTCCAGGTATTCATCATCAGAGAATTTTCTAGAACTAAATAAAACACATTTATATTTTGATGTAAGATTTCTTTCTCTGCTCCCATAATGTTTGTAAGTACTTTTATGTTATCCTAAAAGTATTTAAGGAAGACTAATTGGATCTAAATGGAACCATTTGTTTTGAATCTATGCCTTGCAGAAGTCCAGGACCCTTATGCAGTGGTGGTTCTGTTGGAGAAGGACTTGATTGTGGTGGATCTGACACAAAGCAAGTAGGTGCTTCCTATACAGCAAAGACCTCCACCTCAAAACATTTTCTACAATATGCAACATAATAAAAGAAGAAACGCATTAAAAGTTTCACTTAAGGCTGAGCTTCAAAACATAAGAAAGCTCTTTAGCCCTCTCAGACTGATCAATCAGTCCTTCAATCTATCAAAAATATTTTCAAGCAAATTTCTTACTTCAATGGAAACAACTCTGTTTAAGAACTTTTATGATAAGAATTATT
Source organism: Poeciliopsis prolifica (assembly GCF_027474105.1). NCBI lineage: Eukaryota > Metazoa > Chordata > Actinopteri > Cyprinodontiformes > Poeciliidae > Poeciliopsis > Poeciliopsis prolifica. The sequence continues at coordinate 16,701,994 of NW_026562382.1, forward strand.
GTGAATGTGGCCTCAGATGTGATAATCCAAATCCTTTGCTTTCAGGATGAAAACTCTTCCACCTGGGTTAATTAACCTCTAAAGGGTGATCTGAAGATAAGAGCTGCTGATGAAAAATGTTAACAGATTAACACCTAAGCCCTCAGAGTACATTTGAATAGTAGATCAACACTTCAGTATAAATTAGTTTGCTCAGTAAATTAGATTTCATAATTACAGCAGTCAGATATAAATGTCTCCTGACGGTTGTAGTGGTAGCACACAGATTGTATTACACATTCTCATTGATCAGCAGGAAGTTCTGTTTAAGCTGACACACTGCTAATTGAAGTCTGTTCAATAAGTACATAACGTTTTTGCTCTGCTTTGTTGTGACAAACTTAATTTCTGCTTCATGTATTTTAATATTTTGATTTTGGTGCAAATGTGTTCAAATTTACTGACAAAGTGGTTTGAGATCAGAGATCTTATTTTGCTGACCTTGTAAAATGGCATACCTCACACAATTTTCTGTCCTCTGTAGTTTACGATGCTTCATATTTTGTTTTCTCATATGCTAATTCACATTGTGACAATTAATATTCTTTTGTCTTTCAGCTTTCCTGTGTTTGAAAACCCATATCCTATGGATGTCCATGAGTCTCCTGTTACCTGCACAGCTTATTTTGCAGATTGTCCACCAGACATTATCCCCATTCTCTACTCAATAGGAGCTAAAAACAAGAAGACTGGCTACAGTCACAAGGTGCTGAAGGCTCATTATCAAAATGTTTAAGAAAGATCTCTGTTTTCTTTGTATGCTCTCTGTGACTTCACTTTCAAAAAATAACCAACACTCTGATACTAAAAAACAACTTAGTTTCCATTGACTTATTTGTTTTCATTTATTCAGACTTGGGAATTCAGACATGGGAATTTAGCGCTATAACATGATTGCTTGAGGAAATGTGATGGCTTATCATCAAGCTCTGTTTAATTTTAATTCACTCACTTTTGAATTGAAGAATGCAAATGTACATATTTTGTCAAACGATAATTGGAGTATTTAATAAGGATATTCTTGGGACCACCGGTGGTCAGAAGTGAAAATATGCAGATTTTATAATGATTTTGTTTGTTTTAAGGAATGGCCAATTGCTGGTGGAACATGGACATTAGGCTCTCACACTTATCCAGAAATCATCATCACAGGGTAAGTTTGAAATACTGAAATAAGATCATAAAAACCTTGCCAAATATAAAATAAATCCAAAGGAGTAACTTTAGACACCCGTACCATAAGTAATGCCTGTATAGTATTGATTTAACACGTGTAAACTGAGTCAATGCAAACCAAGCTCAGGAGCAAACAACCCTACCCACAATGCTTTTCACAGGACTGACAGACATGTTAACTTGTTAGGCTTGGACACAGGAGGGTGCCTGCTTCTGAGCGTCAGCCGAGTTGAGCCTTTGATGCCGTTATGGCGATACTTTCTGTGAAGAGCACAGTGTGAAAAATCTTAAAATCTCAGATCATAGCAGCACTTTGCCTCAGAAGAATCTCAGAATTAAATTTTTATTTCTCATCCAACAGAATGAAAATAGCTGTACTATTGATCTAACGAGAGCAATTTACAAAATATTAATGAATAACTACTTTAAGGAAGTTTGGTTAGTTCTGAAGCGGTAGCTGCTAAAGTGTCTTCAGGGGTGGCACTTTGTGGAGTTGAAATATGAAATGAGATTTTAAGATTTACATCTGTTGACAAATTTCTGAAAATAACAGCTTTTTCCTTTTTGTTTAGACATGCCGATGGGTCAATAAAATTTTGGGATGCATCTGCATGTAAGTCCCTTCTCTAATAATCTTCCTGAAATATTGTTTAGAGATCATCTCAGGTTCTTTGTGACACACCACAATCCAATAAACAATATGCGTTCCCCAACGCGTCACTTCCATTTTGCCACAGGCTTAAAAAAAGGACACCAAAGTAAATTAATAGCACTCTCATGATAGGGAAAACTGCATAGCTAATTAGGCACATTGCCTAGAGTCATATCAAAGCTATTAACAGAAACGGACATAAAATAGTATAAGAAAATGGGGTCTCACCAAAGAGAAAAGAAATATTCAGTGAATTCCTGTTCTTCAAATTTGTTTCAAAAGTCACATTGCAGATGTTGTACAAGCTGAAGACCTCCAAAGTGTTTGAGAAGCCAAAGCCAGGTGAGGGCCGGGCTGTTGAGCTGGGGGAGGAAGACCCTTTTGCTGTTCAGATGGTTAGCTGGTGCCCTCATAGTCGTATCTTCTGTGTGGTCGGCATCTCGGCTCACATTATTCTGTATCGCTTCAGCAAATATGATGCCAACACTCAGATAGTGGTGAGTAGAAGTAAGAATCTAAACAAGCATGATTGCAAACTGATTATCTGATTAAGTCTGCAGCACTGAAATCACTGGCTTTGTTTGAAATGTGTCGCCGTAGCTGTAGGTTTGTAGATTCATTCATCTTTCTGCACCACTGTCATTTCTAGTCCTTAGAAGTACGCTTGCAGTGTGAGCCAGAGGATATTATCACTCCATCGGAGAATGAAAACAATCCCTGCTTCTCAGAGCCAGGCTCCCACTCACCCCAACCCCACCACCAATACCCGGTTAGCCCTGGCAGCAGGACACCAGACAGTGCTAGAGACAACATACCGTGCCTCAAGTAAGAGCTCAGCTCACACACTGCAAATACAAAATGTCAGATAATTCCTGACTTGTTTAAGAAAATATTTACTAAAAACAGGCTAGTTTTTAGCATTTTTTTCAGCATGCAGGGACATAATTGAAGATAAACACAACAAAAGTTTTAATAGCAGATATAAACATCTAACTATTGAGTGTAATTCCCTTCATTCTTTCTTTGCTGGGTACCTAAGCAACCTGCCTTTCTCCTTTGTATCTGTTTTAGAGTAAAGGACAAAATGGTTCGGGTCCCTCCTGGCTACCAGTCAGACTTGGTCATCCAGCTGCTGTGGGTGGATGGTGAACCGCCACAGCAAATCACCAGTCTGGACCTCAATTCTGCATATGGGCTGTACGTTTGTTAGCTGGTCTATCCATCTATCTGTGCAATTGATATTTTGTGGATTGGGAAAATTTACTATCCACAAACAAATAGAGTCATTGAAAGAAGTTTGTGCACACTTGGCAACAGCTTGAATGTTTTAATAATTTTAGAAATGTTCTGGTTTGTTTGAACTGTTTGCTTGAGCAGAAAAAAGCCTACAGTCTACAACGAGTGATTTTAGAAGCAAGTCCCTAAGTTAAAATGTGTTTTGAATTGTTTCTTATTCTAAAGGGGTCAATGTGATGCATCCACATTAAAATATTTACTCCCACACTAAATGTTCAGATGAATGCCTTTTCAGATTGCAGTGGACCATTTAGCTTTTATTTACATCACAAATACTTATTCTTATTACTGCAAGTTTCATCCATCCATCCCTCATCCTAGTAGAAAGACCCACACTTCCCTCTCCTTAGCCACTTGGGCCAGCTCCTCTGTGGGAATCCCAGTGTGTTCCCAGAGAACAGTTCCTCCAGGATGTCCTGGGTTTTCTTGCAGAGGACTGCAAGTTACTTTAACATTTAAATACCGCAATAACCTGCTGATTTTTCATCCTATAGTTTTATTTTTTATGATGGATGACATGATTTACTTTTCAGGGGCTGAAACAAAACAATTGCATCTTAGTTTCAAATTCTATCAAGAAGGGAAAGTTTAGCTAAGGCTAAATCCTAAACCTAGAGTAAATGCATTCTATTCCAAGCACACATGGTGTTGTGTATGCATAGTCCTGCCCATCTGCCCATTCTGTCCTTTCTTTGCAGTTTTAACACATGAAAGCAGGTTTTTTATGTATTCTGGTTATGTAAGGTTGTGTGAGGTTCCAAAGGGCATAAAATAAACATTAACAGAAGCAGGTAGGACATCTAAGCATTCAGGAACTGTTTGTTAAGCAATAACCTAGCAATGTTAATGATGCCTCATGCTGTTCTGACAAACATTGAAGATGCGTTTGGATATGAAAAATGAAATGTACTTTTGCTGTCATTGATTAGGATAATTTAACTGTCCTTCTTTGTAAAAGTGTAAGTTTATAAAATTATTTGTATCATTTTTAAAATTAGAGAAAAACAAAAACATCTTCATGAGCATTGCTCTGATATAAAATAAAATAATGCGGATGTGAATGTGCAGCAACCACACACCTCTTTCCTGTTTTCCTTTAAGAATGCTTAATTGCTTTTCTTTGAAAAGAACCTCTATCAAAAACAGCAAAGTCACAGTTCGGTTTAAAAAGTCCAACGTCATTCAAGGCCATAGCATTTTTGAATTTCTCATTTGAAGCTTTCCATAATTTGAAAATAGCTGCCAGAGATTTATTTATTTTGTTGTATTTTGTTGGTTTTTTCCATGACTGCAGACTATAATTGTATTATATGTACACATTTTTTTTAACTGTTAACATTCTCATTCCCTTAAACACCACCATATAACTTTATTCAGTTTATTTGTACAGCACAGAGTCATAAACAATGTATTCTAAAATACATTGTTTACAGGGGAAAAAGTCTACTTGAGTCATTGACTGAGCAGTATGTTTTTCGTGGAACAAATGAAGAAAGATGAACTGGGCCATCAGTACTTTCTATAGAAAACAAAGAAAAGAAATGAACAAATGTGACCGCAATAATAACTGCAGTTAATGCCTTAAAGAGGAGCAAGCAGCAACATTGTAAAAAAAAAAATGGTTAATGAGTTCTCCAATAGCTTAAAGGTGTAGCATGATAACTAAGAATATTCCACAGGGAAACTTAAGCCAAACTAACTGATTTTTTTTAAGTTTGAAGCCTACTTTTAAAAGTGTGCCTGACAAATAGACAAAAAAAATGTCCACAAGGGACAAGCCTGAAAACTGAAAGGTTCCTACTTAAAATACACGGATTTTGACTCCCATAAACTTGTGAATGGATATGAGCAAGAATTGTTTTTATTTGATTTACTTTTTACCTTTTTAAAATGTCCCTGCTATAGAATAATGAAAAGTCTCATCCTGCATGTACAAGGTCAAAGTACGGCTACTGAGTTTCTCTTGATCAGTCATGCCTGATGCTCCAGAGCCAGGGGGTAACAGGTGGCTGTTAATCTTCTGGGAAATCAGGCATTAATATTGAAATCACAGCAGCGCCAGCGGTGTGCGATAAAGACACGCTTTTGTTGTCAGTAATTGCATCAAAATGTCACAGATAATTTCCCAGAGTTTGGGAGTCCTCAGTGTTTCACCTTTTGTCAGTGAGAGAAACCTTGTCAAATAGGCTAAAATATGAATATGGTTTTGATTTTGTGGTTCCTTTGTGTGTTTGTGCATCCAGATTGGCGTTTGGGAACTGTAATGGTCTTGCAGTGGTTGACTACTTACAAAAAACTGTTATATTGTGTATTTCGACACTGGATCTATACGGAGCCACCGATCCCTATCAGCGCCTTTCTCGTTCCCCCCGTCGGAACAGGCAGTCCACCTCAGGTAGCACACACAAGCACATCTGTCTTGCTGCATATACCTGCACATTGATGCACTTACCAAGCACCCGAACAATTAATTGTCAACAAAATCATACATTCTATCTTTCTGTCTCAATTTTCTAAGCTTCTGTCCTCTGTATTTTTCTTCTATTGCTTTTATTTTTATAAACATTTAAGTCAATAGTTTCTGTTAACATTTAAAATGCTTGAAGGCTCCAGCATGCAAAGCTAACTAATTTTAGATTAATATTTTGAAATACATTAGGTCAGTGCTTTATTTTATTCCCAGTAAATGTCAAAGCTCATACAACTGAGCACTAGTGATGGAAGCAGAAAGGTGTGACCTACTGTAACTGATCTATCCGAACCTAAACCTCTATGTTTTCTGACTTTTTCTTATATTTGTTACACAGTTTACATTTTATGAAGTATATTAACGTCAGGCATTTTGTCAATAGCTAGTTCCTCTCCATACTAACTAAAATGAATAAAATCAATGCCATGTAGAATCATTTTTAATTAAAAAATACTATTGAAAAGTTAATTTTAAAACACTAAGTAAAACACATTTTGTAGATTTGCACAGACTGATGTTTTCAAGCCTTTATTTCTGCCAATTATGATTTTATTTTATTTTATTTTATTTATTTTTTTTTTGCATTCAGCTAATCAGATCTTTTATAGAAAAGAAGATTAGGAAATGACATCAGACTAATAAAAACATAATACACAAAAGTAGGTATGATGAAAAGTATTTAATACCTTCTTTAAGCTTATTTTCATCAGATATTGTTAATCTGATAAATAAAGCTTAATTCAAAAGCTCATAACAATCCAGAAAGCCAAATGCCTTCAGTGTAATATGCGCTTCAAAATACTTCTACTTTGAAATTTTTTACAATGGCACATTTCACAATTAATTAAAAACTTCAAAACCAGTAGAAAATTAAATTCTTTTTGACAGCCTCTATCAAACAATACTGCTATTCTTTACCTCTTTCCTTCTTTCCTGTCACACACAGCAAACAAAAACACTTGCCACATTGTTATGAGGTGCATGTTAGCAAGTTATGTGTCATCTAACATTGACATTTAATATGCATGTTGTCATTAGGTCTCTCTGTTTGCTCTGTTTTAAGTCCTGCTTGAGCATAGATCAGTAGTCAAAAGCCACAGAGGTCTTTTTGTACTTCCTTAACCCCCGCCTTCCTTTTCTCTGCTTCCTATGTCGGCTGGCAATGGCCTCTGAACCCAGTTACTCATACCTTCATTCATTGTAGCAATTTTCAACATTCAGAACGTATTGAGTGTGTTGTGAAAAATAAGTCCTGACCTTAAACTAGCCCTAGTTTCAAACTGTCCAGCAATATAACATGTATCTAAGTAGAAGCAAATAGAAGATATTTGAAGTTTTAGGATCCAATATTTTTTCAACTGCTTTTTTTCAAAGTCTTTAAATTGACTTTGGCAAAAATCTTTATGTATTGATTTACAACAGAGAAAAAACATCCAGATTTTGGGTTCCACAGGTGTTTATAGTGGATCTAAAGTGTTTTTCTGAAGTCATTACAAAGTGAATATCAACGGAATAAAAAAAATATATCAAAATGTCAGTAACCTTAATGACCAGCTGTTCCTGTAGCTCAATTGTCTTTATGAAAGTTGTGTTCTGTCTTTCACAACACATTTTTAGCTGTTTCCACCACTCATATATATATATATATATATATATATATATATATATATATATATATATATATATATATATATATATATATATATATATATATATCTGTAAAATAGACTGGAAGCATTAATATTATGCAAATAGTAATTCTGATGCTTTTATATGTTGTATTGCTGAGCCAAACAGCTTCATTGCTTTTTGAGTTCTTTCAGTGTGATAACCTTGAGTATCTCCCAATAAGTTGCATCAAAATGTAAAACATGCTCAAACTGATTTTATTTACAACAATATGTTTTTCTCCTCTGCTGCTAAAACTATGTAACATTTTGATTAACTGGATAATTATGTATACTGTTAAAAATAAATCTTTAATGTTGATTTTTTTTACATAGATTGAAACCAAAAACATAAACTTGTCATTTTTGTCTTTGCGAAATAATGCTTAGAGTACAAGCCCATATTTGCTGGCTAATCAGTTGCAGGCGACAAGATAGTCATATTAAAAAGAAACAGTTTCACTGAATTAAAATATTTCTTAGAGAAAAGGGAAACAAAAGTATTCCAAAGTTATGTAAAAGACGTATTGCTAGTTTTCCTAATAAATAAAATTATTAATTAAAAACCATGTTTCACGTTTACTCAGATGAATTTTCTGACATCAAAAATAGACATTATAATGAAATTAAAAATGTAAATGTCAAGAAAAGCAACAACAAAATGATAATAATAAAAAATTTGATCGGAGAAAAAAACTTTTTTTACTTCACTGTGTATTCAACAATAACAATCCCAAGGAATACACTTGAAAACGGTGCATCTAGTTTGAAATGTTGCTTTAAATTAAGCACTTTATATTGTTACTTTATTAATTAACTTAAGTTACCTTGTCATTACTGAGGTAAAGTTTAGCCACAAAGTGCAATGTTTTTATTTACAAAGCAATTAGTTTTCGCAACAAGAGATTTACTTCATGTCTGCCTCTCAGTAATGATGTCTCTCCTGCTAACACAGTGGTTTTTGAGCAAATTACCTATCAGCATCAGCATTTCTGGAGTTTGCTGGAGCCGCCGGTATATCTTGTCTGTCCTCCCCTGACACTAACTCAGTTGCTGCTTGCTCTCACTTTCTTTTCCACTCTAAGCCTGTGTGTTCTTCTCTCCTCCCTCCCTTTCCTCCCCCCTGCCTTTCTCCCTAAAAATATGTTTTCTCCCTCTTGACATCACTCCTTTATCTTCTCTCCTTCTGCCATTTCTCACCCAACTCGCAATGCTATCACTCCCTCGCTCTCTTCCCTCCGTCCTATCTCATGTCTTGTCTTGAATCTCTTCCCACATCTCCTCCTCCTTTTTCCTTCATTCCCTCTCCTCCTCCACTGCCCCCTCCTCCTCCACCTATTGGTGACTCTGTGGCTGCTGATGTGGGCATGTGGGGCCTGCCTGACAGAGCATTGCATGCGCGGCCTGTCTAACTTTTATTCAGATTCAAAGAAAAGGATCCGTACATCCTATCAGAGTAAGTCGGGCCTTCCTACAGTAAAGGCTGGCGTGAAAGAGCTCTGTGAATGTGTGTGAGTGGAGGGGGTTTGCTGGGTGGGTCTCTAACAGGTTTTTGGTGGAGACGACAGACATAGGAACAGATTTGAACACATTCCGAAGCAACAAGTTGAAGAAATTATTTAAAACCTATTTTTCAGCATAGTGGTAAATCCTGAAGAAAATTGTGCCATGTGCAATGACTTTCAAAGGCATTCCTGGGCCTTAAGCCTTTTGTGACATTATCTGCACAAACTTCAGTGGGTTTTTTTGAGGGATTTATCTGAAAGACCTGGACAAAATGGTGCATAATTGTGATGTCAAAAGAAAAAAGAAATTTGGGTTTCAATAAAAATCTGAAAAGTGTGGTGTGCATTTGTATTCGCCCCTAAGAACCATAGCTTGGAGAACCAGATTCTTATAGCTTTTTACCTCCAGACATTGACCAGAATTTTTCCCATGGTTTTTGCTAAATTTAAATTCTCGTGGAATGAAGATTTTTCTTCTAGCTTTCGTTTGACACCACCTTTCATTTTATCCTCTTTAACACAGGCCAGATATTAGTACATAAGTAACTATATTGATTCCTCCGGAGGCCCATGGAAGTCTCTTCTGCTTCTTTGAATAATATTGCCTCGCCCCTCAGGTTTGATGGACAAACATGGCTGGATAGGTCTTAAGTTGTGTATTTGCCTTTCCATTTTTAGAAAATTGAAAACGTTGAGTTCCAAAACTTTCAATATTGCTTTATAAGCTAATCGCTGGTTAGGTTACTTCTAGAGTCTGTTTGTTGCAGTTACTTTATTTTGGGATGTCAGATAAAGGAGGCTCAGTGCAAATGCATACCACATGTTGAATTTTTACGTCTGAAAATGTTTGGAAATGTTACCCTTAAGCCCAAAATTATTCTAAAAAAATTATACTCCAACAGTCTTACATTAACCCAAATAGTCCATTTGACTAGAAGTCATATCATGTGGGAATCCAGCCAGAGTCTCCAGCTGAAGCTGAGCAAACCTAAGTAATCATTAAGAAGAGTATAAATCATTTTTGAAATGCCATTTTTAATATGCTCTAAAAAAAAAAACAGAAATTCTTGTTTTACATCTTTTGTTTTATTATTTTTTGAGAAATATCTATTTTATTTAACATCAGGCTCCATGTTTTTGATTAAAATAACTTTGGGCTTAATTGTGTTTTTACATTCCACTTGACAAAGATATGTTACTTTCTTTTGCTGGATCACATAAAATCCTAATGAAATGCATTGATTTTTTTTTGCGGAAACAATCCAAATGGAAAACCCTGTAAGGAGTAGGAATCTTTGTGAAAGCCACTGTGGAGGAATAGCCTACTTCAGTTTCAGTCATGTCTAAATTATGTTCTTTGCAGGAAAGAGAGAAAAGTCTTGAGTGTAGTATGAGCAAATTCTAAATATTCTAGGCTTCAAGTGATGTATATTTTAACTACATTAAAGTTTGGAACTTGAATTGTTCCTGCACTGGATTGAAATCTATATGTATGTTTTGTTCCTCGTGGGATATGGTTTGAAATAAATTCTTGATCTATTCAATAAAAATGTTTTACTGAAACCTTTCAGTCGAACTGTCTGTCAAGTCTGTAGACATTCACTGAGACAAAATTAGAACCCAGACGGTTTGTTAGAACTTTTGCCTGAGTGAGAAATAATTTAATTATTGAAAATTTGTGGCGACTCAGTGAGGCTTTTAATGAGCCCATAATGAATGCATATCAAACAGCAAACATTCACAGTGAGATCAGGGTGTAGTTATGTGAGCAGATGTGGTTTGCTTTGATTTTTTTGAAAGAGAAATGACTGCATTTTGACTTGTGCTTGCTGCATGCAATCAGATTTTGATTGGACTTGTGTTTGGTTTGTGTTTTGATTGTTTGTCAATGTCATTTTAGAGTGTGACTTGCACTGCGTTCTATAGATACTAAATTGTATTGACCTTTACATCTCAGTGTACATTTTTGTGCCAAAAATAGTTCCTTACTTTAATCAGACTGTAGTGCAGGTCACACTGACAATCAGCCACTCTGCTCCTTGAGGAGAAAATGTAGTCCCCGTTAACATGAAATTAAAGTTTTACCCAAAAACCTTGATTTTAATGTAATGTATTTATTGACAATAATTATGTTTAATAAGTACTTGTACAACTTTGATATTTATTGGCATCACTGAAGAAGAGGTGTAGATCTTTACACATTGGGAAATTTGTTGAAAAATTCAACTTTTAGACAAGGCAAGTGTATTTGTATAGCATACTTCAGCAACAAGTCAATTCAATGTTGTATTAAGCTGAGTACAATTTATTTAGAGGGGGAAAAAAATCCCATATTAAGAAATAATTGGTTTTTAACAAAAGCACAGCAACATTATTGTCACCCTGCTGTTAAGACTTAATTGTTACCTCCTAGTGTCTTCTACTGTCCACTCCACTTCATGGCATAATTCCATCACCCACCCACAGAGACCTCTCTCAGGACAGCCACATGCAGCATAATTTCAAGTATCATGTTGGATATGCGCACCAACAGGGACAATAATAGTCAGTGTCAGAGGCTAGAGACAAACACACCAGATAATAAAAACAAAGAATCAGATCATAGTCAGAAACAAAAAAAAAAAAAACAAACCTTGCTTTTAAGAAATGCAGTGAGGAGAGAACAGCTGTTTTCACAGTGTGGAGCATTGATTTCTCAGAGGAAACAAGGATACAGACACTATATTCATATTCTGGTCCGAAATCACTTTGTTTGTTTTTGGTAATTATGTTCTTGTTCTCTTCTGTGGAAACTCTGAAACAAGTGCGTTTTCAGCTCCTAAGAGATTGTATTGAAAGCTGTCCATCTCTGAGGGGAACGTCATTGTTTAGCTAAATTTAAAATGCTCTAAAGTAGGATGCATGCCTGTCTGCAGTGACGGGGACAAACAGGTTTGTCAAGCCCTTGGTACTTTGTAGAACACATTTTCCCAGGTCACAAAGTTGGAGTATGCAGAGTTCAATTCTGAGATGTTTTCACTGTCCCTAGATCATCAAACAGGAAAGTTAGAATCTCTGTGTTGGTTTGGTCATATATTTTGAACTAATATCTTGTTGAAAGATTGAGTGACACTCTTGCTCTTTTTTTGCCTGCCCTGGGGTTTCAGAGTTCATGAGATTATGTGTTTAGACAGATGTCCCCATGGTCTTTGCAAGAGATGCAAGCCCACAGCACAGCTCCTTCGTTAACTGTGATACTAAAGTGCTTTCCCTCATATTCAACTTTTTTTTTTCACATGCAGCCCACTTGGAGCATTTTCAGAGTAGATAATAAAGTAGAGCAGAGTTCAGCAAACTCCAGATGTTTACATTTTAAGGTGAAGATGAATTGGAAATCATTTGATAAATGGTTGTTGTGAAGATGTGGTGACCTAAGGATAGCAGTCCTCCAATATTTTCTGACCTTCTTGTGACAAAATAACTTCGTCCTTATCTAGATTAGTGACCAGTCGCTAAAAATCGGACTCTTTGTTATGTTAGGTTTATACTACAGAATAGCAGATATTTGTGAATTACTAATAATTAATTCTTAATATAGTTGCGTTTATTCTCACAGCCTGGCAGCATTTCGCAGCAAGTGTAAAATTACAAAAGGCACTTTTGTAATTTTAAAGAAAAACACAATGCATGAAATTCAGACAAATGCAATCACACTAGCAGATTAAAATAAATGAATGTCAACAAGTCAAATGTCAGACTTAATCATAAAAGATTTGTATTTTTTATGCTGTCCCTACATCTACAGAAGAGGTGCCAATAAATAAGCATAAATATATCTTTTAAAAGTTTTGTGTGGCTGATACAAAGTTGCTTTTTTATGATTTATCTGTATCAATAAAATGGCTACAGAAAGTTTTGACTGAATGCGCGTCTTCTTTCTCCTCTCGGGTGTCATTGGCTGCGGCAGGCCTTACTGAACTCACCGACAACCAGCAGTCCATAGACATGGAAAGAAGCAAGTCACCCACTTCAGGTAATCTACCCACACATGCCTACACACAGACACACACAAAACACAGCTACACTTGCCTCTACCTAATTCTTGCTCAAATTTTGCATCTGTTTCATTGATTGCACTTTGAAACTATGCTGGGTTGCTGTTGACTTTTAACTTGTATTACAGCATTCGGTCACTTCACCCATCACATGAGCATCTTCAGTTGATGAGCGTGGCAGCTGTTTAAAATGGCAGCTCATGTTCTATGGGATTAGCTGGAAGTCTTTGATTAAAAAGTCGCAAAGGTGATGGAAGTGGAGTAGAATATCTGATGTGTTTTCCCACAACTGCAGCTGTTATTTTCTTTCATTTCTTTAATCCAACAGGATTATGTTTTCACAAAGGTAAGAAAGAAAAAAAAAGCACCCCAATCATCTTTTCATCCTCTTTCTATGTGCATCTTTGACTTGTCATCTAAAGTTGATAAAGAATCTGGCAGCTGTGGTTATAATCACGATTTTGAATTTGGGCTGGTAAGGTCTCAGTTTACATAACCCTCTTCTTTCTTTGAGCTGATTTAGTCCTGTTTATACTATATAATTTTAAAACTCTTCTGATCTTCTATCTATTAAGTGTTTGCTAGCATCTCAGAGGGCACTGCTTGTATTTGATTATACAAGATGTTTGATGAAAGAGGTTTCCCTTCTGAAAGGTGTAGTTGTGTAACAATCCATATATCCCAGCAGTGTGTGTATGCGAATAGCTGATGTTCTATTCATTATCTTGTCTTTTTCATTAGAAATATAACTACAGAAAAGCAGGGTCAAACCACTGATATGGGCTGCTGGATGTTTTTGCGGTATGGATGTTTGAGTACCTTGATTGCAGTTTGTTGAGTTTTTCACGTTGGAGAGAAAAAAGGGAGTGCATTGTGGAGGTGCTTTTGTGTTTGTCAAAGCGAGACATTTCATTTCAGCACTTTCAGGACTTAAAGGTCAGAATCGTTTTGTCAGCGCATGTGACTGTGGTACAGAGATTAACATGCTTTCTCATTTTGTTAAAACAGGACTTTCTTAATTTTAAATATTTGACCTGCCTTAAGATTATGATAGATAAATAAACAATATGGGTATAAGAAAACAAGATTCTGTGATTTAAACACTCGCCATGCACTTAAATGTTATGTAATGTATTTTTTATTAAAACTTATGTTTTGCTTGTCTTACTTTCAAGTAATTTTTGTCAAACAGACAAAAAGATGATGAGGAATATAAAGAAAATGCCAGATTTTAGGTGTCATTGAGAATAGAATAATATAAAATGGGCTTATCAGCAGGGATGAGAATGAGTATTAGGAAATACAATACAGAGTAATGTGATGCCACCCAATAAAGTGGTGTCTCATCAAAATAATCTATTTTTGAGAGCCTGTTTCAGCAATAATGCTGCTTCTATGGAGCTGAAGCTAATTTCTGTCAGGGAGAAATTCTTTCTAACATTTGCCTTGACGGCCAATTTATTCCAGTCTGATTCTTCTTTTTGATGAGACAAGGAACAATTTAAGAATCTTTTCACATCTCAGGAAATTGCACTCAATTTCTCAGACCTTTCAACAGATGGTGGTTAATTTAAAACTTTGGCTGTCTGCGAGGTTATGTTCAGCAATTTCTTGGGAATGGGTAAGAAGAGTTGAGGATGTTTTGGACTGAAAATGTTACATCGTCGACATAAGAGCAAGTTTCAGTAAAATCTTGTTTGTTCTCCCAGATACAAGTACGCCAAAGTGGACCTCTGTGTGACAGGACTGAGTCATTGTTTATCAAATGCGAACTTAAATGTTTTGTAATGTCGGTTGTCAATATATTTCACTTTGCAGAGAAATTAGATTTTTGGGAATTGTGCCATGATGGAAACCTTTTATATCATTCTGAAAAACATAGTATTTTAAGCCATTAGAACCACAGCTGCTGCCCTCCTGCCCAGCTGCCAACACTTCATCATTGCACCTGTCCAAATAGGTGATGACCCTGCTTGGCTCTGAAGCATGTTTTGTCAGATTCTATCCTCACAGACCCCCACAGATCTGGGCCTTTAAATTACTTTAAAAAGGGCCACTCACCTGACAATTTTCAGCAATTTCTCAGCTTTTCCGCCCTCAGCTGTCCTCAGAAAGCCAAGGGCACACAAACGCTTCCTTGATAAGAATTTTCCAGTTATCTTTTCAAGACCTCTTTTTGGGAGAAGGTTTGGAGCTCTGTTTTGGGGAACAAGTGTGGTATCAAGTTCTAGCTTATCTAATGAGCTGGCATCAACTCTAGCAGCTGTGGCTTGAATGTTCAACAGGTCACCCACCAATTGGAAGTTTGTCGGCGCAGTACAGCCCGTTAAATTGCCCTTCATTCTTCAAAGTGTCTTCTGGCAAGTCACTGAGCCCTGCATTTCCCTAATGTGGTCATCAGCATGTATGTGTGTGTATAGTAAATAACAGTGCTGCATGTGGTGAATAATAAGAATATGAAGCAGTGTATGTTACAGGTTTACTGAGAAACAAACAGTAGTAGCACATTGGAAGCCATTAAAAAGGAAAACATTTGCCAATTGAAAGGTCGACAGTTTGATCTCAGTCGGCCCACTCCACGTCTCAGGGAGTCCAACTGGAACGAAGACACTGGAATC
Source organism: Poeciliopsis prolifica (assembly GCF_027474105.1). Lineage (NCBI taxonomy): Eukaryota > Metazoa > Chordata > Actinopteri > Cyprinodontiformes > Poeciliidae > Poeciliopsis > Poeciliopsis prolifica. The sequence continues at coordinate 16,717,451 of NW_026562382.1, forward strand.
TCTTGATTAGTGTATAATACAAAAATTAGACAATGAAATTTCTGCCCTTTCAGTTGTCTAGCAGATCAGAAGTGGTGGGAGAAATTCTCTGTCAATTGACGGGCTGGCAGTCTTCTCACTCTTTCCACTCCGTGTACCGAGTTGTCCTTGGAATAAGCTCCTGATCTGTTGGTTTGTGTGAAGTAGTAGGAGAAAACTCAGCGTGTGTTCTTCAGTTTTCTGAACAGTGAATTAAAAAGGTTTTTGCCAATTTTCAAATGTTTTTTGTTTTTGTTTTTCGCCATGTTTAAGTGGCTCAGATCATCAAACAAATTTCTGTCAATAATAACTGTAAATTGATGAGATTTATCTGAAAATCTAATTGCCACCTAAACCAGTTAAATTGTCGTGCCTCTCCTGGTGGCAAGAAGTGCTATGATGCATTTGAGATCATTTGCAAATTTGAATTTGCGATGGAAGAATTTTGGCTCTTTTTTAATGACAAACAAGCTTCTTAAGGTATTTCAACAGAAGCAATTACAGCCCTGATGCTGACGAGGCTTCTCAAAAACTTTTATTTTGCATGATGTGAGCCTTTCCAGGGATGGACTTGACTAAAAGTTACAATCTGATTCCATTCCTCTTCATGATTTTTGATCAATAGTGTAACTTTTGATTAAAAAAGTGTATTTACCTTTTTCCACCAGCAGAGTTTACAGAAACATGTGGGGGAGGAGCACCATTGAGCAACAAGATATTTAAAAGATGTAAAACTGTTGGAAAGTTTTGAGGCTTTGAACGTGTTTTAAAATACTAATAACCTTGATTCAGACAATTACAAATAAGTGCTGTAAATTAGTATTTATGTGCACTGCGGGTAATTTGCGAAAATTAAGATTCGTAGTGTTTATCGTGCATTCAAAAAACCCACACATTTTTCATTACAATATACTATGAGTTTGTCAAAATTTATATAAAGCCATTTTTCCCTCTTAAAATATAATATAGGATATGTGTCACCTGTTTTCACATGTGTACTCACCACCCTGGCCTTCTATTGAGACCACAAGGACAAAATTACGTGACGAGGACAAGATGTTCTTTTCTTTTGTGGTGCCACGTCTTTCAGAGCTGTCTTGTCGTCTAGATCACGGGCATTCACTGTAACAACAGGCTTGTCATTGGTTAATTAGAAGAAGGCAAGATATATGTATAGATGGATGAAAAGCGCAGGTGTGTGTATATGTAGGAAATGACACTGTGTGAACATCTCTGATTCACATTTTGTCGATAGGAGAACATGTACATAAAGCAAATAAAGGTCATTTTACATCTTCAGAATTATAAGATGAAAATGAATATGATCACCTTAAGAATTGTTTCCCATGCGTCTCAAAACCTATTGCAAATTAATTGGCGAATGATTAAAAAACACACAGAAACGTGTTTTTCTTCCAATAATATAAGACTGCACAGCTGTGCTCTGCTAGGCAGACTGAGAGTTCATGGCCTGTTTTCTCTGGATGAATACACACTGCCACTCTTCTTTGTGGCTATTAGAAGCTACTTCTCTGCCCCTGGCAAACCAGGTTTGCTGTGTCTGCTCAAAGCTGTACACACCCTCAGACAGCTTATTAAGCAAGTCAGCAATTGTCCTTATTCACCCCATGTGTCGGTAACTACGACCATAGTTGTAGATGTCGTCTTAACAAATCTTCATCTCTCTGTTCTGACATTTTTCTTATTTTTCTGTTGCCATTAGATGCTGTAATTGGCCTGTCCGCTGACTGTACATTGTCTCCCTCCATACCTGGCACATTATGCCTCTTTTTATTTCCAGGGGTCAGTGGTTTTGGGATTATGTTTTACCTTTATTTTTGTGAATTTCAAGCCACAAGTAGCCATAGTAGGGTTTATAGCTGACCCTATAGTCAGTCTATCAAAGTCGGTCTAATAAGATGGGACACGACTGGACCTAGGAGAAAAAATTCAGCAGAGGTCCTTCAAATCTGAAACTTCCATGCAATTAATTGTGAGAAACCTCAAACCACAAAATTAATAGAACAAAACAACTATGCAAAATTATATCAAAGTCAAATACTTTGCTGGAACTCAACAATCCAATTAAAAAGATGTGTTAAATAGTCATGGCACACTTAATTTTACTCAAATATACACTGCTTCAAAGATATAATAATTTTATTACCAAGCGCAAAACTTTGGAAAAGGTAAAAAAAAAAAAAGTAGAGTTTGAGAAAATAAACACTTTATCTGTTAAGAATAAATGCCGTTTTAGCAATCATTTCATGAGCGCAAGTAAATATTTTACTCCACCTGTATGTCCATCATTGTATATCAGGGCACTCAGGCTCAAGAGGTTGAACTTAACAGAACAAAGCATGGTTATTCAATTCAGTTTAACTCAATCAAAAAAAATACTATTTTTATCCCAAAGGGAAAATTTTGGTATTTTTCAGACAATTCAAGTATTTTCACAGAGTCGATAAGTTTGGTGATGCTTCAGGGATGAAGGTTCTTCCAGTGAATCCGAAGAGGCCTATGACTGAAGACTGCTGCTGTCTCATGACTGTCATGACATGCAGTAGAGAATTCATAGTAACATGTCATGGACGGCACAATCTTTTGTTGGCAAGCACTGCTAACTCACCTCAGTTCCTTTTGCTGCTTTTTTAAATTTTCTGTTTGACCATATGGTTATAAAGTCAAGCAGAGAGACTCTAGAGACGTGGATATAATCCCTGCCTATTGTGGTGGATGGCAGAGATGGTTTGAACTTCTTCCTTCTCTCTCAGTATCCTTGAAGCCTCCTGTTACACTTCTTTGGGATTTGGGGTCAGAGGTCAGGCATTGTTTGAGCTTTCGAGATGCTAGTCAGCAACTCCCAGGTGGACAAATCATGCCTTGTTGCCATGGATATTTATCATGGTAGATGTCCAAAAGTAAAAATGTAATGTTCAGATCCTTCCAGTGGCACATCATTCAAAACCAGAGGGAATAATTGTCCAAATATATAACACCTGCATCAAAAATGTAACCAATGTTTGAAAAACACAGCGGCACAAACATAACACAGCTGCTATCATATCAGTCCAGCCTTCATGCAAAATGTGTCAGTCCAGAGTAAACTGGCTTCTCTGAATGTGAAAATACTAAATAACTAGACAATGAAACATTGTCGTATGGCATTTTTTAAATTCTATGTAGTTTTATCCTGGTTGAATCCTTGTCTAAAACTAGTGAAATAGCATACTAAAAATATGCAATAAATACACTCTCTTGGTGTAATCAATGATCAATCTGTTTTCCTTAGAGTACCATTACTGAGATGGTTGTAGTGAAATATATTATATTACTGGATCTCTACAAAAATTACCTGAAATGATTTTTGAATGCCACAGCATTATGAACAAAACATTGACAGTTAGGTAAATATTACATTGTCAAGTTGCAAAATGGGATCATATGGTTTGTGATTTTTTTATGTTGGAATTTGAAAACAGATAAACATTTCTAAAAAAAAAAAAAAAAAATGTTTTTCTTGACAAAACCTGTGAGATTTTGACTTTAAGGTCTTAGATTTTACTTTGAGTAGTTTTATAGCTGAAGAAATAATAATTACCATGGTCAATGTGATGCTGATTGTATCAGCTGTACAAATCTTTGTCAATGTTTCCACGGTATCCAGTCAGTTGCAATCAAAATGATTTTAGATATATAATATAAGTACAGCTGAGGGAAAGATGCATTGTTTAAGAAATAACTTGGGCTAGAAACACAGACATAATTGTTTGGTTTATTATTGTTTGTGGCTATAGCTCTTTTGTGTAAAAAAAAAAATAAAAAATGAAAAATTAAATATGTTTGGCTGTAATTGGTTTAACACATAAAATATTTACATTAGAGTCGTAGTGTCATAGCTGTAGCTGGTCGTAGTGATTGTTGTACTTGTGGTAGTATTAATAGTCCTTTTTATTGTTATGTTGAGAGCAAATCAAGACTGCTGAGTGCTGAGCTGTTGATGGAATAGAATATTTCCTAAAAATCTCATTACATTAACCCCATTGTTTTTATATCTTCAGATTTGATTCCTGTCTATTACCTGCAAAGTTTCTTCTCCCCAGTTCACCCAATGTGTTCATCTCTCCCCTGATTCCCTCAAAAGTTTGTCTGTTTTGTTGGCTCTCCTGTTTCAGTTCATTACCCAACCTCCCTTCACAATGATCCACGCATCCTGCCTGAGCCTGTGGCCAGTCTGAGAGCCAGCCACTGCAGTCCAGTCTTTTACTTACTGGACAATGGTAAGATGAGGGATGACTCACGGATCTTGGCCTCTTCACGGACACCTGCTTGTGGTTTTTGTTCTGTGGCAAACATGTAATACATGAGTAAGATAGGATCATTAGTTTTAGGATGGTGGTTGTTTCAGTGTTCACCTTGCATGCTTGCTATGCTTTAACACTGTGAGCAGCCCTACAAACAGGATAGCAGAAATTAAATTATTTCAAGTACCTTTGACATAATTAAACACTATTAGATAATGCAAAATGGGAGAAAAAAAATACAGCGAGTCTCTTCCAAAAGTACAGATTCCCCTTGAACTTTGAACATTTGGCACTTTACATTCATAAACTGCAAATTATTTTATAGAATTTTGTATTATTATCAATACAAAATAGCACATAATCATGAAGCAGAATTTAAAAAAAAAAGCATTTTCTCATTTCATTTGTTTTCTAAAAGAAAAACAAAGAATGTAAAATGCATTTATATTTACTGCCTTGTTAAACCATTAATCAGAGAAAATTAAGGTTTACATTTCCAAAGGAAAATTATCCCATATATACACCTGCATGGTGTGGACCTTATGGTAGTATGTCTCAGTGGTAATCCTGACCTAAACCCAACTAAGAATTTCCAGAAAGATATGAAAATTGATATTCACAGACACTCTTCATCCAATATGCCTGAGCTTTAGCTATATTTCAAGGAAGATTCACCCAAAAAGATTTGCAGCTGTGATTGCAGCACAAAGTTCTAAATACAAATGCACAACACAATGTTAGCGTTTTACACCACACTGTTTTATTTTATCACCTAAAGTACCATTAACATGAGCATAGTTTGTGGTTGTAAGGTGACAAAATGAGAAAAAGTTTGGGGATTGCATTTCTTTGCAAAGCACTGTGAATCTTCTCACTTCTAAAGCACTCTAGTTATAGAAACACCTCAGTGGGAAGATTATGCAGATCTTGAGATGAATCTACTTTTTATGATTCAGCAGGAAAAATTTAATCAGACCTTCCATAGCCATCATTGGTGACAACAGAACGACTCATGAACGAGCTTGCTTGCAGTGTAAACAAGCACGGTGTTGCTAGGAAGAAAGTGTGTCTGGCTGTTTTTTCAGTGCGCTCCATGCATTGTGTGGATGATTGCTGGGCGGTGTCATTGTCTCCGCTGCTCCACATGCAGTGATGTTTGTCATGAATAGCAGACCTGGGCTTTGACCTCGGACCCCTCATCACTCTCCAATGCTGTGACGCAGGTGGGCTTAAGAAGAAGAGGAAGGGGTTGTATTCCAGTTGGATATTGCTCCTCACTCAGTGATTCATTTTATGTGGCGTAATTCAACGTGCCTCCTCTAGAGTCACTCATCTGTGCCACTAAAAGGCGACCAGCTCCTTTTCTGAGCCATAGTGCTCGGGGTCTTTGTCTGTATGTCAATAAACTCTCATACTTATCTTGTTGTCCTCTTGGCTAACATTCATCATTGCCTTGTCTTGTCTCTAACTAACTGCATGGAGCCCACTGAGTGGCCAATTGCAGGGCTGATGAATATTTATACAGCTTGCTTTGTTTGTCTGTTTAGCAAATGTGTGTCTTAATCCCACGAGTTAGCCTCATATGTGATGTCAGCATCCGATTTTATAGATTCGAGGTTTGTAATTCAGAACAGTGATTATGAGTCTGTCATTGAAGAATCTTTTCTTCATTTATAATTTCCCCTCTTAATTTTGTTTGTTTTGAACTCGAAATGTCACAAAAAGTTCAAAAAGAACCACAAATGATTTATCACGCTCCATATTTTTTTTACATCACACAAACCTGGCATTTTACCATAGTGAACGTTTTTACGAGCCACCGTATGTGGCTGTGAACTGGTGGCTTGTCTGTTTGGAAAGATAAAATGGCGATTTTCACCTAGTGCAAAAACGGGAAAGGAAAAACTGTTGAGCACTTCCAGAGTGTTTTGGAGAACAGCTAAATGTTTATTTTTGCCTTGAGCAAATGTTTTATATTTGTAGAGAGAAAGCAAGTACTCGCAGGGTCAGAAAAATAACTTTAAATATAGTTTTTGCTGTAGGGCAACCAGTGGAAAACAATTTGTTGTGAAATTTCTTCACAGAGATATGGATATGATTGAGAAAAGACGGCTGACATCACATTTGAAGCCTTTGCTCCAAAAATTGCTGTTGTGTTTAAAGTGACATGAAATCACCATAACATGGTGAACAATTTAACTCAAAAATGTCCATGTATTACATAAACCTGACATTCACTGAAAAAATATTTGATGTTTCTCTTCTTCTCTAACCAATCATACACTGTCTCATAAAATATTCACCTTGTTTGCTGTTAGTTGAGTTTTGTTACATTTAATCACATATAACTATGAATCAGATTAAGTTTGGAATCCATGTAATTTCTGATTCTGAAGCTGACACTAATTTTGTGTTGTTGTGTGAATTAAATTTTTCTCATGGCAAGAATTGGGGTCTGATTGTGACACCAGTTACAGTGGACCTTCCTAAACTTAAATCTGTTTTCTGTACTGATAAAAGGATCTTCTACATTACTATGTCTGTAGTTAGGATGAAAGAACCAACTGAAGATTTCAATCAAGAAATTTGAGAGCTGAAGAAAAAACTTCCAGTCCACATACATTCAAAAGTAACATATACTTTCAGAATGTTTTTCTTCCCTTGTTTCTCGTAACTCTGTGATGAGTTCAAGATACAGGACAAAAATAAACCAAAAAAGGGGGCTGATATTTTGTGAAGCATTGCAAACTCAATTAATATACACTAATAAAACCTCAGCATGATGCTACCATCGCCTTACCTTCTGGATCTCTTGTCTTTAGTTCCATATCCCAAATCCATTATAGCTCAAAGCTGTTTTGCAAGAAAAACAATGCAATACAAACAAAGAAGGTGAATATTTTTGCGAGGATCTATATGTTTAACATACATGCAAGATAAAGACATTGTCTTAAAACCTCACTGCAATCAATTATAAGAATTACTGTTAATTTTACTCTGATTGGCCTCTTGGCTCATCAGATCAGCCCCACTTGTTTGTTCGGATTAACATGATTTTATGAGGTATTCAGCGAAGGGGCAATTGCACAGTGAGAACTATCTGTGTGCAACAAGTTTAGTATGAGAATAGTTTTCCTGTTATGTTATCTCATACAGTCAGCATTTCATATTGCTGCTGCAGCATCTCATCCCTAATATATATGAAAAACATAAGAGCTCATCTGTTATCTTGTTACTAGCATAAATCTGAAGGTCTGAACTCGATGTTGGAAAAAATCCAATGGAGAGTCAGAAATAGACTCTTTAAATTATGCCCTCATACATTTCTAATTTATTCTGTATAATTAGAATTTTTTCCCAGTATTTTCCAGAAGATGATGTCATTGTCACTGGATAATCAGGTGACACTGAAATGGAGGTAAATCTTTGGATGAAAGAGAGAAAACTCCACCCACCATGCATAAACTGGAGATTACTTTTGTCAAAATTTTAACAGTAATGTTATTTATTTATTTCGTATCATTTGTAGGCTATGGTGAACCTTCTATCCTGCACTCTTTGTTTCTTTCGCACTAAACAGCAGAAGGGTTGAAACCTGAGTCCACTTCTTTTTCACAAAGAAATCTGTCGGCTCCTTTGATTTATTTTTTTCATTTTTTTTTCCCTCCTCCAATAAATTAAAAACACATACGAAATTAAATGAAATAGACAAATTCACGGTCATGCCATTTTTCTTCTGGTCATTAAAATTACCAGGCATCATATAAAAACCATTTTCTATCTTCCACATGTCAACTAAATCATTCAGGAGAAATACGTAAATAATAATCAGTTTTTCTTGTTTATTTTTTCTTCTTTGCGAGATGGATCTGAATTTTAGCATCTCAACATCAACCTTTACAGTTCTCTACTTACTGTAAAATGCTTGCAAAATGTTTCACTGAGCTGTTTAAGTTGCCTTCAGTGTCTGACTGTGACTGTTGTATCGGCACCATGTGGTGTCATTCTGTTTATTTCTGACTCCATGTGAGACATCCCAGGCCTCTAAAAGTAAATCAAAGCACTATATGTGAATTTATTTTCGTTTAAATACTCTAAATAAACTAGACAAATGGATGTTAAATAATTCAATGAAAAGGAGAAAGTGATTGTTTCACCCAACAGAGAGGTTTTCTACCACCACATCAGTCTTGGGTGTTACCAGTATTGCAGAAAGAACTGTGAACAATGGCCTGGGAAAACTTTAGCGCATGCATCTCGCCTGCCTAATGCAACTGCACAAATCTGCATGCACTGGTTCCTTGTTCATTTGACTCAGTTATGTTTCATTACGTTTTCTGTTTATTTTTTGGACTTTGTTTCTCATCATTTAACATAGATTACATCAGCTTTGTTTTCTTATTTAATTAATTCCTTTATTTATTTATTTTTATTTGAAGGGATTAACCAGTTGTTTGTTTCCTATTCTTTTGTTTCAGTAAAGGGACCCGGCAGAAAGTTAAGTCTGCCCACAGATCTTAAGACTGATCTTGGTACGGTAGGCGAAAGCCAGCAGTTTTCACTTGATTTCTTTTAAGTTGTTAATTTTCTGTTTTTCTCAAAGATTTTAGGCTTTTCTTTTGCTTAAGAATTTTTTTTATTCTTCTTGCTACTTTTTCCGTTTCCTTCTGACTTTCTTTGTTTTTTTTTTAACCAGCCCATTAGACTGTTGGCCTGAGGTGTTTGTCTATTTTGGCTCTTTTGACGTGTTTTTATTTTTTATTTGAATCTACTGCGTCTGTTCCTTCTACATTTTGCAAGTGTTTCTAAAGGTGATTTTGTAACTCATACTCATATTCGAAGTTGAGGCTTTTTATCGCTTTTACCATGATTGGACCATCTTCTGGTTTTCCTCAATCTTTCCTTCATCGACAACCGTTGCTTTTCAGTATTGGATCACTCGCTGCCCTTTCTCATTGTAACTGGATCATTTCTCTCTCAAACAGTTCTTTCTTCATTTTGACTGGATCACCTACATTACAGATACAACCCGTCCACCACCGCATGCATCTCTAACTGCTACACATCATGATCTCGGGTTTCCCTTGCTGTCCTTCTGCAGTATGACATGGGCTGTCCACACTGACAATTTCTGCTTTTCAACATAAAACTTGCCTGTCCCTACTTATTTCTGTAACTGTCTTCATCACAAACTTTTTTTTTTTTAAATGCAGGTAATATTATTTTCAGCAATGGTAAGAGTGAAAATATTTATGCCAGTATAAAAAATGTCCAAACCGTTTATTTTTTTTAGTTAAAAAAATTTTTCATCTTGTTGGTGTTTCTCCTTGGCAACTAGTAAGAAATTTTTAATGCATCACTGCCACATAATTTAATCTATTTCATTGGGATTTTATGTAACAGACAAACACAAAGTTGTAGATGAAGTGGAGGGAAGATACTTTTTTTTTTTCATTTTCATTTCATTTTTTTTTTACAAAGTAACAAAAGTGTTAATAAAAAGCAAACAGTATTGTGTAAACCAAAAACCACAAAAGATTTTAACAAGTATATTTTAACATTTCTGTTAACATATACTTTAGAGTTAGGGAATCCAAATCAGATTCAATACAATGACATATTTTATCACTTTTGTTGCACTTCACTAATTTGTTGGTCTGTTATAAAAAAAACCTGGCAAAATGCATTAAAGATTGTGATTGAAGCAAGTCAAAATATAAAAAAGAACAATGGGTTATGCATGTTTGGCTTCTTAAAGAAAAGGAGCAACTTTGTAGTGTGTAAACAAAGGAAACATTTATGCAGTCTGTCAGAAGGAACATTTTCTGATTAGTGTGGATGTGTGTAAATGTTTATTTTCAGTAGATTTGTGGATTGGTGTGACCTGGATAAGGTAAAGATCATTTTGGTTAACTAAGGGTTTCAAGCACAACATCTGGAGAGAGGCTAGTGTTACTGCATCCCTGTTTGAAAACACACAGGCAGATAGACATGAATACTATCATGTGGCTTCCCAATAGCCCCATTTTACATGCTGAGGAAAAAACTCCCTGGACTACATTTGTCCATCCTGCTGTGAACCCATGTGAGTGTTGCATGTGGATTGGGTGGCACCCCAAAGTTTTTCATCTTCACTTTGAAATTGGATTATTTCTGCAAAACGCGCCTGAATTGGAAACTAGATCTGAAAAAGGAGACATATGAAAGAGACCAGAAAACAGGGGACACTGTGTACTGCTTTTAGCAATTAGCATAGTGCTGTTTGTCCTCCAGCTTCATAAAAGTCTGGACAAGAATATCAGAGAGGGAAGGAGAAAAATAATAAAGGCAGGCAATTTCATCAGACATTTCCATCAACCCAAATGCTTTTAACCTTGGTTTTATTACAAGGATGTCATTTAAAAAGGGCATTGCTTTATTGTTTTTTTTTTTTTTGAGGACAAGAGAGAACAGACACACAAAGGCACGGGTATCATGGGCCTGTTAATTATGATGATCCTGACAGAATCCGTGTCTGTTTAACACAGAATAGCAGAGTCCACCCAATCCAAACAGCACTGCTTTCTTTTTGTTGCCGCTTTAATAGGGTTTAGTTCTGAACAAATTATTTTATTCTCTGATGTGCAGTCCCGTAGGCCCGCTCCATTAAATAAAGGCAAAGCCAGCAACAAATGCAGTCCCTATGGGAAAAACATGCAAAGCCACGATTCTAGCGTGTAACAAGTGTTTTCATGTGAGCACCATCTGTGACTCTGTATCCACTCCAACTAAAATAATTTGCACAGGAATAACAGAGCAGATATTAAAGGTTTATTATGAGCTTAGCCGGTAATGTCTGAAGGCTTGTGATTAGATGAAGAAATTAATACCTTCTGCTAAAAACAGAATTTACCGACAGAGATAAAAACACAAAGTGGAGATGAAATATGCCTGTTTTTTTTTCTATCTCTTTACTGGCACAGAGTCGAGGAAGCTGCACTTACAAATTTCACTCTGCATTTTCCTTTTCTTTTCTTTGGACACAGCATCTCTTTCTTCTCCTTGCACATACTTACCTTCAAACCTCTCTTCAGCCCTCACCACCTGTCCTTCACTGTCATTTTCCTACTTGATGATCAGGTTTTATTCCTCTTACACTGCAACATATCCATCTTCATTGGCCCTGAAGTATACTTGCCATTCTGTTCTAGAAACAAAAACAAATTCTCAAAACTGCTTCCTAATGGCAATTCAAAAAGGCCAATTGATGTTTTGATTTCACTTCCTATTTTCAGCCCTATAAAGATGGATATTGCAGCTGTGGATTTCAATATGTTGGACAAATTTATCATTTCCCTCCGTTCTATTGTTTGCTAATGCTTTGCCGTTGTTACAGATCATGTCAATGGACATTGCACTAGTCCCACCTCTCAGCCCTGCTCGGCGGGGAAGCCTCGCATTCCAATGGGTCCCGAAGGGCCACGGCTAACCCGCAGAGGCCCTGGCCGACCACCCTTCCGAAAGGCCCAGTCTGCTGCTTGCATGGAGATCTCTTTGCCTGTGTCCCACACTGAAGGTGTGTGCTTGTCTTCCCAAATCCCATTCTTAAAACCTTCATAACATAACCCACCCCCAACATTCCTAATGAGTGCATGTTACCCTCTGTCCGTTTGGTAACTGAACTGTGGCCTGATACATAGTTAACACAAGGCAAGCATGTGCTAATGCAAGATTGCGCCTTGATTTTTGTACTCCTCAAAAGGAGAGAACACATGGTCTCATAATCAAATAAACAACTAATTATTTGCAGCAAAAAAGTAAAGGTCTAATCAAAAAATATGCTTAGCAAAGTCTGCTACCACTCTAATTGTACGCTGCATATTAGCTGTTCAGTTTCACTTCACACAAGACTGAGACAATACCAAAGGGAAACAAAAGCCTTAAAAACTGAGCTAAGACTGGGGAGAATCACTCACATCTCCAAATTGTGCACATGGGCAGATTCCTTAAAAACTAACTAGAGTTTAATTTCAATATATTTTGTTCAAATAAAAAATACATTGATGACTCAAAGAGAAGAGCTTTTCTAACTACATTTGTTGAAATATGCCCACAGAGTGCTGCACCAGGTAAAACTTATTGGAAATAACAATAGCATGACATGGCCAACAGTGATGGAGCTCTGGTGATGTTTGTTTGCTCTAGTAAAGTTGAAACTGTTGATAAAAGCACAGGGACCTCACATATTAACAGGGAGATTCCACAGATTTAAATAAAATAATCTAGTGAAGATATAGAGATGGAATTAATATATAGAGTGGCCAGAAAAGTCACGTAGAGAAATGCTTAAAAAACAGAAGAGTCATGCTACCTCAACACTGAAATGAAGTGTGAAGAGAATGAAATTGTCTCTATTGACTGATATTCTGTATTCAATAGAGCAGTCTTAATCTGGTGTGCAGTGACTGGGAATATAGTCACTGCATAATAATTGTTGTTATTCCAACAATTACGTGTTGGAATAATATGAGAAACTTCTTTTTCCAAGAAACTGTTTTTGAGCTCTTCATTTGATTATGTGCAACAGGATTTCTGAACCTTGCATTAGCATCACCTCTCAACAATTTGACTGCAAGCTCTGCCTCTTTCAAATGCAAGAAACAACCCTTGCATTGTGCGCTTTTGAACTGTTGCTTGTGTCAACCATGTTCCAGGCCTGAAGGTTGTGCGATGTAAAGTGAATTTGCAAGATTTATTTTTTTTTCACAGCATCTTTTTTTTTCCTCTTCAAAATCCAAAAATATGTTACATTTATTATCACAACTTTTAACTTACACCATCACTGATGTGTTTTAAAGGATCTCAATGTAATTTTTAAGATAGTTAGCAGTTGGTGACGTGATATTTAATTCCCTTTTGTCACTCAGTTACAATTTCTACATTAACGGAAAAATGGTGACTATCTACTAAGGCCTCGACAGACAAGCAGAGAGGAGTGTTAATCAGTGAAGCAGTCAAGAGATCAATATTACTTTGGAAAAGCTACAAGGATTTGTAGTTCAGGTGGAAAAATCCTTAGAAACAAAAAGTATTTGTCAGAAATGCCACAAATCTGGTCTTTTATGGAAGAATGGAAATGAGAACGCCGTTGTGTAAAAGAAACTCACCGAGAAGTCCCTTTTACATTAGGCATATAGGAAACACAGCAAACATTTAAAACTTGTTCTGTGGCTAAATGACTCTAAACAGATTTTGGCCTATATCCCCATAGTTGGGGAGAAATTTCACTGAAAATAATTCTGCTTACATGGGTTTCTCGTCTTCAGTAGGATCAGGAAAGATGGTCAGAGTTGCAGTAAGACGGGTTGAGCTAAATTTAGGGCAACCTTCCTAATACATTTAAAAGGCCTAGGGTAGGATAGAGGCTTACTTTCATACATCATAATTACCTTAAATTTACAGTCATAGCTACACCGAAGCATATTTATGTAAGGATGAGAGAAACTTCTCTCTACATTCAATCTAACTGAAACCACTTCTTTTTCTTTCTATTTTACAACTATATACGGTTTTGTCTTGGTCAACCACAAAGCACCAAACAAAACCTACTGAAGTTTACAGTTTTCTCGAAATATAAAAAAGTTTAAAATTTGTGAACACTTTCAGAGGCAGTGTATCAATTTGAGAAATTTCCACATATTAACTAAATGAAGATAATTGTCTTAGCAAAGTCTGTGTCTTCTGTTCATTGTTGTTGTTCACCATGTAAAGGGAGACATGATTCAGTTTTACATTTGGAAAATGTCCCTTTATCTCTTACTAAGCAAATGGCAGCAAATCCGTGCGCTGTCAAATCCAAGATGAAAATGTTTTTTCAAGCAACATAATTTCTGAGGGGTGGGCAACAGAACTGACATAAAAATGTCATTTCAGCTAAGACTGCATCATTTAATTACAAGCTGTGTGTGAGTTCTTATACTTAGTTTGTCACTGCCAGGCAGCAGAGAGAAAGAGATGTTTTTAGAAATCTTAGGCGTCATCTTAGTTGAATAAACAACAATTGTTGGTGATGTTGAGCATTTTTACATTTATTCAACAGGAACCGAACATAATCTTCTGAAAGAAAAGTCACACAGAGAGGTTGTTTTGCTTGGCTGATGCTCTGAAGTTGGAAAAAATTAAACAGACCAAGGAAATTGCAAGTTCAATGAAAAGATTTAAACTGGCTATCCATAAAATTGACTGAAGCCTGACTGACCTAGCACACAGCAGTTGTTAAGACAAACTGCTGTGTGCTAATTTAAAGTTCAAATCTGTCTTTCTGTGCAGCTGTAATTCAGCCCAAAGCATTATCTTAAAGTAAAGCCAGCCAAACTAAAACAATGAGTTTATTTCAGAGTGCATTGATGCCATGTGTAATCCCTCCACTGATTGTAAACTTTCAAACGTCTCTGGCAGTGTGGGTCAGCCAATCCCATTTCACTCCTGGACCTATTTTCACTTTTATTCTGAGCTCTCTCAGATCAACAAAAAGTCTCAGTCAAGTCACGAAAGGCAGATCTCTCCACAGGAGACTCAACATTGTGACAGTCCCTGAAATGTCACAGCTACTGTTGCCATTCTGCACGCACATCAGGCATAAAGTAAGAGCAAAAGTTCATCATTTGGAGGTTAAATTGCGTTCTCAAATACCTTGTTCTTCAAATCCTTGCTGGTCTTCAAAGCTGTAACGATTTGCATTCAGTCTGTTTGTAAGCTCCATGAGTGCTTTCAGGAGTCTTCACAGCTAATTAATGTATATTCTGCCAACCAGAGTGCAGTGCTGTTTGTTGCAGTCGAAGCTGAGCCCTTTATATCAGTTCTGCAAGTCACATTGCTATATTCATCAACCTCATTATACAAGAGTGACCTGGAACCAGGAGGGAAGCAGTCCTTCATTACCATAAGCTAAATGTATTATTAAAGTTTCTGTCTTGGCTACAGGTGCATTACCAGTGAGAGCAATGCTGACAACAGAAAAAGTCGCTCCTTACCACACTTGATTTCAAGCATTTATGACCTATGATAATTGCTATTTGACAGACGGCTTGAGAAATATAGCATACAATTTTATAATGATGTGAATGATGAGCAGTACCACATCAACCTGGATGTCGAGATAAAATTGCTGCTGCCTGCTCGACTATGTTCAAATTTAAAATACTTTAACTTGGAATGGCACTTTCAGTTTCCTTTTAATCAAAGTATAACATTTTAAGCCAATGACCACAAGGCTCGAGGCAGATTAATATTTTTTTCTTGCCACTACAAACTGTGTGGATTATAAAAGAGGTAAATACCTTTGTAACTCAGTTGTGTAACAAAGAGGGGCGTCTTGGGGTCACCATGTCTCCTTAACGACCATCACAGGCTCTTGGTTGTTTGAGTGATGCCAGAAAATAGCACTTCCATTGCAAATATAAATTTGTGGAGTTTACTATAGCTACTGGGACTCTAACTGGAACCCTCTACTTTTTCCAGAGAAAGATTAAGCTTTTTGTCAACAACCACAAAAAGGTGGTTTTGGAGGAAACAAAAGATAGATATGTAAAAAGAAACCTCATTCTCACTGTTGAGAATGGTGGAGAATCTTTGAAACTGTGGAACTATTTTTCTCCCTAATAGATTCTTCAAGTGAAAATGAGTCATTCTTATGTCTTTCAACAGGATATTCACACAAAACATAGTGTTTACAGACATAAAATTAGCCTATCAGCATCTTAATCCTCATAAAATCCTGTAGAAAACTTAAGGGATGAGCTAAAGATGTAAGAACATAAAATGTGAGAATATACTGCTGCAATAAAAGATGCATTTATTTTAAGATTTTTTTTTCATCTCCACTAGGGGTGCTATCACAATTTTCTCTGAAAAACTTTTTTTCTTTCCCACTCTGTAACTTCTTTTAATTAGCCTTTGAATTACTGGCTCACCTTTGCGTATACTGTATCAGTTACCTACCTTTGGGACTGTTGTGTACCAGCTGCGCTGGGTTACCACGGCGAAGAGACAGCAGGATAACTGAAATAATTAAAGGTCAGAAAACAGTACGAGAAATGAGGCTGATGTTAATGAGGCCTACATAACAGGCCTGGAGACAGAGGAGGGAAATGGCAGGGGAAGCCCTACTGAATATACAGTGAACATTTCTACAGCACCAACTCTAATTTGAGCGCAAATGCATTAAATATTAACAATCCAACTTATAGTTCAGTATTTTATATGTCTAATTAGTTGTATGTCTAATTAGAAGCTTCCATACAACACATTTTTAGCTAAATCACAACACACACTGTTGTGGCTCGCTGAAGTGCAGACAAATATGAGAGTGACTGACCTGCTTTACTCTTACCCATAATCTTATTTCTTTTGCTCTTTAATTTGTTACAAATTAAAGACAAAGTCTTTCCTAGTTAGGCACTGAAATTTGACAAGTCTGCGTTTAGTCAGCCAATATAAGTACCCCCCACCAAAAAAATAGAATTAGGCATCGTCTCCAGTCTTTCGTCCATGTCTCTGTTATGTGTTGCGTGTACATAGCACTGTTTAGCTGCTGTCTGTCTCACCTCCTCTATACCGCCTAGCCTGTCTATGCCTCCCTGTAAGGGGCCTCAAGGGGTCCCTGTGTCCTGTCAGAACACCACTGTGTCTGACTTTCATTAGCCAGCACCCCACAGGCTCTGTCACGCAGCGTAAACACACCCCAGTGACACGCGGCGAAAGCAGGTTGCTGCCGCCCAGACACACAACAGAGGTCTATTGTATGCTCACGGATGCCTGCTGCAGTGTACAGCACTGTTGTCAAAGATAGCAAAGGTTTTGGAGAAAAAAGAGAGCAATTATTTACCCTCATGTTTGTTGTATCTTTCCACATAGATGCATAAGTGAACTTTAAACTAGTTTGGAAACTGAAATTCAGTATACACATATTTTGAAATAACATTAATTACAGATTATTTGATCAGCAATTTCGTATCCAATTTCTGATCACCAATTTAGTTCTGACTTGCAGATGTTAGCCAATTCCTCTTTCAGAGGTTTCAATAATAAAAACAGATCTACCAATAAAACATTGTTTCTTCACCAGTACACCAAATGTAAAGAGTTGTTTCACTCTGTGTCACTGAAAACTTACAAATACAATAAAATCCCTTTGGATATAGCACAGAATTACATCATCTGTCCTTTACAAATGAGGCTACAGCTGACTTGCTTTTTGCAGGTTTTGAATGGCTCTTGAGGAAAAACAGACTCATTCAAAACACATGAAGTAAAAACCGTAAAGCAAAGTCCAAATTAATATTTGAGAGAGAAAAATGCTCTGATGTTATGTAATGCATTACACTATTTATCCAGTTGTTTATTTATAGCTTCAATGGAGAGTCAAAACAGCCTTTCAACTCTTAAGAAATATTTTACATGTATATTTGGAGCAGATTTACACCATGGTTAAGTGAGGGCGGACGACCTGTGAATCTCAAGTCTGCAGTTAAACAGTTTAAAAAATGTTTCGACATTTTGAACTATTTTAAATCTTCCATTTTAGATAAGCATGATTATCACAGCTTTCTATTTATATGTGTCTGCAAACAGAGGGATGATCTGTCAGAGCTATGATGCATTCACTGATGAAAAACAATAGGACTGATGAGGCTCCAGTCTCAAAGAAGATGAAGATGATTTGTCATTTGCTTAAATTGATAAAAGGAGCTCTTAGATTGTAAATTATATGCACATGTGTGGAACAAGATTTTAAGCCCATAATAGGAAGGCTTCATATATTACAATAAGGTTGCCTGTACTTAGCTTTCAACCTCTAGTTAATATGAGACACACTAACATTTGTAAATGTTAGCAGAATATTGAAAATGTCCTCGTTAAAGTAAGGGTCAATGTTCTCTAGGGATTAAACACAGTGTGGTTGTAGTAAAATCAGCCAAAATATTTGCAAATTCTCCATCCTTAATTTAAAATTCATGTCCACTGATACTTTGTCATGCAATAGTTTTGTTCAGAATCTATTCATCTGTCACAGTGTCCTGCTTGCAGTGTTTTTTCCCCACAACAGTTGAGCTTAAACATGAGCACGTTGTTAAGCATAAAGAATAAGAAGATGTGAAGATGCATTGTTTGGTCACTAGAAACAGAGGTCGGCTCACCCATCTTTTACTGCGACGCTTTCACTGCCGTATACTTTTAAAGAAATGTTTTCCACGCTCAGTTGCTTTCTTTTCTTCTCTTCCTTTTTGTTGTTCTCTGGAACCGTTGTTCATACGTCCATCTTGTCTGTTGCGTTGCTGCTCTTGTTTGTTTGTGCGCACTGGTGTGTGGACGTGTTTCTCTGGGCCATGATGCGGATGTGGTTTTCTTCTACGGGGTTCATGTTGCTGGGGGACAATTAGGGCATGCATCACGGAGGGCAATGCTTCAGCAGTTACATGGAGTCACTATGTACTCCCATGACGAGCACCACACCACCGCCGCGTACTGCTGGAACGAGAGAGGTAAGGGGGCTACGGCAGACACACAAACACACCTACCGCTGTCCTGCTGACTTGTTTGCGTCCGTCAGTCAGAATGTCAACTCGTCTTGTGGCCCTGTGTCATCTGAACATGCCTTCTGCGGCGTCATCTTGTCTTGGACGATGTACGAACTGGGTGGGTCATGTCATTTTTACAGAAGAGCAGATAAATCTTTCACAGGCTTTTTGCTTGGTCAAGGAAGATCTCCCGTTTTTGTTTCTTTTTAGGTTGTGTTTAATCAACAAGGAATGGTTGGGTATTCTGGGATTTAAAGATCAAATGTTCAACTTGTGTTTGATAAAAGTACTTTGGAAAATTATTCGTAATCCTTGGCCTTTTCCACATTTTGTCCCATTACCACCATAAAACATCATTGCTTTTTACTGTGTTTTATGTAATGCAACAAAACAAATGTGCAAATGATAGTGAAATGAAAGGAAACAGTTTATCACTTTTTTTTTTACCAAAAAAAAACTGGTGAAACTGGTTTGAAAATTATGTAAACTTTTTCTTCAATAAGTATTAATGATTTTGTGCTGGCCTGACACAAAAGCTTGACAAAAGGCATTGATGTTGGTGGTTTGAATTGCACAAAATGTGGTAAAGGAATAAAATAATTTTCAATGGCATTGGTAGTACAAATCTATGTAAAAGATAATTAGATTTTATATTTTGCCATAACAATACCTTAAAGTGCTGCAAAAAAAGATACAGCCTTTTAATATCCATTTGGATTCAATTTATCGGTTTGATAAGCGTACACCAGGCTTTGCACCCATTTCCATAAAGCCTCCACTTTTTGTAACATCAGTCTAAGAGTGCAGTACTGAACGTCTCTTGGCTCTGAATTATTCAGAAATTCAGCAATACGAAAATACTTTCATGGTGGAAGCTTTAAGCACACAATGAAGGAGGTGAACGCAGAATGCCTAAATGGAGTTAAAGAAGCTTTTGAAATTGGTGCAGTTTGTAGAGTGTACATGTGTGTGGGTATGAGTGTCTCACCAGGTGGAGTCCTGTCAGTGACTAAGGACTAGCATAATGTCAATAAACTTAAAGCATAAATGTGTATGTGTTTCTTCATGTGTGCGGGTGTTTATGTTTCAGGTAGAGGGGGTGTTTCTGTCAAGGTGTCTTTACTGTGAATATTCACTTATATTGACATCCATTCAAGGCATTTTTGTTGCAGTGTTTGACATCATTTAGTCAAGAAATTAGCCATTTTTTGAGTTTAAAAATGTTTCCACCATGCTTATCACTCATATTCTTCCTGTTTGCACTTTTTCTTTTTAACTGCTTGTCCTGTCATACCTCCTTTCTGTTATGTTACCATTCCTCCCCACGAATCTTTCACCAACTCTTGTAAAAAAAAAACATACACAAAAAAAAACTTTTTCCACAACTTTACCTTATGTTTCTTTCCCTCTTGCTCCCCTTCTCCCCATCATTGCTTCCCATATGTCTCCTCATTCTTTGTTTCCGCCATGCCTGTGTGTTCGGCCATTGTTCTTGCCGCCGCTGCTACAGAGAGTCGTGAAAACTCCTTCAGCCGCTCTCGCAGTTCCAGCGTGTCTAGCATTGACAGGGACACCAAAGAAGCTATCACCACACTGCAGTTTGGAGAGTCCTATGGACGCAAGAGTGATGTCCTGCCCACACCATGTCTGTGGGTAGGGACTAGCTTAGGTGTGGTCATCCTTATCCCACTATCGATCCCCACTGACCATGAGGAGAGGATGGAGGACCCTGTCACTGTTGGCCCTAGTGGTAAGCACCAGCACTTCTAGGTTTTTGGTGACACAAATTGTAAATTACTGCTATCACTCAAAAGTTCAAAAGGGTTTGCTGCTTCGCTGTTCACTTTGAACATGATTAAATAGCAGCAGACATACATGCATTAGTTGTCCTTATTCCTCTGAAGGAAATCACAAACCTTTTGTAAAGTGATGACTTTAAGTAAAACAGCGGAAATAGACTTGTTTTTACAATTTATGTTTTTCAGTTGTCTAAATTTTGAAGACATCAGGCTGGTCATATGTGTAACTAAGAAAACACTGGGAGCTGTCAGTAAAAACCCTGGAAATCATGTAATCAAGCTTATTTATGAAATCTAAACTTTAAATTCCTTTGACAGATATTGTTATGAATCCAACAGCTCCTTAGCTTCTATATTTGCAGCCTTGAAAATGGTAGACCATTTGCCTCTTATCTCTTGTATATCCTTTAAAACTTCCCAGGAGCAGTCCAAATGTTAAAAGGCTCAATGCTTCGCTTTGGTTTCTTGGACTGCAATGGAGCCCTAATTCAGAGCCCATATGAGGTTTGGCGGGACCTGAATGCCCCAGAGGACCCTGACAGACCACGGAGGCGCAAGCTGGTCCACTTTTCCCCGTCCTCTTCCCAGGATGCCTTTGGAGAGGGACATTTGGCCATAGTTTGCTCTGAGAGGCAGGCCAAAGTCTTCTTGATGCCCTCACAGTCTTGCCTCTTTGTCCACAACATCACAGAGTCGTCCTTTGTGCTTCGAGCTGATGTGGTATCTCTGTGCAACAGTGTGTGCCTGGCCTGCTTCTGTGCTAACGGGCACGTCATGACACTCAGGTAAGATTGATCTGCAGCGCTTAGAGTTCTCCATGTGGCTCACACTTATCACTTATGTTTTTTTAAATAGATGATTCAATTCTTTTATAATGTACACATGAACCAAAATGCAAGAAAAAGTTTCGTTTGGAAAGTTGTTTACCTGTAAACAAAGCACAGCACACATTCCCAGCAATCTTGAATCTGTACATTTTAGAACCACATTTTGCTGCAGTTTAAAGTGCATATAACATGCTTTTAAATCCTTCCTTTTCACTTTTAAATCATTTACATAATCTTCTTTAAGTTGTCTGAATTTCTCATTACACTAGTTCCTCAAGCACCATTTGTATCCCTGTTTCGGTTTGGGCTTGAGAGCAATGCTCTTTGGTGTGGTTTCTTTAAAGCTCAAGCATTTATTTACAATTATCTAGCTCGATGACCTATCTATTTATTGGGTGTTGATATGTCATGCTCATTCTATTGATAGCAGAATGACCATTGATAGCAGTACTATCATGCGCTTTGTGCTTTTTTTTTTTGCTCCTCGAGTCAATTAAAATATCTTGTGCAGAAATTTCCTCGAGGAGCAAAAAAAAAAAAAGAGTACAAAGCGCATGATACATATCAACAGTATAGGTTTTTGTCATTTTAATGTTATTTGCTAGATACTGCTTTGATGTGTCCATCACTTGTCTGATTGAACTGACCTTCAATCAGACAAAATCTTTCAGCAAATCCTTCTTGATAGTGGTAGAGGATACCAAAGTATTTATCATTGAAGTGTTTTGTGCAAACAAAGATGATTTCCCCCACAATGTGGGTACATTTCAAAGAACCTTCAAAGATGTTCTGATGCTACGGAAATTTGTGATGAATTGTGTGCGTTAATACATCCAACAACAATCCACTTGTAGCTTCAGGCTCCATGAACTTAGAATTCAAAATTGCTGCAAGAAATAAAACCTGGCAGTGTCGCAAAATTGGTTAGCCAGAAGTTCATGGCCTTATTTTGACACGACAGTGCAAATAATGTTTAATTGCTCTGAGGAAAATGCAATAAAGAATAGAAAATTTGAACAAATATGACAAAATAAAGATATCTACACATCATCAAAGAAAATATCAACCTTCCTGGATTCCTATGGAATGTTACAAAATGCATTCAAGAACTAAAAAAAATGGATGTGGCATGATATGTCTTCTTGAAGTCTTATGGGAATTGTCTTTTAATAATCTTCTCACATCAAAATAGGAAAATTTTTGTCAAGTCCAGATCAGAACTGCTAAAATTAACTGCATAGATGTGAGATTGAGATTCCAACATTTACAAATATAGTTGACCGATTCCACTCAATATTTTATGTATTTCAGACATGAATATTGAAACAGAATTCAAGTGCTTCATCTGGATATGCATTGGCTTTCTAGTCTTCCCTCATGCATTTTGTAGATATAATCTCATATTTGAGAAAATCTGCTTCAAGAAATTACTCTTCAGTACTCAGCTGGAAGCTAATTGATTTTATTTGAATATCTGATTTCCTTTTCACTACTGGGCATAAAGTTAGCTCTCACTTCCCATTTGGTATTTTTGAGGGTAACTCATATGATCTAAGTTTTCCCCAGGGGTCTGCTGTGTCTTTCATTCACTCCTGTCATTCATCTCGCAGTTTGCCCAGCTTAAGACCGCTGATGGATGTCAATTACCTGCCTCTGACAGACATGCGCATAGCAAGAACCTTTTGTTTCACCAATGAGGGGCAGGCACTGTATCTCAGCTCCCCGACAGAAATCCAGAGAATTACATACAGCCAGGAAATGTGTGACAACTTGCAGGTGAGCACTGTGGTTCTATGCATAGGTATATATCTTTTGGTTGGGAAAAGCACCGCTGCTGTGAAGGAGCTGTATCCATTATTCATGCCCTTGTTAAAGCCTGGGGCCGACGGTGGGATTAGACGGCAGATGTCACTTTGGTTATACATGGTGCAAACTTCAAAGGATTGAAAATTTATATGGTTTTACTGTGTAAATGTGTTCATTTAAATATGAGCATCATCATAGATATTTATTGTTCAGAGCTGACATTCCACACTTACAACACATGGATGTGGATCAAGTCATGTGATGTTTCCATAGTGCCATCTAGAGGCAAAGGTGGTCACAGTGTCATTACTGATGTTTTGTACCTCTAAAAAAATAGCTGAAATATGAGTCTTAAAATTTTGTATTTTCTCTTTTGTTCATTGCAGGAAATGCTTGGGGAACTGTTTACTCCAATAGAAACACCAGAAGCTCAAAACAGAGGATTTTTAAAGGGCTTCTTTGGGGGAAACGCCCACACTTTTGACAGAGAGGAGCTTTGTACGTCTTTTTAGTATTTAATTATAACTTATTATACAATCTCAGAATGCATTGTATCTAGGAATCTAACTTATTCATTAACAATAAGAAAACATGAAATAATTAACCTTTTAAAGATTAATTCAATTGTTAAAATCTACATTAAGAGAACCACAAAGATAACAGTTTATGAAAATGTAATTTTACCTGATGCGGTTCCCAGTTGGTGAGGCAGCAGCTGGGAAGGCTTCTCGGAGTCTGGCACAGCACATCCCCGGTCAGGGAGGTGTTGAAGGTATGAAGGTGGCAGCGAGTGGAGCGGTGGGGGAGTTGGCCCGGGCTCGTATTGCTCTGGATGAGAGAGGCCAGAGGTTGGGGGAGCTGGAGGAGCGGACCGCTCTGATGATGACCAGTGCAGAAACTTTCTCCAAACATGCTCATGAGGTGAGGATACAATACAGTATTTATGTTTAAGGGTCTACACTGAAGGCAGGCATGTTGTCAGTAGAATTTCTTAGGTCTACACAACATTATGGTTTTACTGGTTGCTTTTTCGCCACATTTCTCTCGCCGCTCTTTATTTATCAATCATCACAATGTTCTCTCTCATACCCATCAGCTTCAATATCTCAGATCCAAAGAACTGTTTTTTTTACATCAGGGAGAGAGAAGTCCATCCAGTCTAAATGAGTAGTATTTGAAATGTAATATTCTACCAAATATTTCTTTCAAGCACCTTGTTCCAATTGTGATATTATGCACATTAGTAATACAATTATAACTGCAAATTTCTGCAGTTTTATTCATTTTCATTTCAGTAACAGATATTCCAACCCAAATGGTGTCACTGCAAGATCTTTATTGTGTTTTAACAACATACCACCTAAAACATGTATTGCTCCATAATTTTTGTCAAAAGACTCAAAGCATAGAACTACAAGCTTGAATAAACTAATGGATTGCTCCTGCAGATGATGTATCATTGCAGAGCAATTTCCTAAATGCTATGCTAATGCTAGCATATTTATTCTCATTTTACATTTTTTTTAGACGAAGAAAATGTACATTTACATCCCGCTCTAATTGTACAATCAGCTAGTTGAAGCTTCAGAAACATTTCATTGGACTTTTACCGCAGGTTGGGCCCATTCCTACTCTTTTCATGGTTGGGAAGAGCAGGAATTATACGTGGTTTTATGTCAGAGATTTCATAAGCCGAAATATATGTTAGTTCATTTATTTATTTATTTTTATTTATTTATTTATTTTAAATAAAAGTCGTATTACAGATGTAAGGACTTGCATTGCTGTTGGACCTGACAGCTGCTTTCAAATTATTGGCACAATTCTTTTATAATGACAAAAACAAGCTGAGAAAAAGTGACCAAATTCATTGGAGCCTCAGCCCCTTTTCATTTGTCCTCTTTGATATATTAACCAAAAGGATATGACTCTGTCTTTTTACAGCTGATGCTGAAGTGTAAGGATAAGAAGTGGTACCAGTTCTAACGTCGGGACGGCGGGGTGAGGCTGCCATTGGCCTTTCAACAACTTCATGCTGCGACTGGACTTTCAGATGTGAAATGAAAGCAATCAGAAGAGAAAGCAGAGTGACTTTGTCTTTGCAGCTTTTAGAACCAGCTGTGTGTAAGTCAGTGTCACTTTGCTGAAGGTCGAGAGCAGGTTTATTCCTCGTCTAGACAGGAGGTAATAAGGACAGTTTGACGGTCTAAAGAAAGAACTTGAAATATCCAACAATTTGGTGTGAGTGTGTGTATGTGTGTTTGAGTGTGAGCTTGTATGGTTGGGTTTTCTGGATCTTACTGTGTAGATACTCAAAAGTTATGAAACCAACAAGAAATGCATGAAACAGCAATGGATGAGTATTAAAAATATCCAACTGCCATATTAAAAAGCAGCATGCTAATTTAAAAGGAAATTTAAAATGATTTTAAAAAAATCACTTTTATTTATGATGTAAGCCAACGACAGAAACTATAAAAAAACTTTATATTTTTGAGATACTGGCAAAAAAAAAAAACTATATCTAAAAAGGGAATCATATAACTGCATTGCTATTAAGCCAAAACTTCTGTTACTTTCCTTTTTTAAAATTTTCATTTCTGGTTCATTTTATTAGTATTTTTATTAGTCTAAGCAAATATTACTTAATACAATATAAATGCACATGAATAACTATCTACACAGACTTGGAATAATGTAATATTCAAACTTTCTTCTAACTTCATTTACTCTGGGCTGCACATTGCAAATTTAAATAAGTAGTAATAACACTTAACTCTGCAAAGTCTGATCACCCTAGTGTGTTTTCACTGTTTGAGCTGCTGCTATTCTCAAATACATTGGATGACAAAGAGGGACAAATCCATACTCAAAAGTTGTGTAAAAACAGCAATTGAAGCGACATAGATGAGGACAGTGTATTCTGAATCGTGTGTTTATATCTGTTGTACAAACCTATATACAATTTGTGTGCCATAAAAAGCAAGTAGGAGGAATCTTTTCACTGGAAGCTTAAGCAAGACGAGGCCATTAGGTGGGAGCGATAGATCTTAAAGAATTACACATGAAGTTTGTCATGGACGGCATGTCAAAATTTATTTCCTTTTTTTTCTTTGAACAGTATGTATAATGGCAGTGGAGGTTTTGAAATGGGCGAATTTGCAGGACTGCATTCTGTTGAAGTGTGGCACTAGCACTTAGGAGGAAAATCTGTTCTCTAATCCGTCTATTGCATACTAACTAGTTTTATTATTGCTTATCTGCATGTTTATTCAATTGGGACTTGGAATCAACAGAAAAAATATGTCCCTGTATTGTGGGTGGTGATAGACTCTTAGTTTGGCACCTGTATCACAACTTTTAAATTGATCCAAAATGAAGAATTTTCTTTTTTTTAATTAGTCCTGAATGCATTTTGTATTTAGTATTTTTTTTTGTTGTTAAAATACAAATAATTTGAAACCAGTCAAACTTGAAGGTTTATTAATCTACATGAGAGGTGGATTTAAGACACATTACAATTTTTATTCTGTTTATGAAAACACAATTTTTGAAAAATTTTTTTAGATGTTTGCATTGAAACATAAGAAACTGGGATCAGAAAGAAAGAGACTCGTGTAGGTCACCTTTCATGCAAGTAAACTTTTTTGTAGGTCTTTAAGAGCCTCTGTTGGATGTCAACATTTAGCAAGCCTTTGGGTTGTGTGTGTGTGTGTGTTCAAGAAAGATTTCAAATAGGACTTTTTTTCTGTCAAAGCAGTCAAAAAATGTGCCCTCCCATCTTTTCATTGTTTTAAACCCAAATAGGCATTTACTCGCAACCCAGGACGGCGTGCATTGCGATTTTCAGTTTTTGCGATAAAAGTGAGTTGAGATCACATCAGTTTCATCTCTGCCGTCTGTGAGTAGTGTATCTGTAAACAGTTCAGGGGAAACAACAGTATTTTTTTTTAGTGATGTTCAAATGTTGAGTCAGTGAAGAAAATATGTATATGTGTAAAACATTTGCAGAAATTTCAACTGGAGGCAAAAATGGTTGTTTTTTTTTTCTTTTCAATATTGTTCTTACTGACTATGATATCCTTGTGTCGCAGTCAAATATTTGATGGTTACGGCCTCTTCACTGATGGCTTATGTATTTTTAAAAGCAACTAATGTTTTATGATACATGGTCGTGTATCAAATTGTGATTGTGTTGTACGTCAGTGGGTAGCCACACGACACAGACTAACAGCGTCAAACAAGAAGGATATTTTGTACTTGTGTACTTGTCTGTATTTTTAACTGACCTGAAAAAACAAATCCAAGGGTACCAACTTTGATCACTCACGTGTTCTTTATCTTTTGGAGCATCACCACATTGAGGGTGAAATAAATAACCTCGGTCAAGTAGAGTTTCACATTCAAAATGAGATGTACATTAAATGCATTTAAAATCTGTTAAACAAAGATTCACAAGTAAGTCAGTAATTTCCACCAGCTTTGTCAGGCTGCTGAGACATTCCTTAGACTCAAATGGCCTTCATGCAAACATAAATTTATTTAAATATTCTGACCTTTCACAGTGGAAATACCTGAATAAAAAGAAAAAAAAACCACCATGATTTTGATTCAATAATACATCATCCTCTTATCTCTGTACCGTCAGTGACATTTGTGTTCTGTGCAGTTCTTTCAGTGGCAGAGAATACTCATAAAAAGAAAACAAAACCAAAATTCAGAAGGAAAAAAAAAAAAAGAAAATCTGACTTCTGCTTACAGGGTGTTTTGTTATTAAGCTTTTTTTCTGTTTTTGGTTTGTATGTTTTCAGTTTTTATATTAACTGTACAGTTTAACTTTGGGTGAACGGTAAAACACACAAAAAATGAGAGACTCTTGGGATATTTTCTGTATTTGTTCTACCTGTTACTGCTGGTACTATACTATCTGGTATTCTGGCTCTGTCTAAATCACTGGAACTATGTAGTTCTTCACAATATAGTATGCTGAAATGGCATTTATTTTGTTTGCTCAATAATGGCAACAATGTTTGTCTTATTTCAATGGATTCCACTTTTTGTTCTTGATATATTCGAGTGTAATAGAAATAACTTGATAAAAAAGGTCTGAAAATATGTTGATGCAAAACTGAAATAAACATTGATTGATGTACACACTGGAAATCTCTGTTCCTTTGGCCTCCAATGCTGTCATGCTCCTTTATCAGAGGACAGGAAATGTAATTTTAGGAGTGAAACATCAAGGAAAGCAATTTACATTTACATTTTAGAACCTTTTTATTTGAAAATATATATTTTCAACAACATATATACATTTTTCTCCACAACAGAAAAAAGTGTTATTGTAAAATCCTAATAATTTTAACCATTCAACACGACAAAACGTTGAATAGTTAGGAATGCTTTTGCCTTGTACCATTTCAGCTTGCATTGCTCACAGCTGGAACACAACTAAACGTTGTCATTCCCAGAACCAATCAACTGTCATTCCCACCTGACTGTTGATTCAAGTGGAACAAATTTATATTATGTTCCATTTGTACGCAGAAGAAAAATTACATTTAAACAGCTTGAAGGTCAAAACATAATTTGTAACTCCCCTTTAAGTCAGAAATACAATTCTAAAAGTTGGTGGCTCACCTTTGACTCCAAAATGGTTGCTGCAAATACCAGAAAAAATTATGGTTACAGTAAACAGCTTAATTGCTCTTTTGTGCCTCACTAAATCCATCATGTTGATAATAGAGTATGACAGTCATTAGTGAAAATGTTATGTTTGAATGCACTGCATAGGGGAAAAAAACATTTTCATCTTGTTATGCTAATTGTAGTTATTCTGGTCGTTGAGCAGAACTAGCAAGTCCCCAATGTTTTTGCATGAAACAGTTAAATTGAGTGTTAATACTAAATCTAAACTCTGAATTTTTTAACCAAATATAGTGCAACAATACAGCAAATATGTTGCTAATATAGCTCAAAGAGTCACACAAACATAATTTGTTTGTTTTGATGCTAAGATCAAAACTTAGATTCAATTTACTGAAGAAAGTCAGTGTATACTCAATGTATAACATATAACATATGATATATACTGATGAATCTATTGTTACCTTCCAGCAAGATTGTCCTAGATTTAAATTCTGCCCTTGTCTCTTTTTGCATGGATCTTTTGTGGTTTCCAGGTATTCAACTCCCTTACACAGTCCAGAACATGACTGGTTACTTTGTCTCTGTAAATTTTTAAGGTGTTAATATGCATGGTTATTTGCCCTGTGTATCTCTATGTTGCACAATGATGAACTTGCGACCTGTCCAGGATTTATCCTAGGTTTTGCCTAATAGCCATTTGAGTAAAATAAGAACTGCATAGGGGTGTCAAACTCCAGTCCTCAAGGGCCGCTGTCCTGCAGTATCAGATGTGCCACAGGTACAAAACACTGGAATGAAATCGCTTAATTACCTCCTTCTTGTATAAGCAAGTTATCTTAAGCCTTGCTAATGACCTAATTATTCTATTCAGGTGTGGTGCAGCAGAGGCACATTTAAAAGTTGCAGGGCATTGATCCTCCACTACAGGAGCTTGACACCTGTGGCATAGACAAGTGGACATAGACAATGAATAGATATACTTACATACTTTTTATATTAGTTTTTAAATATTGTTTGATAATGTCTGACGATCCCCGTCTTAGACTGACACCTTTTCCTATTTCATAAAACATTGTTTTTTTCCCACCTTTCCATTCTAAAGATAAACTCCTCCTCCGCTGCCGTAGCTGTGTCATGTGCCGGGCAATATAAAAAGAGCAGACCTAACCAACTATATTTTACAGAATTACTTCCGTGTTTCTGTCCAATCATATTCTTGTTTAGTATTTTGTTCTTCCTGAAGCCAATTGTTGCTACAGTTCCGTGAAGCCTCAACCAATAGGAGCTCTGCCCTGCCGAGTCTGAGCCCGCCTCCCAGGTTTATTTAGCAGATTCCCGAAGTTTAGCTGAACTGCAAGGAAATACTTGTAAAACAAAAATAATATGAGGTTTATTTTAAACAGATATTAAATATTAGCAATGCCGCTGCTTCCTGGAGCATTTACAGATGGAAACGGAACATATTGAGACACGACCCTTGTGTTTCTCATCTTTTGGTGGGCATCAGCAGGAGACCGCAGTGAGAAAAAAGGCTAGACGGAAAGAAAAGACCTGGCGTTATGTCTGTTCGATTGTTGCTGCTGCTGCTGGTTTTTAGTCTGGAGGCGTTCAGGTGCGAGCTATCCGGAGAAGAGGTTGGCTCGGTCATCAGCGCTGCTGAAACGTTGGTGTGGGGACCAGGGCTGGAGGCGGACATTGTCCTCCCTGCTCGATTCTTTTACATTCAGGCGGTGGACAGCTCAGGGAAAAAGTGAGTAAATTTGGCCTGGTCTGCGTATGTTCCCCCTCCTTCAATCCTAAGTAATGGATGTTTTTTTTATTATTTTATTTATTATTATTATTATTTATTATTAAATCGATGTTTTTGGAAGTTGTTTCTAAACAAGAGTGCAGACAAGTCCAACTCAGTTTAGTTGGACTTGTATATATTAGATATATAACGATGTTTTACAATATATTTAAGGCCCTTTACAGAAAGCAGCTTCGGTTTAGACCCAATCGGACAGAAATCTAAATCGATTCGAATCAATCGAATTTAAGCCCAGTTGTTTTTAAAGTAAGGGTCGCGGCCCAGCAATGGATCAGAAGAGTTAATGGTCAGGAAACCATTTGCATTTAAAGAAAACTGCAAACATCTTGCTACAACAACTCGTACAATATCTGAGGATATATCAAATATCTTAAATAAATAAATAAAGAAACAAAGAAAAAAAAACAGTAGCATACAATCATCAAACACATTTTAATATTACGTAATGATATCCTGGGCAAAATCAAAAGCTGTTTTCAAATATTGACTTCAAAACATTTACTCTATCTGTTTACAGTTTCTATTTTCCCGTTTCCTTAAGTGAAAAGTTGAAACTTAGAACTAGAGAGAACACATGGAGCTGATCTTTTGTCACACATACTTTGTCCTCTAAGAAAAAAAAAAAAAAAACTTTAAAGGTTTCACATTTCGGGTGTGTTCTCTGTTCCGCTGTATCATTTTCACTCGTTTTGCACAGAGAGCAACAATAGATATCAGATTTAATTTTAAGCAGGCAATTTAATCTTAAACTATCACCATTCGTCAGTAATCTCTCTGTATCCTGATACTTTTAGTTTAACAACGTCGCCTGGAGAGAAGACTTTTGAGGTAAAGATGGTCTCCCCAACAGAGCAGTTCACCAGGATCTGGATTCAAGTTCTTGATCGTCGGGATGGGTCATTCTTGGTTCGCTATAGGATGTATGCCACCTATACTGACCTGCACATCCATGTTCTGCTGAAGGCCAAGCATGTTGCCAAGTCACCTTATGTTCTCCAAGGTAGAAAACTGTTCAAGTTGCCATAACATTGTGTCAAAAGATAAAATTTTTGAAGTGTAACTTCAGCATTATTCCTGTGAAACAAGATGAAAAAGCATGAATATGACTCTCCTTCCCAGGCAGAGTCCACCATGAAGGCTGTGACTGTCCCCAGCCAAGTGGTTCTGTATGGGAGAAAAACATGCGCTGTCCTGAGTCCTTCGCCCAGATAAGCAGGGATCTCTCCCTTTATGCAACTGTTGATCCAGATCAGAACGCACAGGAGATCCCAAAGCGCTTTGGGCAGCGCCAAAGCCTCTGTCATTACACAATTAAAGAAAACAAGGTACTTCACATGTTTAATTATAAAAATTATACAAATTATAACTCACAGGTTCAATAAAAGAACAGCTCAAAAAATCCTAAAAGCATCCCCCTTGCCGTTTACATGCCTTAAGCTTTTTTCAGATTTTGTAAACATCAATGTACCTATTTGAGATTTTATAAGATTAATCAAAGCAAGTTGATGCATCATTCTAAAGTGTCATTCCCAAAACGGCATCTTTTTAAACATCTAATGTATTTTTTGTTTTTATAAGTGTACCTAGATGAACTTAAAAATCAATCTGAAATGCAAAAGAGGTTGGTGTGACTTATTTTTGCCAAACGTCTTCAGAAAACTTGCAAAGCCTGGTGGTTGGAGCGCTGGTGCAGTCATTCATCCAGTGGCCCATCATCCTTTTGAGTTAAATATTTAAAGTTGACTGGAAAATGAGAAATATCACTTGATAAATATGTGGTATTTTAGATTGAAGACTAATGACCAACTATAAAGTCTTAAAAATGCAAACATTAAAAAAAGAACTTATAAATAACTTAAGCAAAGCTTAGCCTGGTGGGGACACAAGTAAAGCCTGGTGACCCACTAGGCTTATAATGTACTAGGGGAAACCCTGCATCTTCATTTTGTCCTTTCTTTTCCTTTCAGGTGTATGTGAAAACATTTGGAGAACATGTCGGATTTAGAATCTTTATGGATGCCATCTTACTGTCACTCACAAGAAAGGTGAGCTTTAAACAAATTGTCCTTCAATTTAATAGTTAAACACAGAGAATATGATCCTATCGAATGTGATGCTACTTTTCTGTAAGGCTTTCATTTTTAATATATATACGAGAACATCAGACAGGAGCTGAATTATTGATATTCTGTAAGGGTGTATTTGCAGGTTCGACTCCCTGATGTTGAGTTCTTTGTAAATCTGGGTGACTGGCCCCTGGAGAAGAGGAAAACCACTGATAAGCTCCATCCTATCTTTTCTTGGTGTGGCTCAAACAACACCAGAGATATCGTCATGCCCACTTACGACCT
Source organism: Poeciliopsis prolifica (assembly GCF_027474105.1). Taxonomy (NCBI): domain Eukaryota; kingdom Metazoa; phylum Chordata; class Actinopteri; order Cyprinodontiformes; family Poeciliidae; genus Poeciliopsis; species Poeciliopsis prolifica. The sequence goes on from NW_026562382.1 coordinate 16,750,573, forward strand.
GACTGAGTCAGTTCTGGAGAGCATGGGAAGGTAGGGCCTTTGAATCAATATGCTTATTAAGTGTTGCTTAGCACCGGAGTTAGTAGTATAATTAAGTCTCATTCAGCAAAAGCTTACAGGATTATTATTATTATTATACACAATCGGCTATTTATGCAGGTGAACTTGGAGTGCACTCCAGAAGCTTTTTGAAAACGAAGCCTCAGCTGGTTTTAGCCTTAATAAACTGAAATCAAAGGAAGTAATTTGTCTCGTTCTTGCTGTCCTTGCAAAGGTTTAAAAATTGGCCTGCAGAAAACTTCTCCATTAGAACAGGCACTCTGACCTTCAGTGCCTTGCAAGAGTATTCACAACCCAGGAACTTTTATATTTGCATTTAAAATCACAGGTCAATTATTTTTTTACAGATAATTCATGTACATACATATGGGTGTTTTTTTTTTTTTGTTTTTTGTTCATTTTAATTAATTTGTTAACAAATATTGTATTCCTCATGGACAACAGGGCCAGACATTAAATGCTGTATCTTTGATGTGATAGTCTATGCACAGCAGGTCTGAATGCCCCTCTAACTGACCCAACACAACAGCAACACACGAAACAAATCCCACTGTTTATTCTGAGGAGGCTTTTAAAAAATAGATTTTTTTTTCAGCAAATAAAACATTATTTAAATGAAAAAGCAGAATATCCATGTTTAAAATTAGCTTTTTTGAAAGATTATATTTTATTCATTTTGTGTCTACAGGGGACTTCATTTGCTTATAAAATGTTCATAAATAAATTATTTTCTGTAATGTTTCTGCTGATTTATCACAATGACTTGGACTCTTATGTTATGCAAGAAGAACAGCCTGCAAATTTTATTTAGCTTTTTTAAGATACTGAGTTTGACCAAACAGAAGTATATTTTGTCACAGTTAGATTATTTACCTCTGGAACAGCAAGAGATTTGACTACACCTCTTTATTTTCCTGCACCGGACAGAGTGAGCTTGGACATGATGTCGGTCCAGGCCAACACGGGGCCGCCGTGGCCGGAGAAGAACGCCACGGCCTTCTGGAGGGGTCGGGACAGCCGCCAGGAGCGCCTACAGCTGGTCAAGCTTTCTAGAGCTCGCCCCGACTTTATAGATGCTGCTTTCACTAACTTCTTCTTCTTCAAACATGATGAGAGTCTCTACGGCCCGCTGGTCAAACACGTCTCTTTCTTTGATTTCTTCAAGGTAAGTGATAAAGGTGCATGAAGACACGTCATCTCTGTGGGATATGTCCTGAAACCAATTAAATACGTCTTTAAAGTTCCTATATGGGAAAACTAGTTGCCAAGTTAAGTACAACTTTGGATATGGAAGCACTCAGTAAAAGTATTTATTCCAAAGTTCTTTCCTGTGTCTTCTTTCTTTCCAGTATTCCTTCTTTATTTCCTTCAGTTTTTGTGAGTTTGTTAATTTTTCTTGTCTTTGCCTCCTTTTGTCATTCATTGTGCCCTTGTGTCATATTTTTCTGTTCTTGTATCCATTCTTTCACTCTTGTCCTTTCTTCTTTCCTGTATATGTTAGTGTCTGGTATTTGTAGATCCCATAAGTAGAAACTATCCTAATATAAAAGTGTTTGAATTTAGATTTAAAAACAGGCAGACGTGGATAGAGAAGTTTGGAATACCTACATCAAAACTATTTAGAAACTAATTTCTCTTCAGGAAAGTAATTATCTCATTTGTTTCCCCTTTTTTGTTCATCTGCAGTATAAGTATCAAATAAACATTGATGGGACAGTAGCAGCCTACCGTCTGCCGTACCTGCTGGCCGGAGACAGTGTGGTCTTAAAGCAGGATTCCAGCTACTACGAGCATTTCTACAACGAGCTGCGGCCGTGGGAGCATTACATCCCAATAAAAGCAAACCTGGGTGACCTGCTGGAAAAGATCAAATGGGCCCGAGACCATGATGACGAGGTGATCATATGTTGGATAATTATGGTCACTAAAATTGAACTGATGTCGTTATGAACAACCATTTCGCACATATTTTTTTGCCCTTATCAAGAGAGCACATTGTTACTTTTCGAGCAGGATCATGTACAGCAGAGGTGCCAAACTCCAGTCCTCAAGGGCCGTTGTCCTGCAGTTTTTAGATGTGCCACAGGTACAAAACCCTGAAATGAAATGGCTTAATTTCATTCCAACTGATCTTGTAGATCAGTTCTCCAGAGCCTTGACAATGACCTAATTATTCTATTCATGTGTGGTGCAGCAGAGGCACATCTAAAAGTTGCAGGGAAGTGGCCCTCCAGGACTGGAGTTTAACACCTGTGATCTGCAGAATCCACTGTTAAAATACCAACTGGAAGAACAGAGTAATGGAAAAATCCAAGCCTTCCTGCTGTGCTCATTGTATCTGTTAAATAATGGTCACATTATTTTTCCATTATCAGATCTCTTCAGTTTGCTTTGTAATGCTGTAGGCAGTCCATTTAAGATTGCATTATTCATGAGTGTGAATTTATTGAGTTGCTGAGATTATTTTACGCCTCTATGAGTTAACTATATATAAATCTATCAACAGGAGCTCATCAATTATACAGTGCGTAGTGAAGTATTCATACCTCCTGAAATGTAATCATGATATAAGCACAAACTGCAATGCATTTAGTAGGATTTAGAGAAGTTTGTGTAAAAAACATAATTTGTCACTCTCAGGAGGTTTGGATACAAATGCAGAGTACACTTAATCAGATTTTAGTTTGTAAAAAAAGTGTAAATAGTTCACATTCCTGTAAATTAATAAATAAGTCGAAATGCATTGTTATTTTCAGGCTTGCTGGATGTGTATTTTCTTTTAGGTTTTATATTTGTGAAAAGCATTGAATTTATCATGTAACCTATTGATTTTTCGAAGCGTAATTCCTCCTTGGGGTTCTGTTTTTAAAACTCTCATCTTTTTGCAGGCAAGAAAAATTGCTCTTGCAGGTCAGCAGTTTGCCCGCAGTCATTTAATGGGAGATTGTATATTCTGTTACTACTACAAGCTTTTCAAGGTATCATTGCTGTATTTTTCCTTTACCCCTGCTGTAATACCAACCCGAGTAAATTATGTTGATTGTTGTGTTGAGTGAACAAAATCCGTAAAATAATTTTTGCTGTGCTTCATATAGGAGTATTCCAGACTGCAGATCACAGAGCCTAAGGTTCGGGAGGGCATGGAGTTTGTGGAACAACCAAAGGATGACTTGTTTCCATGTTCCTGTGTCCGGACAATGGTAAGGGATCTCAGCATGTTTCCTTCAGCATGTTTAGAAAAAATGTTAAACAGCTTAAGACATATTTATCAACAATGTATTTGTTAAAATCTGTTCTGACAAGTGTGATTTTATTTTATTTTTTTAATATAAAAACTGTCTTTTTTCCCTCCATTAAATGAATCTTCTGTTGGCCAAAGTGATTTATTATTAACTCACTTTAAAGTTTAAGAAACTAAATTTTCAGTTAAATTTAGCTTTTTTGTAATGGGCTCCAATAAAAAGATACTTTCATTTTAAAGTATCCGGCTCCCTCTGCTGTACATGACTTGCCATCGCACTACATTTTTTTTCTTTTACTAATGCGGTTCATCTGTCTCCCTTTTTCAGGCAAAAGATGAACTTTGATCTTACACCATGGGAAGAGCAATGCATCATATCTGAAATTGCCAAGTAATTTTAGCAAGTTATGATTTATTTGTTTATCATAAGATGAATGTCACTTTTTTATATAATTAAAATTACTTTTTACATTGGTGTGTGATTTATTTCCTTGTTGTTTATACATTAGCATTACATTCACAAAAAAATCACTGCAAAAGTCATATTGGCCCTGTGTTCATGTTTTGCATGTTACATACAACACAATAGTGTTTTGTTCCCCTTTTTTTCAATTGTTTTATGAGATGAGCCAACACAGATAAGCGCATAGTTTAGAAAATTTTACATTTTCTAAGTGTTTTATGAAACATGGCAGGGGTCCAGACCTGAATTTAATATGTGGCACTGTTCCTAAACTGATGGGCAAAAACTGAAAAATTGTAAATGCCACTCCTGAACGCTAGATGGCCCTCATTTTCAGTCATTATAAATATTTCACAGAGAAGGATCGCCTGCAATGGACAGGTTTAATGAGGTATTCGTTCAAATACCATATGAAATTCATTAAAAATAGGCGCCGTTTTCAAGCGGTGTAGGCTGAAAAGAAGAATTAACAATTCAGAGGCTGTAGATGAGGATGCACAGCCTGTACGTCATGAAGAAGTGCAGTAAGCAGTGCAGATGAATGACTTGCTTTTATACTTGTCTTTCAGGAACTTGTAAAAGTACCGTTCGGGACAAAGAGTCTGGACGCATTCTTGTGTGTTCCAGCGTCACTGAATGACGTTCAGACAGCCGTCATACTAACGCACGGTGCGGGAGGAGACATGAACTTCAAACATTTAGTTTCTCTTGCGCACGCTCTGGCATCAGACGGTTTTCTATGCCTCCGTTTCACATGCAAAGGCTTGAACTTGGCTTATAGAGTTAAAGCTTATAATGCTGTCTGGGTACGTATTTATTTATTGCAAAATGAAAGGAAAAATCTGACTTGTGAGCTATTTTGACACTTGTTGAACACTATTTAATAGTTTTTTCAGTTTTGTCTTTCTCTTCCCGTCCCAAAAAACAAGGCTTTACCCAAAAATTTTTGAAATTAAGTTTCACAAGGCAAACTGCAGAATCAATTCAAAAGAATTCAATAAAAAAAGTAGAACGTTACTTTTGTTTGAAGTAGTGAATACATAGAAACCAATCAGATGGCCAAACAGAAATGAACCAAATAAAGTTTTCAAGATGCACATTTTTGCTGTTTGCTCTTTTGCTGCTTAACAGTAGAAATATGTAAACTACTGCAAATTTGACTTACAGTTTGCAATAGCAGCTGATCAGATCTTTCTTTTGCCATCATCGACTGGAATATAAAAAGGCAAAATGTTCCTTTTCTATCTGTGCATTTTGAGAAATTTGCATGTTGTGAAATCCTGCTGTGTCCTCATTTAAATAAAAATAAACACTTATAACTGTCATTTCAGGACCACTTGAAAACCTTGGAGAGGTTTACGTTGAAAAACATATTTTTTGGAGGTAAGTAGGAAATGCCTCCTGCCCATGTTGATTTCCACTGATAATAGCTATGTTGTGTTTTAGACAAACTGCTGCACTAAATGGGATTCCTTTCACGATAAAATCAGGCAGGTCAATGGGATGCCGTGCGGCTGCTGCTCTTGCTAGGCAGCTGAGCGAAGAGTTTGAGGACGCGGTGCAGGGTGTCATCTGCCTCTCTTTCCCCCTACACCCACCAGAAAAGACGTACACCCGTCATCAGCGGAGTGAAGATTTAAAAATGTTGCCTGGGGGTGTTTGTGTTCTGTTTGTGTCTGGCACGGAGGACACAATGTGCAACCAGGTGAGGGTGAAAATGTTCTGGATTGGATGAGGAAATGGATTTACCTTTGTGAAATTTCTTTTTTTGCACATTTGCTTTTGTTCTCCTTTTTTAATGTTGTGCCACAACATTTCAATCTGTTTCAGTCTGGATTTTGTACCGTTCTACTGCAAAGTCTTCATTCTCCATACTGTTTAAGATTTGGTTGTTCATTTTTCAATATGCAGGTCAACACATAGTCAAAAATGCAATAAAATATTTTGAGACGTTCTGTGTCTCAAAATATGGGAAAACAACAAAAATAATAATAATAAAAAGACTTGCTGCTGTGTTTGGAACCTCTACTTGTCTCAACATGTCCTTGTAATCCTTCCTAAATTCATGGGCAGCTGCAGTTATTTCTCTTAGACTGTTCCTGATGTTTTTCCCAACTTGCCATTGTGTCAACACACATTTGTTGATAATTTTGCTGATCATCACTTAATCAAGTGCATTTTAGTATTATCTGACTGCTATATCTAATTTTTAAATTCTACAGACGCAGCAAGACTGGGCTTAGTTTTTCCAATGAGCACATATTCCAAATGTAAAATATTTTATGACAGCAGTTTATCTATTAATACTCATAAACCGCCCCTCTTGGATGCAGAGCAACTTATTTCAGTTGACCATTTCTACTCTACTGCTTTCACAGATTTTTCAGTTTTTTCTTCAACATCTATTATTCTGTTAAGTCTCCTTTTTACTCTACCTCTCTTTGATCATTTTTTGCCAAGCTGTGTGCTTGAAGGTTCAATGACATATCAGGCCACTGTGGTGACTTTTCTTCTTTTTTCCTTCCTCAGGACCTTTTTAATGAGCTACTAAAAGACATGAAAGCTGAGGCTGAAGTTTTTTGGCTACAAGGAGGCAGCCACGGTCTCACTGTGAAAGGAAGGTCTGAGGATTCTGTAATGGATGAAGTGAACTTAAAAGTCCTCCTGTGGATTAAGGACAAAACAACATTGAGGAATTAACATTTGGTGTTTGTTTCACTGTGCTGTTAAATAAGAGATATAACAGTGTAATTGCATGAATGACTTGATACTGCTTGCTGTGTTATGTAATCATGAATTAAGATATATTTCTTTTTCAGTGTAGTTTTCAAAGCAGACATTTTTTCTCTGATATTGTAATAATAAATAGTGCATGAGGAGAAGAAAATACATTTTAATGTAAGATATATAAGAACTTAAAGTTCTCAACTGTACAAAGTTGCATAATGGAAAAATACCAACAAAAGACAAATATATTATTGTAGCTAATTACTAAAATTATTGTACATGGGTTAATGAATTAAATTATTTCAAATAAAATATAAAAAATATTTTTAAGATATGCATTATTTTGATATGTTGTCTATTCGCAATGAAAATGCAAAGTCATAAAATGTCTTTTTTAGATTTTGTTACACAAGTCTATTTTAGGGCAAGAAAATACTAGTGGTGCGTACCGTGGAGGGTAATAGTGTTGCGACTCCTTTAAGGCCAACTCTGACGTCACCTGTGTTGGAAAAGCGATTGGCTATTCCACTTCCGCACATTTCTAGCAGAGCAGCATGGCAGAGGAACGGCTTTGGAACAGGGTAAACATTCCTTATCCCTGTGCAACTTCAACCGTCCGCATGAAAGTCGCTCCAAAAACAGGTTTGACCGTCCAAACAGAAAATGTCTCACCTTGTTGTGTTTCCACTCTTAAAGACACATCAAAGGAAATGATACGCCTAACCCCAACCACGTGCTTTTGCAGGGACACTGACAATCTACCTTTTATGTTTTGCAGTTAGACTTTTCAGAGACCTGCTGCTGCAAAATGACGAGGTCATGAAGCTTCTTCACAGTAAGCTACTTCAGACGGAGATCCGGCTTGTATACGACCTGATGTACGTCCTGAACAACAGCTACAGGGGGAACAAGACCTTCAAGGGCTTACAGCAGGTGAGAACTGCAGGCAAGAACCCCACATTATGCTTCATTGTGTCACATTTTCTCTTTTCAAGTCTCAGAATGTCGAGCAACAATAAAAGACTTTCCAATCTCAATCTGAATTTCTACATGAGCTTCTCTTTTTATGTCCTACAGGTTGAACAATGTGTAAACAGACTGAAGAATATGAAGCTTGATGCTGCTCTTCAGGGGCTAAAAGAGCTGTGTCCCAATCAGATTCAAATGTAAGTTTGAACTAATTATTGTTGTAAATGTAGCTGTCATTAACACACAAGCCAGATGTGTTTCAATTACAAAACAATGCAGTTATTACAATTCTTTGTCTGTTTTTTTTTTCAGCCATGAGAAATGTGGGATTAATGACTAATCCTCTTACTATAACTGCTTAATTGTGATTTTTTTCCCCCCAAAATTGTACTGCCCTAATAGAACACTACAAAAAAATTATAAATAGAGATAATTGAAGATAAAATATACACTCCGTGTGCTGTAATTTTATTGTAAAGCCAAAATCCCATGATTCTTTGAGCTCCCCACTCCATAGTGTCTGCAGAGCCATTTTGTTTATCTTGTTGCAGCTGCATGTACAATCTCTCATTACAGTTTCTTTATGGGTTTTAGGGCATTGTGCAAGAAGAACGGTGACTGTGATGTTCCGAGTCAACCCATGCTGGAGTGGACCTGTCTGAAAGTGCTGGGAGCTGGCAAGCTGCTGAGCTGCACTTTGTCTCGCTGCAGCAGAGCTTTCATGTATCCTATTTAGCAGTTCACACTGCTAGATCACGCTTTAATGCTATTTTTATTAGAACCAAAAGAGGGTTTGTGATGCATCTTGGAACATCTCTGTCAGAGTTAGTTTGTCTTTAACAGACTCATTTTTCAGATTAGCAAAGCAGCAGATGAAATGGGAGGAGTTTCTCATCCTGAATATAGTGCTAACCAGCATGCTGAGTCGTTTATGGTAAGTAGCTACTTTATTTTTTCATATTTCCAGCTGCAATTGGATGTGGAAAGTAGAGCAGCACAAAAAAAATTATTTTAATTAACTTTTTAGAATGTTTTGACTCAGAAGTCAAAGGTTGAAACCTTCAAATTTCAGGGGCCTTTCCTGTTTCTTTGACCATAAATTAGAAACTGTGTGTGACATTCCACACATAGTTTCACAACAAACAATCTAATTAAAATAAAATAATAAATGTCATTTTTTTTCTGTCAATGGATACACAGACTTTCTGTAGTGCAGACTCCTCCAGAAGAGCCTTCCTGCCCATTACCATCTATGTATCTTAAGAAGTTAGGTAACATGAAAATAAACATTCAATTTATCTTTGGGATTAATTAGGTATTTTTGAATTGATTATAAAACAATCCAAAAGAAACAAGTTCATAAGTTTTTTTTTGTTTGTTTTTTTTTTTATATAACAGTACCAATATTTTACCCTGGATACAGCTGAGAAATTGATATTTGGTTTGAATAAAATGATTTCAAATGTTATTCTTCCCTTCATACTCCCCACCAGTCTTTGGCACTGACTGTGTTAATATGACCACATGACTATTACTTCTGCTAGTGTTGGAATTGAACGAACTGAATGCTTCTCATTCAGGAAGCGGACGTGTTTTCAGAAGTTATTTTTTCCAAAACTGTATATTCTCACTAGACCAACAATTATACAACAAAAACTTTGTGATGCATTTTTGATGTATTGCGATAGTAAGAAAACCATTCTTAATATATTACTTAACATATTTAAGTGTTCTTGCAGTAAGTTTAAAGTGTTTTTTACTAGGGTGCTTTCTGCATTACAGTTTGGTTCCTCTTTGACAAGCATTGAACAGTAATGTAGCCTGATGTCTGTGTTGAGGAAACGGTTATCAATTAATCAGCACTCAGCCATATTAAGTCAGTAAACCTTACTTGTACGATTCCCTGAAAATTGATGTTTCAGATTCATGAAGAAGTGCCCCATTTCTTTGGAGAATATTTTAACCACTTCTTGAATTAAAATCCCAAGGAATGGGAAGACATTTAGGGTAAAGATAACTCCAAGAATTCTGATTTGGACTAAGTAGTCAGTGGTAAATGTTGTAAATGAACGGTAACAACAGTGATTGAAAGCAAACATTACTGGTGATTACTTGTGGAGGAATTTGATGATGAATGTGACTGAAATGGAAGCCATCCAAATACCTCCTGGCGCAGAGTCTCCTCTGTGGGGCTGTAAAGTTTATAGCTCATACACTGCTCCACTGTGCTTGGGTCTGTGATTGATTTCTGCAAAACAGGAGTATATAAAAGCTATTTCTGCCAATTCTGTCAGCCATTTTTATTGGAGCTAATTGATGCTGCAGGGAAAGACTTTTCCTGTGAAACTGCATTCCTGGCATTTAGGCTGCTGTGTACTGTACATTGAACAATTTAAACAGTTATAATGATTTATAACTAAAATAATTTTGTTTGGGTGGGCTTTTAGAAATGCTTTCTCTTTTTATATCAAATGACTGATCTGGTTCTTTTGCTTCATCAGGGTGTTTTTTCGTGGTTTTCTGGTCAGCCTTTGCAATCTTTACCAGCGGCTCCTGGAAATCCTGAAAGCTGTAGCCCAAGCCAAACCCATGCCCTTCCTCACCGACATGGTCTTGCCAGCAGATATGACTGAGTTCCTGGGTCCCTTTGATACTTCACTGCTTAAGAAACATCCGGCATTTCACGCTTGTCCTAAAAATCAGAAAACAAAAAACCAAACAACAAAGGCAGCTAAGGTTAAAAATAATAAACAGCGCATTATCTTTAAAGAAGACCTTGGGATGGCTGTTGAAAGAGGTATGGAGTCACTTGATTATACAAGACCAGAGAAAGCAATTTGACAAACCAATTATCTCCATTTATTAGGTATTTGCAAAATTTTGCTCTTCTTAACCAATTCTTATACATAAATTTATTTGCAGGTGTTGGTTTCGATGTTGACGACAAGCCTTTTATCTTCAAGGTCTGTATGATAACCAAAACGTTTATTCCTTTAACATGTGCCATATACAGCTGATTTTTATTCACAGACAACTTTAACCAAATTGAAAATTTAATTTAATTGAATTTAGTTAATTTATATTAAAGAATTCCCTATATTTGTACACAAAAATTGTGGCAAAAATTCATGTGGTTGATTGTCTTAGTTACTTCTTAAAATGAAAAATACTTGAGAATACCTTTTGTCTGGATACTTCTTACTTCTTGAGTCAGAAATTAGCTTTTTATTTAAACTTTCCAGTCTCCCCAGTCAAAGTAACAACAAAAAAATAAATATGAATTGGAACTGTAAAAAATTAAGTTGCAGTAGAACCCATGTTTATCTTAACACAACACAGTGAGCTGACTGACCAATTTTTTTGCTTATGCAACTTAGATACATTTATTTAAAGCTTTGCAGCACATCTTTACCAGTGGCGGGCGCTGTTTTTATCTTTATTTACCTTATTATCTCATTTTGTTCTCAAAGGGTAAGACTGTCTCAAAATTGAGCAACAAAGTCAAGAAACAAGAGTTCAAGAAACAAGTGAGTGAAGCTACTACATTTACAATCCTGGCTGCCAATCTGGAGGAGATAATTCAGTGGTGCAGATCTGAAAGAATGAAGAGGACAAAACGTCTCCTTACATTCCTGCGATTAAAGTGCCAAAAAATGAAGTGTCTCGAAGCAGCAGGACAGAAGTAAGATGAATAAAACATAAAATTGTTCAGCCATGACTTTCAACTTCTTTGACACATTTTGAATGCTAACTGCTCTCATTATTTGCCCTTTTACTCAGTGTTCAGCGGAAGCTTCGGATTTTCAGACGAGAAGTGTGCCAGGCTGTATCACCCCAGGGATCAGCAATGAGGACTTTTCGTTCTCCGGCTGTAACGAAGAGGATCACTGCCCGAAGAAGTCATTCTGAATCACTCTGGAAAAGATATATGTTATCTAGAGCCAGGATGAGTTTTAAGAGGACAATACTGCTTGGACAGCAAAAAGACTCTGGGCCAGTTGTGTATTTTAAAGATGTTGAAAAAAGCAAGGCTTCAAGTGAGAGAGCATTACAGATTAATAACCCAGATAGCAATGAAGACATCGATAAAATATTTGCAATTGCAGGCTTGTAATGCTTCATAAATCAAGATAAGACTAATAAATTGACAATGGAGAGTGAATGTGGTCAGTCATCAGGTCAATAATCTATGTGTAAATTGCATTCATGTCAAGTGTTGTATTATAACAGATATTTTTACATTTTATACCTATGATGTTGCTGCACCTCATCACACAGGATACGTCACATTTTCAAGATTTTTATTTGTAAAAAAAAAATAAACTGCATAAATTTGCCCTACTCTGTAATTCTATTACATTAATCCAAATAAAATGCTTGAGGTGTGCAGTTGTATTGTAACAAAAGGTTAAAGTTAACAAACAATGGGACTTGCGTCTTTTTATTGTTTTCTGTTAGAACTCATAATATTTAGACAGGTTATGTCTCTCGGTTCCTTTTAAGCTCTAAGATCCAGAATGCCCTGTTGTAGCTTTGCAATAAAAAATCTCATTGTAAATTACAGAATCTACTCTGTCATCAGCTGCTTTATTAATGGTCTCAAACAATCTAAATTTAAAACCCATGAGATCTTGCAATTCAGATTATGTTAAATGGAATAATATCTTTTCTGGCTATCGCAGCTCTTTTAAAGCTTGATTTTAACACAGCTTAAAAATTTATAATAACGTTTATAAGTTTTTAGATTCTTATAAAAAAACAAGGCTATTGTCCTAATGTGGTCATCTTTATCTAAAGATCAAAGTACAGTCATAAAGTTAGGATTTTATTGCTTCAGTGAGTTTTGAGTGCACATAAAGCTAAAACACGACAACTTTATTGTCTTCTCCAAAAGTACAAGTTTTGTTGCAATTTCTGGAAGCTTTTTTCTATCCTTAAATGTAAAAGTAAAAATTCAATGAATAGCAAGTTTAGAATTTTTCACATTTTATTTATTTTATAAGATTGGTAGGATTAAAAGGGCCATGATGAAATAGTTGCATAAAAGTGTCATAGTGCTAAAATGTTTATAAGATTAATAAAGTATCTGATGTAAGTCTTGCCATTGCATGCTGTTTTGTCTGGATTCAGTATGGACCAAGTATTACACATGCTCTCATATTCATAAATTTGATTAATGGGTCTGAGCAGAACTTAGAAGTGTTTGCAGGTATTGTTGGTCTCTGTTTGTCAAAGTTGTGATGAACTGGCTTTCTTTGAAAGGGAACTTCTACTGCTGTATCGTGTCTTTAGTTTTATACAATATTGCAGTAATTTTTGGATATTTTACTTTTTACCCTTGTTACATGGTACAATTTTGAATAGTTAGTTGTTTTTCCATTGTGAAATTGGGGAGAAAAAGCCTTTCAGAACAAGATTTAAAACCCACATCTGTTTTCTGGTTGTGTTTTGTTAATTTATTTTCTGCAAAGTGGTTGAACGATGTTTTTGTTTCTCACAGTCCCACACAACTATTTAAGTTCTAACAATTTTGCTTACATGTTTTTTTATACGATACAAAAACCACAAACCGGGTTCTTTAAGTGGAGCGAGGGCAGATGCGTCACTTCCTGTCATCTGTTGTTTTTTACTTCCGTAAGGTGGGGCTTTTTGTTACGGGAGCGGTTTGTATTCGGAGAGCCAATGCGTCCGTCTGCGCTGGAAAAGCAGACAGCGAGATAGCATCAACCCAGGGCAGTCATTGGAACTACGCTTCGGTAAGGAGTCTGAAGCTTCTTATTTCGGTAAAGTAGTTGTATCGTTATGTGCTTATTGGCTCTTGAAATCACGTTACCATACGTTTTTAAGGGCAGAGCGAGTGACTGCTGGAGGCAAAGTGCTCAGCGTTTAACGGAAAATGGGTGTTTAAAAACTTGAGGTCACCAGATCAATGTGATAAAATTGTCACCTGGTGGTGGTTGTTAAACTATTTTCTAAATAGAAAACCCGATTAATAGTAGAATAATACCAGAACCATCGATTGAGTTTACGCTAGCATAACTAATTTGGACGTTTCTCTCGATCTGTTAGCACTAAATTTTCTTTTCCTGACTTGTAAAAAATACTTCGAATAAACGTTTACGTTTACTTCATTGCGCTGTGGTTTTGAACTCCTGTTTATTTGTCTTTAACAATGACGGTATTTGCCACTGAGCGGGTGAATTACTCTTTTTTTATATGAACAAACTTGTGAGTTCCTCTTCCATCAGTACTATCTCCCATCATTAAGTGTTTGAATAAGCACCTTGGTAATAACTGTCACTGCTGTAAAGTTTTGCCACTAAGAAGACACACCCAAACTAGCTCATGTGCTCTTCTGCTGATGTTGTAAATCCGTTTCTATTTGGTCTTCAGGTTTTACGTTTCTTAAAAGGATGCAGGAAGCCAGTTCGGTCAGTTGCCAGATGATAGTTTATATATAAACAGTGTAATGTCTAGATGCGGGTTGGTTTTAACGAGTCTGTTTGGGAATAAGAAAGAGGGGCGTATAGGACGGTGTTAGCAAAGCACCAGGCTTCAATCTCCATATTAATGACAGGTCCACTGAGGTAGCAGGGGAAGTGAAATGTGTGTTTCCTTTTCCAGATAACTGGCTGCATGAACTTGTTGTTTTAGGATCTGCTTTGAAATGAAATATGCAGTCATCCTCTCCCCCCCATAAACAACTCGTGAACAGAATGCTGAGCCCAGCACATTTGCAGCATTTTCAGGGAAACCAGCTTAAGAATTGCTTGGCAGTCTTGTGGGGCTTTGGCCTGCTTTTAAGAAGCTAGTGCAGACTGTTGGATCTTTTTTCTTCTCACAACAAACAGCATTTGAGGGTTTTACTCATTTTTTTTTTGTGCGTGATTTGATTCAAATGTTACTTCTAACACAGTGCTTACTCAGCAACGAAACATGATGGATCTGTCAGATAACAAACTTTTTTTTGATTGCATAAAAGTGCCTATGTTTTAGTCTAGGACTTTTTTGCGTAATTTAAAAACATTGCATAGGAATTTCAAAGTATAAATTAACACACATGCACATAAGCCTTTCAAAAATGGCTAAATAGTTTTAAAAGATTTCTGTTTCAGCCACTATGTTCATAAAACTTGGTTTGGTAGCCATCTGTTTACTGTCTTTGTTTTACTTTGTAACTTGTCAGATCATGATAGACATTTTTCCCCCGTCACTTCTCTTCAGTCAGTCAGGATGGCTCATATCCAAACCTCACCATCTCCAACTTTCTGAGGTGGATAGTAACGAATGACAATTACTTAAGTAACTTTTTGGGAGAAAAAAAATGCTGTAATTTTAATACACTGTCCTTTATACTTTTACTTGTCGGTCCTCTTACTTGAGTAAAATTTTTGGATACCCTATTTAGTGTGAGTAATTTCAGAGAGTGAAGACCAGACATATTTTAACCAAAACTATATGAGGCACAGAGACACACCTACAGTTTATATTAAAGTGAAGCCTCTTGTTTGTCCACAAATAACACATAGCTTTGCTGTTTTCATATTATTTTCCATCTGCCTGCTGTGCAATTTGTAGGTCAAAAAAATGCAGTAAACACTATGTATTGTCACTGAAAGCACTGGTGAGTTGAACAGCAGTGTGTCACTTGTTGTCACCACAGTGTGTATAATAAAGATATTTAGAAGCAGATAATTACTGACACAATTTTTTTTTTCATACACCTGACAGACCTGGCATATAACAGTTAACAAATACCACATTCCACACAGTCACTTTTGTAGTTCAAAAACTACGTTGCTATGATTTCATATATTAATTGCATTGTTATTCTGTTAATATTTTATGCTGAAATTCAATAAAAACACAGACAAATTACTAATTACCTTTGCATTTAATATGATTGAGTGAGTGACTAAATGAGACTTGAATTATGTTGGTTCTGATGCTCAGCTGATACATTGTTAGGTTTAGCTCCAGCTCATTTTTGATGAAAGTAGATGGGGATATAAGGAACTAGCAATACACAGCAGAGCATCCTGTTTCCCCTGAGGAAGAGGAACAAGTTATGCAAATGTACATTTGTAAAAATGTTCAGCCCTTTTTAAAAAATGTTATATTATTTACATTCGGAAATTCTCTCCAACTCAGTGCTGGCAGCTGCTGCTGGTGACCATGTTTACCGAGCTGTGACAGACGCTACCTGTGACAATTGTTTGGCTTTTGAAATGAAGCTTTATTTCAGCGTGATGGAAACTTCTGCTGGTGTCAGAATTTTTAGATCTACTTTCACAGAATTTAGTCTATTTTTTTCTTCCATGGTTCATATGCAGTTTTTCTTGAATTTTAAATATTTTCTTGTAATTGTGTTAATTGCATCCTAATTAGCAGCAGGACAGTTTCCAATTTTAGAGCTCTCATCAATGTAGGGACATATGGAGTCTCTTAGATCACAACCTCGTCTTTCCTCAGTCTCTCACTCTCTGAATACACTATTATCAAGGCCACTGTTTCACTGACCAAAAGTGAGTGGGTTGTCTTTACTCACAAATCTGATGGCGTGTGCATTTATGTAAATGCTCAAGCCAGAAAAAGAAGTATGAATTTACACAACAATCTGATTCCCTGGCTAATGAGTGCAAATCACTCTTTGTTTTATTAACATTCAGAGCACTTTACTGACTTATAATCCTCTAATTTAATTTAAAAACATTGAAATTGAAATGCCTTTCTTTGGGGAATCTGAAAGCAGACGGCTCGAAGTGATTGAAGTGGTCTCATCCATTGTCAAACCTTCAATTTCAAACATCTATATCTGTATAAAAGTGGCAAAATGAAGAGTGGAGAAGGCATTAAACAGCATAAAATTAAGGCTGTTAACTTGAGACAATGTTATTTTTAAACAAGAATGATGAATTACCCTATACTGGTTGCCATTGTGATCATTCTTTGTTTATATATATATATATTTTTAATTTAAAGTGGAAAAATGATTCCAGTTTTACTGAATTAACCTTTCAGTAAAATTTTTGTCTTCTTTTGAAATAATGTAAAGCAATACATTTATACTAGTACTGCTAGAATTTACCTTTTAAAATATTTCTAGACTCTTAGTTCAACTTAACATGTAATAATACATGAATTTTGAATTAAATTCAGGAATTAATGTGGGAAATGTAATTTATTACGTACATTTATTTGGATCCAAATTTACGGTGCTGTGAGAGCAACAGACTTTGACTTCCCATTAAATAATTTGGCTTTACACAGAAAGATCCATAAAATAAAATAGAATATTTATTTTATCTGTAAAATACAAAATCATACATGGAGCATGTATAAAATATTAAAGATTATTAAAGCTGATCAACCATCTAATGCTCACCTGCATAACAGGATGACCTTCCTGTTTTAGGTTGGTCAGAAAACAACCCAATAAAACTGACCTTGAAGGGGAAGACGTGGCCACTTACTGTAAATGAGTTAGACATACTTCTAGTCAATAAATCATTTTTCCTTTTTTATGCTTCTTTTCTGGGACAAGGACACAAATACAATTACTTTGTGGAACTATAGCCATAGGTGTCATCCCTATGCATAGGTGGTGGTATGTAACTTAGCCTTAAGGAGATGGTAAAACTCAAATGATGAACTGAGATGGGTGTCTTCCGAAAAGACCACCAAATTCAAGATCATGTTAAATACGGGACAGTACACTACTGCATTTACCTTAAAGTTTTCTAAGAAAAAAACTTCCAAATGAAGCTCAGCTGTTCAAAGAAGCTTTTGTGGACTTTTTGTTTGTTACATGTCGCTGCAAATATTATACTCTGCAAAAAGCTACCAAAGCATCACTTGCAAATAAAATAGTTACATTTATTTTTAAATAAGAAAATAAACATTTAACTCCATTTAATTAATTGATTCCCAAATTAGTTGACAAATATATCATCAATTGGTTGATCACGATTAATCCAATTGTTTCATCCCAAGAAAAGACAAGTTTGTTTTATTGGGAACAGCTTAGACATAACCTCATTTTTACCTGGAAGATATTTTCATATTGAATAAAACAGAAAGTGTTTTAAGTAGAGATTGGTTTGAAAAAGAAAAGGAACCAACTTAGTATTGCTGCAGTGGAGAGGATTCTAACATGGGGAGGATTTAAGTTCTCAGTTGCCCAGTTTTGTCAAAGGCTTCTCTGTACACTTCCACAGGCAATTACTTGTTAGTATGCATTGTAGGGTGAAAATGGGCTCCTATCTGCTGTAGCCGTCTTTTTAAGTATAGTAAATCATTTCCCTATATCCACACACGGTGACTGTTATAACTACTACAAATGAAGAACCAAGCACACTTCTGCAAAGCCACCTGCAGGGCTTCACACTTCCGTTCCGCATTGTTTGTTGCACTGTGATAAAGAAGTTGTAGTCTTGAAACCTGGTCTTGGGTCACAGAACGTCTTGCCCATTTTTACTCTCCCCTCATTACTGTGACTCTGTCAGGTTATTGTTTTGGCACAGCAAGCTGAGAGCCAGGTCTATCCTTCAGTTCCTGGAGTTAATTTTGAGACTTGTAGCAAATAAAGACAAAACATTAAAAAGATGATTTGCTGTTTGGTTTATAGATGCAACAAGAGTAATGCTTCTCCTTCATGCAAACATGAAGGAGAGCAAAGTAGTTCTCTGGGGAAAAAAAATATATATAATTGAGATATAAACATAAACTTTCTGCTCCAATTAGTAATTAAATATGTCCGCTTACTTGGTACGTTTTCAGTGTTGAGATTAATTTAGTTTTCCATCTTTGAGGGTGAGATGAGCAGAGATCTTATCACACACTTCAGTTTGAAGGTTAAGTAGATGGACAGAAGAAATCAAATGAGGTTGAGATGTCTGTCTATTTAATACATCAATGCATACATAACACAGACACAATAACCATGAATGTGACTTAATTTGTTGAGATTCAAGGCAAAGTTGGATACCAGAAATAAGTCTGTTTTGTGACTACATAGTTTGTAGCAGTAATCATGTAAAAAATGGTTTTGTGAGAAATAAGTCTTCTACTGCCCTTACCTACTAAAAAGTATTTGTAGTCTTGTATATAATTGACTTAACCATAATATTATAAGCTGTTTGCAACTCTCATCAATCTTGCAAGATAATAATGCAGCACTTGTGTGAGACCAAGCTACTGTACATAAATTATATGGTTAAAGTCATTACCTGTAAAACAATATGGTGGATATCCTTTGACCATACCAATATACAGGCAGGAATGCTTATGTGCAACAAATGCTATCCAACTTGTTTTCAAAGTTAGGTGATTATTTTCACTTCATATTAGAGGTGCACCAATAATTTGACCATAATTTTCTGAATATTGGGAGATTTTGATTGACTGATACTTAAATTTGAAGCTGATTTTATCCACAGATCGTATCTACACCGGCAAAAGTCTAAAAATCAGCCACTGTCCTCCGTTACTCTGCCATGAGAGATGTTTGACTAACCCTCCCAAAAGATAATGTCTGCATATTCACAGTAAACAATAGTGACCCCACTGGTGCCAACTCAGCACCTTTCTTGCTATTTTTAGCAGCATTTCAGAGAAAACAATTAGAATCAGCCAGAAAACTGCAATTGGTGCACCCATGCTTTAAATGACCAAATAAATAACCAAGAAACACTTTTGGTTAAGTGGTGGACAAGTCAATTTTTCAGTTAGTGCAAAATTTGCTTGTAGGCATTTCTATGCTGAATCCTGGAAAAAAGTTGTTTTAGTTTCAACCATGTCTTAAAATAAACAGCTGGTGAAGATTGGGTGGTTCTCAGAAGGGCTTTCTAATAAATATCTGCTGTCCACATTGCAATGGTGTCATCTATTTTTCAGAAGCCTAGCAACCAAAGTGGTTTGTTACACTTCACCCCTCCCTTTTCACAACCCCTGATCCTCTTTAAAGGGCTTGTACCAAACATGTGAGACTTACCAGAATGCTGGTTTATCTTGACTTTGAGCATTTCTGAGACCGTGTTGCTGTAATGTTAAAGGTTTTGGTTAAATTAGTTTATTACGTTCAGTTTAATGTTAATTCCTACCTAGTTTTTCCATCTGTGCTTGTGCACAGGGAACTGGGTTACATGTGAATAATTAAAATGGCGACCCGTATACATAAACGCTGAATTCTGCTGAGTTCCATAAGAAGGTGTGTAAATGTGTTTGTGTGGGCATCCTTCATATCAGCTATTCCACTGGCCTGATTTGGGATAACAAAGACAGGAAGAGCAAAGGTCAGGCTTTATTCCCTGATTAGGGAAAGTGGAACCATGATGCCACATCCTCAGATGCTGTTATCTGTTAAACATGTTCAGGCATTTCATATTATGTGGCCTACTTACAGATCTTTTCATTTGATTTTTAATGGTTTGTTTTCTTCTGTTTGCAATGACAAGTTTAAGTGGAAATTCAAAGGTATTTTTTTAAGAGTTTCTCTTCTTAGTCTTGTCTCCCGAATAGAGTGCTGCTGGTTTCAAGCAGAAATGTTTACTGTTGGGAGGAGCAGTGAATACTGCGATGAATCAGCTCAGTGCTTCCATTAGCATGACATCCTGAGAGGAGGGAAGGATCTGTCTCTACAGAGACAGAGAGAGAAAAATGTTAAAGATAAGGTAATCAATGTATTAGGAGGGACCAGGAGAGTCTAACATTATCAACTTACAGAAGTGTTTGTGTTAAAGCTGCTTTCAAAGCGATTTTTATGCTGTGGTATTGTTTTAAACTTGTGCTTTTGACTATACATTGTTGCTAGATGGCTCAGTTGGTATTCTATGCTCTGACATTGATGACATAAGTGGCATCCATCCAGAGCAAGGTAAACACATGATGGTGTTAAGTCTTTGTATTAGATCAGCTCACACAACAGATTGAAGAATGCTTTTTATCAGAGCACAATAGACCCAGGAGGACTTTCTATTAGGTGCGAACCTTGAGCTCAAACACTGATACATTATTGCTAGCAAATCATCTTGCTGTGAACAATGTATGGTAATTTACCTTTTGATGAGATAAATTCCATAAGTTAATAAAATATATTAGCTGCATTTAGTAGTTAAAAATGCAACTAATATTACTCTGAGTTCTTCCTCCTGGTATTTTTATTCTGCCAACAGATTAGTTCAAGTCAGTGGCTTTCGTTTTTCAAAACATACAACACTTGTACAGTTTGAACCGTTAACCAAATTATTTTAAACTGGACACATATAAATTAAACAATAGTTGAGATGAATTTTACCTTTAATTTTTCCAAATTCTGGAACATAAAAACAATTCGGAGTAGAGGCAAACTTGATTGAAATATGCAAATTTGATTGGCCATGAGATTCAAACAAAGAATCTTTTTCATTGACACACTTGGTCATACGTATGCGTCACCAGGCCACATTAACGGTAACAGTTTTCAGTAGGTTACTGAGTGAAAAAGATTCAAAATTCACTATTTTTTAAAATGGTGCATGGTGTTTTTAAAATTAAGTCAAAAGAAGCAATGAAGGGAAACGATACTTTCTATGTTTCAAGACGTTTTCATTGAGGCAGCGAGAGAGAGCAAGACTTTTAATGGATAACAGAAAGGCTAGGGGTCTTGCAAAGTTGCTGTTTTGTCCTTTTAAGCTTTTCGGATTCGTCATTGAAATGCTAGATTTAAATATGTCTGCAGGCTTTTAAGATCTCAGACTAAGTAATCCTCTTTCTGTTTTGGACATGCACACAGAAACTGCTTTCTTTATTAAGTAATACTTATTGTTAATAAAATCAGTGAAGATACCAGTAGTTTAAAATGTTGACTCAACTTAGCTTGGTTTAGTTGAAAATGTTAGTGAAAGCTTGTGTTAACAGTTGATGCTCTCACATAGAGCTGTTGCATTCTGATGAATGCATCTCAAATTTTCAGTGCTTCTTTTGTTATTTTGACAATAGATTAAAAGAAGCATAAAAAGAACGTGAAGCGAAAGCAGAACTGGAATATTATAATGGTATATGGATTCTTTAAAAGTTTGTAGTCTGTAAAATGTTTAGTCTGTGAAAACAACAAAAACCTAAATTACTTGAGATAAATTCAGTATATTTTTGTCTCATCTTGTGAGGTGAATTTTTCTTTCCATTTGTTTATTTTTTCAACCTAAATTAAAGAAAATGACTGCATCACGTTAAAGGACTAAAGTAAGATAAATATTTTTGTTGGCTTTTAAGGCTGTCAAAACAGCAACTGCACTTGGCAAACAAACTCAGCAGGAAATGAAGGTTAAAGCACACGAGAAATGATTGGACTTCTAGTTGCTAAAGAAATGATGTGAAGAGTGTGTTTTATCCAGCTGTAATGTGACAGTAATGCGGACATAATCACAGTTTTAAATAACTGCAGAAATATTGACAGTAGAAGGTTGGTTTTTAGCTCTCAGCGCATACGACACTTGAAATAATTTCCATTTTAATGGAAGCTCAGATGAGACATTTAAGGGATCTGTGGTGGAGTCAGTTAGCACTCTGTTTAAAAGTTATATCTGACAGGGAGATACAGAAGCAGGCAAAAAGCAATTGACTCTGAGCTTTCACCTACTCAGGGCAGGGCCCTTGTAAAGCAGATAGATGGTCAGTCAGTTCTTCTTTTTTTTTCATTTTTAATGGCTCTAGCACATGATGCTCTGTTTTAATGCTTTCGTAAATTCAGCCTTGCTATGGAGAGTGATGGCTTCATTACTCCTGATCAGTTGCAATGACCTTTTGATGGGCAACTTTATAAAGTTCTCGGATTCATGAGTAGGCAATTTGGCACTTTAAAGGGGGCGGTGGGTGTTAAGATTCAAGATTTGTTGGAACTCAGCCTAGAGTCTTGGCACAGAGCGCTGCTATCTGTTAAGTAACAACTGCCATCTGCCCATCCGTTTCTCCCATGTTCCCTCCTTATTGATGTTATGCACTGTACACACTGCTAAGTTTCCTCTCTTGTCATTCACAGGTCGTGGGCGGGTGTGTGCATGTGTGTGTGACTGCGTGTGTGGGTGTGCGCATGTGTTTGAGTGTGTGAGGACTTGAAGAAAAATCCAGTGATGGCTGCCAATAAAGGTAAAAACCAGAGTTCTCTGGCACTGCACAAGGTGATAATGGTGGGAAGTGGAGGTGTTGGGAAGTCTGCCCTCACGCTGCAATTCATGTATGATGAGGTGAGTTGATACTACACACACCTGGTCTACCTGCAAACTCCTATCTTATCAGTTAACCATCGTTCATTTGTTTAATTGGTCTCCTGGGAAAATCTGTTAAAATGAGCTGAGGGCTCCCAAAACGACTACGTAGGAGAGGCTATAAACACCAAGAAGACCAGTAGCTCAAGCTTTCTTTTAAATCATATGATCTATTTACTCCTTACAACCACAAACTTCTTTGTAATTTAATGCAGTTTGTTGTGTGCAATTGTCAAGTGAAAGGGAAGGTGCATTCACACCAATTTGTTTGCCCAGAAAGTCCAGTTCATTTAGAGATACACAATCAAACTTTGGCCCACCTAAAACCCTAAATCTCTGTTCTGTTGAAGTGAATTGGAAAAATTAGAAACATTTGCTGTACATTTAAGGTTGGTTTAATGGCCCAGACACACATCCAGGTAAGAAACTATTCCACTATTCACAAATGGTCTCCATTCAGTGTGTCTCAAATTGAGCTGTTTTGGTAAAAATTTCAAAATGAATGGCCTCTTTTGTAAAGATGGTAGAGTCACCCTCACTGAAGTAACAATGATTCTGCAAAGTAACGACTTTGCATTTTATGACTGGAACTTGATCATGTGAAAAAGTTGAGAAGTTGTTTCAATCTGGTGTTCTGCATCCTTGTGTAAACACGCAAACAGTCTTCAAAACACAAGAAAATAAATTGTATTTATGTTCTTCTCAGTTTGTCGAAGACTACGAACCCACTAAGGCCGATAGCTACAGGAAGAAGGTAGTGCTGGACGGGGAGGAAGTCCAGATTGACATCCTGGACACAGCTGGCCAGGAGGACTATGCTGCTATCAGGGATAATTATTTTCGCAGCGGGGAGGGCTTCCTGCTGGTTTTCTCCATCACAGAGCACGAGTCCTTCAGTGCCACTGATGAGTTCAGGTAATGATGCAGTGAGGCAAGCACGTAAATGTGGCATCTGTTGAGGGTCCGCGACTTTGATGACATGTAAATTAGATTACATGTTGCTATATTGGTAATGACTGTGATTGCTGAAATGATTCAGTTACATTTTTTCTACTCCTTGATCATGTTATTGTTTTAGACAAATTCAGTTTAGGATTAAATTAATAGCTTTTTTTAGTGTCAGTTTTGAGGAATTGACAAAAAGATTTGCTTGAATCTGATCCAAAAAATGCAACAAAATTGTTACATGCAGTGCAACATGGATTTTTTTTGCCGGGAAGAAAGTAACCCCTTATATTACAAAAACAATGATGCTCCTGGTAAATGTTAGTTTAAGAATTGTACCCATTATTTGTGTAGTACAAAAACAGTATTTGACTACCCTTGCACTTGCTTATTAGGTTTTTGTTTTGTGCTTGCAGGGAGCAGATCCTGCGAGTGAAGGCGGAGGAGGACAAGATCCCTCTCCTGCTGGTTGGCAACAAGTCAGATCTGGAGGATCGTCGGCAGGTGTCTGGTGATGAGGCGCGCGGGAAGGCTGAGGAGTGGGGGGTCCAGTATGTAGAGACGTCTGCCAAAACTAGAGCCAACGTGGATAAGGTGCCAATGCTCACTCACTGCATTACTGAACAGAAAAAGGCTAAAATTATAGGTGTACGTGGTGAAGTTATGCTATAAATAATTGGTCATAATCAACAGCATTGATTTTAACTGGTTAGGAAACAACACAGCCTGCTCCGGTAGCCAGACTGTTGTCAGCTACTTATTATGCATAATTTACCTAAACTAGAGTTATATAAATACAAATCTCAAAGGACCAAAATAAAATTTTTCATAGTCAGAGGTTTTATAGTCAGTCCATACATACGACATACAATAATTCAAGAATCTCGTAAATTAAAAAGAAATAAAATAAGTGCTAATATAAAGTTGCAACTCCCTTTCAATTTAACAGAAAGAATCCACTCCTCCACAGAATTTGTTGGTAAACAAAGAAATAAAGATCTGTTTCAAAATCTGTTCCACTAAGAGTGAATATACTGTTGGATTGTGTTGTTTTGTGTCATGGATGGAATAAGAAATCTACTTGCAGCTTGATAAAATGGTCATCGAGCAATTTTTCTTCCTTTTCTTTACTCAAAATTTTGAGAAAATGTCTCTTCAAAATGCCTCTCCTTGCTCTCAGATGCTTTGTCATACCAACGGTCTCTTGGTAAATTAAGCACATCACAGTTGTGTTGGTTGGCGGGAGTATGAATGCAAAAAATACAGTCCATTTTCCTTTCACTTCAAATTTGGAATGTGCTCTTTTCACTGCTGGGAGGTTTCAACTAGAAAAGCGGTCCCACAGAGAAAGTAAAAACATGCCTCAGGTGTTGCAGCAGTAATGACAGAGTGACAGGTTGACATGGCGATGACTATCCTGCTTGCTTTGTTATATGGCTGACATTAGTTGTCTTACGATAAGGGAAACGGAACACACAATTTCACTCCACCTTGGTCTTTATTTAAAAAAAAATTAATAAAATCATAACTTGGAGGCCACAAATACCTGGTTTGCAGACCCTGGACTCCCTATTAACAGGTTCTGCATTCGGCCGGCAAACCAGATATTTGTAGTTTGTAACAGAAATGTATAATTCTGTTATAAAGCCATTTTATAACAGAATTTTTAAATTGGCTTTCCATTTTATAATTGTTATTTTAGCTGAGTACATGAGTGAGGCTCTTTGTCACTGCCTTTAAATTTCGAAACCAAAAATATTCGAAGAAACTGCTGTTTCATGCTTCCAACTTGATTCTTTCAAAAATATCTATTTCTACCAACAATTGACAAAAATAACAGTTTCTTGCATCTTGTTTCTGAATCTGGTCCTAAATTTCAAAAAGTGGTAAAACATATAAAAAACAACATGTACAAATATAATAATTATTTACAAATGTAGGTTCTAAACTAGATTAAGTATGTGTTTTTTTTTACTTTAAAAAATAAAATATACATGAATTAATTAATAAACATTAACATTTTAATGAAAATGTTTACAAACAGCTAAATATTTTTTTTCTGTCAGTGAAGCTTGCTTCATGACCAATGATGACTCCATTCACTCTCTGATGAAAAATTTGGTGATTATGAAACCATAAATTTGTAAAATCTTGGTGCAACTTGCTAACAGTAACCACTCGTATCTAACTTGTTTATTCTGTGCAATGCTGAATTTTAACATTAACTCAAATTTACTTGTTTGATTTTTACCTGACTCCCAAACATGTGAAGTAGCTACTCATTTTCTTTCCAGGTATTCTTTGACCTGATGCGTGAAGTGCGTGGCAAGAAAATGACTGAAAACAAGGACAAAAATGGAAAAGGAAAGAACAAGAAGAGTAAGAAGAGTTTCAAAGAAAGATGCTGTTTACTTTGAGCTCTTCATGGACCTGAACATATGCCACGACACACATCTGTATTGCCGGGGAACAAAACAGATGTCTTTCATTGTCATTTAAATGGGAAATTGATAATTATTTTTGTAATGGCTTGTGATAGATTAGTCTACAACAATCTCAACCACTTTGTTGCCAATTTTATGTACTAAAACTGGAAGATGACCACTGTTGTTACTGTGACTTAAACTGCAGTGCTTGATGGCTCACACTAAGCTAATGACCAAACTGCCAGTGACACTAACTATGCTGCTCAAGAATTTCTCCACTGTTTAATGCTGAAAAATGCCTTTGAATTTCAGTAAACGCGTCAAATTTCCAAAGCCACTCTTAACCTTATCATGCAGACCTCTTGTTTCTGTATTCATCAAACTGTAGGAACTATAATGCTGCTGTTTGTCATGTTTGTCCATTAATGATGACATTTACTGCCAGTAAAGTTACTGCAAAGGTCTCATCCATTTGGTCTGTTCAGAGGTATCCTTTCAACTTGGCTGCTTTGAATTGATAAACATTTCAAATTATTATTATTTGTTTTTTTTCTTCCTAGTGCGTAAGCTTTATCTTTCCCCAAGACTTTGTGACTTTTGTGCCCACAGATGATTCTCAAGGTAGTGGAATCCAATTAGAGAATTTGTGGCCAAACAGGGTTATTTCATATTCCTTTCTTCTTTCTTGCTCTGGAAGGATTACAAAACGTCAATCAGAGAAATTATTTTAATTCTGCAGGTGAAAAGCTGCAGAATTTTGGAGAGTGAGAGACTCATTAATTCTTTGTGCAGATATCATGCAATATATTTGCTAGTTTTATCACAAATAGAAGAAAGCATTCATATACTCCGACCTTTCTAGTAGTGCAGATTTATACTTCTTGTTTCTTTTAAAGGAATGTCAATGTTCTGGCATTTTGATGACTATCTTCAATGATGACATGCTTGTGTTGTGGTCAATAATTTAATTACAGGAAATCATTGGTTCTTTACATTTTAATAACATGCATTTCATTGCCAATTCATAGGAAGGGGGTTTCGTTCACAGTGGAGACTTTTAAATAGTTTGTGCCAACCAAACTGCAAATCGAACCATGTTTGTACACTATGTATGTACGCTAACAGACCAATTTGTCTGAACTATACTACCTTACTGTGTATAGTAAAAGCTTTGCATCTTAACTCTTGTTTAAGTGCTGTGGTGAGTGAGATGTTTCTATCACTGCCTAAGCCATTCTTTGTAACATGCTTTCTTTGTTTTATGCATTTTACTGTGAACATGTTTCAGTCTCTTTGCAGCATGAAAGTTTCAAAATAAATGTTTCTTTTCTTTATTCTTGACCCTTATGTTTTTATAATTTAAAACCAGTTTTAGGTTTTAACCATGGCTGATTCATGAGAGCAATACTTAAATGAAGTAATTTACCACCATCAAGCTTGGTGTTCTATATCATCCTCTCCTGGTGGGTGTATGTATTTAAAATTCTATCAAAAAAGTAATCGCAAAACTTAAAAAAAAAAAAAAAAAATCTTCTATTAGGTGACTGCATTTATTCTTTTACTAAATAAAATTAATTTGAACTTATTTCCTTCAGAAGTCGGCTAATTAACATTAACAGAGCTCACGTGTGTGCAATTTTAGCTCAGGAAACATTGACAATTTGGCATGATGAAAACTAATGAGGACAACAAATAAGTTAGGTTATACAACAGTATCACCAGCTCATAATTTTTCAGAGAGCACTGTTTAATAACTTATCCAAAATGGAAACGGTACGGTACAATTTCAAACTTACAAATAAAAATGGTCACAGAGTTTTAAGAGCCGCAGAGATTTGCATCCCAGTTGGACGAATCAGTCTACTGGATGGTTATTAGTGATGCTCACATCTAGTTTTTGCACAGCTGTAAAGTTACACCACAATCTGATGGTGGTGAGTGTTGATACTTTTCCCCATTCGAGAATGAGAAGCTGAAAGGCTGTTCGTCTGCAAAACAGTTGAGACTTGAGAGAAGGGTCACCTTCAGTAGCAACAGTAAACATACAACCAGAGCTGTGATGGAACAGGTTGGATCAAAGTATCTTATGCTAGGATAGATTAGTCAGTCCACAATGTAGATGAGAATCTGTAGCAAGTTGCCAAAGCTGTTTTTTCAGAAATGTTATAAATTTTGAACTGTTTTGCAAAAAATAATCACCAAATGTTTGTTTCTTGATGTTGAAATCTAGTTCCGACATATCCCGAAAGACCTGCAGCTAATTCCTGCAAAAGTTGTTTCTACAAAGTGAGTTTGACTTTATTTGCTGTTTAGATAAAGTATAAATCTAATCAATGCCTTTGGATTTAGGTTTATAAGAGTAAAGGGATCTGAATACAAATGTCTTCCATCCATAGGATATTTTCCTCTTTGCAACTGTGCTTTATTTTGTCTTGGTCTATTACATAAAATCCAAAGAAAAGGCCTTGGAAGTTTGTGGCTGTAAAGTAACAAAATGTGAAAAATGTTCAATACTTTCGCCAGCCAATACAATGTTCTCATACACTTACATTAACCCTAAAGGACAAATGTCACTGCTGTCGTTCCTTATCTTCTTTGGACCAGTAACTTACATCATATGGTTTCCCAAGTCAGGTTGGGAGCCTGGGGCTTGTTTTCCTGATTGGTGACAATGATGTTTTACCAGCCTTTCTGTTAACCTCACAACCTTCTGTCACATGGCAGACTGGTATAAGATCAGCCGAAACAAGGGCTCACATTTTCGAAGCCCAGGGAGCGTCTAGGTCAGTGAAGCTCATTTCACAGTGTGAAAAAGGGGTTGACTACATCGCCTGGCAAAGACTCACTATCATGACATTTTTAAAATAGTGAAGGATAAGAACATGTTTCCTTGTTGTTACATAAATCGAAATGTTTGACCCATAATCTGATTGCAACTTCTTTGGAGTTAAATTTGGAGTAATCTGAATTTACTTGACTTTAAATGCATTATTTGAGTCTGCAGCACTCTTCATGATAAAAAAAAATAAGAGTGATCTGAAAATCATCAAACAAATTCCTGCTGTTATTATTCTTTCGGGGCTGTTTACAAATCTGCCTGAAAGCAAGTTTTTTTTTTTTCTGACTTTGTTTTGCTTCATTCAAAAGCAACTCTTAAGGGATTTTAATTGATTTTGTGTGTTATTTTTTACATTCTCTGAAAGTTCACTTAATCTTTTCCAGCATCTTTTATTTATTTTTTTTGCATCAAGTTAATTTTGGTTGCCAACACTTTAATATCACCACCTGTCCTCAAATCAATCCCCCATTGTAAATCCGGTCTTTTATTCTTTATGGCAACAGAGATAAGACTTCCTCTCCAGTCTTGGTGCGAGAACTGTGTATTTACAAGTATTGATCAGACAGGCCAATGCCGGGGGAATTCTCAAATCAGCATTAACCTTTAAAAGAAAAAGGCACAGAGAGAGTTACTGTGGGGATTTAAAGCTGTAACATCTATGAAAGCCACTGCTCCACTTTCACAGGATACTTCACATAAATACACTAATGCCTCCCCCCACCTCACCATAATTTATATCACCAGTGAAACCTGCCGGGGGTTGGAAGCCTGTGGCAGAACTTCCACCAGAGAGGCTAAACATGTCACTGCGCAGATAAGCACATTTACCTGCCTGAAATTCACCTCTCTGGGCTCCCACTCCTCGCCCGCACCTCTAAGTAGGCAGATTAGGTGGTCTGTTAAACCCACAGGAAGGCACTTATTTAGAAATACATGAAAGGGCAAAGTGAGGCAGGCTAATGACCGATGCCATGTCACAGACACACTCTCGGGTCTTTTATCATTCTGTGGAGAGGGCCCCCGTCCTCTGAATAACCCTCATTATATCTGAGCTAATGTTGGGGATGAAGATGTTCAAGTGATAAAGCACCATCACAGTCCTTCATTATACAGAGAGAGAAACCGGCTCTATGGAATTGCGCTCGACCTATAAAATAAATGCAATGGACAGAGAATAACTCCTATTTTAGTGTTTGTGCCATTTCCTACTGTCTGCACATTGAGCCTTATGAGGGAAAACTTCTGTTCACTCTTTGGCCATGGGATGGCAGTCTTGCATCTCTCTAGAGCCTGAATTGCTGTTTGCTGTTTTCTGCATCATTAGTGCTACCAGCTTCTTTTCCACCCCAAGGCTTTATTCATCTTGACTGAGGCTGACAGAATGACTGAATGTTTATCACCCCTTATTAAATCATGTCTTCTTGCAGAAATTAAGACTAAGTTTTGATTATCTTTATAGCCCAATGTATGTGTATCATCACTGATAACACAAGGATAACATTTTTGTTTAAATGTTCATGGAACGAATTAAGCTTTCCTCTGAGTGAGTGTGTCCAAAAGCATAAATAAGTATTAAATATAAAACAAGAGTCAGCATTTTTTTTTTATTAAAAATGTATTAAAATGCTTATTGTTTATTTTTTGTTTATTGATTGTAAATGTACTCCTACACCCTGAAGTTTTTCACATCTTTTCTCAAAACTACATACTTTAATGCATTGAGATTTTGGTTTATAGACAAACATAATTAATGCTTAATTGTAAAGTGAAAGGGAAATACATGACTGCACCTGGGATCTTTCCTGGTATGGTAGATCTGAGCTTCTGTTGCTCTGGTGCTCAAGACCTGCTCCTGTACTACAGTGATCAGTATTTCAGTTCTGTCTTTCAGACCAGTCTGAGCCACTGGTAGGATTTGGTCATTTCAGCCACTACAACTATCTGTAATGGGTATATCCCATGGAGGGAGTTTTTTTTTCCCCCATGATGATTCATTCAACTCCTTCTCTTCCAGTTTCCATTGTCCATTGTACAGTCATATATGTACATTTATTTTTTTTAGTTCAATTTATCCTCCAATAAGCTCTGACCAGTTTCATTGTTCCTATAAAAGAAAGTATTCTCATGTAATGTTGCTACCACTTTGTTTTGGCTTTGGATCTCATCTTATCTAGAGAAGCTAAACATGTCTGCTGTGTCCTCTGAATGACTTCTGGCAGAATGTATCCTGAACTTTTCATGACTTAGATGCACAACTAATAGTTTCAATATAAACAGAGTAATGAATCTTTTCAGCTCCCCCAGAGTTACCGTTGACCTTTTCGCTGCTTCTTTGATTAATTCTCTCTGCCCGTCCAGCCTGTCGATGTAGATGAAGGGCATTTCTTGGTATCTTTGAAGCTCAAAGGCCTAGGATACTGTTTTATGACATCATCCCAATTTAAATATCTCCACCTCACCTATCTTATCCGATATGTGCCTTGGTCTTTATAATGTTTTTGGTTTTGTCATTTTCTCTGACAAACCTCTGAGATTCATAGAGTAGTTCAATTTATTCTGACATTAAATTATATACACCCTTATACTCCACTGTGCTGATTTCTGAAGGGAATTACTTTCTTTGGATCTTATTCAGGAATGTCAGAGTAAAAGTGGATGAATACAAATGGCTTTTTCAGATTTTTATCATTAAACAGTCTTCACTTTCATTCTTCCACTTCACAAGTATGCACTACTTTGTGTTGACCTATTTACATGAAATCTCACAAAAATACTGTGAAATTTATGATTTAACGAGACACAAAGTGAAGAAGTTCAAGGTGTATGGAACCTTTTGCAACAACTGAAGCACAAATCATAAAAGTCAGTTGTGGCAGTGGCTCAGATGTCTGTCTCTTCAAGAATAAATTACTGCAGAATTAAAGTGAAGGATTCTTCTTCAGCTGAATTTTGTTTCCATAACAGTTAAATTATCAACAGCTCCCCACAACAAAATAAACAATGCCTATGAAAAAAGCCTGTTTTGCACAGTGTCTTTTATTGCATGGCACACATGCTATCTTCGGGTGATCCCTTTGGATCACCCGACTCTGCATACATGTTCATCACTCAGTCTCTGCAAAGAGTGTGAGCTGGGACAGATCCACAATGCTCAATATGGATCCACTACAATGTTATTGTACCAGTGGAAACTCTTAATGTGGTTATCCTCTTCTGTGTTCAATAAATTAGGTGTTTAAAATGTTAAGAGAAGATTTCTAAAATATATTTTTTCTGAAATGTTTGCTCATACTGTATAACTGATGTAAGCCTAAAACTACCCCATTGATTTCCATCAATCAATAATCAAGTCCTCTCTACACATACAACTTGCCTATCTGGAAGTAGGGATGAGTGATACAGACCTAAGGTGATAGCACACTATTTTGTGGTCCTATTGTAAAAACAATAAAAGTGATTTTAAGAACTATTTACTGCTTCTTTCTTATGTAACTGTATGGCTTTGATTGCATGTCCCACAACCCCACAAACACAAATGTTGCTCTTGAAAACAATACCATTTGTAATATGCTTCTTTAGGACACCAGTCATATAAAGATGTGATTTTTGTCACTGAACTTCACACTAACTGTATTTCATCATATTTTAAATGTATTGATATGTACTGATACTCCTTGAACAAACGGTGGGAAAAAAAGTAAAATTAACAATCCCAACAATTTGGACAGCTTTGTTGGGGTTTAAGTATTATTAATGGGAATTTATTGCACAATAAGTCAAAAACCTTATCATGATATAAAATTTATCACAGTTAATGATAAACAAAACAATGAATACACACCTCTCTCTGAAAGTGCAGCATTGTTTAACTCTCCCAGATCCCATCAAGGAGATCATTGTGGAGTAAAGGACTTCTATCCCAAGTTGTTTAGTTGAAAAAGACACAAGATTTTGAACTTCAAATATCTTTTCAGTTTATGCCATTGGATTTCTACTCTGTTTATGTGAAAAATAAAATATTCCTAAAATTAATTAAGCGTTTGGACACTAAATTGTCCGGCATGTTTTATTCTTCTTCAGATAAACTAAGCAGATTTTTGTTGCATAAAGTGTTCAAATAAGAACAAATAAGAATCTCACAAATAAGAATGCATAGTATATGTGAAAGTCGCATAAAGAGTTATTTTAATGACACTTGTGGTCTATTCTTTATCACATGGCAGACAAAGAATGCAATTTCATGCAAATTGCTACTGTTCTCCCATAATCACTAACAAACTCATTAGAGGAATCAGTGCAATTCTTCATTATGAGTTAATGAAAAACCCATTGAGCAGCTCTATTTTAATTCCAAAAACAAACAACAGGAGTTTACCGTATGACATCTAATTTGCTACATGAGCTCACACCAATCGGCTGACCTTATTGGACCCTCTTTTGGATACGTAATAATCTGAACTGTCCAAAACAAATCTTTTTAAGAATAAATGACCAAAATGACTTTACTCATGACAGCTGGGCTGGACTGTCCTACACCACCCTGAACAGGACAAAATGGGTTTGGAAAAACTAATAATGGAATTAACATTTTGCAACTTATTAGAGATACAAACAATTACTGTTGCTTCTGGTTTATAGATTAATTGTAGCTGACTGATTTGTCATTTCTAATCAGCAGCGGTTCTTGCATAAATGGTGTCCTCATGTTAAAAATGTTGATTAGACATTAGAAGCACCTTACATTTGAGAAACATAAAGATGAAATTGCAAACACAGAAACAGGTTTAGATATAAACAAAAAGTGATTAAATGTGTTTGATTTATTTGTTGCCAATGCTTGTTGGCAATAAATGTTATGCCATTGGAAAACTTGTTTATTTTCCCTTATATGGGGCCATATTTGTAATGAGCAGCATGGGGAAGAAGTGCCAGGCTGTTACAACTGTGACATGACCCAGAAGCCATATCATGCCACATTAAACACCACTGCTGTTCATAATGGTTAAAGCTCCAGCACAGGAACTGGATCTTTAGCTTAGTTTTTATTTAGGATAAGTCACAAAATGCTTGTTTGTTTCTTTTACGTAATATGACCTCTTCATAATGTAAAAAGAAATTGATTCTATAGATTCTATAATACATCAATTGTGCCATTTTTTGAAGTTGTTCACTTTAAAAACAATTTTGCTATCATCATCGGTGCTTTGCAATCAATTCAATTCTTTTTCAGTTTTGTTCTGTGTTTTCAAATTTTGTACACTTTGTAATTTGTAGCTTTTCATACTGGGGTGCCCATCTCCAATCCTCCTAACTCCAGAGAGCTACTATCCTGCAGCTTTTAGATGCACCTCTTCTCCAGCTCACATGAGTAAAATAAATTGCTTGTTATCAGGCTACTGCAGAACTGTGTGACATGCTGATGAGGGAATTCAGGCATTCGGACGGCTTTTGGGGCAGGGATGGCTCTAAGAGTTGCAGGATGGTAACTCTTGAGGACTGACTTAGGCACCCCCGTAATACAGCTTCAAAATTGCAATATTATTATTCATCTCTTAAATGTTGAGCTAGCTGCTGTTGTTATCTTGTGGAAAGGTGAACCTCTTCTCTAACCTCAAACTTTTTTCTGATTTTAAGAAGTTTTCCTCAAAGATTGCATTGTATTTATTGCCATCCATCCTCCTTGATGCAGCTGAAGTTAATAATCCTGACAACATGATGCTGCCACCACCATTATGTTGCAAGTGTGTTCATGGTGCTTTGCAGAAATGCTAGTGGTGAGCTGTGAATAACATGTCTAATGAATTTGGGACAAGATTTGTAGAAACCTTTGCATAACACTAGGTGTTGGGGGAGTTAAAAAATTGTTAGCCTTTATCTTTGGAGCAGTGTTAAAACATTTTATTTGGTTATAGTTATTTATCGCCTACATCCTCCTGGGACTGTGTGAGTTAAAGTTGATCAGAGGGACACTATGGCTTTTTTCCCACAACTCTTGCAAAAAGTCCTTTATTGTCTTACCGTATTGCATGCGACACGTTAGATTTTCATTAATAAAAAAAAATCCTTCTACTTTTTTGACCTGTGTCAATCTAAAATCCCAATTAAATATACTAAAATTTGTGAATGTGATAAAAAAGAAATATTGTTCAGAAGGTATGAATATCAACAACAAATGTACATGAAGAAAGGTTGTTAATGCTTTACTGAATGTTGCTCGAAAAATATTTGCGTTACATACTGTTAGGAAATGATGGTAGAAGATCATCATCAGATCCATATCACCATATGTTATCAGCAGTAGCTTGCACACATAACAATCTCACCTCCTAGCTGATTGTTAACACCTTCTGCAGATACCCGCAGTTTACAGTATGAGTGTGAATGTGTAATTATGGACGCCATTTTCAACGTTAGCTGAATTTAATCTTTTACAGCTAGTCACAGCCTGTTGTAAAAAAGCAACACAAACCTCACAGTTTACCTGAGTGACTTGAGAATTAGTATTCTGCTCGACTTGCAGTTTGTGCAGCTAATACCAAGAGAATTAGAGATGCTTACAATGTGCTGAATGCATACACACACATTAAAGAAGCGAGGCAACTGATGCTATTTTCTGCTTGAGACACAGCGACATGCAAACAGGTTAAATATAGTGTGCAGTTATCTCTCGATATAAGCAAAGTCAACCTTCTACTCTATTCAGCATCAAAGATGAGCAGAGAGTGTCACACACTCTTCAAATATAAATAAAAGCCCCATAACGCAGTGGATGTGCTGTTTTTCAAAGCGGGAGTTTAAAGGTCTGCTTCAATTTGCTGACAAGCATCATCGGCACCTGTAGGAGGCATGAACCCTGTTTTGCTCTCATTTACAACTGTGTGGCTGCATTAAGCCTCAAGGTATCTGAGGTTTGCAATAAATCTTTTCCCACTGATGTTGTCAAGCTGACAGTACAATACGTCAGCACTTCAGACAGGAAGCTGCTTATCATTCTTATCACTATCAGTATCTACAAGTGGTACACAGAGGAAAGGAACCTTGAACACCCACTGTGAATATAGTTATGAGGGAGAAAAAATATTCTAGTATAATAAAAAACCCATTTTCGATAGTCGTTTAGCTTGTGGATCGCTATAGCTAAATTTTTTCAGTTTTTTTTTTTTTTTATATTTAAATGATCCATTACAGTCAGCTACTTTACACACCATATTTTCTTGAACAATGCAGGCCATTGAAAACCTTCCTGTGGCACACCATAACAGAAAGAAGTATACTTTGGTCCTACTTTGGACCAATGTTGTAGTTTATAGGCACAGACATGAGGTCATTGTGAACACATAAGCTTGATGAATTCAATATATACTGCTAATGTCCACTGAAACTACATGATCAATTAAGAGTGTAACAGCTAATTAGCTAGAAGTATGTGCAAAGTATCCAAACTACAAGCAGCTGAAAAAAATTTAACAGCTTAAATCTTTCCAAATTTTACCATGTCATAGGCACCAAGTTCATATTATTTTGTGGGATTTTTTATGATTGACCAACACAATGTAACACATAAAAGGAAGAGTATTGGAACTCTTATTCGTCATAACTTTTGTCCTTTTTTTCTTTTACCAGAAAGAGCCTGAACATTGTGGCTGTGCTTGTGTATTTAGGTCCATGTTGTTCCTCTGACAGTGGAACAATTTGCTGTGATCAAATGAGACCAAAGTAAAACGTTTTGCTCTCTGTGATGAAAATCTAATACTGCACATCACCATGAAAAGACTATAATTCAATTGAACATAGTTGTGACAGCGTCATGCTGTGAGGATTGTTCTCTTCTGGTCACAGTTGATGAAAGAACAGTTCTGGATATGGCATTTTGAGGACTTTGGACTGCATCTGTATTTCTCATGCAGTCTGTTCCTCTTGTTTTTGACCCTTGTCATCTTCAGTTTCAGTTTTTTTTAACTTTATTTTTATTTATTTTTAACAACACGTCCATTTTTCTGTCTTTTTCTCACATATTTTGTCTGCATTACAACTTGACAAGAAGATGAGACCGCAGATGTTTCAACAAATGTAATAATGACTACATAACAACAGAGTGAAATCAACAGACAGATGACAGCAAAATAAAATAAATACAAAACACACGATTAAATCCTCCCACACATTATTAAGCACCATGGTATTTTAAACCAACCCAAGAGTACACATGAGTGCAAAAGGGCAATCCAGTAAATATTATATTAAAAACTGTTTTTTGAAGCCGTAGGGAATGTGTGATTTCTTCTATCAAATAAATGTCCCAAATGTTTTGTATCCATATGTTATATGCAGGAGGCCCTGGTTTCAGCCACCTGATAGTTATGCATTTCAATGCTCCTGTGAGCAAAATTCTTAGAAGATATCTATTATCCTTCCTGTCTATTCCATCGGGTATCACTCCCAAAACTGCCACCACTGCGTGGGTTCTCTCTGGGTCAGGTTAATCGGTCTTTCCAAATGTGTGTGCATGGTTGTTTTTCCTGTTTGTCTCTGTGTTGCCCTGCGACAGACTGGCGACCTGTCCAGGGTGTACCCCGCCTCTCGCCCGAAACGCAGCTGGAGATAGGAACCAGCAACTTCAGTCCACATTTCTTTCCATTTGTTCCCTGCTATTGACTTCTTTACTTTTGAAAGATCAAGTTTAAAGTTAAATAGAGGTCTTACTGGATCTGTTGAATTAGACGTTAAAGTCCATCTGAGCATGTTTACTACGGGTCATATGTTATTTTAGTTAATAGAAAATAGATTTTCTTTGCAGTAAGCCACAATTTTCCTCACAACTAACAAATGTATACTACTAGACAAATGTTGAATACAGAGAATGAATAACATACACAACTGAGTGAATAATCAAGAAATATGAACATTATGTGTCGTCACTGCTGGCAAGCAAGAAGGGTGAAATCTGCTCTGAGCCTGAACCTCTAGATAGTGATTCCACGGAGAATCCAACAAAGAGTCAGTGAAGATTTGAAAGATAAAAACATCATCAGACTCTGACACATCTTCCTGCAATCTTACTGTAACATGTAAGGATGCGGCAAAGGGAGATTAAAGTGAAATAGACAATAATTACCCTTTCTGAATGCTCTCTCCTAACCACATGACTCCTGTCAGTAGAGGATATGTATGCTTAATTCATTAGAGACTATTTTTATTATAGAACAGCAGGATACCACAGTACTGCTCACATCATCTGCATGAGGCATATGGGCAATAATTACATCAGGAACTTAAATTGTTGAAGTGTGTGTATATAAATGTGCTTTGGCATTTTTACCCTGTAAGGCCCATTTTTCTAACAAATGCTACTTTGTGAGGACCCACTACTCCTTAGGGAACCTAAAGCCCATTTTCCATGAGAAGAAGTGTTGTTTTTGAGTTAGGGGATAGGTTTAGGACTAAAGTGTGAGTTGAGCTTAGGTTAGGTTTAGGGTTAGGTAATGATTATGTATAGGTTCTGGGTTTGGCAATAGGAATTAGCAAAAAATGAATGGAAGTCAATGCAATGTCCTCATGAAGACAGAAAGACACAATGTGTGAATGTGTTTGTGTGTGCAGTTAAGAATTCAATTATTCCAATAGATGGTGATGCAGAAGGATGTCTTGTTCTTTAACACAGCTGGGCTCTTGGTGCCAGCACTATAATTCTGTTGAACTTGACAGGTGACAGGTGTGAAGGCATGTGATCAGTGTGTTTATATAATATGCAAAAGTGATTCCTTTAATTAGTCTTTTAAAGTAAAATAAAATCACTTCACTACTTGTTGCACACATGCCTTTGTGTAAAATCTAATTGACAGATTTGGAATGGTGAGTTCTCAAATTATAACATCTCCTTTGGCGTTCTGCCTTTAGGCTCGCACTAATGAGCCAAAATATTATGACACATTCTGCTCAATATGCCGCAAGCACTTTATATGCTGCCAACGCTTCTCAAACTGGCTGTGATGGAGTCCAGAACATCTCTGAAGGTGACCTTCAGCATTCAGGGAATTAGCTGTGTGGTGATAGATCTTTTAAGTCATGGAAGTTTGCAGGTGCGGTCCCTGAGGATCAAACATGCTTGACAACATCTGGAACAATCCTTTCACTAGTTCATGTTTCATCTCTCTATAGTTTACAATCAGTGGGTACTCACAGATAAATGAACATATTTCAAAGAGTCCTTCATACAGACCAATCATATTAATTTGGATGTTGGTAAAGTTTCTTCTGCCTGTTTCTTACATCTAGCAACGGTTCTCCAGACCTTCTCTTGCCTCTAAACATTAAGCAAACCTTTAAAATGTACTCTTTATTTATTTTATCCCAAAATTATTCATTATATTAGGGCTATACATGAGTTATATGGTGCGACACTCTCTCAGGTACATTTAAAGCTGCAGACACTGACATCATTGTCTATCACCGTTCAGCCCATTCAGATTGGATGGATTGAACTCTGATTTGCCCATGGATATGCTGTGATCTAAAACTTTTGGATTACTGATTAGCCTCTAATTAGTTTCTATGAAAGTTTACCACAGCAATGTCTTCCACATGTTTTCTTGTATTACCTACATGTCTTTTAGTATAATGCAAATGGGACTTATGACTTTTTTTCAACCACGGCTTTCTCATTGACACATCTTGACCAAGCATGTTAACTTGTCCAACAAGTACACCACACTTTCAAATTTGTGTTTTTGTCAATATATTTACAAAAACACTTCTGGAAAACAAGAAAACTATGCATCATTTCTACTATATCGAATTCACTCAATACAAAAATCCCCATTAAAATAAAATTGTCATAACATGAGAAAATGTGAAAAAGTTTCAGTGGTAAAAATACTTTTGCAAGGCATTATAATGTATCATCTCATACATTTTTAAGTGGTTCATGAAACCTATGTATGGATGTTTGCCTTAAAGGTGCTGACCCAGTCAGCCACTTGGGGATTAACCAAAGCTCTGACCTCCATTCTAATCAGCAGACTTGAAGTTTCCCCAATTATTGTGCTACTGGTTGACCTTTTGTACAACCACCCTAATCTCCCTCAGGTATTTGAATGGGCTCAAAGAAACATAATATTTACATACTTTGTGCTGTGCGGCTTGGAGATCAGACTGCAATTATGTAACAATTGTCCAGGACTAAAGGAAGATATCAAATAGCAAGTCAGAAATGATAGTGCTCCTTTGCAGGTAAAGTGCTTCCTATTCAGGTCTCATAGGATTCTGATCAAATAACAAGTAGCCCTCTGCTCCAGTTTGTATTGTTATGTCCAAAGTGATTTATCTCCACTGTTAGGTGCATTGACTGAACGGTTCAGCTGAGCATAAAAGATTCAAGGATTCAGACTGAGTCTAAGATGCAGCAATGATAATGGCGTGCTGTGCCAGGCTTTATTCTCAATATCACCTGTATCTGAGTCTCTACCAGTCAAATGGACCAAAGGGCTGCTGTGTCCTACATGAGAGAAAACAAAGGACACACTATATCAAAATGTTGTTCTATAAAAAGTTTGATTAAAAAAAAAAAACTTTGGGAATGTTAATTTGTTTCTAAAGAGTAGTTCACTTTAACGACCTGTTAAATTGAACTACTGAATAAAATAAAACAATGCTAAAAGAAATGCTTTGTGACAAATCTGACTATTTTTACCAGGTAGATTGATACGCTTGAGAAATCCTTCTGTAAAAAAAAAATCTTCATATTCCTTTTAAACAATAAAGTAAAATTGTATAGTTTACAGTAAATTACTGGCATCGGTGTTGCAGTAGTTACTGTAATCTTTATCATCTCCTAACACTGTAATTCTGTTACAATTTTACTGTTAGTTTGTATTTTTACTTTGATTTTATTACAAATTTATTGAAATTTTACTGCGATTTTAATCCAAATTTATAAGAATTTTGTTAAAATTCTCGTCAGTCTTTCTATTTTTTGTTTTAAACTAGTATTTTGTAATTAAAGCTGTGGCATCCTTAGTCTAATGTCACACCTCCCATCTTAGACTAACTTATCACATGACATGCAATATGCTGTAGGCTCTTTACCACCAGGTTTCAAGCAACTTTAATTTATATCTGTGTTTTCTACAACATTTTCAACACTTAATATGTTCTAACAGACAGGAGAAATTAATATAACAGAAAATATGTACCAAAAAGAGCCTAAGCAGAATACTGATTAGACAATGTGTTTAAGTGGGATTTATGGCAGGGATGAGCTCTTCATTTATTCCTTGTACTGCCACTGTTCTGTGTGTTGTCAGGCTTTGGGATGGGGCTTTGTCTCTGTCATGATGCATGTACGTACACCCCTTTCTTTTTTTAGCTACACTGGCTCTGGAGATCGGTATATGAGAAGATTGATTGACGATGTATCAATGCAACAACATGTCCACACACAAAAATGATAATATATCACTATCAACTCTCCAGATCAGAAACAGTAAAATGGAAAACAGTTCATACATAACATTTTCTTTATAAAAATGCATTTGAAAAAGATTATTGAAGGAAGCATTATAGTTATCTTTAACTTTATTTGCTGTAAATATTCTTAAAGTCTGGTTTAAGAATATTTCATCCTACTGCTAAAATTCTATCCATAATTGTTAAAAACTAACTTTAAATGAAGTTTCTTTAAATGTGTTTTATCTTTAACAAAACTTACAACATGTTCATCTTCAAAAACTCAGTGAAACATTCACACTGAGTGAAAACTATCAACTCAAAATTGGAAACTCAAATAAACATATTGCCAAATCATTTCTCAAACATTTAAAATTTCGAAGCAGCCGGTGAGTGTCGGAGCAGCTCTGTTTGATGAATGGCTATTTTAGAGGCTATAGTGTTTACTGAAAAACACTAAAGAGTGTATCCCTTGAGGCATGTCATTTTAGATCTCATTTCAGAGCTCATTTTCTGGCTGAGCGTCGTGATTTTGAACTAAAGTAAATCAGGAAGTCAAGATGAGCAGCCCAGTCAAAGTAAAATAAAAGAAAACAGAGTGAAGCACGGAAGATAGTCGTAAAGACTGTTTCTTAGAAACTCCATTAGCCACCAGCTGTTTCCCTGACTGTCATGCTGCTGCCGTGAAATCTGCACACTTCCCATACAGAATAACCTTATTTATCCTACCTCTTCCCGTAACTTTATGACAGCGTTCTTAATGATTAAAAAGAGCCACAGAAATGGCAATGGATATGTTGAAATGTGCCATCTTGACTGGTTTTGTTTCTGCATCTTCACTTACGTTTTATATTAATCATGGGTGGTATGATTTTTGCTGCTGCTGTCTGAAGCACAGATGTTTGACATCATGTCAGAAAAAAACTCAGAACACATCTTCAACAAAACGCGATGGACCATGGCTAAATCATAAGACTTGATTATTTTTGTGAACACAGAGGTTACACTGTACTCATTGAAGTTGTTTCATATGCTTTGTGCCAGTATTTAAGACTAACTTAAACAAATGGTATCATAATATTATTGTTATAGATATTACAGGTGTATCTTAGGTTAGAATAAGGTCTGCATTAGGATGGCTTATTTCTAACCGTGTCACCTGTAGTTCCTTCCATCATTAAACAACACACTGAACATATTCATATTATTAGTGATTTTTTTGCCTAAAATCAAACTGTGAAACAGCAAGACTGCAGTGGGTGGTAATCTATTGTTTTGGGTAAATCTGAAGTGACAGTAATTATGGTAATTACTCTGCCTTCAAGCAAAAACATGTACTTCAGCACCAAAACAGAAGCTATTTTTATTTATGTTCTCCTTTTTGTAATTACAAATAAATAAATAAGTGGATGTGAATGTTAGCTTAGGACGAGGAATTACTTCAAAGCCAATGCAGTCACTTATGTTTTGTTAGAAACATTGTTCACCAAAAGGCTTGATAGACTAAACTTGACTGAATTGAAGTATAATAACAATTCAGAATCCATGTAACTGAATTTCAGTCTTTCTGCATGGTTGGAC
The DNA here is from genome assembly GCF_027474105.1 of Poeciliopsis prolifica. Classification (NCBI taxonomy): domain Eukaryota; kingdom Metazoa; phylum Chordata; class Actinopteri; order Cyprinodontiformes; family Poeciliidae; genus Poeciliopsis; species Poeciliopsis prolifica. Next base: position 16,793,510 of record NW_026562382.1, read on the forward strand.
TGACTTGGTTGCACGTTTTTGTTCAGAAATTAGATTTGTTTATTTTGTTAAAATGCTTTTCTATGACATTTGTTAATTGGGTACAATGCCCATTACTACATTACTACATGTAAAGCAGTCGGTACTGTACATAGTTGGTGTTAAAAATATGTTGCAATACAAAAATGTCAACATTAGTCACTAAGGCAGCTGAATTTGAATGAAAAAAATAATGAAACTACTCCTTATCTTTGTTTCTGTTTGCTACCAGTAATTGAAATCTACATGCCAAAAGAGGAGAGGCTTTAACGTAATCTATTTGTCAAACTTCGAAATGTGATTTATAGTAACCGTTTTGATATACTGCACAATAGATTTGTAAAAGCTCTTTGATGGGTATCATTTATCCTTATTGGAGGGGCATTTCAGCAACACACGCTGAATGTTTAGTCAGCTTTGCTGAACAAATGAACATGTTCTGACCTTAGAATCCTGAATTGTTTTCTCTAAATACACCTCTGCTGCATACAGTCATTTCCCCCCATAAAGCATTCAGCATGTCTACATATTAATTTACTGAAGTTTACAATTGAGTTTCTCTGTGAGAGCAGAAAAGTAAAAGGTTTTTGTTGAAAAATATTTTCCATGAAGAGCATATATGTAAGGGCATGACTACACATTATAAATGCACCGGCACTACTGGGTCTTTTGTAAAGGTCAATTCAAGTCAAACTGCAGGGTTCATTTGTCTTTCTATCAAGCCCAGTAGAAATTCTCAAAGGCAATTTTCACACCACATTCCTTCACAATTTTCTTCTGGATGTTTTTAGTTGCCGTCAGCTGAATTATGACTCAGGACTCGATTGTGAGTAGAACCCATAAATTAACTCATAAAATGCAAGACAGTTAGAGGGTTGCAAGTTTCATTGCAGGTTCCCCCAACTCACAAGTGCCCTTCGGCAAGGCACTTGACTCCAAGTAGCCTGCTAATCTGTGTGTCAATACAGAAATGTGTGTGGCTGGGTGAAATATGTTATGTAGGGTCAGTCTGTGTATTAAAAACACTTTCAATTACAGGGTTTCATATAGTCTTCATCAGGATGAATATAATATTAATTTATATATTTTGGTTGTTTTGTTAAGGTGGAATGATTAAAGAATTTTATTGATCAAAAATAATTTTGAGAAGTTTGATTGTATTGTGAATTAATACCTATAAAAACGAAAAGTTCTTAATGCATTCGTGTTAAAATGTGAATGAATGTTATTTGGCACATCAAACTGAAGGCTGTATGTTTTTTGTCATCAAGTCATCTTGGCATAATTCTGACTGGATGTTTTATTTGACCAGAAGTAAGAGAGCATATTTAAATTGGTTGGTTTTCTGGGACAAAAGTCATAAGTTTTTAGACCTCATCTACAAGAAAAACAAAAATCGGTGCTTTTTTCTTTCATGATATTGTGATATTTTCCATGAAAAATATAATGAAAAATGATTTTCAAAACTGTGCAAAAGAAAAAGCACAGTTTTGATAAACTATTACTCGCAGCTTTTAAAGATTGTGAGGTTAAAAAAAAGTATTTTTGAACAGGATAGAGGTGGAACAGAGAAGCCACCTGAAAGCACCACAGAAGAAAATAAGAGACTCCTTATGCTGTCTGTGCTTTCACTTAGCAGCACTCTCACGTCTCTCCCAAAGCACAGAACAGAACGGGGGATAAGAGGGAGAAAGTCTTCAGACATTGAGGAGTTCTCTTTCTTTCCTTTTCTTTTTTTGCTGATGTTTTGTTATGATGGATTGTGCAGACTGAGTGCCAAGATGTGCGCATCTCTGGGAGCGCTTGTGTTGTGACCAGTAGGGTCGCTCATCGATTCCAAGCCATCTCTACTAAAGCACTAATAAGACACTTGGCATTTTCCCTGGTGTGATATTACTCCCTTTGTGGGCTTTCCTCAACTCTTGCCAGTTATTGGAGAGAGTGGAAAAACGTGTGATTTTTCTGTCTGTTGAAGTTTTGTTGTTTGTGTGTGTCTTTGTGTTCATACCCACTTCCCCATGCATATGTGCTTGTGTGTGTGGTAGCATTTAAGTCCGTTACGTTCTGTTCAAGTGCAAAGCACAGATGCACACAGATTTGCGTGCGTGTCTGTACATACATATGTGCATATGCCATGAAATGACAGATTACATTATGTGAATTTAGATTAGTGGTAACATTACACAAATCCTGATAGTATGAGAAAGACAGCCCGCAGTGGGTAGAGGGATCAGATGAAAATGTCACCTTGGAAGCCACTCAAAACTCACTGAGGCCTGATTGCCCAAGTGAGATCCGGAATGTCATCTGATTTGGAAGCAGAATCATCAGTGAACATGGTCTGATCCTTTCTAAGGATAGAGATTAGATGCAGTGTTGGAGACGAGATCAGCATCGGCAGATGGAGCATTTACTCAAGCAAGAACTTTGAGAAAGCCAAGTCAGGCTAACATGGAAGCTTCCAGGACTGTGTGTTTATTTGCTGCCAAATGTTTAGAAGCCTCATTATAATTAACAGTATGAATAAGTCGGGATGTGCTTCATTTATTTTACTGTAAGAATGGGTCAGTATGAGATTCTCATGGTATGGTAACCTTATGTTGTTATTTCCCTCTCACTCTGTCTTCAACCAGTGGTCATATTTCCCCATGTGGCCCTTTAGGAGAATTACTTGCCTGACCTGCCATCGTGCTCTATACACTGAGACAAAAGTGTTGATAGACCAATTTTCAAAGGGCCCCAGGATATAGCTTCTGTGCTTTTCCAAAGTTACCATAACAAAAAATTAGGAAAGCCAAACAACAAAAATACCAAAAGATTAAAAGTTTAGGAAATTTTAAATCTCATGGAGAGAATGTCGAAAATTAAATAAAGCATTAAATAAAGTGAAAGAGTACTGGACCAGATGTCAGTTCCCATTCTATGTTATTTTCTGATTTTATTATTGTGAATGACTTCCTTCCTATCACTTTCTTCACGTCTTAATAAAATGACATCAAGCCTTTTAAATGGTTGGACCTTTTTGAGGCTTTCAAACCAGAACGGGTCAAAACCTTGGGATGCTTTAATGCTGATAATTAGCCAGTATCTGTTCTGTAGTGTTACTAAGTTCTACTTGGTGAAATTTAGACTTCATAAATCTGTCATGCCGCCCACTTAGCGTTTTAACAGTTTGTCCACTGGGGTGCACTTCAGTTTGTTTTGTGCACTTAAGTATCTTAACATGGTAGTTGGAAAGTTTGAGTGCTGCAATTATGCTTGTAATCACTGAATAACAAAAGAAGAAGTACCTCAGGAAAATGGAAAGTTACATATATATTTTTAAAACATAAGTGAGTATGCTTCAGCTTGTTTATGTGTTTTATTGGAGTGAGCAGCAGTATGTCTGTATTTCCCAAACCAACGAGCCACTTGCATGAGCATGAAAGAGATATGTCTCAACCTATGAGTGAGGAGTCTCAACTCCAGCAACTTCCAAAGTAATACATTTGTCTGAGGAAAAAAGGATGAGAAATAAAGGCCTTTAAATGTTCCTATTTCTCTCCACGTCAGAATGAATGGATGTTTCAGCAAGCTGTGCCACAAATTACCCCCAGAGAGAAAAACAGCTCAGCTCAGACAGCTGCAGCATGGGGGATCCACTCCCTCTGGAGAAGTCATATTCAGACTGATAGGCTTGTGTGGAATTCAGTGAACCTGACTGCACCCTCCACCCACGGGGCTCCGCTCCTTCCATATTGGTGCAATCCAAACTCCTCAGGGGAATATTCCTTCCTCAGCTATCTTCAACATTTTCTTAGTTGTTCCTTTTTAGAGGTCCTTCTGCCAACTCAATTTCAGATGGCTTTTACACTTCAACTACATGCCTGCTCCGTGCCCACGCTTGTGACTTCCAGTGAATCTCGGGGCAATGCATTCTATTACCCTATTTAGTTTTTTCTTCCATTTGGTATGTAGAGTCAAACACAGCCTGTATCAGATTCTAAAGTGAAGCTTGAAACCCCCAAGCTAACTTGCCTGTGAGTGTCTCGCTGCCTACAAATCCCTTCTGCTCTTCATGTGTGTCCTGCATATGGGTTCAGTGTCGCCCTCTGCTCCACACTGGGCTTCATTAACTGGTAGCAGCTAAGATGGAGACATTGTCAAGATATAAATATAAAGATATAGAAATTGAGTAGAAATTTTCACCTTTCACCTTTGAGTTTTTCACCAAGAATAAACTATTGTACACTGTTTTACTGTGTGCATCCTTGAATTGAGAGATGTTAAGCATTACAGCAAAAAAAGGTCAGCATGATTAATGATTAACACCACTATCTAAGGCTAGAGGCATGATTGTATCCATCAGTGTACAGTACATTGAAAAAGTATTCAAACACGACGTATTGTCACGTTACAACCTTTTGTTGTCAGCCTGTTTAGGGACTTGTGTGGTGCCCCATGGGTGTTTGTTTTACTAACGTCGGGCTTAAGGCAACCTTTAAAACCCTCCCATAAATGTATGGACCATGCACGAAGATCATTTTACCACCATTGAATAACATAAGATTAAAGGTAACCTAAGTAATTGAAAGTCCATGACTTCTCAAAACTTTTGAGTTTCTTTAATTAGTATAGCTTTGTAAGGGTTAATACAGCATAAGTTAGTGCAGAATATTGAAAGAAGAAAAACTAAAATAGCTAATGCTAAAAGTGAAGAATTCTAATTGAAGGCTTTCAGAGACAGAATGACTTTCATAGCCCAGTCAGACCAGATCTTCACATATGACGGGGTGTGATACCACTGATTCCACTAAATGATTTCTTAGACAGAAACTTTCACCAACTTCTCACTCAGTTCTCTCACAAAGTTCTTTGTCTTTGTCTTCTGGGCTTGAACCACAGCTGATGAGGGATGCCTAATCTGGAAGATCTTAAGGGTTGAATTCTTTTTACAAGGCAGTGTCTTTACCCCGAAGGCGGTCCCGTGTCTTCTCCTGCTGAGGAGTTTTTCGGCCATGTTTATCTGATGTCTGCCTGCAGGATACAACCAAACATTTCCTTCCTCTCCCCTTTTTATAAGGTTTTCTGCAATGCAGATGTGTTTAACTGGTTAGGTCTGTTGCCAGGCTCTCTTTATTGGCTATCTTGGGTAAATAATGATGTCAGCATCTCCATGCAGTGTACACAGAGGTAATGCATGATCTTCAACCTTTCACTAAGTACCTTCCCATCTGTGGGCACTTCCCCTTTTCCTTTGACATAGCTCATATTCGCTTCAAAATCGTTGTTGAAAATCACAACTCACCAACTGAAACTTTTTTTTAAGTCTGTTTTTGGTTGGCACTAGTGGTTCTGTATTCTATTTTTCTACAGTAGGTAGCAGAAAAGGAGCCTCATTTCTGTAAGAAAAAAACAGACGATGTTAATAGTGTAAGACCCAAAAACATATAAACTTTGTTCTTGGGTCTGACACTATTATTCAAAGTGCTTTTATAAGGACTGACCTCATATTTTCCAGAAATCACAAGCTTCAGTGTAGGAAGCTCTATGAAATGGACTAACACAAACTATTGCATAATTGAAATAGGTAAAACAGGCCAATGTAATAAGAAAGGCCTTAACCTCAACAGTAAAACTGTGGTCAAATATCCAATCAGAACTCAACCAAAAGCTAATAGATGGCTGCAAAAAGCAGGTGAGAATATTTAATCAGTTTGAATGCATGTCTTGTGCACTGAAAAGTAACAAGTATATATCAGATAGAAAATTGATTAAAGTATGTTAAATAGTTTTCAGTTTTGCATTTTCTGTTTTCGTACGTATTTTACCTCCTCCATCATTGAGACTCCCCAATGTGACATGTACTTCAGACAGCAGAATAGGTCTATCTTGACATTAAATGGCTTTGTGGTTTAATGTTATAAGTCGAACACATGAGAACATGTTTCAGATGAATCTCCTTTCTTATAATCTCAAGTCGCAGACCAGATACAAAATGTTTAAGAAATGTCCCATCATTGGGAATTTGGTTTTATTCATCTGGAACTTTTCTCTGATCAGATTGTTTGTTTTCTGCACTGCAAGTGTGCCTCATTCATTTTTTTTTTTTTTTTACTGCCGTTTTTACACAGAGACAATGTTTTAGATGTAATATAAATCTCACTCATGATTGGAGAAATATGCTCTGTTCTAGAGGTGGTGCTAGTGCAGGATACCCACTTCATCTTCCCAGGTCCTGAAGAAATCCATTGCTGTCTAACAGAGAGAGAGAGTTCAATTTAATTACAAAAAAATTATATTCACTCCTATGAAGGGTGTATTTCCTTAGCTTATCTCAATGTACATTTTATTGAAGGTAACGAAATTAATAGATTTTTGTGGGGAAAATAAAATATTCAAAATATAAAATCACCTAAATGTAAAGATCGGGTTTACTGCAATATGCAAGGAAGTAACTAATTGAGCGCTTACCAGGATAATAGCCATTCAGCCCATGATTTATATTCTCTCTCTGCTACAAGGGCAAACATAAGTATTTGCAGCCTGATTGGTGTTTAATGTCTTTTGAAGACTTCAGACAGTGGTAAAGGCAACGATCATTACACATCTCAATAATGGCAATCATAAAAGCCGGCACCAAAGGAAAGGTCACTCTTAATGGCCGGCAGGCAATATTTTGTGTCACTCAAAGTGCCCAGCTTTGATAGTAAATCTCTCTAATAAGAGCAGCCTGGCCAGCAATTTCTTTAACTTAATTACCAGGTTGTTCCAGAGGCATGTGGTTGATATCACTGTATGACATTTGAGGCCAAACAAGACAGAGTTCTGAGTCTCTCTTTTACTTTGACTTTGCATAACATCCACCCATTCACCACCTATTTTCCATGTCTCCTTAACCTATGTCATTCTTATTCAGTTTAATTTCGTTTATTTATAAAAATGTAATCTCAGACATTATGGCTCTAATACAGTGGAGAAAAATGCAGTATATTAACCCAGTTGGTGAAAAGTTATCTAATGGACCACAGCCAGTTACATCAACTCATTGATTTTGCAGCAATCCCTCATCTTGAGTGAGCATTTTGTGTATGTGATTAATTATAATTGACAATTACAGTTAGACCTTCATGTCCTGTATCCAAACAGATAAATGTGTTATAACATTGTTTTTTTTCAGACTGGTGCACTTATACCAATCTGAGTCCATAGCACATGCTGTGACACTTCACTGAATCATCAAAAAAATCAATTTGCTTAAAGGGTCAGCTATAGATTTTAGAGAGGAAGCAAGAAAACAAAAGGGTGGTTAGATATCATTTTTAAATTGTCAAATATTCTCTTGCATGGAGGTTTGCTGCTTGTAGGTCTTACAACTGCATTAAAAATAGGGGAATCTAAAAAGAAGGAAGATGACTTACAAAATCACATTTAATTTTAAAATCCAACTTTAATTTTTAAGGATTTCTCAAACATGCAAGACAACATCAAAGCAACACCAAAAGGGATGTTTTTGATGAGGAAATAACGTTATAATATAACGTTATAATATAAAGCTCAAGCAAATCGATTTTACATGATACCCCTATTTTAATGAAAACTTTCTTTGTCAAACACACTTAATTGTCAACATAATTCTCTTTTATTTATCTCTACAACCTATTCTCAGTGATCTGCAAGTCTCAATCAGAAATAAAAAATAGATTTCCCACTTCGACACATCAAACTTTTCAGTTGTTACTGAATGTTCTTAAAGCCGGGTTTGAGATAGCTAAAAGCAAAAATGTAGGTTTGTGAAATACAAAGTGACTAATCGGATTAACAGAATGTTTATTTCACCCACACAAAGTAGTACATCATATCTATTCAGCTTAAGTTCTTATAATTCTTTATATGACAGTCAGACTTTTGCACTTTTGTCATCTGTACTCTTTCTGCTTTGACTTGATAATTTTCCAGATGGACAAACTCCTGGGTTGAAAGTAGGAACACTTACTTTTACACAGCTGCATGTGTAAATCAGGTGTTTCTTTCGTTTGTTGCTCTCTCTATTTTCACCTCACTACTCAAGCTTCTTGCCGTTCTTAATACCTTACAAAATCAGCAAATTTGTATGGAAGGGCACCTATATTCTTTCAGTCCAGCCTGTGTCAGACATTTTTCTGATTTTCTCATGAAAGACAGATTAAATAGATGGACCATGAGCATTTTTGCAGGGCGAGTTCTGAACAACTTTGCTATCACCTAATTATCACACTTTTATATAAAAAAAAAAGTATCACTTCTCAGCAGCACTGAGAGTTTACAAGAGTAAAAGTTATTACAAATAGATGTGTGTGTGTGTGTGTGTGTGAATCTATTGCAAGCGATGGCTATGACATGTCAGACAGATGACAGCTCCAAAATGATTCTAATCGATTATAATGAATCTCTCGGACTTGTTTTAAAACCAACAAGACAGTAAACGGATTCCCAATGAAAGATAGCAACGTTTTTTTTCATAACTGCCAGTGTTAGACATAATGGCTGTCTCTGACAGATTAAATAGGAGGTAGGAAGTCACAGAGCCTGGCAGAAAAACTGCTTCCAAAGTGCCAATTTCATTTTCAGCCGGTATGTCTGGCCACTGCCATTCATTTACTGACTGTATTTCATTATAAAACCAATTTTCCCTACTTTGGGAAAGTTTCAAGATCAGAATTTTATCACACAAATTTAAGTGATTATTATCTGTACTTTTGTGTAAAGAATAGATAATCTAATAATTTTCAACAAATGATAGATGATAATACAGAGGAGCTGCTCAACATTTGCCCCAATTCTCAATAAAATCTACTAAAGAACATATATTGACCTTGAGCTTGCTAGAAAGGACAAGGTTAGACATTTCAAAATTACAATGGGTATGAATCCTATATTAAGTTTTGTCCATTCGTAATGTGGAATAGAAAAATTATGCAGCGTACATTTTCACTGAATTTTGAAAATAAATATGATGTGTAGAAGTTACGATTCATTGTGGATTTTCTCTCATCAGCACAGAACCAAAGTATAATTACAACCTTGAACACAAACAGAGATCCTCACTTCTGTTTGGTTAAATGTTCTTTGGGAACTCGCACATTGTCCACAGGATTTTAAAAACTGCACAATCAACCTTCTGGTATAATTCTGGCTAAATGTTTATCAAATCTTTTTATCAGAAGTGGTAGGGCTTATCTTTTGGTTAATTTCTTGCTAGGAATACAGCTTTTTACTATTATCCACAAATGATCAATTAAGACCATTTCAGAAGTGTGTTTGATCTTTGAGCTGTTGAAATGCTCATCATTTCAAGCACCTGCCCAAAATACCCTCTACAGACCAAATTTGGTTTAAACTGGTCATAAACTGGAGACTGCTGTATCTGGAGTGCCTCTGTCTACCATCAAGCAATTTGATATCAACGTGGAGTGAAACGTTATTGAAAGAAACAAAGATTACAGAGTCTCTTGATCTAAAAAACCCTGACGAAAGCAATGTTTGGAGCAGTCAATACGTTTTTAAATTAATATTAATATTAAAATTATTAGCTAAAACTCTTGGAAAGATAAAGATTTAGCAGTCAAAATCTGAATTTGGATGCTTAACTTTGATCTAAGAGGGGGGCATTTTGAAGTGGTGCACAATGACCCATTTTTTCAATTAGCTACCATAACTAGTTTCATTAAAACCACACTGATTGAAGTCTGCAACCCAACCAAAGCCTATTTTATTTACAGCAAACTGACAGATGAAAACAAGCCTGATGTGCATTCTGTGAAGCTGTGACTCAAATATTTGATCAATTCTGTTTCACAACTTGCAAGAAGCACAGCTTCTATTAAAGATATAAGAATCAAAACAAGTCTAAAATGTTGTCTTTGATTTGTTCTCCTACAGCTTTAAAGCATCTGCATCAATTTGAAGATTGATGCAGAGGTTCACTATCTTGTTTTTATGAGCATCTGTATAAAGGCTACAGTTAAATAAGCCCTTCTGGAGACTTGTTTACAACTGTTGCATTCCCTAAAAACAACAGGTTTGTGATTTATTTATTTCAAATTTTTGTTGAGGTGAAAAATAAAAACATACCTTCTTATTAATTTGAGAAATGATTACTTTGCACTTGCAAGCACTCAGAGCATCAAAATGAGATTCTTTGATATCAATGAAATGTGACATTATAGCAAAAGTATCTTACCAGATCTTGATGCAGTTGAACGCTGTGAGTCCCACACCATAAATCCCAAAACACACACACTATTCAGAGTTCATCAACAGTGAAAATCTTCAGAAGAGACCAGAATTTATCCTCTACAAAATCCCTTCCATTTCCCTCACATTTAAATTAGGTTTTTTCTCAATGTGCTGTCATACACTACAAAAATAAAAACATTTGAGATATTTGGTGAGGTGATACTTGTTGCAAAGCGTCTGAGAGCCACAAGGTTTGCACCAGACTAGTAAATAAAAACTTTAAGTAGCAAATAATAAACTTTGTAGTCTTTATCTGCTAAAGATAGACTTCCATCCATCTTTATCTGCAAAAATTGATGGAAAAAATTACATTATAACTTGTCGCAATATACTCACATGTCTTATATGTTTAACTTTCCCTCACATATTCTGTAGTTTCATTTCTGACAGTTCACTATTGCTCTTTTCACATTACGATTTTTTTCAGATTTCAATTGGTCTCCCACTTTCCCCTACCAAACTCCAAAGTATGATTCCTAATGTAGAAAACATCATCTGTTCTCCCCCCTCCCTAATAGCTAGCTTCTTCACCATGGTCATTTGTAGCTATAGAATGAATGGCTGGGAGTATTAAACCTGACATTCTGACATTTCAAAGTTATATATCTTATCCTGATGATGTCTAAATTCCAGCTGACATTAAAGATACTGCTACACGAGGCACATTTAACAAATGTTTTGAAAAAGAGACAGGTGGAAGGGAGATGTGTGTGCACCATTTTGCCCAATGAGCCTGGCGATTATCCAGCTGTAAAGGGCCATCAGCAGCGGCAGCCCTGACAAGCAACTGGATTAGTGAGAGATGCAATTAAGACCTCAATAGGGAATCTGCGTCTGACACACTCAGATAGGCTTGTAGCTTTCTTTCCACACATACATGCATTATACTGACACTGTGAAGAGGAAAGCTGAACTTGAGTCACGTCAGTTGGCTTCCCCATCAATTTATTTATCTGTGTTTTGTTTGGAGCTGGTGGGGAGCCTGAATGCTTGGTTACTGGTAATTACCTACTGTATTCACTGTTGCAAACCAATTATCACATGCAAATGAATAAATATGGTATAGGGATTATCTCTGGAATAATGCATAAAGAAATAACAAAGATTAAGTGGAAGTGACACTCTGTGTACTCAACAACAATTTTCAGTCAAAAGCATATTTCACATTAGATATTCAATATGCAGACAAAAGAGAATAAAACCAATATGCCTACTCAGGAGAAGGAGTTTGTTTTGCATTCATTTTTATTATTTGCCAGGTCTGTCCTACTGTGTTTTCAGATAGTTTTGGTATGAAGGAAACAAAAAGGTTGAGAAGACACGGGCTAAGCCGGTGAGCCTTTTGTGATAAAATAGCTCTCATATATAAGTCTAGCTCAGTGGTCCAGAGAGGCAGTCGGCAAAAAAGGCTCAACGTTAGAGTGAATGCACATTTAAAGACAAGGTTGCAGAAATTCATCAGCTGTTTCCTTGTCGAATACATTTGAGTTATTTTGCATTATATATGTAGTAAAACATATATGAGAAGTAAAACAATCATTATATACAATACCAGATATTTATCTGAGTTGCATGAGATATTTTTATTCAGTTACCTATGGTACTCAACCATCAGACTGGTGCAAAGTCATACCCATTCAACTTTCAAGTGTTCCAGGAAACCCTGATCATTCATGTAACTTACAACTACTTGTTAATGTGAATTGTGGATGCTGACGTCAGTAATGGGGAGATTTGTGCTGCTGCAACATGTTTTGCACTGAGTTGGTATTTTAGGCTTCAATAGCGTTGCTGATAGGACAACTGCTTTTAGCACAACTTGAACACAACAATAATCTTTTCGAGCATCTCATCAGATCATTTTTGAAGCAAATATTAAACCCCAGTGGGCCAAGAGATGTGCAAAGTGTCAAGAAAAACACCACAAAAGACGTGAATATGTAAATGGTGGAAAAATGGATCTAGAAAGCTTTGACTCAGGAGGTCAAACATCAATTCATGTCACACTTTTTTTTTTCAAAAATGTTAAGAAATATAAAATTGTATTCATTCATCAGTTTTGAATAGCTTAGAATTAATTATTTGCATAAAATTCCAAATAAAATATATTTCATTTTATGGTTGTAATTGGACAAAATGTGATTTAATTGGATTGACTAATTTGTCAGGCAGTGTTTAATTGAGTTATATTGTGTATCTGTTGTTGTTTTCTCTTCTAGTTCATTAAATATCTGTGTAGATAGACTAGAAACAGGTGAAATTATACCAGTCTGGCACTTTGCTCTGAGTTTTTAGCGTTAAGGCTCATTTGTGGTTTGGTCTGAAAGTCAAATAGCTATCAGGCTCCTCTCCAGTGGAACCAGCTCCCTTTGGGTTCTGGAGGCAGACACCATCTCTGCTTTTAAAATTAAGCTAAACACTTCCGTTAGTTATGCTGCTCTAAGCCCAGTCTGCTAGGAGACCTCCCATGATGCACTGAACTCCACTCCTCTTTTTCACACTCCATGCATTTATTTGACTCCTGAATGTCATTAACTGTGTTCCTTCTCTTTCCTGGAACTGTGATCTCTATCCTTTCCTTTTTACATCCTTGTGTTGCTTTCCATCTGCATCCCTGGCTCTATCTGAGTATGTTTTCTTATATGGTGTTGCTAGCCTAAAACCCTGGCCAGTCTTCGCTGTTATTGCGTTTGTTCTCTCTCTTCTTTTCTCTCCCCCAGTGTCCTCTCACCCCATCCACTCCAGGCAGATGGCTGACCTTGCTGAGCCTGGTTCTGTCAGAAATTTCTTCTTATTAAAAGTGCTTTTTTCCTTTCTCACCGGTGCCAAGTGCTAAAAGGGAATTGCTAGCTGTCCCTTGATAATATTCAAGGATCGTGTCCTATACAATGTTAAGTGCTTTTCATGAATTATGTTGTCATTTGGAGCTGTATAAATAAAACTCAATTCAATTGAAATAAATAGTTTTGGTGGCATGAGTACTGGAACAATGCCTGAATCTCCACCCTGGGGAGTTCAGCTCCAATGCAACTTTTTCTAGTATGAAGTAATTGGTAGCTTTCAAAGACGGTTTCCCAACCCTGAACACATTTTTTCCCCATCTCTCCTGTGTTCCCAACTCTGTTATATCTGTGTCCAATTGTGAGTTTCTATTTGTCGCTGCACAATTCACGTTCTGCTTCTCTGCCGCGCCATCTCAACTAAAATGTCATAAGTTGCAGAATATGTTCTGAGATGCTGCTCTTCCCTTTTGTAATGACCTCCACTGAGACCCACTGATACTGGCTGTATATCCCCAGTTGTTTGTTGGACGACTTTGCGGCATTAATAAAGACTTGTGGCACAGTGTGGTGTGCAGATCAACTCTTCTGTATTATCATCAGAGAGATCCCACCACCCATTTGAGGGGTCATTAGCAGATGCTACAAAGGAGCGTGTCACGCTGGATCCCAAGCAATCAAAGACCTGTTTCAAGCCCTGGTGAAACTTTTAATTATCACCCAAGCTGAGACTTATGCCAGATTCCCATTACATGTGATCAAGAGGTTAAAAGCAATTTGAGGGTGGCTCATTGTGACACCAAAAGGAATATTGTTGGAATTAAGGCGCTGTGTCTTCCACCTGCTATCTCACATTGCAAAAGGGTCAACACAGGCTGCAAGCGTACAAATCACTCAAATTATAACAACAATCATATGCAATGGAACTCCAAAATGACAGGTTTTAACGCACTATTTATAGAACTGGCTCTACTAACAAAAATATACTTCCAAATGTAAATGAAGCACAGAGTTTAGCTTTCAAGAAAACTTCCAGCTCATCAGCCTGCACCACAAAACATGGCAGCGGTGAAGGTTAGCAGTTCTTGTCCAAGCAATGAAATAGAGACATAATTGAAAACATTATTGAATAAATCAGTAAATAAAAGATTCAATCTGGGGAAATGATCAACAATCTCCTAGTTTTTATAAAATTTTATCAAATCTTTTAAAAATGAAAGCAATGGTTATTTCTAGTGATGGTAAAATAATTTAATGTCTTTACAAATGGAGTAATAAAAAATCTGTACTATTTAATCATTATTTGTCCATTTTCAGACATATAAAAACTGTAGATGAAGCCATAATTTGAAGTAGGTGAAGCAGTCCCAGTTCCTCTCCTCATGTTCTCCACTCATTATGCAGTGAAGCAATTCATGTTTATTTTGTACACAGAACCCTCACTTTTGCCACCTTAGTGACTTTGTTGCTGCATGTGCATAAACTAGAATGCTTGACAGCTCTAAGTCCCTCCTTTTTAGCTCTGACTGGTTGTTTGTGACTGGCATTAGTATATTTCTGCAGATGGCTGTAGGACCTCAGGGCATTGTAACAGTTTTAGCAAATATGAAAAACATATTTTTATTTTATGGGTTTCAGTGACAAAATCAGACAAAATCTATTAACTGAAATACCTTAAATCCCTGGCTAAGTTTATGAAACATTGTTTGTGTGGTGGATCCAGTGGTCAAATCTCAACTCTGAATGTTTTATTTGGTTTGGATAGCCTTCCTTTGCAAGGATATACTTTTCAGAGTTCTCCAACTTCCTCCCACAGTCGACAAAGATTTGCATGTGGTTAACATTTCTTTTAGTTGCCTTAGAGTGATCTGTGTACCCTGACTGTTGCTGAATGGCTGCAGGAATAGATCTGAACTCCTCAATGACCCTGACTAGGAGTTTGCGGAGAGAAAAAATTAAATGATGCTAAATATATGAAAAATAAATGTTTTCACATGTGATTTATAATTTATGATGAAGAAAGGCATGTAGAGGGAGGAAATGGTTCTGGAATTTGAGCTTGAAAATTTGAATGACTGTTAGTATTTCTTGTCCTTAATTTGCGTCGGTATTTAAATCTTATATAAACCAAGACTCTGTAGGTTCCCAGTTTGTACAGAGAAAGAGTTTGAATTCTTTTTATTGGTCTATGAAGCACTGAAAAGTTTTAACCCTGAGAATATTTTCTTTACTCGTCAGTTATGAGACCCCTCGGATCATGACAATCATGGTCACTCAGTGTACTCTGGACCAGAGCCAAACAGGAGGAAGCAGTATTTAGCTTTCATGCTTCCAAACTCCAGAACAATCCTGAATTACTGAAAGCATATTTTTCCTGATGCGTTCCCATAAATCTCAAAGTTTGTTTATTTGTAAGTTGTCTGTATTAGATTAATGTTTATCAATTTCAAATTCACACTTTGCTGTTTCTTTCTTTTCATGTTATGCAAACACATTTATGTTATTGTAAGGCATTTGTGACCTTTTTGTTTTTTTTTTATATTTCTTCTAGCACTTAATTATATATCTAAGCACTTAATTTTCTGCAAAGCTCCTTGAGAAGCATTATCAGTCACTGACTGTATACAAGTGAACCTGCTTGGCCTTCTGTTTTCATCTTCAACAAATTCATATAACATTCACAAGCTAGAAGGACATGAAGTAAACTTTGATAAAACAAAAGAACTATGTTCTGAGTGCTGTGCAACAAACATCAAACACTGATGAATCAGATGAGGAGACATTTTTCTGTTGAAAGGCAGGAATGTTTGAAATTTCTTCAAATTTTTGGCTTTGCATCCTTTTTTCTTGTTCCCTTCAAGTGGCCTTATGTGTTAATACTGATATAACAGTTTTCTTTTAACACAAGATTTTAATGATTATTATATTTCAGTTCTGTGTGACTTGTCTAGCTTTTTTTCCATGGCTATGCACAGAAAAATGCAATTGTGTTTTGGATGCAATTTATTTCATTCACACATTCATAGCATCATGGTGAAAACCAATTTGAATGAAGGATTTAGGAATCCATGTTTTTAATTGTTAAGAACCATTTTTAGAGACCCTAAAACCAGGAATTTTAGGTATTATATGCATGTTTTGAAAGCTTTTGCTATTTTCTCTTAACATACACATGTTGAAGTTTTTGTTGTGAGCAAAAAAGGATTTTCCTGCAGCCTAAAATTTTAAATCAAATTGTTCACACATGAAGTAAAAACTTTTTGGAAACAGCAATGTCATTTTTATGAATGCTTTACAATGGACATGAGAAAAAATGTCGCAAAAAACCTCCAAGCAGACCTAGAATGTAAGGAAGTGAAATATCCTGTGTTGTCTGAGCCAACCATCTCATCTCCACCCCAACAGTCGGCTTGCTGAAGACAAAATTAGTCAGAAAAAAACACAAATAACAGTGACAGCTGCAGTAAAGGCCTGCCAAACAAGGAGAAACCTTTTTTTTCTTTCTAGAAATTTCCACAGTTCACTGTCTTCAGGCAGTAATTGGTTGTAAACCATTTACAAGTAGTAAAGTGGTACCGTTTAATTTATGGTTGTGTTAATTTGTCTCAGCCACAAAAATTAGAGCTGCTTAATCAATTGCTATATCTCCTTGAGCTTATATTCAAACTGGGTGTGCCTATATATTTATATATTTTTATTATTATTTTGTTCTTTGTACTTTTTTTAATTAAGTTGTCAAATCTCTCATTAAGTCTATCCTTGATATGTCTGAGAACAGTTCAAATGTTTTTTCACCTTTTTTTGGAACACTATTATTTCCCTAATTTTATAATTTTATATACTGTTTGATCTTAGCCTTTTTTTCTACATGTGATAGTATTTTGTTGGTGTGTATGCCACCTCCTCTGAGACTGACGGCAAGCGAATGAGATGAAGTGCCACCATGAAAACACGATACTTAACTAAGTCATATGAATATTAGTAAAGCCCACAAAATTACAGTTTGAAAAATCTCACATCACTGGCATGAAGTGTTTAACCTTGTGTTAGATATTGGATCCATTCATTTAAGCCCAGTAGTTTCTAGAAACCAGAATGGCTTGATATCCTTATTCCGGTGCATGGTAGTGGTCATATCATTCAGATCTGTTATGTTACCAGATGTACCTGTGCATTTCCAAATGGTGGAAGGATTTTAAAGACCGTAGTCTGTGGCAGCAATCTTCAAGTCACCTCAAATTAGAAGCTAGCTGGTTGACAGATGGATACCACTGTCTTTTCATGTCCAAACAAAATATCCAAACTAGTTTGGAAAATAGCTCCATCCTCAGTTACATTTGATGATTTAATTCTTGGACAAAGCTTAACTAACTACTTGTGAGGAAAGCAGCCAATTTAGAAGATCGCTGAAAGAAGTACGATCAAATTTTTAGCAGGATCTTGTTGATAGCTACAGAAAAAACATGTCATTTCTGTGCAAATGGCTAAAGCAAATGTGTTTTTGAGGAAGTTCAAAATAGTTTTATGTGTTATTGAGCTATCCTGATACAAGAATAGTTGAAATAGATTATTAAAAATCTAAAATGAAAACAACTTTCACGCTGATTTAAAGAATGCAAACAGTTCTATGACATTCATCATTTTAGTTATTATGGAGATTGCCCACTTTAGTTCTATAAAGTCATTGATTTTTCAATATAATGTTACAGCATAGACACATACAGTGGTACAGTCTCCTCTTTATACTGTTTAAATTGGTCATTTTCTTATCTTGGCATCTGAACACAGGTTCAGACTGCTTAACACATGGCACACATGAGACTGATACTGATTTGGAAGACTTAAGAAGACAGCAAGCTTTGTTCAAACAGGCGACCTGAAGCAGCCAAGCTGAAAATGCTCAACTCTCCTCCCAGAGCTGAAATTAGGAGTGCTACTAGTTTGAGTGCATTGGTAATGGGGATAATTACCAGAGCATCCTGTTGAGCTGCGTTTGACCTCAAGCTTTCACCCTGATGCTTGATGTTTTCTTGCTATCTGGCAGCTTTGACAATTTCTACTGCTGAAACACAGTTTCCTCAGTGGAGTTCATGTTTCTTATGAATGCCACAAATTGTCTTTAGAAAGGTCTCGGTCTTTTGCACATTGTTCATTTCGGACAGGAAAAGCAGGTGACAATGGCTCTGACCTTAATGTTCCACTTAATGGACAATTCAAAAGTTCAAGTGTCAAAGCTCACACACAAGCATGCACTTTAGAGCTGGTGGAGCTCAGAGGTCAAATGAAAACTAAAGTGAATTTGAACGCGTAACAATAGTTTGCTCCTTCCCATTATTGTGCTAATGTTTTTCCCTTTTCCTGGCTGTTATGTTAACACACATGGCAACAGAGCACCCGTGACAACACTGAAGGAAGAAAATATTTTATTGTCCTTCTATACACTGAAAGTGTAATTGTATGTTTTTGGTTTATTGCAAGTGTGCATGACTAAACTACAAAACTCTGCTGTGTCCTGAGCAAGCAGCGAACGCTACCGTGAGAACTTCCTCATAACTACATAAGTTTTTATGGCAGCAACACATAGAAATAGTAACATTGTTTGTTTCATCTAGTAACAGTAACAATCATCTGCCTCATTCAAATTAATGTAGCTTAGAGTTGTTAATATTTCAGGAAGTCATTTTCAAAATGGTTCATTTGGGAGCTTAACTCGCTTATGAGAATGTCCCACTAATTCTCCAAACTGGGACATATCCCTTTCAGACTATAGATTTAACTATTATTAAGCCTAAATATATTTAGTTTGATAGAGATGGAAAAAAAGCTTTTCGATGCATCTGAGTGGGCAGTCTTTGGAAATATATGTGGTTTTATTGAAGCTATTTTCACATCTTGTTTTTAAAAGAGTTTACATTTGAGGCGTACATGCAGCTGTCGTGGGAAAGTGCTATTTGTGTCTCCAATCAAAACCAAATATCCAAAGAATGACAGAAAACAATATCCCAGAGGCTCTGTCTCTGTTCTTTCATTCAATATGTAAATGCAGACGCCATTTCAGTTCCATCTCTGTGGTACAAAAAGGACAAAAAAAGATACTGCACCTTTAGTGTGATAAATGCAGAAATACTTTAGAGATTCCAGTGCTGCTAAAGAGGGATTATAATTTCAAAAAACAAGACCAGCAGGGATGTAATTTTCCAACAATATGTCACGATTGTCATGTATTTTTATGTGTTATATCTCCAATGCCATTTATTGGTATTTTTAGGTGAAATGGCACAGTCTTTTTTCCTTAAAGGACTGTCATTATTTTGTTTAGTTTTCAACAAAGTTGTCACTCTTCATAAATTGTTCTTCAACTATATCTCTAGAGAAAATGCTTTTTCTGCTTGATTGACACAAAAATAACAATAGTAATTACTTGAAGAAACTCTGGATGCTTTGAGAGTTAACTGTCACTTTTCATGCTATTGTCAGTGTTTTTTTTAGTTTTTTTTTTAACTACATCGTTGGAGACAGGAAGCAAAGTCTACAGAAACACCTGGTATTAACAAACACAAAGGCCTCCAGGACTAAGTTGAACGGGTTGCAAGCTTCAGCAGCTCAGTTGGTGAGAGTCTCTGCAGATAACAACTGTTACCCAGGTTCTTCACTAGTTAAAGCTTTATGGGAAAGTGGACATGAGAAAGCAACAGTAGAACAAAACTCAAATTAAGTCTCAAGGACACTCCATGGTCAAGTGGATGAAGGTTTGGCTGATGAGACTAAAATGGACCTTTTTACTAATCAGACAAAGATGCTTTGTTTGGCGGACATAAAACACTGCACATCACCACAAACACATGTCTTTGAGAATGTGTGGCTGGACCTAACAGAGCTAGAATGGGTTAGTGATGAGGATTGGAGTAAAATTGCAGGACCCAGATGTGGAAGCCTGATTGAGGCCTATCCACACAGACTCTGTGCTCTGATTGTAGCCGAAGGTGCGTCTTGTACTGACTTGGAGGGCGAATACTCATGCAATCACCTATTTTAGCTAACCTATTTTTATTTATCATTATTTTGTAGAAAATAGTTTTTACTTTGGCGAAAGATTTATTTTTACATTTTTTGTCAAGAAAGTGAAATTTTCATTAATCATGAATAATTTGTACATACAAAAAAAGGGTAAAACATCCAATTTAGCACTTGTAGCACACAGAAATACAATAACACTTGAATCCTGTAAGATTGTGATTGTTGCATGGTTTTTGTTAAAGAGGCTGTTTGAAATTATTTTTAGTGAGCGTTTGACAAAATTGTTGTTCAATAAAGAAACTCAAACATATCTAGATAGCCGATGCATGGTTAACCAACCAAATAAATAAATGGAAGATCAAACATAGAAGGGGAGTAGCAGCAGATAGGAAGTGAAAACTTTCCTAAGAAATCACTGTGACTTTGTTGACCGGTAATCTTTGTCCACCAGCCTCCATAGTGTCCAAAGTAAATTACTTTTATATTTGCCGTGGGGATTACTACTTCTATTTCTTCCTGAGATTTTAATTCAAATGTTTACCTCATCCAAACATTTTGAAATTAACCCACTAGTATGCCATAGATTGCCATGGATGCTAAGTACCATCATCCTGTTACTTTTTTTTTCTTGCTATGGAGACAGTTGAAAACACAGCGATATCTTGCTTGCTGCATTGAAGCTGTAAACAATCCATCCTGTTATCCACGAGATCACCATTAGGAGACATAGGCTGAAGTGCAGCTGTTTATGGTTCTGCTGTTTGTTCTGGGTTTCCAAGAAAACCTCTTTCTATGTATCCCTGCTCAGTCAGCGAGTTGCATCCTCTGTGGTTGGTCACGCAGCATCTCCTCTATGACAAGCTGTCTAATATCTTCCAACACATTAAGAAAAAAAAATGTTTCACAAGACATAGAGACAGAAATGTCAATATTTCAGGGGGAAGAGTGGCTGCTATACATAAATAACTTCCATTTCTGAAATTTAAACAAAAATTATTTTAAAATGAACTTTAATTGAATTCAACAATTTCATAAATGAATATAAAATTAGTTTCTTCCTTTTTTCACAACTTATGTGACAATTTGACAGAGAATTTGTATTCCTCTTAAAATTAGCTCCTGTTTCTTGGTAACTTAAGCACCACAAATATGTTCGCTCGCTTTAATTAGGACTCGTTAAGAATCACAAAATGAATCTGGCACTGCACATATATTGTACAGCTTTCACCGTGTAACAGTTAGATAAGGTGACCTCTCCAGGGGAGCGCAGAGGAGAAAAAAAAATGGAAAGGATCTTATTTTTTCTTTCTATTTCCTGCATGAATGGATTTGAGTGTATGCTTTAGTCCGCTTTTGTCTTCTCTCTGCTGTTCTCTCATCTGCTCTCTGCTTTACGCTTGACATTTTTCTCCATATAGGTCAGTCTCCATTGGAGGTGGAAAGAAGAATAAAAAACACAAGGTGCATGTGTTGTTGGGTGCCACCAAGGACAACATGCTAATTGTCTCTTCTCAGAGGACAGTCAAAGATTCAGTTTTATGGTTTTCTCTTTGCAAACTCCTGTGTTGGTTAATTAGGAAATGAAGGATCATGTTATTGTCTGTTCAAATATTTGTGGTTGAAAGATAGATTTGTACACATACTTGTTTCTTTATTTTCTTGTAATGACATTAGAAAACATTTGATAAGTAGTAATACTTATCAAATTTAAAATAAGACAAAACAGCAGGAGGCAGCTTCATAAATTTTAAGTATCATCAAGCGACAAAAAAAAAGACAACTGACACAGAAGAGATCAGATTCTGCACTCTTTCAGTCAACCAGATGTGAAGTCAAACACGAGAGCCCAGCGATAGAGTCATTTGCAAGATAAATAATGCTAGACAGCAGACTGCCTCCCTGAACTAGACAAAGGAGGAGTTGCTGGGCGTCTCTCTCTGTCATTTGTCCCAAGGCCGAGGCTCAGCCTAGAAACTATCAGGAAGATGATGTGTCTCTGGAGACCAACACGCTTGGGGAAAGAGGCTGCTCTTAATCATCTGAGACCCACTTCTTTGGCATTTCTCTCATTGTTGTTGGGAAACACTCAGGCACTTACACACACACATTGCACATCCATACAATGCTATTTGCATATTTGCAGATCCAAACAAAATGTGTCTCTGAACTCACGTTTCAGACACAAGTCGAAACGTGAGTGTTAGTTTTTTCCTCCTATAGTTCTGTAGCAGCTGTTATTAAGCAGTGTAATAATTCTGCGAACAAGGATCGGGCCTCTGTGGCTAATTAGAGATGTGAACTCAAACATGGCTCATCTCTTCAAATAGGGGCTGGCATGCTCGAGCGGAGAATGACAGAGAGAATCCATCTCTGCTCACTCTCCCCCCCTACCCTGCCCACCTCCATTAGGTCTATATGTGTGTGCACAAGCCAGCCACTGAGGGCTATTCCAGCCAGACTGCAAAGTGCAGCCAAGAGGATGATCATTTGTTACCAGTCACTCAGTCAAAAGGTTCCAGGCCACACTGAGACATGAGGTGAGGCGGTGTGACCTCATGCAAATCTGATGGACACCAACTGTGAGGGAAATTAAATGTTATCCAGGATCAATAGCACTTGCACCATTATAGAAAATACAAAAAGGTTCAGTTCGTCTGAAGTGTCAGAGGACAGATAGAGGAAAGGTAAAAAATATGACATTTATACAAAACAAAATGATCTGGATGATGATTTGCTGCTAAAGTATTCATATGTAAATCAAGCGTTTAATTATGATTAAATCAGATTTCAGATTACACTTTTAAACATGAGGCGATAACTAATCAAGAAAGTATCCATCTAAAAATATTGGGTAATGAGTTCAACAACAGTAATAAAAACATTTAACATAGTGTATATTATTTTTAAAATTATGAATGAAGTCAACCATGATGTTGCCCTAATCATGCAATACAATTTGCACTTGTTATCATGCAATTATTACATTGGACGTGATTTTTATTTGCCAACTGTCAAACAACTGAGCAAACGCATAGCTCAGATAATCATTTATGAAGCAAACATGCAAAATGTTACTTATTTAGGATGAAATACTGACCTGTCACAAGCTAATATGACATCAAAATAAAAATAAAAGAATGATAAGACACAGGTGTAAATAAGCAAAAGAAAATCTTTAACACTTGAAAGTTGCCTTATTTATCTTCTAAAAGCTTTTGCACATTACTTATTCCTTATTTTCACAAAGAAAATATATTTTAGGAATCTTATTTGGACACAAGCAGAAAAATCAATTACTTATTAAATCTTGAATTGTTTTTAACATAATTTAAATAATAATTTGAAACAATCTAAATCAAGCTGCACTACAATTATCTATCCATTTTAAATAATTTGCCTCTTCACATTTAAAATGAAATATAAATAAAAATAAAAAAAAACTTTGGGGCTTTTCTATATCAGTTGTATTAATTCAGGAAAAAATCATTTTCCATTCAATTGGCCTATTGGGGGCAGTAGCCCACCAAAAACAGACTTCTATTCAATAAACAAGAATCAAGAATGAGAATAATGCATCAAACATTTTGTTTATGTTCCATTTTTATTCACTACAAATGACATACACACACTTTCAGTGAAACGCTAGAATGGGAGAAAGATTTTAAAGAAGCCCGGTTTCCATTGTGAGACAAGTGATAAACCCTGACATCAGGCTTTTCAGGAAGCTTGAACTGTAATAAATGGATGAATGTAGGACTGATAAAAACTGTGTGTTCGAAAGAAAAGGAAGACAGATTTAACATCAACCTCAAACACAAGGTGAAACTGCAATTAATATTCCTGTGCAGAGAAGTGGGCTCGATTTTAGGCCAGTCACGATGGCCCGGCGGCTGCCTCGCTCTCTCCTCCTCTCTGCCTTATACAAGTCAGATAATTACCTATTTAGATTTCACCCTGACAGCCTTTTCAACTGCAAGGGAAGAAGAGCCGCAGTGTGTGTAAGATAGTGAGACGGCAGGGCAATGAAACAGAAAAGGAGGGGGGCCATGGCAGAGACTTTAATAAACTCTGGGGAAAATTAATACGCCATTGTTTAACATGTGTATAAAATGACTGACAGTCCTCACAGAGGTGTTTTCTCTGTGGATGGGAAATTAAATTTTAATGTTGACGGCGTTTCATGGAACATTTGCTTTGCCACTAAAAGGCGGCCAACGAATGCACTTTGATGAGTGGAGTGCAAGGCAGACCAATTGGATTTTGATGTCCATTGGGTGTTTCATCTAAATCACTGGTAAAAGAGGGGACATTTGTTTTCGGTGGAGAGGGCTATTTATCGGCAGTGACTGATATCCAGCAACACTGGACTGCCTCGGGGCTGCACTCATCTATTCGTTGCCAATCATTGAGGTCTGCCAGAAACTCGCAGCAACTTCAGCGCTGGAGTCTTTCTGTTGTAAAGTTCATGCTCTTTCAGGGAATTTTCGGTCATACTACCCATGCTCTATCTATTCATTAACACTATGCTCTATTTTATACACATTTCATTTACAAACCATTTGTTTTACTGGCTACGGCAGTTGAACTACTGAACAAAATACAGATAAATGAAAAAGACTTATACATGTAAAAAATAACAAACCTTGATTAAATAGATTTCAACAAATTAAAAATTCTGGAGGGGAATAAATTATATTTACCCTGTTTAGGTCTCAGTTATTGACTTTGGTGTTTTCCTGACTGTTGAAGTAAGCGTGAACACCATAAAGGTCTGAGATCCTCAGAAGGAAGATTATAGCAAATTATCAATTGGTAAGGGATTTAAAGTTGTGTAGAAAGTATCATAAATTGGCTATTTCACTGTACAGAAAACACTTTCATCCTAATCCATAAGTACAGGAGCCAATTCTTTGCCAAGTGTTTTTGTTAACTTTGAAAAGAGATAGGAGCATAAAACCAAATTTGACCTGGTTAGGATAACATAGCACACTGTGGGTATGTATTATCTTCTTCTAAGTACCATGTTTGTGTAGCATTTCAGCTTTATATTGATAAGATTAGTGCTTTATGGTTTGTGGGATCCACCATGATTATAAGATACTAAAAGAAATCCAGACAACTTTTTAAATAGAAAAGTAGTAACCAGCCTGTTTTTAGTGTTCTTTTTTGCAAGACCAGGTATTGCTGCTGTGCTGAAGTTGAAGTTAGTAATAGCAAACCGAAAATTCAGATTTTCACTTAGAATAAAACCAAGAATATCAACATAACTTGGGATTATTAACTAATTTAGTGAGCAGTGTTAGAAAATTTGTGGATTATCACTTTATTTGGAGAGTAAGTTGTGCAGTAGCTCTTTTTTGAGCTAGCAGTCACATGCTAAAATGAGGAATAGTATGTTCTTCTTAAGCTGCAGCATTTGTTTGGCTCGGCACCCATTGCTACTGAGACTTTTGAGTTAAACAAAAAACCCTCACTGACTGTTGGAGAAATGTAGAAAACCCAAAGTAAACCAAAACAGACACAAGGAGAAAATCCAAATATCACGTTGAGGCACTTGGACTAATCATTGTGTCCTGTGTTGCTCAGAAGTAAAAAAAAAAAGAAATTTGTCTGTGACTTTTCGACCAGCGTCTGTCTGCAGGATGGTGTTTTGGGTGCCAATTTAACTTGGACCAAATGCAAGCCTGTGCTTGTTTCATTGATCAGAGCTTACAGTAGGAGAAGAAAAGATTACATCTCCAGAGGGCTCCTGGATTGATTTCGGCTTCATCTGTGCTTGTTGCTAATTACTAAGAACTTTGAAATTGTTAAGGGACTATATTTAAGTGGCTTCTGAAAGTTTCATGGTGTTTTTTTTTTCCTCAAATACCTCCTCAATTAAAGGTGTTTCTCTACTTGCCTTTTGAATGTGATATGATGAAGAATTTCTCCTCAGTCTGTTAAATGTCTTGAACTCACACAAGTGTTGGTTTCACTTACGATCAAAATTAAACCCTCACCTTAGTACCTGTAAAGGCTATGAAGATCTCACCAGAAGGCTGAGCAGCAAAAAAGCAAAAAACTTCTCTGTTGTACTAAAATTAGCAGCTGGACTTGACAGTAAAATACACTTTTCCAAATAAGAATTGAAAGAACCAGCAGCTTCATAATTACTGTCCATCTTGTGAGTATGGTGATGTCTCCATGTGTTTGCAACATTGTCATTGGTTGCACCAGTATAAACTGTGGTTAATTTATTCAGTTTCTTGAATGGGAAGCTGTACTAGGAATAGCAACTGCGAAGGAAGGGAAGAAAGCCAAGAACAGAAAGAAGGTAATGAAGGAAAGAAGGATTAGGATTAGGGTTGGATGACGGTTGTAATTAGAGTTGGAGGAAGTTTGAAATAAAGATTGGAATGGGAGTTGGAATTAGGCTTGGAAACATGGAAGGAGAGTATGAATTACCCTGGGAAGGAGCACTGGAAGTGCACCAAGATTTGGAGAATTCACTAGCTGTGCTTCCATTGAAATATGTAAAAAAAAAATTTAAATATTCTTCTAATGTCCAAAATCCCAATTTTGGCAGTGTTTCCATTGAATAAGAAATTTAAATTACACATCAATAAGTCTCTTTGCGCAATTGATCATTTCAAATCATGGTGGCGGCAGATGTAAACACATACATTGGATATTTATGTTTCAGCCGCAAGACTGAAACATAAAGCTCATCAGCTGCTAGATACAAATTGGAGTGATTTGTGTGATGAGAAAAGTGTTTCCATTGCATGAAAAGATAAAAAACATCACAAACACATCATACAGTCACCGATTGTGAAACCAGTAACAGATGTATTTTCTAAAGTCCAATCATTAAGATCATCAATCCAATTTGTGCAATTTTTTCATTTTACTTTTCAGTAAAATGAACATTATTCTTTTATTCTATGAACTGACATGTGTCTGAAATTCCAAGCAAAACAATTGCATTTAATTGCAGAAAGTGAAAAAGGTGAAAAACATAACTAAAAAGATGTAGAGCTTTTAGACCTCAAAAAATGCATAGAAAACAGGTTCATATTCATTTAATAAATTAACAATGCAATGGACTGTTAATTTTTTTCCAGAGCAGTATTACATTAATATACTGTCTGTTCTCTCTCACATTGTTTTATGTACATATTTCAGCTCTGTCACCGAACAAATATGACGTAAACAATTATTTTCCATGGGTAGGATGTATTTGATTTTAGTGCTCATGCATCTTTGTAGTCCATCAGTGGGTGTGCATCCTCCCACTACCAGTGACCAAAGTCTCAGTGGTCACTGGTTGCACCAGTACAAACTGTTCCAATTCCAGTCACTGACATTTAAGACTGATTTATTCACATGGCAGAATGTAGATATGCCAGACTGCACAGAAGAAACAAAATGAGACTGGAGATATATATTTTTTATTGACAAACTAAATACAAATCACTCTTGGGATCCCGGGGCACGTTTTCAGCACAATTGGTATGCAACAGCAAATTTAATCATTATTGTCAGATGATGCTGGCTGAATGCACATCAACAGATGTCATTTTATATTCAGAGTGAGCAAGCATCATGGAAGCAGAACAAACATTTAGGGCTATTAACAGTATCCGTGATATGATATAAAAGGAGAGGGAGATTAATAACAAAACACCAGGCACAATTGCCCTGAGAACAATCTCTGTTTTATGTGTTTGAAAAATATTTATTTATTTTTTTGCTCTCTGAGTTTAGAAGAGAGAATTGTTACCAAAACATGTTTTTAAGCAGAGACAAAAATATCCCTTTAAGATAAAGGATTGCACACAGTTATGCCATCTATAGTCACCCATTCTTTTTTTTGTTAGTTAATTATAATACATTTTCATAAAACATTTAATCAACCAATGAAATTAAGAATTTGCAGAAGAAGCAGATCAAGCATTTTGGTTCTCAGTTAATTAAATTGAATAAACAAAATCCCATTCTACCCACAAAATTCTAAATTCAATTGCACTTTGTTCAGATTTTAGATTTTGTTTATTGGATACAATAAAATGTTTTATTCTCCTTTTGCTAAAGGATCACAACTTTTAGTGGCATTTTTATTATCTCAAAAGCCTGACCATAAACAATTTTCCAGTCTGAAAAATGTGTTCTTCATTCAATGTACACAGAAGGCCCATCAATAACTTTGACAAACTCCATCTCATAAACATCCGCTGCTCATGAAGCTCATCTTGTTCTTGCATTCTTTACTACTGGCAATAACCGCAGGCAATAACAGCAATAAAATGTTATCAGACTGCAACATTTTGCATAGGGTGGATTATTTACAACAAAAATAAAATTCTGTTATTGAAGAGGAACAAATGTAAGCTGGGAATGTTTTTAATCTTCAGTGTGCAGGTTTTTCACCTAACCAAAGAACACATTATGTATGTTTGGCTGACCAGCGCATATGGAGATCAATGTACACTAATGTATATTCGGTCCTTGAAGCATTGAAGTAAGTAGGTTTAAGTATTTTATTCCATCTGTTTGTATGTGACTATGGTCCCAAAATCAAAAATATCAAATGTCTACTGTTATGTGTAGCAAAATAAAACAGCTACTGAATTTACTGTTCCCTTATTATACACTTTTGATTCAATCAATATACTGTATCATGTTTTCCTTTTAATTACATGCATGTATTTGCATCATTGTGCGTTCGTGTTTGTGAAATGCGTAGTTTTTATGCTGTTTAAAATTTTTTTAACATATTTTCTGCAAGATTCATTTGTCATAAAATGGTAAACAAATGGGCTTATTTCAAGAAGAAAACATCAAGGGATGATGGTAACATGCCCACAGAACATTAGCTCATTTTTGTAAACCAACAAAGCCAATTTTCTTCATTTTTCCTTTGAAAAGTGGGTTTCAGGACTGCATTTATCCCTTGATAAAATGAGTAAGGCATTATCTATGTGCAAAACAAACATTGAACAGGTAATTCTCTTTGCACTAGCCTGTGTCTTAACATGAAATAAACAAAAGAAACAAATTACCTGCACAGAATCCGCAAACAAAGCCTCCGACAGCCATTGTTGTTGTGCCAGGTTATTTTCTCTCTGACATTGACGCAAAATAACTTTTCGCCTTCTTTCACCATGGTGGATTTTTAGTGTCCCAGGTTAAATTACAATAAGTAAATAAATAGAAAAATTCACAAAGCTACAAGGAATGTTTGGCTCTGGCTATCAAAGCCAAGACAGAATAAAATTGCATTTCTGATCAAAAATAAAACTCAAATAAACTCTACATCTTATTAAATTATTCATTGTAACAAATACAACTTGCATCAAAAAACAAAAAACAAAAACGTTACTTCAAACAACAGTGTGAAATGAAAATGTCCTCAAAGCTTGTTGGTATTAGAAATGTCGCTTTGACATATGTGTACCTGAAGGCCTTTTAAATCAGTTTGATGATTGCCAAGCGTACTTTCATTGAGATAAGAATTGATCTTATAAGTTGGGATTTAAAGCTTAACAACAATCAGAAAGAACCAAGATATGGTTAAATGCACATTTAATTAAAAACAGAAAGATGAAAGAGTTGCCAAAGTCTTTTGGGCACTTTTGTCCAAACTTTTTTTTAATCTTATGTATCTCCTGTAATTCATAACTCTTACAAACAATGAGGTAATACTGTCACGTGGCTACTGGATGTAAATTTGAAGTCCAAAAGCAATTGTTTAAAAAGAAAAACAAGAACGAGAACTCTAATCCACACATAGAATAGCCAAAAAGAAGCAGTAACTACACACAACCAAGCTTAAATTGGTTGTGCCATTACCTTTTTTTTTTTTTACTGGGGCTGTGAGCAGAGAAAGCCACACGAGAGTTGTTTATCAAATTAAAACATTTTTGTTTTTGCTGTGTGACCTTCCACAAACTTCCACAGAAGATGAAATATAACTGTTTTGAATGCTTTGTTATTATTGCTGCTGCAGCAGTCAGGTGTAATTTTATATTTTTTTCTATCAGACATCAAATAGAGTTTACATTTTTGCTCTTAACTGCCATAATTTAAAACCATACCATACCAACTTTATTTATAAAGCACTTTAAAACAACCACAGCTGATACAAATTGTGGCACATAAAATAGATAAAAACAAATAAAAACTCTTGCAGTTTAAAACAAACAAACAACATACCATGTAAAATTAGATCTTGCTGGAGTTGAATTCCAAGTAAACTAGATGGGTTTTAAGACAAGCTTTAAAAGTGGACAGTGAAGGGGCCTCTCTGACCTGCAAAGGCAGGTCATTCCATAACTTAGGACCCACGACAGAGAAAGCTCTGTCCCCTCTGAGCTTCCGTCTAGATCTCGGTACCTCCAAGAGCAACTGATCTGCAGACCTAAGAGACCGATAAGGTATGTATGGGTGAAGAAGCTCAGTGAGGTAAGCCGGGGCAAGATTGTGCAGCGATTTAAAAATAAACCTAAGAATTTTAAAACAACCCAGAAAACTGACAATAACATTAGTTTCAAAAACACATTAAAATACGGTCAAGAAACAAACAACAACAGAACAAAAAAATTTACAATATGGATTTTATGTTTCATACCCCATTAAAATATACTTTAAAGACTTCCACCAACAATAGTGTGTCCTCCCTTACAGTGGCAGTGAATAGGTTGCATCCATCATTATCATAAATACTGAATTAATTACAGCCTTTGAATCTGGTCTTGGACTGTTCCTTTGTAGAAGGAAATGATCAAACATAAAATTACACTTCTGCACTTTAAGCACTTCTACATTTAGATGCTTGATTTTATTGGGGATTTACTCTCTTCTGCATAATATCTACAGTACATATAGTTTAAAGTTGTTCACTGCACATTTCAATGGTATATCTCTAAATGTCTTTCAGCGAATTGCAGAGAAAAATTGCAAACTCTTTCTATCAATAAGCAAAATTCTGACACAATAACAGTTGAATATTTGACCACTCTTTGTTTTAGAAATGGAAGAGTATTCTTAAAATTTGAAACTGACCTGAGCTTCGTCCAAACATTTTCCAATGGAACAAAGTGCATTGCACGAATAGATGACAGAATAAAAGTTAAAGACAACGTTAAAATTTTCTAGATTCACTTCAAAAAAGCAACAAGATTGTTGACAAAATTGCATGTTTCAACAGGGTGCAAATCCCCAAAATAAACCAAGATTGGCTTTTGAGTGGAAAAAAGAAAAATACTAATATTAAGTTTCTGCAATAACTGGGCCCTTTTGAAAGGTGTGAATTAATGCCTGATAGCTGGATCCATGCCAGGAAATCAACTAGTTTCAATGATTTGTTCCAATTCTGACAATAGCAGTGGTCAAACATGTCCTGACAATTTCACTGTGAATAATTTCCATATGTCAGGAAAGAAGATGGATGGATGACAAGAAGTCTCAACTACAGTGAGAAAAATGTATAAATGTGGTAGGAAGTGTGATGAGGTCTACATGGAGTAGCACGTGTTGTTACAAAACGTCAAACTGACAGCCGACCAACTAGCCGGCGACTTTTTAAAATAAAACTGTGTCCAAAAGGGCCATGGCTCAGTCCTTTTCACTTGTCAAAGTGTATAACCTTAATGCAATATATGACAAGTTAGAAATGAAAAGCTGCTCATTGCATGGTAACTTCTGGTGCAGGCTTTCAAATTGGTTTAGGTTCCCCTGGTGTGAATGTCACAGCAGTTTTTAGAATAATTACATTCAGCATGAACCATCCATCCCTTTCTCAAACCAGCTTTGTCCTTTTCAGGGTTGCAGGATGCTGGAGTCTATCCAAGCTGTCAAAACAGGCTACACCGTGGACAGGTGGCCAGCCCATCAAAGGGCCAGCTCAAAGACACATGACAAAAACAACCCAGTAAGTTTGAGCTCCACTCCTCAAGTCATTTTCGTCACCTGTTCTTGGAGGAGCTTCTTGAGATTAAATGGAAAGACACTTAGAGGTGGGATGTGACAGGGATCATTGGAACTATGTACTTAAAAGTACAATCAAAAATGACAAAGGGCTAAAATGTACTATTTAACTCTAAATTGGATTAAAAATAAATTATTATTAAGCAGATTTTTTGAAACTACATTATTTTTCCCCATCTCACTTGTTCATCTTTATCTTTAAATAATAAATAATTCAAGACATACAAATAAATCTTTCTGACATTTCAGAAATAGTAATTTGACAATTTAGCAATATCTTTTCAATTACATAAACCAGGGTAGTATTTTAGCTACTGCCTGAAATGAAACCTTTTCCAGCACAAAAATTATAGCCTTTCCAGCTTTTGATATTTTTGGGTCCAATCTTGACATTTCATTTTACGTGTCTTGGGCAGCCTTTGTTACCTTGGCAATATTGCTGAGATTTGAACAACTTGTACTTTTAGGCACTTTAGGTAAGTTACAATTGTGAAATATGACAATAGTTCAGGAAAATGGATTACAGGTAGTTGATTCTTCTCAAATCTTTGGAAGTCAGTCGGCAGCATTTTCTCAGAACACATTCCTTGTGATGTCACTGACCGTTTGATTATTTCTTGGTCACACTCCAATATTTGGAATACCAGCTACATAATATTTATGCAGGCCACATCCTCCCTACACAATTGTACATTATAAATGCTTCAACTCAATAAGCATTTAAGCTTAGTCAGGCTGGTAATAGAAATATGTGCAAACATAATTTTATGTAATTTGTTTTACATGCTTAATATATTAATACATACACAATAAATGTAGCCAATACCAAAATGTCCTATATATGCCACTAAAAGAACCCAAGTGAAACCAGTGGTACTTAAACTACAGTTTGGTC
Organism: Poeciliopsis prolifica; assembly: GCF_027474105.1. NCBI lineage: Eukaryota > Metazoa > Chordata > Actinopteri > Cyprinodontiformes > Poeciliidae > Poeciliopsis > Poeciliopsis prolifica. Next base: position 16,826,444 of record NW_026562382.1, read on the forward strand.
ATAGAAAAAGCTCATAAGTTGCAGCATGAGAAGCAGGAATGTTAACTTTGCTTCATGAACTACAATGAACAATTGCTTTGACTTTTTCCCAGACAAACAAGGTTAAGTTATTCATTTCATAAACATTTACGCCTCACCAGAAAGTTGTTTTGGAAGTCTTCCAGCAGTGTTGTTACCTATGACATAAATACCTGTCATTACCGTGCTCAACCATGAACACGTCAACAAATAAAAAACATCTGCCATAATTTTGTTAAAAGCCTTTACTTTGCTGTACCACACAGCTTGCTTTGGATCATTCAGACCGAAGCTAACAAGTAACATCTGCTGTATTCTACATCTGCTGACATCTTAATGGGATAATTGTTCTGTTCGATTCCAATTTACAAGGCCACAGCCCACCATGCTTCAAAGTCAATAGGACATGAATGCTCTCTTGAAGTGTCATTACAGGTAGTGGCACATGCATAACACCTGCAGCTTCCCAACACTGTCCTTGGCCTGACTTTTGTTTACCTCTGAAACTGAGAGGGATGAGTGAGGATATATGGCTGTATAATTAACATTATGAACAGTGGTAAGAGAATGCTGTCCTATATATTATTCATATGGGACATAAAGGAGAAGATCTCCCAAGGACTTTTGCCAAGCTTTGTCATTTCATCAGTTTATTTCTGTGGAACTCTATACAGTCATCTTGAATGCCTCAACACCGATGATGTATTTGCTGAGAAAACTGAATTTCACCTGCTCTTGTGGTATTTTATTTCTCCGGGTCCATTAAAATGTCAGATCAATTCTTTTTATTGCAAATCGACTCAAACATATAATTTCTGAAACACTTCTGCTCACATTGGTCTTTAGTCATCACTTTTCTGTCCCCAGGTGGTTGGCTTGTGCAAAGGACCCACAAGGGACAGTAAACAGTACTCTGAGGCTCTGCACTTTGTATCATTTGGCTGTGAACTGTACTGTACTTACATGTATGAGTGACACTAAATATGTGGCTAACTACAATTGAAGAATGGAAGTTTAAAAAGTTATTAGTCTCTTTGTTAAAATACTGAAGGCCCATGGTGTATGTTCTGCTTAATGACTGTTTGTTGGGATCAAAGTCCCCAACAAAACTGAATGCTGGTGCTGTCTTTCTGTGTGTGATCTTACTGATCCATAGTTCCTCTTCAACCCATTCAGTTTAATCTCCTTTCTTTCAAAATCCAAGTCAGCTTAGCACAGCTTGCACCACTATATCAAGGACCATGAAAAAATAATTTTGTGATCTATAAAATATGTGAAAAAGTAACTTTTCTGACAGTTGCATCTTCTGTCCTGGTTGTTGTGTGTATTGGTTTGGTAACTGTGCTCAGACATCCTCAGACTACTTTCAACGTGGCAATTAAATTCTGCAGCAGTCAAAGCAAATCACAAGAACAAGATTTTCTGTAAATTTTGTCAACAAACAATTAAATGCAACTATGTTGAAATAAGGTAAGGATGGAATTTTGTGCATATTGAAATATAAACATACTAGCATTATAGTAATTCTGCAAATTTCTTGGCTTGAAATTGTTGCCCACATAAACAAGATGTAAATTAAAGTCTAACTTTATGGGTTAAGCCAGATGTATTTCCAAACAAATGGCAATGCAATGCACAGTTATGTCATACACTCACAGGAATATTTCAAGCTTTTTTAGCCGAATCCTGTCTGTTGAAACAAGATAATGAGGCTAACTTGTACAAGAACTGGTTGGAACAAAATATCTGTTGCTGTCAAGAAAAAATAGATATCAAAAATCTGAACAGCAGTAGTTAAACATGTGAGAAGCAGTCACAAAACAATGATACTGATTAAATATAGAACATTAGTTTACCTTTTACTAACCCAAGGCATTGATATACTGTTTTATCAGATTAGGGTTTAGCATCAACAAATGCATTCTCCCTAATATTATTTAGTGGCATCCAAGAAACCTGTTCTGTGGAAAGTACATTTAACCCCCTAAAAAACTCCCTCTGTCCAGGTGTTTTATAAGTACAACTTATTTGCTGTGTAGCATCAACATGAACACATGCATCATATCACCACCCACATAAAAAACTTTTCAGAATATCTGGAGTTTCTGTTCCACATATAAGTCTCATAGCACAATCTATTGTTGGCTTAAAATTGTATATCTTATATATCGCTTTTTCTATGATTTTGCAATATGCCTGCTGCTTATAAAGAGCTGATAGGAAACTCTGCACATAATGTATTAACAAGTAAATCCTCATACTTGTGTTAACAGAAATTAAGATTTCCAAGTAGACCACCATATGTAAATAAGTACAGATGTGAGTTAGCTAACCTCACAGTCACACCTCTACTTGTGTGTGTTGTTCCACAGGATTAAAAGGACAAAACAGCAAATCTTTTCCTCTGCCTGTAGGTTGTTTTTGAAGAATGCAGCAGAGATGCCTCAAGGATCTCTTTTTCTAACTTCCCCTATTTCATGAACATACTCCATGTCAGCTAAATCAAAATTCCAAAGATTATGTTCACATTCCCTGCAAAAACTTTTTCCATTACAGAGTTGTCAAATTTCAAAGAAGTCGAGGACAAAATCCATCCCTTAGCAGATAGAAAGGTTTGTGGCCTTTTAACAGTTCAGAGCTTCAATGGCCAATTTCTGAAGAATTCTCAGTTGATTTCAGGAAGAATGAGGCTTCTTTCAGAGCAGCGTGGGGTGAAAGCAGTATTGATGCAGCCTGCCCTCACCGAGACAGAGAAGGTGGTGAGCGGGAGCCTTGCAGGAGGGTGGATGTGTTCCGATTGAGAGGCCAGACAACACATGATAACTTATCAACAAGTGAGGTTCATCCCACCCAGTCGCACTGGAGAATGGGCTTCTTCCACAAGGATTTCTCCCCAGAGAGAGTAGCTATAAGGGAATTCTACGTCTTTTAGTCTCACAGGGGTAGAATCAGAATGAGACAACTAGCCACTGCCATTGTCATTCTGTAACTGAAATGATAGGCAGATCTCCAGCCATCATTATCACCTCCACACATACTGAATATAACAAGAGAACAAATATAAATCATAGCAAACGAAACACGTAGAAACCCACAAATGCTACAAAAGGGACATGACAGCAAGAATCCAAAGAACAGGCAGCCGCAGCAGCAATAAAAATTGAAAAAATAGATAGATGGGTTTTGGTGACAAGAAATTCACAAAGCAATGCAATTTACAACATTTTTGCAAACATTTTACACAAATAATGTGCTTTATATCTGCACCACATGTACAAAACACTGACTATGCACACATTCAAACAACTTGTTCCTATCTGAAGATGTGATTAAGTTGTCGGAGAAAACTTTTTTTCTCTGTCTTGTTGAAAATTTTTCAAAATCAATAAGCACTGTGGTTACTTTAACAACACCACTGCAAAACTGAAAAAAAATCTTCCCCTTAGCTGATTTCATACAAAGATCAGACCATTGATTTATTTTAAAGAACTTATTTTTATTAATATATCACAACCTCTGCACCTTCAGAATTTGCTTCAGAATCATTATCTTGATCCAAATTTTAATAATACAACTACAAGTTTAGTTATTTGTGGTTCACTGTATCTGTAAAAATATTAGGGCAACTATCCCTCTAATGCATGTCTAATTTATTTTAAAGATGCCATTTCATTTTTAGGGCTATTTTAGGAGCAGATAACTTAAAGATGTAACTGATGCAAAACGCTTGATGTGTGCAAACACCTTTATGATGTTTCTCCACTTACTTAATGCAAAATATCTACTAATATGATTAAGCTCACGTTTCAATGGCTCAGTGCAGAAACTCTCCGTCAATATATTTACTTATAATTACTTAGTAGAACCCACTGCTGCTGTGAATTAAAAAAAAATCTGAGTATGAGCAGTTTGAAGGTTACATTTTATTCCATATTGGATTAGCATTTTAAAAATGCATTGTGCAACGTAACAATATTTAATTCAATATTTAGAACACAGGTTAAATCATGAGTGAAAATGTGCTAATGAACTGAGTTATTTTTTTTTCATCTTAATGGCTTTCCTTCGCTTTGATGAAAACATCCATAAATTCAATCAGTGCAGCAGAGAGCACTGTGATGCTACCAAACCAGTTCTAGGACAAAACTCCTAGAGAGAATAAAAGCACATTTAAACATGCAGGTACTTTGAGGACTCAATTATGCTGCAACACGTTACCATTTACCATGACTTGTAAAGAGGAGATTTCTAGACCAGATGGTGGTTTGCTTTAACTAAATATGAATGAATACATAGAAGTAATTATAGATGGAAAAAATTAACTCCGGAGATCTTTAAACGTTCTCAGAAACCTGATCCTTTAATCAACCAAACCTGCACACACTGTCCTGTCTTATGCAAATGTTATGCTCTTGTTGTTTAGTATTTCTGCTGCTGGTGTATTATGGCACTAAAAGACGCGTTGGGCATTTTTTTCAAACACTTACAGACTTGACAAAGTGGGGTAATTCAATGCTTTGGGGAGGAAAAATGTTTAGTGAGTGTAAACCGAATCCACAGATTTGCAACGTCTGTGTTCCAACACTTGGTGGTGGGTATTTACAGTCTGCCCTTCAGTGTTCAGAGGTGTAGAATAAAAATACAATTAATGGCTATTTTCCTCTCTTCAGGGTTTACTTATGCAAGGACATGCAGTAGGTCATTGCAAATCAAAAAATGAAGGTGAAAATTGCTTTAGCATTTTATCTTTTATCCCATTTATATGCTGAAAAGCAGTAGTGCCCAAAGTCGGCATCCTGCATGTCTATGTTCTCTCCCTGGTTTAACGCACCTGGATCAAATGATGGCTGATTAGAAGGCCAAAGAAGAACATTGACATGCTGAAAAGGCTGTTACTACCAGCAGGGAGAGAATTAAAACATGCAGGATGCCGGCCCTCGAGGACTGACTTTGGACACCCCTGCTTTAAAGGTATCACTAATACAAAATGCAATTCTTGCATCTCAACAAATAAGAAATCTAGAGTCAAATTGTGTTTTTGTAATTCAATTTGAAATGTGAAACTAGTTGTATAGATTCACACACCAAGTGATGTATGTTAAACGTTTATTTTTGATCATTTTGGATGTGGCCAACAATTCACAAATTACAAGATACAGTTTAACAGAAAATTTGAATGATGAGATTACTGAAAATAGATTTAAATTACAGAAGTGTCAACCTATGTACTTTTGACAGCATAAGCAGGTGCAAAATTATACGAAATGATATCAGCTTTACTATAATGCTTGCTACCAAAGGGATACATGACATGGCCTAAAAATTTAGTGGTACTTGGTCCAAAGATGATTTTGGACTGGATAGTGAAACAACACCAGCAGCATCATTCACCAAATCATCAGACTATAGAATCTTCATACTGGACCTCAAGCAACTCAAACTCTTTTTTTTCCTCCCCAGGCTCTTTTCAGACTCTGACTTTGATTTTCAACTGAAATGCAAAGTTTGCTTTCATCTGAAAAGATTAGCTTGGACTACTGAGCAACAGCCTGGTCTTTTCTCTCTGAGTGCAGGAAAGGCGTTTCTGCTTCCAGAGTAGCTTAACACAAAGTTCATGTCCTGAATACACCTGTGCTGTGTTGCTCTTAAAGCAAAAGTATTCAATATGTTTCCTACGTATTTCCCTTAAGACTCTGCAACTATTTATTTTGTTTATGCACAAATGACTATTAAATTTAGCTTCATTAGCTAGAAACCATAATCATAAAAGATTAAGAACAATATAAGCTTGAATTATATCACTGAGTGTAGCAAAGCCATATCAGGAGTTTCATTTTTTGGAATAGGAATGCTGAAATAAATTTGTTTTCCGGAAATGTCGTAAATTACTGAGGTGCACCTGTGTGTTGTTATCATCCATTTTCCATGCGAAAACATATTTGCATGAAATGTCAATGCCTTGGGAGAAGTAAGCGAAATATTAAAGGAATGATTTTCTAGCAGTTTGTAACCGAATGGATTTATTCCAGTTTCAGCAGTCTAAATGATTCCATTCAGCCTTCAGACAACATTTTAAAACCCCAAAAAATATTCCTGTTCCTCCTCCATACTGGCAAAAGAAAAGACAAACTATTTCCATAAAATAGCTCTACTTTGGTGAATGTGGAACAACACATACCACTTTACTAATGGATTTGTCTAAAACTTTGAATATGCATTATAACCTTGCACAAAAAATGTAAAAAATATTTAGGTAAGTGGCAGCAGGTGTGCAGGTGGAATCCGTCGGCCACGCCCACCACAACGCCCCCTGGTGGGGAAGGCTGAAGGAACACCATCCAGCCCTCCGAAGATCCACAACATGGATAAATAAATGTACATTCTTTGATATGTCATTTCTTTAGTGACACAATTTTCTGTTTTCACAATAATAATAGCAATAAAACTCTCAAGGCTTTAATATTCTTTCAACCAAAAGTTTGTTTGGATGTTGCAGCAGAAAAAAAGCTGAATATTTTTTCTCTGCTGGCCTCAAGCAGCGTCAGAGCGAAAGGTATCCAAAGAATTTAGCTGAGTTGAAATGAAGAAATTTCAGAATGCATTCAATAACATCCCAGTTTTTCATCCATTACATTAGGATGACAGAGTTTTTAATCAAGCAACTCCACCATGGTTATACAGACACTAAAAGGAATTGAATTAAAAATGATAAAAAGCTGATGTCATTTGACCCTTATGGAGGCCTTGTTGCGTGAAACGGTTGGAAGGAGATATTTACATAGTGTTATGGATCCTTTAATAAATAATAGAAGGGTCATATTTCTTAACTGCTCTTTAAATAAATAAATAAAAAATTAATATTTGAAAATAATGTTTAATGAAAAAAATGTTTTGCCTAAAATTGTCCATATTAAGTCAGAGTAAAATTTCAAAAGCTCATAACTGGTAGCTGGAGCTACATCAAAAAAAGAGACTGCAGTGTGATTTCAGAGTGTGAGTTTGCTATTGCAAAGGCTTTTCACACTCTAACAATGGTGCACATAAATTTAGAAGGTGCTATAGATCTTTTAGCAACAGAATCTCTTTTGCCATATCTTTGCAGAAGTGACAACTACTACTTTGTCTTGAGTTTCAACGCAGACACAACTCTTAAATTCTTAATCATGCTAATTAGGTGCAATTAGACAATGAGCATCTGAAAAATTCATGCAGCACTTAGCTTTGCCTCTCTTTTCCAACAGGGTGTAATTCAATAGTCCTTAAGTGGGGAACTACAAAGTGCTTTTTGGTCTGGACAACATCTGAATGTGAAAAGCGTCCTATTACAGGCAGTGGTCATTCTGAAAGACACTCACAAGCATTTTCAAAGGCATAATGCGCAATGTGTGGTCTCCACAATGTCATGGTGGTACGAAAGCGAGTGTTCAATATCATGTTGTCAGTGATATTCAAAGGAAAACACAAGATACAAAGTGGCAAACTGTCAGCACAAAAGGTAGGGTGACCATCTGAAAAACCTGGCCCACTTAAAGCTTCCTCAGTGATGAGCTACACTCCCAGCACAGCCACAAAATGAATGGATCTGTTAATAGTGCTGTTCCCATATTGTAATACCATCTGTTCCATGACAGGCCGTTGAGAGCTTTGCCATCATTTTCACTGGCCAGAAAGAATTTTCATGCACCCTTTTCTTTTCTTCCTTCTTTCCTCTCTTTCTTTGCTTTTTTGCATTTTGTGAAAGTAAGACATGTTTTCCTAAGATTGAGTACCCGCATATGCTGAAATACTCCACAAGCTCAAATAGGAGCTACATTACAATATGAGTTCACTCATTGTCTCCAAATCCCTGTGCAGTGTGATGCAAAAGCATTCATTCCTCCTTGAGTTTTTTTTTTTTTTTTTTACATTTTGTCACAATATAGAAACGAATAGAAGTTGAATTATTTTATGCTCATAAACTAGTAAATAATTGGGAAGTGGAAACCAAAATTACACATGTAATACATAATTTCTTTACACAAATCTGACAATTTTAGAATGCATTTGCAGTCAGCTTCCTTTGCTCTATAGCAAAGGAAGATGTAACTAGTTGAATAAATTGACAATTTGGTTAAGCACATGGGTGTGACACTCCAGCCCTCAATGACCAGCGTCCTGCAAAATTTAGGTGTGTTTGTGATTTACCACACCTAAATCAAATATTTAGATCATTAGGAGCACTCTTTTGAACTTGATGACATGCTGAGAAAGCAATTCATCATTTGATTCGGGTGTGTTGGAACAGTGACGCATCTAAAAGACGTAGACCTCCAGCCTTCAAAGTACTCCAGTCCTCAAGGGTCACTGCCCTGCATTTTTTTAGATGTGCCATAGGTACAAAACACTGGAATGCAATGGCTTAACTTGCTAATGACCTAATTATTCTATTCAGGTGTGATACAACACAGATACATCTAAAACTTGCAAGACACTGGCCATTGAGGACTGGAGTTTGACACCCCTCCTGTAGATGAAGGGGGAAGCTTTTGGGATTTTCAGGAAAAGAATCAGTTTTGGAGGCTCCACAAGACTTGAGACTCAAAAGAAATTAATTCTCCAGTGGGAAAATTATCCTAAACATCTAATTATCCAGATGTGTAAATTTGGTAAAGAGACACCACAAAATGCTTGAAGATGTAATTGATTCAGGGCTGAATATAAATGCACGTTTAAGTCAAAAGACTTTAATTGTAAATCTTTAAGTAATTATGTAAAATCTTCTTTCCACTTTACCATCATACACTGCTTTGTGCTAGTCTATCACATGCTGTCCATAAATGTGACTGAGTTCAAATAGAAGCTATTACTTTATGTGTCCAGTCTATGCATGTTTATGTTTGTCTTTAAGTTTAAATTGAGTTTTCTGTGAAAGTATCTTTAAAAGCTGCAATTTATTTACCAGGTTTTAAATGGCTCCTATAAGGCAAGACTAATGTAACCATCCTGCAATGGAATACCTTATGGGTTCCTCTGTATATTGTGAGTGCCTATGCTTGTTTGTATCTTACTAGGAACCACTCAGCGCTTATTATTGTCCTTGTAAACACAAGAGGTCAATTTTTCTTCATTCCTGTATTGAATTGAAAACTTCTCAAAAATAGATTCTTGCCACCCATCTTACAAACATAATTTGTTGACAGAAAAGAAAAATATATTAGGCATCTGTGCAGTGTGAGATAAACAAAAATACTGGTATTACCTGAATACAATAGGCATTGATGGGTTGTACGACCTCATTTTCAGAGGCTAAACTGGGACAGCTGGTTACAAAGAGTTTTTTTTTATTCGTTTCATTTATTATTTGCAGCAGCTTTGAGCAACCCAATATGTGAATGGTGCTTTTACTGAAATGTAGATTTTTTTTAATCATCAGTAGTTTAAACAGACTTAACGCAACTTGTATGAAATTTCAGCTGTGATTTAGCAGCACTGATTTTAATTTGGATGTGTTTAACAAACTAGGTATGTTAAATCAATTTCTTTTATATAGTTTCAGTTGGAAATTAGGCTATTTTTAAGATGACTCTTCCAGGGGATTAAACCCATTTTAAAAAGAATGGACATTCAAACAATGGCTTAAATTTATCTCAAGCTGGAAAAAATAATTATTCTTTGAAGAATCAGCTGAATCTTGATCACTTATAAAGATTTTCTGTGACCAAACTACGTACATCATCATCCACATTTGGTGATGCTCCTGCTAAATTTCACAATGACTATTTTAGAAAAATGCAAGCTTAATTTTTACTACATTTATCAATTGGTGGAAAACAGTACCGCATTAAGCTATTTGCTTTTAACAAATGATCAAGTTCTTATAATGCCTTGCATAGGTTTTTGTAAACTTGCACTTCTTTACATTTCATCATACTGTAATCTTAAATTTCCGTATTATAATATATGATATATATTTAAAAAGTATTTTATTGGAACTGTGTGACAGATTAAACAAATCAATGTGTGTACTTGTGTACTACAAATCTACCAAAATATCTCCATCCCCTTAAATTGCAGACATAGCAAGTAGGGCAACTGGTGACTGTGGAGAGGTTGCACAGTTCCACAATGTAGGTGAGAGTATCTGTCAACTGGGCAGCTATTAGTCGTGCAGTCCCCAAATCTCCCTTTTATGGAAACCCAGCAAGCCATTGTTGAGAGAAAGCCATAAGGTCCTACTTTCAGTAGGCTAAAAGCTTTGCTCATATGAGCTCAATTTAACCTCTTTGTCCTAACGGCAAGCTGCAGTGCGAGAACTGTGGAAAAATAGGAAAACATATGAAAGATGGTTATGTTGGTGAATGTTGCAAATACAATATGATTTGCATAGCCTGGAGTCTATGACTCCAGGTAATGAGAAGTCTGACCAACTTCTTGAAAGGAAATACAATTTTATATTTTTTATCTCCACAACAATGTATTATTTGAAAAGTTCCTGTTGGTCAACATATGCTGTTTTTGCATTAAAAACAACTTACTAACAGTTTTTACATGATTTAACAACCTTGTTACCTTATATGATATTTCATGCTGAATTAAACAGTAATGGTCACCTAATATTACAGACATAGAGACACTGTGACACTCCAGGCTCCAGGCTAAACGGTATGAATTATGCATACAGTTATATTGTGGAAATGATATATTTGTGATTGATTGTACCGCCTGTATGTAGTGGGAAATTACCAGCATAGAGATGCTTTTCCTCTAGCAGCCACACTTTTAACTATTTTCTGTTGCCCTCTCACATAAAACACAAATAAAATATGTCCAAGTAGGGTTTTTTAATGTTTCATAACATAACATTTTTATAAAGTATATATATATATATATATATATATATATATATATATATATATATATATATATATATATATATATATATATATATATATATATATATATATATGTGTGTGTGTGTGTGTGTATGTATGTGTGAAGGATTTTAAGATGTACTTAGCTTCACTAAGGGGTGCCAATAAAGTTAGACAGCATGGTACGTCCTGTTCTGGATTTTGTCTTGGCTATTTCCAACATGGTCAGACTAGAAGTATTGATTGCGGCAAAAAAGCATTTCTCTGCATGAGTGGTCTTACTAAAGTGAAAACAGCTGACAGCCAAACTCTTGTTAGAGCAGAAGTGTTGAGGGCAGCTGAACTGCATGGTAGACAGAATGCTGAAGACATACAGAAACTCTAAGAGACCCACAGAGAGAACGTTGAAGTTGTCTCTCCTTAATGTCATATTTTTGCAACACTAGTATATGCATGTTTAACCCACAAACCAATTATATGCATGGCATGAATTATGGAAGATCTACAAATAAGACATGAAGCAGCTTATCAAAAGTGCGATTACCATTTGAGGTACTGTGTGTCATATTCTTTACTACTCCAACATAATCAGTCCTCAAGACAATTCTAAACTTTTTTTAATTTAAAACGACTAGATGTGTTAAGGGTAACATGATACAGTGACAAATAAACATGTGCTTAATTAAACTGATGCCCCCTCCTGTTCTCTTGTATTTCTACAGGGACGCCAGAGCAGTCGGAGGGTTGAATGATGCTCGACCCTGCCTGTAAGCATTAATTGTACGGTCTCACAGAGTCTCCCTTGACATGAGGCGGAATATTGCGAGTGGGAGCAATGGACCGTGTCATTTTAATGTCCAATTTCAGCTTGAGCTCAGACCTCCTGCCAACCAAATCAATTGCTTTTTTACTGCTGGGCATTTGTTGATGAGTTATATCATAAAGAAGAAGCAATAAGCCTTAATCAGGACCTCATTGTTCTCATCTTGGGAGTACCAAGACATCTACTGTGTAGCTCTAGGATTCACTCTCATACCTTTTTTTCCAACCTTTGCAGCTAATGAGATTACAGTCATTATTTTCCACATTAAACTACCATGTACCAAGTAAAAAATGTACAACGTAGAGTAGAAACTACAGATATTATCACAAGAGAAAAAAGAGAAAAACTGATATACCTTTGTGAAAAAGCCTGTTTTACTTGTGTCTTCTCACTGGACAATAATAACTCTTTCTTACTTACTGTTTCACAAATGGAAATGGTGATGCAATATGATCACAGCACCGATGCCCGCCAGGCTACAAACACCGCAATAAGCAGTCTGACAGACACTGATATAAATTATCTGATGAGACAGAACAAACTAGATACTCCAAAGCTGATTTCAAGCTGTGCGGAACTGCAGCTCATTCAGGGAGAAATAACCTCAGAACAAAGATCTCAGATGAGCCAAGTGCATTTTAATTAGATTGTTTGTTTTAATTAGAGTGATGGCTTTAAAATTACTGTTTCCCATAAACAGTGTGAGTCATAGAGAGCTTACTGTAGGGTTGAGAATGAGGTAAAATGATTAAACAGTTTGGCTAATCAACAATTTCTTAGATTGCAATAATAACAGGACAATGAACAAAGCACCACAAAAGAAATCAGGAGGAGCATAGTGATGAGCATTGATGAACATTTACCCACTTTCTGTAAGTTCACTTGCCTTTCTCCAAACAAAGCACTCTGCATTGTGCTCATGAGCTACAGAAAACTCATAAAACTCAGAACTTAGGTGTGAATCAGGATGTATCCTGCTGTGGTGCCAAGTATTTAAACTCCTTGAAATGTATTGGGTTTAGGATTTTCTCAAAGAATAATGCATAATTGTGATAAAAGGACACATAGTTTTCAAAGTTTTTACAAATACAAATGTGAAGATTGTGATTTAGGTCAGAACTTTGAGCCATCTTAGAACGAATGTGCTTTGATCTGAACCATCCGATTGTATGTCTGGCTGTATGTTGAAGGTTGTTGTCCTTCTGGAAAGTGAATGTGAAATCTCAAACAGTTTTTTTTTTATTTTTCAAAACTAACCTGCATTTAGTGCCATCCATTTTCACATCTGACCATGTCCCTGCTGAACAAAGGCCTCCCTAGCATGTTTTAGCGTATAGCCAAGTTTGATTTCACCTGACCATCAAACTGCTCTACAAACATTTGCTGTCTATTGCATGGTTTATAGTTTTCTTATACCAATTTCTATCTCTGCCATAAAAGCAAGATTTGATAAATGCACAAATATTTGAAGATTGGTTCTTTTTTTTCTCCACTGACTTCTTTAATTACATAATTACCCACAAGTGAACTCTGTTTTCTAATTTGATGACTCCTGATGACATTTAGTTGCACCACCTTGATATAAGAGTAAAGATGACAAAACCAAATGCAGATATTTGAGGAAAAAATAAACTATGTACATCTTTATAGAGTGAGGAAATAAGGAAAAAAAATTAAGGTGTATGAAAACTTTTCCCAGGCACAAAACAGAAAAAGAAGGAGTATCTATATGATATAAGAACAATTCTAGAATTGTTCTTTTATTATGAAGATCTACTTTCAACATGATTATTATGCAAAGAAAAACAAAAAGACAACATAAAATAAATGCACTAAAGGCTACATTTACACTGGCTGCTTTAAGTCACCAGTCAATATGAAAGAAAACACCTAACCCAAATGAGCCTCTGTGCAACATCGACCTTATGTTCTCTGCAGTTGCAAACAGGGAATATTCTATTCCTCTAAAGTGAGTTTGATGTACAGTCCTGGGAGTTTTCCCAGACTGGAGCTGAAAACCTGTTCTCTGGAATAAATTATGTCACAGCAAAGTAAAATCTGGACCCACTAAAAGGCTAAGTTCCCACCAGAGATTAAGTGAGACTTTTTCAGGTTTATATAAACAGATGAAATACATGTTTTAGAAACTTCTTTATGTGGGTCTAGACTTGAGGAAATAAGTACATTTCATCAAGTAAAACGTCAAGTTCTGCCTTCCTATGTGTAACTTATTATGCCATATATAGTGCATGTGCATTGAAGGGTATGGGACAAAAGGTTTAAAATACAATAGTCACAACTTCACCATTTTGGTTTTGTCTGCGTGCATTGTTTGGCTGATCATCTTCAGAAGAAAACTCTGATGGTGCCGTCTATTCAAAGATCCCATTTTCAGTGACCACTTCAAGGACTTCAATGTAAATGGTTCTGCTCTGGTGCAGTCTCATAACATGAGATAAAGTAGCAAAAAAATTGGATCATTGTGGTGAGCGTAATTGACTATGCAAAGACACTCCTCCTTGCTCAGATGGATTGTTTTTGACTAGAACTGTGTATTTCTGCAGATGACAAAAATACCACTGTGAGGAAGGGAAGGAGCTCAGTTTTTTCCACTGATTATCTGTCTCATATTATATTGTCATGATATAGCGACAGTTTTAACAAATATGTTAAAAAAAACACACATTTGTAAAAGGTACTGTAACTTTAAGCAGGACAAGAAAGCAAAAACAGAAGAAGCCTGTAGGGGGGCATCATTTTCAAAAGATAATACTTCAAATTTGCAATTTTGTTGATGGAATAACATTTAAGAGATCCTGAGGATGTACCCCCTCCTTCTGCTGAACAATCAGAAGGCTATTAGTCGACTTTTGCAATGCATATGCTTGCAGCAAACCCAAACACCCCCAACTACACTTTCAATCTATCTCTCTGGGGCTCCTATTTACAAGTTTTTGCCCTAAAGATGTTGTGTGTATCTTTGCAAAGAACAGAATGAAAGAATGATACTGTCTTTTCAGAGCTGAATGTAGAGCTACACAAAATATGATAAATATTATATCTGGTTCAAGCATTGTCTAGAAAAGTTTTCTTTGTGTTTATGTTTTCAATAAATAAATTATATATCATTTGACTGGATGCACAAAAGTTATTATGTACCACAGTTTAGAAAATGCACATGCATAATTTAAACATTCTACACATGAATTACACACACATTTCCACCTAGGAAACAGAATTACACCTGCAACAGGAGCTAATTTACAAATATTTGAATAGGTGTCCTTTTGAGAACAAAAAAAAGACACGCAGAGGAGAGAAGATCATTATTTTTTTACGCTGCTAGCCTGCTTGAAGCAAGCGGAAATGTAAGGGCACACAAGAGGACCTATGCACTTTGCAAGAGTTGAAATTACTGCCAGGTATGGAGGACTGAAAATTTGATGGAGGACAGGAATTAACTTTTGATGAAGTAGGTCATTCCGATGCTTAGAAGTGTCAACCGATAATGATACCAGTGGTAAACCCAATAAAGAGCAGTGCAGCTAGCCCAGAAAGAAATTTTTGGAGGTGTGAAAGCAAAGGATGGGAGAGTTTGGGAGACAGTTGCAGAAAGATGTTGAAAGATGCAGAAAGATGCTGAACAATGCATTGCCATGTTCTACAAGATGCTTGACCTGGCAGTTAGAACTGCATGTGTTGTTTATGGCATGCATTGGATTCACAAAAGCCAGGACTAAATTGTGACTTTAGACATGGGGAACTTCTGCAACTTTTAATGCTGTCAAAGGCCATGACTAAAGAGCAATGCCCTAACCTGGTCTGCAGCAGAAGACACATTGTCAGATGCAGACGCTCTATTGCAGAAACTGCAGCACAACATTATGTGCAGATTGGAACAAATACACCTATTGCAAATAGAGAAATGAGAAAAACTGGGTGTGTGATGAGCACTAGATTTAAAGCTTTGGCTGCACACAGATTGATCAGATCAGGCTCAGAAGGTAGGAATTTGTCCTGTAACCAGATGTTGCTGGTTTGAACCCCTGCTCTGGCCGTCCCAGTCATTGTGTCCTTGGGCAACACTCATTACCTGCCTCGGTTGCTGGTGGTGGCCAATTCTATTGTATCCTGCCAGCTGTTTAGCTCACCACCATCAGCATGTGATTGGGTGACTGAATGTAGTGTGAAGGACTTTGGGGTCCTCTGCGAGTGCATGTCATTAGTTATGAACTGATTCCACAACAAAATTACTAAATAAACTGAATTGAAATACCCCAACTTGTTTTTGAATTGTTCAGGATATATGTCAAAATTAGTGTAAAACTTTTTATCCTCTGTTTCTCTGGTCAACAGCTCAGGTTTTTCTACTCTCTAGAGTTTTAAATTGTACATTTCTTAGCAGTCTTCTTGTAAAAGATTTTTTTTCTCAGAATGACCAGCACTAACCTAAGGGATTCTTAAAGACTTATAACGATGTGCTTACAGTTTCTTCTTTTAAAGATGGAAAAATTGTTTACATTATGAATTATTTGTGAGAACTGTGCTTTAAAAAATATGGTCTTGTCAGGGCAAGTTGGTTTATTTAAAAGTTTTTCACATCGACATTTCCCAAAAAAGATAAAGAAGAAGATGGAAAAGGCTATTTGAGGTTCTATAATCTCCATTGAATAAGTATACAGTCAGATGGACATTCATGTCCCAGTCATACTTTCTGCATCCAGTCAGCTAAACGTTTGGGTCACAAGTTGTTAAATATCATAAGAGCTCATCTTCAGAAAATATGTTTGCTTTCATTTTTTATGTCTGGCAATGTTCCAGTCAAGAGGCCATAAAAATATGAGATATCTAGTTCACCATTTTGCATTTGTACTCATTGGAGAAATGCCCAGCTGACTTTTACCCAGGAAAGACCATGAGCTGTATCAGCCTATGAATAAGCTCTATTAGGAGGAAAATAGGAGAGGTGGCACGGTTAATGGGTTTGACATCAGTTTTTACCTGGGAGTTGAAATTCAGCTGGACACCCATCGTTCACACATTTTTTACTCTAGGTATCAGAAATTCATCATTCATGTCTGTGATTAGTTAATTAACCTTTTTGTATCCAACAGTGACAAAAATGGTAATAGGTGTAATTAAATTAGATAAAAATACTTACAGAACATGGATGTTATTTAACCATTTTATGATGAGAGAAAAACTGGCCTTAGGCTTGATGAGGCATATTTGGTTTTAATGTTAGGTAAATCACATTTTTACAAAATAGAATATTAAAACACTGACAAAGAAATACAAAAAACATTTAGTCTAGGAGAGAAATAAATTTTAAAATGGAAAATTTATAGGAGTCCTGGGTACGGTGAACAAAAATGAAAGCACATCATTGAAGGTCTTGGTGTGTCTTTCAGGTAGACACAAAACAATAAAAAAGATTTATCCGATTCCTTTCAGGTAGGTGTAGAAAACCTCCCACACAGGATTTCTATGCACTGTTTTTAAGTTTCTGATACCGTGTGTGTTTACAGACCCTGACAGTCTGAACTGCTCAGAGACCTCTTAAGGACATTAAAGAGAGATAGAAGAGGGAGTCCTGGTTTCAGAAACACAAGGAAATGGGTCAGGTATGAAAAAACAGGAGCTTTAAATCTTTATGACGAACAGAAGAAGTCTGCTGGCAGCAAACTGCTCATCTTTTCTTGTGGTTTCACAGTGGCATAAAAGGGTTTTAAAGAAGAAAAAATGACTCTGAGAACAATTCTTGCTGTATTATCTTCAATAGAATGAGAACAGGGTATATTGTAATGCACAGAAGAGAAGCTCTTCATCATCACTTACCCACACTGACAGGCCACAGAATTAATTTCACTCCTTGACGAAAATGACACTCCTCATTCTTTTCTCCCAACACATTTACTCTGGATATAATTCAATACATCCTGAAATTATTTAGAGCAACATATCCGGTGTCACTGCAGTTTCTTTTTTAATAAAATTAAGTTTGACTGTAAAATGAAAATGAGTTTCATCTTAGGAAAACCTAATAGGGCAAGTGTGGCTGAGTCTGTGAATGTTAGAGTGATGCTCAACAGGATCCCCTCTAGTCTCATGATGTTAGACAATTTAGTGGAAATACGTCTGCTACATGAAGATAAAAGGGAACAGAGACTCAACATCATTAAATGAAAGCTAGTGGATGAGCTCAGTTGTCAGACAATGTTAGTGAGATGACGATTGGCCTTTGGGAATGCAGGTGACTGTCATCACACACCTCAAATCAAATGGAGCTCATTCATGTGGAGCCAGACTTAATAAACCATAAAGCAGTAAGGCAAAGCACACAATACCTGCTAATGAAGTATAACCTGAAAGGCAAATAAATATATTTATTTTCCCACTTGTGCTTGATTTTATTTAGATATAATAAAGCATTTGCATGCAAATAACTAAAGTCTTGTTGCTGTAATTAGAGCAAACAGAGAAGGTGATGCAAGAAATGCAAACTTTTCAAAATTACAATACACAAAGCATAGATCTACTATCTTTCTGATGTGCCTGCTATTGAAGAGATAGTTACAGTTTTTAAAGGGGGCAAAGTATTAGGTAAAACCAACTTTTACATTTTGTTACAACATAATGACTGAAATGTTGTCTTGATTCTTCATGCATATTTTAGAAATTTTTGAATCTCTCATATGGCAGCCATTCGGGCGGTGCCAAACAATTGCTCTCACAAGAGCCATTTTGTTTTCCATAAAACCTCTCCGGCTTTAACTTCCAGCTCACAGAAACCCACAGTTACTCCAGACTAGCAGCAGCAGCAATTAGCAAACATCTAGAGGAACTGAAAATCTTGTGTTCTTATCATGTAAACTAAACTACTTCTCAGTTCAATGCATTTAGCAATTAAAAATTACATAATGAAAAAGCACTGCTGTGTGTTAGAACAATAGAAGCCTCTTAGACAGATACAAATCTCAAGGCATTACATTTTTAAAGTCATGTTTGATGTATGCAACAGGTTAACATCAACTGAAGGTAACATACTTACTTAATTGTATAATACAATGGCACAATGTGCCCAAAAAATACATAATACTGCCCCTTAAAGTCAATTTCTGAAAAATATAGATCAGACTTTCTATCAGTCTATCCAGCTGCTTGTGGTTGCAGGGAACTGACGCTTTTGTCCACCAGTTCTTATCTGAGAGTTGGAGTCTACCCTGGAATGGCTGCTAATTGATCACAGAGCAGCACAGAGACACACAAGACAAACCATTCATGCACAGACACGTGCGAACTTCATGCAGAACAATGCTAGATCGGATTTTACTCCAGGACATGGCAACAGTGCCAGCAACATATAAAACATTTCATGTCTGATCCCTGAGCAAATGTCTGTTGAACAGATAGAAAAGATGAAAGATCCTTCATATCAGACAATGAAAAAATTGTAGTTGAAAGGGTGAAACAAATTAAACGATGTCTAAATCTGGTGGAAACATGATTATAGCAGGAAAAAATGGGCTAAAAGAGCTTAGCTCTACCTTGGATATTGTCCTAAGACATGTGTTACATAGTCTTCCACTGACCTTTTGCCTTTGGATTTAAACAGCAGGAACATTCTTAAAAACATATGCAGTTTTTATGGAAATTATTTTTAGTAATTTCATTCTAGCCTCATTATATACTCATTTTCAGCCCACCAACCGACTAACATTTTACGTTTGAATTAGAATTATTGACTCCTATGTTCCTGCAGGCATGTGCCGTCATATATCAGTGACAAAACTACATTGTTAGATCAAGCACATCATTGAAAATCTCATTATATCACAATCTTTTCTTTTCATCTCTTAGCTCAGTCAGACTGTATCTAACTTAATGAAACACAATAACTTAAGTCTCAAGTAATTTATTCCACTTTTCCTCCCATAAAGACTTGAAGTGGCTTGTCTCTTTTTAAATATTTCTGCAGCTCCTTTATCATCATTAACATGAAATAACCCGCTCCACAGGCTTTCAGTGAAAGCTCTGTGTCTAACCTGATTCCACAATGTGAGGATTACAGTCCTTGGTTAAAGGAATAATGATCAACTCAATTTTTTACATTTTGGTTATGTTAGAACCACAAAGTTTATTATACCTTATACAATTACAAGTTGAAGTGTTTTGTAAACATTATGACCCTCAGGTATGTCTGGGTTTTGGTTTAGATTCATGTTTTTATCATTTAGTTTTTATTATTATTTATGTGCATCAGGTTTGGGCATTAATGGCATTCATTTCTCTGTCTTCTTGTTTTTAGAAAGATGTTTCTATGTAACTTTAGTACTTTAGGTTTAATTTCTTACTTTTTCTTGTATTCTGTTCTCTATGTATTCTCGTTCATCCTGTAGATCAGTGTTAGCCTCCCCCCTTTGGTTTGTTGTTTTATGCATAGTTTAGTTTCCACTGAGTTCATTATTCACCTTTCTGCTGTTTTCTGGTTTTGCTCTCCACCACAGTTGTTCCAAATCCCCACGATTAACTCATCTGCATTCAGCATCATTCTCCACATTTTCCTTTGTGGATAAGGTCTCCGGTTATCATTGTTCATTACTGGTTCCTCCTGCTATTCTGTCCAATCTCCATACCTTGTTTGCTTTTTTTAAATAAGTTGTGTAAGTTTTCTGTTTGTTTATTAAACACTCGTCGTGCTTATCCCATGGTCCTGTCTGCATTTTAGTTGCATTCACCCACAAAACACAGCAATCTGCCCAAGAAAATATGCTTATGCTTGTGGTTGTTATGTGACAATATGCAAAACAGTGATACGCTTTGGTGACATTTTGAATTATATTCTACGATAACACATAAGTGTACATATGTAGTAATGAAAATAAAATAATACCCTATAAATATAATCTAAAGTTCTTTCAAAGGTTTGCAGGGATTTAGAGGATCAGAGAAAGATTAAACAAATATCTATTGCTGTTTTGGGTGAAATGACAAATTTAAAGACAGCTTTCTGCCTCTTTGTATAAAATGTAACTCTTGTGCTCATATAAGGCTGTTGAGGTTGTCTGCCCTTCATTATGTTTGGTTTCATTTTCAGGGTGGGAAAGTGTCTTCTCACTAGAGATAACCATATTCTGTGAGAGCATGTTATAGATATTGGTAAAAGGCATCTGGATGATTTACATCTGAATATCTATGCTGTAAAGACACAATTTGTTCAACCCCTTCTGAAATGAAATACCATATTTATTTTAGCTAAATTTCTGAAAACTGTATTTTCCTTCTAATTGTTTGTGTATTTGACACAAAAACATTCACAGCTGGAGAATTTTTTATGCTTTGAAAGTATGAATTGAATCAATGCACTTTGTAGCTCAGAGATGAATCTGATAAAGGAGATGAAGCACCCTAAAACCAGAAGACATTTAACTCTTGATAAAGTATCAAAGTACATTGCCACCTGCTCTTTCTGTGCAGCATAAAAAAAGAAAGGCAGGACTGTTTGTATTTCATTAGAGGTGAAAAGCACTATTTAAATTATTAGATCATTTTAAATTGAACTGTATTTTTTAATCACTGTATCCATGACCTGCTTCCAGATGAAGCAGAGAATACTTTTTTGACAACAGTGATGAATTTCTGCCAAATTAATGCTGAAATCTTTCACAAATCCAAAATGTAGTCCTCAAAATTCACTAGCTAGAAAAAAAGGGTCTGAGTTAAATCAAGTGCTAATTGTACGAATAATTAGTGTTGACAGTGGGGATGTATTGTTCATAAGGTATTATTATTCTCACCTGTCAGAATGTAGAAGGTGCAGTCTTGGGGAAAAACAGGCTAGACAGCTTAAAAGCTAATTACACTCTGAATTTCTTTAGTCACTTTGTTGTTTCCTGAATCCTGCAGAGCCTTTTCAATTGTATTGTACTGAGAATGGCATTTTGCAGGCGCAGATGTTTCTAGTAAAGGTTCCTTGAACCTCCACAATCATAGTGACAATGTATAATTTTACCATCACTCTGATATCCTATTTTAATCATACAAAAATATATATACATAGGCTAAATAGCAACAGCTATATCTTAAATCAACTGGTCATGTAATAATGATAATTACTCACCCCCATGTTTTAGAGACATCAGACTTATGTTTTACCGATTAAATATATTTTGGTTTTTATTTTATTTTCCACCATATACATTCTTCTTCATTTGATCGCACATTCTTTTTTTGTTTGATAAAAGCAACTTGCACGTTTAATATCTTCTGAAAACATGAGTGTAAAAGGCTGGTTGTTTCTGATTGGATAAAAAACAAAATGTTCGCTGTGAACTGAAGATTTTTGTGAAAACCTTCAGCTTCTCTTAGAGAAGATTCACACTTACTCCCTCTGAAGGAAATAATCTGGTTGCCCGCTGTGTATGCTGGGTGGTCCGGCTGTTGCGTATCCGTCTTTGTTTTCCATTTAATTCTGCAAGTGTTGTTCTCCAACCATAAACTCTGAGTTCCTGTAAATTAAATCTGTTTACATTTGACTTTGTTTAGTATTGTATTTGCTTGATTATTTTGATGATGGCATTTCACAAAAAAATAAATGTTTGTCGATGGTTTCATAATTGGTTATTGCATGGTCAAACAATGTAAACCACTTTGAACTGAAATGTCGTATAGAAATATACTTTACTTGTTCATGCTCTATAGCCAGAAAGCATTCTTTATTGAAACTGTGCTTAGTTTCTTCAATAAATTTAAACTATTCTGATTCTTTTTTAATTAAACAAATCAAATATATTTTAAGTTTAACATGTACAGTGGATCAGAGCAATACATTTCTTCCAAATATAATGAGAACTTTGAAGTTCTCATTATATTATTGACACACTCTTACTGACCTCCATAGATCAAATGTTACATACAGACATCCACGTGATATGGAAAAGCAACTGGTAATATTTGCTTATTCATGCAGGTATTTTGACTTTGAAGTTCCTCTCTAATTGCCATTTCCTTTTGAAGTCATGGTAAATTAAATGCTCAGCTTAGATTTCTCTTGGACTCATTTCATTCCTGGAACAGTTGGTTGTTATCTCCCAACCCCGTTCCCACCTGTTAGGAAAGTCCCTGGGGTCCAACATCATCCGTCTTAGATTTTGTTGCCGTACAATATGCTAATTGAGGGATGCAAATATGGTGCCTGTGGATCATACAAATATGTGTGAGACAAGGTGAGGTAAGGTAGAGAAGGATGGAGAGTAAAGAAGACAGATTATGGTGCAAAGGAAGTAGCTATAAAAGCAGGAATAAATGCGGAACTGAACGCTGCTAATTTAAAGGACGTGAGTAATTCTCATTGATTGCAATTCAGCAAATGTTGAAAGTTTAGTTTCAGGGGACCCAGGTGTAGTTCACATTAATACATGATTTTTTTTTTTTTTTAAGAAATCATAAATTTATCATTAAGAAGAACCTTCCTGAAGAAGGAATTCCTACTGGGAAATTCAAAGTTCACCAAGCAATTCCCAATTTTAACATCCGATTTGATTACACGTGGACTGCAGCGCCGCCGGTCAGTTCTGCTCTCATTCTGCAGCAGCTGACTGAAAGCTCCAACATCTCTCCCTAACATTACTTCCCTCTTCCACACAAATCATTACATGTATGAGAACAATTATTCAAATTCAGTAATAATATCATTTGGCAACTTCCAGTGACTTTAAAGGCAGCCAAAAGCTACATTTCCTGATTTGGCAGCACATATCGGCAAACTAAGAACTGCCCAATCTGTAAGGCTGCCGACTGCTGATTTACTCCTCAAAAGCCCAACTAATTAACTACCTAACTTTAGCTGAACAAACTCCTAATACTACAGCGCTGAGAGCAGAAATGTGGCCACCTTGATTTTCAAAGTAAATTCTCCTTACCTGAAATAAGCTGACTGATGAATCCTTGTCAAGAATGCATGAAATAAACTGATGTCAAACAGAATAACTCAACACAATTATCTCTGAATTTAAAAAGCAAATCAAAATTACATCATTATGACTTTTAAAATCTATATTTCTGGTATTTGTTTTTTTTAAATGAATTCATTTTATGTGAAATGTTTGTTATTCATAGGTAGCAATACCACAGAGCTAATGTCATAAAAGTGAATTCTCCATCTCTTGTCAAACTATTCCTGTTTGAGACTCTTAATAAGAAGTAAGAGAGAAATTTGTTCTTGATTTATTATCATGTTGCACTGACAAAGTTGCCTAACTAAAAAAGACAGCGTCTGTTAAAATCTGTTATCAGAGCTTCAAATTGCAGTCACAGCTTTTAATGAGTCTGAACTGCCTTTGATCCTGTTTAGTTCAAAATTCAAAGATATATAGTGGTTAAACAGTGAAATAACAAATGCATTTTGATGTTTCTACGTCCTATGTGAAAAAGAAAAAAAAAAAAACCTTTTGACCCCTTATTATTCTTGAGTTGTTTTTTTCTGCATTATGACCTTATGAAGGCAGGTTTGAAAACAACAACTGTTCTACGCTGATTAAACACAGTTTGTGATTTGCTCAACCTTTTCTTTTGCTCAAAAAATGTTTTAGTACTTCCAAAAATAGTGTCTTCAGATGTAGATGCATCATTACACCCCAAAGTCAATTAAATTTTGAATATACTACATCTCAAAAAATAGGATTACAATTTTCTGAGACACCAAATTTTGATCTTTAAACCATAATCATCAAAAGTAGAAGAAAGAAAGGCTTGGAATATTTCAAGAAACATTCTATCTTTACACAATATTCATATTAATATGTTTTAAATGTACTAGTAAATCAGTTCACTTCAGACTATTTTTAGAAAAACAATCTGATTCATTTAAAATGATTTGTATGAGAACAGAAACATATAAAAATGAGATGTTCTGAAATTGTGGAGTGTTTAAAATGCAGCATCTGTCTTTGATAAAAAGCTTCCATAAATTAGTCTGTGTTCGCCTTCCACCTCTTCAAGCAGGTCCCCAATGAACTAAAATGCCTGACTTTTGATTGACCTTTGCACCTTGATGGCCTCTGGCATACAGATTTTAAATTTCTATTATTTAATTGCATGTGGAGATATAAAAGATCTGCTTTGGAATGGTCTTAAATCCCTTAAGAGCATTTTGAGGACAAAACACTGACCTGATTACCAGCAGCTAAAAGCTTTTATTTGTCCTATTCCCTGTGAGCACTAAAGGACTCATCACTTGGCCATATTCCTGAAGAAAAGCAGAAGGATTAATTCACAAATAGGGTTGCAACCAAGCTACGTAGCTGACAGACTAACACTTTGAACAACAAAGCTAAAGCTACAGCTTTCTAGATCAGATCAAACATTTATGTCAGGACGCTGTGGCGACTCTACGAAACTTCGAGGAGAATTTAAAATATTAAAGGCTCAATTAAGAAGTTTCACACCAGCAGATATTAATAGCTCACTCGTACTATGCAATGTGTGCTTTCAGAATAAAGACAGTAGCTGGTACTTTGGTTTTAACAAGACAGTTCACTATAATTACTATGATGAACTATAACATAAACTAATGAAGTAGCAATAATGGTTACACAGTTGACACTCATAAAAGTGATTTCCAGGCTTGTGACACAGGGAGAGGGTGAAAGAAGTATCAGAGGAACTGATTATCTCTGGTGGACATTAAAACACAAATTAAATGGCTCCACTGTATATCTACCACTTATAGACCTGACAGTATTCCACGTTGAAAGAGATCCTCAGCAATTATATCATGGGGGAAATAGTTCAAAGGTTTGCATAGCATAAAGTGACTAAAGCGATGCATTTATTTTTTTGTTGCTCTATTTAGGAAGATCTTCATCTGATACTTGGGCAGAAAAAGAAAAAAAAACAAACATCAGTTTGCTACGAACACAAAGATGTTTCTGAAAATGAACCAGGAGGTAACCTAATGTAAAAATATCCTGCTCCTCATTATTGTGACCATTTTATGGACTTGGCTCTGAAGACGCAATACCTACAAATATGTAATTCTAGTAATTTTAGGAGACATTCTGTTTTTTTATTTAGCTGATGTGTGCCTCTTTGATATTCTCCAACATCAACCAGACATGCTTGTTCTAAGACATGACAAGTAAAGCTTCACATTTCAGGTGACAAGCTGGTAAAATGCGATTTACATTTACACCTTCTCAGATGTTATATCCCACATGTAGAATTAGTTTTTAAAAATTTACTTGACAGAAGTACAAGCTTCAATATGAATAAAAAGCAAACGCACATTTTTTATGTGTACTAGCTCTTTACATCTGGACTTTTATTTACTTGAATAGCTTTGTTGTTATTGCTATAAATCAACCAGACAGAATATAATATTATGATCTTCTGTCTAATAGTAAGTTTGCCTTCCTGTTTCTACTAAAGCACGTCTGACCTGTCAGGACATAGAGTCCAATAAAGCTGTGTTGTCGTTTCTGGTACCAGAATGTTAACAGGATGTCAAACAAATGTGTTGTTGTGCACCCTGAACCATTTTTGCTCCATGGCAGGAAATATTATCTTGATGAAAGAAAACTGTGTTGTTTGGGCATACTATTTCCAAAAAAGGTCCACATGGTCTGTAGGAATACCAACATATAGTGAAAAGGTATTTGTTTCCATGCAAATGGAACACATTTTTCCAAAAACAAAAAATTCTAGTCAGCCCCAATTTTACACAAAAATTGGATCACTCCATAGGGAACACATGTTGTTCATTCTCTACAATGTCTTAACCAGAAAACGTCTGTAATTTTTAATACCAACAATTGCAATTACAATTATCAAAATGATTCTGTTCCAAAAGTGATGCATAAATTGTCACTTTTTAGGTGATCTGAAATGATTGAAATAAAAACCCAATCTCAAAAAGTCAATTATAAGTTCTGCATTTTTGCTTTGAGAAACTTAAGTATTAAATAGAGTCCCTCTTAGGTTCAAGTAACTGATTCACAAATTTAGTATTACAATAATCATGTAGCTAGACTCCCACAGATGGACATCTGATTGCTTCTTGTTTCCATATTACAAACGTCAGAATACCAGCTGGCAACTGGGTTTTTCTCTCCTCTTGTCTTCTCACCTTCAATTTTCCTCAAGTGTCATGTGTCTGCTCCTGCCTCGCTCCTCTCTTCCTGGCAGCTTACCTGGCACAGCTGTTGCTCATCTCCTCATTACTGTTCTGCATATCTTCTTCCTCTTCCTCTCATCTCCTCACAGGATTAACATACTCCCCAGTCGGCAAAATAAAAAGGTCTAAGTTCCAGAAAAATGTTTTGTCGTTTTGCTGTTGCGTTTTCTGGCTTTAACTTGTTTTTCCGCGCTTTAGATTTGCAGCCTGACTGCCAGTGTACCTCATCTATCACACTCACCTGCCAATCAAACGTCATCCTCCGCAATGTAAGCCATATGGAAAAGCTCCATGTCTTTGTGGAAGAACTCAAGACCAAGACACATTCGGATTGTTTCCAGAGTTTCAGTGAAATCATTCATCTTTCCCTCAGTCATGGTAAATTCTACACCCTGCATAACATGCAAATACTAGGCAAAACAATGGGGAATTAAAACTGACTTCATTGACATGACAAGACTTGACCTTCCACAAATGTACCAAATTTATTCACATTTACACCCAAACTTTTCACCTGAGCTAAATAAACGTGACTTGAATCAAGATAATCTCCAAACTGTCCAGCAAAAACTCCAATCGGAACAACATCTCTGTCAAGAAAAATGGAAACTGCACTGTCTGGAATGATGAGTGAGATGAGTAAAATACAATCACAATAAACTTGAAGACCATCCATCCATTCATTCATCTTTTACTTCTCCGGGTTGATGGCAAATAAACAATTTTCCATACAGTAATTGACTATTGAAATTATAATTTTCTTTATAATAGTTCACTCAAAATTGCCCTTGGATATGTGCATATTTGTGCATGGTTGGTGGTTCTGTGTCTCTGTGTTCCCCTGTAATAGACTGATGACTTGTAAAGGGTGTATACTGCCCCTCATTAGGGTTAAGAGTTTATCCAATCAGCAACCCACAATACAAAAATAGAGGTAAATGATATAAAGCCCAGTTACTGTAATGTATAGAAGATGCATTTGCCTCAACCAAAAATACTTGTTATACAACACAAGGTAAAAAAACAAACATATATTTAGCAGCATTAGTCAGTTAATTTCCAATAACTCTCCAAATAACATTTTAAAGTCAATATTTCAATATGAAAGACCAAGACTGAACTGAGCCTAAAGCAACAATCTCTGAGCACACAAGCTATTTTAGTCAAATCACTGGTGGATAGGAATGTGCAAATTATTGATCATTATGCTTCCTGTAGCATGTGCTCTTCCCTGGCAGGCTGTGCCCAATATGACACTTGAGCACTGCCATATCCAAACCAAGACTGAAATACAGAGACATAGCGGGAAGGCTTTCCAAAGCTGCTATTCTCCTAATTGGCGAGACATGGCTTCATCTGTGTCTGACAATAGAAAGCTGTGAGAGCAGAGGGTTTGTCAGTTGGGAGCACTGAAGTGAAAACAAGAGAAAATTTGAGAATAACTGTGGAGCGAGAGCGAAAGGTACATAAGGCACACGCATTGATCCTCCTCCATCTGGTTTAACGACTTCACAGTTCTTCATTTTGGAATACCTCGACAGTTTATATGATGCGCTGTTTGGTTAAAGTACGTGCTGTCAACACTGTTGTGGATACCTACACACCATTCTTTCCATTTTCTTTTTTTTCCAAATATTAACTTCAAAGTCATACTGGATTTATACACCTGAAAATAAATAACTTCATTTCTAATAGTCTGTGAATTGAACACATTTCCTTTGATTTTATCCAGTTGGAAAACGAGAGCACCCACCAACTTTTCAGATGATTGTCAGAGTTTAGCTTAAAATACTTCTTGTATTGTATAATGTGTGGTTTACAAGGACAAAATATATGCGAACTATTTCTCAATCTAATGCTTAGTTTATATTCATGCACACAGACCGGGATTTAAGTTTTCTGAGTAAATGTTTCAACAGTGATTCTATGAATACCACATCCATCGAAGGATTGTCTCGTGTTACAGGTCTGATTCTGAAGGGTTAAGAAGAAGCTGCTAAGTGATGTCACTGCCATGGTGATTCCCTCCTTTTCTCATATCAATATTTTCTACAGCTATAGTTCTCTCCTGAACTCTGGCTAACTTATTCAACTTTATTACAATGATGAATGAATAGTAATAGTCTGAACTACATTTTATAAGGCCACATCAGGCCCACGAAGACTTTAATATGAAAAAATGAGTAAATATTTTTCATCTAAATCGAGTTAATATTACAGATTGAGTGCATTGACTTTGGCATGGAACTCTGTAGTATCTGGAGGGTAAACATAAGTCTCTTATGCAGCTGAACTTATAAATCCATCATCTACTGATTTCATCAAAATATTTTGTGCACTGCTAATCATGGTTCTTATAAGTCATTTCCCTTAAAATTATGATTATTTGAAATTGAATTAAAATAATCTAGAATCTGTAAATTCAATGTGTTGGCCTGATTTAAAAAAAATAATATAATTCACCAAATTGTCATTGTAATTAGTCTCTAGGTTTTTTTTTGGTAATAGTTTTCCTAATTTTAAGAGACGTAAAACAAAGAAAATATTAAAATGACAATAAGATTAAAACAAATCTGGTTTCAATTGTTTATCATCGACTTAAAAACTTATCTTTGAAGTGTGACGTTTGGATTACACATTAGAATTGTAGTTTTAAATTTAAACTTTGTGTTTGATTTAATTTATTAAATTAAGATATTAGTATACAGCTTGTCATGTATCTGAGTGTTATTTAGAACACTTCAATGTGTTTTAATGGCAGACGATTTAAGTTTTGCAGTACTACATTTGATTTTAGAAGACTTAACTTTTCCATAGAGTACTTAGTGCTGAACTCATTGGTTGATAAAGTGACCAAGATAAAAGCCAACAGATATAGTTAGCGATCCTAAAAGTTCAAAATAAGATTCCAGTATGCCTTTCCGGACAAAGATAAAAATACACAGTTGCGAAAGCCGTTCATACCTGCTGAAAGCGACAGTGACCTAATCCTTATTTTGCACATTTGCCATTTCAGGGCAGCGAGCTGTTGGGACACTGGTGCCTACCCATGCTTCATATCGGCTGATCTAGCAGCTAGAGCGTGTTTGCAAAGCCTGCCCTGTGAGAATGATAAATTGAAGTGATACATGTGTGGTCTCACCTGTACGGCTCACGAGTCCCCTGGGTGAGTAACTCTGCTCTGTTTGTGAACTGAACCTATCCTCTCTCCTGGGGGGAAAAGGGGTGCCGGGCTCTGTGGGGCCTTCTGGGAAGACATTATCGCCCACCCACCTATCCCCATGGGCTGAAACTATCTATATCTCAGCTAGAAGGACCTTAGTGTCGTTTGTTACTGCTGGCATGTTGCTGCATGTCGTTCTGCAGGTGTGGTTACTTCTTTATTGTAGTTATTGCTAATTTAAATGTGGGGAGTTTCTAAAAATTACCTCATTAATTTTCCACACTTGCTTTGCTAATATAATTTATCTGTTTATTTACGGTGCAGCATAATTTATTGTGCTAAATTTCCTGGCTTACACAGATAGGTTGTTGCGATTGCTGCAAATGTGGGGCATTTCTGCTAGCAGAAGTCATTGTATTTAATTATCTATTTTATATGTTTATTACCTCAATATTTCATATTCCATTTGAACTATTCAACTGCTTTACCCATTTTATACAATTAGAGATGCATTCATCAAGGTAATTAAAAATAACACTGTAAACCAAATCTGTTTGCTGCAGGTGATGTATTGCAGAAGTTGATGCACAATTGCATATGTTTCAGTTTCTTTTTTGGTAGCATATCAAAATGCATACAAAGATGACAGAACTAGAAAATAGACCTCAAAATGTACAATAGGAGAGTAAGAGGAAGTATCGAGCAGGAGGAAAGAAAGTATTTTTGATAGGGTTTGTTGGAATGATAAAGAACTAAAGTACAAATTAAAAATACTACAGTGAGTCACAAAACAAATATAAATATTGTAGGTAAAGCAGTGGTTGTTAACCCTTTGATCTCTGGAATAAGTGCAGGTACTCTGAAGATGAATGGGATTCATGAGGTATGCTAGGTGCTTTAGCACTGAGCATGCTAAAGCACCTAGCATGCTAAAGCACCTAGCATATGTCTTCTACACAGGATGCAATGCAGCATGAACAACATGGCAACATCCATGAAAACATAAGTTTATGAAGATTAAACAACCTGGACTATTTTTGCTAGATTGTTTTTGACATATGAAACAAATGCTTCTCAAATAAAGTCTAAGTAATTTGGATCCCTTTAAGCAAATCGTTCCAGTCAGACATTTTGGCTCCAGTCTCTTGGTTGGTGACTACATTATAGATTTCACAAATGTTTTTTTATGTGGTATTTGGGGCTACAGTTTCAAAACTACTCCAAAATGTAGAGGAACGTTTTTCATTTTATTCTAAACACAAAGAATGAGCTAAAATATCTGCAAACTAAAAACAGGTGCACCAAATTCAGAGGCTGTTAGTAGTCGATGTAAATGACATGATCTTTCCTCAAGCTTCTCAGTTAATACATAGCTATTTGATTTTAATTATTTGAAAAGTCAATATTCTAACTGTTTAATAACAACAAAAGCTTGTTCAGCTTCACTGTATTTTAATACCATGCAAAAACAAAAATAAAACATATTTTGAATACAGTTTAAAGCCAGCCCAAGCACCACAGCGTGAGAACCATAGACATACAGCATTCTTTGTGTTTGCTTAACAAACACAATTGATGGTTATTGTCGCCATTACAGGTCTTTAAGCATTTCAATTTTACTAAACTGTGCACCAACAGCAGCACGCCGGCCCCAATTAATCCTTTCAAATCACTCGTCACCACGTAGAAACAAAAGGATTCCTGCCCATCTGCAGAGATTTAAAATCAGAGCTTTGTGATTGAAGCCAATTGTTTCACTGTCATCACATTCTTACCTCAGTACTGAGCTAAGCCCCTATTACAACGCATTTGGAGATGTTTGTTTACAAAGCGATTAGCCTCTCAATCATATGACAGACTGTGAGCTTGAATGTCATTGAACATAGCCCATACACTTTACCCAGGAGATTGAGAGATATTGAAATACGCCGACCCTCTTTGAGCAGAGTTCGGATTTATTATTGTTGTATTAGAGTGGCTACTGGAATGTAGCATAAAAGCCTGCAGCAGGTGGGTGACGTACATACCAAAGACTCATGTTGTTGTCTATAGCCTCTTTTATTCATTTATGATTAAGATTAATGAACCAGAAATTTATTGTAATGTATTCAAATCCCTGATGGCTAAGATGAGGACAAATTTCCTACATACAGGTTCTCTGTCACATAACTAAACTTAACTGATTTAATGTTGATTTTGCCGACAAACGGTTTAAATGTTTAAAGGTGAGAGAAGAGGAGAAATTGCCTCTGATTTAAAACTTGATGTTTTAGCTATTATCTTCAGATCATTTTAAAGTGTTTACTCTGTCAAACTGAATTAAAATGACTTCAGGAGGAAATTTGTAGCATTCACACATATTAGAGGAATAAAGCTTGAGAGACGTGTTCCACACATTTATCTGTAAGATGCTATACACACATTAAGTGTCATGGATATAGCAGAGCAGTTTCCAAATAATAGCAGTTTTAGTTTTTAGTGATCTGTACAACACTTTGAGATGCTTTTAGTGTGAATAAAATTGATTGATTGACGGGCTGAGAATGATAATTGATTTTTTTGACGTTTATTATGATAGGGCTCAATGAAGTGATTGGAAACAAATTTATGAGATAACAGTCCTTATTTAGCCACCAACCACTGCCTTGTCGAGGTAATGCTACTATGTACCAACCTATTTATTTGTCCTTTTGTAAGTAATGTTTGTGTCAAAGATAACATGATAGATTATTTATATCTAAAGCATGAGCAATGAAAGCAGAGAGGTTCTGTTTCATTATCATCAGAAGGGACAAATATTGATTGTTTTCTCTATATTTGCACAATTATTTAATGTTCACAAAATATTGGCATGTGTTGGAATATTTTCAAATTTCAAAACAAATTAAAAAAAAGAAAGAAAAACTTTAAAAAAAAACTTTTGTGGATAGGAATGAGAAAAAACACTCCATTCATCTCACCATGTAGGTTTTGTCGTCTAACAAAATAATTTTCAATAACTGTAATGTTAAGCATTTTTACAACTGGGCTCAAATTGTAATTGAAATTTAAAAAAGCAGTCAACTGATTTATTTCTATCCAAACTCATCGGAATTTTAGGTTTGTTTGGTTATCTAATTTGTTCAAGTTTATTTAAATATTTCTTACGGTGGAAGAAAAAAAAAACAGCCAGGAGAAGAATGTTA
Organism: Poeciliopsis prolifica; assembly: GCF_027474105.1. NCBI lineage: Eukaryota > Metazoa > Chordata > Actinopteri > Cyprinodontiformes > Poeciliidae > Poeciliopsis > Poeciliopsis prolifica. The sequence goes on from NW_026562382.1 coordinate 16,859,655, forward strand.
TTTAACATGATTACACAAGATCATAAGTTAAACTCCAATGGTGATTATCATTTTTTGTTTCAGTCGTTGTCTAGAATAAATTGTTTGTGAAGAAGCGCCCGAAAGGTAGCAAGTGTTAAACTATGCAGCTAGAATGTCTAAAGAGAACACGAATGGTCCATTACACCCTCTGTCACATTCTTGCTCATAAATCAAACTGATACTGAGGCTTCCTTGGCTATGAGACATGTAGGATTATGCACTCTGCTAAGATGGACAAATAGAGCAGACAGATCTGTTATACTTGGTTATCAGGGGGCCTGGGTCCCATCAAACATTGTTTCTTCCACTTACAAACTCTACGAGACGGCTGTTAGTTTCCACTTTCATCTTGAGAAGACATTTTTGAGTTCAAATACCGCAGCTGCATACAAAATGACTTCCATCTACAGTTCAATAATAAAGCCCTGTGCATAATATGGGATGCAGAAAAGTATAGAAATAATATGTACAGTTGAGCTGATTAATTCTTATGTCAGACTCTGTAAAGAAGCTTCACTGTCTGTTGAAATATTTAAGCAGCCAATTTTTTCATAAGTTCTTAAATATTTCCTGAATAAATAATTTCAAGTCAAATGATTTTTATACATCAAAAAGAAAAAGACTTGTACTAAAGGCTAGCTTGATGAAAGCTGTAATAATTTCCAGAAAACTCTGATATGAGGATTCCATGTAAGCAGTTTTCATTGTTGTCTTGCAAATGTGTTATCATGATTTATCGACAAAACCAGGAGCTAGTGACAGTGACCACATTGAACAACAACATGTACATATGTTCACAACATTAATCTTGGTTGCAACATAATTTGGAACCATATGCTGTGACATATACTGCGGCTTTAAGTTTCAAGTAAAGGCTTGGCACTAATCTTTAAATGAAATTTCCAGTTCCATCAAATCACATTTTTATAAGAGTAATGAGAAGACTCCTCATGAAACATTTTGTCAATAACCTTTGACCTCAGTGCCTTTGCCCAGATGATTGAACCCAAATGGCCAGTGGCAACACCGCCTAAGCTGTGTGGAGTACACTGAATGATAAATGTGCTCTTGCCCCTCAGGCTTAAAAAAGTCAGTGTGTGAGAGCTGTTGGATAGTTTCAAACAACTCTAACTTATCGAAGCGATGGACCCAACGTGACATCCAGAACTAGAAAAGGATATGAAAAACACCACTGTCTGTTTAGCTTTGATCTGCTGGGTTTTGAGAGTGGACATGTTGGCCTGCCAGTTAGATTAGAATGCCGTCACAGCGGAATTGGAAAAAAAAAAAAAAGCCCTACAAAAGGCAATGCTCCCCTTGCATAAATTATTCTGACAGCAAATTCCTCAAAAGATTGATGAAGTGATTCAGCGCTTGTCTTTTTAGTGGTTGAAAGAACAGGTGCAATTTCAAATGGAGACAAAACCCCTCAAAAGTTCTCTCTGCTGCAGGGAATGTCTTTTTTTTTTCTTTGACAGCCATGAGATGAAAGGAAAACAGTGGGGTTTCAATCCAGCCTCAGCACGGCACCAGGAGTTAACCAGGCCATCCCTCCAAAGCTCATGTCACCAAAGAGATTAATTGGACTGGGTCTCTTCAGAATATCACTGATTGGCTCTCAAGAATGTAGAGGCTTTTATCTCATTGGTTCAGGCATTGCCTTGGGTTGAATGAAAGACTAAGACCGTTCAGTAGCCTCAAAGTCCAAGTTAATGTCTGACAGTGCTTCTCCTGGTTTATTTTGTCCCATCCCTTCAAGTGTTGTCTCCAGCTTGTCAATGTCTGTCAGGGGGTAAGTATAATATTCTTAATTGCCAGGCAAACTGTTCAATCACTATTTAGTTGGCAGAAATGCCTTATTTTATGTACAGGTAAGTGGAGCATTGTGATCTCAGTATGGTTATTTTGGGCTTGTGAAGTGTTAGTCGCTAATATTAACAGACGGCTGCAGAGAGTGCAGAAAGCTCCTAGTGTGAATGTGAGGCTGAGGTCAGTACAGGAACAGCAGGCATGTCTGTTATGTGGCTAATTATGTGCTCAGAGTCTATCAAGTTTTGAGACATGCACTTGAATTTAGCCTGAAAGCAAATATTCGAGGTTTGTTTATATACTAATGCTGCTAAAACAGCAGCTGGTAAAATCCACTGAAAAAAAAAAAAAGACTGACATCTTATAAATTTGGACATTGCCAGAAATATGCATTTAAAATGCATATTTCTGGCAAAATAATTTACAATTATTTTGTTAACACAAATTATACGAAACCTATTTTTTTACTTAATTCATTCTACTGTGATCATCAATTTGATTTTGATCGTTCCAAATCAAAATTAAGTCAGCCAACCTTTGCATATAGATTGTGTTTATTTGCAAAAACATATACAATTTTTAGCTTTTTATTTATTATTATTTTACCAAACTTCAGCTTTCAGAACTCATCTTAATTATAAGCAGAACACGTGTGTGTAATTTAATCTACATATCAATGCAACTTTTTTGTAAAGGCCTTAGAGCTTTGCTAGAGACCTCAATAGCTGGATAAGGTCTGTGATCATCAGACTATGCCAAATGTGAGCATACTTTTTATGGACTTGCCATTCGTTTTCAACACAATTATGCACAACTTTATGTTGGACTATCACATAAAATTCCAACACTGAAGTACTAAACTGTCCCTTTCAGCTAATTACACACCCTGTTCTATAATAAACACATCTAATATATGAAAAAAAAACCCACTGACAATCAAAATAATGTCATTGTTTACTTGTGCCTGGTTGTCTGCAAACTCCCCGCAGACCAGAATAGCACTTAGAACCGATCATGGAGTTGCACAGAAATTTTGTCCTAATATGTTCTTTTAAGTTAAGGGAAAGAAGGAACTATTAAGAAGTCATTGGCTTTAGGCTGTTTAGCTGGTGACCCAGTTGTCCGGGGACAGTGACTCACCACTGAGCACTTCCACAGAGCAAATAGGCCCAGCACTCCAGCCAGGCATCCAGAACTGCTGTCAAATCATGACTGTAGGAGTCAAGAAAATAACATTGACATTAGCAACAAACACATTAACGGTTACTACATGAGGCATTGTAGCTTAGCTTGTGCACCCACAATTACATCACCCTCTACATTTATAAGCGCTTGTGGTAAAGTTAATTTTAATGCACACACAAAACACCCGGGTCATAAAGTTTATGTAATCTGACCAATCATGTTTGCTGAGTCCTCTAAGAGGCTTGTGGCAAACTGAAAACAGCACATCAACAGTTTTCTTCCTTCCACTCTTGCATAAAGGTCATATTTGAGGAGTTAGAATGTGCCATGTCGATTTATTATTCTACCGCAATTATGGAGTTCTGTAGCTCCTCCAGTGAGCATGGCCATGTTGGCTGCTTCTGTGCATCAATCCTGCTTTTACTTAGCCTATCATTTTTTTGAAAATGTAAGGAGGAACACTATTGTTGACCTTTTTCAGTAAAAATGGGGGTGTGGAAAGTATCAACCAATAATTGCGCCACAAGTTATTTTTATAGTTAACTGTGCCCTTCTTAAACTATAGAAGATGAAATGTATTTCACATATTTTAGTTGGAAACATGTCTCTGCCTGATTTTGAGCACTAGCAAATTTCAACACATTCTGTCAGCAGGTCGATTGGATGTAAGGCTGTGAAAATGTATTTCATCTCATTTGAGTGCTACAGGAACTGAACTATACAGTTCTTAGGCGTCTGACACAAACAAAAACTAAACCTATCCAGTTTGGGAGGCTCAATGTACATTCCAGTGGTAATTTATAATTGTACACTTGTAGTATATCTTTTTTGTTTTATTTGTAACTTTTACCGCTTCATATAAACAATTTATACTCTGAAATACATGCTGCATCTGACAGAAAAAAAATACTTTTAGTTAATGTAACTCCACTGGAAATCCGTCAACAGGAGGTCACAGAATATAGATCCAAAGTATACAACTGACTTCTTTCCCCAAGTCAAAACGGGTCAGAAAACATAAATAGACATGGTAGGTATTGGTTATGATTGAGGTAAAAGCAACTGCAGTCCAAAACAACATGAAAGCCAACTTAAAGTAGGTGAAAAGTAGGTGAAACTCCGCTGGATGACCATCCATTTTGGGGAGAGAATGTTTTACTTGAGCACTGGAGACGTCTCATTAAATATGCTGCAATTTAAATACAAGATGAGCCATAATGGCCATAAAACCTACACAAAAACATGCACATATGTGAGATGATTAGGCTCCATCAGAAGCAAAACAAGAGGATGCATTAATTGGTTGATTTAAAGAAAAGCATGGATCAACAGAGTGAAGCATTGATCTTTGGTATAAACCCTGTCTACTAATGTTGAAGCTCACCTGAAATTGTCCACTGAATATTGGGGCCAATCACGTCATCGTTTGTTGCTTGTCTTTCAGTGCTTTTCACGCTCACTCACAATTTCAATTAAGGTAAGGTGCAAAAAGCCTTGGAAAAAAGAGAAAAGAAAAAAGCAGTTTTGAATGACCTGAAAAGAAGAAAATGTATTTTTTGTTGTTTTAGAGTGGCCTTGTCTCAAAATGAATTAGATGCATTAGTAGGATCTTTCACAAACCCTCAAGAGTGGTAAAATTAGCTGAATAGAAGTATGAGTCAATATTTTACATACTGATGTCAGAAATGTTGGTACTTGCATCTTCGGTGGTCATTTAATATTTTTTGGTACATTTGAAAATGCAAATTATGCCCTTCCAGTCATTCATTCAAATGTAATTTTGAAAACAGATAATTTTTCTACACCTCTCATTCATTGTTTTCTTGTCATTGTACCTTCATTTCACGTTTTGTTCTAGTGATTTATTTTCAAGTGGGACACAAACTAACTCTTCATAAATAGTCCTGCAATTGTTTTTTTACTGACCTCCAAACTGTAAAAGCCTGGAACAAAAATATCACTTCTTCCCAATTTCAACACACAATATCTTTATGATTTTGCTACATCTGTTATAAAAACATGTGGAAAAAGGTTTAAAGATTTAAAAATTTTAAATTTTTACAGAGTGATAAGGTCCACAAATGATTAAGCCAATTATCTGTCTTCCGAAAAAAAATAGTGCACCTTATTGGTTAGTATATATATGTATTTGATCCTCCTGAAATCGCCTTGGATAACAGGAGTGAGTGCATTGTGAATAAAAAAATAAAAAAAAACCCAAGATTCTTTTTCTTTAGCAATAAACACAAAAGAATTCTGTTCTCTTTGGAAAAATACTAGCTTACCTTTTGTTGCTTCTTGTCATTCAATTCAGGTACTGTGAGCTGAAGCATCCTTTTAGCTTAGGTAAGGTTATCATGAATGGAAGGAGTCCTAGGAGGCATTATTGATCCAGCCCACAATTTCATACAAAGCCCATTATCACAATAAAAATGATTGCAGGAGTACTGTCACTTCCTCTCATTTGGGTTTTAACACAGAACTCTCTGGAGGACCTGCTCAATGACTTTACTGATTACTTATTCAGTCCCCCCTTAGGCCATATCATAAATGTCATCATATGCAAAAAGGGATTTGTGAAAACCCTGTGGTATAAATTGAGTTGAAATGGTTGGAAACTCAGTCTTTCATCACTTGAAATGACCTCAGCACCTCGCATAGTGGTGGCTTACATATATCCTCAAGATTATATGTTTTATGAAGTCAGTACCTACCGAACTTGTTTTATTACCAGCAACACAGTGGAAATGTGTGAAAATTGATATCTTATTGCAAAAGTTTGAATAATGTTTTTTTTACTTGCAAACCAACAGCATTTATTTGAATTAATGTTGTTAATTCAAATGAATTAATAACATTTAATTTATTTAAAAGTAAAATAAAAATTATTTATTTTACTTTTCTATTGAAAGTAAAACGTTTCAATAACATAAAAACAGGAGCAGTTGTGTTTGATATAAAATAGGTTTTGAGAATGCAATTCCTTATTTACTTATTGATTCTTTGCTAAATATGCAATGCCAACAGAATTGGCATATACATGCAACACATTTACCAACTAAGATCTTCTACTTCTTAAAAAAACAACAACAGATTTTTAGGTTTCAAGGCTTGTGGTCCTGAGAACACCATCCCAACTGAACGAGGATACTAGCGTCACATTTGGGGCTTTGCTGCTAGAGGGACTGGTGCGCTTCTAAAAGTAGATGGTAGAAGAAAGAATATCATTTGTAAATACTGAAGCAGCATCACAATACATTACAGGTGGTTAAAGCTGGGGCACAAATTGGTCCTGGAGGTCCAAATCATATCATCAGATTAATCACAAATTGCGTTGAGGACAAAGAAATTTTTGAATATCAAGCTTTCTCGGTTTGAAGGAATGAAATGACCTAATGTCATCTGTTTATGAAAGTGTTTAAAAGTCAAACCAACAAAGACAACATTTCTTACACCGATAAGTCTGATTGGAAAAAATATTTTATTTCATTGACGTTTTGTTAAATACTGCAGCCTACAGCCATTCATCAGCTTTACTCAGTGTGATGGATGAAATACTGAAGATCATTTATTACAGAAGCCTATATAAAACCTGACCTTGACAATCTTGGTCATTTATTCCTGGTTTCAAAAGAAACTAGAGCAAATAATTATACCAACATGTGCTGGGTTTGGAGATTACACGTAGGAGTCTAATGATTCTTGTGACTTTTCTACAGGAAGTGAACTGAAAACGACCTAACAGGTTGGATAAAACTCAGATCAGGTCAGAGCAGCACTGGGTTTTCTTATGTCAAATAATCCTTACTGTTTGCTGATGGCTAATTATGTTTTGAAGTCAACATGCCTTATTTGTAATTTCATTAGTTTTTAAAAATATTTATTGCAACAAAACTGTTGGGAGGAAGCTAAAGCTTATTGAACCATGTCCCTAGAGGAGTCACTAAGCATTTACAATCCTATTTTAAAAAACCTCTGCTGAGGAAAGCTGCTTAATATCCACTCCAGCCAGAACCAAGGCCTGGAGCTGCAGGGGCTCCACTGCATCCGGCAGATCTGGTAAGATGCAGATGGTCTCACTGGGTTCTCAGCCCATTCCACAGTGGAACTCTACTGGAGGCATCAACAATATTGTTGTAAATACATTATGTGTGGCCAACACTGGAGGCAAGTTTGGAATCATGGGAGGTACAAAAAATACTAATAAAAAAATAAAAAACATGCAAACAACACTTCAGGCTGATAAAAGAAAGGACAAACAGCCAAGGCCAATTAGTTCAAGATGACAGCTGTCAGGAAGTTTAAACAAAGTTATGATTAATCACTGATATATTCTGTCAGGGAATAGTGTCTTCTTCACTTCCTGACAACCCCCATTATATATGTGCACAAAAACCTTAAAAAGCAAAAGCATTGTGTTATAGGGATTTTGTGACTCAAAGATGCCCATTACCTTCTGGTTTTGGGACTGATGGAGGGAGATCCTGCAAATAATTTTTTTGTAAGGTGCATTTGGACATTTTTCTGTGCTTTGCCTGTCTTCTAAATCTTAACGACTCTACTACAGGTCAAGTTGCCTCCTAAGCCCAAAAATACAAATAATTCGACAACGGTGTTGAGGCCTGGTCCACCGCAGGGCCCAGCTAGTAAGTGACTGCCTTCACAGCCTGGAACGTATATTCCCTGGACAATAAGGCTGAACTCCTTACTACGAGAAGAGATGGTGGATATTTTCAAGACTGATTTGGATTTGGCGTTGACCAACAATCTGACTCAGATCAAGTCGGAGCTGCACGGCGTGAAGACCAAGCTAAGTGCTAGCATTGCGGGTGTCAGGTTGGAAGTGGATACATTAATGGTGTCAGTTGCAGACATGGAGGGACCATATATGTCATATATATTTATATGTCAGGGGTAAGGCAATAAGTCAATAGAGATTTCACAACAATCTATTTAATTGACTGTATTGTATTTGGATTGTGTTTGTATAATCACGCATTTTTACTTTGATTCATGTCTTTTACCATCTGTCTAGGAACTGCAGGTAAAAAATCTGCCTTCTTATTTACAGAAATGCTAGAAATATGCATTGTCCCTGTAATATATAAAAAATAAAATAAAATAAAAATCAAACTCAAAGATGTCCATCTTTGCTCTCCAATGATGAACTTTGGAGATACATTTTTACTTTCCTCCTGAATGTGCAACTCTATGATTTTTTCCAGCCCTGCTTGTCACACTGTTACTTGTTTTAAGCTTTATAATTTTTGCTTTGTAAATGTGTGCAAGTTCAGGAGAATAATAAACCAACACACATCTACCTCACTTTAATGACATGATCCCATTTTCAAAAGGAGCTTAAAAAAATTCACCTTTGTGTCTCGACATAATTATAACCAAGAAAATACTACAGTACTTTATGTTACATTGATCATTGTAACATCAAGTATTGATTACACACATCTTTAAGTTTGCTAAAAAAAAAAAAAAAAATTGTCTAAATTCCTTTTTGTGGTATTTGCAACCCCTTAAATAAATGTACTCAAATTACACCTCAGTGTAAGATGAAAATATATTTGAAAGATGTTTCTACAACTACATAGCCATATACGGAAAGAATAAAATGGCTCTGCTGATATACTGTCCAGCAAGCCATAATAACGAATATTCACCTAAATTAGTTTTATCATAAATTCCTCTCATTTGTAAATGGATTTTGTCACTAATTTGACTTCTCTGGGCTGTTCTGTTTCTAACAGATAAAGACTACAATTCTCCTTTTCCACAATCAGGTTCTTTGATAAATTTCATGCTGATGCAGCTCCGTACACTATCTACATTAACAGCATGGATTCAGTAATATATATTCTGATATTCCCTTTACTGTTGGACAGCAATATGAATTAGAGACTCCATGAAAGATATCCCCAGGACTTTTCATTCAACAAGGTACAGCAAATTATAGAAAAACAAACAAGCAATCAAAGCAATCTGGATACCACTACATAAGGATCCAGCACAAACACTTGAAGAAAATAACTGATATTATTTTCTTCAAGTTGTATATTGGTCATTTGTACTGACTGGACATAGAAATTGGATGCCCTCGGGGTTGTCTAGAGTGTAAATCCAGAAAGGTAATATGTAAAATAACGCTGAATTTTGTATCTCACTCAAGGTTCCTATTTGATGTTAAATTAAATACTTATTAAGGAATCTGTAGTAAATAGGAGGAGCTCTAGTTTAAAACTTAACATAAACCGTTCACAACTGCCTTATCTAGTAGTGCACTTGTATAAAACTTGACAATCAACAACAATAAAGGATTAGTGTAAAATTTAATAGAACTGTCAGATTGCAGATGTGACCAGAACACATTCTGTATCTTACCAGTGAGCAGCAAAATGGTTTACACTGAAAATTAAAGACACAGCATTTGTTTTCAAAGATTGCTTTACAGCATATTAAACATCCAGTGTACTGCAAACAGGTACCACTATCACTGCTGAGAGCAAACTGTTGTGACAGGGAAGTAGCTTAGCTGTGCCTAGAAGTTTGCCCTTTGGCTCAGAGCCGTGGAGGCGGTAATTAAAAATAAACATGGCACAGGTTTTTAAAGCCACTCTTTTAGTAACACTGACAATTGATATCTACAAAGACAGCAATGGTATCCGTAATCACCTATAAAAGAGCAGAGTTGATACAAAGCTGTTAGAAATAGTTACCTACTCCTTTTTTTAGCTCCACCCCTGCGACAAGTGCATAAATAGAGAAGGCGAAGCTGGACTGAGCTCCACATTCACAGCATGTAATTTACTCAGGTAATAAGGTTAATGATTATGGAGTGAGGGGAATATCACCTTTGCTTTCTGACAAAGTATATGTTTCAGCAAGAGGAATTACCTGCAAAATCAAACTATTAGATGGAAATTCTCTCTCAAAATGGCATTATTAAACGGATCAACTGTAATCAATGCACGGACAAGAAAACCAATGCATCAAGACTTAACTGCATCTTTTTACAGTTGCACAACAGATATACTTGCCTAATGCAATCTTAAAATCCCTTATAGGCAAATCTTAACCAAAAAATATTACCTGCCATACATTTTAGCAATAAGGCTTAATTTTAGGTCTATAATTAAACATATATTTATTTCCCAGGCAATGAAGAATTCCACTAGAAAATTAAAAGCAATGTGCCCTTGATGGGCAAAAACATGTCTTATGACCTTTTCTTCTGAGATTCTAAATAAATCAACATTCGAAGGGAAATTATTTCTCCTTCATTGCTCACTGTTCCCTGCAGCTCCTCCTTCCAGCAGCTGCCAAAGGCAAGCACCACGTTTGTCTTTTCAGTTCATTTTAAGCAGTACAACACACCTTATCAAAACATGGTGTAACTTATTTACATATTCTCCTCCTCAAATGATTTTCACAGAAAGAAAAACTCATAACATATTGTTTTAATGTGGAGATATTTTGCTTACCAGTGATAACTGTGTTATTTTCTGTATAAAGGTTTAAGAGTTGGATGAGAAATGGGTTTTTCTTACCAATTTCCCTCCTTATGTGTGGCTAATCCCTTGCTAACTGCTATGTGATGACGTATACATATGAGACATTATGATGTAGAGTGAGCAGATATTTTGTTCCAAAAACCATAATGTTCTTTCACAACGACAGAATCTATTTTTGTGAGGTCCCTGCTGTAGTAATCTGATGTTGCCATCCACAGGATGGTGGTTTCAAAGCTTTCCTTTTTTGTTTTTCTTTTTACCCTCACACTGTTCAATTTTAATTTAATCAGACCACCAGGCATTTGTTCAGAAATTAAATGTTCTATTCCTATGTGCATTTGCAATCTGTTATCCAGCTTTTTCATGTTGCTTCTGGAGTTTTGGCTTTTTCTTTGTTTAATGACCTCTCAGCATATGTGTGTACTGGACTTGTGTCACTAAGGATAATTGACTCCTTCCAGCTTATATCAAGATCTGCACAAAATCTTTTACATGTATTCTTTGGTTGTATGCACATTTCATTCAAAAGACATTCAAATCACGGACACAAACCTTCACTTCTTCCTGAGTGATTTGCTCACAGGACATTTCAGTTTTGCATATACTTATATGTAATTGTTTGGACATATATGCATATAGGCTCTATACAAAGCATTTGGGTTTAGGGTTAGCTGCAGTTCTGCTTTTACCTAAGCCACTCAACATTTTTCTTTTCCTCTCAGGATACAACAAAAACAATACTTGTTTTTCATAAAACAGATTAAGGAATCAAGTTGAAAAAGCATGTTCATTTGCAAGAACTCAAAAATGTCTCACCAAATACTTGTACTGCCAGGACAGGGAATTTCACTTTGTAGCATGCTGTCAACTTGTAGCGCAATACAACGAATGCATTTGCATGTTTCTGGGGTGACAATGTCATTTGCATAAATTTAATGAGTCATTCAGGGGGAAAAAAACACTAAGAAAACCTATGAAAACAAGCTGACATTGTTCAAAGACCTTCTTTTCCTCTTATTACTCACAACATTGGCCTTGGCTTGCAGACAGAGTGCACAGATAATCAGCAGTTTTGACATATTTGCCCAAAGAGGTTTGTTTCTTTGGTGGGGAATGTGCACAGGAGATGGAATTTCACCCTTTGCTAAATGGATGACAAAAATAGTTAGGATGATACAGGAACGAGGACTTGTTTCCTGGGATGGGTTAGCAATCACTAGTCACCAAGGCTTGTCTGCTGCGGCTGGCAAGGAAAAGCGTCACACTGTGTGGTATTTTGATGAAAGGAGTTTAGCTGTCAGAAGCAAAATGGGCAAACTAATTACCAGTGTAAGCTGATTTCCTGGTTCAAGCCCTCCACAGCGGTGGCTCTCCCCAAGCACAAGGCTTGATTGTTAAACTAAAAAAAGGTACATGTTCCAAGGAGGTTCGCCAGGGACCGTCTAAATGAATGGAATTGAGTGCAATGAAATAAGTGTGGCCCTTTTTACTGGGAGCAGGTCTGCAAGGTCCAACGAGAGGAAAATGGTCTCTACGGCAATGACAACAGCAATTTATGACTCTGCACCTCCTTCCTGTCTTGGATTTAATGCGAATCTTTGGCCCCACATCGTAGCACCAGCCTTTTGTATGGAAACACTATCACTTTGCAGATAACATTTTCAGAGAGCTCTGGATAAACTCTACCGTGGTTAGTGAAGCAGCTCTTCCTGTTTGTGCCGCCATACTCTGCTGCATATTGTTGTTTCTCCAGTCATTTATTAAACGTTGACGAAACAATGGTGACACATAAGCTCTCCTTTGTCAGGCCTGAGGTAAGTTAATTAATTAGCAATCCATGCCATGGAGCCAGGAGGTTGTTGATTGTATCATTTTAAGCCGTCATCCTGTGTAAATTGAATGAGATTGAGATCTAACAAGGCTCTGACCTGGATCCCTTCCTAATAACCAGATGTATGAAACATTGATGCAGGGATTTAGCTGAAGGAGGCTAGAGGACATGTTATCTTTAGCAGTGCCATCGACTTTAATATGCAGTGGTGGTCGGATACTTCTCTGGAACTGCATTGCTAATCTGTAACCTTGAAAATATCTCCTTTTAGCTTAATTTGTATGCTTTCTCACACTATTTCTGAATCTGTAACAAGTTGCACAAATTTAAATACGTCTAAATATAAATCATTCTGTTGTGACTTTGCTCTTGAGTAGAAATGAACTCAATAAAAATATGTACCCATCATAATGACAGACCATTGGGAAAAATGTGTAACAAGCCTTGAGCAAATCTAACTGTAGGAGAATAATGTTAAACTGCTGCTTAAAAAAAGAGTAAAAACAAAAAAGTTTTAGTATAATTAAATCTTAAAATTCTATGTTCAGAAAAGCATCTTTTTTGAAAAGAAAGAAACTGTTTATTTTTACTTTATTTATCATGTTGATCCAACATGAAGCTTTTGTCTTCATGTTGATTTAAAAAAGTTTTTTCTCTACTTATTTTTTATCTCTGATATAAAATATTATGTTATGAAATTGCTTTAGAAGTTTAGAAATGTTTTAATTTTGTTTACTCATTTCTATTATTTATTCTGCTTTTAATTTTACTTTTTGTGATTTCAGTTTTAACCCTTTTACAAGTATTTTAGAATCAATGCTTCAGAGAACCTGAGTACCTCCAGTGCTAACATAATTGTATAAAATGCAGAGAAGATGAATCTGCAGCAATCAGACAAGCAGGGCTCAAACTACGCTGGCATGACCATGTATGTAGTGGGATGTCCTGCATTTAGCCTGGCAAAAACAGAGTCAATGACACCATTACAGCAACTAAAATAAGACATATTTTAGAGTGTTTTTTAATTTCTTTTATTTGAGGAAATGAAGGATAGAAACAGCTATTGGAAGTAGCATGTCCAACATCACACCATCTATTGATGAGCACTACAATCCCTCCTGCTGTGTTTGCATTTTGGCTGCTAACGTTTTGAAGCTGTATAGATGTTTGAGTCAAAGTATGAAGTGTCTAATCAAAATACTTAATTTGTATTTGAATCATTTTTTCTGTCTCATTTTAGCTTCCATTATTCTTGTTCCTTTCACTTTTTTGCTCTACTGAATCTTTCGTTAACTATATTTCATATTGCTACGTTAGAATACATTTAAACAGCTTCAACATCACATTTGTTTGAATTTATTTTTAAATTTGTCACAGATGTAGTTTGGCTTCACTTTTTTGCCTGTGCTCTGCATTCAGGACATCCTCATAGCTTGATGTGGATGTGACTTGAGTGACTAAAAGGCTCAACTTACTGTAGGGGGTTTAAAGAGATGCTGCGTTAGAGCAGGAGGTGTCAGGAAAGGTTTTTCAGTTCAAGTTAGTTAGGAAACTCCATTTTTAGTCCTGAGGTCTTTTACTTTTGGATAACCGTGCCATTTTTTGCAGCTGCTAAGATCTGATACAACACAACATACTTAAGAGAACAAATTGAATATTTTATTATTGTCACAAATTAATAATATAACCATTGCAACTTAGATTAGCTCATATCTGTTGACAAATTAATAAGAAATAAGACTTTTTTCCATTTTAGACCAGCTCTATGTGGATATGTTTTATATGGAGAACAGTGGGTAATAATATCTTGCAAATTTATACATTTTTGGTATTTATTAACTGTTTTTGGTGAACCATAAAGGTTTGAAGCTGTTGCTAAAGTAAATGCATAAATGAGTTTCAGGACGTCCTAAGATGTGTTATTGTGCTACTAAAATGGAAACTACTCTATAGCTTTAGCTAGGAAACATTATCAAAATTCCTGAAATGACACAAATGATGTTGCCTGGATCAGAAGCTGACACAGTTCAAGTTTTTAAGGTTTGAATCTTGACGTCAGAGATGAGGCCTCCACTTCAAAAGAGTGACATAACAGACATGGTAAGGGAGGAAGAAAAAGCATAGGATCTTGTATAAGAAGTCCCTTCATAAAGCTCCTTATAAAATGAATATTCTCAAAATTGATTCTTCTTACGTAAGACACAATGATGATGTTTAAAAGGGTTCAAGTACTTGTCACATTTCCATGCAGCAGTCTCAGATTCATTGTTCAATAGTCTTATGTAAATTGTGCTTCTCTCAACCATAATAAATCCACAATAAAAGATAAGATACGCTTATGGATGAGCTAGAAAACCCAGATAATGTCATGGATTTGTGGGTGAAGGAGGATCCAAAGCAACCATGCGGGCAGACAAGTCGGTATTGTAAGTATAAATGTTTAAATTGAGATGCTGCTGAGGCAGAAAATCCAAGAACGAATAGCAAAATGCAGAGAAAACTAATCAACTGAGCATGACTGTGAAGCACAAACACAACCAGAAGACTAGAGCAAGGATCTGATAAAGAACTGCGTCTTAATTGCACGCTTAGTGACAAGTGTTTATTCAATACTGCAGTTGGTAACTTTTATAAACAATTTAATTGAACATATTTGTTAAAAATGTCACCAGGTGCACAGGGTATAAATGAGACAGTCTGTGAAAAAAACAATATTGTGCTTTGTGCAAGGTAGGATGGATTTAGAGGAGTAATTGTTCAATGCCGTGAGGTAGTAAATATTAAATTCAATTCTGATCTTATTGAGCAGGAGAGAGGCTGCTATCTCCTGCTCAAGAGAGAGCAGCCTCTCTCTTTTTTACCTTTTTTTGTTAAGGTAAAAAATAAAATTAGATTTTCGAGTCTGTCTATTATTTCCTCCTCTTCTGGACTGAAGTAACTATGTAACTGCACAGAAAAGACTCGACTTCAGTCTAATCATGCTGGAGCGATGTTGAGAACTAGCTGCAGCTTAGCATAAGGCAAGGGGGAGAGCATGAGACAAAAAAATATTTATAATTTCTGCCATGTTATTGGCCATCTGCTTTGGTTTATGTAGTAATGTTGTTTCTATGGCACTGCTTTCAATAAATATCACTCAAACACAACTTAACACAAATAGCATAATGCAAAGGGATTCCAGTTAAACCAGACTGCCACTGTCTTTCTGAACATGTCAAGAAGGAGAAATTACACAAGTGATAACCACATTTTACAACAATGATCAAATATTCAACACAACTTAAGGTAATGTATGCACATGCTTGTTGAAAGTTTCCTCATTTTTATATGATAGTGGGGCATTAGATCTTCACATTTGTGCCCTTACAGAAAGTGTATTTAAATAAATGAAAACACACATCAACCATTTTTAAAAGTACACCTATTTAACGGCTTGTATAAAAAAATGGGTAACAAATCAATACTTATAAATGTTGTCTAAGCAACTTGCTGAAGTTCAACCACAGATCAGAAAGAGGAAGAAATGGGAATTAAGTGGCTTTTAACACATCATGGCTTTTGATCCCAAACAAACCGGCCTGAGAATTTCAAAAACTGTTGATCTACTGGGATTTTCACACACAACCATCTCTCATGGTTCAGAGACTGAACCGTAAAATAAAAAAAGATAACTGTACAATGTGCCTCAAAGATTTGAGATAGTCCTACAGGCAAAAAGAGTTCATCCCGGTTCGAGCAAATTGCACCTGATAAAGTGGGAGGTAAGAAACATCGTTAAATCAGCTTTTAGCAGCTCTAATTTTGGGAGTGGGAAAAAGTATAACAGGCAACTTGCACATATCAATAGCCAGAGCCAAAAGGAGAAATACTTATTTAAAAAAAAATACCTTCACTGTGAAGATATGCAACTGGGAAACCAAAATCATAGTGGACCCAGGAGTTTGTAGATCTGTGCCTGAGTGAGTCTCTGGACTTGTCTTTGGAAAATCATCAGGAAACCAAAATAAGTCTGAAGAAATGCATGAATTACAGAAAATAACTTGGGAATGTATCAAGAGTTTGTAACTTTGAGCTGATAAATTGAGATATTTGAGAATAGCACTCTAGTCTGTTTTGCTTCCACTTTTAAAACTGTTTGGCTTAGTTGCAACACTTACTACTGTCTGGAGACTGTTGTGAATAGGCTTCCCACCAAGATGCCACTTCCCAAGAGGTGGTAGGCAATCCAAGATTTGGCAGGCTTTCTGTTACACTCAAATTTTCTTGCATAAGTTGATGGAGTTAGTTCACATGGGAGCATGGCTGATCCACAATAACACATGTGAAGCAGGGAGTGACTGCACTCAACCCTGATTGAGCTTTCTTCTGGTGAAAATTACTGTAGATTCTGATTTATTATAATTGTTCAGCCAAATTTGGTTAAAATCAAATATTAACCTTAGATGATTATATCTAAGGTAAGATGACAACTTTCGGGTGTATAATATGTCCTGTAAAAGATGTAATTAATTGTTTGATTGTTTTTTGAGTTAATATAATGTTTATGTTACAATAAATATACAATTCAAACCAGGCATGTTACAAAACTAAACAAAAGTCAAGACTGCACGGCATTCATAGCAACTTTAAAACTATTGGAATACATAATCTCTTATTGAACAATAAAAAGCCCCCCATTGAAACACTAATTATTACAGTTTTAATATTATTCATGGGTAATATTTAATGTTAATGTTTTTTCAAACAGATTTAGAGTAAAAGTATACAGCATAAATACCAGCCTAATGTTATTTTGATTTTTATAAATAATATAAATTTAGGCTGATCAGCTATTTACCGACTCACAGCAACTCAACCTTTTTTAAGACTGTCATCATAATAAAAATGACAGATGGCTTTGTTTTCATTCCTTTACCTTTTTTTCATTAAACTGAACTATTTTCAATTATTTTTCTTGCAGCAAGGGAAAAGTATATTCAGTCTTTCATACAGCTGACCTGCAGTGGGCAACAACAGGTGTTGTAGAGGTCATGAAGCCTTGCTCTAAGATCTATGCAGCTGGAGAAATTATATCTGAACAATCTGTGAATCTCTTCATTAATACAACTTTAAAATACAGGAAAAATATGATTAAAATGTTGTTCATTTTAAAAATTAAACCTTTTGAAATGTTGGTAGTCACTGATAACACCACAATATCAGTAATTTGTCTCCAAAATGTAATTTATTGTTTTAATGGTAGATAGAAAGATAGACTAAGTGGACATGTAAAGTTGTTCATTTTAACTAAATAATATATTTCCAATTTACTTCTTCATAAAACCTAGTAGAACTACCACATTTACACTAGAGTGGTTGCATGTCTCCTTTAAAATAATAATAAGAGAGACTAAATATATTTTAAATAACTACTTTGGAGTATTCTCTTATCAGAAAGTAGGTGTCACATTACCATACCTCTTCTTTAAATGAACGTTGAATAATTTTGCCTTCCCTGGTGACTAGAAAAGATGCATTAGCTAATTACAATGTCTCATTGAGATAAAGAATTCAAGATTTCTTCCCATTCTTTGCGTTGGAAGTAAAATGTAGCCGTGTGAACAACCACTATCTATTACACAGATGTTAGGCCTAAAGAGACAGGGGCAGGCTGTTAGTTTCTTCATAGAACAAGTGTACCACCACATGAACACATCATTTTTTTGACCACTCCTCACTCTATGAACACATGCAATTTTAAACATCCATTTTAGTCAATTTATGCTGCCATCTATCAAGACGTTAGCACTAAGGTTACAAATACCTTTCATTTTTATAATTACTTGTCAGACCTCTGCACCTTCTTTAATAATTTAAGATATGTGTGACTTTGTCAAGATGAAAATAAAGTATTTTCATATTCCACTTAACCTCACATATTTGTATTCACTTATTTCACATGGGATTGAAAAGTAGCCTTTGCTTTGTGAAAGAGTAAGATATTAGTATTGCAGAAACATGACCTGATTTGTGTCAAGTTTCAAAGTCTAGTCCAGTGAATGATAGCGTTATTAAAAGTTTATTTAAATAAAAACATTAGAGAACATTATTGCCAAAACAGATGAATCAAGAGAAGAGCAGAAATGGGTTGCATTACCAAAGAGACAAATATTTCTAAACATAACAGGTTTTCTTCCCTTCAGAGGATAATTTCTCACTCAGCACAGGAGGCATGTCAGAAATCATACAGGTAAAATTTAAGCGAACTGTAAAGGTTAAATCCACTGAAGCCTCCAGAGACCACACATCCAAAACAAAACTTATTTTCAGAGGTCAGCAACCTGACCTGAAGAAACAATAACATGAATAATTTTTCTTTTTTTTCACACCACTGCCATGTTTGGTAGGCGTTCTGTGGAAGTATTTTATATCAAAATAATGATACAATTCTACCTTAAAAAGATATTTAGAAAATAGGTTCTAACAAATCATCAAAATCAAAGCAACACACAGACACACCTTGACCTGAACATAGTATTTGTTAAAAATTCTGCAAAAACCGACAATGACTGATGAGGTGGCATTTTATATCTATTTTAAGATCTAATCTTAGTAATTATTTAAAAATGTTCAGTGCAAAAAACAAATAAAACATGATGAGGTGTGGCATTGTGCTCAACTTCACAATCGGAAATGACAGATTTTTACATAAAATAATGGCAAATAAATTACAAATGGAGATGAGGTTTATTTATATGTTAATGTGAAGCCAATTACGAGAATGCACATAAATAAAATAGACAACAGAAAAGTTTAATAACACAACCTAAAAGAGATAAACTTCTTACTAAGTATAAGAAGTCTTAGCTTCTTATACCTAGTAATATCTAGACATTTTATTAAACTTCATAAACACAATTTACTGATACTTCACCATGAGAAGTCATTGAAGGAGAATGCTTATTTTTGTATCCAGCCTTGATTAGATTTAGCAACATATTACCGAAGCCAAAGCCCACCTTCAAATGTCATGGAGCCCCTTAACCTAAAACTTATTTAAGTCAATCCAGTCCGCTATAATGTAGTGTCTGAATGAAGCATCTGTTGTGGCAGTTAAAAATGTCAGTATATACAGTACAAACCTATCATATTCTGTTTGTTGCTGTTCAGAAAGCTCAAATAAGGCATTGTTTTTTGGTTATGTATTAAAGATGATAGGAGACAAATAATATACAAGTCAATCCTAACATTTCTTGAGCAATCTTTTTGTTAAAACCGCTCTGGATTGGCGTACATGTTTCTGCACAGTGCAGGAAGGAGAGGAATGTGGGAGACTCAGGAAGAAAGAGAAAAGACACAACAAGAAGACATCCTGGAAAATTAAAAAATGAGTGACAGCAGGAAAGACAGTCAAATTTGGATGAACTTCAAATATTTCAAAAGCAAATTATAATAATTTGTGATGAAACAAGGAACAATTACTTTTTTTTTTTTGCATAGAGCCATGTGGATTTATGTAGCTTTTTTTCCCCTTCACCTTCAAAAACAACAAACATCATTTGTAAAAACTAAGTTCTCAGGTAATCTTTGACCATTATTAAAATCTGTTTAATGATTTATGTGTGACAAGTAAATGACAAATACTTCTCTACGGTACTACATCTCCTCTGTCTTATTCTCTTGTGACTGGATATGTGCATTAAGAAAACTATGCCTATGACTACTTTTCTTTTTGGGTCAGTTGCACTGTGTGCAACAGAAATAATTTGAAGGTCTGACACTTAATCTAATTCCAGTGTTTCTTTTTCACAAATGCTAATGAGTTTATACCACTTTCAGACAATTATATTTATTACTTGCTTCACAAAAAGACAAATGGACTATAAAAGGGTTTGTTAAAATTCCGACTTGTAAATGTTACTAGTCTCATCCCACATTGCCCCTTTCAAACAAATGTTCTGTGTCTTGTTGGGTCACTTGTGGGAGAACATGAGTCAAACAGTCCTGCTGTTAAATTTATGCGAAATTCTAACAGCAATTTCATATTAATTTCAGTCTCCACAGGCACACTACCCTGAGGCTGATATGGTAATGAGATTACTCATGTCCCTAATTGATATGTGTGGTCAGCGTTATCTGAGTCAGGATTTGATATTTGTCACAGCTTTTTAATCACTTCACACGAAAGTAAAGCAGAAACATTACTTTTACAGTGTACCTCCTTTATGACTGTTAAAAACCAAGGCAGGAATAGGGCACTGTGAAATTCTCATGGAATAATTAATCAGACTAATGTGCTCTAATAACTTAATCACTTGCTTAGAACAAAAAAGCAACAATTATCCCCAGTGGTGCTTAGATATTTTTGCATTTGTTTTTATAGTTGCAAAAATTATATTTAACATTTTCCATTTTAGTTTTTATACATGGACACATATGGAAAGAGAGAAATAAAAAAATTGTCGGTTCACAGTCACTGTTTTAAATCCATCTGCCATTAAATGTATTCTTCAAAATTGTTTACCTGTTTCTCCAGTATTTCTAAGTATTTATTCTTAGAAATACTCTGAGCTAGGACAAATGTTTTTCTTGTTTTTACATAAATTCATTTGTTTACTGGTATCATATATCCACAAATAGCACATTAAGTCTTACATTGACCCAGACAAGTTGTGATTTGTTATCTTTTAGCTTCACAATTTTTAGCTAATTTAACCTGAAAAACTTTCCAAGTGCTTTCTGTAGAAACTATGTTTCTAGCTGGCAGTAGCCATGGGCTTCTGGTTTCTCAGCAGAGATAAGTTACCCAACTCAGAAGTACAGGTAAGCCTGAGGAAAGACACTGAAGGTTGAGAGGAAGCTCTCCATGTATTTCTAAAAAAATAAATAAATAAATAAAACAGATAGCAAATTCAAATCACATGTGTCAGACTGCTACATGTTTTTTTTTTTCAGTTTAAAGGCCAATAAAACTTGAGAAAAATTTAAATAAACTAAAATGTAAGGTGGTACTATAAAAGTCTAAATTTGACATCTTTATGCAATTCACATAGTTTATTCATGTAGTTTATTCACCTTCAAAGTGAATAAACTTTGGAGCAGAACATTTATGATCCAAATGTTCTGCTCCACCTCATCCTTCTGGTATTCTGTTGGACTGAGGTTGGGTGACTTTAGGCCACTGGAGAAGCATGAACTCATCATTTCAAAACACTAGTTTGAGATGATTTGAGCTCTGAGACAAGGTGCACTATTTTTGACTGGAAGTAGCCATGAGCAGATGGGTAAGCTGTGCTTATGAAGCACCTCACAGTTGGAAATTTTGTTACAAGATGGGAAGCATCCATGCTTTTGTGCAATGTCAAATTCTGACCCAATCATCTGCATGACAACACCAATTTTGCGAAATTGTGAAATGACCTATACTTAGGGTGCTGTTTAGTCCACTGTCGAGAAAGTCAGTTTCATTTGAGGATGTCTGAACACACAAACCCTAATGCGAACCAAAAAAAGCGAACTCTGGTCCACCTGAAAGCGTTGGTCTTGATTCGGTTCAAGTGAAATCTGGCACCGTTTATACGAAAGGAACCGGACACCACTCCAAAAGCAGGAAGTGAACCATGGTGCAGCACATTCTGGGTCAAGTGAGGGAAACACATTGTTGTATATTTAAAACAACTGGAGAAAATTCTGGCACTTTCTCATACCCAAAAGATAATACTGCAACCATAAATCTTGTACATGTTTTGCTGTTTCATAATTAGTTTATTTACCTTACTGTTGCATCAATGTAGAGGTTTCAGTAAGTTTCGGAAAAGTTTCCAGAAGGAAATACAAGAAAAGCAGACCAGCTTTTTTCAAAGCAACAACAAGGTCAGTTTTTAAAAATCGCTTCTTGTGGCTTACTTCACAAACCAACTGATACCTTAGAAAGAGTCTCCATCTTTTCAAAAGAGATGTTTTTTCTGACTTTTAAAGTGTTTAGAGTCACTGCTGAATGGTGTGCATGTTGAATGAACTAAAGTCGCAGCTGTAAAAACCCATCTCGCTTACACTTAATGGCTTTGTGAAGTTAAACTGTCGAACATACACCCGTGCAGAAATAACCTTTAGTGACATCTGTAGAGGTTATCTTCTTAAATGTGACAAAGCTCCTTTAGAGGCTTTGAGCATATTATACTTCTGCTTTCTCAAACTAAGCAGTTCTTCACTGGGGCCTCCTAAACCAACCTCTATGCTTAAATGTGTTGGAGTATCATTTTAAAGCTTTATTGCATGATGTTGGAGTTCAAAAGAGAAAACTAAAATCTTGCTCCCGCTCAGCTGTATGAAATAGTAGATTTAGAGGCTTCCTTTTGTCAGGGGACCTTGCAAGTTTGCCTTTGGAGGACACATTAAACATTTGATTTAACAAGAAAGAAGGCAGGGAACTGAGGCTCAGTGCAGCATTGAGTTGAAGTAAGTATTCTGTTTTTCAGTAAGTATGGAAGTGACAAATTGGCATGTGTACAGCTAAATTAAGATTGCAGTAAAAACCAATTATGTATTAATTCTGATGCACTAAAATGGATTTTCGGACTGAATTAAGAGGGATTTCGCCCTCTTACAAAAATGGGGAGGAAAAAGGGTTTTTACAAATTTATTCTATAATTATCACACATTAATTTCACGCAACACACAAGAGGAAGAAAAATGTAAATTTAGAGTTTTCAGTTTATGCTAATTTATCACATGTTTTAGCTTGCTGTAGATTAATTCTCTCTGTTGGGACTGCAAACTATACACAATAAGAGGACATTTCGAAGTTACTAATTAGCTTGATGTTGGTTGAATGAAGCTTGCTACAGGCAAAAAGCCATTTGGGATTTAATGTGTGGAGTGAAGAACACAGCACTTTCCATTTTTCTTCTTTGCAATCCTCTGGTGATGCCAAAAAAGACATGAATCTGCTCAAACTTAAGTTTGAAGTGTTAGGCTATGTAACAAACTGACTTAGCCAGGAAATCGAATAAATGCTGAAAAATTCTGACCTTGAAAATCTATTACTTTAAATTATCTTTGGATATACGTATTTATAAGTCATTTAAAAGAAAACACCTAACATAAAATATATACAACTGTACATTTACTATTTGAGCTTCACTGAGAGGTTTGTTTGTCTCACTTCTTAGTTTCTAATTATTCTATGTTATAATAAACTGTAGACAGGCTTAATCAAAGAGATTTAATTCTGGATGAACAATGATGATGGATCTTCTCTGATGACCCTTATTGTCCTTTTATGAATGTGCAAATGGTTAAGTTCTGTTTTTCAGTTCAGTTACCAATGACAGATTGCACTTATGCAGGCCAAGGATCAGGGGTCAGGAAAAAGTCCCATCCTTCTTCAAAGAAAAGGAAATTAAGGTACCAAAAATGAAAGAAGACAGGAGTGGCAGAGCAAATGCATCTTCTTTAAGAAGAGATGAGTAGCACAAAAGACATTTAAGCTAATATTAGCAACAGAGCTGTCAAAATAAAGTTAGTGGTTAATCTTGACAACATTGATAATGAATTTATGATCCGTTGATTAATGATAGATCAATTAGATTCATAATTAATCTGAATTATCACTGGCAAATATTGGACAGAAATGACTGACTTTATTGTATGAACATTTACTCTTTATTGATATTTTTTCACCATTCCCATGGAATAAATTTATTTAAAAGATCATTCAATTTCTCCAGATTGTGAAGATGCCTTTGTGATAATGAAACGAAATGATCTACAATCCTTTTACATTGAGTTCAAATGAATCAGATGAGGCCAATAATACTAATTCAACGCCATAATGAATGTCTTTCAAGAAGGCTGTTACTAATTGCTGAATTTGAATCAAATTCTATGCCTTCTCAAAAAGCATCGCATCTTGAAATGAATTGTTTCATAATTATTAGCTAATTTAACTCATTAGCTAAGTAGACAACTGTAGGGACTGTCATGCACTAGGAAGAGAATCCATCCTGCATGGGATTATAGGATACAAAACAAATGAAGACGGGAGGTACAATATAAACAAACCACTCTGCCAGTGGTTTATTGTACAGCAACCATAATGTTTCATTACCTCAACATCAGGAATCACATTGTTCTTCAAGGTCATGTGCATATTTCTGCACTGAAGATGTGACACAAGATGAGCTCAGTTATTCAATTTATAAGAAGTCTTTTGTTTGAACTGAAATGTCATTGGAAAAACTTGAATTGTACGTTATGCATTAACTATTATTTCTTTATAATTTATTTTTCACCTTTTAATAACCACTGTTAAACTCAAGTTGAGTTGATTTAAAGCACTGGAGATAAAAGCTTTTCTTAAGTACAAGTCATAATTCAAAAATGATAACTTGGTCACAGCTATTCCATGAACATCTTTATATGTGCAGAAACATTACGTTATAAATGCTTGAAAATGGTCATCTTTTGATTTAGATATTAATGAAAAGAAATCCTTATGAGCTCAGGATTATCATTTTAAATTGAAAAATGAACTATGCCAACTCCACTTTATACACATATAAAATATTATTTTCATTTCAAAATTGCTTGGAATAAACAAATTTCTACCAATTTCTGTTGAAATTCTGTAAAAAGCCAAATATATATATATATATATATATATATATATATATATATATATATATATATATATATATATATATAATATATATTATATATATATATATATACTTTATGGAGTCACAATTTAAAAAAAAAAAAAAAACAATTGCCAATGGAAAATCCAATTACTCCAAAATATAACAATAATGAATTGTATATTGCCACAACTCTCGACTAAAGTGTGTCTCATTAGAGGTGATTGAGGTTCTCTCAATGTGCAGACGAAAAAAAAAAGACAGATATGCTTCCTATATTGAAACTAAAAAGCCCCAGTGAAGAACTTAATCTGCCCTGACATTTAACATTGAGGGTGAGTTACTGCATGTCACCTTTTATCCATACTTAATAATAGATTTTGTCAGCCTCAGGGACTCCTGACAACTCTGCAAAGTGGAAGAGTCAGTGCTGAGCCATGGAAAGTTGCTGCCCAAATGAACAACTTGTGCAACACATTGCAAGTAAGCATGACTCCTAACATGCTTAATTTGAAATGAATGTGACTGGTTGGCTGTATTTTAAGGCAGTTATTGCTATATGGAATATATTGATACAAAAGAAATTAATCCCTTCAAATTGTGCAAAGGAATACTACTTTTACTTTTCATTCTTTTATCAATCACTGTTCCTCATCAAAGGCTGCTATGAATCACTTCCTTTATGTGCCACAAAGAAAACTGTGCCAACAGCTTCCTTATTTTATCCCCAAAATGTTTTGCAGTACATCCCAAGGAATTGGTGAAACATTGACTTTTTTCCAAGTTTAATTAGTTTCTGGTTATTTCAACGCTAGTAAATAGGATGGAGCAGCTGCATAGCTTTTCTTAGTATGTTGTGACAAAGAGCTGCAATTAGGCCTGTCACAATAAACAATAAATCAATTAATCGCACAATAAATGAAAGTTATCGACCTTGTTTTAATTTATCAGCTTTCTCGATTCTGCCAGCCTTTTTCTCTTCCTATTGATGACACTGGATGAAAAAAGGTGCTCTCCACTGACCCTTCCCTTCCCCAATTCTTTAGTTCCTAGTTCACACTACACAATTTCAGAATTGTTGGCTGATCGTCGTCCCGTTTTCAAAACCTAACAGACATACTAATGTCGTAAGTATAAAGTGTTCGATCGGGTTGTCCTGCTACCCGGCAAGAGCAGCACACCACACACGAACTGATTTTGCTCACCGACATTCAGTCCAAATCCAGTAAAAGCCACTAAATCACAAGTGAATTTAGATTGAACAAACATGGCTGATGACGTAGAAGCAGTGACATTAGTTTGAGTGTGAGCTTATTTTAAGAACTGACAGATGTAAAAAGAAGAAAAGGTGTTGGATAAAAGAGTGGAGGACAAAGCCTTTTTTTGCTGCACTATGATATGGAGGTGAGTTATTCTGTTTTTTTTTGTCTTTACCATTTGTGTGTTTAAGCAGTTAATTAGTATTTACCGTTAAAATTACATTGAGAATAATTGGTACACAATAATGGCTAAAAGTCCAGTTAACTAATTTTAAAACCAGGCATTAATCAATGTTTTACTACAATCTACCTGCAATGCATGCAGCTAATGTCAGCATAAAGTCCTGATTGAATAAATAACCTTATTTATTTATGTCCTATTTATGTCATGTTAATGATGAATAGCTGAAAAGTTACAAGTTTCGCTCCAACTCCTCCTCTTGTCATTTTTGTGGATATTCTTTGCACAAATAAACATTGATGTTGTTTCCACATATCGTCTCCGATGTCCACAAGACTTTGGGTTGCCCCTTCATGCTGTCCCCTCAGAAAGCACGGAGAGGAATCCGTGCTTTCTGATTGGCTACCTGTCACATTCAATAAGCTGCGTTCTTGCTCCCAGTCGGGGAAAACCACACACACTGCAGCAATAAACTGGCCAAGACAATCAAACATGTTGAATATGCCTGATTTAGATTGAAGCGGTCCGACTGTTCTACCGACTGGACCCGATCAGTCGGAACACATCACACACTACAGGATGATCGGTTAATCTTCTGCCATTATGTTGCATAATTATGAGATGTCTTTGATTGTCTTAATTCCTAAAGCAAATATGCCGGCTTTTGAAACCCTGCATCAGAGACATAAAAATTGCAGTATGGTATTGATTTGACAAGGTAACATACTTAGAATGAAGTAGAGAACAATTATGCAGTGCATTAAAGGTATTTTTTTTAAATATAGATTTCAGAAGGACCCATTACTCTTTCTTGATGAAGAAAGCATTATTTAATGTATAAAAAGTGCTAAAGCTCTTCAGAGAGAAAATCAAATAAAAACATATTTTTATGTAAGACCAGAAAATGAAAGACTAATGACATCTCAGGCAGCTTTTATATGGTGTAGACTCTTACCCAAGAGGCACATTGACACAGTGGGAGACTTTTTAAGAAGTTAAAGATGGTTTATTTCAATACTTTTTATTGCATATAAATTTTCTTAACTATTGGCTTGTTTCTTTAATAACGTCGCATTTAACAGGAAGATGCTGCTCCAGTTGAATTCATCTTTTTTTTTTGACTTTTACTCAACCAATTGATACAATCATCTGTTTGTGAGAAAAACTGAAATACATTTGACAAAACAGTTTTATCTCAAAAGAGTGCAACTCTTTAAACTGCTTGTGTTTTGAACTCAAATACCATTAACCAGCTCTTTTCTCTGACCATCCGAGGCCATAAATGGTGAGAACAGATTCATGTGAAATGACCCACCATGGGTTTTCTTTTTTTTTAGTACTAGCTGGTTTCACAGATTAAGTGGCACGCCTAAATCAACTCGGAAAGTGCGAAACTGGTTAGCCCTTAGCTAGGACGACTGTTGCAGTCCTGACACAGTCTCTCCCGTTGGGTCAGAGGAACAACAGTGACAGGTGATTTAGTCCCATTGCTGCCTCAGGCCTTTCAGAAAACACAAAGAGAAAACTAGAAGGAAACCCAACTTGAAGTGTTTGTGAAAGGGTCTTGAAATTTGTTTCAAGATTCATATTTTATGATGATATTAGCAAATTATGATACTCTTCTTTATCATAGTCCTAGTCTTTTCTTACACCATAAAGTTGCTATTCCTGCTTGTGTTACTCTGAGAATCAAAGATTTGAAATGGCACACTTGTATAACCTAGACACATTGAGAAAGTCAAATAAAAAATGAAGTGGAAAAAGTGATGCTGTGTAATAAAAGGTCTATATAATTTCAAATCACTTATTTTCTTTTTTCATAGAGCATTATTAGCAATGCAAAGCTGCTGAAGATCTTCACAAAAATCAAATAAGGCCTTCATATCTGAATAAACAGAATGAAATACCAACGACGTCTCAGGGAGCTTTTCAGCAAATATTTCAGCTCAAATAGAAGATAAAGATTTACCATGAGAGACTTAAAAGTGGTTAATCTCAAGACTTTCTATTATTTAGAAATGTACTATCAGTCTCAGTTTTAACTAAGAAAATTACTATTTTTTGAGGCCTGTTCTTTAAAGTCATTTTAATTCTATAAAGACCCAAAAGACACGTTCTGTCATGAGTTTTTCTTCATTATTTTATATCATTATTTTATATCACTAATCCTGCTTTTCAAAAGAAGCCAATGCTGTTAGTAAGAAATCTGATCAGCCTCAGTGAAAGGTAAGGTTATGCAAGTTTTTAAATGATAAAAAAGCAAAAAGAAAATTAAAATCTGAATTTACTGAGTTACTATTAATTCAGTAAGCTACTCAAATAGTAGAGTTTGAATGTTGCTACTATTCATAGCTAAGACGGGTATATGCAAGTTTCACAATCCAAAGAGCCATTTGTGTCTCTGTGATAGTTTAAAAAATTCAAGCAGAATTGTTAACGTCACATGACCTGTTGACAAAACGAGAATCTATCATTTTGATAAATATCTACTATCGGAAACTTGTTGTAACTTTTAAATGACCAACATTTTATTTCTATTCTTTGGTTTAAAATAATAAAGAAAAACGTTTTCAAAAAAGAGGATCATGTTGGTATGATGGCATTTGTGAAAAATGATTCAATGAAAAATACACGGTTTCCAAACCTAATGACAAATAGATCTATAAAAAAAAAAAATGTCTGTTGTAGAAATATTGGCTGCTATCATTAAACCTTTAGTTGTCCTGACATCGGAATGCCGTAGCTTTATATTTTACAATTTTAAGTAATTCACGGCTAAGAATAATGGTATCTGTGGTGTCACTTGGGACTTAAGCAATCCATACCTAACATATCCATTTTCAATGGTGTCATTGCCACCACACAGGCTGGTTGCTATGGCTTCTAAAGTAATTGCAGAAGGTCAGTGCAGTAGGACGATTTAAAGCCACACCTTTAAATCTGCTCTCATTATGAGTAATTACAAAGTTAAAGGTTAGATCTAATTATTAAAAGGTTAAATGACTAATAAAAAAAATCATTTGGGGGAGAAATTTCTTTGACCTTTAACAGATGTTTTGGAGGATATAATATATTTTTTTGTTTTCACACTTACGTTACATCACTTCATCCACCATAGAGAAAAATCATGTTAACACCCACTGATACTTGTGCACACAGCCTGTCTGAATTTGTAAACTCACTCTGAATTCAGGTTATTGCTCCTGGCTGCACTTATCGCACTCCACAGCACAACCAATAACCTAACTATTTCACACTTGATCTGTTGTGCTTTAATGTGACACAGCTGTGATGAAATAATATTTGGGTACCTCAGTGCAATAAATAAGCACATAATGGGAAAAATAAATATTTTTTGTAAATAATGGAATAAATATTAATCTCGTTCTTCATTGAGTAACTGTCAACATTCACACCAGTTGGAGAAACTTGAATAAGACATGGTACATATGCACACAATGTGCAAAAATAAACTTAATACCTGATAAATTCAATTTTCAAGGATTATGTGAACTATATGAGACTTAAAGAAGATAAAAAAAATAATTAAAATTTAGTTTTAGTAAAGATTTTAAATTGACATTTAGCAAATTAAATGATCAGGTCAGCAATCTGCTTCCACAAGCTGTGTTTAATCTCTGTGATAATCAGCTGTGGTACTGGTCAATAGGTGGAGGCCTCATTACTGCATTGGGTTTCGATATTCATCACATCACCAGCACATAGATTTCACAACTCCCTCAGATTTACTCCATAATAAGACAGCCAACATCTTCCTGATCTCAATTAAAAACTGGGAAAAAATTACAATACAGCACAGGATGTGAAAAACAGAAACAAAGTAAGATAAAAGAGGACTTGTCCAGGAGCAAGGGAGGCCACAGTTAGCATGAGGTCAGCCATTTTCTCTTCAAACTTTTTTGGTTCGTTTTGCCATTGGTATGATAGTTTTGCATTGTAAGATTATTGCTGTTTTCATTAAGTACAAAATATAAAAGATGATAAAGCAAGGCTATCCTCAAGTCATGAAAGAGCAGTTTTCCTCTTGTCGATCTACACCTTCATCAGCTACAAAGCTCCTTAAGTCTGTGCAATGCCCCCAGGTTTTTTGTTGTTGTTTTCAATTTAAAAGAGTTTACACCAAGCTGTTTTTGAGGAGGACCCAGGAGGGATCAACAAAAACCCCGGTTCACCTGAGCCACAGATGCTTAATGCAGCATCAGGACCTGACTGGGGTGACTTTAGGACAGCCGCTTTCCTCTGTCCATCCGAGGGCAAAGAGATTTTCAACTGCTTATCGGATGAGGTGACCATAACATTTCATCCCAGAATCTCTTCATGTAGATTGTTTCCCAAGCCACCACAATATTGAATTGTGTTGGGTTTTGTTAAACATAAACAAAACTACAATACTAACAACCTAATTACAAGTCAAATTGGTATCTCTTTTATAAATTAAGCCAGTGTACAGTATGTGGAACTCTGACTCCCGATATTTGAATTTTGGCCCAACAACACATTTTCAATTTTTGTGTATTTTGGTATAAAGTTCCAACATGGCAAACTTGCTTAAGCTTTAAAATGTATTTCATTATTATCCTTTTATTTGGAATTCACTGAATATTCTTCTTTCACTACAAAAGGTGAACACAGTGACCAAAAATTAACCATATTTAAGCCCAGAGTTGATTCAGAACAAGAGCAGAAGTTCAGTTGGTTCACCACAAAAAGCATTATGCCTTTTAAAATATGCACAAAGCCATTAACCACAGAACTCATGTGTATTAAACTCTGCTTCTTTTCTTGAAATAGACAACCCCCTCTTGTTTGACTACAGGAAGAAAGACATTGTTCTCTGAGACTGACTTGCTCCACTCCGTTTCTCAACTCCATTCGGCGGATTAAAGTGAAAATCTTTTTTAAGCTCGAAGCTTAGCAATAAAGACAACATATGGGAAGCTGTGCTGTAAAAGACCCGGGAACAAGACCGACATCCAAACTTAGCGGGGTTTCAAACAAAAATGTTCTTTCTTGCGTTAACTCATCCGAAGATGAATACTGATCTGACCTGATCGTTTAAGCACAAAGATTAAGATACTGAAGCTTCCCCTTGGTTTCCTGAAGTTGTGTAGACATAACTATGAATTGCAATTGGCTTCAGCTCTTTCTGCTATTCCACAAAACTGAACTGAATTGAACTTCCTTTGACTGTTACCCAATCTTCCTTTCACAGTGGAAAGGCTCAGGAATTCTTCCATTTTCCACATTTTCCATCATCCTGGGGTTCTCAAATATCACAGAGTACCCAGAAGCAAACAGATCTCTTCCTCAACATCTGCTAGAACAGCAGGATTTTGCCTCCTGTGAGGTGGCAGGGTCTTGCAAAAAGTGACTCAAAGTGGATTTAAACCAGTAGGGCGATTACTGCTGCAGCCAGACAGGGCTCGGACTTGCCAGTTCTGGCACAGGGCACAAGGCTGTTGGTTATTATCAGTCAAACACTTCAAATGCGATTCTACTTTAGGCCACCTTACAAGGTGCCATATCAGGCCTCAGACAGGCAGGCAGCAAAAGGCCAATTTGGAACAGAGCATGGGGAGATAAATGGAACAAGCCCCGAGCTACTTTTGAAATGTTAACATATTTCTTTTTGCTCTTGCTTGAGTGAATGCATTTCCGGGGGAAACCACCCTGCACACACACACACACACACACACACCAAAATGTACTATATATCAATCATACACATTGGCCCATGGAGTTGGTCATTCTGTAAGTAATAGGTCAGATGTGACCACTCTTTGTACATTCCCTTCAGTCATGCATATCTGAGTGTATAAGAACAAATAAGGTACACAGACACCTTGGTTCCAGACCACCTCTTTCATTTCCTGCTTTATTGCTGAGGTAGGGACCAATTGTTCTGCTACAGATCCCACCTCCTCCCTCTCTTACTCAATACACTTTGGAGGCCTTTCACAAGGGAAGAAAATTGTAGAAGTGAGGATGCTGGCGTTCTTTTAAAGCATACAGGGCTTTTGACTGTATGACATGCTTTGATGGATGGGTTTACAACACAATCCTAATTATTCTGTTGCAATAAAATTATAGTAAACAGTGTTGAAGGAGCTTTCTTACCCCTTAGTGTTTTTCACATTTTATTAAATCAACAAAAACTGTATTCTAAAGACATGATCTTTATGGGAGAGTAACGAGAAGAAAGTTATTGTTAAAAGTTACATTTAAGTGTTTTCCATTGCCACAAGCCATGACAGCTCATAGCAAATATGTGGAATAATGTGTAAAATAAGCCCAAAATAGATTTCTTTTTGTCTTACATGCAAAAGACAATGTATGGCAAAAAAAGCACATCATCTTGAACATATCATTTCCACTTTGTTAGAAGATAGATGGAGGTAAAGGCAGGAAAATCTTGGAAGAAATCCCATTAGATTTTGTATGACAGAGTCTGGAATGGAGGTTCACTTTTCAGAAAGATGAAAACTCTAAGCCATACTTATACTAGGCATAAATTTAATTGAAAACCAGTAGCAAGACTTGAAAATTCCCTTTACCTGAAGGTCAGTCAGGTGTTTTGCAAAGGCAAATTAGAAAGAAATTCAGTCTCTGCATGATGTCTCAAAGTAAAGCATATATCCTGTTCTTTTTACGTCCCAATTAAACTGTGAAGCGCTCTGTAACTAGCACTTGGTGCTAATTACAATCTTGTGCCGGCCAATGTGAAACACTGAAACTTCATTACATTAGTTTGTTGTGATATGCCTAAATCTACAAAATTGCACATTTAGAAAAAAGAAAAGTAGTACCACCATGTAGATTTATAATAAGCCACTGGTTTTCTGATTTGAACCGAGAATGCACTGAGATCATGACATTATTTATGTCTCAAGAAATGAAGTCAGAGTGAAGTTTTAAAAATATCACATAGGCAGTCCCAGGTTGTCTTTTGTTATGGTATTGTTCTCTTCAAGTTTGCAAACCTGGACACTTAAAACCAATAATAAAAAAAAAAGTATAACTTTTAATAAATTCAGTGGTGACAAATAAATAGCATTTAGCTAAAACTACAACTTTGCATACTTGCTGCCATTTTTCTCCATATAATATTTTTTAACAAACCCTATTTTGAAGCGATATGTAGTCACACTCCAATTAATCAAAAAGAAAGCTTAAATAAGTGGGTCAAACTCTGACCGGCAATGTGAAATGGAACGAGCCATTCTCCAATCATTTCAAGCAACCCATTTTTCCCTTGATTAGTTTCAGATGTAGTTTCTGCCTCAATTTTGTTAAGTCCCAACCCACTCACCGCACATGGCGTGATAAGCAGCTTTGGTTGGGGCCGATTGTGGCATGAGTATGCAGGACTTGTTGTTTATAATGTGAATACGACTCCTGTTATTATTGATTCTGTCCGAGAGATGAGCCCTCTGGGTTTTTCTGATGTTTATGCAGGAGAATGGTGATGCTTGCTAAGTGGGATAGAGACAAAAAATCAATAGGCGAGGTGAAGGGAGGGGAGTGCCAGGCTTCTCTTAGTTCAGGACATGTTTTCAAATTCCTGTTTTTCTCCGCTTTAGTACCATTTCTGAAGCCTGCAGGTGACGGTGATCTTTCTAATTTCTAATTTCTATAACTGCTGAGTCAGAGGTCTGTATCGATTGAGGGCTAGAAGTTGAAATCTACTTGATAAATCTTCAGCATTGGAGGTTATTGTTTTACTCACTGATAGATACAAATGTTCAAGTGAGGTGAAAATTCCCTCAGTACATTTTTTTCTTGTTTTCTCATTTTGGGTTGGTAATACGCATTTCAATCCTGACTATTTTGTTATTTCTTGCTGCATCATAATATCCATTTCACTCTTTGTGAGTAATGGCATCTTGTTACAAAGCTTTCAAGGCGTTGAAACTCTGGTGAACCACAAAAAGAACTACTGTCCACAAATTGAGAAAATGTAACAATAGTGTTACACCAAAAGTATTCCCAGAGCGTATTGCGTTTTATTCAAGGCAGTTTGATTAAAATATTGTACCTAATCAGTAAAGATGATGCAAAGTTCGCAATTCAACTGCTTTTAGTAGAAAAAAAAAGAATATTAATGAGGTAAAATGTGGAAATTAATCATTTCAAAAAGTGGTTAAACGGTAACGATCTGCCTCAGTAAAGCAAAAATATAATGTCAGTGCAATTTGCAAAAACTGGGCTGAATCACATAAATCCTTGTCAAATAATCCTAGAGTGGGTATAGAAGGCTGGCTCATCATCACCGGAAAGTGTATAATGCCTCTGGCTGCTCATGTAATTTTATATTCATTACTTCACTGATGTATTGTGCTGATTCGCTACTTGTTCTTAAATATTTCATACACTGCTGACACTTTGTGATGACAAGTTTTGATTGCCAACATTATTAATTTGTAGAGGTGGAAGATTGGAACCAGAAACTTCTCTCAAAAGTTGTGCTCACATTTATTTCAATAAGCCTGAAAAATATATCTATAATGTCTCACATATGGGAAGTTAACCCAAAAGATGACCAGAAGCTCAATTTGAAAAGTAATAATGAAAATGTCTTACTTCAGAGAAAAAAACAACCTGTCATTTAGATTTGTTAATCAATGGCTTTGAGAATATAATACCCATTTTTTATTCCTGGTGTAATGTCAGCTAATGGACTTTTTTATTCTGTATAAGCCTTTTTCACTATGACAGTGGATCCATAAAAATAACAATCTTTTGACTGGCAGCACCTTGAAACTTGAACTTGGCTGTCATAAGAAACCTATATATAGCATGAAATGGAAAAATAAAACAAGTGCTGAAGTACTTTTTTAAACTACTGTAGAAATATCAATATTTTAGAAAGCTGGGTAAAAAAAAAAGTAATTTTTTAGCAGAAGAAATTACAACTACACACCAAGACAGGCTAAATAAATAAGTGCACCACACTTTTAACTATTTGAAAAAAAGTATTGATAACTATACATCATTTCATTCACCTTGTGATGGTTCACCGTATGAAATTTCAATAAAATACACTGAATTGTGTGTTTTATAAAGTGAAAAAAGTGATTCAAAACCCTTGCTTTGTATCTACTGTGGCAAAA
Organism: Poeciliopsis prolifica; assembly: GCF_027474105.1. Lineage (NCBI taxonomy): Eukaryota > Metazoa > Chordata > Actinopteri > Cyprinodontiformes > Poeciliidae > Poeciliopsis > Poeciliopsis prolifica. Next base: position 16,895,209 of record NW_026562382.1, read on the forward strand.
TAAAGAGAAATAAAATGGAAATAAGCCCCCTTTATTCAATATTGATTTACATTTTATATAAAAAATTACTTACATTTAATACATTTCTCCAAAATACAAGCAGCCAAACAACATACAAATCAAATACAAAATTATAAAATTTCTTATATCTATCATGTTCATCTTCAGCAGAAACATGTTTAATAATAACTCCTCACAACCTGTGCGACTGTGGTAAATCACTTCCTCGCCTTTATCGTTCCATTTGTTGAAATATGAGACCTAGAAAAATATGGTATTAATTATCTGTCCTCTTAGTGAACAATACAGGAATCTGACAGCAAACATTCAACATGGGCCTCGTGTGAAGTATTTCCATTGAGTGAGCAGAGTGTGGAATAGGTGGTGATGGAGAAGACGGAAGGACTGTGGAATTACATCGTTGGTGAGGAAAGACTGACTGAGTTACGGGCTTTCATGAGGAGATCCATCTGGGTCAGAGCAGAAAAAAGACAACAGCTAAAAAAATACAAAGCTTCAGCTCACTTATGAAGCTCTCTGGTCCTTCCAGCACACATAGGAAACAAAACACATGAAACACTTTGCAACTATACATACATCTGCTTAGAAAATATGTAGCCAAATCGTCTGGTTTTGCCTTCAAAAAACAAACTTCGTGTCAATAATCCTTTTAAACAAGAGTCAGCTATTGGTACAAATTGTAGCACTGAATTTGATCATTTGAACTGTGCACAAGAGTGGCTTATGGTGTTAAGTTTTTTTTTTTGCAAATCAGAAGGTTTACTTCGGTACTGTGTGCAGGATAGTGCTGTATAGCTTTAAAATAAAAATGAGTAAGCAAACTGCATATGTAAAATCTATCTCCTGAACACACCAACAAGGATATTATGCTGATGCTAAACGAGAAAAACTCAAGAGCCTTGTAGGAAATAGAAAAATCTTGTTTCCTCCTTTATATTATATATTGTACACTGTGGTAAAAAAAAGAAGTACAAAGTGTAAAGTTAGGCTATGCGGCGGTTTCACGAATTGTCCCCTCTAGTTTCTTTGGGAGTAGCTCTCTCCTTTCATCAATACTGATGACTGGTTTCCGACAGTTTTGTCCGTCGATATAGATCTTTGCATACACGGGGTTGGAGTAATTCATAGGCTGCATTGGGAAAACAAAAGGAGTCAATAAGGATATTTCCAAAAATCAAGTTCCAACAGTGATAATACTAAAGTAGCAACAATTAATATTTTTTTTAATATTTGTCAATCTGTTGTGAGTAGCCGAGAAGGCAACGCTTCACATTAAATCTGGTAAAGTTTGAGATTGTAAATAGCTTCCTATTCACAATACAGGTAAGTCTTAAACATGGCACTAAACACGGCTAAAAACTGAAATGGCATAAAATGAGAGTGGAAATTGAGCCTCCCAAAGGGGCTCCAAGCCTGACTCCAGATGAATCACTTCCAGCCTGTATTTGGGTCCCATTTGTGTTACCCATTTAGCTCCTGCTTGGTACTGAGGGAATTACAAAATGAATGTTTATCAAAGTTTGTTTGCTAAAAACAGCTGGCCACTGTACCTTGAACAAACTGATAAGAATGCATCTGAAAGCTCATTTTCATATTTTTTTCTAACATAACAAAGCATCACATTTTGGCCAAAATCAGTGTAGAGTTAGGTGCTGATTCTTTTAATTAGGAAAGACAATTAAAGGAAGTTTGAGTCATGCATATTTAAGGAAAGTTCAGGTTTTGAGAAATAAACATGCCAACGACTCAGTAAGAAGAAAGAAAATCTTTGCACATAGTCGCTTTCTTCCTTAGAAAGCATAAAGAAAATCTACAGATTACATATCCATCAAAAAAGATGGGAGCCTGTGGATGTTCTATTATCAACTTCAAGGTAATGATGAGCTGAATTTCAGATTTTGCAGGAAGCAGGAGTTTGTATACATACATCACTGCACTGTGTATAATCTGTGCTTGCAATATGTTACACATTTAATCATTATGTAATCATTTTCTGACCAAAAATGATTAGATAATCAAAACTCCCCTGGGTGTTTGGATTTTTTCTTCTCCACATAGCAAATATAGAAGATACAGGGTATGCAAGAATCTGGTTGAAACGGCATATATACTAGTTTATCATTTTAGAATAAAAAAAAAAGTTAAATTCACCTGTCCAGGAATAACCTCCTTGGGCACAGAATTCATGCCCAAGGCATGAGGGTCACTGGATTTTACACACCACCCCTGCAACAAAGCAGATAACATCTTCTTTCATCACTTCAGCGACATACAGTAAGGTTACAACCTCATTGTTGTGGTGTCATAATGTTCAACGATCATAATCAGTACTTTGGATTTAAAACAAATCAAAAAACAGGTGAGCAAACAGAGAAAAACTTCAAGATGTGAGTTCAAGTCAGCAAATCTCAGTTAATAACAAAGCATGACAGTCCTCACAATAGAAAATGTCATTGCTGGCAGCACAAGAAGCAATAGCATTAGGCTTCAGGCTTTAGCAGATGAGCTGTAAACCAGCATACGTGAGGGTGTAAGGATTTATTTGATGTACGAAGTGTGGGAGTGAGGTTGAGCATTATGGACAGAATAAATCACCAACAAAATGAAAAGTCCTCTTGGCATCTTTAAACAAGTGTTAAAAAATACACCAAACCTCAATCACAGTATACTGTATATTCCTTTAACAGAATAAGAGAGAGAGAAAGCAGTGAAAATGTCAACATGCATTACAGGTCAGGAAACTTTGCTTAAAATGGCAAATATATATTCTGGATGTTCTTTTTCGTTTTTAACCAGTGCAGAATTTATCGAGAATCCAATAGACGACAAAGAAACACATAAGGAGAAACATACTGCAAATGTTCAAAACAGATTGCTAGTAATAACTTTACATCCTATACTGTATTAATATGCTGCTCAATCAAATTAAATACTCATTTATGTAACCAGATGGACTCTGTTTGCAAGTGAGCTTCTGGGAGATTCGCAGCTGCATCTATATAAACCCAATTAATCGGCTTCCAAGAATTTTTGTTGAAAGGCGTTTTGACAAAAAAACCTAATTTAATTATGCAATCAAATTATTATTAGTGAATTAGTACTCTCAAACATTTTCTTGTTACTGTAATAAAGGACTCCAAATATAACAGAACATGATCTTCTGAGATTGCTGAGCTTTATCACAATCATGTTAAAACCAAAAAAATACTGTGTTTAACATGCAAGATCAAAGAAAGTAGCCCGTATTTGTTAGTCTCATCATTTTAGAAACATTTTTCACGACAGTTCTGAATAGTGTAGTGTGTATTTGTATTTATTCTCTTATCTTAAAACTCCTAAATAAAATCTGGTGAAACTAACAACCTTCACCACTAATAGTCGAGTACTTCATCTGTAAAGGTTATAGTTCCTTTTAGGTTCCTCCTGCAGTTAAATGTCCCTGGGATTTGTAAGTCATGTATATAATAGAAAGAATTAGTCTAAGCATTGAACCCTGTGGTACTCCACAAGTAATCCTGGACTGTGAAGATTCATCATTTACACAAGGAAACTGGAATCTCTGTTAAGGATAGATAGCTTGTATCTAAAATGGAAATAATAATCAAATGAAGCACTTGTTCAAATAGTTTTGTGAGGACAGGATCCAACATGAACTTTCAAAATTTAGAAGAAACTAAAACTTTTGGGTACAACTAAATAAAATCAGTCCAAACACAGATTAAGTTTTACAGTTGCCTCCAATGAGGATCTCATTATCATGCTCAGGAGGATGTCACTAAATTTAATTTTTAATAGAATCAATTTTATTTACAAAGAATCCCATAAAGTCATTGCTGCTGAGAGTTGGCGGAGTCAACAGCTGTGACTCTGTGTAAGATTGGCAACTTTACTAAAAAGAAACCTTGGATTATTCCAATTCTCATCTCATTTCTAGAGAGTATTGACTCAGGCAGGGTGAATACAAATACACATCACATTTATGGTTTTGTTTGTAAAAAATGTTGAACATTCAAAATTGCTTACTACTGTTTGTACCATGATATAAAATACCAGTGAAGTTCATTGAAGTATGTAGTTATTATGTAGTAGCATCCTAAAATGTTAAAAGTGAGTGAATCCTTGCAGAAAAAAAAAAACATATACGACCATTATATGTTCTAAAAACACACATTAAAAATAAAAAAGCATTCAATTAAACCCACCTTGTGAGGGTCCAGTGTGAAGTTGGGTCGCAGCAGACTGCCTGCATCAGCATGGTTGTCATGGTCCACCTCATACATGTTGTATGACGGGTTACCGATCTCCACGTTTATCCCTCCGTTTGTCATGGGCTGCCTCTGCACGCGTTTCCCCCTGAGGAGTGTGTGTTTGTGTGCGTGTGTCAGAAAGAGAGAGAGTCATTAACATGAACCACAACATCCAGGTCAGCTCACCTCCCAGTGCTGCACATGTCCACACAAGACAACGCTTGGAGAATATTAACTTGGCTGGATAGTTACATTCAAAATAGCCAAACAAAGTTTTCAGTAAGAAAGTTGAGGCTTTCATTCATCATTCAAAGCTGCACGTTCTTTGATAGTGTCATCACACGCTGCTTAGAAACCACCCTTTCACATTTTTATCCTTTTACTTCTTTTATCTGTATACCTTTGCCTTCGTCTGCAGATATAAACACCTGCCACCACCATCACAATCAGGATAACCAGCAAAACCAGAGGTACAATGATGGCAATGCTTCCTGGAGAAGAAACAGATGAGAGATGAAGGGAAGTGTTAGAAATAAAAATGACCTGAGATGAATTCAGACAGTGACCACAATAGGTCAACTTTGATTTTGTTCTTTTTAATTTTCAGCAGGCATTGCTTTGTTCTATTTGCCAAGCTTCTGTTCAGATAATATACACAGTAGATAAACAATATAAAACTGGTGCTAAACTGTGTAATAAAAGCTCATAAAATTTCAACAAGTAGCTCAAGTTTACTTCATCAATTAGAAAGTGTTGGGCACACCCATGCTATTGCAGGAGGGGCGTGAGAAGCGATATTGATGAAAAACAAACAAACAAACAAAAATAAAACAGTGTTTCACTGTAAAGATGGTTTGTACTATGTTTTGTTGCAACCTGAAGTGTGAAATAAACTTCTGTGGAGTTTGAAAGCAAAATATGTGTGCAGGTTTATGTCTGGTTGAACGATGTGGGTGTCCAGTAATTTTTTTTTTCTTCTTTGGGGGGGATTTTCTTTTATTCCATAGCGGAACCCAGAAGAAAATCTTTGGGAACCACTGAATTAGAAGACAAACCAATGAAATTCAGACCTAGTTAACTAAAAGTAAATAGGCTAAATGAAGGCTTTTGGATCCAAACAATGGTAACTGGTGACTGTTGTTCCTTTATTCTTCATGCTACAATGTCACTCAGCCTGGCTGTATAAAGGCAGCTTAACAGCCTAGTTTTCAGAAACATAAAGACAAAGTCACCATAGCCTTCTCAGGGACATGTTTTCAGCTTCTGATTCATATATTGTTATGTAGTGTTTACTTAATCTCAAAGAAAAGTCCACCTCTCTGACCTGAAGTTAGCAGATATTTAATTAAGTCATTGTAGTTAGGAAATATAATAAATATAATTAGAAATCTGAATATGCCCTCCAACCAGGTACTAAGTAGCTCACAGTCAGACAAACAGAAAACTGTGTCAACTGTTTCTTGAATTAGAATATAAATGGCCAAGTAGATGTTATTTTATTTATATATCTTACCAATAAGTAAATGTAAAATTTTACTAATTCATTGTTTTTTATTCTATTATTATATGTTGAAACAAACTTAATATATTTGTCTTGTTTGATTTTCACACTAAAGTATTTTGTTCTTTATTGTATCTTATGTTTTTTATTAATTAGCTATTTACATAGCTGATATTCATAGTAACAACATTTTATTATTAAACTTATTTTATAGACTGATTTTTTTTATTATTATTGAAAGCTATTACATTTTGATTTTTTGTGATTTTGTGATGCTGATATAGAGAGTTTTGCCTGCAAAGTTTGAACATACTGTGTTCATTGGTAAAATAATAAATATATTTAATTTTACTGGATTATTAATTTCTTGTCTGATAGCTACACCAAAGGCACATTTCTGATAAATAATCTGACATAAGTTTTAGGTTCAGTTAAAGCAGCAAACGTAGAGATAATCCACCCATTATCTCTTCACAACCAACGTTGGATGTAGAAAGAAACTCATCATAAGCATGGATTTTGTACTTGTAATGATATTATATTGACTTCTTTAAACCAAGCAGCTGTAAACTCCAATGACGAAAAAAAATAAAAATAAATAAGTGAAGTTTGAATTTTTTGTACGTCTCCTATAATATTGCATTTCAGCTAAAATATTTGGATACACCAGAATTAATACTTAGCCTGAAGTCCCCTAGGATGTCTCAGAGACCTAGACTTTTTCCTGCAGCCATCAACCAGCTTCTGGCATAATTCTGGTTGGATATTGGTTTCTTTCCTCATCAGAAATCATAAAGCTAATTTAAATTGTTTGGTCTCTTGGCACACTCTTCCTTTAAGCAGAGGCAAGACATTTTCACTCGGATTGAGGTTAGGGGGATTTCCAGAAGTTGTTGTAATTAACCCTTCTAAAACCCATTTTGACACATCGGGGACTATGATCCCAATGCACATGAAGCTAGCTGAAACCAACATTTTCAAATGAGCTCTTCTATTTCTTTTAAATACATTGTTCAAATAGCCAGCAGAATTATGCCTGAGGTTTGGCAACAAAAATTGTGGATATTTAATCAAACAGGCATATATGTCTAAGAAACGTCCAATTCATATTGTTTGTTGTTTAATCATCCCATCCTTATTTTTGTTATCATTAATAGTTGATTTATCCACTTCTTACCTCCACTTGTGTTGTCTGATCTGCTGCTTTTAGGGGCAGGCCTTTCACATTGAGTCCCAGCCCAATTGGCAGAACATCTGAAGGAAGTTAAAGCAGAATGTGAATAAAACATCTTTAGCTTTCTTTTTAAGTCGACAAAGTGCACAGGAAACACCTTAGCAAATTCACTACAGTATGATGTGACAGTGGTTCACATGTGCAACACATTATGATTCAGTCTTGCAGTGAGGTGCTTTGATCCAACAAAAACAACACACCACCTGGAGAGAGAATAAGCGCTATGTACACCCACAAAGTCCACAAACAGTGTGCGTTAATTTACTAGCGTTGATTATTCAGTTAATAAAAAAGATATACATTAAAAAAAAATGACAACAGGACAACAAATCTCATCTCATTTGTGTTCCAATGGAATCCAATGGGTGTGATGTATGACCCGTGTTAGAAAAGGTGATGTTTAATTTCACAGTAGTCGCAGATGGGCCCGTAAAGCATGAGTGATCAGGTGGGCGCGGCAGGATGATGAAATTATTCTAAATTACATGCAGTATCAGACTCAGAACATCAGGCTATCAAAAATAAGAATGCAGCCCCATAGATGCGGGAAATGAATCCCCCCTTTGTAGGACGAAATGTCACTGCAACAGGAATTTTAATAGGAGGTTGGAGGCAAGGTGGAGTTTGATGTCCTTTCCAAAGTATAAACCAAGAAAACAAACTTTATAAAAAAAAACTCTAAACTATTTTTAAGAAAATTACATCAATTACTCGGTTTGAGATGGAAAATCACATATGATTCAGGCCATTACCCAACATGTTTAGTTGCTAATCATGAACAGGATGTAAATACACACACTGATGCTCACATTACACATATACGGTATCATGTTTTATTTCCCCCGGGGTTCACTTGTGCACAGTGAGGACTGCATGAGATGGGCAAATGGGTGGCAGTAAAGGGGCCAACAAAGATGTTGAGTCATGCAGCAACTGACAATGTAATAAGTGCCGTATTAGTTAATAACTGTTCAAGATGTAACAAATATCATTAGTGCCCAGAGTAGAGTACATTCGCTTACTCTGTGTCTACTGGTGGCGCAATATAATCATAAGATCCTACTGAAAGAGTGGGTCTGGAGTATGAACAGGGATGCAGTGAAGGTTAGTATAACATACATTTAATTTACACATTTTCCTGGTCAAATAAGAAAGAATATTTCCAGATCTTATTCCACGTCCAATTGTCTCAATGTTCCTTCTTTCCTTCCTTCCATCCATCCATCCATCCATCCATCCATCCATCCATCCATCCATCCATCCATCCATCCATCCATCCATCCATCCATCCATCCATCCATCCATCCATCCATCCCATCCATCCATCCCCATCCATCCATCCATCCATCCATCCATCCATCCATCCATCCATCCATCCATCCATCCATCCATCCATCCATCCATCCATCCATCCATCCATCCATCCATCCATCCATCCATCCATCCATCCATCCATCCATCCATCCATCCATCCATCCATCCGTCCGTCAGAAATTGACGATTGACTTTTGTCAAAAATGTCAAAAATGGCTGAAAACATTCTGATGACTCTGGAAGTTTTAGTCTGGAAATATATGTTATCTGGACATTTTAAATCATGTGACTATTTGCTTTATAATATCAGCAACCACAACTCTAAAATGCGACATCTTATATTAAAACTTCAACATTTTATCTTCTAAAGCGAAGTTTTGGTGTTAGAATGCTTACATAATGGAAGAACAACTAATCCAGAAAAACACTCAGCATCCTATTGTAACAGTGTACAATATTGCGCAAAGAAATGTCACTTTGCTTCCAAAGATCACAGTTATCTGTGGTCTTCTTTATGAGGATTGTTCTGTCTTTAATATTTATTTTTTTGCGCAGATTTTTTTCCTCAAACAAATCCAGATTATATTTCATTTTGGCACTTTCATCTAAAAATTGTTGCCCTAAAGGATTTCTAAGTGAAAAATAAAATGCATAAATAAATACAAAAAAACCTAAAACATTTATCCTAACATGGTAAGGTGAGTGTCCAATGTTCCTAAACTTTATTACCAAAGAAAATAATATTTGCATTTTATGTATACATCAAGCACTTATTACTTGAAAGTTTGCTACAAGAAGGTACCAGATTTGCAAACTGTAGAATCTGAAATGATGCTACATGGAGTGGAGGAGGGTGAGTGTATACAAAGGAGGTGAGTGGGCTCTGAACAAAGCTGGAGAGGTGAGAGGGACCTACTTGCAGCGAGGTTTGTTAAGAGCTGTTAATGTGCACATCCCCTCATTCTGACAGAAGTAATCGCAGGGGTTGGCCAGCTCATCACAACGTTGGTTCTTGAACCCTGAAGTGCAGCTGCAAAACATTGTGTTGGGAGTGATGAAAGGGCCCAGAGAATGTATGTTGTTGAACACTTGGCTGCTTGACGAATGGAGATTGACTCACTAAATCCTTTAAGCACCTTCAGTTGCAGACGGAGTAATACAGTATTGCGTTTTCAGAGAGTAAATTAGGAAAATAAATCATGTGAAAACATAAATCTGCTTTTGTAAAAAAAAAAAAAAAGAAGAAGAGTCTCCTCTAAAAGACACGTTATTTGGAAGTCTGTTTTCCAGTACCGAGGTTTAAAATATTATGATTTCCAATCTGCTAAAATTTTAAGTCTCCAGCAGACCGATATCTTTTCATTGTTTGAGCACTGAGTCTCATTTCTTCTAGTTCAGGTTGAACTTGAAGAAAACTAACTCAAAGTACCACACTACTCTTTCATTTTCTGCTGTAAAAGTCACAAAAAGAAAAATGTTTGTTCATCTAGAACTACAAAACAAAACCCTTCATTGCTGACCGATGCCGAATGGTTTCGATTATTAGAAAACTAATATAATAATTGTTAGATTTGAAAGGGAAAGATTATCAATGACATGACCTTGCCTTTCTTTCTGGGTAATACTTTTTTTAGGCAAAATATAAAGCTAGAAAGATATGAAAAAAGATCCTCACTGAAAAAAGCAAAGTGGTTAATACTATCTTATAGAATTAGAATTACAGCATCTAGACAAAAAATGTCTGTACTTAGACAGCTATAATATTGTGCAAAAGAATGTAAAGAAGGTTCAATACAAACTTATTTTATTAAAGGTTTTTGTCTAACTAGACAACATTATTGGCCAATTGAGACTTTCTTCCACTAAGAAATAGATTATTTTCAATGTTTCATAACTTGTATTTTTGCGGTGCCGTTTTTTCTTTTTTATATGTTTAATGCAAAGATTATCATCACAATTGAATCAGCGTTACACAGCAGGGTTTTTGCATTTGGGGAGCTTGATGAAACACACATTAACTCAGAGGATTAAGGTCAAACTTTATGATTTCTTGACACCGCCATATCCATCATCTCACATAATTTCAAGTCTTTGGAGCAAATAATAAACCGCATTATCAGGATCTGTTAACCTCATCGAATAAGATGGAGTAATTTGCATAGAAATTGATTCTATCCCCAGGAATTTGGAGAGAGGTGACTGCAAATTTCAATTTAACTACAGTGGACAATGAGCATTTAAAAAAAAGAAAACTATACAGATGGCTTTTGAAAATGAATTTCCAATTTCCTCCTTGGACAGATTTTTAACACGCAATGAATGCGATTATTGCAGAGGAAGTGTTCATTTTATACAGCACTCCGAGTAGTCTTGATTCCCTCATGCGTGCCACTTTAACTTTTGTCTGGTACAAGTTTTTGAGTTTCATGGCATACTGAAGCAAAGACATGGAACTTTTTCTGTTTTTGTTGAAGGAAAAAAACCTTCTAAAGCCAGCTGCTGAAGACAGTTGCCGAGGTCTGACATGAGCTTTAAACGGCAGAGAGGAACAGCATGAGATGTTCAGAATGGCAGGCTTTGAAACAGTTTCAAATCATTTTTATCTGCCTAAACCCTTAAGCCACAGAGAGGTGTCACGCTGCACAGGGTGGTGTACTGGCACTCAGCCCCCTGCTGTTCATTGGTGCCTCAAAGAGTGACATCAAATCTTCCCTCAATTTAAAGACTTTTTTTTCTAATCCAAAAGGAGACGCTTATTTTGTTGAGTACTTGAGGTAAAGAGAACGATATCCCTTGATAATTTTTCCTTCTGCTCTAAAAGCCACTCTTTTCTTAGCCAGCATTTCAGTAAAACCAAGTCTGCGTAGAAAACATTCAGCTCTCTTCCCTCACACCTCTTTCACCCATTAGGCTTTAACTTACTGACAGAATGGAAGGCTGGTGTCGGGGTCCAGGTGACAGGTACCTCCATTGTAGCAATATCCATCACACAGCTGACAACTTGGTGCAATTCTACCATTTGTGCAGCTGCAGGTGGAGAAATAATTGACTCAAGTTACAAGAAAAATACTATATTTTAACAAGATGGGGGGAGGGAAGGAGTTCTGGGTGACTTTTGTCAAACACATGCATAATTGTTGGAAGAGAAGAGACTTCACCAAATAGCGACATTGCACACATGGTCAAAGGTGTAAAAACTAATTGCTAGCAATTTTACACTAATCTTTATGCAGAAGAAAATAGAATAGAAAACAAATAATTTAGCAGCCTGAATAAAAACATTTACCTAAAAAAATGCTTATTGATTATACCAGAAATATTAATCAGAATTAAACGAAAGCAAAGCTGCAACATAATACCAAGAATGAATAAAACAAAATAAAAAAATATAAATCATGTAAATATTAATAGAAATAATAATAATATAAAAAAATATTACCAACAGTTTTTCCTTGAATGTGATAGCAATCAACCAAATAAATAATCAATTAACATAAGAAGTACACAAAAATGCATTGTAAGTGAGTACTAACCAAATAAATGATGAATAATATTGGTAAATTCTTAACCTGGCTTCTATTTCACTGAGATTATTAGCAGCTTAAATCTTTCTTTTTAATTTAATCAAAGCAATTCAGGGAGCTTCCGGTCTGTCGGGGCAGAACCTGTGATAAGAATTGAGAATATGCTGTTTTTCCCCATAAATGAACAGAGAATGTAAACCCGAAAGATTTCAGCTACAGAAATCAACAAATATTTATTGACTTTGGTGTACAATTGGCAAAAAGAGTAATAGTCCTTTTATGGAAAAATACTAGAAGACCAAAGCTGAGTGGAAGGCTCTAGGGACTATCATCAATTCTCCCTTTTGAGAACATTATCCATGTGATAAAATATTAATTATATGAATTTTATCAAATTTAGCAACCATTTATTGTGAAAATTAAGGTTATACAGTGGATTCCAAATTTAAGATGTAAGTAAATTGGAGAGGGAGGTTGGAGTGAGGTTTTGATTTAATTAACATGCTTCGATTGGTGTTGTTTTTTTGTAAGCTTTAAGTCTGTTGCAGCATTTTAGCTTGACATTTTGGCTTTGTTCTATTTTGGCATTGTGAAAAAATGGTAATTTGCTAACCTGGCTTCTATTTCACTGACATTATTAGCAGCTAAAATTCTGCAGGAGGGTGTGGAAATTTGAAGTTTTTTTTTTTTTTTATTTAATCAAATCAGTTTAGAGAGCTTACAGTCTGTGGAGGCAGCAACTGTGATATGAATTGAGAATATGCCGTTCCCCATGAATGAACAAAGAATGTAAACCCCAAAGATTTCAGCAACGGAAATAATGGACGGGAGTGCCAAACACTCACTTGCAAACCACATCTAAGGTTTCCTCGTTAATAAGGCAGGGAGCCCCATGGCATCGAAGACACTTGTCCACCTCACACTTGTTCCCTTCATACCTTGCGGGACACACACATTCCACATAGCCACTGCTGGATAACGTACAGGCCTTTGAGTTCACACAGTAGTGATGGCAGATGTCTGTTTCATATTGAGAAGCACAGAAGGAAAGGTTAGTGTATAAGCTGGTTAGATAAGAATTGTACAGGGCTTTAATGGGACTTAATTATCCACATCAAATGACATCTTAGCCACAGATGGAAACATATCTCCCCTTGGGCAAGCAGCAGTGAGAAAATACTAATGATGTGCAACTGGAATTGTTTTCCCCCATCCCATTATGTCAATGCACTGCTAAAGAAAATCCATCACTGTGGAAATGAAATACCCAAAGGATGCGAGATGGAAGAACTCTAATTCTGTTTATCTGCAAATTGAAGCAAATGTGGTGTTTGTGGAAAGATAACTCTTTGGGCAATTGCTTTTGTTTAACACTAAATGTGTGCTAAAAGTATATATTTTTTTCAGTTTCATCCCGGGTAGCTGAGTACAGATTAATGCTTTGTGTGATTACAAGGGAATGTCAGTTATGTAAAGAACAGGTTTCCAGAACAACCCACTAGCTGAAATGAAGAACTCACGGTAAAGACAGCGATCCCCGGTGTACTCTGCCATACAGCGGCACACAGGCTGATTTCCCTGAGTGACGTCACATGTTCCCCCATTAAGACAATAATTGTCACAAATCCTCTTCTCACAGAAAGGCCCGGAGTATCCAATAGGACAACGGCATGTAGGCTTTCCTGTAAAAAAACACAGTCAAAGTTGTACAGATCAATGCCAATTGTACACACCGTTATGATTTGGATTGTTATAGTCCTCAATTTTCCTTTTTCTACATGGGTTTTCAAAAACAGTCATACCGCTTTAACTATTTCACACCTACCATAAACATGTTTTGTGTTTTAATTGGGATTTTATATGATGGATAAAGTATTTTTTCCTCCACAAACCAAATTACAATTGGAAACTTCATTTTCCCATCTGTAATATGTTTGATTGTCCCTGCAGTTGAAAAGCACTCTTGACACCATGATGCTTCCAGCGACCTGTTTTGTGTGATGTGCAGTGTTACCATTTCACTCATAACATGATTCATGTAGAAAAAAAAGTACGTTTTGTTGAGTTTCCTGTGTGGTTTATGGAAAACTGCAAATGGACTTTTAATGGCTTTCTGTTATTGGTGTCTTCTTACCATTCTCCTATAAAAGTAATTTCTGCAGTGCATAAATCATAGTTGTCTAGTCAATAAATTCTTCAAACAGAGATTTGGATCTATGAGGCTTCTCTTGAGTTAAACCTCCTCCATGGATAACACCATTGCAATTTCCATCCAAGAGTTTTTAGCTATATTTTGTGAGGAATCAAACGAATATACGCAACTCCTCACTGTGTATGATAAACACACCTCAAAGGTATTCAATTCAAAAAGTGGAGAGAAGAAGTAGACAACACTGCTATCTGAGCACATTTCTGAATATAAAAAGCCCACAAACTTCTCATCACACAACAAATGTCCCAGTGTGCAAAATAGTTGGGGGGTGGAGAAAGGAAGAAAAAAAAGCCTCTCTGCAAACTAGATAACACAATACTTAGTCGTGCAATTATGTCAATGAGCAGCAACTTCCATGCATTGGATGAAGCATGGAAGAGGCTTTACCATAAGAAATATCACAGCTGTTTTTTTGGAGCCAATTGTGTTAATAACAATTGTGCCATCTCTATCTAAAATATTTTGCCTGGGAGTTTATTTTCGTAACAATCAAATCTGGGGCAAAATTGACAGCAAAGAACGTCACAAGGAACTGCCTTTTGGTCTGCACCGATTAATATTTAAGTTAATCTCGAGGCATCCCCTGACTGGCAGCTATGGTTCCAGCCGGATGTATGCTGCTTGACATGTCTTCCAGATCGATCCAGTTTTTAATTCAGCTAGAAACAGCATGCATATAATTGTTCCAATGACTTCACATTCTGGCCACAGATTTATTCCTTGTCAGATATGGCGGGGATATTTCCAGCAGGGAGGTGATTCTGGAGGCCTCCTAATCATGTCTCCAGATGATTTTCAGATTCCACATTCAGAGCTCAGATCATTTCAACTATTTTTTGGTAACCTTGAAAAGTTTCACAAATCAGATAATTTTGTACCTGGGTCATTAATTTATATGTATGATTTTATCTAAATGACTGACAGGTATGCCTTAGTGGATATTCAGGTATGAGCCAATTAGAGTAAAGCAATGTTTATCTGAAAACGACTCAACAGAGGAGTAAGAATTTTTTATAATGAGCAGCACTTACATTAACATATGTAATAAAGGTGTCAGTGATAGTTAAATATGTTATGTCAGATTAAAAAGTCAGCATTTCAAAATATCCAATATTGGTCATTATGGTGAATCTAAATTAAATGTCAAAGATCTGAATGTCCCTGGTTGGCTGAAAACAGAAATAATTTAGTCTTAGGAAAAGTAGAATTTATCTGTGAAAGAACCAGAGGTTTGATAGAAAATATTTGATGATTAGTAGGTGTCAAAGTCTAAAGTCTGACCAGGCAGGTCAGGGAAAATGCTGTGGAGAAGATTTAAACAGGGCTATGTTATAGAATAATATAAAAAGTTTTGAACATCTCACAGAGCTTTATTCCATTCATCATTAGAAAATAGGAAGAATGACACAATGAGAAACTCACCAAACCATGACTGCGCACCCGAACTGACAGAGCAGG
The DNA here is from genome assembly GCF_027474105.1 of Poeciliopsis prolifica. Taxonomy (NCBI): domain Eukaryota; kingdom Metazoa; phylum Chordata; class Actinopteri; order Cyprinodontiformes; family Poeciliidae; genus Poeciliopsis; species Poeciliopsis prolifica. The sequence goes on from NW_026562382.1 coordinate 16,910,720, forward strand.
CAATGGAAGCATTTTTCATAGAAGCAGTTAAGAAGCCCATTGTAACTCTGGACTAGCTTCAGCTATCCACAACTAAGAGGACACTTCGTCTTACATTACAAATCTGGGCTTTATGGAAAAGTCACAGAAAAAAGCAATGAGAAGTTCTGTTTAAATTAGACTAAAGTAAGAGGGCTCAAAACAAATGAGACCAAAAAAAGCCCTTTGTCTTCCAAGAAAAACTCCATTCTTGGAGAAAAACTAACACATCACATTATGTCCGTAGTGATACATGTTTGTGGTAGCATCATGCTGTTGAGAGGATTTTTCTCAGAGGGAAGAAAAATTCAGGTAATGGTAAGAAGAATGGAGCTAAATAAAGGACAATCTTTGACAAAAAGATGTTAGAAGCTACTAGAACACTACATAATTTTGTCATCCAACACATTTAAACAACATCCAGACCCTTTTGTGTGAACAAGTAGGATCATTAGCAATAAAAACACTTTCCAGGAGATTTATCCAGGAGGTCACAAAAGAACCCACAACAATATAAGAATTCACATGCATCATTTAAAGTCATTGTTCACCATACAACAAAATAATACCGTGTAAAAATGGTATTCCTGATGAGGTTTCTAAGGTAAAAACTTCTGCTGATGTTAGCCAAAAACAAAAACATGAGCTTGAGTACTAGGTTTGGGAGTAAAAGTCCAGATTTAAATCTGACTGAGATGCTGTAGTATGAATTTAAAATAGCAGTTCATCCTTATCCAGTAAGAGAAGTGGATCAAAATTCATCCACTAAAGATGTAAACGACTCATTGCCAGATATCGTAAACACGAGTTGGCAGTTGTTACCACCTAGAGTGGCCAAAACAGTTATTAGATTTAGGGGACAATTAATTTTTAAGATAGGAATCATAGTAGTTTGGATAGTGTTTTCTACTCTTAATAGATTAAATAATCATCTAAAATGTGTTTGCTCAGCGTATCTTTGGCTGATGCTAAAATTTGCTTAAAAATATTTACTTGTAACAAAAAAAACAAAAACAAAAGAAGAACAAACTAAAAGGAAGCAATTACTTTTCACAACAATGTGTTGCTCGATGGTAGGTTGCTTCAGACTATAAAGAATGCAAAGCCTGCAGGGATTGCTAAAAAAAAAAAAAAAGTAAAAATGAGAACAAATAAGGCAAACTACCAGTATTAGATGATGAATTTGTTGCAAATAGTCACATCTGCTGCGGCTCCATGCGTGAACTTGTTAATTTATTCTGGTGAAATAGATTTTGGCTTTGCAAGCGCAGAATTTGCTCTTAGTCACTTCCTGCACATGTAGCTGATCCCCCAAAGACCCACAAACAGAACCTCCAGAGACCCTAATTTTCTCTCCTCTTGGCCAGACTCCCTAGGGTGCGGATCAGCCCCGCAGAGTGATATCTTTGCAGCAAAGGCAAAAAAAAAAAGCAACCAGTTCTTCTAGAAGCAGGCTTCAATGAAACATTACCCAGCTAAGACCTCTGAGATATGGACACAGAGATAGGATCGAGACCCCTTGTACTACACCCCTTACATCCTGATCTACAAGTAAATTCAGCTGAGATGATTCAAGTCAATGTATCTATAATTTACACCAAATGATCCAGTTTATAGAAATACACTAGTTTTCCAATAAATAGAGTCAAAGTAAACTGCAATGGAATAAACTGATGACGACACCTTTCTTCTATCAATTGCAATGTATAACATTAATGTTCAATTTTTCTTGAAAACTATATTTTATTCCAAAAAAAGGGGGGGAATAAACTCAAAAAGTTCTGCAAAAATAAATAAAACCAGTATTCTACTATCTCAGATTGAATTGATTCTTCTTGGTCTCATGTCAAATCCAGTTACCTGAACACATCCCCAAGCAGTATTTGCCTTTCCTTGACACTATCCTCGGAATAATAGGTGGAAAAGGAGGCATTGAATAGGAAATGATATACAAGTAAAAAGCCTTTCACATTGGATCATTGTCACAGTTCTCGAGACTATACGGATTGCAGGCAGCAGACCAAACACTGCTTCAGTCTGCATACCATATGCAGATACCTAATAGGTGAGATGGTGATATGCATCCAAAAATCAAAAGTCGTAAAAATTTCTGCAGAGTAAAAAGACCCAGAGGCAAACCGCACTGACAAGAGAGGTACAAAGGTACATAAATGCTTCAATTGCCCACATGCAGGAGGCAAAAAATGAAAAAAAAGAAGTGTGATTAAAAGCAGCAAGATAAATTTAGTTGTCTATAACCTCTTCTTTGATTTCAATTTAATACATGCATCTTTTCCTCTTTGAAAACTTCTCAAAGCATAAATATCTCACTTGCCCAATTGATGCTGTAAAATAAACAAAAAAGGAAGAAAAAAAGAGAGAAAACTTAAAGCATTCTTGCTGCCAAAGCTAACATTTCAATGCTTATACACAAAATAAATCAAAGACATGGGAGTTAAAATTCAATGTCACCTTGTGTGTTAATAGATAAATCTGTAGATATTCCAGCCTCTAATTGATGCCAAGCTCACTTCTGGTCCATTTTAATCACTAAAGCTAGAGATTTAAGGATATCTATTTTACTTTAATGTCTCTTCCTCTTTTCATGTTTGGTCACTCTTTCCAGTTAATATTTCTGAGCTTCAGACGAGCTCAGTGCAGACAAAAATCACTAAACATTTAAAGGACTCGTGTTGCAATATTTATTTTCCTCGCAGCTGTCTTTTCATGATCAGAAATCCATTTTTACTAGGAGTGCAGCATTTTCATTTAAAGGTGAAAGAAAGTCGTGCATGATAACGTGAGATGAACGGTGATGAATGGTGTGCCATTTTGATAGTCAAACTCAGGGTTGTTCAAAGAGATAAAGGCATTAATCCAGCTCTTCTAAGGTTATTTTTCAGTCTTCAAAAAGGGAAGATTAATAAAATCTCAAAAACATTTGCTTCATTTTTTAGTAAGGATTAAAAGAAAAACAAACTCTTTACTCAACATATTCAGAACATTAAAATAAAATGCTGTAAAGGCATTTACTCATTTATGTTCACACAAATACCAAGGCTTCTAATTCCATTTGCTGGTTGTCATTCAGCAATTACATACCTCTATTTAATGAATTCTAGCAGTCTTAATAGGGCTGTTCACTGAAAGAATATAAATGTGGAAACATAATCCATATCCTGTGAGCTAAAGCCCTTCTATCATATTTGTATGTTTCTTTTTTAACAAATTAAGATGTATTTCTTTTTCTGAAGAATGCAAGAGGAAAAATATAGAAGTTTGTAAACCAAGGTTAGACTCCTTCATTTGATTTTACATCATGATGCATTTTGACATCAAAAGATTTCCTTTTGCTTTTCATTAAATTGTTGGACAGACATGTTATTTTTCATCTTTCAGAATACTATAAAATAGACTTTGACTGGATAGAAAGTCGATCGTTTAGACTGTTGCAGCCGCAAACCTGAAAACAAAATTGCTCACCTGGCTGGCAAACAAAGCGCAAATTTGGATTCAGAAGACAAATGTGTGGCGGTTCTTCAGAAGACTCATTTGTGTGTCTGTTATTATGGTTTGCATAAGTTTGTATGAAACACTGGGTTAGAGATGTTAAACCCCAAATACGTATAGCTCATTTATGTTTTGTGCTTCAAGAGAATAACACAGATTGTGTCTCAATAAATATATTACTAACGAGACTGTTGAGATAAAATCCACAAATATAAGAAAATAAAAGAAACCCATCAATGATGAGGTGATGTGACATACAACATATAGGCTACACAATTTTTTTGAAAATAATAAAACCATCAGTTATGCTCAATTCTCACAACACAAGACTCCACTGCTGAAGTAAAGAACTAGTTGGAGCTCAGTTGAAGTTTCCAGCAAAACATCTACATACATGTAGGTTCACATTAAAGCAGAGATAGTCATAAGTCATTCCTCACTACTTAAATCCATACAAACCATTCAGAAATACTGTGCATGTTTCCATAACTACCTACCAGATAGTATGAACAGATAAATATGAATTAAGTTGCAAAATCTGCAACCCTGCAGAGATGAACATGAATATTTGAATAGAAATCAGGGCCCACTGCGCATATTTTAACAGACTTACCCAGTGGTGAGCCCATGCATGTGCCTCCATTCAAGCAGTAGTCTGTGCAGTGGTTCACCTCGCAGCGCTCCCCAGAAAAGTCGGGCCAGCAGTAGCACCTCCAGTCTCCTTTCTCATTGGCCAAGCAACGACCTCCATTCTCACAGGGGGGGCGGCAGAGTTCACCTGCATAACAGCAGTAGCCCCTTTATTTCAGGTTCAGAGGGGTGTGCCACAGTCACATCACATCAACTGGAAGGGTATGCGAATAAAGTTTGAGAAGCTACTTTCAGAGAGGTGTGAAGCCAAAGTAGAATCCCAGCAGGAGAGTGATTTGTGGAGTATTCACAATGCCTCATACTGCCATAGAACTGCTGTTAAAATATAATTTACTCATTTTATCGTGTTTCGTGGAGGGGGGAACTTATAATATCACATAAAGTTCCTTGCAAAGCCTTTTTACATTTTGTTAAATCACAAACTTAACTACTAGCATGCACAACATTTATGATCTATGTTTGTGTTTGCAAACATAGATAAACAACGGTCATAATCCCTTATGCAAGGCAGAGGATTTCAGGATAATTATAGCCTACAGCACCTGAATTGTTGATGTCATTACAGGTGCCATTGACAAGAACTTTTCCCTCTGGACAGATACATCTGGCCCCGGTTGGGTTTAGCAGACACATGAAATCACAAGACATCCTCAAGCAGGGATTTGATGCTGTAGAGAGAAAATACAAAAAAATGTCCTTAAGAAAGAGCTAACAAGGTAATTTAGTTAGTTAGCAAGTAGAAATACTTGTTTGTTTGAGGAAAGTATGGCTCTTTTTTTTCTCAAATGAAGCAATTAATTCAAAGTGCTTTAATGTTTGGTTTGAAGAGTGGATTTTTTTTCTCCAAGCAGGGAGAGGTGCTGGCTAAATTATGTATGCGTAGGACTTCACACTGAAACATCAACAACTTTGAAATGTGAAAACAATTTCCTTTCATCAGGCTGATTTGTAGATTTTTCAAGTGCTCCTCTTAGTCCCACATACAGCAAAAATAAATAAATAAATAAAAATAAATTTATGTACTGGAAGCATTCCTTAAAGATCCAGAATAAATTCCAGCAAAATTTCAAAATGTATTCATTAAAGGTATGTGGTAAACAGATTTGAAAGCTGAGGCAAGAGGAAAGGAATCAAGGAATCAAATTAAATTACATTCATCATGCAGACAATGTTAAAAATCTCAAACCACTTTATATTCAGATCTTGATCTGAAGTTGTGGCATCACATTTTCTCTCTTTCCAACAACTATAACAATATAGTAAGCATACCTAGGACACAGAGCAATGATGAAAGAACTGTTTCCTATTTAAATTGTTGTTAGGAGGATTTTGCTGAGGATGTTAAGCCTTTACTTCACAGCTCAGTGCAACCTGAGTGCATCCTCTGCCCACAGACTTGCACATTTCGCACTACATGGTTCGCCTAATGAGTCTCTGGGGAGTGGAGGAGCTGCCCTGTAAGAGGAAAACTGACCAAGACTGAGCTCTCTTATGTTCTTCAACCATTAACACCAAAGATGTAACAAATACCAGGCACGGGTTTACCGCATGAAGTAAGTGAGAGGAAGGACAAGGCTGTATTGATTGGCTGCATACCAAAGTTCCAAGATTTCTTTAGGCTTCATGTATGTAACAAAATATTGTATTTGACTCAAGTTCAATCAATGAATGCAACAAAAAATGGGTTAAGCCGCATCAAATCAAAATACACTTCCATTTGGAAAGATTTGGAAAATGGAAAGATTGTGTAGAAAACTAGGTCTTGTTGATGAAGCATAGAGAAAAAAAGAAGAGGTTACATCATCAACAAGCCAAAAATGTTACAAGTCTTCAACTTAGTTTAAGACATTTTTATTGTTGGGTAGTTACACACTGGAATATTTAGAACATATTTGCTGGATTCATTTAAATGAAGCCAAATGTGTAGTTCTATGATAGAGTTGAATAAAGATGATTTTCTTTGCATGACGTCCGACACTTGCAAAATATTTATTGAAATTATGAACAATCTCTTCTATGTTATCAATAGCGAAATAACCTTAAATATATTAAAAAACGAATGTGAATTGACACAGGGTCACAATTATACATTATGGGATTTAATTATACGTAGTGAAAATCTAAACTTTTCATACCTCTGGTAGATGAAGATTTCAAATTATTTTAATTCAAACCAGACTTGCATCTGGTTCAGGAAATATTATTTCAGATTTATTATTATTGTTTTTTTTAATTAATGTTAGTCCGCAACCTTTGACATGAGTTTGGGATCATTTCCCAGCTGGAACTCTTAGTATGAAAGGTTTCAACCATCTGACATAAACTGTCGCCCTCAAATGAAAGAAAATTTGTTAGAATGATCAGGAACAATCCTGAAACTACTAAGGCTCAAGAATACCATGACCAGGAAACTGCTGGAACACCAGTGTCAAGATAAATATGGACCTCAGGTGTAATGTGTAAAGGAATACTTAGATGAAGGGCTGATTAACATGCAGACCATAGTCTGTATTTAAAAATTTGTGAGATTTTCCCACTATTAATTAACTTTAATTTATCTGTAAATTAAATATGCAGTTGTCTATTTTTTCTTTTGGCTATTTCTTGCATTAAACGGGGTATATTTTGTTATTCTGCTGCTGTAACAAGTGAATTTCCCCACTGTGGGAATGATAAAGGACTACTCTATTTAAATCAGGAGGACTTACCATCTTGCTGTTTGTAACGGTGAGAGACAAAAACATTGGTGGGCCTCTCCACCCCCAAATAGAGAATCTCCACCGCCTGTTTGCCGTACTTCTGAATCTTGAAGAGCTCATGTTTTAGTCCAGTTCCATAGATGTAGTCCTCAAATAAATCAATTCTGTATGGCTGAGAAATTCCTGAAGATATAGCAGTGAAAATGAAATTCAGAATACCGAGAATGCTGAATGTTTGTATCCTGTGACTCAGAAAATAAAAGGAACAATGTTGTGGAGGGCAGATTGATCTTAATACAACCTAGCCTATTGAGACTCACAGGCAATACTGCTGCAATTATTTGATAAGAAGTTGTGCTGCACGACTACCGTGGGTTTAATAAAGAAAAAAAAAAGAAAAAGAAACAAAACAAAATACTTATACTTTGTTTTTTTCCTCTTTGGGGTTTACCGTGTCTGTCGCTGATTGTCACAAGGGGGTCCGAGCCATCCAATCTCATGCTCCCTATCTGTGAGAGCTCAGGATCAGCCCAGTAAATACGCTGGTTGAAGTAATCAATTGCCAGCCCTGTGGGAGGATGAAGGTAAGCAATTTATTTACCTGACAAATTAAACTGAAATCATTGTAAAATCCCTCAACGCAGGAGACCTTCTGGTCAAGAAAGTCAGATTTGTTGTAGAAGAAGAAGCTGTGTATTTTAAAACCCAATCTTTGTGCTTGTATAGAACATTTCAGCTGTGAAGTGAGGCTTGATGGTGGATTTTGGCCAATACATTCTTTCACTTTCTCTCCAAACTCTAACCAAAAAACTGAGGATGCCCCCTAGGCATATAAATGAATCTTTGTTTTTATTTTTTCTTTTCAGCTCTCCAAAGATAAATTTCTCTCCTTGTGACCGAGACAGAGCATTGGTCTCTTGAATTAAAGGAGGGCAAAGCAGCTTTTCAAAACTAGATCAGCACTAAGTGGCTCCCTCTAGACCTTCAGACACAAACTGAGTGGCTGTTAACTACTCCTTACTTTCTCTTCATTTTACACTGACTTCAGTGGCGATGTTAGAAAAAAAATATATTTAAAATAGCTTTAGGATTGTACTACATATTAAAAAAAAACATTTAAAAATTATTGTCCAGCATTTTAACCAAAAGATATTAAGCTTTTATTTTTATCCCTCAAATTCATTGATACCCCTGGAAAAGATTTGTATAAAGGATTAAATAAATAATTTTTTTATTGCAATAGTTTATCTCACATTTTCTGCACAGTTCCAGTTCTTCTTGATGCTTTTGTCTCATTGTGGATGTGGGCACAATTAGGTCTATAAATATAATCTTTTTATGTTTTTTATTTTGTTTTTTGTCTTACTATAAACACCATTAGGACAATCGACACTTGTCTAACCTGAATGGTATCTTTTTTTGTCTTTCCCATTTTGAGAACATCCAACTTTGGTATATAACATGTTGAATACTTATAATAAGATCTGAAACAGCTTAAAAGTTTTGTATACATTTTAACATATTCTAAAGAAGTCAGTGCTTTAAGATTGAGACCCTGAATGGTTCATTTCAGTAAATTTAAAAAAAAATCAAGGCTTTTTTTCTTGTAATTTAAATTATGCTTCACAACTAACAAACATTCTGATCCTCTCTGTGGCCATGATTCTATAAACTACTGCATCACCAAAACAGCATTTTCTGTTTTAAAATGTTTTCTCTCTTTTGTTGGTAGATTAATCTGAACACCTGAAACAGATTTTTAGATTTTCATTAGCTGTGATCATTAAAATGAAGAGAAACATATCACAACAATGATTCTACACAATATTTGAAAGTAAGAAACATTTGTTTTCAGTAAGAGAAACTTGCCTTGAAGTTCACTTTTTGAATGAAATGCACAAATACAATAACTTTTCAATGGTTGAAATGCATATGGAAGTAGCTGAAATTAGAAAAGTAGTTATTGAGGGTCTCTGTTGAATTGAGGGAAGCAATAAATACAGACTGCATGTTGGGCTGGCCAACAACACTCAATTACAAAAGCATTATGCTAAGTTGTTTGTGTTGCAGCATTTTGTAGATGTGTTTTTTTTCCCACAATATGCCCTTTGAATACAGATTTCAAAAGAAAAACTTTGAGAAAAAAAACATTTATTCCTCCTGTGAAGACACAAAGGAGAGTAATTCCAAAGCTTTTTTGGCATTAGGACTCACTTAGACTTGGAAACTGCAAATCAAACAATAAATATTCCCAAGGCTTTTTAAACTTCTTTACCAGAAAAACCAATAAATGATGAAGAGTTTGATTTTACAATGAACTAGAAAATACAGAAATATGTGCAATTTATTGTTTAAAGTGTTTTTTGTTCACCTTGGTATATTTGTGTTTCATATAATGTTTATGGTAGGATTACATATTTTCACACACCTGTTTTCAAAGAGGCACCTACTTATCAAAGTCTAACAAAAAGGTGCTGCTGGTTCAGCTTCAATGGTATGAAAAGGAAGCATTGCAAATATGACAAGTTGATAAGTTGAAACACACTACTACACATATAGAATACATTAATGTTTGGTGCAATATATTGTATATAAGAAACTGTATGACGACTCAAAGGTAAACAAAAAAGTCCTTTTCATATTCCATCATATACCACAGAAGGCCACACTGATTGTATAAACAAAAAGGAATTCATTTCACATGCTTGCATAATCAGTCTCAAAGATGGACCCACAGGATAAGAAAAACACACACTGTTAATGCGCCTTTTTTTCGTTTTCCAGACATCTCCTCCGAATGACATCAAGGTAATAAAAAGGTAACATAGAGGAAAAACAAAACATATAGAAATAATAAAAGCAGATATACCTACCAGTAGGTCTCCGAAGATTTTTCTCCAAGAGAACTCTGCGTAATGATCCATCCATGGCTGATTCCTCTATTTGAGAGTGATCGCCAATAACACTCCAGTACATCATTCTGCAAGAAACCAGGATTCTGCATGAATATAAACTAAATATGACATGCAGAAAATATGCTTTAATGTAACCTGATAACATATGCATAGAACTTTATTCGCATAGGGGTCAATTTTATAAATTCCTGCCACAGCCTTTTTCCTCAAGAGTTCTAGTATCTTTTTAATCTTGTGCTTTTGTAGCAATAAACTTTTTGTGAAATAATTTATAAAATAATAGAAATATTTCTCCAACATTTTTATTTACAGCCAAATGTAAAGTAGGATCAAAAAAGATTAAAACTGTACCTCTATCACTTAAAATGTAGTTATGGTTATAACTACCAGAAGCTGGTTTTGCAAAATTGAACTTCACACTAATTAGTTTTACACAATTACACATGTGGAAATATAAGTTTACATTTTTTTCAAAAACATTGCTTCTCCATGGTATTAAAAAAGTAAAGGGCAAAAATTTTTAAATATGGAACTCATATTATAAATGTATTAATCCTACTCATTCCACAAAGCTATAAGAATAATGGGTTTTAAGGAGTGTGATCAAGAAAATAGTGTCTGAATACACAACTCACCCCCTGGCTGGGTTTACAGTAATGGCATATGGCTCTCCTGCTATGTCAGTAATCAAGCGAGTGCAATTTGGACCCTTAAGTTGGCCCACATTTATGGAATATCGTAATTTAGTCCAGTGGGCTGTGTAATAGCTGAACCAGTGCATCCGGGAGTGATCAGTCCAATAAATGTTTCCCGTAATCCAGTCAGCAGAAATGTCTCTCGGACGACGGAAATCTGAACACTGCAATGCATAAAAAGCAGGTTCTCTTATTCAAATCCTGTGCATGCATCATCTGAATTTGTCATATAAAAGGCAACACAGTAAAACATCATGATACACAGTTTATAAACTCAGACAATTCATGAAGCAATAGCAATTTTTGATAGATGGACAAATAAAGCCACTGACAGTACTTACAATGTTCCTAACATTTGCTTTTGTTTGGCCTCTTTCAAGAGCGTCCTTGTAAAAGATCCCACCAGGGTTAAACTGGGTAGCCCATATAAACTTTTGCTGATGAAACAGAACATCCATTCCGATAATGCGAGCATTGTCCTCAATGTGAGTGAGCAGTTTATGTCCCTGGCTCTGGTTATATGGATACACAAAGCTTCGGATTTCAGTGTCGTTGGCTATGTAAAGCACTCTGTCATCTTGTCCTGCAAAGACAGTCGTTAATTTGAGAAAAAAAAAAGGAAATGAAAGCATGTATAAATTATTAACAACCTACCCTGTGCATTTTAAGCAGGACAAATAAAAATAGATCAAACAAATGTAAGCCGAGCTTTAAACTGGAACACATTTTGATAATATTCATACCTTTAACAACACAGTTGCCGTTCATCTCCTTATAGTTCCGATCGCATGTACATTTAAAGGATCCTTTAGTGTTTGTGCAGTAATGAGGACATGTGTCAAACTGGAGACACTCATTCATCTCTGGAAAACAATTATATTTGTAACATTATAAGAAATCAAAGTCTTAAAAAATATAAAGGCTAACAACTTTAATGTTTTTTGACCTGCACATTCCACATGAGGTGAAAAGTGTTTCATTTGTTCATGGAAAGTTCAAATAACTTATGACACATGCACAACAGCAGAATTTTTCTGAGCACATTTCAAACATTTTTATGCCTTTTTAATATTTGTCCTCTAAAAATCACTATGGTTTATGTTGGTTTATCTGTTCAAGTAAGGGCCACAATGTCCTTTTTAAATTTAAATTGTTTCTATTTATCTTCACTCATGGTGTTGCCGAGGATAACTATTGTTGCAGTTGAGCTCAGACATCTATTTATTTGATAATTTAGCAGAGAAATTAGATTTTAAATTGAAAATGTTGCTTATTTTGTCAATATTGCTTTTGATTAAAATGCAAATAATTGTGATTATTTAATTACAGACTCTGTAATTAACTCCAATAAATAATTACTCAAATCCCACCAGTAATTACACCTTTTTGTTGACAATAAACAGACCTCTGTGATGATGAGTTGTCTACTAAACCACTGGAACAGGACAATGAAATGCTTTATTTCCATCTTAATATTTTGTTGAAATTTTAGGAATTTTTGTTTATAAAAGTCATTCATCCATTACTTGTCTACATCCCTTTGCTATGAAATTTCCCATAATCTTAACCTTTAAAAGCTTAGAAGTATAAAATTAGCAAAGGTTTTAGCAAATATGACTCCCACCATTTCCTTACGTAACAAACCAACACAGAAATACTCAAACGTTACCTTCACACTGTCCTGTCTTTTGGTTCCTCTTGAAACCAGGTTTGCACTGACATATCGCATTAGCATTTGTTTGGTTGCAAATTGCATCCTCCCCACATGGATTTGTTTTCTTTCCGCATACATCTCCACTGGAAACTACAAATAAATACAGGTCTTTGATTATGCCTCCGAATCTCAGTTGACTGCTGGGGTTTTCCTTTGATGTGCAACAGCTAAGAGTGCATCCTAATCACTCACACAGAACACAACACACCTCAAACATTTATTATCACAAACAACAAAACCTTGCATCTCAAATGAGAAGATTGCAGTTCTTCACAATAAACTCACAGTGAGCTACACTGCATATCTTGCAGAAGCTTCAACAATATTTTTGCAAAAGTTACCAGATGGTGTCCTTACATGACTTGCAGTCCTGCTCGTCTGAGCCGCCGTCGCCGCAATCATTGAAGAGGTCACACTGAAGCTGCATCGGGATGCAACGTTGATTACTGCAGGTGAACTCTGTTTTGCCACAAGGCCGAGGCCTTCCAGCTACCACCTCTGATTTGAAAAAAAAAAGTAAGAAAAGAAAACAAAGAAAAGTAAATACAAAGCCTTTTTAAAATATGGAATTTAACAGTTAATTATATTAAGTCAGTTGTAACTGTCAGAGGCAGGTCAAACACTGGAACATTGATTCAAGTCATTCTTTCCAAATAGTTCAAATCGAAAAGGGACAAAATTTTTTTGATATAAATCTGTTTATTTTTTTAGTTCTCTATTTCTTATTTTTTGGAAAATAACACAACATGGAAAAATCTAACAGAGTGATTACATTCTATTCATTGAGGGCCAAGGTCTCTACATAATTTGTTTATACAAAATGGGTATAAATCTGAGTTGTTCATGTTTCTAATTCTGAAAAAGAATGTAAAGTAGACCTGCCCTTTCAAAAGCTCTACCAAGCAAACAACAAACTTGCACCTGCTTTTTGTCAAAGTAACTAAGTGAAATGATCAAGTACAACTAACAATTGATCATTGCCATGTGTTTCTTTGTTAACTTTAACATATTTTATTTATGAACATTAACTTAAGTTTTAAAAATATAGCATTTGGTAGTATATCTGGGCATGTTTTGTCTGAATGCGATTAGTGTAATCCGCTTTTGAATCCAGAGCAGAATTACAACAAATTTTAGATATAAAACAGTTGCAAAAATTGGAGGATTTTGGACTGCTTTGTAAGTTTCCTCTAGGAAACACATCACACAATTATTGTTATTGCAAAGCAGAATTGGGCACAATTTTTTTTTTCCGGTTTTGTATATGTAATTTTCTTTTCGCTATTATGAGCTGACGTCCGAAACAAATTCAAAGTTAGTGTTTCAATGCCTTCTCAGCAAGTTTGTGCTTACCTAAGGCATAGACTTAGAAGAAAATAATATCCCTCCATGTGTTCTGCGCTTCTCTGCAACACCGGTTCCAGCAGAGGTTAAAATCGATAATAATAAATAGAATTATTTAAGTCATTTCTAGGCTTCAATATTTAACACAATTCCACAGCAAATTTTGAATTATTTTTATAAGTGATTTATTCGATATATTCACTCCTTATATACCTCTTACAATTCAACCTGCACTCATCTTTATACCATAACCTCAAAAAGAAATATGCAGTATCTTGTTCCACTGAGATAGGACAGCACCACTGTTTTTGGTTTAGAATACAAATTTCATCCACATGTTTGATGTGTGACCAGTTAAGTTTCAGCTAGCTAACCATTTGCCCATTGCAATGTTTTTACGTTTTTTTTTATGATCTGACAAAGCACATAAAATGTTTCACTCTATGTATTATCTTCAAACTTTCTGGGAGTGCATACATTGTTTTATACTATTCAGCAGTGTGAATATCATTGATCACTAAAAAATTCAGAGTATCTAAGGCAGTGTGAACAAAGTACAGGGTTGTTTAAACCCAAATTGAAAGAGTGCAGAGTTGGATTTAGAGTGTTGCACTTCTTGCGAGGCGGTGTGCTTGCTCACAAAGGTATTTTCTCAGAAGTTACTGTTATTGGTTTTGAGGTTCTGATGTTTGCTTGATGCTGTTGCTCAGCTTCACTGCGCACTAAATTGAAATCCTCACTTGATCCAAAGCATTCAGCACTGCATTCCCAGCAGCTGAATGAATCTCATACAGCAGAGCTTATAAAGCAGCCAATCGATTAGATGTTAAACACAGGAGAAAAAGATGAGCAGCTTGTCTGCATCATTCCTGATGGCAATGTAAGATATATGAACAAAGCAATAGGTGACGTGAGTTTCAATATATATATATATATATATATATATATATATATATATATATATATATATATATATATATATATATATATATATATATATAAACCTTGTCCAAGTGAGACCCATTGATTGTAATAACTTTAATGTGCTTAGAGACGGATGGTTAATTGGCAAAGACTAAAATTTGAATAACTTGGATTGACTGCAGTACAAAAATATTGATTGTCACATCCCCAAAGCCAATAACAGTTAATGTGTCAATTTTCAGTTTAAGCAATGTACACAATCACATCTTTTCTACAGCTAGTCGAGAAAGATGGTATTATCTTAGCGGCAGGTATCTTAGCGGCAGGTAAAATTACAGTTTGATTTTCATCTTCCCATTTTTGTCTGTGTATTGTAAAAAAAAATGTATGTTTGGCACGCTCCAACAATATGAGAATGAAAAGGAAAGGAGCATAATGAAGTGATGGGGAGGATGATGGGATTAAGAGGAAACTAAGAAGATGGATAGATGGAAGAGGCATACAATGGTGAGAGGTAATGGACTGGAGGTAAGAGATGGATGAGGGTCTCAATGGAATCAGAGAGAAAGATGAATGAAAGACGAGAGAAACAAGAGAATGATAGAAAACAGGAGCTATTTCTCATTTTTTTTTCTCTCTGTGAGAATTTACAGACAGCTTGTGCTGAGGAAAGATGTCAGGACACCACAAAAAGGAGAATCAAAAGCGTTTGGAAACATTAAAATGGATATTTTTACTTTCACATAAAAGAGGGACACAAAAGCGAAAACTATTTTGTACATATTTCCCCTGACATTGAAATGAAAAGAAAGAAGAAATAATAAATAAAAAGCCATAAATCTGAACAGACAGCAAGTGGAAACAAATATCTGCTTCAATGTTCATCAACCACCAAATGTTCATACATTTTCTACATAAACAACCTTTTTGTAGAATCAAATGTTTGCTTCCTGAGCTCACCGCATTCTTCTTCATCCGAATTGTCCCCGCAGTCATCCACCTTGTTGCAGACTTGGTCCATCCGCAGACACACATGATCGTTTCTACAGTGGAAAGGCCTCGTAGGTGGGCAAGGAAGCTTAGCTGGAGGGCAAAAGATGCAAAAACAAATTAATTTGTTGTTGGAATTTAAGAGAAGCAGCAACATCTTTTCTCTAGGGGTACAGAGAAGTAAAAAAAAAAAAAAAAAAAAAAAAAAAATATATATATATATATATATATATATATATATATATATATATATATATATATATATATATATATATATATATATATATATATATATATGAGGTGGCTTATAAGTGCTATCTTATGAGTGGTATTTTAAACTTACCACACATTTCTGCATCTTCATCAGAGTTATCGCCACAGTCATCCTTGCCATCACATACCCATGTGTGGAGCTTGCATAAGGTGTTGTTACAGATGAATTCATCAGCTCGACAGAAAAATATTCCTGCAGTCGCAAAGTTTCCACAATTTTTATCAAAGCAAGTTAGGTAAAAAAGTACAACAGTTTCAGATGTCATGGATTATCTTACCTTGTTAAATCAAAAGGCTAAAACTCTTTCTGTATTGCTTCTTTAGCTAAATTTTCATCTGTATTATGTTTGATATCTTTTCATCTCCTGTCCTTTTGCAAATGTCGTATTACTGGATTTACTTTGACCTTCTAATATTAGAAGTTAATTTGTTTTGCATAATTATTATTTTTTTTTATTTAGCTCTAGCATATTAAACTTATGCTGCAGCTTTTAGTGTAAGCTTTTATATTCATAATAATGTTCCAGTCAGATATGATTGTTGGTTTTTTTCTTGAGTGGACTGAAAATACAAATTCTTCTATTTTTTGAAAAATAAAAACTGGGTGTACGAGTTAGATTTTTTTGTGACTTTGGTAAATCACACAAGGCCAGAATATACAGACAGCCTAGAAAAACACACATATCTACTTCCCTAGAAATAACCTTTTCCTACAGGAAAAGTTATATATATGGCTTTTAGACCAAATGGGTGGGTATGTATATATCTGAGCCTTTGTTTCTAAACGTGGGCCTGTCTGAATTAAAAAAAGAATTGTATTTTTTGAAGTTCTCTATTAAATGATCATTTCATCCTGGAAAAAGTAAACATCAAATGCATTATTAAAAACAAAAGAAACATTCATGTCTATTATGAGTACACCTAACCTTCTAACTGGAACTGTATGATATAACATATTGCAGTATTATCTAAGTTTTTCCTTCTTTTTACCATGGTTACAGTTTTCTTCATCGCTGTGATCCATGCAGTCCAACACGTCATCACATCGCCAGCGTCGAGGGATGCAGTGAGCGCGATTCAGGCACAGAAATTCATCCTCTCTGCACTCCTTCACACAACCAATCTGTCCAAAGCAACAAAATACAAAATCCTCAAGCAGTAACCATGAAAAATAGACTCTTTACAAAGCAATTTGCTGAAGCACTGTTCACAATAAACACACATTGGTGTGTGATTTCTTTAATTCCTGGAAACGTGTGAAGCTGTACTGACCTCATCTGAGCCATCAAGGCAGTTGTCATGTCCATCACACCTCAGGCTGGCTGACACACATCCTCCACTGGCACACACATACTCATTTACAGAGCAAGATGGGCCCACTGGAAGAAAAAGGGCCAAGATATTATTGACTGAAGATGCAGCACTTTCATTTTCTTAACTATTACAAAGCTCAGACTAGCAGTGTCCTGTCAGAAAAACCAATCTTAAAAAGCGATGATTTCTCTTAAAAGTATTTCTTCAGTGATGACATGATTACAGCATTTGTTTTTGCTACAAACTGAACTGGATCTGCTTCTAAAACTGATTTGCACATTTCTGAAGGACCTCTGAGAACTTTTCTTAAGATGTATTTTGGTTTTTGGGTGTTGGTCTATTTGCCAATTCACCATACTTCTTAGACAGACAATGACAACTAATGTTTTAAAAGGAAATTTCAATAAGACTTACTTCTATTTGTCAAAATGGAATAATAATCAATGGAATTAGAGTATTATATAAAGTTCTCAGAAAAAAAGTATTTAATAAAATGACTAACACTAGCATTCTTATGATGATTTTTAAGATAGAGAAACTGTTACGCAATGATTAGATAAGTGATTCTGAAATGTGGACAGAAATTGGTGAAAGCTTAGAATAGAGCAGAGAAAAACTTAAAAATCCTTCAAATCAATTATCAAATAATAACCTATTGCCTAATATTGAGGGGCCCCCTTCACTTCCAATATATTTTCAAAATAGGCAAAGAAATACAGAGTTTGGGAGCTTTTTCTTTTTTTTGGATTATAAGGTGTGCTTCTGATACAGACATAAATAAAACCATTTTTGAATATGTGGAGGTGGGATGAACACTTCTAGTTAATTCATTATTCAATTCCTTTCACAGCAGTCTGCCAAAGATGGACTTATTCTGTTTGTTAATGTAGAGATTAATTCACTTATCACTAGTTATTATCTGATAATATATCAACCTAAATATCTGAACATTTTCTTAGATTTATTTTCTTATTTATGAGCTATGAGTAAAAATGCAAAATAACTTTTCATGAAACTTTTTTGACTGCCCAGAGAAAAAGGAAAAAAAAAAAATTTGGTTTTTATTCAGAAAACTTTTGATCTGAAAAATAACTCCCAGAACATGCAGCCATCCTTTGAGCAAAGATAAAAATCATTTGCTATTTTGGTGGGTTCACACCTGTTCCATGGCAGTTTTTTTCATCTTCCCCCATCTTGCAGTCTTCTTGACCGTCACACAACCACTTGAGTGAGATGCAGAGGTTGTTGTGACACCGAAACTGGTCATCTGCACAGCGTGCCTCACAGCCTCTCTGCGAACAAATTCAGAGAAAAAGAAAGTAAAAACACTAAAAATTATTTAGATGTATGATCATTTGTATTTCACACCAATTATTATACATTAGCTATATAATCACCAGTTACTTTTGTAAAAATAATTTGATGATCCACACATTTGGATTGAAATACTAAAAGCTGACACACAAGCAATAAAACATGTTCCTACACATCTTATATTAAGTAAAATAAAAGGAAGATATTAGTTAAGAATATGTAAATTAATGATGTTTGCACTAAATGTCACAGTAAGAAAGTCAAACGTTTACAGAGAATGACCACACTAAGATCCTGCAGGATGTCCTTGACTAAACTGACAAAGCAGTCATGGGTAACTATTGAGTGAGGTTTTTGACTAGGTATACAAGGGGGCAGTAGTGGTTACAACATCAACAGCAACATTCAGGATTGATCAAAAAGGAACTTGAAAAGTTCAAGGAACAGGACTCAAAGAGGAGGAAATCCCTGGGATTCTGTGCCCAGAAAAGCATAACCTTAGGAATAGCTAAGATAGTGCACAGAACATAAAGAACCCCAAGATAAAGTAGAACTGTGAAAGAGGAAAAGGTGTTTATAAAGCCTTTAAGTTGTTTGGTGATAAGATTTTCAACTTAAACACTGTTTTGAAGAAAAAGAGGAAGCAAAAGGGATTGTGAAATAAATTTAAAAGGATGGTATTATGTAGTTTTGTGTCATAAGTGTTGTTTCATAGCACAATCAAGTATCGGAGTTACCTTCAGTTGTTACATTTCTATATATATCAAACATAACAAAGAAATTTGACTTTACACTTCATTGCTTTGAAATTGGACCTGTGTCTCCTGAAGAAACTTTTACTCTTTCTCACATTCCATCTTCATAACAATGCTTCTCATTATGGCATTCACAAAAGTCCTTTGGTGTGTTGCAGTCCTTAGTTTGAGAAGCTCAGCAAACAGGTAGTTCAACCAGGTGTTTGCTAATTGCTGTTGCTACTTGTTTGGTGGAACTGTGAGTGGACGGCTTGGGAAGGGGGTTCCAGGAGGACAACAACAAGCTATATTCAAGTCTGCAGTTGCAAAAAGCTTTGTAGAAAGAAGCAGCACATTGTATGAGCGAGTTTTTGGGTACCCTGAATGGCTCCTACGAGAGATTTAAGGATTTCTCAAACATGCAGGAAAGAATCAAAGGAACACTCCAAGTACCTTTTGAATATGTGGAGTGTACAAACATGATACACCTCCTACTTTTTTTCTGTTAGGACTCGCTCCCAGTAGATGCACACACTCCTTTAAGATAATTTCACCCATTTATACACCCAAATTGGACAATTCCTTCTGGGTGTTTATTTTTGACCTTAATTTAATCGCTTACTAAAAGTATTTGCAAACATGAATTCAGAAAGAGAACACTTGGGATAAACTTCACAAAGGGTTAATTAGGGTTGAAGCACCTGCATGCAAATAGATTACATATAAAACAAATATTATGAAAGGTAAAGAGGGCAAAGTATTAAAAAGAATAATGAATTTTAACAACAAGCTTTTGTCCTTGTATTATACACCACAAAACAACATTATCTGTTATAGGCCTTTATTTCTTCATTTTTAATGCAAATGCTATTTTCCCATGCACTGCTAAAATTAATGCGCATGTAGGTTCATTTTGTCACATATCAGCATCAAATTACAAAAGAAGTTTTAAGCTTTAAAAAATAAAGATATCCAGGCATCGGAATGAACAAAGCAACTAGTCTTTGTTAGATCTACAGGCAAGACGGATTAGGATTACCAAAAGCAAATTATGCTCTACTGCACTGGAAGGTAAAATAAATTCATCACAGTAAAATATCCTGTACCGTTCTGTACTGTGACAAACATGATGAGGAGATTTATATCAGCAGAGTGAAATATAACTAAAACAGGAATATTTTTGGAGTAAAATTTAATTTTGTCTACAGTTGTGATGCTTAATTCAAACTTGAGCTACATGTCTGTACTGGCAAACTGAACAAGTAATCAGCTGCTTAGAAAAATACATTACCTACCTGCTATAATTTATGAGTGTTGGTGACCCAATTATGTCGTTTTGATCTCTTTCACGATATTACACTCTTAATATTACAACCTTTAATTTTAATCCAAGCTACCTATTGACCCACTAATTACACATCAGTTAACACTTAACAATTTAATGGGGTATGATGGACATTCTCTCTGTTCAGGATAATAAAAATCCATATGCCAGACAGCCCAAAATATAGGTGTCATAGCTCTGCTTGTGAAGTCATTTTATGTGGCAAATTTAATTCTTAAAAATAAACAAAAACAGTAAAACTCAGGAACTGACCTCATCTGAATTATCCAAGCAGTCATAATCTCCGTCACAACGGAATCGGGACGAAATGCACTCTCCATTTGCACAGGCAAAGTCTTTGTGGTTACAGGTGACAGGCTCTGTATAGGAAACAGAACACCCACAATTTATTAATTCACACATGTTCATACATTTTGTGCAAAAGCAATGATAAAAAACATATTACTGTCCTCATCCAACTTAACTTCAGATACATGTTGTTGGTTTACTGTAAGCTGCAAGCAGGCTACAATTTTAAAGTCGTGCAGAAAATCTCTGTCTTCTGTTTGGTTGACATTCTACCAGAGAAATCCTCTTCAATAAAAGAAAGAACCAGACAGAGCTCTGAGAGAAAATTATTATTAGGGGGTTGAGTAGAAAAGCAATGGCCAATTACATATTTATAATTATTGCAAATAACAGTATAACTTATTAAGGTAACATTTTAAGCTAAAATTGCTCATTGGTTTTCATAAAGTTTCAGTGTGGGTCTTACCATCTGCAAATAGATGTCCTTAAAAGGCGTGGGTCGAATTAAGTTATATTGACCAGCATATGCCTAGTAAAAGCTTTAGGTTTTATTCTTTAATGTAATTTTTTATTCAAAACTGGAAAAGGCTAAAAGACTTTAGAAAAAAAAAGTCTGCCAAATGCATAAGCATAAACATAAGAAAATCAAAATGTGCCCATTGATTGTGGCTGTCATAAGAGGCCTCTTATAAGAGGCTCTCATAAGAAGAGTAAGAATTTCTCACTGAAACCAAGAATCTTGTATCCGCTATTTAGGGGTAGTCTCTCCCTACGGACAATATTAGAGTGGTGCTAAACAGCTGGATTAGATTCATTGTCTGGGCCCTCCCTTGTTATCATGGGCTGTTAGCTAACCATGGGCATGTATTATGAGTTGTGCTGTAAGACAGACTCCCAGCAGGCATTGCAGCAAAATCTGATTTGCAGCCCCTCTATTGTCTGCTGGTCCAGCTGCTTTATGTCTTTTTTTTCCATCCAACTCTTGACTGGCCTTTATTTGCATTTTAAGTGACATTAATAGGTTTGGAGGCTCGAGCATCTAATAAATCATGCAAAATGTGCACACACTGCAAAAAAGCACAGAGAGTCTATGCATGAGCTCTTACAACACACAGGCAAATGATTCCCCCCACGCAAATACAAAGAGTTGAGTACACAACAGGATGTGAGATTTAACAAGGTGGGTTAGAAGTGACATTTCATGTGTAGATAAAGTAGCCCAAGAGTCTGAGCTTAACTTTGTTCCCAGAAAAGAAGCACAGATATTAAGAAAAGAGGGAGTTGAGTCTTTGGATTGATAAAGAAGAACCACCTTGAATGCACAAAACTGCATATATTATTTCTGAGAATGGGACAAGGCGTTGTTATGGTTGGTGGGAAAAGCAGTCAGGTATCCTCAAGCGTCAAATTCTTCACGGTGCGTGCGAAGCATCAATAGTGTGTACAAGCAAATAAACAGAGCTAAGAGCACGTGAAGTTGTCAGGTATACTCACTGCAGTTCTCCTCATCTGAGCCGTCTCCGCAGTCGTTCTGGCTGTCACACCTCCAGTGGTCTGGGATGCAGTTGTTATTCTCACAGCGGAATTCATGAGGTCCACAGGTCTTTTCATCTTTTTCATCAGGAGCAAGAAATAGAAAAAAATGCATACAGATGAAAATGGCTTCAAAGAGCATGAATATTAATACAGCACTGGCTATCATATTTTTAAAGTGTAATCATCGTTTCCTCAGGGTTTCCCTGAGCAAGTCTGACTGTGAGCTCAAAACACAGTATGCATTCAAAAAGCTAATACACCATAAGATGAAAAACCTGACTCTGCTGCCAGGTCTGCTCAGCCAATCGGTGACAAAAAGTTGGCAAAATTGAACATTTCTAAGTATGACTTGTGCTTCCTTTTAAGCCACATTCAAGCTGTGATTCTGCTCCTGTCAACATTATCGCAGACAAGTTGTGACAGTGATCGAGAAGTAAAATGGGAAATACTCTACCATACTGTTTGGCTTTCTTTTTTTGATTAGTTGCTGTACTGAAAATCTATAGTTCTTGAGCATTCCATGCTGTTTTGTTTTACTGTTCTAATTTAGACTCTACATTATGATCTCACAAGATGTACATTTGATAATGCGACAGTTATGAAAGAGAAAAAACAACTTTTGATCAATTACCATGAGCAATAAACTCAAGACATTAACAGAATGGGTTGACTCAGTCAAATCTGAGGTATCAATTAATCTTTCAGAATATCTACGTAGTAAAATAATATTCTGAAGGCGTAACTTTCAGGGACAATGATCATAATCATAATATCTAGCCATGGATTAAGTCAGTATGTTTGTGTTTTGAGTCAAATATATGTTCTTACTAAGTTGAAAAAAGTAAGATATAAGCAGAGTGTTTCCATCAGTCATTTTGCTCTGCTTCAGTACATAGATAATTCAATGGAAGCTAAAGTGAATTCTACAACAACCAGACTAATGTTTATTTAAAATTCCACCAGATTTCTTCAAAATGTTGTTTTTTTTTTAAATATAATTATCCTGACTTAATATATAAAAGTATTCTTTCAACAGACACCATGCAGGAATAACAGCCCAGTGACGTTATCAGCTTGGGAAGAGACGTGGATGGCAGATTCCACCTGAATCTCTTTCTTACATGACAGCAGGCAAAGAAACAGGAAGGAGCAAGAGGCATCAATTCATTAGGGAGCAGCTTGGTTGAATTAAGCATTTAAATGTATAAGGGAGAATAATTTGGAAATTTGAGTCTTTTGGGTCAGAGCTCATTAAAAAAGTGACAAAAACAACTTTCTCTGGCTATTAGACGTACTTTAAGTGTAGAAAAAATAGGCATAAATGAAGATATGTCATTTGCTAACAGTTTGCTCAAACAATCAGAGGAGCAAAAACCATCTGTGATAAATGTAAAGTGGTTCATTTTATTTTTACTTATTTAGCTTTGCTAGAGGATCTTCAAAGGTTATCACTCCTAGAAGCAAAAGTAAAAAGAACAATGCTACATGAAACAGACTGAGATTACAAAGAAATCCTGGGCATCAAAGCATGAGGCCCACAGTAAATGGAGTTTAGTCAAAGCCGGACCCAGTCCTTGTCTTTGTGCTCTGAAATAGTTGCAACAGTCACAGTAAAACATACCCGCATCCACTCACATAACAAAAACAAACTAAATGGACATAATTCCTATGTTACAATTGTGCTGAGAAAGGAGACAAACATCCTGAAAGCAACTGAAGTATTCCGAGATGTGGTGTAATTTAAGGGAAATATGAAGAAGTGAGGGTTATTTAATGCCTGGATCTCAGTGAAAGAGGTGGAAATAAGAATCTGGTATCAGGAATCCAGCCTGATATCCCTTACAGTGAACCATATCGACTACTGTCACTTTACCTTCTCACTGCTGAAAATAAAATTGACCAAAAAGTAAATCTCCATTTTCCCCACAATCAGTTGATGCATGTATCAACTAGAAAAACAAAATCACTTAATCAAAAACAAAACAAAACAACAACAAAAACCCCCCAGAAAACTATATAACTACTGCAGCATGAAGATTTAAAGTTTTTTTTAAAATAATATTTTAAATCTGTTCAGTTTATTATCATTTGCATATAAACATATAAGCATTTCAGAATACTCACAAATTTATGATATGCTTAGTTTAAGATTAATTCTGTTTTAGTCAAATATTTTGGTGCTCCCTTGCATGGATCTTGCACCCCACTCTCCCTTTCCTCTCACTTATTCCTCTCACTTGACTTGGTATCAAAACATAATAGAACAAAAACTAATTCAATTTTAACAGTAAAGGCAAAAAAACAATAAATTAGTCTTGGTTGTGCTGGTTGTTGCATCACAGGCCATTGTTCAGATCTGGTAAGAACAGCCATTCTGGGAATGATCAAATCAAGCAGTGCCATCACACCTAGGCAGAACTAAATAAATGTGAGAAAGCACAAACATCAAAATAAGAACTGTGATTTCAGACCGCATAGTAACCTGATGATATGACAATAGCAATATGAAAATCCTTGCCTTACTATTTCATAAACAGCTTATTAAAAAATCGGATAATCCTGTTGGCTCATTTAAAACAACCAGATATGTGAGGGAATAATTTAAGTTTTTTTTTTCTCCTGCTGACAGTTTTAATGAATTCCTTGTTGAAATCCTCATAAATGAAGAAACAATGTTCTATTGGGACTGATCAGGAAATGATATGGGTTTCTCTGCTGTGAAAGCTTTGTTATTGTTTTTGGAGCTGACTGCACCTCCTGTGGTCACTGTTTATCAAAATCTCCCATGGCGATCGGATTTTTCTTGTTTTGTCCTCAATTATGTGCACAGTAAAAGTTGCACAGAAACTGGTCTTGAAGGCAAGTTTTATTGTGCATTAAAATTTTTGATTTTTTTCCATGAAAACTGTAATGGTCAGGATCCTTTAAACTTCCTTCATTCCGCTTCAGTTCCCTTTAACACGTTGTATAATTTATCCTACTTTGAGCGGTGCAGCTCAAGTAATTTCTCAAAAATGCAGCACAGGGGAGGCTGAACTAACGCTTAAATATTACAAACACTGTGCTTGGTGTTGTTGACAACGTAGTCATTTAACTACATTGCTCTGCATGTGGGAAAAGTAACTCAACCTGAATTTTGAAGCTTTATGTATCAAACTGAACTCAATAAAATCAGAGCAGTTTTTAATTTGCATAATAGTAAATTATTATGAAGTTACAAATTTCAACTGAATTTTAAGTCTGATGAAAGCCTTTCAATCTACAAAAAAAAATATCAGGAGTTTTAGAAAACATATTTTCACTAATATTTTAATCCCTTTGTTGGTTCGATGAACCAAAAAAGTTACATTTCTGTTCTTGCTACAGGGATGCTGCTCTTTTTTATATGATGTAACAAACTCTCACTGCAGGTTAAAGAAAGTTTAAACTCAGCTCACATTCATTCAAGCTACCAAAACATTGTGTGATTTTTATAATTGAGAGATTATACTACTGTTTCTTTAGTAACTACACAGTTATATCGAAACTGTTCATTTGACAATGCTGGCAGCTGAGAGTCAGACCAGAAGAACAAATAACATGACTGAATCACTCTGAGTCAGACCAGAATAAATTCAAGGGTAAAATTAATCACAATCTAAGCAGATTCATACAAGTGTTCTTTCTGGGAAACTAATGTAACATAACTCACCACAGTTAGCCTCATCTGAACCGTCGGCACAGTCGGGGTCCTCATCACAAACCCAAAGCTTGGAGATGCAGTGCATTGATGCCTTACACTGAAACTGGTCAGGGGAGCAGGTGCTTTCAGCTTTATTCAGAAAGAAAGGTGTATGGAAGAGAAGAGCAACATCTTTCATCATTCAGGATGATTTTTTTTTTCTCTGAAGAAAGACCAGAGTCATCATGGTATTCTACCATGATGTAAAACACAGTGAGGAAGCAAATTATGCCTCACGAACATCTACCTTGCCCTCATTTTTTATGCTATATTTCAACAAGGTAGGAGCAGGTTGTTTTTTTTATATAACGTGACATTGTTTCAAATAGCATTTTAATTTCAATGGCGCAGTGTTCATTACAAAAGTGCATTCAAAAACACATCCAATCATGCTGGTAGTTTAAGCAGGGCTGAAGTAATTAGCTTCACTTTAATTAAAGTCTTTTTTTCTCCTCCTGACTTTCTCGCAATCTCCTTCCCTCACTCTCACCCCTTCTGTAATCATCGGAAAGACTAACGCATCCGGCGAAAAGTCTTGAATAGGGTGTGATATTCTGATGAGTTACATCACCGCAGACAAAATCTGCTCTTATCCTCTATGCGATTCAATTTCTAATCCCTTTTCACAAGAACAGGCCATAACACAAGTTGTCTCCAGAATGCCTAATGAGTTCTACGTAATCCTAATGGTGTGTTGAATGCAGTTCAAGTACAGGCATGAAATAAAGGTTTAAAAAAATGCTAAATTAGGATGTTTTTTATGATCTGTACCAATTAAAAAAAAAAAAAATATATATATATATATATATATATATATATATATATATATATATATATATATATATATATATATATATATATATATATATATATATATATATATATATATATATATATATATATATATATATATATATATATATAAGTGGCAGGCATAGTGTACAGAAACATCTGTGCAGAATATGGACTGGAAACCCCAAGATCAAAGTGGGAAACACCCCCAAAGGTGGTGGAGAACGCCAGAGCTAAGATCCTGTGGGACTTCCAGATCCAGACAGACAAAATGGTAATGGCGAACCAACCAGACATTGTCGTAGTGGATAAACATCAGAGGAAAGCTGTTGTGGTAGATGTAGCAATACCAAGTGATTGCAACATCAGGAAAAAGGAGCACGAGAAACTGGAGAAATACCAGGGCCTCAGGGAAGAACTGGAGAGGGCCTGGAAGGTGAAGACCACAGTGGTGCCTGTGGTCATCGGGGCCCTCGGGGCAGTAACCCCCAAACTGGAGCAGTGGCTACAACAGATCCCAGGAACAACATCAGACATCTCAGTCCAGAAATGTGCAGTCCTTGGCACAGCCAAGATACTGCGCAGAACCCTCAAGCTCCCAGGCCTCTGGTAGAGGACCCGAGCTCAGAGGATAAGAACCACCCGAGGTGGGTGAGAAGGGAATTTTTATATATATATATATATTTATTTATTTTATAATATTTTACTTGCACAAACATATCCAATTCTTCCTATTCCAATGCATTATTAATAGCTTCTTCAGACAATAAAAAGTAATGTTGCAAACTCACGGCAGTCTGTCTCATCCTCTCCGTCACCACAGTCGTCCTGACCGTTGCAACGCTGGTTCAGAGGGATACATTTCTGTTTTCTGGTGCACTTGAACTGGCCTGTCAGGCAGATATATGTCTCTAGGAAAAAAAACGGGGAGAGGGAAACAACATCAAACAAAACGAAAAAAAAAAAACACCATGACCACATTTATGCACCACACTGAATAATCAATGTAAGAAAAGTACAACAGAAATATTTTTAAAAAGCTCTGAATATGCTTCTATGGGAATAAGATTAGGAGAAAAATAAGAAAATGAGTGGAATATGATTAATGTTTTGTTTTCATAATTTCTGCTATTGCACAGCACTGATGATCTGGAGAACAGTTGGTGCATCTTGTAGGAGTGGTCTACATATTATTTCAAATCGTTCATCAACTGAGGTCGTTTATTCTGGGCCTCTTCATTTCCACCAACAAGGCATCTTGTTATTTTCCCCATTTGCCCATTATATTTACCCATGGTGAGTCTGGGGCAATGCTGGTACTCTGCTAAATTCGTGACCAAGTATTTTTTTTTTTCAATAAACCTCTTACTATTTGCTCTTCAGTCAGTATACCTTTCATCGTGCAGCTTTGGATTTGTCATTAAGCCTCTTTAATGCCCTTCAGAGTCTAACTTCTAATATGACACTCATAGAAAAAAACACAAAATGAAGAAATGCATGTTTACTTTCAATCCTGCTCACTTTTGTTACCAGTTAGTCTCTTAACTTGGAACATATATTATTTGTAAAAATAAGAAGTTTGTTTCAATAAGTATAAATCTTTAGGTTACAATTCTATAATCAGTTAGTTAGTTGATTTTATAATAAATCACATCAAGTCCCAATAAAACACACTGATGTTTGTGCTTTCACACATGAAAAAGTGAAAAACATAAATATTTTTTCAGGTACTCCAGCAGAGTAAACTATCCACTTACCACAGTTAGCCTCATCCGTGTTGTCACCGCAGTCATTCTCTCCATCACAGATGAAGGGAGGAAGAGCACAAAGGCCTGTACCACACTGAAAACGCCCAGGCTGACATTTGAATTCCGCTGTTTAAAATCAACCAGTGTGCAATTAGAAATAAAAATGGCACATATATTAAAAAAGAGGTCAAAACTCTGTCTGTAACAGGTGAACAAAACAATAAAATACAGAGAAAAAAAACATGTTTTTGCACCAGAATTGATGTTTTTTTGGTTATAACTACAACATTCCACTTACGGCAATCAGGGGGTTCGTCTGAGCCATCCCCACAGTCATCCACCGTGTCACACTTCCACCAGAAAGGGATGCACTCATCTGTCCCACAGCGAAACTGTTGGAATAAAAGAGACAAAAAAGAAGGGGAGTGGGTGAACACAATTTGAAGTCAACATGCATTCTCGACTGCCTGGTTAGACTTCTACGTTCTTCAAAGCCAGAGTTAAAATCAATACCCAAACATTTCCTTCACCCTTCATGTCAGAAAAGAAGAACCCATGAAAGTAAAGCAATTTGCCTCCAGGTGGAACAGTGCTGATCAGAACAGAGGAGCAAACAACATGATCACAGCAGGTGTAGACATGGTGGGGAAGGAGGAAGAAAGGAGCTGACCTGACTGGAGGTGCAGTTGGAAAGGCAGGTTTTGTTGTCAGCAGCAAGGTAAAAGTTTGTGGGACAGGCACATTTGTGTTCCCCACCAGGGGAGAGAAGACATAAATGGCTGCATCCACCATTTGCAATCTGGCACTGGTGCTTGGGCACTGAATGGCAAAATATAAATACAAAACAGAGCTCAAACGGTCTGACATCAGGCATGTCTTTCTTCCAGCTGGAAATAAAACAACTAAGGAACAAAACTGTTAGCTGGATGGAACAAACATGAGAATTTGATGCACTACTTACCTTCAGGCTGCCGTAGTGAGTGGTAGACCTTGATTGATTTGATGGCTTGCCAGGAGTTGAGGAGCTCTATCGCTTGAGTGCCTGAAGTCTTGTGAGCTCGTCGGAGTGATTTGGACTTCCCATCAGTCCAATACACAAAGTCCTCAAACAAAGTCAGCGCCATTACTCCTTGGATGTGGTCATAGGACACTAAAAAAAAAAAACAAAGTCATATATTAAGTTTTGTGTCTGAACAGAATATCATCCAAAATCAATTGGAGATTAAAACACTTCAACAGATTTAATAATAGATCTGTCATGATTTTCAAAATAGAGTTTTTAGATAGTTAAATAATATTTTTTGATATTTTAAATGATAATAAAATACAGTGCCTCTCACATTTCAGAATATGACAACCACAATATTGATCTTTTTTATGTGAAAGATCAACGCAAAATACTGAAGAGGAAATTTGACATGGTTTCCAAAATTTTCTAGAACTACTTCTGCATTGGAGTTTCCCTTTTCGAGTAAGTAAATTTTACAAATGTTTCTCTTCAAATCAGTTCATAGTAAGAAATGGATGGAAAGTATCTTCAGATATCAACTTTTAAATCTTGTCAAAGGTTGTCAATTGGATTCAAGTCTAAATTTTGACTAGGCCATGGTAATTCAATGATTATTATTTGATCTATACCAACAATCTCAACTCAATTTCTTAAGAGCTATAATCTCGCTACTTTTAGATGCAGTCATCCTCCAACACACCTGACTCAGATTATTTTAAAATGACCTCTTCACCATGTCATGGAGTTCTGCAGAGGCCTAGTAACAAGCATTTGATTTAGGTGTGTTAGAGAAAGGATGCATACGTAAAAATGCCACAATAGATGTTCAGGACTGGAATTTTTTTAGTTTCCTGATCTAAACCATCCCATTGTTCCTCAAGCTGTAAAGAACATCTTTTGGCTGTTTGTGTGATTAAACCAGCTCTTCCTAAGCCTGTCCATTTAGGAAAATGGGCATTTCTTGTTTTCTTGCAGTCGTGTCAACCACTTTTTAGATATTTTCTCATTTTCTGACAAGTTGATGGTAAGCTGTAAGAATGTCCAAACTTAACCCATTTGCAATATTTATCCCTGGCCTAAATATTGTGTTGATTAAAATTATGCATGTTTTTACTGTCAGTTCATAGTTTTGAATTGGTCTATCATAATAATTCAGAAGAAAATACATTAAAGTTTGTAGTTGCAACATGACAAAATGTAAAAAAACAAAATACTTCATATGAATCACCATCACTGCCATACTCAATGGCGAAACACCAAGGTGATCTCCTTTTAATTTGTCTAGACTTAATTTTAAAATTTAAAATATGCAACTTATGTTATCGCACATTTTTTTTCTTACCTTTGCGTCTCTGGGTGCCGTCCATGTTGGCAAACAGGATGTGGTTGTCGTCTGCCCAGTACAGTCTCTTGTTGGTATAATCAATAGTGAGAGCAGTGGGGCTATAGATCTCTGTGTCAATGATAATCATTTGCCCGCGGCCGTCCATGCCTATACGTCCAATCTGAGAGGGCTCACAGCAGTCTACCCAGAACACATACCTAGTCACAAATATTGCAGAATTGAGAAAAGCTGCATGTCACTGTAGGCAACATTAAAATGGAATAATGTTCAAAATAACAAGGAGACACAACATACAGGTCAGATAAATCAGTGTAGGTAAAAATTAACAATGTGAATAGTAAAAAGAAAACAAAAATACTGAAAATAATAACAAGAGCCTGAAGTTTACTGACTCTAACATAACACTACATGTTAAATTCTCATTTCTACAGATTATGTGTGTAAGCACCAACTAAATAAATATACAAAAATAAAAACTATAATTTATTTTTTTTAAATGTATTCATTTGAAAAAACTTGCTGTAAGAACCGTTCAAACATCAGTCATTTTTAAGAATTAAATTTCATTTGTAAGCTATTGTAAACTCTTTAGTTTTAATATTCTCACCCCGTCTGGGGATCCAGAGCAAGATCTGTGGGGTTCTTGAGACCAGAACTAATCAAGATGGTCGGGTAGAGGCCATTCGCTTTTGACACTTCTAGTGTTTTCTTCTCTGCATCACACCAGTACAGATTTTTTCCAATCCAATCCACTGCTAAAGCACTGGGCACCGCTGTCCTGTGGACAATCTGTTAAAACAGAAATCAAAAGGTTTGGTAAAAGTAGTTTGAAACACTAAAAAACGTTTAACTGATAAGCTATGTTCAGCAAAATACTTTTTTTCTACTGCATTTTTGGCTCTTAACTTTTCAAACTGCATGGTTCTGAGAGGCTGTCTTGTGCCGCCATAGTAAATGCTAAACACGAGTCTTGTGCATGACAAAAGGTTGTTGAGAATACTGCAGGGTGATGTAATGACCTAAGGCTGCAAACCAAAAGCCTCAGCTTTATTTTAATGTGCATTTGCATTCAGAACACTGTCAGAGATAAAAGCCTGCTTCTACCGCTAGTTTGTGAAGAAAAGGTCAGCCCTTCAGATATATTTACAGAGAAATGTGTTATGAAGCACGCGGGATGTAGAAGTAGTGGTCACCCCATATACAGAGGCTATTAGTCTCAATGCAGCAGTCTGGGGTTTGATTCCCAACCTTGAGACCTTTGCTGTATGTCGTGCCCCCTCTCTATTTTCTAACTAGTTTACTGCAAATAAAGGCTACCAGTACCACTAAAACCATTTTAAAAATGTGAAGTACAATAGAAATTTGTTCAGGATTAGGATAGTTTTTGTTGAAAATGCTATTTTCACAAAGCAGAAGGAGTTCACCTACAGTCATTACTTGATTAGTCTCCTGGGGAGCAGAAGGGAACAGTTTAATGAGGTCGAGCAGCAATGAGTGATGACTTTAAAATTAGACTCGAAAATCAAAAGTCTTCCCTGCTGCAGTGAAAACAACAGGTTTTGAACACATGAAAGATTTTTTCAGTAAAAGAAAAAGTGGTGGTGGTCAGAGGGTTCGGGTAACAGGAACGGTATGGTAACAGGAACGGTCCTATCAGTCTGCCCCAGGGCAGCTTTGGCAATGTGGCTTACCACCACTGGGGTGTGAATAAGTGCACGAATCGGCAAAAGACTAAATGTAGTCTAAAGTGCAGTTGGGTCCTTTGGCTACATAAACACATTATTCCTCAAAATTAATGTGTTAAATTCCCAGCCCTATATTTTACTTAAAGTCCTTCTACTTGTAGTAATCTAGGTTAACACTTTCTATTGTTCAGAATAATGCTCCACAAAAAACATTGGAAAATGTCCACATTTGAATATGGCTTTTCAAAAAATAAATATAACAAAAAAAGAACGTTGAATGATCTGCATGTAAAATGTGGAGCCGGTAAGACACTCCATTTTTTTCAAACCGTTTCAACAAAAAGATAGTAAGACCTTCAGAATACCTGCTTATGAGCTCATCACAATGTCAAAAAACAAAATGACAACAAAAAAGAAGGGTATTTGCATTTGCAGGGGTTCGTGAGATCCTTTGGCATATCTTGGGCTCTCCAGGAAGCATAAAGCATGAGCGTTGAAGACATTGTTTTTAGCATGCACCAACCTTCTTTAGCAAGGTCATGTTAGTTAATCATTGTGGCAGCATATCAAGGTCCTGTGTGGAGCATGAAGAAGTGTGGTGGCAGTTAAAAATGAGCATATTTATAAACTAATTTACTCCATGGAAATAAATGCCACGAAAAAGAACTGCATGTCAGCAAAAAATTTTATTTACCTTTAGAAACACAACTCTGCAGCAATGATTATTTAAAAATGAAAATCACGAATGGACACAGGTGACTTTTATGTAACTAAATGGAATAAAACTAAATTGTATGGCTGAAATAATGCGCTGAAGTCCAAATGAAAAATAAAAAGGAAAATGTCCACTAACAATTGTTCTAATTAAATACCACTATAATCTTCTTTGCAAATAAAACTAATACATATTTTCTGTTTTCATGCTTTTCCTCATATAGCAAACTTGTGCGAGTGGCTGTCCATGACAGTGACTCTTTGATTAACCCGTTGTCATTAGCTCATGGATCTGTGTTTCAGACAGTTTGCTAAGAGGTGTCAGTGGCTCAGGCTGAAATCTGGATGTAAGAGAGCTAAATAAGCCTATTGCTCAGCGCACAAAAGCTTTCTGGGGACCCAGAAAGTGTTATCCTAATGTCCCATCAGCTCTTCTATCTGGGTTTCGATCCTCCGACCTTACTCAACCTGGTGACAACACCTGAGAGCGCATTTGTAACACGATGCTTGCCACATTCATCTGACAGCCATTAGTTATCTTCGCAAGCACTCTATCTGAGCTATTAAGCAAGCAAGAAGCTCTTTCCTGAAGCAATAAAAAAAAATCTATGATGTCGAAAGTGCAAAATATAAAAGACACCTATCTGTAGCTGAGCGGCGATAATGAGCTACTTCAACCACATGTTCAAAAGCAGAAAATGTTTTTAAATGGCAAAATATGATAATTAGACAGAGCAAAAACAGAGCTGAGATAGGTGAGTAAAAATTTAAGTGGGAGTAAGAACAGGAAACACAACGATTCATCGCCAAAGTGAAACAAGCAACTTATGATAGTCAGTCACAGCAGCAATATCTCATCAGTTACCTTAAGGTCGCTCCCATTTAGGCGCATTCTGTTGATCTTTCGACCACTCGGCCTGGTTGAATCCACCCAGTAGATGAATTCCTTTTTGTAGTCAAAATCTAGGTGGATGATGTTGTAGAGCCCCTAGGAAATAGAAAACACACATTGCATGTTAAAGCATATTAATATTTATCTAAATGAAAATGGGTCAAGCAAAGTTCCCTGTGGGGGGGTGAAAGCGTTAACTGCCACCACAAATACACATCTGGTAATTAAACAGAAACACGTTCATTTTCATCTGCTCAACCAAGAGGTGATTTCAATTTGCATTGCTAAAAAAAAAAAAAAAAAAAAACTGACTCATGTTCTTTTTATATGTGATATGTTTTGTGCAGCACATGCAATATTGATTTTGGTGGATATCCCATAGCTCTCAAGGCTCTCAGTAATACAAGCAATTTTGAAATTGACTGGAGAGCAAGCTGTAGTCCGATCAAAGGAGCAGAGTGAGGTAGCTTTCTTCAATGTTTAGCTCATCGGAGCCTGCTGTCAATCAGACGGTGCCACACACCAAACAAGTGCCCCACCCTGCTGTCTCACACTGTAGGAGCCTTGAACACATGTCAGACAATCTGACAGGTGCAATGAAATGTCTTCATCAGATCATCAACACTTTCATAGACAGGTCGCAAAGGGTCCTCCGGGAACATTTCTGTACTCCACATCTCTGTTACAGAGATGAAATCCACCTTTCTCTTGTACTTCTAAAATTGAACAGTATATTTTATTAACCTACCTGGAGGACAGCATGAAGATGGATTGAGACCCTTTAACTGAGTTTTGATATAAAAAGAAAACAAGAAAAACTAAACATTTTTTCCCTATTTTTATCACATTAAAATGATTCTGTAGGTCAGATAATTTGCTTAAACACCTTCACAATTCATCACCTAACAACCAAAACCTTCAAGTGAAAGTGTAATTACAGTTGTAACCTGCTGGCCTATGCCTGCTGTAGAAATACATCCTCAAGATTTTTCTTAGCCAGGCTGTTAGTTTAGTTGGACAGCCATGTTTTAGTAGGTTTGAGGTTTAAAATTTTCTGAACACAGATTGAACTGAGCACTATGAGACGTCCAAAGCTCAGTTTATTATTTTAAAACTGAACCCTTCTTTGAACCTATACAACGATATCTATCTAGTGTTTTAAGATCAGCTATATTTATAGTGACAGAAAAACACACACAGTTGTCTTAAAGACATTCCAATTAGTATTAAAATTCTTTTGGTATTTTCATTGCTCTTATCAGCTTATTTTTGTGACTCTTGTTATTAAGAAAGGATGGCTGGCTGGCTGGCTGGCTATATATACATATATATATATATATATATATATATATATATATATATATATATATATATATATATATATATATATATACCAGAGAAGTAAGATGAATAATTTCTCTGATTTAAAAAAATAAATTGTAATGATTTACACTTATCAGAGGTCAAGGTTCTGAGTTACGAGGCTAATTTGATTGTGAGAGAAGAATGTAAGATACTTTTGAGGTGAGTTATGGCAAATTGCATCCTGCCTTTTGTGATAATCAACAGTTAGATTCAAGTATAGCCCAGAGCAACAGTGAGACCTGAAAATGATTGAAACATCACTTCCAATGGTTTCTCGATTAAGAGAAACATCTGACTTCATTCTAAGTCTTTGTACATGCTTAAGTTGACTAATGAATATGTATTACATATTATACAATGCTTAATGAATATAATATATATACATTAGTCAACTTAAGCATGTACAAAGCCTTAAAAAAGTCAGATGTCAGTACAGTCAAACAACTTCACACAAAGAATGCCCAATGATTCTCAAATGGTAAAGATTATTTCCTTTCTTAATAGACAAAAGTCCAAACTCTTTCCCTCTTTCAGTGAAAGAGTATGCCTATGCAACTTTAGATGAATTTATGTAGAGAATTTTTTACATAATTTTAACAGGGGAGGCCAGTAAGTATTAACAATTGAATGTCAGGTATGTTAACCAGTGTGAATCTCCTACAACCTACTGCCATTAAAAAAAATAAAAAATCCAAAAGGACTTAACATGTCACATTGTCATCTGCGATGACAAAAACTGTCTGTGCAACAAATTATTGTGCAGATGTTGCACATGTCAGACAATGTTGTGACCAAAGTCTGCAGAAGTATTGCCGGTCTTGGAGCAGAGGCTGTATCTGACAGATGGGAGCTGAATTATTTAGTAGTCAAATCTGTTTCCATTTTATAGCTTCAACAGGTCTCTCTGTACTTCTATGAGGTGTTAACAATCATCAGATATGTTAGTATCTGGCAAATAGTTTTCCTCTTCAGAAGTTGTAACCATTAAAGCAACAGGTGTAATTTATTGTATGTATAAAATTTGTATCTACGATGTTAAAAGTAAAGCTTAAAATATGCAAAAGCTAAAGGTCACTAAAATGTTCAATACTGAATGAATACGAATATTTTTCACAATTATTCTGTCTAAGACAGTCTTTTGAATAGGTTGAGATTACCTGTTTTAAGATGGTGTAATTTGAACCATCCACACTCAGTTTGCGGATCTCATGGTGGTCTGCCATGATGAGAAAAGGCTCCTCAGCTGAAATACAGAATGCATGGCATTAAAGGACTTGTACTGTTATGTGAGGAAATGCTTCAAATTCAGAAAGCAACCATCAAGCTGACCTGATATAGCCTTGCATGTGTTTGGGTTGCGATCCACAGGCTCATAACCATCCACACAGAGGCACCTGTAGGACCCATAGGTGTTGATGCAGCGCTGGCTACAAGGGAGGGTAGTGGAGCATTCATCAACATCCACACAAGTCTTCCCATCATCTTTCAGGTGGAAACCAGGCCAGCATTTACACTAATTAAAAAAACATGAAAAACATAAAAAAATAATTGCTTGGAGCTATTAAAAAATCTAATGAAAACATATAAGATTGTAATGAAACTAAAAATAAGAATAACTTAAAACTATCAGCATTTTAAGTTTTAACTTATTTCTCTATAACCTTCATGTGAAGAGAAAATAACTCTTCTATCATTTTCTGCTTTGCTATTAACAGTAATGTCTACAAATTTAGTGGCCATTTGAAACTCCTTCCTCAAGAAGTAAATAATGTAAGGTTGTCTCACCAGAGTTTTTTTCCCTATTTTATTCTTTATTGGCTTTCCCGTTTTTTATTTAAGGTTTACTTAGAAGACAACATTCTACCCTGAAACACATTTACTCTAAAACCATCCGATGAGAACAGCAAAGATGCTACAAAAATTTAAGTGATAAAATCACAAAGAAGCTTGTAGTCTTAGAAAGCAAGCTAAGCTCGAAGAAGAATATATATTTTTTTATTTTGAAAACAGAAACATCTTAACACCAAATCTCATTGAGTATTTGCTTCAACATTCTTGGGAAAGAGACTTTCAATTAGGCAAACAGGTACTTACAACAAGAGGGAACTTTAAAGGGACATTTTTGTTTTTTGTACCCCTCAGGGGAAAAAAACCCCAACAAAACATGATAAACCATGACGTAAAGTCAACATTAAATCTGTTATGTACCAAAATATGTCTATTTCCCAACCATCCTGTTCCAGTAAATAATATTGAAAGAAAAAGTTATAATTATTTGCAAAACCATAAATGTGATAAACATGTCATAGTTCTGATGCAATCAAATTTCACATCCACTTAAACTTTAAGTTGACTAATACGTTCCTCCAAAGAACGTATTGATGTACAACAGACATTTTATCAAGACGCTGTTCTCTTAAGTCACTTTAGAGAAAGAAAATGCCACTCAAATAGTTTCTTTAAATGCTTTGAAGGGAACAAAAGTGGTGGATCTATTAAACTATGACTCCCTATAATGTTATTAGACTGATTATATGTTTTATATGGTTTCTAATTGGAAAATCATTTATCAATCAATTTTTAACACTTAGGGGTATATCTGAAGATTACTTCTCGGTTTCTAACACACTCAGTTATTATGCAATAAATAGACAGAGGGCTGGAAATCTCTGGATCGGTCCTAAAATTTCTCCATGTGTGTCTGCCGGGTGGCCTGAGGCATAAATTAATTTTGCAACTGCTTCAGGTCCTTTTCTAGCCCCAGGGCCCAGGAGAAACTGAATTTAAACAGACCAGCTACCAGTCAGTTTTAGAATTTATTTTACATTTTTTTGATGTTAACCTCCAGAGGTTTGAATAGATCAGCTCCTTTATATATATTGCTGACATGATACGGTAATAGACCCCGAATCGAACACTGAGGTGTTCCAATCAGAACCTTTTAATAGTTCCTCTCTCGTTTCAGGACTGGAGGATATTGATTTTCACAAACAGAAGCACCAAGGCTGTGGAATGTGCAGCCTATATTTTTGTGGAGTTTGGACTTTGTGGATACTTCCAGAAAGAAACAGAAGAGGTTTTGGTGTATACTTACTGAGTTGACTGCAATAAAAACAGCTGAAAAGACATGAGTTATAAGTGACATGCTATCCTATCTCTTTTGCGGAATTTTAACACAGCATGTTACAGCGATGTTAAGATCTCAAAACGGAGTGTAAAATGAAAAGTGAACAGATCTTCTCTTTACGCAAGTCGCTGTTTCATAGAGAATTTCAGCAAAGCAGGAACGCTAACATACCATGTCATTAAGGGCATGACACATACACACACATGCATGCATACAGCTCTGGAAAACAATTAAGAGACCACTTAAAATGATCAGTTTGTCCGATTTTACTTTTTATAGGCACATCTTTGAGTAATATGAACATTGTTCTTTTATTATATAAACTACTTTCAATTTTTCTCTGAAATTCCAAGTAAAAATGTAGTTTTTATATGTGGAAAAAAAGATGCAGCGCTGTCAGACCTCAAAACATGCAAAAAAAGAAAAAAAAAAAGAGTTCATATTCATTTAGACCAATGTTTGAACTCAGGAGGAGTTCAGAAATCAATATTTGGTGTTATAACCACGATCTTTTCTATGGTGTTCAGTGCAGTGGTCTCTTAATTTTTTCCAGAGCTGTTTATACATACTGCTCTGTGGCTCAAAGATTCAATCTCACCCCTGTGACCAACTCAGTGACCATAGTGAAACCAAAAATAACTTAAGAGTGCTTGTATCAGCTGTTCTGCACCAACTGTAAATCCTCATATTATGCGGCGTTATAACCTTGATGGCCTTTCTGCTGATCTCCCTGTTCAGGCCACGAATGGATGAGCTAAAGGTTTGCATTGATGTGCTCTTTGTCCAGATCTGCCCCCATCATGACAAGCTGGAAGCACTTTTTTGTGCTTTCTGGCAATTTCTGAAGCAGTAAACACCAACCCGCAGAGGAACACAACAATAAAATTCAGGAATGAATGGTTAAAACTGCCACAATGTGACAACCAGGATGACCACCAAAACACTCCAGTGGTTGTGGCCTTGACCTGGAGCCAGCCCTCATATCAAAATGCCACTGTTGTGCTGCCAGAAGCAGAACAATGACATGGCACAGCGAGGAAGCAAGGTGGATCAGACAGTTGTTTGCTTATCGTTAACCCACCCACCTCCACCAAAAGGCTTTCAAAGTTACAAAGCGAGAGTGTACATTTATGTATATAAATATATATATGCTCCAACCCATCTTTATCTGTTTAATGATGTGCAAAGTAAGGCTTGATTTATTATCAGTCATTAATCATTCATGTCCACACCACTACTGATATGAGCCCTGCATTACACCTGGTAGTGAATTAGAAATGTTACTGCTGCAGCTCAGCACTGCAGGTCAGGGAAGATTTTTAATTAAAATTTTGCACTGTAGTGATTTACCTGACAATTGGAATGTAAGTCACACACTAAAATGTTGAGATATATAATAGCTGTGCTGTGACTCATTAACTGAGATGCCAGATATTATCAACAGATATTTGTTTCTTACCATGTTTACTTTTACTTAACTTCAGTTAGTTTGTTTAAGTATAGTTTTGGATAGGTAATATATTTTCAATTAGTGTCTTGCAAAAGTATTCACACCCCTCAGACTTTCATTAGGACTTTATGAGAAGGACAGATAAACATTTGTTATATTTTAAGTTGTCGCAGTTCACTTTCATACCAAACCCTGTTGATATGTTCCCCTTCACGCCTGTGGTGGCGCTGCACCATAAACCACTGAAGACACAACATGAAAAACCTCTAAAGAAGACACTGAGAGCCACAAACAAAAACAAAAAAGCAGTGGTGTCAGATTTTAATGGTTTTAGGATTTACTTTTTGTTGTTGCCAAAAGACTTGATGGCCATTTCCAAAAAAAAACGTAGTCTTTGATTGTTTATATTTTCCAGTCCGCTTGGCATTCACATGCAGTCAAACCACACAAGTTCACTTCAGCTGAATCCAGATTTGGTTTTAGGTGGACTAGAATTCCTTTTTAAGTCTTCGTCAGAGTTCAATTGCGGATTAATACCTCACTAAATGAAATGGACTTTCTAGGCAAATGAACTAGAGTTCAACTAAAGCGAACTAATCGGGGCTGGTGCGACTCCACCTTTGATGAAATTCACAGAGGTTTGTTGTGTTCAATATCTGAAGACTTTAGGAAATTGTTGTATAGCAGTGTTATAAGTTCTCTGTTGACTTACCTTGTAGCCCACAGTTAGATCCTGGCAATCCTGCGTGCACCCGCTGACTCTGCGGTTCAAACATTCATTCACATTGCAGTTCCTTTCATCTGATCCATCTCCACAGTCATCTTTCCCATCACAGAGATTCCCCTGAGATATGCAGCGCCCATTGGAGCACATGAAGAAGGAGCCATTACACAAGCTTCCTGAAGAGAACAAAGAAAAACTATCACAACATCCTGTGATCACCCATGAAAGCTCATAAAAGTCATTGCCCTCACATTGGATAATAGCCAATACATTAAACTCAGAAAGTCAGAGGCCTTTGTGTTTCCTCCGTATAAATTCACCAGTTTCCTTGGCGAGTGACACTGCTGGTGACACTGATGAAGAGATTCTTACAGAGAGCCAAACAGCAGCCTTACCTGCAGCAAGACATTTGAGGTTCAGAGGCAGTTCATCTGAGTGATCAGGACAGTCCGCATAGCCGTCACACTCCCACTGAGAGCTGAGAAGACAGCGGCCGTCCCCACAGCGAAACTCCCCAGATCCACAGGAGCGATAGACTAAAAAAAGAAAGTGAGCCACTATCTCATCAAGTTACACTCGGACTTGTCAGTTTCAGAGCTTTCAGTTTGGTTGGAACCTTTGCAGAGTTAAGTGTCAATTATGTTAAACAAATTTACAGAAAAAAAG
Organism: Poeciliopsis prolifica; assembly: GCF_027474105.1. Classification (NCBI taxonomy): domain Eukaryota; kingdom Metazoa; phylum Chordata; class Actinopteri; order Cyprinodontiformes; family Poeciliidae; genus Poeciliopsis; species Poeciliopsis prolifica. Next base: position 16,952,222 of record NW_026562382.1, read on the forward strand.
ATATGCATGACCACTGTTGATAGCATAATTAGGCACTATCAGAGTGTAAATGGAATCATTGCTGATCAACAATTCAAGCCATCTGGAAGTATAATGGCTTTCACAGCTGCAGCAGCCAACATTTCAAGAATAAACATGCGTTTCCTCGGTCAGTCATCATAAATCAAAGCTGCAACAGAGAATTCCCTCCACATGGGGTACTCCATAACAGTATGTGCCTAAATAAAACCGGGGTGTCAGCATGTTCACAAACATTCATACAAATGTGTCTCTTGTCAATGTATTGATAGTGTAACAAACCAGCTGCAAAACACACAGTTTTACACAGTGCCTACTTACACAGTGCCTTTGTTTCTCTTTAATCCTAAAAGATTAAAGAGAAACAAGACACTATGTGCCAGTGTAAATAAATTCAAGAAATAAGGATAGTGTTTTTTTTTTTTTTTTTACTAGAGCTTGAATTATGTTTCTGTAATATAAATTTTTATGGAAAGATTATGTGCAACTTTCTATTTTACATTAGGTTTATTTCAGTGTTAGTTTTTTATATTTACATAATGAAGCGAGTGGCCTTTGCAAATATTGATTTTAACATTTCAGCTTACAAAATAAAGTGAGGAAATTTTTCCACCGTATCTACAAAACTTTTTTGTGTTTACTTTTTTTTGTTAACTGGATGTGACAGGTCAGACATTAAGATCCACTTCCTACTTAGAATATTTCATCAATGGAATGTGTTTATGGAGATCTGTGACTAAAATATTACATTGGGTTTACATATTCTGTTGTAGCATCTGGGTTTGGCCTATTATTTATCTGTTGCAGTTATATATGTGCAAAGTTTGTTTAATTTGTTTTTCTTACCCTAACCCTAAAATGAAATAACAGCATGAAAACTGATTTTTGTTTCATCTGTCAAAAACATTACATTCAATGATGGATTATATATACTGCAAATAACAGAAATGACTATTTCCTAACTAAAAGGAACTCAAAAGAAGCAGGATTAAGATAAATTCAACAACAAAAGGCTAAATGTGAATGAATGAATAAGAAACAGATGCTTAAAACATTTAAGTCAAAATATATTCTACTCTCTGAGAAGTTTACTGAAATGGTTTCTGTCTAATTTGAGTAAAAAGTTGTTTAGCAGATGAAAAAAGTATAAGTTGAAGTTTTGGGATTGGTTGGATATTAATCAAACTGAATCAGAACATAAATGGGACAACAAAAGAATATAGTGTGTGCTATGGATCTGAAATCGTTACGAGTCTGATCAGCCAGACAAGAAGAAACACACAATCATTGTAAAAAGAATCTATTATATTCTGCCTATTTAAAATCCTCAGACATGTAATTATCCTGAGAACTCTAAATAGGCAGGTTAAAAAGAATCAAGCTTAACCACTTGGGGATTATTTTAAAAGCTCATCTGAATTTTTATTTTTTAGTAATGAGCAATCACGGACAACCCTTATTTTGAGGGTAACACTTAAGTCATAAAGAAACTGAAGGATTCACTGATGAATCGTGATTCATGACACTGACAAAAGGATTGTTGAGGACTATTGAAGAGGAAAGTAGGACTTGTGGGTAAAAGGTCCGATTTAGGTGTTTCTGAATACTATATGCATTGTTAGATTCAGAAATCTGTCCACCATTGCTGTTTAATAGCTCAACCTGCCGACTGCAATTTTCAAAACATGAAGAGCATCAGAGACCAAGATAAATCTACTTGCCACATTCCACGGACTCGTCAGATCCATCTCCACAATCGTTATCATGGTCACAGACAAATCGCTGGGGGATGCAGGCTTTGTTGTGGCACCGAAACGAGTTGTCGTCACATGTGTTATTTGGTGCTGATGGTCGAAAGAAGAACATTCAGTCTCTAATGAAAAGATAAACATTTTCTTCCCTGCTGTGAAACAAGGAATGTCTACAAACTAGCGTTTTGCCTTTTATGCTTTTTCTAATTGTTGTTCCCCTGCTAAGTGGATTTGAGTCAAAGAAGAAATAACTCTGGTTACTCCACTAAGTGATGGCTGTATTTGTGTAGAAGCCTCTAATTATCCAATTATCCACTAATTCTCTCTGTATGCATCCTTTTTGCACTGTGGCTTAAAATTAGTTGGGCCTTTTGTTTAATCTTTAAGTAATGAAATGTCATGAAAATAATAATGTATTGAACTAAAAGAGGCAACCTCACCACAGCCAGCTGGAGAGAGTTCGTCACTTCCATCAGGACAGTCCCTCTCACCATCACAAAGCCAGCGTTTGGGAACACAGGCATACGATCCAGGACAGCTGAATAACCCTGGAGCACAAGTTACTGTGCCTGAGAAGAAAACAAGATCACATCATCTACTTCTAAATACCAAAAGACCTTGTTCTTCAAAGAAAAGAAACATGTTTATTTATTTGCACATCTGGTAAACACTTACAGAAAGCTTTAAAATGTTTCACTATTTTATCTTATCCTTCACAAACAAATAACCCCAAAAAGTAAAGCTTTTGTCTTAGAACATTTAGTACATGTATGAAAATTCCCAAGTTAGAGAGAAATTGTTTCCAACAAAATCACATGCTGCAAAATTATTACTGCCCTTGCTGTTAAAACTTTTCACAATTACCTTTCACTTAAAGTACAACACTTAGTCTATAACATTCACAATGTTTTATTTATTTTTATGTTTGTTATTGAGGGAGAAGAAAAAAAGGCTTTTTTTGGCATTGCTCCCAAGCATGTTATATAGATAGAGCCTAATAGCTGTTAAGGAGATTTTGTGACTCAAAGATCCAATAATTGTTGTATTTCCCACAGCGATCTTTGAAGAATTGCATGTCGTTTCTTGCCATCCAGATAAGTGGGTTAAATAAATTGGCCTCTTTTTCATGTCATATTTATATGATGGGAATAGAAAAGTTGTGGATTACTAGTAATGTAAATTTTACATTATTCTCTTACAAACCTCAAAAACAAACATGGCAGTAGGATTATTTTTGGTTGAACTAATTGATAAATGTACAGAGATTAATAAGTGTAATTTTCTAAATTTAAATCATACTACTGCAATAACATGTATATTGCAAGGCTTTTAAACGTTTTTCAGTGAGAAGGAGGGGCAATAAACATGGGCAGCACTGCTTAACTTAATGATGGTATTTTTAAACTTTTTAGAGTCCTTAAAAATAAAACTGGTTGCATAAATTTGCAAAACAGATGATATACTACATACTAAATGTTTTTTTTTACTTACAGTATATCCTCCTATGAACCAACTGCAATTTTCTCGGTGTAGCAGTTCTTTGTTTAGTGCCAACAACATACAGCCTGTTCTTTATGAATACTAATTATTTAGAGAATTCTGCACATCAGCAATATTAACCCCTCTTTCTTAGCACTGCCCTTTAAGGCAAATACTGACAGGGAGAAAAATTAGCTGCACTGACAAACAAAGGTAAATACTGCAGTTCAATTAGGCATGTGTGCCTACAATGCCCATCATGCTTCTGACAAGAAATGTGCTTTTGGAGACCTCTGGACCATTTCATTAATATTTCCATGACACTTCATTACATTGAAATTACACCAATGTTCGCAGTGGTTTCTGTCTCTTTATCATAGCTGGTTTTGTTTTATTGTAGAATTCATTACACATACACCTCATTTGCCCACTGAAATAGCTATGCCTCTTGGGACCTGGTGATGAAAAATCTATTTGCCTCAGTGCTCACTCGAATTATCAGAAATGCCTGCAGTCTCATTTGTTGCATCATTAAGACCGTCTCATTTCCAGTTCTGACTCTGGAATGCACGAAGCTGCAACAAGCAACATGGCAGATGTAACCTTTTTTGTTAATAGCAGAGCCCTCATGACATCTGAAAGGGCACTAACCGCAGATCTGCACACTTTCGTCGAGTCCGTCCTCGCAGTCGTTCTCCCCATCGCAGAGCCACTGTTTGGCAATGCACTTGTTCTTGGAACAAGCGAACTGGTTCCACAGGCAGGATGAGTCTGCAGAAGTTAGTGGAAGAAAATTAAGCACCATCAATCAAAGTGAAAAGGAAACAAAAATGTCTGCACAATAACCAGAAGAAGGGAAAATACTTTTGATCAAAACAGTGGGCTAGCTCTCATTTGCTGCATAGTTTTATTGTTTGGCGTTAAAGATTTTCTTATTAGTACCAGCTGTTATGGAAAGAATTGCAAATGGTAGTTTTATTTTACTATCTTCCAACTAAGAAATATTGGTGTTTATTGTGCTGGGAAAAGAAACAGTTACACAAAGTAGTGCCTTGAGTCTGTTCATTTTATTACATTGTAATATAAAAACAAATTTTAAAATATTTTTTTCCTGGAAAACAATTTTTCAGTGTTATTTTATTTCATAGAATTACACATTGCTCTAGTCCACATTCGTACAAATTGCTTTATTATGAAAGTGTTGCATGCATTTGTATTCAACCCTTTTACTCTGATGCCCCCCAAAAAATTCATTTCAACCAAGTTGCCATTTAATTAAAATGGCAACTTTTTATCACTTTAATAAGTGATAGGAAAAACTGAAAAATATAAAGAAGGTGTTCTGATCAGATGAGATCGATAGTTCACATCACTGAGAACACAGTTCCAACAGTGAAACATGGTGGCGCCATTTATGCTGTAGTGAGTTTTTTTTTTCTTCTTGAACGTTGCTAATTGGAGATGTTTTGTGGAAAAAAAGGGCAACTTTTCCATATATGTTGATAGAGAAAGAATCAGATTTCTTTCACTACATAATTACTTCTAAGTTGTCATGAAAATCTGCTAAAATACCATAAAGTTATGAGAAAATGCAGTAAAAGTTGAAGGGACTGAATACCGCTGTAAGGCATTGAAAGTGAATAGTTCATCCACATCCGTGTTGGTTTAGTTGAATGTTCTCATTTATTTTTGACAGGAAGGAGCTGAATGTCGTGTAGGAGAACACTCTGCTGATTGCTGTATAATGGCCATTGTGTGAAACTTGGATATACGGTATTCATGAGCAGCACTGAATTTGTGTCACCGAGCCTCGTACTTTCCCTGGGGAGTTGCTCTGTGGTCTCATTCTCTCAGATGTCAGGCTGGGCTAAGTCTGCCAAAGCTTTGATAAGATGTTGAGAGAAGGAAAGGGGGATGTGTGCTGCAGGTCAGACCACAGCACAGGGAATTATGGATCCAACTGAAGGTGGGGGGTAGCAGTGGAAGAAATAGCTCCCACTGAGTTGGTTTCCCCCCTGTCAGACTTAATGCATCACTCTATCTTTACGCGCACTCATACCAGGATGTCAGATACGGGTGAGATAAACATTAAATTGCTAAATCTGGAAACTCAGATTATCCAGACATCCTGTGCATGAATCCAAATTTGCACTTCAAATGTGAACAGCTGCTTGAAGTGTACAGCAAAATAGCAGGTCTAAAGAACACTAAATGCATCAAAGGAAGTCTTTCATGTCTCATTTTCAATAGTGAATTGTGAAGGAGAAAAGTGCATTATTCATTGTGAAGGGTAGAAATGATTATTTCGTCCAATCAGATGTGGAACTAGAAATCTCTGAAATGCAAAGACATTTTCCTCAAACCACAATGCTTTTGCAGTCATGTTATCTGTCACTCGGGCTTTTTATATGATAACTAACCCAGAGAAATAGTAATGTCAGTTTGTTGTGAAAGAAAAGAACATTTTGGACAACAGTCTTTATGAAAGCACAAACAGGACAAAGCACAAAAATGAATATTGTCTTTATATACTATGCTCATTATACCATCAATACTGACAATATTCAAAATAAGCAAGGATTTAAAAGGCATTAAACAAAAATGTTACAAACTGCATTCCTTCTGCCCATTCTTTGCAGCTAAATATTAATGAGAAATCTGTTCATGTCATTTGAACCGATAAAGAGAAATCAGACCATCTTGAACTTTCTTGATGACTTCTGTGGTGACTTTTATTTGTCTTTTTATGCCATCAGACTAAAATTGTTGGTTTGCAGTTTCACTGTTATGCATGTCTTTAGGTATATTTAAATCGGTTCAAGTTGCTGTCATGTTTTGGCTTTATTGACAACATTTAAATTTTATTTTGTGGAGTTGATATTTTGGATTCATACTTTGGATGAACAGAATGAATTAATCATAGATTTTCTCTATTTTGCAAATGGTCAGCCCGATACTTACAGGCTCAATTATACACATATACCACCATAAATATTCAGCAAGTTTCACCCCAACCACATGTTTTGTTTTGCTTTGCTTTTTTACATTGCCATCAATACACTTCATTTGCAGCTCGTTTTCTGGCATGAATAGGATTTTCTAGAAGTGTTTATGACACTTCAGATCAGGGTAACACCAGAAGCTCAATGCTTTTGAGGTACATTCATTTGCAAAATACACCTAAACATCTTGGGTACTTTTTTGTTATCTGATGATGACGAGTTTTATCAAATGATTCAGGAAGAGAGACAAGTGCATGTTCCCTAAGCAGATTAAAAACTCAAACATTTATCTAGCAAGACAAAAAAAAAACTTTTTGTGATCAGAAAGTTCATCTACTTTATAACAAGCCAGGTAAGAAATATTTACAGATTTTACATTTTAAATAACTTGACATTTGATTGGTTGTCTTTCAAAGTAGAAGTCACTACTTAAAATTATATCAATGTCACATTAGCAAAAAGAGATATTTGAATAGATTCCATGGTCAAAATACATGCATGAAGTTATATATCATGTTGTGCTGAAGTCATACATTAAAAAGTGATGCAATACTCTTGCACCAGCAACATCCCTCACTTTTAGCTCCATAATGTCTTATATTTAAACTCAATAAACTCAACGCGTAGGTCTACTTTCTTTCTTTTTTTTCCCCAAAATGTGTGCATATGGATTAATAAATCAAATCCAATTACCTTGCAGACATATGATGGTGATAGAGTTTAACAGCAACTCTGACCACCTACATCAAAGCACTAAGCTCATTTTGCTTTGATGCGAGACATACCGCCGTGTGACTGAGTACGTGTGCAGATGCTTGTTGAGTTTTTTTGGGCTAAAATGATCAAGTACCTTGACTTAATTATGCTTCCACTGTTTAATTGGAGAGATCCTGACTTTGTCATAGCAGGTTCTACATACATTAGCATGCATGAAAGAAGAAGCAGGAATGCTTGCCTGGAGTGCAGGAAGTAGTTGAGTGGCAATGTAAAGCCTAATTCTTTCACTTATTCAGAGAACATATATTTGCATGCGCAGTATATCTGCTTCATAGATTGATGGGTGGTTAATTAACTGTTATGCTGGAAGGGTTGTACTTTAGAATTCAAACAGAGAAGTCAAAAAATGTGTGTCATATCCAGGGTCAGAATTAGACTTTCAAACAAGCGCCAGTGCTGACTTAAAAAAAAAAAAAAGACAGAAGAAAATGTCTGTTCTTTTTGTGACGGTCAAAGATGAAAACTCTTCATAATTATAATTTTCTTTGACAAATGGTATCAACTAAGCAACACACATTTCTGGATCAGATGCCACAACACAAAAACACACAGACAAACTGTGATCAGGTGAGTCATTTAGTGCTACAACTGCCATTATATTGCTTTTTATGAACATCATACAAATGCATTTGAATGATAATGTATAAAACTTAAAATATTGCCTTTTTAGGACACAATGACATTGTAAGGGTTCTTGTCAGTACCATGCTAAAAGCATGCTCCTTTACCTAGTCTACATTTTATTACACTATAAAGATAACTTCAGTGTGTTTTATCAAACTTGTATAGAATTGTGAAGATGCTTCTATGAAGCGGAAAAGTAAAGCTAGTCAGTTAGTGGGATGTTGACTTAGAGGCTCATAATCGATACACAGTAAACTTTTCAAAAAATTTTGTAGAAAATTATTTTAATCATTACTTTCAACTTGATAAATTATGTGCTATTTGTATTGGTCCATCATATACAATTCTGGTTGCTGGTTGTTTGCAAAGGATTTCATTGTATTTGGATACTTTGCAAATTCTAAATGTATTCCTAAAGACATAGTCACTTCAACATAAAGCAATAAGTTAGTTAAAATACATGTGTTGTGTACATGAAGCATTTATGACACCACACTTTCATTTTTTGGACTTTAAAACATGTTGACTTACCACACTGGAATTCATCTGCTCCATCTTCACAGTCTTTTTGGCCGTCACACAGCCACACACTAGAAATGCAATTCCCACTCGGGCAAGCAAAGTGGCCCTCCTCGCACTTCTGCCCGTGGGAAACTGGGGCATACAACAAAATCAAGTCAATCCGCTGAGATTTAGCAATAATTGAGGTCATAATCATCTCCCAAGTTCTCTCTGAAATCTTGTTTCACTGCCATAATCAGCTCCGAAAAGGAGATGAAGTGTTTTCAAACTGACTTGCCTCTGATTTCACAGGAAAAAACGTGAGTCTTTGTGCAGCTCACCCAGGCAGTTGGTTTCATCTGCGTAGTCTCCGCAGTCATTTGCACCATCGCAGATCCATGACGGATGGATGCACAGTGAGGTGGAGTTGCAGCTGATGAAATCCTTTTCTTTCACCCCCAGCTTGTAAAAGTGAGAGCAATCGGTGTGGTCTGAATACAAAACACATCACTAGAATGACTGCCTTGTCACAATGCCACTGAGGTGGGAGGTGATCGTGAAGAGTGAAGCACTGAATCTGGCCTATCTAAAGTTAAAATCACTGGATATTTGGTTTCCTAGAGAAGCACCTGTGTGTATGTGTTTTAATTTTGGTTGTGATGAAAAAAGAAGGAACCACTTACTGCAGTTTTTTTCATCTGAAGCGTCGGCACAGTCAATGACCTGGTTACACCAAGCTGAGATGGATACACAGCTCCCATCCTTGCAAGACATTTCAGATGAGCCACACGTGGTATCTGTTGGAGCAAATGAACATTTTATATCTACACATATATAAAAAAAACAGGACCTTTCCCATGTCTTGCTCAAAACCACTTTTTCAAACCTGTAGTAAAAATTAACAAGGTGCTCAGAAGAATTATCTTTCTTTATGACTTGAGTGTTCATGCAGCTTGACAGCTTTTGTAGTAAATGTCAAATCCTGTATATTGCTGCAGAAAAACACAGCAAAGAGATATCTACTCAGAAGCTTGCACACACTTATCATGAGCATGAATGCGGCCTCATTTTGCATTTTCAGTACTTGATTTTAACTGTTGCCTTTTGGCCTTTTGGGATGGAGGTTAACATAAAACATAAATATATACAGGTATAAATATATGCACAAATTCTTGCTAAAATCTGGATGACAATGCTCTATGGTGGCACCAGGGTTAGAGCATGTAACCTATGTACTCAGGCCTCTTGCACACACAAGAACAGGAGAATATGTTCAGCCATGCAAGCATCCACGCAAAGATGGATGCATGTTTATTGATTAATTACATATGGAGGGTTTTTTTTTACCACCTTATTCTTTCACAACACTGTCTTGAGATCAGACATCAAAATATACACTAGCAGCAACATTGAGGTGAATTCTCTTATATGCATGAAACACTAAAATGCAATGATGACCTGAAAGTGCTTAACCTGAGCTGACTGCAGTTTGTCCTTTGACAAGCTACAACATTCTTTTCTTTATTCTCCTGGATGTTTCTCTCACTGTAAATCAGCCTGAAAAGAGATGAGTTCATGACATCAGACTTTTTTCCTCTGGAGTTTGACAGTTCTTTTGATAGTCAAAGCTGTTTCCCATCTCAAACAAAATTGGCCACGATGGATAAATGTTACAAGTCTATGCATCAACCGGCACACCTCCCTTACCATGCTCTCCTGCTCTACCTGCTCATATGATGCTTTTTAATCTGTTTACAAATAATATTGATTCAGAATGTTGCATGTGTGTAAGTAGGGATTTTTGTAATTGAGAAATATTAGTCTTTCCAATTTAGTTTAATGATTTCTATAGTTCTAATTCCAAAAATACACTTGAGATAAGGTAAATGAGAAATATGTAAATTTAGAAATTGATATAAAACATTTCATCCAGACACTTAATTTCTGTGCAAAAATGGTCTCTTATATTGAAAAACTGGCACTCTTCCCTGAGTGCTCAACACTCAGTTCTCTTTCCTGTCCTTAAACATTTGAGTCGATTGTTTTATTATCATTTCACCTCAATGACCAAATCCAGACAACAAAATATTAAATGAGATTCCTGCACATACACAAAACTGAAGATATACTTCTGATTTGAAGTCCATAAAAAAGATCAATTTTATTTCTGTACATAGGTTCATAGCAGCATAATTATGTATTCTGTTAGTCGGTAAAAAAATGGTACTTGATGTACTAATGAAAAAGAAGAGGTTGGTAATGGAAACAACATACTGTGATAAACTCGCTACTAAAATCCCAGACTGCTAAATTGGACGATCCTCATTAATTATCAACCCACTGGTATCTCCTGGTGGGTTTAGTCAGCATGGCCAAAATCTCTTAAGCTTGAATATTCTCCCATTCTCATCAATTACTGCATGAAAATAAACATAAATGGAAAAGAAAAAGAAAAAAAAAACACCTTTAGACACAGTCCCACCAGCAAAATAAATAAATAAATAAATAAAAACACCAAATATTGTTCAAGCAACTTCCAGGGGCAATGGTTAGGCGTCTCTTTTAATTTGTGCACTCCTTATGATCTCTGGGCTTATTAAACAGCGAGGGCTTAGCACAGCGTGTGGTCTCGTGAGCTGTATTAACATAGGCATATGTGTGACTAGATCCTGCCCTCAAAGGCAGGATGGAGTGCGAGATCAAACAGCTGCAAACTCACTGCTACAGAAGGCTTCATCTGAGTTATCCCCACAGTCATCGATCCCATCACAGAAACGACCACTGGCAACACATCTCTGGTTGTAGCAGGGTCTAAAACCCCTCCGGCAGGTCCTGTTGTCTGAAGGACAATTGAATTACTTTACAATTATTTCCAAACTCAATGAATCATATAGAATCCTGAACCTTAAATGAACCTTAAATGAACCTTAAAGTGTTGTTGCTTGTTATCTTCTATTTTCTTTTATATACATTTGTGAAATTTTTCTCACCACAGTACTGCATCTTCTCGTCTGATTTATCTTTGCAGTGGGCCACACCGTCGCAGGTTAGCTGATAGTTGATACACTCTCCATTTCCACACTCAAATTCAGTGTAAATGTTACATGATGAATTTTCTGCTGCAGAAAAGAAAATAGGGTGAAATAAAATGATAGTAAATTTTAGTAGTGTCAATGTTATATTCTTAAGCAGTTATTTTAACAAATAAGATGCCATAATGGTTGCCTTTGATACCATCTAACACTTAATACATCTAATACTAATACTGAAATTTGCAAAAGCTCAACATTGGTATGGATGCCATCTGTAACTTTAAATTATCTCTCTAAAATGTTCACTAATTCACACAGAGAAAAAAAATCACAGCTAGACTTCGATAAAATTGGGTTGCATGACTCTTAGGGAGTGACTGTAGCCATCAGTTAGCATTCTTAATGACTCTGGCTGGAGATAAGACCATTATTACTCAAAGACTGTGGATTCATTTTTGTGTCCCCATCAGAAACTGCTTATTAGCCTAATTCATAATTTTTCAAAAAAGGAGAGATTGGTGCCCGTTTCCAGAAACCTTATGTTAGCTTGCTTTATTCACTCCAAAATCTTTTCTGAGCTTTGATGTTTATTTGATAATAGCCCTGTTGATTTATGTAAAAATGGCTTTATTATGAACAATTAACCTTATTTTAGCAAATTCCAGTTTATGAAAGTCTTGATCCGATGACAATAGCTTGTACCAATCTGAGTATTTTAACAACACAAAGATCCCAAACACACATTAAAATTGGTTTTTCCTAATCTTATTACCAATACTTTTACACTAAACCCAATTGCATTAAATAAACTTAATTTTTTTAGATAAGAACAGGTCAAAAATCAATCAAGAATTAAGCTAAAAACTTGATGGTAGTTACATCTGAGTACAGTTTCCCTGTAACTTGCTGACACTTTCCTAAACATTCTTAGAGGTTCATATATATATTTGAGCTTCTACAATTTTTTTTTTTTGTGAACTACAGAAAAATAATAATAAAATAAAACTACTCCCATTTTTTAAATTCATTGATTCATGAAGTTGGTTATTTTATAATCATTCCAAACTTTGCTTCACTGAAAGTCAAAAACTAATATGACGCTGACACCTAAGATGACAATTTGTTTACCATTGACTGGAATTTTAAATCTGCCTGTGCGATTCCAAAATTATTCCGCAGATATTCACAAATGCTTGTGAATATTTGTGACATATATAAACACCCAAAACAGAATTAGTTTCATGACATAAAGATCTTAATTTCGACACTCAAATCATCAACAGACCTCAATCTGAACTTTTAAGCTAAAAAAAAAAAGCAAAAACCTCTTTATTTTAATAATGCATTACGTCAGAGTGTATTTTAAAAAGATAACCTACCATCCACTGCAGTGAAATTTAATCTAGCATCCAGCTCTGAGTCACACACCATGTTTTGTCTGGCCAAACTTTGCTTGTTTGAACAGCTCCTCCCACCATATGGCCCATCAGCATAATGGCTTTCAATTTCAACTAGTGATGCCAATTAGAAAGCAAGGCATCACTTGTAGTGGTTTATAATTGGGAAGTGTAGAAACTATTTCACTCCTTTGAACAATTTTATTCTGCATATTTTTAACTCAGACAGCAACCTTGTTTATGCACAAATACTTATTGAGTTTCTCATAAAAAAAAATAAAAAAAAACATCTTCAAAGTATTACAACCACCATCTGGTTACTTGTTGGATTGTTAAATGAATACATCATTTCAGAGAATAAAATAAAAAAAATAAAAATATCCAAAAATAAACTTACAGAGAACAAAAATCAAAGATGTCCTTAAAATACCTGGTACTTCTTTTGAATCAATGTGAACTCCTGGTGACTTACACACACATCTGTTGTCATCCAGCAGCACACGCTCTCCACGGCAAGTGCAGTTGACCCTTCCATGAGCCGTCAGCAGACAGAGGTCACCACAGCCTCCGTTCATGTGTCGGCATGGGGAGAGCTCACCTTCAATAACATTCAAACACAGCTAATTAAGCTTTAACAAAGAAAGAAAATTCAATTCAGGTAACTTTAATGCATTCAGTGTATTCTGGGGAAAATATAATATATCACATTTGTGGGAGGAATTAGAAGTGGTCTATTTTCTTTTCATATTTGTGGAATTAGGTTTGTGACTGAGAAAAACAAACTATCTGTACTTGGCTGTTAAAATACATCAAATCAAGCTCATACAAACAATAAACAAAACATAAATGAGGATTGACATTTATTTTATAAACAGAGACTAAAATACATGAATAAGCGTTTTGTGACAATTATCTCCACACCAAATTCGAAACAGCTGTTTGTCTGCTGTCACTCAGTTTCTTTTTGACACTTCAACATATTTTGAAATATTTACAAATAAGTTTTAAGCAAGGGCAAATATGATCAATATTTGTTTTTTTAAAAGCTCTGTAGGCTATTAAATAATATGATGGAATATGAAAAAACAACAACAAAGGTTTCACATTTCACTGATAAAATGAAAGCAGCTTACCATTTTCTTTCCACTTTCTGATAATTCACGACTTTGTCTTAACAAATGTTTCTAATACTGTAAATTATTTTGATATTTGTTGTTGTTTTGAGACCAAATATGGACATGTTCGAGGGGTGTTAACACATAAATTATTCATCTTTTTATTATGATTACTCATCTTTTCATTATAGTGTTCCAAAGTGAAATTCACAATGCATTTAATTCCCTTTATTAAAAGTTTTTGGTGTAAACATACACCATGGAGAACCTGAAGGCAAAGCATAAACCTATTTTTGTGCTTTTACTTTGAAACGGTGAAAAAAATGTCCCTGTTAATTCCTAGGGGGAAAATGTAAGAAATATTAAAGCAAAAGATGCCTTCTATATCAGAGTTATTTAGAGACATCTGAGTGTTGTTTTCAAAAAAGACGTCAATGTGATCTGCAGCTCAGATAATTTTATGAACAGTACTTATATTCAGAATATTTGTGACAATAAAAACAAAATTAGAGTGCAACAACGTCAAGACAAAAAAGGATAAACTAATATACCAAGCTGACATTTCCGTTGACTGCACATTAAATTGCAAACATGCAGCTGGCTCATTCAGGTCACAGGATGCAATAATTTCCTATAACAAGATAAACAAGGAAATGAGCTGCTCTCGCCATCCGATCCCAAGCCAGTGGGATGTGCTTAAGCTCACCTTCTATGTCCTACTTGGAAATTAAACTTTCTACGACACTTAAGAGACTCCCTCTACAACATAAGCTACTGTTTTATTAATTACCACTGTGGTTTAAGTTTCTCGCCATTCTAAATATGACTACTTTCATTTATCAACTCGGCGTCTTTCGCATCAAATTAATATGTTGTTTAAAGTAAGCTCCAACTGGGTGATAACTAACAGCTATGTATGGTATTGTTGCTGACTTATACGCATGTGGGATTGAATAATTTAAATTACTTCTTCGAGTGACGTTGAAACAAGGAAATCACAACTTGTTAGTAAAGAAAAATATCAAAATCTCTAAAAAGATAAAGATGTGCAAATTGGCATCAAACAATATGACCCTTTATTCAAATAAAGGTCCTCTTAAGTAATGGCTTTATTTTTGCTTTCAGAGTGCTCATATCCACATAATATGAAGTGTATACCAGTTAATGAAAATATCACCGTTGTTAATTCTTAGACAAAACCAAAAATGTATACATTCAGTTCAACATACAACAGTATGGAGAACATAATAATAATTGTGATATTAGCTATAAAAATCAAGAAAGTTGCAAAGAATATCCTGGTCGCCTTTTTGATATCCTGAAAGGTTTACAATCGTGCCAGCACTTTTCAGTTTTGATATGATGGGTTCAAAAGTGCCTTGTTAAATGTTCAAAGTTTGGGAAACTGTTTTGCAACTTGACCCTACTCTGAAATTCCCTGCATGATGCTTGTTCACAAATGTTTTCTAGCAATGTTCTGAGGCCAGAGGCTAAAATAGATAAAATTTTGTGGTGTTAATGTGACTAAAGGCAAATAAATTCAAAGGGTATACCGTTACAAGGTGGAACAGTAGATTGGTTCTTGTACTTACAGTTATTGGTATCCTTTGCCACGGCTATTATTCCCATTGGCTGATGGGGTATATCTGCTCGAAGCACCTTGGTGTCAGCACCATTGTACTTATTTGATCGTAGGACAGCTCGACGGGCCCAGTCAGACCAGTAAATAAAATCTGCATAGATGGCCAGCCCATAGAAGTTTCCGGGTCCTGATTTAAGTATGACCTAAGAAAACATATAGAGCAGGGAGCTGCTGTTAGGTCACAGGGTGAATTATATAACATTCCTTTCACAAAAATACATTTCCAAAAGAAAACCGTATAGGATACAGACAATCTCTGTATAACCCCTGAAAAAATGGAAAAAAATTTTGTGTCTACTCATTAATCAACAAATCAACCCCTGCTGCCAGCTTCACTGCTTAACCCAGATGTTGGGAGAGTAAATGACAGTGCCACTGGCAGCGAGGCAAGAATCCATCAGATGCCTCCTTCTGGGACTCCCCCCAGCTTGTATAGAGGATCATGGACTCCAACAGCTTGGTAGCCTCAGCCATTAGTGGGACAGGCTTGTAAGCGACAACACATTAGCCCTGTGCCATACTGGGATTAATAGGACAGGTGTTGATTAAAGGAGCCCAGCGTGTGGAAGCAACAACTGGCCACAACGCGACTGAGAAACAGTGAAGAACAGAGAAATAAACGACAGATGGTGTGGGGAAGAACATATTGAT
Source organism: Poeciliopsis prolifica (assembly GCF_027474105.1). Taxonomy (NCBI): domain Eukaryota; kingdom Metazoa; phylum Chordata; class Actinopteri; order Cyprinodontiformes; family Poeciliidae; genus Poeciliopsis; species Poeciliopsis prolifica. The sequence goes on from NW_026562382.1 coordinate 16,968,211, forward strand.
AGGAAATTAGATTTGGGAAATGTTCGGTTTAAAGGCAGCAACTCATTAGTTTTGTGCTGAACTTATGTTTGAGTAAATTAGTAACCAGTCTGTCTCTATTCAAAAGTATCCAGATATGACTGTAGAAATTACTGGTATATCAGGGAAAATAAATATGAACACATCAATGTTTTTCAAAATTTCTAATGGGGCTATTGTCATGAAATTCACACCAGATGTCACCCGAGTGATCCTTGGCTGCTGAACAACTCTTTTTGATTATTCTTTTGATGCATTGTCATAAATCTTGCAGAGGTGGTGGTCACTGAAACATTCAGATGTCAGAAAATACATTCTGTAACCAGTACCACTTTACACTCACCTGGAACCTCCTTCAACGCTACTGGTGAAGAGCCACATCATCATTACCTTGGGATTAAAAAACCTTAAGTTATCAGTTATTTTCTTGGCTTTTGATTCCTTTTTCCATCTCCTTTTTTATTCGTTCAATAACTACTTCCTTCATTACACTTTATAATACATAATGCAAAATTTTGACAAATTTTTATGACTTACTTTTTATATGTGGATCACTTGGACTGTCAAAAGCTCATTCAGACATTTTACTGAAGAAAAGTGCTTGATATTTGTTTGTTCTGGAAATTGATACTTAATTACATGTAAAACCAACATTAAGTAATGCAATTGATGCTTTACACATGTTAAACTTAACAGTTTGATATCTTTCAGTTTTGTAGAAGTTGCTATGATGGTGAAAAGTCACAGCTTCTTAGCCAAACTTGACCTTCACGCTGTCATCGTTAATGCCGTCATCACTCTAAATACAACACTGAGAGGTGAGAACTATGCAAACACTCGACTCCCCCAAGTTTCCCGTGAGGACATATTGGTACCGCAGTTAAGAGGAGAAGCTGTGCCCTGAAAGACAAAACTGATACTAAAGTTTACACTGATATTACTCATTACAAATAATCTTTTATCATAGTTGTTCTTTTGCCTTAGTCTGTTGTAATTCCTAATTGAAATCCTGTGGCTACTGGCATTTCTTGGTAATTTGAACACATCTTTTGTCACATAAAATGAAACAATATTCTTTAAAGTGACAAGCTGCCTTAAGCTTTCACAGTAAGTAACTTGTCTGCAGTGGATTATTCGTCTTACTATAGTTTGATTTGAGAATGCCGTTAACAGCTAGCTATCTCTGTTCAATTTACACATTTTAATTGGAAAGGAAATTCTGCACCCAGAGCAGTCTTGCTGCAAAGCTTTCATTAACAGGGCAAGGCTGCTGCAGGTTCAGGTGGGGTCTCAAAGGTGAAGACTTTCTGAGCCTAGTGACCCAGCTCATCACACATATGGGTAACTAATTGAGATGGGCCAAACTGCTGGGCCGCATGAGCCATGTCAAGCAAAAACTAGATTCTCCAGCATGAAAAGGTCATCCTGTACTGTAATCCTCTGCATACCCAGGACACAGCTGTTGGGATGTCATACATTATGCATGAAACTTTTATGGACAAAACTTGAGCTCCCCCTTGCTGGGTTTTATTTACTTTACCAAGAACGGACTTTTGTGATTAAGGAAACCATCTGTGCCCTCAGAGAAGAAATAGGACAACTTCAAGAGGTATTTCAAATCCCATCTGCTGTGTGGAGGATCTTGTTCCAGGAATGTAACTGCACAGAAGTTTCTTTTTAATGCAAGAAAAAAAATCAATTTACGCTCATCTCTCCAAGTGTAGTTGAAAATTAAAATGCATAAAACATTAGATGTAATGACAATTACCAGCAATTTTGATAAATAGAGATGCATGTGTGTGATGTAAAAACTTTTGTTCCCCTTTTGTTTTTTAGAAAAACTAACGCAGAAATGTTGTGTTATGACCCAATCATGACTGTAATTTCTCAAAAGTCAAAGGCAACTTGGAACTGTAACATACCTTTTGCAAAATACATAAGAATGGGAAAGTAGCATGGCTTGTAAATTTAATTTTAAATAGGCTCAACTTTTTGTGATCTAGCTCATTATTATGTGAGGTCTCACACTGTCAATGAGTATAAAACCATCTAAAATAGTATGACTTTTTGAAAACATGTTTCTTAAATCTTGGGAATTCAGGACATCACACAGAAATGCAAAACTAAACAATTAAAATGAGAAGTATTCTTTCAGCGCAACAGCCACAATTTGTTGCATTTTTGTTTTCCTACTTACATATCGACTGGAGCCATCGTAGTCACATCTCTCAATCTTGCCAAGGCTTCCGTCTGAGAAGTAGAGCTTTTCTGCTTTGTGGTCAATTGTTAGTCCATTTGGCGTCAGGATGTCAGAGCTGATTATAATCCTGATGTTCTTGCCAGCTAAGGTGGATCTCATGATGCTGGGCCTCTGCTCATTCCAGTTGGTCCAAAACATCAAGCTGGCATACAGATTGGACAATAAAGATCAGTTTTACAAAGTACACAGTGCAAAACCTATTTTCAAACTTTACATCCTGTTATTTCAGAGAGACGTTTCTTGTAGTCTATCAGTCTATCTATCAGTCCCTGACATTGGTCTGAGGAAGGTCTGCTCTACTCCTGATTTTCAGCAGAGTTGCTGGAAGGGTTTGTTAATTGCAAAGCCCATTTTATGTCACCCCACAGCATTACAATTACATTAAGATCTGGGTTCAAACTTGCCAAACATCCCCAGACTTTTAAAACTTCCAACTCGAATGGAGGTTCTCTTTCATAAAATGCTATATTTTGTCATGCCAAACGTGTCTTTTGTACTGGTGTCCAAACACTTATTAGGCTCATCTGTCCAAAAAACTATTACAAACATCTTGATCTTTGCCTACATTTTCTCTGGCAAACCTTAGTCAGACACTCAGGGTTTTTTGGTAACAAATTTGTTCTCCTTGCACATTTCCTAATAAAGTTAAAGGTTTTCAGCATCTTTGGACAATTGTACAAGCAATCACTTTCAAATCAACAATTGAAAGAGCCTGCTGCCATGACAACATTGACAGGCTTTGTAATTTCTTTTAGCAGGAGATGGTATGTCTGTGGTCTGAACTTCCTTATAATCCTGGTCCAATAAATCTGGGCATGTTAGCAATTAATGTTTTCCAATTGCAAAGTATTTTCTATTCAGAAAAAATAGCTGATTTCAAATTTGTTTGAGGTCTCATTATCCCTTTTCAGACTCATAAATTGCCAAAATCTTTCTAAAGGCTGGAGATGACGCCCAGGCATTAGAAAGATTGGAAATGCCAGACTAAAATGCAAATTTTTCATATACCCCTGTAAACAGTAAAAACTGAGATTACGAGTTTAGATTAAGGCAGTTATTTTTGTTAGGTATCACAATCCTCTTATAGCTGAGACGATCTTGTTCCGTCATTTTCACTCTGTAAAATTTATAAAAGTTTAGCTCTGGCTCAAATAAATAACATGGATTAGTATCGCAACTTAAATGATAAAAGTCAACTATGCAAATCCAAGTGTGTGAGAACCCAGGAAACAAATAAGAGCAGTATATGAATATGTTTTAAAAAGTCATACTATCAGTTGTATGAGACGTGCAATAGAAATGGACAACACAAATTAGAAAGAGGCTGTGTTGTTCAGTAAACAAGAAGGATCTCCTTTCATATAAAAAAAAAAAAAAAAAAAAAAAAAACAACCTTATCTCAATCCTGGCCTCCCACTTCAAAACTTAATGAAGTCATAGAAGTGCACTCTACTACACTGGTAAAAATTCAGGTCAGAAGTCACAACCAGAGTCTACTAATTAATCACTTGAGCTTAAATTTTAATTATCAGACTGTGATTCGAGAGAAGGATAGATATGCTGCCAAACTGCCAACCAAGGAGAGACTGGGGTCAAGAAATTAATTTAGTTAGTGTAGCAAGAGTTAGAGGACACTCAGTCTTTTCTGACTGCTCTCAATATCTTTCAATATATTTACAAAAAGAGAATTTGAAAACAAAATCATGCAAAAAGATGCTTAATTTTTTTTAGCTGGTTTAAATTTTTCAAGACTTGTACCAGGGATGCCTGATTATTTACAAAATAGAGAATCAGGGACAAAAAAGGTAAGGAAGATATACTAAAAATTATTCAACATAAACTTTTCAATATTTACATCAATACACCAGAGATCAAGACTATCATTTGTGATTTTAAAAATTAATATAATTAATATATTCCCTAACATTTATTGTCATGAAAATTAAGACCTTATCTTGCAAAATGACTGTTAGCTATTTCTACAGTGACGTGAGAAAAAAAGCATTTGCACACGTTGTAGATTTGCTCCTGAAAAAAAAAAAAACTTGAAAAAATACAAAACTCATATTTCAAATGATGCATCTGTTATGCAAAAAAGGAACTATCCTGGCCCTACATGAAGAAGTAAGTCTCTCTTACTAATTTATGCGTTAGCTGTGATAAACCATATTTTCGACATCCAGGCATGACTGCTATCAAAATTGTAGACACAAGAAATAACTTAAAAAGACTCATCTGGACAACATACAGTCAGCTCAAATATCTACAAAGAGTAACACACCAAAAAACAATGTAAGAATATACAAGACAAACCAAAATCCCTGAGATCAGTTTGAAAAGGCTTACAGAGTAATTTCTTAAATTTTAGGCCTCAAGGAAACCACAGTGATAGCCATAATCCACAAAAAGTAAGAACTTGAAACAGGGCTCAAGCGCAAATCGAGGAGTCATGCAGGTCACAAAAGAAGCAAGAACAACATCCTAACTACTCAAAGCCTCACTTGTCTCAGTTAAAGTCAATGTTTACTAGTGTGGTTCAATAACAGGAAAGAGACTGGACAAAAATTGCATTCGTAGGAGAGTTTCAAGGTGAAGACCCCTGCTGATCTAAAGGAACATAAAGTCTCTTTTCACCTCATCCATTAAATGTCTTATGAGAAACTTGCCACATTGATGAAAACATTGATCCATTCTGCTGATTTAAATTTGGACTTAAATGCAATAGGGAATCTGGCATGACTTTAAACAAGTCCTTCATGATCACAACCCTCCAATGTAGCAGAATTAAAATGATTCCATAAAGTAGACAGGGGCACATGTCCTACAAAGAGATGTAAGAAAAAAAACAAAATCACTGCTAGTTGTCACTAAAGCTTGATGGCAATATTTACTGACAGAGGGGTTGTAGATTTGAGCGCACTTACTTTTATCACATGGGGTCAGGCTGTTTCGATGTTTTTATTTATATTAAATTATATAATCTTTCAAAATTGGCATTTTTTTTTTTTACTGAGGTGTAAAAAAAGGGATACAAATTTGTTAGTGGGGAAAATTTCTCCATTGCCTTGTCCTTTTGACTGTCAAAAAAACAAACAAAAAAAAAACAGAAAGGCCAAAAGGAAATTGACAAACTCATCTAGGCAAATGTCAACAGCACAAGTTTATAAATTGACTTATAAGGAGCACAAGCAATGTCCTACAGCTGACAGAAAGTTTTAAAGAGAAACAATGCTTTCTGCTAATGTTTGGGCATTTAAGGCAGTTTTCTATTTCTAATCTTACTTTGAACAAACATTAATTAGGTCATGTCAATTTTCAAAATATGTATTTTAAATACAGTTATGCTATTTCTGAATACAGTGCACATACTCTCCGTAGAGAAAGTATTGTGGGATTAACTGAACCATGTAAAGTACAATAACCAATGTATGAGATGTATTTTGAGACAGACGAGTTATAACCTCTGACACTCATCCAGGGCCAGTACATGCGGGTGGTCTTCCTCAGAAAGAGTGACCACAGCCTGCCTGGAAAAGGCACCGACTCGGTTCTGGTCCACGGTTTGTCTGGAGATGGTAGACGTAGTGGAACTGGTCCAGTACAAGGTGTCCCAAGCACGGTGGTAAGCCAGACCCTCCACTGAACCCACATCTAAGAAAACAAAAAATAATAAAAATGAAAGATACAGTTCGGATAAGTGAAATAATCTGTAATCATAAGTCACAGCAATATTTTGGGCATGAATCCTGTTTTATGAAAGAAAAGTGGGTACATTTTTATTATTTTGCCAAGTGAAATGTGTATTCTATTTCATTTGTAATGATAAGAGGTAGCATGCTGGTATGAGTAAAAATTGTCACTATGACAACATATACTTAATGTTTTTTCACAGTTTTGTCTTTTGTTTAAAAAATATCATACAACCATGACTTTGTAGCTTTATGCTATCTGGAAAAGAGAAGGATTTGTATTTTTGGAAAGCTACCACGTTATTTGCTTCACCCAAATCTTCGTTGCAATCTGCAATGCGGCCAATAAATATTGCTACTCTACATCTTGTCCTAAAATTTTAACATAATGCTATGGCACTTTGTGTTATCAAAATATGCTCCTTTCTGTCACTAACACTTATATTTCAAAAATGTTAAATTAAGGCCTGTCCATGCAGATTTAACAACAACACAAAAACTGTTTGCATGCAACAGATGGCAAGTTCTTTTTGTGTTAGACGTGGGATTGTGTTTCTTGGTGATTGACAGAGAAATTACTTCACGGCTCAGTACACCGGACAGACAGCCATTTGTTGACGCCACAGTCACTGAGGAACTGAGTGTGTTTTCATCGCAAACCAATTTCCTAAACACATCATAAGATAAGGCTTTCGCAGCACTCACATGTTATTGCATAGTGGTGAATAACATTGACAGAATTCTCTGTCGGAAACACTATCAGATAATGTGGTCATATCAATATCTACTTACCAACAGTAGTCTGCTTGTGTGGACAAGGCTTAAAAATGTCAACTTAACGTAACTTTTGATTATTATGCACAGCAAAATAAAAAAAACAAAAAACAAAGATTGATTAAAGTATTAATTGTGCATAAATTTGTGTGACTACATCTATAAAAACAGGCATTTTGGCAGTTTGCTTGTTTAGAATATAAACACAATGGCAAGGTGAAAAGACATCAACAACTGCCTAAGTCAAGCTATGGCAGCTGCCCATTTATTTGGGAAGGTTTATAAGGCTTTTTGAAACTGAAATCCATTCTTCTCCAAATTAAACCCAATGTGATTCTGTGTGCAGAGAAAAAGAAAACAAGAACCACATTTAATGCTTGACAGGCCTCAGCTAGCATGTGAAATGGTAATGCCTAAAGCAGTAAAATTAGAAAAAGACACAATTGTTGCATGTTTGGAAGTTTTAGACCAAGAAATTGTTTTTTCTCAATGAGGCAGCAAGGCTTAGTGTTGCACTATTCACATGAAAGAACTGGGATACTTTTTCAACAATGTCCTTAGAAGAAATAGGACAACAGAATAGATGCTTTGCCATAATACACAGCAGAAAACTTCACTTGAACCAAACACAACCTATCAGAAAAAACACCTCATATATGTGTTGTCAAAGTCTGTGGTGGAATAAAGATGATTTGGGTTTGTTTGTTTTAAGCCACAGAACCAGAATGTCACTCAACACAAAGACAACTCCCAAAAAAGTTATGAACATCTCAGTAAATTCTCAGTGTGAGTTTTTGTAATGCTCAGAAAACTGCAATGAACAGTCAGTGAGTTAAATGCTAAAGTTGAGGAACCTTGATGAAGTCTGACCAAAATGGCTTGCTTGGAACGGTTGCCAGAAGAAAAGTTATTCTCCAGCAAAATGAACTCAAACTAAAAAACACACTCAAAAGAAGCGCAAGAGCTTGTCAAAGAACATCAAATAGGACCAAAGCTGAGAGATTTTGCCATGATGTTTGGTGTGATGTCTGACTAAAACAGACAAAGACAGTAACACTTCAAACTAGCTGCAAAGCGTAGTGACTTATTTAGCTTTCTATTTTATTTCTATAAGGTCTTACAGAAAATCACAACTTAGAAATATTACTGTCAAATATATACCATGGGTGTTCTTAGTTTGACTTATGACTGTATTGACATTAACAAAAAAACTGAATCTATTTTTGTTTTATTTGGTTCAAACAGTTACTAAATATGTTTAACGCAAACAGAAAAATAACTAAAAAGTATTTTTTTTTTGTTTTTGAACAGAAATGACAATGTTTATTTCAACAAATGTTATTTGTGATATTTTAGTTAAACATAACCTTCTTTGTAATGTCAAATCAGCTCAAATAATAAGGGTGATACCAATACATGCAACTCCAGAAAAGTGTGAAGCTTTAAATCATGGGCAGTCAAATCTAAGGTGCTTTATTTTAAGCTTTCAGAACATACACTGTCATGTACTAAAATGCAAATATTTGTGTTTGTTTATATGTAAAGCCAAGCACTGACATTTATGCCAATTATACAATTAATTTAATTATTTTTAAATAATTAAATTAATTGTGGCTGGATGGAAAGCTAATTTACTTTGTGTCAATTATTGAAGTTAGGAGAATTTCAAAATAATAGTTGGTGTATTAAACATTCATAAAAATTTTGCCTGGCAAAATGGTCAATGTAGACAACATATAGACAATCAGATCTATCCTCATCCTTGTTTTTGCACACTAGTTTTTCTAAACTCCTAAAACCACCTCTAAAATACTTAAGACTCTGCCTGAGTCAGCTGACAACTAATTAATAGTTTCCAATAAAAGCTGTCTGGCAGCTTGGAGTTGCTCACAAATTGTTGGCCACGCGAGGGAGTAATTAATGGGGGACACAGAGTTTAATTAGGGAAATATGGATGATTAACATCTTCACCTTTCCTCAATGATGGGATTCAGTAAAAAAGATAACAAAAGGCCTAATTTTACACACAGGTCAGTGTTTGATGCTGCATTTAAGTGCCCTAATGCTTCTGATTCTGCTGTGAACCAACACTAAGTACAAAATCGGAGACAGTCACAATGTCCTGAAACTAATCTTTGCATTATGGCTGCATAAAACGTGTATATGTGAAAGTGTTGTTGACTGAAAAACTCAAACGGTGCTTCAGCAAAATTTTTGGACCTCTTTCATTCTGCATTTCACAAGTGGCAAGGCGTGAAGGACACTAACACTCCTGACAGATGGTTCTTGATAATGCCTGTTCATTTCAAGAAGATAAATAAATAAGCAGAAAGCTCCCTCAGCAGGAGCGTGGGAGATGGGATGGGGGATGGGTGAGAATGGATCAGTAACACTCTGCTCGTCTCCCTGCGTAAGAAGAGGATGGGAAGGTGCTGAGCTCTGCTCCCTGTGGAAACTTTGCAGAATAGCAGAGAATACAAGCTGTGGAGAACAGACACTTCAGCTGTTTATCTCACGCTAACCAATGCTCATCAAGATAGAATTGGCTGACATTTGGTGATTAATAAATGAAGATGGACCTTGTTTCATTGGTAGCTGTGAATGATGAGGAAGCTTAGAAACACACAGAGAATAGTCTTGAAGTTAATGGCTTTTTTAAGAATAAAAGGTGAACAAACCCAGAATCCCTTGTAACATTGACCAAAACAAATGCAATTGATTCTTTGTAGATAGCAACACAACTACTTAATCAAAAATAAAGTAAAAATTCTACCTTGTGAAAAGTCATCAATGCATAAACATGGATGACTGAAACCTGAGTGCTCAGGGTTCATTTAGATATCTCCTAATGAAGATATCTAAATTATACAGTATCAGCCTGTACTTATAGGCACTTATAGGTATGAAGATCTGTAAAATAAGTGCATTTTAATTTCTAATCTCAGCGTGATTTTTTTTATAAAAAAGCCAGGCTGTAATTTGAGTTCAGTAATTTTTGTGTTTACCAGTTGTCGATTGTTTACTTTCCAGCAGTATTATCAAACAGAATGAACTCTAACAATTGGTATGACGATTTAGTGACATTAACATACCACTCTTTACTGCTCTTGAAGATTTGGCGCCACCTTTTCTATCCAACTATTTGTGGTTAGGGTTATATAAAGAATGCTGTAGCCATACTAATTTAGTTCAAATAACTGTACCACAGATACTTTAGTTAAAAATAGCTTCTAAGCATGTACACTGAATATATATACTCAAATAAAAGACTGTTTTTAAAGAAGAATATCTGTAAGAGAGGATGTCACTAGATTTTTACCAGAAGTGTCAATAAATGGCTGCAGACATGGGATAAAAGGTATCATGAACCACCTGAAATTATGTGCTTTTATACAGGGCTACCTTAAAGTCACAAAATTTATGTTCACATAAGAGCATGTCTGCAATATAGAAAAAGTGGGTAAAAGAAAGTGATTAATCTGTAGTGGGAACACATTTTGCCAGAATGAAATCCACTTACTTTCTGCAATAATATATCGTCCTGCCCAGTCGTCGTTAATAATCTGAATATTTCCATAATGCGCATCACTGAAAAAGATGCGGTTGGTCCCAGATTTGCTCTGATTGTAGTCAAAGGCCAGTGCAACAATGTTCTTGAAGAAAGCTGGATTTTCCAGCGGCTGAACCGGTGAGTTGAGGTCGTTTTCATCGGAGAGGTGGATGCTTTTCAGGATAGTTCTTTCAGAGAAGAGTAAATAACCTTCATAGCGCTCGCAGGCAAAACCGTCGTCTGCCAAGCGACCGTGGGCACAGGAGCAGGTTCGCCGACCGCTTCCCAGGTGAAAGCACAACTGCTGGCAGCCTCCGTTGCCCCTGGCACAGGGGTTGGTGCCTTCAAAACACAACACATGTTCAGTTACCAGCTTGCCTTATTTCCTGCTTTGTGCAGTCAGGTATAATTTGTCCTGTCTATATCTGACAGATGAAAAAAACAACTATGGCAAATGAAGATGTTCATATTTGTACATATAGATATATATGTACATAAAAAATAATAAAACTGGAGATTTATGTGTCAAAGAAATTACAAAAGATGCAAAGTGACACAATGTGTAATGAAAACTGAATTAGACTATAAAGTGAAATCCTACCTTTTTCTCTATCTCTGTTGAAAACTGTCACATCTTTCAAATTGACCCCTAGGCCACTTTTCATGGTTACATCCTCACTGGCATCAGTCTTAAAAGCTCGCCGGATTGAGCCATTGGAATGGGCCCTGAACATCATGAACAACAGACAAAAAGGCAACTAATAAATATATGATTAAGAAAAGTTCTAGTCTAGGTTTTGATTGAGGCAAGTTGAAGGGATAAAAAAGAAACAAGATTTGCACATGAAATTAGGGAGAAGTAAATTCACCGTTTTCACAACTAGTTTAAGTGTAAGTCATGAGAAACATGAGCCTAAATAAGCCATTATAACTGGGATGAAGAAGAATTTAGGATGCTGGTGACAAAGGTTTCTGTCTGCATTCACACAAATAGGCTGTGACTTTTGGTAAGAACAATTGCTTTTTGTAATATTTTCACACAAGACGCTTGTCGACTTAGGTTGATGCAAAGTTAAAATACAGGGCCTTGCAGGCCAGAGAATTTGAGCGCATTTAGGAAAATAATAAATTACCTGTCAGACCAGTAGATGTAAGGCCCAAACACAGCCACAGAGAACAGGTCTACGTTGGCCGCTGACATTACAATCTCCCGGCTCTCACCTGTTTCAAGGTTGATCCTCTCGATCTTATCTGTGCGTGCGTCGCACCAATATAATGTGTTTTCCTGGAAGGTAATTTAGAAAATGCAGATCAAAGACTCACCTTCTTATGCACATTAAAATTTCAAAAAGAAAGCAAAATGATGAAAGAGGAGGTGTAGAATATTCTAGTATATCAGGTTGAAGACAGTGCTTGTGTGGTAGACTATACCTCAAAGTCTATGGAAATCCCATTGGGCCATACGATGCCCGAATTAACGAGGGTAACTTGGTCTGAACCATCCAGACGAGAGCGGCCAATGCAGGGATTCTGCCCCCATTCGCTCCAGAAAAGGTAACTGTCAAGCATAATTGGACCCACAAGTGACCTTTACCAACTTTGCTTAATTTCCACAAAGAGAATAAGACAATGAAGCAAACCCACATTGGACCTAGCTGGCTAAAGCGCAACAAGATAGAACAGATTACTGGACTTCAGGTGTGGATTACTGCCAGCATGTGTTGCCTAACAGAAAATAAGAGTGCTACAATAAAACATTTCTTAGACTGCAGATTATGTTTTGCCCTTGTTTCACGCACAGAACAACCCCTTACATTGGTTTTCATCTTAAGTTTAACAGTGTAGCTGTTAAAACGCTTCAAGTCAGGACTTAGATGTCATCTGGTAATCTCTGTAATTTTCAAAAAAATGTTCGACTGACATTAACTTGCAATTATAGACCTCCAGGTCATCAAGAGAAGTATTGACATTGCTGTCATGGTAAATTTATTTTAGGTTTTGCCAACTGTGCCTCAGTCAGTGGATGTGATGATATCAGACAGTCCTTGCAACTAGGCAGCATTGGGATTTAAGGCAAAAACAGGTGAAACATCTGACATGCATACATTTACGATATTGACCCTTAGTGAATGTGTCTAAACTGTGCTGAAACAGACTTAGCTCAATTAGTAACCCAGGATATTACATGGCAGCACCTTGATATAATTAGCCATCAAGTGTGGTGAAGATGACACTGTCAAAGTTCAAATCGAGCTTCAGAATGGGGAAAAAAAAAATATTAATTTAATTGAAACAGCGTATAGTTGTTGGTGCCAGACAGGCTATTTTTCAGTATTTTCAGTATTTCAGAAACAGCCATTGTGCTGGGATTGTCATGCAAACCATCTCATAGGTTTAAAGAAAATGGTCTAAAAAGGGAAAACAGTCATTTGGGCAGTAATGTAAAGGAAAATACCTTGTTGATGTCAGAGATTAATGGAGAAAAGGCAGATTGATTGATGATAGAAATATACTAGTGTACTACTAGATTTATTCATCATTCGTTAAAAAGAAAATCATACTTGGTGTCATTCCTGTCAGGAAACTGAAGCTACAGTTCACACAGGTTCATCAAAAATGGACCACAGGTTGGAAACTGCTGCTTAATTCCACGAGTCTCATTTTCAGCTTCAACATTCATTTGGAAGGAATTTGATTTAAACCAAATGGAAACAGATTAATGTTGCTTCATATCAGCAGATATGGCTCCTGCTGGTGTAATTGTTTAGTTGTTCATAAATCGACTGAATTATGAAAAACTCCACATAGTTTTAAAGATCGTATCATATAAGTAGCTAGGAGAGAAGTGCTTTCTAAAACAAATTAACAATTACATGCAGGAATAAAATATCATGAACAATAACAACTTAACATCTTTCCAGTTGTGCGCATCCTCACAATGAAACTACACGTTTCTGAGGATTGGGTCTTTATGATTATAACCTAGATAATATATAGTCTGCTCTAATGTTTCTCTGCTTTCACCTCTGACTACTCAAATATATGTTTTTCAGTTGGCTAAACTGTGTGAAATGCCAGAATTTAAAAAAAAAAGATTCTCAATTGTCAATATTGAGGCAGTCTGGAATGAGTTACTAAGAATACCTTTTTCTCAGTGTTTATGTTTGATCCTGACACTAACAGAAGTTGCATGTGTATGGTCTAATGCTCAGCAAAGCTGCCAAGTAATTGGCTGACTGAATATCTGCATCAATAAGCAGGTAAACAAACATGAAACCGCTCAAGTGTTCAGACGAGGTCTGGTGTGAAAACCAGTCTTTCTTATTAAGGAAAAGGACAGTCATAATCAGTTTGCTATACATCCTCATACAATCAATAACCCAACTAATCCCACTGATTGCAGCTTGTTGCACTGCAGAACTGGACAACAGAATCATAAAACAGAGAGGTATTCCTTACCCTTTTTGTGGATGAACCGCAATGGCTCTTGGTTGATCAAGTCCTTCAGATATCACCACTGAGCGGTATGCACCGTTAAGGCGGGAGATTTCAATCAGATTAAAACCATGATCTGTCCAGTACAGGTTTCCTGTGTAGACACAAAAAGTGAATGCAAAAGAAATATACTCTACAATAGACAGGGATACAGTGTGAGTATATATGGTTAGGAAGACAGAAACCAGCTATTTATATATGAATACATATATTTGTTTTCACCACTGTTTAACTGATTGATGTTAAAACATGTCAATAACATGTATTTGTAATTTATTACAGTAGCTGGAGGATCCAAGCCCATTTAAAATCTTAAAAATAAGAAAAACATCCATGAAAATTCAGTGACTTAAAATTTAAAATACACCACTTCAAATGAAAATAAGAAAAGCTATTGTAAGAGAAAACTTGTAAAGGTAACTTAATGGTTTGAGAATTTTTTAACATGTTCTTTCAATTTGATGCCATAAAATTTTTTACACCACATCTAGAGTTTTTTGTTATGAAGTATGACCTTCAGTAAACATATTTTAAAAAACTTCAAAATGCAGTACATTAAGTCATGTTGCATTTGTATTCTCGCAATGAATAATTTTACTTTGTTTGCTGAAGAGGTTTTATTTTTGTTTGTTTTTTTTTGTTTTTTTTGCTGAGGTGCAACATCAAACCTAAGCTTCTATAAAACTAGTTAAGCCAGTTAACTAGACACAGTAAACAGAAATGTAGATCGTCCACTGTTAATAGCAAGTGACAGCCTGTAGCATTAACACCATGAACTAGGGAGACATAATACTGACCAGCAATCCAGTCAACAGCAATGCCTTCAACTCGACTGATCCCTGTAGTAATGACATCTTCCCGCCAGGTCTGATCACGTTTGGCACGGGATATTCTGTTGAGCCCCATATCTGTCCAGTACACTGTGTCATTTTCTGAAAATTACACCATACCATTAATGACAGGAGATAATGGGATGATGAATGCTGCTGCCATGGATGTAGTTACAGTTTTAAACAATGCCAAATTTTACTTTAGCATTGTCAGTTTTACCAAATGTCATGTAGAGCAATAAAGGACCTCAAATTGGGAGCAGCATATCGTACAAAATATGATGCTGGAATATGCAGGTACATCTCAATAAATTAGGATCAAAAACTAATTTATTTCAGTAGTTAGAAAACACGATATTACATATCTAGATTTATTTCACACAAAATTACACATTCTTGTTCATTTTGATGATTATGGCAAGCAGCTAATCAAAATCCAAGTCAGTTTCTTCCTAAATTTAAAGATTACTTTCAAAGACCAACAGAGTTTTTTTTTCTCTTTTTTTTACTGAAACGGTTTGAATTTTTGATTACATGTGACATGAATCCACTTAATATATAAAATTAGATGTTAAAACTGTGCGACTGAAATTTCTGATCATTTAATTTTAGAGAAGCCCTTTTAGTTTTCAAAGCAGTGCACAGTAATTTCTTAAGAATTTGGTCAATTCACTATGCTGTATTTGCAGTGGAGCCTCCAAGTCCAACTCTCCACAGGTTGTTAAGAGCTTACCTAGCATCAGACATTTAATTGCACCATCTTGTTCCTCATGCCTTCACACTCTGTTAACACAAAGATGACATATGACAGAATACAGCTGCGGGGCTTTCATCTGTTCTGCTCTGGCAACCTGGCTTCCATAACGATATGTAAATGAAATGTGCATGCTGTCAGGTGCTGATCCTGGATGGGACTTAGCGCTACATTTGCATGTTCGCTTGCCCAAAGAATTAAAGTCTGTGTAAATCATTGAATTTTGTACTTGGACTCAGCTCATTTATTTTTCAAAAGCTGCAGTCACACTCAAAAGGGCTACTGACCTTCAGAGTCTTTTTTTTCAATAGTCTGATTTGAAGCTTTTTATTTTTATATTAAGTTGCAATATTATTCATATTTGTCAAAGAAATCTCACTCTGTTTGCTTTACTTGAAATTCACAACAAATATCACTGTAATAAATAGAAAACCAGAGTTCATACCAAAATATTTCAAAACTAGCACAAATTCAACTCAGATCAGACAAGTTCCTTTCAATACAATCAATTCAGATGTAGATCAAAGTACAAACCATTCAATTTAATCCAAATTATAAGCAAGATGGGACAGGAAAGAGACACAAAAATACACACTATTCCGGTATTAATAGGAAACTAAACATAAAAAATACACATATCTAACAGCATCGACTGTTCTATTAGCGTTCTTGTCCAATAAAGAAAACAGAAAAACACACAAATACTGATTTAAGGGAGATTAAAAGAAATACGGACAAGAGTTCAAACAGTTATTGACTGCAATGCAGTGGCTTTGTTAGAAAAACAGGCACAGCAAAGCACATATTACTTTGCCACAAAGGTTTTCTACAAAAATTAAAAAACAAAGTTCAAAATTAATGCCGGCAACACTTCCGTTACAGGTATCATACTGGAAAGAAAAACAACTTAAAGTAGCACTGTGCAAGAAGAACCTTTTATAGAATTAAATCTAACGTACACAAGAAGTGGCAGCAATAGCTCCAGTAATAAATTTGTCTCGAAAAAAGAATTCCTAAAACAAAATTAGTAACTAAAAGTAATGGCAGCAATGGCTCAGCAAATTAAATTATCCGCGTTGATCAGTACCAGCCTTCAGGGTGACTACTGAACTGCTTGACTTTTATCACACTTACTGTATACTGCATGACCGCACAAACCAACCGAAATGCTTTTCATACCTTTACACTTTATATAGACACAGATAAACACAGAGTCATGGAATACTTTCTACAAAAAAGAAAACGGAATAGAAAAGTTATTGGCAGTTCTATGCTCAGTATAACCATTTGTTAGGAGAGTAGATTTATAAAGGGAATCATTTCCTCACCCTCACATATTTACCTTCATGAAAACTTTAAAAAGCACAAAAAATCACCACGCTAATTGATTTCTTTATATCTTCACTATCTCAATGCTATAAGCATGTAGCTGTGTGAGCATGCAATAGCTTTTATACAGAATTTATTTGCTTCAGAAACAGAATATCGTCTGAGTGTTTGTCAGCATGAAAGGTCAATTGTTAATATCAGATACTATACGAGAAAGCACCAAAGGTAACAGATGACAACCAAGGCAGCATTATGGCACCTTAAGCTGATACCATTTTAGAAACAGAATTGTTTTAGTAGTTTGATGAAAAGTAGTTTAACAAAATTTCTGAAATTCATTTTTAATTTGAACTTTATTGCATAAACTGAACAGTATTTGTACTAAACACTAAAAAAAAAAAGTAGCGAGGAATCATAATGTTGGAGATGTACAGGCCGAAAGATAATGTTATTTAAAATGAATATCCCAAAAAGCAGCAGGGCGTGAACAGAGGTTGCAACACAAAAAAACTCAAGAGCGATGGGCGTTAATAGATATTTGCTTTAGTATTTCACAGCTATTACAGAGGTGTGTGTAAGTGTGTGTGCGTGTCCGTGCAGAAGAGAGAGACTGAGATAACTGCAAACATGTAAAGGGAGGGAAAAAAGGCAAAAACTGACAGCTGAGGAATATAAAAAATAAATATAATCAGGACTATGTCAGCAATTTAAATATCACATTAAAATGAGAAAAGCTGGGTTTTCAAACAGTTGTCAGAGATTGTATCTACTTTATTGTACAGATTCGCTAATGCTTGGAATCAGCTTCCTAAAATCCTTTCAGACATTGTTTAAGTGGCAGTCAGCTGTAAAAAATCCCGTTTCTGCATTTCTCCTGACAAAGCAAAGCTTTATCAAATTTGAAAGTTACACAGTCATTTAAATCTAAGCAATGCCATGGTCTTACTGAAAATCAATGCAGAAATGTGTCTGTTCTTAAACTGTGCCATAGCTCAGCTTAAATGATAAGAAAGTGGAATATTTTTTTGAAGTTTTCTGAAGAAAATCTAAAATTACTGAATCATGACGTTTCAGACATAGAAAATCCGAGAAACAACAAATGTTGAACTGTTTATTTATTTTGTTAGGGCCAGTCTTTGTGACTTGCTAATGCAACATTAAATTATTTTTTTTAGACATGAATAGCCTACTTTTTCATAAACTCTGTAAAAGTGCCAGAATACAAAGCTTTATGAAAGTATCAACACTATTCAAAGTTTTTAATTCAAAGTTTTTAACTGCTTCACCATCCCAAACTTCAATGTAGTTTGTTGATTTATTTTATGTGGTAAACCTAATCTAAATAATGCAAGCTGTGCACTGTAACAAAGGGCAAAGAATGTGTAGCACTTAGAAATGATTTAGATATAAATTGATAATTATGGTTAAAGAGTGAATTTTTATAGTAATTAAAAGTTCACACCACAAAAGGTTTAACAACAGATAAAACTACCAAACTTTGCTGAAAATTATCAGCAGACAAAGCTCTGTGCAACAATGGAAATCATTTGACATTGTTTTATAAGATTGCTGACATGTCTCCATATTAGTTAACGCTCTAATTGCATGTTTCTGTCGCATTAATTGTCCCTTCCACCTGGTAAAGTCAAGGGCCAGTTGTCATTACCACAAGAAACATGTTTAGCAAGCAACCACTTTGAGTTAAGATGATTTCAGTTACAGTAATTAGCTGAGCACTAGCTGACATGATGTGGGTGGACAGCCCATCTGCTGGTTTCCAAGGAGAAGATGTTTGTTGTGTTAGCATTTAGATGATATTCCATTACCCTTTCCACCAATCAAACTCAAGTGCTTTTAGAGAAATCAGGAATGTAACCTCACCAGTTCAATAACTGAAGCATCCAACTTTGTGCAGTTTAAGCTTTAAAATAAAGAAAAACTGCTTTATTGCAATTGAAATGTGTTATTTCAAGCGAACTCCATGAACATTTCCAGAGAGTTAATTTGTCCAAGGTTTGTTGGCTCTTTATATACCAATATCTTTAATCTACACTGTTGTTAGATGAATACATTTCTATGAATCTGACTTTCAACTTTATGTAAAGTAATGTCATGTTAATTTTTCAGACTTTTTCTGACTAAAATTTCTACTTATTCATCACATTTTGTATCAAAATACACATTTCTAACCTGAGTAATTATTTTTAGGTCCTATATTATACAGGTCTGTAGAGGTTTTATCAATGAAGAGCAACATAGAGCTATCCATTTTACAATTTCTAAGTCTTGAACCTGCCATGTAACGACTGGAGGTTTCTACCGTAAATGCAAGTTAATCAAAAGTTGGAAACATTTGTATATTTTATCTATTGGTGAAAATAAAATAAAAAAAAAATATATATATATATATATATATATAATATATATATATATATATAATATATATATATATTATATATATATATATATATATATATATATATATATATATATATATATATATATATATTTTTTTTTTTTTAAATAGACATTTTTTAAAGCCATGTTCAGTTCAACCTGTACTTATGTCTGTTTTAAATTCTGTCTGTCCAATTGTGGTTTGGTAAAATCATACGAGTTACAGCTCTGCTCAGTGAAAGTTTTCTTTCTGCCTTTTAGTTATTGTGTAAAACATATTCACTGAAAATGACCGTCTTGCCTGCTGGGTGGGAACACAAAAACTGACCAAAAACATATTAGATCTAAAGAGCTCGATCTAACATGGTCTTCTGATTTATATCATACCTGCATGAAAGTCAACCCCCACAGCAAACAGCGTTCCTGTGATGGGCATGAGGGCTTCACTGTTGTCATTTGGGTCTAAAGCAATTCCACGGATTCCCTCATGGATGGAATACAGCAAAAATGAGTCAACACCTACAGAATGACAGAAAGACCTGTTACAAACCTTTATTAGCTATCACATGTGTTTAAATATACCTAAGCATTTCTAAGCTTTGATGTGTGCATCACTAATACACTTTAATGAAATCTTACCTTGAAAGTGATGTGTACCTTAAAGCATTTCTTACCTTCGCAGGATGTACGGTCACTGCGTAGATGATATCCAACAGTGCAGGAACAACTGCGGGTGTTCTCTGAGGTTGGGAAGCAGAGCTGGGAGCATCCTCCATTGTTCACTTGGCACAGATTTCTTCCTGAATGAAAAGCATAACCAGGAAATGCAAACAGTAAGATATTATAGATCGATACTTGCATTCATTATGTATATCATTTTGTGCCTTCTTACCTTTATGACCCTCTCTGTCGTACACTTTCATATGGACAACACCACTTGTCTTGTTTCTCAGAATCAAAAAGTTTCGTCCATCTCTTTTGGTGACTGTCCCCAGCTGGGCTGATTCCTCATCAGCCCACCACAGTTTGCCACCTGTAAACATAAACCTCATTTACTGATTTCTGTTGTTTGTGTAAGTCAGTTTCTTCAATAGTGTTGCTAGCATATACAAATAAATTAAAAACATGTACAAGGCTTTACGTATACATTTTTTTTTACTAGTATCACATTGGAGCTTTCTCAAATAAATCAGATTATATGTCTGTGAGATGTTTATTAAAATCTACAAAAGCACATTTTACTTAAAAATAACATTTTAAAGGAAGCTTACTCAAGAACATAACATCAGAACTCATCAATTATTCGAAGTGCAAGTGTTAAGTTTCATCTTGCACTAAAATTCCAAATGGATACAGCTTTCATGTCAGAAAGCCATTTAATAATTGATGTGTTCTCTGAGCTGATATAAGATTAATGTATAGCATATTCTGTCCCCTGCTAGGTTCACTTGCTAGCTGCTGATGACATGTGCATTTTTCAGTTGCTTTGAATCATACTCCCATTGATGTTCAGTTTCTTCTACAGCAGCTTTTCACAAACCTCGACAAAAGAAGGGAGTGGGTAAGACAGTGATATTCAACCCATGTCAACAGATAGATGCCTCTTGCACCAGTTCAACTGAGAACATGTACTTGCAGTTGTTATGCGTCATAATGTTTTAACATCTCTACTCTCACTGGTTGCCTCTCTGTGACAGAAAACAAAGTCCCCTGAGGCTAAGTAGGAAGCTTTAGTGCTAAGTGTGTCTCTAAAAAACACACACACCCACAACAGCCCTCTGACCCTCAGCCAATCGAGTCTATCAATGAATCCTACCTTTTTCCTCAGGACAACTCTGACCTGACAGGAATGTTCAAAATAAAGCAGAAAGTACCAAAGAGTTAATTGTCTCTTTCTCACTGTATGCTGGACCTTAAGCATTACATAGTGTAATGGAGATGGAGAAAATATGAATGCTTCTGCAAAGGAGTGAAACTGTCGGTGGGAAAATGATGCCTAGAAAATTATATTTTTATGTGTGGACAAATTCAAAAAGTTTTTTTTTTTTTTTTGAAAAAGGAAAGCCATATTAATATAAAGAAATCTAAATCAGACACAAAAAACAACCCTGGATTATGAACCAATCACCACTCTTCTGTGGAGACCTTGAGAAGGCGCAGAAGAACTACGCAGCTAAGGAATAGCAGCAACCATTCAGTAAATTACTCCTTTCTTTAATGCAGTGCAATTTAAAAGAACAATTCATTTTATGTTTTTCTCTAATTCAACCAGGCCAAGCAGCACTCTTTGGCAAATAACTAAGTGAGTGCAGTGGAATATCCTTCAGGGTTATTGTTGCAACCAATTTAAAATGAAGAACATTTCTGTGGTTGACACGTTAAATTCTATAGAGATTAGCATCATTTTGTTCCTCTTTAGACTATTCAATCAGGCATTCTTTTAACCTCCCTCACTTTTTGATTTATCACAAAAACAGCAAAGCAGACAAACATAGAAGCACTTAGAAGAGCAATTCCTCTTTGCACTGAGTGCTTGAGTGTGAATGCTAACCTTAAAGTCGAATATATGCAGCATTTCCAAAAATCAGTCAAGTGCACATGAAGAAGAGTGACAGTCTACACGCAGTTTACAAAACATTACGCCCCAGAGGGCATGCTGGCTGAGATTAGCTTTGCACCTTGTGTTAATTTGATGCCACAGGAACCACTGTCGAGATGTGATTGTTCGCTTGTGGCACATCATATTCAATTTCCACTTCAACAGCTTGTTTGATCAAAGACAAGCCAAGGCTGATGGATCACTCACACCTTCGAAATGGAAGCCTTCAAGGCAATTCAATTATTACAGAGCCTAAACACCTGCATGGGTTGACCTTGTGTTTCCAGTAGTTCTGTAATTACACCATTTGGCAACCAACAGGAGACAACATCAAGGTGTGTTTGCAGAGTGAAACAAGAACCCTTCATTAGGACTGAACATTTGACCCTACATTATCACTACTCCATATTGGAGGTTTCTCTTACTGGTTGAATTTATGCGCCACTTCCCCCTTTATCTGTGTATCAAATATCATCAGTAAATCAGAGTTCTGAATTAACCATTTTCAAAAAAACGGCCACCTACTGAATGAACCTTTATTAAAACACTAACACAATTCATAATGATAGGTTTGTTCAGTGTGCATCACAAAGTGATCACATAAGTGATGCACAGTGTGCATCACTTTAGTGATCCACCCTGAGCAGAAACAATAGTCTCTCTGATGGCACATTATCAGTGAGTCAAAACTAGAACTATCGAAGCAGTCCTTTGATGATTACAATGAAGGGGAAACTTCCTGGCCAACTGCAGAGGAGCATAAAGCCTAATTGTTCAGTGAAAGTAAAATGATACATGGTTTTCCTATTTTTTATATAAATAAAAATCTGAGAAGTGTGAGACATATTCTTATGTGTGGACAAATTCAGCCCCCTGGAATCAATTCTTTTCAGAATCACAGATGCATTGCACTTAAAGCTGCAAATCTCTTTGGATATGTTTTTGCCACCTCTTGAAAATTTTGCTCATTCATATTCTAGCCTACTCAGGCCAGGTGGGATGCATCTGTGAACATCAATTTTCAAGTCTTGTCACAGATTCTTTATCGACTGAGTCTGGGCTTTGACTGGAACATTCTAATACATGAATGTGCTTCGATCTAAATCTCATTACAGCTCTGACTGTAAATTTAGGGTCGATGTAAATTTAGGGTCGATGTTCTGTTATCCCAGTCTGAAGTCTTTTGTAGGGTTTCTTCCAAGACTGCCCTCTATTTAGCTGTACCTGTGTCCCTGTGATCAGTTTTTAGTGCGATATCTTTTCCATTCAACAATGTTGCGTGAGATATTCAGTTTAGGACATCGTTTTATAACATAACTCTACTTTAAACTTCCATACTTGTGGTTAATTTTTATCTTTCTTTCCTTAAACTTTGGTAGCCTTCACAAATTGAAGAAAGGAAACTGAATCCATGAGCATATTACACTTGAATAAACATGAACAACCATGTATCCATTTTCTTCTACTTTCCAAATATGTGTTACTTTGTGTTCTTTGATGACATGAAACCCCAAATGTTGCCCCAATTTTGTAGTTATACTGTGACTAATTGTGAAAAAATTAAACAGGTGTGAATACTTTTGTAAGGCATTATTGATATGCAAACATAATAATAATGTTCCTTTTTTGTCCAGTTCATCAGATTTCAGATAGACTAACCAGTAGGCAGTTAAATAGCATTTCTGAATTCAACTGAAAAAGTTGAATTTCTGTATGTCCCTGATCTGTTGGACATCTTTGGCCTAAAATCTTGATCCACCTGGCATCCATGATAGCCAGCTGCTGTTCTGGCCAAAGTGGTAGTGACTATTGCCATCCTTTAGCCAGTGCAGCAACTATGGATTCAAGGACTCAACAGTTTTTATGACATTTCTGAGAAAGGACTCGCACATTGTTTTGGTAAGGCGCTGCACTGCTTCAAATCAAAAGAAGTGACAGGACTTTTGCCACTTCAAGTACAAAAATAATACTTCATCAAAAGCTTTGTTTTATCATACATTATGGAAAGATAAATAAATCACTAAAAATTTGATACTTTTTATAATAAAGACATTAATGGAAAGGAGGAATGGAAAAATATCTGTGCATCGTAAATTTGTGAAACCTTAACATCTGTTCTGGCTGACAGAATCCAATTATCCAATTATTATTAAATAAGAAGTAAATGTGAAATCTTCTGTATATACTCGTGCTGGTAAAAGTCAAAACCAGTGAAATGAATCATTTTTTCTCAAAAAAATAAAACACAGTCGAGTGCTGACTCTAAGACTATTTAGTTTTCCCTAACATAGGTAAAATTAGTCATTAATTGTGATTGATGGAGACCTGAGGACATCATTCCAGTGTTTTGCTGTACCTGCTTCTGTGAGGAAACCACGCCATTAGTCTCTGTCACCTCATATTCTCACTCAGATTTGTGAAATGTAATAATGAAGTCTCGAAGGTCCTTCACCCTCAAGTCTTAGCTATAAAGAATGCTTATGAAAATGAACCACCAGATCTGTTTTCGCTTTGTTTTGTTTTTTTATTGGAGGTTGCTACCAGCTAATAAAGAGGAAAAATTCAGTTCTGCCAAGGCTGTTATTCTGTAACACTGTAATTAATGCAGTCTGCACATGCTGACAGTTACCCTCCACGCAGGAAGCAAGGGCCTGTCAAGATTAATAGCATACATCGGCGAAGCACAAAGCATCAGCCTGACAACAGTCTTTTATTATTTACAGATGGATCGACAGTCAGACAGATATGTGGACAGGCACAGTGTGTAAATGACTTCTACATTGCTCAATTCTTGAGAATTGGGATGTCTCCCGACGAGATGAGATTTCATTTAGCTTGCCAAGACATGCTGTATGACATGCTGAGAAGGTCAGAAGTCTACAAACATAGAGTGGATCCAAAGAAACTGTTGCCATGTCGAAAATTACACTAGGTTAGATGCATCTGAGTGTAAAATTGAATTATCTCAGCTGTGTTGTAAGTGTTCATTTCAATGAGCCCTTGACTTTGAGGTCTTGTTTTTCTTGTGTAAGCACAATCTGTCCAAATTTTATAGGTTCTTAAAAGGTCTAAATGGTAACATAATACTCTGGGCAACCTTTGTGCACAGTTGCACTTTATGTTGGCTTAAGTAACACAAACTCTTCTTCAAAGCAAAAGATTGAGAGGGAAATGTGTTGTAGGATTCAAGAAAAATCATTTTATACTATCTTCAAGAAAGTAGGCTACAGAACGTAGCAACAAGATTTCATTCCACAAACTGAAAAGTGGTACTTCCTCAAAAAACTCTAAAAAAACCAGTAATATTTTTTTGCAACCACTGTTTTAGCCTTTTGTTCAAAATTAAGACTGTATTTGGGAAACTATACAGAGAACCTACTCATTGATTGCCATGCCATATTTAACTGCATATTTTCAACATTTTTGAAGAATTTAATCATAGTATGAAGATTAAATGAATAGCACGTGTTATTCTTAATGAGGTCAAGATTTTAGACAACCCTTTATGTTAAGCTGCTAATTGGAGACATGCAACCACATCAGATAATCTCACCTTGTTATATCATGTAAATCTATAAAGAATAAAATAGCATTAAGGGATAGTATTCTCCAGGACTAACTCCAGAAAAATGTTTCTAAATTTAATGGATGAATTTACTTTACGCTTACTAAAATTAAACTGATAAGTGCCATAAATAATATTATCAAAACTTTAAATACTTTTAAACTATTTATTTTCCTCTATGAATAATTGCTTTACCCTATTGTAACAGACTTCAAACACAATATGTCTGACTCTTTAAATTTATCAAACTTTTCTATAACCTCACCACTGTGACTTCTTAAAAATTGCAGAGTGGGATCTGATCTGAGAAACATGCTGATCAGCCGAATCTGATGCAGATCATAAATGCTGACATTATATTTGTATTTAAAGCCCTGAATGCATCTAAAGAGGCTGCATGAGGATAAAAACACAGAGTTAGGTCCTGTGGGATTTCCCCTCAGACAGGAAAATCACATGAAGTCTGTCATAAATGTCATGTGCATATTGGATGTTTGCTTATGAGTTGTAAGCAAACACCCTCGGTTCCTTAATCCCAGTGGCACAATTTCAAAAACACACGGCTCTGATTTTGTCGGATCGATGAAGATGATGTGAAAGGACAAACTAATCTATTATTATGGTTTATGGTTGCACATTTATTCTGGAAGTGTGATCTCCAAGGGACTGCAATGATCTCGAAATAATCTGCTGAAATCCTGTATTAATACATGAGAATTAAACATTTTCCAATTATGGTCAAATACCACGATGCCTGCTTCAAATACTTTAGATGGAAACCCCTACATCAGAACATTTACTGCTAATACAAAAATATAAATACATCAAGATCCTGGAATTTAGGAAATGTTAAAAACCTTTAATAAAATCTAAAGTACAGTTTAACAAAGAAATATTCAAATCCATGTCGGATTGATATTTACATCATTTTTAGTTTTTCAACAAGCAAACTTGCTCTGCTTATCAATTAAGGCACTTTTCATGTGCAGTGGCCCAGCCAGAGTCTTGACTTTGATCAGAATGTGTGGACCTACATATTAAAGCAATGACAAGGTGACTTTTTACAATCAAAAACACCTACAGAAACATGTGAAATGCTGGCAAATAATTCTAGAAATGTTTGAATGACACTATATTAACGACAGTTCTTTTCATTGATTGATGGAAAAGGTAAAAACATTCTATAAACCTATTTTTAGCAAAATAATAAAAAAAACATTTTCTGTCAAATTTGATGGTCCTTTTACATTTCATTTATTGTCTTTTGAGAAAGAGTTTCCTAATTTTCTGCAAAAAAGAAAATGTTTGGTTGGAAGACACTAAATTGAAGTCTATTATGGGTATTCGCCGGGCAACGGGGCCCGGCGAATACCCATGGTTAAACGGACGGCGGAGTCCGGCGGTAACAGGCGCTTAAATTCCGTGACAAAGGGAAGGGGGAAGAAAGGGAAGGAAAAGGGAAAAAAAAAAAACCTTGGTATTTTATTCTATGTTGCATGCCTTTGTGTTTTGTGTTTATGATGTAAAGCACTTTGAAATGCCTTGTAGCTGAAATGTGCTATACAAATAAAATTTGATTGATTATTTGATTGAATATTCATAAATAAAACTGCAAAAATGAAGATATAATTTCAGTTGCTATACAAATTTCTCAAGACTTGAAATTTTTCATACTGTGTACATGTCACATATATTAATCTTTAACCCTATTTTAATCATGTATGTTAAGTAAATGTTTATTAGAATGAAAATGTCCAACATTATTCTGGAAGATTTGATACACCATCGTTTCTGAGAAGACAGTGAGAAAAAGAGCTTGTTAATTTTAATTGTTATCTATCTTCTGTTTGTGGGTGCTCCTGTGAATCTCAGTCACTTTTCTTTCATGAATGTTTGGACTGAATTTAGCTTTATTCCTTTATCTGTAAAAATGTGCATTTTAACATTACTGCTGCCCATTTGATGTTGGACTAAATAGACAATGTCAGGAAGAACCATTGTACAACAACATGAAAGATACATCATTTAGGACTGGTACATTTAAGCTGATTCTAATATACCCATCAATTGATGGATGGTGTGACACATTGGATTTAGCAATGATAGCAAGAATCAACATGTAATTAACACCCCCCACCTTTTCATTATAAAAGGAGAGAGAAAATCTATCATCAATCACTGCTGTGATACATTTTAATTATCTAGTGCTTGGACGAGTTCGCACAAAGTGAAGCACAATTGTTGCTAGGACTCCCTAAGCGACTCTAGTCTACCCACTTATCTGGTTAAACATTTAATCTCTTCATACCTTTTGAATAATCCTCTGTGGCAATCTGATAGACTTGTGACGAGATTCACTCACCCATTACGGCCAGAGCTGTGCCTTTGGCTAGCACCCTCTTTAGAGGTTCCAGCACTTCCAGCCCACCGCCGTCCAGATTGCACCTGTTGATTGTGCCATTGGCCGAGCTTATCCAGTAGAGCTTGTTGGCAGTGAAGTCTATTGAGAGACCTGGGAGACGTATAGATGGAGAGAGCAACATTTTAAATCAGTGCACTATACGTTGCCAAGATATAGGAATGGACATCACAAAGCAGATAGATGTTCATCTATCTGCTGTTCTGGCCAAATATATTATTTTTTTATGTATATATTTTACATACATGTGCTGATGTGTCAAGCTGAATCATAATAAATATAACTTAAAATAACATAATTTTAAATAAATTACATCAGGGTTTTTGTGAACAATGTTATTTTTGGAAAATGTACAGAAGAAAAAAGTAGAATAGCTCTACAGTGGCAGCAGTCAGAGCTGAATTATCAGCATATTTTTTTTATTTATTTTACATTCTATTGTTCCTATGTACCTGTTTAGAGTATGACTAATAAAAATGTTTGTGTTTCCTCACATGTCTACATGGGGGAGCATTCAAAAAGAGCTCCAGCTGGCATGAAAAATGAACAAGAATGAGAGCTGACTGCTTTTCAATCCATTTCCTGGCCAACTGATGTTTTTGTTTTTTCTTTCCAAACAGTATCCCAGTTAATGTTTGGAGCTGAAAGCAATTTCAATTGTGTACCTCCGGACATTTCACTGTCTCGCACCATGTGTTGGATTTATGTCTGGCAGATTCACAGTCACAATGCATCATTAATTTACTCTTGTCCCCAGGTCTACCCCATAATCATAAATGAAACCAGTGAAATACAGAGCATGCTGGTATCTCCATGGCTGACAGGCCTAGGGGAATGAAGAACTGCGGCAGAGACAAAGCTGTGCCATGTGACAAATGAAAAGTTTGACCTTGAGCTACATGTAACAGCAACTTCTACAGATGAAGACCAGCTGATTGCTTTTACATTTGCACATTTAACCATGGATTATGTGAAGTTTACAGTCAAACAATTTGCTTGCTTCCAATGACAGCTGAAGAGAGCAAAGCTCTCATAAACAAGCTGAAATGGATAAAAATGAAGTAGTAATGAAGTAACTACTACTTAATTACTAATGAAGTAGTAATAAAAACTCACTGGACCTTTATTAAACATCTTCTCTGTGGATTCACAACATGTTTCCACAAGACACTGTTGTATCAGTTTGAAGTTCACTGCAACATCTAAATTAACGCTTAACAAAATTGTACAAATTATTTCCCATTATGTTGTGAAACTAATATCTTACAATAGGTGGTTAGCATAAATATCCATATAATTTAAAGACGCTGGGAGTGTATCACATTCATTTTCCATCCTTTCTGGCTTTGACCTGAATTACAGAATTAAAGTAATAATCCAGATGATATTACACCTTCAACAGAGATCAACTTAATGGCTTAAAAAGTGCTTTCCAAATCTTGTGGTAATATTCAAACGAATATGTCACTAAATAAATATTCATTTATAAAACACTTAAAACCTCTGATCTAGTCAGCCGACAACAAAATACAATAGGGCTGCCACGATTCCTTTAGAAAAACTAATAATGTTGATTACTGGCATAGGTGTTCTTTGAGGACACATGATTTTTTTATGGTCTTACAATTCTTAGTAATTTAGTTTCTTAGAGTCCCTTCCCTACAATCTGCAGCAGTACATATGCATGAGTGTTTCTGCATGTGTCATTAAGTCAGCCGCATTGAGCTCAAGTCATTGGGAATCTCTGTCTGCATTATATTTCAAAACAAGCATGGCAGATTTAATTATTTTGCCAATAATTATATTATATAATTATAACCCAGCTCTTCGTCCTTGAAATTTGAAAAAATACAAGGACCACAGTGGTCAAATGTCAGCACTTTGAAATATGTGACAATAAAGGGAGTTATAGATGCTCTAGAAAGTTTAATTAACACTAGAAGTAACATTATCCAAAAAAAAAAATAAAAAAAACCTACAGGCTAAATAAAAGTAAACAAAAATAAAACCTATAAAACACGTTTTTTAAACTTCTGAAATGCTGTCTGCTACATGCATCAGTTGTAATGAATAAAAAGTTTATTTCATTATATTCTAATCTCAATTGTATAGACTATCAATTTATTAATTTATTGTGTGATATTTTTTATAGAACTAATATGTTTGCAGAGCATTATTATATCCTATCAAACATTGCCATGTCACAGTACAAAACACAAATGCATTGATCCTTGGAAAGCTGTGCAACCACATCGATGTCCATTATCCCTAATTCAGTAAAATTTATTAATGGTAAGTGATCTACAAGTAAATAGACAGTTTTGGTTTATTCACTGTATAATCTTCCACTGACCTACGGGATCCTTCTGATTCTGGTGGAGGACTTTGCTGTTACTCCCATCCATGTTAGCCATGTTAATAGTGTTTCCATCTGTCCAGTAGATTTTCCTGCATGACAGAAGAAAGGTGAGGTAGCAATTTGGTTAGGTTCTAAACAACATGAAGTTAAAAAAAAAAAAAAAAAACATTATTTTAAAAATGCTATTTTCTTTTTCTATTGTTATTTTAAATATTTATCAGCACAAACATTAAAAAAATGTAAGTAATCCGCCTTATAATCTCTGGCTAGCCTAGATTTGAACAGAAATAAGACAGAGCAGTATGTTGAAAATTGTAGAAAAATTTAACCCTTAATGACTGTTTCAGGTTGAAGAAAAATTATTTCTGTCAAACAAGAATTCCATATGTAACTGAATTAACTTTTAAAATGTATACTTGACATTTGTGAATTAATTGGAGTGTCAAACTTCAATTGGAACATTATGCTGTTGTTAGACAACACTGAAATCTGAAAAAAAAAGAAAAAGACCTGCTAAGCACGGTGGACAATCTGTAATGCTTTGGGTCTATTTCTCTTCCTATCTGATAAAAACGGAAACAAAAATGGAAAATTGATTCTGATTGGGTCTTTAAGCAGAATAAATATCCAAAATCATAGTCCAAATAAATAAATATTGTTCTATAGAAATAAAACTGGATATTTTTTATATATCAACAATGTATAAATCAGAAGAAAACACGTGGAGAGTACTGAACAGATTTTTTTTATTGTCTTCACCAAACAAATTCTTCAGTCTGAGATTCTGCTGTGGCAGTAAAATATGAATTTAGAAAGGCCATTTTACACACCATCAGCAGGAGTGTCAATAAGTGTGCATGGATATGTCGAAGCCGTTTTTGTCTTTGCAAAAGGGCTTTGATCTTCCTATCTTTCTTTTGTACAAGTCAACTCTTTGTTACACTATACACTGATGGTAATGCACTCATGAGATGCACACAGTACTCTAATCTACTTACCCTTTGGCAGGGTGCACTACGAGGCACCTTGGCTTGTCAATGCCGTGGATGATGGACGTCTTCAGGGACCCATCAAAGCGAGCCACATTGATTTGTGACTCGTCATTTTCTGAACTGAGCCAGTACAAGTTCTTAGAAAGCCAGTCTAAAGCCAGACCCCGACAGTTTGCTATGTCTGACAAAAGATCATGAGAAACAGTCATGCTATGTTGTACATAGTCATATTATTTCTTGAGATTTTCATCTTGATTAGACTAGACAATGCACACACAGACTTAGAAATCTTAAATTGCATACAAATATTTGTTGCATCGTACATTTTTGCAAATTACCTGCAATTATATTGATTACTATAAATAAATAAATCTTACATCTGGTTAAAAAAAGCATGTATGGAGTATTACTTTCTCATTTGGTTCTCCATTCAGAATTTCCACAGCGATATTTTAGAAGACTCCCTGGAAGACTGCCTGCCCCACCTGAAGAAATGATGGTCTCCAGCTGGGTGCCGTTGATGAACACCCGTTTGATGGTTTGACTTTTGATGTCAGCCCAGTAGATTCTCTCCTCCTGAGCATCAAAGTCCACCACTGTGACATCGTCAATGTCTGGCACCGTCAGCGCTGTCATAACGTTCATGTAGGGGTTGTCAATGTCAACACCACGGATTTCGGAGCGTCGCACATACAGAAGAAACCTTTTCAGCGCTGGTGAGATAATAAAACAACCATTTGAGAGTCTTTTGAGGATTTCTGGTGTAAAATGCAGGTGAAGCTGCACTAACAGCGAAATTCAAAATTTGCCAAAAGAAAGAATTGAAGCATAAAAGGCAGCAACTTACATTTTTACTTGGACAACACATGCTGAAAGCGTAAAAAATGAGGAAGGTGTTCTTGCTCACCAAAGCAGGATTGTTTGTTGGCTGAAAGCTTCATGAGGTGTGGACAGGTGCATGACGCGGTGCGGTTGTAATTGATGAGACACAGATGTGAACAGGGACCCCGTCCATCATTCGCTTCGCAAGGGTTAAAGGCTGACGGGGAAGGAAGGATAATAGAGAAAAGTCAGCATAAAGTGAAGAGAAGCAAGGGGATTTTCTGGAATAATTACAGTATCTGAAGTGGTCGAGATTTTGGTAACACTTTATTTGACGGGTTATGAATGAGACAGTCATGACACTTTCATAGACATGACATAACACCTGTTATTAACATGATTAAATCTTCATGAATATTTATGACTGTTGTCATAAAGTGTAATTTGGTAAATTATGACACTTAATACAAAGCTGACATTATTCTAAATGTCTTTGTTATGACAACTTTACATTAACCAAGAAATTATAATCTGACATAAATTTGTAATACAAATATTCCTGATTAAACTTTAAAAATTATGTAGCTTGATGTTATTAAAGCTAAAGTTTAATCATTAATACTTTTATACTCAGATCATAATTTTTTGGTTAATGAGAAGTTGTCATAAAAAAGACATTTTA
Source organism: Poeciliopsis prolifica (assembly GCF_027474105.1). Taxonomy (NCBI): domain Eukaryota; kingdom Metazoa; phylum Chordata; class Actinopteri; order Cyprinodontiformes; family Poeciliidae; genus Poeciliopsis; species Poeciliopsis prolifica. Next base: position 17,000,745 of record NW_026562382.1, read on the forward strand.
AATAATGTCAACTTTGTATCACATTTGTCATGATTTACCAAGTGACGCTTTAGACAACAGTCATAAATATTCATGAAGACTTACTCATGTTCATAACAGGTTTTATGTCATGTTTATGAAAGTGTCATGACTGTCTCATTCACAACCCATCAAATAAAGCGTTACCAAAATTTTCAAAATGGATGAACATAACTTAGATTAGACAAAAGCAAGGATGGTAACTCTTATGATTATAATATGGTTTTAAGAGCAAAAAAAGAAGCACACAGCATTGTGGCTCTCAGACTTAGATGCTGTTGAATTTATAAACGTTATGGACCTTCATTGTTGAAAAAAAAAATCTGAGGATAATGCATCCCTTTGATCATCTCAAATACAAACTGGAGATGATCAAAGAGTGCTAGAATGAACAATACTGCTAGCACCATAAGCTTGGTGGCTCTCTTGTGAATTTCAGTGGACATGTTGTGGTTTCAAGTCATTTTACATTCCACTGCCAATTGAAAATACCCAATGGCACAAAATCCACAAGGCTTTAGTTGAATCATTGCTGACTGGCTTTACCCGAATATGTAGTGATCGTCATAATTTGCTGAAGCGACAGTCTTTCACTTTTAGAAGGTTTATTGGTATTTTTTTATCTTCTGATTATGCTACACAGAAACTTTTTAAACTTTGAATCATACATTAGCCTACTCCTTACACCTGGCGTTATTAAATATAACACCAGGCAGGCTATCATGTCATAAAATTGCTGGGCAAACAGTTATAAAACAGGTACTGTAAGAGAGCAATATATTGATCAGAAGAATCAACATACATGTAAAATAGTGTTTGAAATGAACCAATTATGGTCTTTATTTAATGAGGGAACTTAACTTAATGTATTGCTTATGCTATACATTAAGCATGACTTTGTGTTTTTGTGTTTGTTATGATGTAAAGCACTTTGAAATGCCTTGCTGCTGAAATGTGCTATACAAATAAAATTTTATTGATTGATTGATTTATATTGAATGCTTTGGCTAAAACAGTTTAAGCTCATATTGATTTTTATTTTAACCTGCTCTCTTTACTCTGATTCAACTCATAAAAGAAAGCAAAAAAAATATTGGATTTGCATGAGTCAATTACAATAATTTGGAAGCAAAGAAAAACAAATTCAAAGGTAGCATTAAGCTAAAGTGGCTTATTCTCTGCATGAGTACTATTTTTCAGTCAGGCACCTGCTGGTTGACTGACAGGTCAAATGAAGGCAGAGGCAGAAGCTAAAGCTAATTATATATGGCTTTATTTTGTAATTGTATTATGAGCCCTGCATGAGGCTGACTTTCACTTTAAAAGACAGAGTCCCACATCAATATCAAGTGATTCCAAACAATTCTCACCTTGTGGTTGCCGGCTGGGATGAAAGATCTGCAAGTCGAAAGGTTGAGCACTTGTCTTCTGGATGACTGTGACGTTTTGACCTGTCCACTTATTGGCTCTGGCTAAAGTGTTTGTTCTCCAATCTGTCCAGTAGACATTTCCACCAAAGAGAGACACAGCAAAGGGATGGGACAGGTATTCATGACCCCTGAGGATTTCTATGACCCCAGTGCCATCGTAGAGTGCAGAGAAAATGGCATCCGAGCTGTTACAGAAAAACCAACACAATATCAAAGTTTAAACTTCTGCTTTAATGTCCTTAAAGTACAAGATGGAGGAAGATCAAAGTGAAACCTTCCAATCCACTGATGGAACTGTTAAAATGTTCAAGAGCCATAGAGTGGCATTTTTCAAAAAGTCTATAAATATTGCATGTCTTGCATAATTTAATGCTCAGTAGGAGAATAAGATGATAAGATTTCCTTTGGTGAAACTTTTGCAGTATTTAATGGCATATATGAATTAAATGGTTCCGATTTTTGCACACAAGCTGAAATTACTAACCGTGCATCTGTCCAAACAATTCTTTTTTCTAAATGATCCAGTGTTAGTCCATTAGGCCAGGCTCCAATCTCCATATCTTTAAACACAATGTGTCTTCCACTCCCACTCATGGAGGCAGCCTCAATTCTTGGAAATGTTGCATCCCAATCAGTCCAGAAGAGAATTCTTGAAACAGAAACAAGATGTGGCTATTAGCATCTATTCTTCTTTGCGGCTGTTGAAGATGGAAAGCATCAAGGTAATGAATGCAATTAGAGATTCTCATCTTTATGCTCAGAAAGATAGAAAACAGTAATTATGGATATAGTATTGCATCTCTGTTATGCAACACAAGCAGCAGTCCTGATGACTTCCCAAGAATAGCAGTGTTCCAGTGAAATTCTTAACCAAGCCAGCAGGTTGATTTTTTAAAACAATATTTTCCTAACAGGGGTGTTCTGATCACAGCTTTTTAAAATTATTTGTGTTGGACTTGATCAAGCTTAACTCCAAATACCATTTGATGATCTAGGATGGTCTGCAGTTTGAGATTTTGTCAGCTCCATCCACAGAAAGCCACAAAAATCACAACCCAATAAAGCATGTTTTGACAGCATAGCAGGTTGTCTGTTTATTATACTTGTTCATTTATTACTTTGGTACATTTTATATGTCTCAACATTAGCTAAATTTGCCATTCAGTCACCTGTAGTTATTTTGTCTCGAGAAGAGTCTAACGATCACGTGGCTTTTCACGAAGATGTTTATTCTTTATAGTAGTGCTAGTAGGGTTGCCAGTTCTCATGCACCATGTATCTTAAACCAATTCTGGACTCGTTGACCTTTCAAGCTGGCTAAGGAACTTCAAAAGAAAACCAAGATCCCAGGTATCACTACCAGTGTGCAGTGTCTTCCTATCAGAGAACGCTGTTTCTGTCTGTTCGCTGTCAACTAAGTCATCCAAAATTAACAAGAAAGTGGGTGCTCAAATTTAAATTACATTCTAGCGACAACAAAACCGTGTTAGGAAGAAATATATCTGTACAGATCAATAGGCTTATTCACTTGATAAGACCTCAGTGATCAATCACCCACTCCTTTGAGTGGATTCAAGTAATAAGATTAGAATTATTGCCCCGTAATGGAAATGTGCCTTTAGGTACCAAAAGTACCCATTAATCCTACTCTCTATAGTCATGAAATGTAGTCTAGTCATCCTTTCAAATGTGAACAAGTACAAAAGGAAGAATGTGTGAGCATATAACTCATTCCTTAAAAGTGCTAAATTGATTTTTTGGGATGTCTGGGTTTTCCCAAAGACTCCAACCACTGGCTTTTATACAAAATTAACCCAATGTAGATAGAGTATCTAATGAAAATTGTTGTAACAATTCAACAAAAGAGAAAAAAAGAAATTCATAAAAGTTCCTAAAATCTCATATATTGAAAAGAGTTCTTTGAAGTTTTTATCTTTCATATCTTGCTGAGAGTAGAATATAATTCAATCAGGCTGTAATTGCTAAATTAATGGGAAATAGGTGTTTAACAGCAAACTAAAACTCTTCAAATCTTACTTTTTGATACAACAGTAGGACATTTGGATTTAAAAGTCGCACATTAAAGAAGATATGTAAAAGCTAATTATAAAAACAAAAATCAAATAAGCAAGACATTTATTGAATTATTTTGTGTGTATTTTATAAAATAGGTTCCATTTTAAACGCCTTACGTCTGAAGGTTTCTAGAAGACAAGAGGTGGCTATTATCAAGTGTGGTAATAGTTAAAAGAAGCAAATCAAAACTTTTCTGAAGGGAAACACAAGAACTCAAACCTATCCAAGCTAAGGGATAGGTCTGAGTATGCAGACATTGGCTCAATCTCTTCATATCTCAAGACAAATTTATAGTAGCATTGAATCTGTAAGACACACAAAAAACTATACATTGTACAACAGATGTGGACAAAATTATTCAAAATTATTAAGGTCCAACTCTAAGCACTATTACAAATAAACCAGGCAGGCGATGTGCAAAACTAAGAATTGAAGCAACATTTTTCTTTGTTTTGACCGCTATGTATACAGAGCATAAAAACTAAACATTATACTTTAATGGAAGGTTACAGTGGCATTCAACCCTCTCTCCAAGGTCCAATACCCAGCTCAGGGAGCCACAGTCCACTGATAACAGTGATGTTATGTATCCAAGGAGCTGAAAGGAGGTGACATCAGGTTACAGCAGCAGCGAACATCATCATTTTCTTTGCCCTACTTACACATCCCTAAATCTTTCAAATCTTTCTCTTACATAAAGAAGAAAATCAAGGAAGGAAAGACAGACTTAATATTTTGAACAACACATTCCTTTCAAAGCTGTGGCTGCTGCTGGACAGCCTGCAAAATAGATTCAAACAATATTCCAAAGGTGCCACAAAAAAAAACACCACAAAGAGGATTTCTAGGGTGGCAGTCACTCAGTCCTGGGCAGGTTGAGCATCAGCCCTGCTGTGTCAAAGCATACTTTGAAGAAATATTGGGACACGGTAGCTGATCAAATATATGGATATATATATATAAATACCACAAAATGTCCTTTCAAATTTGTTTTAAGACAATGCAGATCAAAGCTCAAATTCAATCAGGAATACTTTTATAACAAATTTATGTCAGATTATGATTTCTTGGTTTTGAATAATGTCAACTTTATATTAAAAGTGTCATGATTTATCAAATGACACTTTATGACAACAGTCATACATATTCATTAAGACTTACTCATGTTCATGACAGGTGTTATGTCATGTTTATGACAGTGTCATGACTGTCTTATTCGCAACCCATCAAATAAAGTATTACCGGTCTTTTTTCCCTTTTGCAATGGCAACTTTATCAACATCTTTACATGCAAACTTTAACCTGTCATTATTCTAGTCTTAGTAGTTGTTTCTTGCCAAAACAGTATTTGATGTAGTCAGTCCTCTCTTTGCTGACAATAAAGGGAGAATAAAACATTTGTTGTCAGACACAAAGATGACTTTACAAACAATCTCCTTGTCCTACCCTGCAGGGTAAATGAAGACTGAATTTTAGGGACTGTACCCAGAGGGGACAAATTCAAAAAAGAACAAGGTATCTTGTTTGCTTTTTTATCCATAATGGTTGTAGTGTTGAGCAACAGAATTACAAGAATTTACAAGAGTAAATTATTTGAAAGGGTTGACATGTTATTGGAGTATTTGCTCCATGTGATTTTGATATTCAGGAAAATGAACCAACGCATTATTTTTAATGTATTCTATAAGACCTTGACTCCAAATCTTACATAAGAAGCAAAATACATTGAAGGTTTCATGTGTTGAATTATTTCTAGTGCTAGCAGCAGTGGAAAAAAAAAAACATACCCCTGTCCTGGGTCAAGAGCAATGGCTCGTGGATGCTCCATGCCTCCCGCGATGAGAGTGGTCCGCATTTCTCCGTTAAGCTTGGCCACCTCAATCTGGTCCAAATTGCTGTCAATCCAATAGAGTTTCCCTGTAATCCAGTCCACAGCCAGGCCCTCTGGGGTGGCAAGCCCATGCTGAACAACCACCTCAATACCTGCCACTCCTAAAACAATATTGACAAGAAAATAACGTGACTGTACTGTCGTGACTTCGAATGAATTCATAGAAGATGGGATGCATGGGAAATGCTGTCCATAAGGCAAAAGAGCATTGGGAGGCTGGATATAGCCATTTGACAAAGGGGGAAACCCTGTCTGGTGTTTTATGAAGGTTTCTTAAGAGAGCAGAATAGGCCAAGCTGAGAGGTCAGTTCTACAGCTCTGCAGACAGAGAAAAACTACCATTCATAAAAATCTAAAGAGTACAGTTCTGATTCTTTTTGAAGGATAGATAAAATACTACAATACAGGTCTTTTGGCTCAATATTTTTAAGCTTGATCATGAGGATAAAATGATGACATTATGAACTTACATCATGAGAGTGAAGTGCAGAACTGTGAAAATGTACTGCCCCCTTTAAAAAAGTTTTTTTTGTTATCTGTCACACCAAAAAGCCTGAGCTCATTGAATACTTTTTACTATCACACAATAATAACCTGAATAAAGAGCAATGCTTTATCCAAAGTCTAAATGCTCTCCTCATAATTTAAGTGTGATTAAGCACAAAAACAGAGCTGAATTTTATGAGCTGAATACAATAGAATACTGCTGATTGCTGTTTATGCAACAAATTGCATAAACAGAGCCGGTTTGACAGCATGAAGTTGACTGAAATTACCTAAATGCAATGCATCATGTGCCTATCCGAAGAAATTCAAGAACAGATTAGAACTGCTTCATGGTCTGAAAATAAAACGTCCCTTTCTTAAAAGTAATTATAATTTTAAAACTTCTTAAGTGTAACAAAAACTAATTGTGTAAATAAAAAATGTTATAGTACTGCAAAGGCATAATTATATACATGATGTATCTCTATAAGCGTTTTGAAACTATTTTGCGACAATTCTAGAGAAAAAAAATCATAAAACATGAATTTTTAAAGTTAGTACATAAAAGCATAGCGTCTTTCAAGTATATAACAAGTTTTTATGTACATCGATGCCCTTGTGTGTGCCCCAGTGCATACCACCCGTCTCTGAGAGCCTTCCTCTGTAGATCTTATCTTCCACCACGTCTGTCCAGTAAAGCAGGCTACGATTAAAATGGAAGTCCAAAGCAATTGTGTTCCTCAGTCCCGGCACCAGCAGACTGTAGTCTCGCTTGTGAAGGTCTATTCGTCTTATCTCATGTCGGATTGAGAAAATGATGAAAGCTTCAAAAGGATCTAGTTGCAGAGAGACACACAAAACAACAACCACAACAATTTTTTCTTTTTTTTTTTTTTTTTCAAAAACATGATACAGAACATCAGGTGGCGAATACGGAGATTTACGAACTAGATAACAAATTGCGCTTGTCTTCTCTTGAATCCATCATGACGCAATAAACAAGTACGCTCCTTTTTATGCAGACAGGAATTTGCGTTTTCATGGGCCCAACTATATAAATGCAGTGAGAACTTGTACTAAAATTACCTTGGAATAAGACATTTACAAAACAGATGGAATCAAGTTAAAAAAAAGAGTATGTTCATTTTATGTAATATATATAAATGTATGTATGTATAATGATTAGGTGTTCAACTACAGATAATTGTAAAGGTGTATTGCTTTGTTGGAGGATTTACAGTCCTAGCTGCCACAGGCCAAATGCAAGTAATTACAAAACATTGGCCAGTTTGCAATTTAAACAGGCAATTTCTACAAAGGGCCTGTTGGGAGCAGAAATGCACCTGAACCACTGCCAGACTGGTGCAAATAACGATACTAGAACAAGAAAAAACTGAGTTGTGCAGTGACATTCCTTGTGTAATGCAGTAGGTAAAAACAACAACAACAAAAAAAAAAAAAAAAAAGTTTGTTAGGAAGACCTTAAGGATGATTTCAAAGTCACACTGCCACCAAACGAGCCATGTTGGCAGATTGATCGATGTGTGCTGTTTATCACATCTTTAAATTGTGTCAAAGAATTAGAATTGACACCTCGATGAGTATTATTTTGTTGTTTAAAAAGTACCATGTTAAATTAGCAATCTTTTAACAGGTATTGAACATACTTTAATTTTTGGTCTAGAATAATATTTAACTTCAAGTGCCATGTTTCCATTACCTATGAGGAGAAAATCATCACATTTAACATAAAAAAATGCATTTGAAAACACATCTGTATGTATTCATTATATATAATGTGGTTTACATAGTGATAAAGTTCCTGAAACAAATAGACTGTTAAAAAATGTTTAGGGTTTATTGAACGGGTCTGTATGTCACATTAGATGTGTTCACATGTTGAAAAGTGTAAGTTTAGTGAGATCAATCATACAATTCCAAACAGTAAATTGTATCAGGTTTGGAAATCTTAGTTTTCTGGGGACACCACTATTTCTTTCTTTTACAGTTTATCAGTGGATCTATTAGTGGTTGTTAAAGAAAAAAAATATTTCCACTTGTGTGGAAGATGTGTTGTTTGAGGGTCGTTGCAAACCCCCAAAGATCTAGTTATGTTTAAGACATCAGCTCAGGATCAGCTCTGCTAAACTTAACAGTGTGATTTAACATTGTTATTGGGAAACATTAATCAAGTAAAAAGGCTAAATCTATCTCTGATGATTAATCCTATTTATAATATTTTCCTGTATAAGAAAACAACTTGTAGCTAAATCAGTGTGTATCTGATTTTTATAGGATTGTTCTAATTTAAAAGCAGAAGTTGTTTGTTTTATTTCTTTATGCAAGCATTTTTTTTTACTATTTATTCCCAGTCTGATGGCTTGAGTAGTAAAAATGGTTTCAAACATATTTCAGCAGTTTAAACCACCATGTGGTGTGCATTAATATTCATCGATTTCAGCCTAACCAATTTGTCACCAAACACTCTGAACATATTTCCCAAAGTAGTAGATACAGTTGTACATCCAGTCTTTTGAGGAATGTGTTTTGCAGGGGCTCAAAAAAATTGCTAACTCTTATTTCAGGTTGATGGTAAATAGTGTCTGAATATTAGACCTCCATGACGCTGCCTGTGGTGGTTTGTTTCAATCAGGAAGATTACTTCTACCTTCAGTGTAGCTCCTTTTCTTAGAAATGTTTGCTCTCTCTAAATTCAATTTCTGACACCCATCTAAAACACAACTACTCATAAAAACACATATTTTCAAAGCAACTTTTTTGTAAGCCTCATGTTCAAAACACTTTTAAGGCAATAGAACTGTTTGCACACAAATATAATGAAAGCGATGTCCTTACTTTAGTCACTTGTTCCAGTTAGCAAACCAGCAACAACGCTTTCAGTGAAAAGATTTGTACAAACACATCTTTTATCACTAAGATGTGAAAAGCAGAGAAAGAACATGTGTGCCTGGGACTTCACAATGAATCTAATAACGCCTTCTTCAACATGAAATTGTGGTATTAGTTGGCATGCAAAGACTGATGTTTGATTAACAAGTAGAGTCCCAATCAGCTTCAAACTAAAATAGTGTATTATTTTCGGGTGTTAATGTATGATTAGAGCTGCAACTGCTATCCATCTCAGAGTGCAAGACAGAAGCAAGTCATCAAAACGGGGTCCATGAATCAGAATGTGACAAGCCAACAGCATGTGCGTCCCAATTGTATTTCAAGAGCGTTCTAGCAGTCTCATCAAATGGATTATCCAGTAGCAGCAATGAGTGGAGCAGACTCAAAATATTTGATGCAAGGCAAAAATTTGAAACAAAATTTTTGATAACACATCTGTTTTGGAGGTAAATATCTGAACAGTCAAGGAAACCATCAAGCTTTGTAGTTTGGGAAGACATGCTTCTCTCAGTAAACATCAATGCAGATAAAAATGATAGGACTCATCACTATTGTGAATCTTAAAATTTTTAAGTAATTTAGTTCAGCCCATTGTAAACCAGCATTCATTTCTGCGCTCACAATCACCTCTCCACCTTTTCAGCATTCACATAGCCAAACAAAAAAATGCGTCTGTTCCGCAGTTTGACTTGAATTGGTTTGAAACACATAGTGCATTAATAAGCTTAATTTTTATAAGAAATAGGATCAGATATTGACCAGTTTCAGTTCACCTAAGTAGTTGACCTGGCTGCTGGAAACTCAAATAGCACAATCTTTCCATATGAGTTGTTAAAAAAATGAAGTCAGCAGAGTCACAAAAGTGCATGTACGGAGCAGTCGCCCTGTTCTCGCACTACCAGCCTCCTTTAGATACTTAAGTTGCTTATCAGGAAGGTGGTCAGTAATTGGAAATTAATGGTGTCTAAATTAGGTAATCGTTGCTTATTGCTGTTGTTAGAGCAAAGCTTTATTGAAAGTACAGTTGGCAAGCTAAAAGAATAGAACAGAATATGTGTGAAGCAATAGAATGCAGGCTAGCTAACCAAGTTAAAGGTGATACCAATTCACCACCTAATATTAGCTTGCAGTGTTACTCAAAGAGCAGAAGGTCAAGGCGAGAAATATTATTTCCAAATTAAGTGAGTGTTTGTTATGCAGTATATTTTACTCAAGTCTTCCAACAGTGTGTCCATGTGTTGGAAATGTCTTAAAACTACTTAATTATTTTACGGTCTCAATCTTTAAATTTATTTCATTACTTGTGACTGAAGTGAAACTTACTATTTGGTGTTTTTAAATATGTAAAAGCCTATGTATACATCAAAGTGCAACACATAACTCAGTTTTTCTTTTTAAGCAATAGTAAACCCGGCTATACAGTGATTCCTCTGTCACACACATGCTAGGTCACCTCCACTCCAAATATAAATAATTAATGACTACTCAAGGCAGGAAGCGAGAAAAAAACATTTTTGGGATAAATCTGATTCAGCTAAGATGTGACAGGTTATTGCATGACAAAAAAATAAAGATAGAAAATCAACCACCACTGTTAGATTTTCACTAAGTTAATAACTGCATTTACAACAAAAACCTAAAGAATTAAAGATCATAGCAATGCCCTAACAGAAAACTAAATTTTACAACAAAAACAAACACAAAGCAGCAACCACACAGCAACAAAACAGTCAGGGGCATCATGAAACAAACATTAAAAAGCAAGCCTCTGTTACCTATGCTGTGACAGCTGTCTCCATCTGCATCGAGTATCCATCCAGAATAACACGAGCACTTCACTGTGGTCTTGTACTGCTCACACACCTGGCTGCACTTCAGGTGACGGCTGCAGTAGTCCACTGCCTCGCATGTCTTGTTGCTTGAATCCAGGTGAAGTCCAGGGGGACAGGAACACACAACTCCTTTCCCCGGTGCCACCGTGCACTGGTGACTGCAGCCCCCTCGGGCTACAAGACACATGTCTGGGGAAAAGAGGCAGGTAAGCAGTTCTTGGATAAACTGCCTCAGACAGAATAAAAATTGAATTCTAAAAGTTTGGAACGTACTTGTCAATGTTCAGACTTAAATCTGAGCTCAAAAAGCTAAAATTTTGCTAAAAGTTAGCTTATATTCCTTACATAAAAACATGCAGGTTTTCATAAACTCTTAATATCAAGGTTTTGATGAGTTTTGGTAACATAACCATTAGTAAAGTTTAGACAATAATTGCTTTTTAACTCAAGAGCTATTTTTTGTTTTTGTTTTTTGACAGACAGCTATATTGAATCAGATTATTTATCTCATATTAATGATCTTCAAACATTTAAGTGTGATTAAAAAATAGAAGAAATATGTAAGGATCAAATACATTTTCACAGTACTCCAAGTCTCTGACTTTCCCAAAAATAAAATGAGGAAAAAAATTTACCGGGGGTCTCTTTATATGCCTTAATTAAGACCGTATTTTAGGATACAATAAGATTGCCCTCTCTAATCACCAAGAAATGTATTTTTTTTTTGTCATGACTTGTACTGCAAGGTCTGAATTATGCTGAACTGGTCTAAATCAAGCAGACCCTTGAGGTTCCTCTGAACATAAACTAATAGACTAAGATGAGCCAGCAGCCCACTTTCTGAACCACAATAGCACTTCAGGGTCCTGCAGGAGCCCATTGAGGATTGGTTAGCAATGCTCTAGAAAATGAACCTCGATGTTTACACTACTCACTTTAACAGATTAAATTGCTACTGATAGTCACAGGAGGGCATATTTTTGGTCTCTCAGAAGGCTTTTAGTGCACATTTGCCATTAGGAAGGAAGATTTTCTTTATGTTGTGTCTTGGGTCTCAGAAACAACAGATGCTGGGAACTTGTCAAGCACCAAGCTGCTGTGTGTGGAAGAAGCGGGATATAAAAAGGCTGTGCTGGGACACTTCCAGTAATCCGAACATTGTTTGAAAAAGAACAGGATGAACATTTTAAATAAGATATTGTACAATTGCCCAACTGGAAAATGGGAAGTTACCCTAACAGTTCAAACACATTTTTAAAGTTACATTGGATAGCTATTATTTTCACTCTGGGAGGTTGTCTTTTTACAGTGTCTTGCAGAGTATTCACAAATGTGAAATTTTTTTTACAAATGTTCAAGTTAAAACCAAAGCTTGCGTTTTTAGAAATTATGCATGATGTTGGATTGTAGAATGCCTAAAAATTAAGTCTTTTGGTCAGCGTGCAAAAACACCATGTGTGGAGGAAAAGCAAAACATATGCATGCTACTTATGGTGGAAAATGTTGGTGGTAGAATTATGTTATGTGAATATCTTTCTCTACTTGACTAGTGATGTTCATAAACTGGTTCTGTTCAATCTGACTGAAACTGAACTATTTTGCAAATAAGGATGGGAGAAAATTTGTCTGTTAGCCTATCACATAAAATTTAAGTTTTATTTAGAATGTCCAAGTTACAGCTTTTAAAAGGCTGAGTTTTTGTTCATGTTTATGCTCTGTAGAAAATTGAAAATATAAAAAGTTCACTTAGCAGGAAAAAAAACTTTTGTGTCAACAGATACTTTAATGTGTCATTTTGCTTTCAGGATAATGCACCGAGCAGTGAGGGTGCATTGGTTATTTTACTTGGCTACTGTTGACTTGCCAGCAAACCTAAACCCATCAGACACCTTTGGGATGAATTGTAATGCAGCTTGTGAGGGTGATTTAACAGCAGGCATTGAACACCTTGGTGAGAGCCTTCCCGGGGCAGTGATGGTTGTTCCAACAGCCAACATAATCAAGGTGGTCGAAAAAGATTTTCAGTAATCACCTGTAAAGTTTGCTATTCCCAATTATTTTGGAAGAGTAACTATTTAAGGAAATTCCCTAATGAGATGTGAAGATAAGTTGCAAAACACTAAGACAAAACAAATTACCACAGATGGGTCCTTCATCCGAACGGTCAGCACAGTCGACTTTACCATTGCAGATCTTATCAGGCGTCAGGCATACTGAGCTATCGTTAGCACAAGGGTACTTTGGGGGCTTGCAAACAGATGATTCACATGACTCTTCATCGGATCGGTCCTCACAGTCAATGTCTCCATCACATACCCAACTCTTTGTGATGCACTTGCCTGTAAAGTATGAGAAGCTGAGGTTAACAGAGGCAGTTCAAACTCAGGTTAAAATCAACTTGTTTTCCTAAACCTGTTTTAGGGCTCAGGCATTTATTTCTGTGCTGAACTTTGCTTTCTAAACTTGGCCCATTTTCAGACAAGAAACAGCTTGACTTTCTAGTTTCTTTCTCTAACAATAAATGTTTAAGAGGTTTTAATAAAAAAAAAAAAAAAAAAAAAAGGATATTGAAGCTATGCGAATTTTGAGTTTAAGTTCTCATCGTTTGTCTTTTAGGCGTCATCTAACTTTTAACATTTTATTTTGTACTTGTGGAATTATATCCACATAATAATTTTTGCTATGAGGGCAAATTTTATGCGAGATTGTACAAAAAAATCTTGCCTTTCCATCTTTAAAATATCAATGAAACAATAGAAGGAGGGATGGATGAATGAATCTAAGTGAGCTGGTTTGTCTTCAATGCTACGGACTGTTTAGACACCAGAATGCATAATTATTTTTCAAACTAAGAAAAAAACTTCTTTACTCTGCTTCTGCAGAAGTTAATCTTTAATTAATCAAAACATTTTGATTAAATAAGACTTTCCATCAATGCTCATTACTGGTTTCTTTTACACAGTTAAAAGGTAATGGTGCCTTAAATGTTGTTGTAACTAAACTCCAGGTACCCTATTTTCTTCAAATGGGTAAAAACGTAATTTTTCAATGTGGATTTATAAATCTAACATTTGAATTTCCAGGAGGGTTTTTACACATCCCATTATCTTCCATACAAAATGTTAAGTGAAATTTGAACAAGAGTGAAAAAAAGTGGATGTTATTGTTTCAAATAACATCCAGTTATTTGAAACTGATGAAAATAATTTCAGTTACAACTTCTTGCTCTTGTTCTCAACCAAATGATTCAGATCGCCAGACTGATTGATATCAAATACACATAATCTGCATAAAAAAGGGTGTGCTTTTATTTAGTCAGGGAAAAAATATATTCAAGCTAATATCTGTTTTGGTCACATTTGCCAAATTTCAATCTACAATGTTACTACAATCTTTAACAATCTACAATGTTAAAGAAAACTAAGTGAAAAAACATCATGCCACCAATAAAACATTGTCTTGATGCTGCGGCGGCAACAAAATATTTTGCCAAAATTAATAGGGCTGTGAAAACGTCACAAAATCCTAAAAAAAGGACGTATGAATGACCGTCTATCACTCTCTCATTCTTCCTGCAATGAAGTTAAATCAAAACAATTCTTCTAAGAACAGTTGGACAAAAATTCTCCACAGCGTTCCAAGGGACACATTGTTACTGCCAATGCTAGATACTGTTGTTGTAGGGTTCCACAAACAGTCATTAATTTTAGGGGCCAATTACTTTTTTTTTTATAAGCAGCCATATGCATTTGGATAGCTTTTAAAATAAAATTAGAAAACTACATTTTGGATTTGATCCGGTTATCTTTTGCTTAAAATTTGTTCAGTGATCTGAAACAATTAACCGTGACAAAAAAAGCATAAAGCAGAAAAATATATTCAGGGGAATAAATAATTTTCAAAGTCCTGCCTGTGAAACTTCACACTGTTTTTCCCAAATTGAACTTGAAGGTTTTTGCATATTGCCAGTGAAGGTACTCATCTCTTGTGGAGAGGACAACAGCACCAGTGCAGAGAAGTGTGACACGGTGGAATTAGAGTAATTAATAATTGTGGTCTAATCAACCCGTCACCATGCAGCATAGCCGCCATTCTTGATAAAAGCTGTCTAGGGAGAAACAGCAAAAAGGTGAAGGGCAAAATTCAGAGTAACAGTCTAATTCTGGCGAAATTAAAATACTTGATGTAAAAAACCTACTAAGTTTGAATAGATGGACTCAAAACTGCCTATATTAAAGATGTCCTGATTGTGGGAACAATAGTCTACTGCACATTCTTTGAGAGATCAACACAGAAAAAAATAATAAACTATGGAAAAAAGTATATAGATTTTTTTGTTTAATATAAAATAGAAATGGGACGGGTCATGGGAAGAGAAGGAGCAAGTTGCCACAGCACAAACAAAGAAAAATAAGAAAAACATACATTTTTGATAAAATTGAGAATGCTCACTTTTATATGCACACCTTCCCAGTCATACACGCTGGGGTGTGGAGTTATTGAAAAGTACAGTAAATGAACAGCCTTTGTTACCACCGGGGCATATCTTCTTCATTTTTATACATTTATTTTTTTATGTTTGACATCGCTGCAAAGCTCAGAATACACACTTTCTGATTCTGTAAATAACTCAAAGTGCCTCCGGGGAGATTTGTTCCTAGCATTGTCGTGGCCAGGCACAAATACTTGGAGTTCCTGCTTTGAAAGAAGCTGGGTGGAAAGAAAATGATCTTAAGTTTGCTAACATCTTACATTTGATGGTTTGACAGCCTTATACGAGTAAATCATTCTTGAACATTTTAGCTTTTTGGATTAAATGTCAAAATGAGTGTGATTTACTCTTCTTTCAGTGTAGTTAACAGTATAAATTTGACTAAATGACTGCCTTGAACAGGAACAATTTGGATTGATATGATTCCATTTGGACCAAATTGCACTCTATAAGGTTTTACATGAATTGGACCAGTTGTCCAATTCATGTAGTGCCTTAAGAAGACATTAATTCTGAATTGAAGCTTTGTTTTTAACTGGATTAACTGGATTAATTTAAATTAAAGGCCTTTTGTTTTATCTATTTGTATGCAAATGATGAACAAGGACAATATTTGGTAACATCTGAAAAAGAGAAAAAATATCAGTAAGATCAATTAATTTACCAATAACTACCCAGCAAATGAAACTAGTGTAGTGCAAATCATTTTTTAGGATTATTTTTACTTCTGAGATTCCATTGACAACCTGTATCTTTGCATGTAAACTTGGCCTTCGGGTCACACATCCTTTTGGTGCCCTCGCAGTCTTTCTCATCACTTCCGTCCTCACAGTCCTTGTCTCCATCACATCTCCAACGTTCAGGGATGCAGGTTCCATCCTCAACACAATGAAATTCATCCCCACTGCATTCAATCACAGAGGGCAGCACTGGAACAAAAGTAATCCAACAATTAATGCTTCACAGTTCCACTCAGCAACATCACAACACTGAAACACACAACGGTAATTGGCCTGCTTTTTTTGGAAAATATTCTTTGTACATTTCAAAATATCTATTTATTGTCAGAGTCTTTTGTTTATGGGAAGTAGTTGAATTCCAAAGTTTGTTCAAGCTTGCTGCTTTGTTTAATAGTGTGTTACTAGGTCAGCAATGGATTTATTGGAATATAAAAGACATCCGTATCATTGTTCTGTTTAATAATACGAGTATGACAACAAGTTCCAACAGGATGTTAATATTTTTACTTTTATTTTCGCATGAAATACTTTTGAATCACAACATGCCAAGAAGGTAATGATTAAGACATCTATTGTGTGTTTTAAGTATTAAGTTGAAATCACAATTGATCATTTGCTTCACTAACAGCAAGCTTTTTTTCTCCCTCCAAACAACAAAGATGTTGCCTAATCTCTTTCAATCCACAGAATAGACGCAGTGAGGATGGAGAGTGCAGCAGTTTACATCAGAGTAGTGTGATGAATTATCTTCACATTTTAGTGACAAGCAACTGAGCTACGATCCTTTTTCTAGTGTTGAATTAGCTACCTGTAATAATTATATTATATACTTCAACTTCCATTGGTAAAAGGTCTAACTATAGCTTTCTTTGCACAGTCAAAATCTAATAAATAGACCTAATCAACCCACTTTAAAGAGAAACAGACATTCTTACATGCAGGTCCACCTCTGCAGGTTGTGTTCTCATCACTAAAATCACCACAGTCATTGTCACCATCACAAGCCCAGTCTGCTGGAATACAGCGCCCACTGGTACACTGAAACTGAGTGTTTGAACAGGTCTGCAAGCAGCCCACTTCATCACTGCCATCGCCACAGTCATCATCTGCGGACAAAGACAATATTCACAAAGAATATCAGAGGTGATGCATTTAATACTAGTCAATGGGCATCCTTGTTAACGAGAAAACTGGCTGCACTCACCTGAATCGCAGTGCCACTTGACACTGATGCAGCGTCCATTTGAGCAGCTGAATTCAGTCAGGGGCTGGCATGTAGGGAAAGCTGGAGAAAAGAAGAGAAAAAAACTATTTGTCAAATTAAAGAGAATTATATGAGTGGTTGTCTTGGAATACTCTAAAATGGCATTCTATGTTTTCATAATTTTAGAAAAAGGATGGGGTTTTTTACCTAATTTGCACTGTGCTTCCCCTAATTTCAATTTATCTACAAGAATATTCCTTAAGAAATTTGTATGACATGTGGTTCATAACACTGTAATCAATATTTCATGTTTGGGTATATGGGCTAAATTTAGCATTTCATTTGGATGTTTTATTACAGGGGTGAGACAGTCTTTGCCTAAGACTATTGTAGGGTTTAAACAGATTAGTGCAACTCAAAGACAAAAGACCAAAACACAAGCTCTGCACGATGTGGTATATGCAATGTACTATTAGAGACACAAACAGCAGCTACCCAACACAACACAGAAGAGACACCTAAATTGCGTGGTTCATCTTCATCTCTGGGGTTGCCTTTCATTTTAAACCCTTTGGATCACAATGTCTTAGGTGGCTAAGAATCTACTCCAACACAGCACCACATTAGCTTCATTAATCACAAGTTTAAAGCCACTGCAATGCATCGGCTTTGTGAACCAAAGCCCTCAGAAAGCTAGGGCAGGGTTCAATGAGCAATCAAGAAACAGCTCATTAAAAATGTAAGCATATTTCTCTAGAGTGTATATATATTTTTTTGTGTGTCACAGACATTTTTGATCGTATTCAGACAGGAAGGGAGGAGGACAGAGAAAAGGGAGATTATGGTCCAGGGCCATAGGTCAATCCCTTTACAGCTGAATTATAGCTACTGTACAAAGGTGTGTCTGCTCTAGACATATGGAGCACTATACAAATAGAAGTGTAAAATAGAGGACAGTATTTGGTGGCTGTTTAATCAATTAAACAATTTAACTGAGAAAGTTAAATTTTTTCTGAGAAAGTTAACTTTTAAATAAGTAGAACGTAGTAGAACGTAGTCTACAATAAACAAAGTACTTATATTTGGATATGAAGATTGAAAAGTCTCCGTCATTCTGTAATGTTGTGATGCAGAGAAAAAGAGAAACTGACAAAAGTTTGCAAAGACTGAAAAAAAATAATAATAAAAATCCCTGCAATTCATTAATCACTTATTCTCAATGTTCCCAAGAAACTATGGTCATGCTCTCCAATCTAAAAAGTATATATTGTGCTGATTTGGAAGTACTTGCCAAATTCTTTTTATTGGTGACCCTGGTTGTAAGTGCAAAATAATGTGAAATTCCACTTCTGATTAAAGCTTTGTGCTCATGGAAGCCTTGAAGTGCTGTGGTTTCTTTCAGAATGAGTTCTATCTTCACATTTCATCTGTTGTTCAATGCCTGCAGTCGCACAACCAGATGTAAAACACGCTTGGCCATGAAACAGAATGCAGTCTTCACACAAACAGCTTTCACCCGTCGTCAGCTTACTATTCATTGAAAGACAGATAACACAGTATATGCAAAAAGCTTCCAATATTAATTTTACTTTCGTTTTATCTTACAGTTGTTTTTCCTGTCATCTACCTTAGCATATTATGGGTTTTCTCATTTTTTCTCTTTTTGTTAACTTAATAGAAATCCACTGTGTCCCAATCCCAGCTTTGTCATCACCTGAGATTTAATAAAGAGAAATCTCAAACTATTTTGGTTTACTTATTACTAAATATTTTTTCTATTTTTGTGAACTGATGACATTGTCAGAATCGACATTCCCATCACATATCAGCCTAACTTTGGTATACTCTGTACAGATGGGTTATTGACTTCCTGAAGAAATGCAAGTCTCTATTTGAATTGATTTGTTGGCAGTCTGCTGTAGCTGCATGGTATACCTTTGATGCTGTGGAGAAGGTATCATTATCATATTAGTGTCATCTAAAGAACCGTGCATTTCCCTCAAATGTAATGGGTTTTACTGACAGGATGTGACTGCCTGGAACTTAACGTTTGTTAAGAATGGAGCACGAGCATACATAAATTATGAGGGTTTCAAGTAAACAGCGAGCATAGCTAAAAATGAAACACCAGTATCTATAAATAATGACGACATCGAGAGAGTCCAGCAGAAGCCATTGTGTGACAACCACTAAACTACTGACAAACAAAATCCAAATTAACATCAATCTCTGAAGCAGCCACCACCGAGCTTCAGGTGCTCCAAAACCCACAGTAGCTCCACTGAAGCTAAATGAGCTGCCAGGGCTTCACAGAAGAGTGCCTGCAGAGAAGTGATGCCTGAGGATGCTCAGACAACAGTAAGGGGAGAGAATATGTTTTGCTGCACAGCTTGATTATGATTGAATGAAGCCGAGCATGAACTTTAATTACTGCTTTACACCCCGGCTGTTTGTGACTGCGTACTGAAGCGGCTTAGGACACACAAAGGGAGGCTGATGCAATACGGCACAGAGCAGCGTTTGGCAAACATCAATCACTGTTAAAGGGCTGATTTAATACAAATAGTGATAAAGGAGAATCTTCAAACCTTTTCCCTGATCCTTTAAATGTATGCTGCTAATACATCTACTTCAACCTCACTGCTAAAAACAGCTTTTGCACCCTCAAACGCCCCTTTACCCTCTCACATAATAAAAGGTTAAATACATCTTCAAAGAGCTCTAAAAAACCTCAGGCCATCATAGTGTCTGATGTTTTTCATGTTTTCTAAGATTTATCCAGAACACTGCAACTTTTAACTCACTGAACTCAGCTGACAGATTGTATAATACCACAGAGGCACTACTTAAGAACAGTGAGCTGCTGTGCAAAAGTATTCTGTTTACGCAGCATCATTCCTTTAAGCTGTTGCCACCAGTGAGAAAGTGTTTAGTTTTTGGTCCAAAGAACACAACATCAATAATTCAGCCTCAAAATTCTCTCAACGGAATGTAGTAATGGGTGTGAAAATAACTATGTATTCGAAATGAGTAAGCAGCTCTGACGAACATTCATTTTCATAGAAGTCGAGATGACTAGTGCTTTGGCAAAACTCTTGCCTCTGCCAGCGAAGCAGGTCTTGACATTCTGTACAATTTAGCAGCCTTTCAGAAATAAGAAGTTCCACCTGGGTGAGTGTTCAGTTCTGCAGGTGGAATTCTAAAGTTGCACTAAACATAAAGACACGGCAAAAAAAAAAAAAACAAGAAAAAAACATCTCATTCCAGTAATTATCAAGATTAGTTTCTGAGGCTGCACATTAGCATGTCATCACAAACAAACTGACCTGGTAATTTTCAGAGAGTATAATGTAGCATGCAACATCTTTCTTGTAGCTACAATTCAGTCCACAAGGATAAATCACAGCATGCTTAAATGTTGAATATGGAATTATTATCTCAGAAGAACAAAAAATATGACTTTGTAAATACATCAAACATATTTCCTCTGTACTAATTTACTCATGTGTTTTGATACTTATTGCTTCATTTAGAAAATTATGTTAAATCATGATTTGTGACTGGTACAAAGCATTTACAAATATGTTCCTGTGTCTTTTCCAAACAAAGCTTTTATAAACAGTATGTGACATAGATTGACTTTAACAGAGAAACAATCATCAGCAGTTTCTAATCACCAGTCGTCTTGATATGTGCAAACAGAAATTTGAAAAATGAACTAAACAGACAGAAAATGTGACTTAACCCACCATCAACACATCTGTCTTTAGCCTAAACAAATGGTTCAACTTTTAAGCCTCTTTTCACACTCTTGCATTTTTTTAGCACATTGATAAATCAGATTCTAACAACACTGTTGTATGGATTTGAAACTGTAAAATTTATAATAAGTGTTCCAGCTAAGCTAAGCCTCCACTGTCCTTTCAGACATGTTAAGATAGACAATTTATTAACAGACACAACTTTGAAATTTTATAAATTAAAACAGAAATCATTATATTTTGGAGCCACAAAAAAGTGAAACAAAATGTAAACACAAAAAAGGTCATTTAAATACTGTGTTCACTACTATTTGACGCTGCTCAAACTGTGTTGCTTCAGTTCAACACAAAAAGCAACTCTGTGGGAAATACAACACTAATAAATTGTTTGCTTTAAAGATTTCTCACCCCTTTACCTAATTTCTGCAAAGAAATGCAGTATTTATGTAGTAGGAAACATGGTAAATTGATTCATCTTTGTATTATGCAGTACTTTTAAAGCCACAGTGGAAAAATAACAGCCCTGTATTAAATAACCCAACAACAGTGCCTTTTAGAACATATTTTCTTTCTATCAATTACAGGTGAAATGTGGCGTTATATCTACGAGCAAGGACTGCAAAAATGCTGACAGCCTTCTGACACAGCCATAAATTAAACAGTCACATTTCACGAGTTTCAAGAATAAAATGGAAAACTAGTTTTGACATTTTACCAGCTGATGACACGGGTATTCAATCAGTAGTGAAACCTAAAGCCTTCTTCAACTTTTTTTTTAGACACAACAAAGAATAAATGTAGTGCTGTGAAAAAGTAGTTGCCTCCCTACAGATTTTCAGATGAAAAACCTATATTCCCAGGCTTATGTGCAAACATAATTGTTTCCCCAGTATGTGAAAAAGTAATCCCCCCTATATTTGTTAATCACCAATAAGAATTTGTGATCAAGCTTTGAAGGACATTTGGCTCATTTTTCCTGACAGAATCGCTGCATAGTAAATGTTTCATGCATAATCGGCTTATTTGAGTCCATAACACATCATCACCATTAGATTCCGATCCAGACTTTGACTAAGTCACTCTAAATGAAAATAGGTATGGCATTCTTGAAGTCATAGGAAGTGGCACCATTGTGACTGAATTAAAACAATTCTGCAAACAAGGGTGGGCTGAAACTCCTCTACATTTCATTTTCATGTCAATGGCTGTTTTGCAAATGCTTGAAGGTTGTTACTGCCAAGCACTAAATAACAAATTATTACATTTAGAGGGAATTACTTTTTTACATGGATCTAAGTTGATGTGGGGAGCTTTTTTGCCCTTAAGAAATCAAATCAAGATTTCAAAATTGCAGTACTCAGGTCATGTTTGTTTGGTATTAAATTTAGCTTGATGATCCGGAACATTTAAATGGAACACAGCAGTTAAAATCATGATGTAAATGCTTTTTTATAGTCTTTTAAACATCTGAAACATAAAATCTGAGCCTCTACTGTAAGTCCCAAATAGCTTTGTTTATGCCTAGTCAGTAAGACTATAATAGCATGTGGTAAATATCCAGGAGACTTACTGCATGATATTTCATCTGACATATCCCCACAGTCATTCTCCCGATCACAGCTCCAGCCTCGAGGTATACAGCGTCCATTCTGGCAGGAGAACTGGTCGGCTTGACAGGGCCGGGCTGAGAAAACAAGAAAGTGAGGAAGTAGTCTCCTAATTCAATCACAGCATTAAAGGCGCATACGTCAATGTTGGATAGCACAACTACATCTAATGTCCAGTAGATCACCAAAATGTCAATGTCTGGCCAGTGCAAACTCTTTATCACTCTGTCTCACAGCAAAATATGGCATGTCTGACAGCGTGTGTAAAATGTGCTGTTGCTTGATAGGCCTTCAGTCACATCCTGGTGGTCATGTACATGACAGCACTCAAGCAATGTCCTGCTGTAGAAGGATATGCATGTCAATCTGCCAGTACAGGAACATTCATCATCCACTGACTAATGCTCATTGATTGATCTTCTATGGATAAAAAGCTGCCGAGAGGCACTGTTAAAGACATGGAGACAATCTACCATGAGTGTTCCTGACGGAAAGTTTCCTCTCAAAGGTACCTCGACACTTTGATACTATATAGTGCTTGCGCACACTGAGAGTGACAGTACTGCACCAAAGCCTCTTAAGAGCCTCAAATTATAACAGTGATGGCTGCCTTGACAACACCTGACACCTCGGTTTAAGACATGGATAAATAAAGAACACCTGAGGTGAGAACATCTTATCAAAAGATGAGAGAGAGAAAAAGCTTTCCACCTCTTTGAATAGATGAGAAAGCTGTTTGATTTTTAATGCTAGCAGTCTATAAGCTCGATGAGCTAAAATCAATTAAACAGTACATCAGTCTTCTGAGTAACAGAGCATTAACCACATGATGGGAGCCTTTTATCAAAACATAAAGGAAAACTCCTTTAAATAGTAATTATTTTTCCAACAGTGAATGTAGGAACATAATTGTAGAAATAAACTGTCCTGCATGTAAAGAGACACATCAAACTATCAAACCGATGCCAAAACTACAAACATAAAGAATGATGAAGAGCATACCAGAGCAAGTGGTGTTAGCTTCATCTTCACCATTACTGCAGTCATTGGTTCCATCACAAAGCCATCTTTTGGGAATGCATCGGTTGTCGTTGCATTTGAACTGATCATCAGGACAGGTGTGGTTGTCTGAAACAGTTCAAATACAGACAAAAATGACAGTGACTTCACAGAAACCCACTATTAAAGTAAATAAAAAAGACAAAACAAAACAATAAAATTAAGCAATGCACTCAAATAACTCAAAAATTATGTTTTTTTTTCCGAATCTTTAGTGCAATGGTTCTCACTGAAGAAAGAATCAAAGTTATGTTGATTTTTAAAAAAGAAAGCCAGAAGAAGAAACAAATTATTTTCAACAGAGGAATTTTCAATCGACCAGCTATTTTTAATAATTAGACAAAACATTAGCAAATAACAGAAAGGCTACAGAGAGCAGTAAACCTGTAATGGTAATAAAATGTTTTCAATTAGCTATTAAGTGATTATTAACAAATTGTCATTACCTTTTTAACAGTTAGATAAAAACTTATCTCACTCAAACACAAACTTCTTGTTGAATAATCATAACTTTTTCCTATTGATTTAGGATTCATACCCCTAAATCTGACAGGGATATGAATCATTTTGGGCAGAACTGTAGCATTAAAATAATTAATTAATTATATAGCTGAGTCACGGCTGAGTTGCACTGGCAGTAATTTTGAGGCAATGATGCCCATCTGGTATATATGACATCTCTACTTTACGGTTATGCCAAGAGATTATTACAGCGTATCCAAAAACACGCCATAAATGTCTTTGAAAAGTCTTGTTTTTTGTATTCAAAGTCACAAATGTTTGATGCTGACATTCAAGACTTATGGGCGATATCTCTCCTCATCCTCATCGAAAGAAGTATTCACATTGAAGTCACATTCAGTTCATTTTAATATTCTTCAGTGAAAATACTATCACCACGTACCCTATTTTCTTGTCAGGCTTGTAATTAAGTCAAGCTGCACACTGAGTTTACGAATTCATTAATTCTCATCACTTATAAATTGCACTAAGTAAATGAGAAAATTTATGTGCATACACAATGAGTAAAATCACAATTCCTTAGGCAGGGATGGCGGTGTGCAGTTAGGGTAGACCAAACTGACAGTAGTGTTCTGCCAAATTTGAGGAAAGGGTGTGATTCCATTTTTAATAGTTTGTAAGATATTGAACGTTTATAATCAAAAGAATAACACTAGCATATGTGGGAATATCAATACTGACATCTTGTGCTGTTTAGTTTGTGGCAACACTGTTTTATGAAGACTAACTCAACATCCATTTAGATAAACCGAGTCAGATTATCCCAAATGATATTCTAGCAGTGCAGCTAACTGGTAATTCATCTTTAATTTCTAATCATGCTGGCATATGATTATGGTGTAAAAATGTACTGCTTCTGCCTTCTATGAAAAATAAATAAATTAATTAATAATCCAAATGAGCCAAAAACTCTGCTCCTCCAAGTAATTTGTTAGAGTGATTATCCTCCAGCAAGACCAAGAAGGTAGACAGCAGCACATTTGACATCCCTGCTGCAGTGTCAATTAGCAACATGGATGTTGACGGCAAGAGAGAACTAACTGTAAAAATTGTAGTGGTTTTTCTTGTTGTTGTTGTGCTTTTTAAATTATTGGCCCATACAGTTTCTGCCTGGGATATTTTTTATTTTTTGAAGTAACTAATCAAGATCCTCACAGCAGCTGTGGCTCTCCTCATCGCTTCCATCCAGACAATCATTGTCGCCATCGCATTTCCACGAGGCCCGTATACAGCGCTGATTGTGACACTGGAATTCGTCACTTTTACATCGAGTTGGCTCTAAAACATCAGTGGAGGAATCTGGGGGAAAAAACAGCACAGAGAGCAAATTAAAATCAACATGGGACTTGGTAAGAGGTATGGACTCAGGAGAAATTATTGGCATAGCCATAATAGCTGGCAAACTGAGTTAATAATGTCTCACAACCCCACAGAACATAAAGCAAGTGGGATTTGTTTTAGGTAGCTGGAGGTCGGGTGGGATAATTTTTCACATGTATGTACTTGTTTATTGCCTAATTTCCATAAAAACAAGGAGCTGTTTTGTCTTTATCCCTTAGCATGATGGCAGGATGATAGCAGAGGATGACGATCCTGGACTCTGTATTTCATCTGATTCATTACGTCCTCCTACCTGAACAGGTGACATTGTTCTTCTCCAAAGCTTGGTTGTCAGCACAGGCACACACTCTGCCTCCTGGGATGGCAAGGCAAAGGGTACTACATCCTCCATAATTCACGCTGCATGCGTTCTCACCTGGGAGAAACAGATCGCAAACACTGTGAGTTGTCTTTTTCAGTTAATTTTACCATTTCTAAGCCTTGTGAATATTAGTACCTTTCACCACTTTAAGTCCTGCAAAATTAATCCCATTTCTGATGCAAAACCCATTTCCTGCCGTACTTTGACATGCCAGGTGTAAGCCATACATCACATGAAATATTGGGAACACAGCAAGAGAAATATATTTGACATTTTTATCATTTTTTTCAGTGGGGATAATTTGTCTTCCTGGACAAAACTGTCACTCCTCAATAGCAAAAAAGACCCCTATGAAGTTAAGCCATGTGACACCTTTGTCACTTCAATTTACCACTTTTCCCAAAAGCAGTACCTGAACCAATGAGATAAAGCTTTAGGTCTTGTGGGAGCCAATCAGTAGTAGCCACAACATTGGACATCCAATTAATCTATCCAGTGGCCACAGAAAAAGTCTAGACGTTTTCTGGATCATGTCAACTAGACTGTGCACACAAAAAATACGACTGGTTTGCATCATGCGCCTGACAGGGCATCCTCAACTCACAATAAGCATCTCTGACTGGACAAAGATGCATCCTTAAAACCAATGTTTTAAGGATGCTGCAAAGGCACAAAACCACTTTGACTATCTGCTAAAATAATATTCTTTTAAATATATCATGTTCTGCTTTTATATGGCTGTTATAAGGCAAAACGAAAAGTCCACAAAGGATGTTATACTGATTATCCATTTTGCCTTCTATCTGTTCTTCTCAGCATTAAAACAACATGAATTGACATTCTGTAAATGAAAGGAAGAAAGAAAGGACAAAACAGCAGTATTTGATGCTGCCATTCCCTGAGCATCAAATACTGCTGCTATGACAAAGCTAGAATTGAAATGCACCTGCTGCCACATCCTTTGATGCCAAAAGCAAACTGTACCTTAAATATAAGCAACAAAGTCAGCCCTGTGGCAGGTTCGGTAAAATGGAGTAGTGCTGGAATAAGTCACTGCCTTGCTTATTTATTTAGATGTTTTTTCCAAGTTTCTAACATGTCTGAATCACAGTTGAAATGTACGACTGTGCAATATTTTATGACGATTTAGCTCCACAGTGTATATCAATAATATATATATCTATTGTCATCTCTCCAGATTTATTTAGTCAGCAGTTTCCATCTGTCCGTTGCTGACTAACAACTTCTTTGTCCCCAAGTGTAACTTTTTTTCAGCTAAAAAAGTTTTATACCCTACATCTTTCTGTTGAGCTCAGTGAAAATGCCAGAAGAAGAAATGGACAATTATTGAATTATTTGCTGATGTACTGTTAACCAGCTAGATAGTATGTAGTTGGGATATTATTTCTGTAGTTTGGACATTTCATTGTATAAAATTGCTCTTTATAATATGCACAGAATAAGTTTTATTTTTTGAGATGACTTGTTTGACAGTTGTATTGCCAAAAACAATTTGTATTTTCAGATCAAAGATAGATAGATTTCTCGTCCATAGTATGAGGATTGAGACTTTCATGAAAAATATTAAACTACTCAAGTTGGAGTCAAGTTGTGAGCTTCGTTCTTTCCATTAAAGCTTTGAAAAATGAAACATAGATTTTTACATCTCGCAAAGTGTGGCATGTAGAATTGATTTTACCACTCATAAGAACATAAGAAAAAAGTATTTGGGGAAATATGCAGTATATTTCAAGCTCACACAATTTCAGATTTCCGTTTATTAAAACAAATCTCAGAAATTAATAGATTTCAAAACACTTCCCATAAATCTCCTTTCAACAAAAACCTGTGTGTCTCACCTGCTAATTCAATAAGGAATATAGAATAAAAGTCCTATGGGAGGTTACATCTTCGATTTACCAGAAATGACTCAAGTTTTGTGATTATGCAAACATTTATCCAATGTAATCTCAAGCAGCTAAAGATATATATATATATATATATATATATATATATATATATATATATATATATATATATATATATATATATATATATATATATATATATATATATATATCATTCCTGTACAATAAAAATATGCCTTAATGGTTACTTGGTTGGCACAATTTTCTAACAGACAGAATGGGAGTAAGATTATGACATGAAGCCCTCAACATGTTGATAATCTACTCCAGCGTCAGTCACTGCAATGAAATAACAGAGCACCAGCATTTCTTGTTACTCTGGAGTATATAAAATGCATATCGTAGTAAATCCCACATACCCATTAAGGCAACAGGGATCCATACTGTAAAGGAAGAAATTCACATTCAGCAGCATTGGACGGCTACTAAGTGAAGGGAAAGCTGCCAACCTTGCTGGCTCTGTGCGTCATAGACACGCAGGCCAAATAGAGGTGGTCTCTCACTCCGCAGCAGAGTGACATCGCCCGTGGATAAGTCCAGCTGGAATACAGACGCATTCATGTACTCCGTCCAAAAGATGAAATTGCGATAATGAGAGATGCCGAAGGGATGGTTCAGCTCTTTTCCTCTGTAAACCACCTGCAACAAGAAACACCAGGCACTATAATCAGAAGATTAGTGGAGCCACAGCAAAATCATCAGCAACAGCAAAATCAATCATCTCAAAGCAGACTAACTATTTGAATATGGGTTTAGATATTATTCTAAACCCATAGAATGATGAATGTTATGTAATTTCTTTGCACAAATCTGTCCGGCAGAACGGCCTGCTTGTAATAATGTTAGATAGAATCTTGGCATTGATTAAAGATCTTTTACAAATAATTTATTATTATTATGCCAGTTTAACTGCAGGGGCAGTTAGGGATGAAAGGATATTTTGTTGCTGTGGTTTTAGAGAGGCGGAGATTTGTTCAATCATCTCATTGCTTTTAAGAATAAAATTATCAGCATTAAACATTTTAAATCAGAAGCTACTTTTTTGCCATATTAATATTTTATAAGGCTGAACGTTTTTGAAAGATTAAAACTTTAATTTACCAACGTATTCACAAATAACTTATTGAAAACATGTAGTTGATTGATTCAGACAGCAAAATTAAAGGTCCAAAGCGAAGGTCCAAATCATAAATATATACACACCATTCTTCCAGTTCCATTTAGGTAAATCTTCTCAATATGATCATAGTAGGCATCACACCAGTACATTGTGCTGCTACTGTGGTCTAGAGTCAGACCATTAGGCCACAGCATGTTGGAGGTGACGAAAATACGGCGATTGGATCCATCCATCCAGGCTTTTTCTATCCGTCCTATGCTGTCATTGACCTCATCCTCTTCCCAGTCTGTCCAGTACATCCAGCTGTCATACAGAGAGGTGGACAAGAACAATGCAAGCTGTAACTGCATCAATGTACAAATGAATCATTGTCTTAAAATAAGAAAGTACACGCCAGGAGCTTCTGGGTGTTTTACCCTGAATATTATAATAATATAATATTTTATATTTATTGTCAGATTGTTTTTGACTCTCTATAAGCAGCTTAGGGGAAAACTTTTAAATGCATTGAGTGAAACTGATGTAAACATGGCTCTTTTTAATAATGCTTGGCTGTATTTCCTTGCAAAGTAATAACTGTTTTTACTTGCATGGAAAATAAATTAATGCTGTTATTCATCAAGCAAAAATTTACCTCTCCATTTTCTTGTAAACAAATCCTTTCCAGCCTTGCTCGCTGTCTCTATGAAAGCATCTGATAGGTGTATCAAAACATCAAGGTAGAGTTAGTTGTTTTAAATTCCCAACCACAAAAATAATATTGGGACAACACCTCTGAATGAGCCAAAGGTATCTTTAACATGATTGGGTCAACAATTCGACATGGTCTTTTCTGCAGTAACAATGCCCAGGGGATTTGCTCTGCTTGAGTGTTGCTGACTGAGCCGTGTGCCCCGTGTTTCTCACCAATGGCAGAGGGTTGGCTCATGAAGATAAAACAGATTGGGATAGGAAGGTGAATGAATACCGTGTCTCTGAGTCGTCTTTGTGAACTCATGAATTATTGATACCATAGTACTTCCACAGACACACACAGATTCACGCACACACGTCTACACAGCTGAATAAAGATAGACACTGCATCAGATGCACACCATTAATATAAAGTACAAAAGGAGAATATTAATACTTCCTTCACTGATCTAAATTCAGCCAAAATGTTGAATGTCACACTTTAATTTCATATTTTTCATTTAAAGCTGCAGGGATGCTAGTCAACATCTCAGGGCGCTATAAAGAACAAAAAATATATTTTTCATTGATACACTAGACGTGTTTCAAGTTATTGCTAAAAATGGTTCAAATTGGTTTGCACAAATTTTCTGTTGTTGCATACTGCTTTTTCATTCCAGGTTGTGTCTTCATCAGCTAAAAACATGATACCTTTGACTTTAATGGCACAGTAAACTTCACATTTTTTATGTCACACATAATTATATATATTTTAATTTTCATCATAAGAAGGCAAGAAAAATAATATGCAGAAGGAAGTGACATTCTTGACTTAAAATAGCCCACAGTGTTTTTTTTTCAAAACTGGTGAAGAAGAAGCTGAGTCATAGATGTACAAAGCTACTAAACTGGGTTGCTAGTGCTGACTAACGCTGTTATGCCTTAGTTTCTTTTTTTTTTTTTTTTTGTGGCTCTAATACCCTTTATTTTACAGTGGATTGTCAGAAAACAGGGTTGTGAGAGGTGAAAGACATGTGGCAAAGGGCATCGGACCGGGACCCTCAGAAGGTTATGTAGAGGACTGAGGCCTCCGCCAGTGGTTCACACACCTTACACTCTGCACCACCACCTTACCCCTGCCAGAGTTTCTTATTTTGACAAGCAATTTGGTGTTACAAAAAAGTGTTTCAAGTGGTTCTAAATGTAAAGAAATGAAAGCATTTTGTGAAATATTAAGGGACGCTATATTAAGTCAGTTTGTTGCGTGTGATATGGCCCTGTTCCTATACTGCATGTCTTTTTGGAACAGGTACACCCCGTTTGTATTCATTATTGTTGTTGTTTGTTCTGAGAGTATGAGCACCCTTCCTTCTTAATGGAGTCATAAATTAACACATCCACTAATTGTGGATATAAAATTTAAAATAACTACTAAGATGGAAAATGGTGTTAAGCATAAAAGATCAGTACCATTTCCTAACTACATTATCATACAAGGTGTTCAAATACTTTTTAACTAAATAAATATTATTAGTTAATTTTAAAACTGTTGGCGTAGCGAGATGAGTGAATCTTCACCAATGGGAAAATAAAAATTCACAAAACATAGCCTGAAATTAAATAACATTATAATAGATTGTTGGGAAGTGTTTAAGAAACATCTGAATAATATCTGTAGCTGTAACAACTGTATGTGGCATGTATTGCATCTGTAAGGTCTCTTACTATTGTCACAGAACCGCTAACATGTCCAAATTGTCTGTGGTTGCCTGGTTTAGCTGGAGAGCAAATAACTGATAGCATTATATATGTAAAATTTTCTGGAGATTTATTTAGTTAAAGACATGTATCTTTGTAATATTTGTCCACTGATTAATTGCCAGGGAAATACACAGCAGTGTGAAGGTGAAATAAGAATCATCACATGTTGATATTTGATATTGTTATTCTCCAAGAAATTAAAAGCAGAAAATAAATAAATAACAAAACCTTTTGTCACAGAAATGTTTACCGACTAAAAGCCCTTATTGAATATGACCAAACTTTCTGTGATGGTAAATATTAAAGGCTTTAATCTGTTTTAAGTTTAAGTTTTTCACTAGGGAACAGCAAATTGGAAACCTCAAACTACACCGCCCACAAGAAGTCACTAAACATGGCTTTGAAAATATCTCAATTGAGAGAACCTAATATTTGGGTTACACACTTATTGGCAGGCACTGAAACCAGTGGGGTTTGTATCATAGCATCAACGGCTCCTTGAATAAGCAATTTTAAATGTTCGAGTGAATATGAAGAAACTATCTCAAAAATAGATCTAGTTCCATATAAGCAAAAGCAATGATTGTTTCAGATCCCCTGAATCCTGCCAAAAGTCTACATTTACATCAGATTTCCCATCAGTTATAAAGGTATACAGAGACAATGACTTGCACAAAATGTTTGTGCAAGTCATTTGCACAAAATGTTTTGACTATTCACATATTTCATTCTTAATGTAGCAAAACAGTGGAGAAAGTTACTAGTAAGCTGACACTCATGTCAACACAAACTGAAGGTGGCAATAGAGCAGAAAATAAGGTCTCAAGACTGCAGTGGAGAAATCTGTAGGAGAAGTGCAACCATTTCATGTGAAAAGAGCCTTCCAGCTGAGCAGATAGAGATCAAAGAACTGCCGGGGTTCTGGCTCAATGTTCGTTCACAAGCCTAAAGCTAGCTTTTCTAATCACCTGTGCTGTCAATGGGAGGGTCAGTATAAAAGTTATTAATCCCCAAACAAAGAAAATGGTGACATAATCGTTTGTCTGCAACTGAAAATTTGTCTGTATTTAATTTTTTTATGTTAAAGGTTTAGCGATCTGTTACTGTATGAATGTTACTTTGCTTTTAAACCATGCACAGTCAGTTGGAAATGTAAGAATGAAGAAGTTAGTGGTGGGGTATGAGTTCCCAAAACTGTAAAAAAAAAAAAGCAATATGCTTCAAAATCTTTGGAACAATCCCCTGAAGCTTGAAAATTAATCTCTGACTGCTATGGATTCAGTGGGTGGTAATATGATTTAAGCCTTAAAGTGTTAATCCTTAAGATCCTTAAGACACTCAATGAATTACAGTTTTGCAGCATAATGTCTGTATGCTAATCACCACCTTTGCTGGCAGAAACCACCATTGATGAATCCAAACAGGAACTCTGATGTGATCTACGAAGGCTGCAGAGAAGAAGCCAACAAACTGAAAATTGGATTACTAAGTTTTCAAGTGTGGAGCAAATATTTTCTTTTTGTAAAAGTTTTTCCTTTACAAAGAAAATGTTGTCATTTGCTCATTTGCAAGTCAATTTTTAAAAAAACTTTCATGTGACCTATTACTTGGTCAAAGGTCATCGTAAAAGTTTTAAAAATATGATGGTTTCCGGGATTAATCCTCAAAGTAATTACATTGGAAGCAACAGATAAAAATGTTTGACATTTTAAAGAACAGTGCTGAAAGTAGCAATAAAAATATCACTCCCACGATTTATCCAATAACAATACTTCCTTTGTAACAAAGACACATCAAGTTAAAATACAAGAGAACCTGTGGGTGTTGTAACAGTCATAGAATATCTTCAAAATATGCTCAGGAAAAGAAAAACAACTCTTTTAACCTGTTCTAAAGATCTCTTCATGACAGACAGCTGCAAAAAATTAAAAATAAAAATAAAAGAATTATTCTCACACAAATATTTTTATACATGTACATTGTTTTTCACAATTGACACCCACCTTGCATGTATGTGTCCGATGTCTTAAGAGAACCATCTTTTATACAACATATGAAAAACTCAGGCACTTTTATTTAGCAATGTATGTGATACCGTTTACCTGATTCATGGAATCACTAAGTATTTTCAACCACTTTTAGATGCAATCTGCATCCCTGTCAGCTGCTTGAAAAAATACTTTTCTGTTTAGACATCGCAGATATAAACATGTGGAGCTGGCTAAAATCTACTGAGATGTAAAATAGTAAGATAAAACAAAAAATTAAGTTTTCAATAATAAACACTAGA
The DNA here is from genome assembly GCF_027474105.1 of Poeciliopsis prolifica. Classification (NCBI taxonomy): domain Eukaryota; kingdom Metazoa; phylum Chordata; class Actinopteri; order Cyprinodontiformes; family Poeciliidae; genus Poeciliopsis; species Poeciliopsis prolifica. The sequence goes on from NW_026562382.1 coordinate 17,034,246, forward strand.
ACTGGTAGGTCGTTTTGTGAAAATCTCACTATACATATGTGGAGAGAGAAACACTTTTTGCTACCTGTTAAGTCAGGTGGAGGATTTGTAATGCTTTGGGCATATTTATTTCTGTTTTTAAGAATATATGGCATCATAAACTATTTGAAGTACCAGCGCATTTTGTACCTAATTGTGTCTTTCAGAGTAATGGTCCGAAACATAGGGCCAGATCAGAAGGGAACCGACTCATGGACTCAGGCTTTTAGCAGTCATTACAGCAGGAGTGCCAAAAAGTGTGGCATCAGAGATTTCGCTAAAAATCCAAGTAAGTTTGGCTCAGATTCTGATTAAATATTCTGAAATTAAATTATTTTTTCTGTAATTCACAAGGGAAGGCTTTTGATAACTGTTTACATTTTGCTTTCAGTGGTTGGCTTAGCATTGAGGTTCAAAAAAGTGCTAGACTATTTTTTTAATTTTAAATATAAAGAAGCAAACCATATTTGATGTTCCATAAGATCACTACTATCAGTGCATTACAACTAAGTACTTAATTCAATGTACCTGTCATAACATTACTCTATAAATATCATCATAATACAATAGATTTTACAAGTTAACCCCTTAACTGGCGATGAAAAAGGTAGAATAGTCAAACACTAAATTTGTCCCATGAATGGGAAACTGCAAGTTAAGGGGTTAAGGAGAGTTAATTAATATTGCCTGGTCATGTTATTTTATTTTAACTTACCTGAGAGTCATATAACCATGCTATTCAATAATTCAGTTAAGCATGCTTTATAAATCAACCCTGGATAAACATTCTGACCTTCTCGGTATATGGTTTGAGGGTTTACCTGTTCAGAGGATCAACTACGATTGCTCTAGGGTGTGACATGTTTCCTTCCAACAGCGTCTTTCTGGTTTGAGAGGCTCTCTCCAGCCTGGCAACACTGATCGTCTTCCTGTAGCCATCGTTGGTCCAGTATAAATTATTTCCAATCCAGTCCACAGAAATACCCTCAACATTATCAAGTTCTGGAACAAAATCAGCACCGTAAAATATGATAGACATTTCTCAATATATATATTTTTTTCATTTCTTCTGAGATTTTTCAAAACTTACAATTAATAAAACAGATTATCATAAATGTTGTCAATATATTTTCACTGTACATAGTCATAACCTAAAAATAGTTGTGTTGTTTTTTGCTTTACACTTAAGAAGCAGACTCATTTATATCCTCTTGTCATCCCATATACTATATATGTGAAATTTTTATTGCCTAAAAACGAGAAAAGATATTTGAAGTGCAGGTTTTTTAGAAGCGCAGATGGTGCAAAAGCTATTTTATGACCATAGAAATAACAGAACAGGATCTTTTAAAAAGTACAATGAGCCTGACTTACAAAAGAAAAAAGAATTCAGAAGATACAAAAAACATTGACTCACCATCTTTGAGAATTGTCTCCCTGCTACTTCCATCTATGTTTTGACAGCCAATGAGGAAACTGGTAGTGTCAGCGAAGTAAATGTGTCCCATTTCTGCATGATAGTCTATGGCTCGAGGATTGACAAGGTCTTCAATAGGCACCATGTGCTCGTCACCAGACTTGATGTTCATATCCAGGCCACGAATGACCCCAGGACGCCCCTTACCATAGAAGAGGAAGAAATCGTTTTTGGGCTCTACAAAGCAAGAAAGGACAGACCTTTTTTTACTGTCATTGTCAATTAATTGGTCTAATTCATCAGTGCTGATCCGTGCATTAAACCCACTTAACAACCACATTGTTCTTATATGTTTTGCAAGTCCAAAGCCATCTATTCACTCTAATGGAGCCAGTAATCAGTGCCAATGACTCCCCACCCTCAATCACACCCTCACTGCAAAACTGCCACGAGAATAAAAGTAATGAATTGCTTTAGCAAACATTCACTTGCAGCGCTTACTTTGGCTTTGAATAGTGTTTCTAATCTAAATAAGATAGTGTTTCTGTAAGAAAAACAAACAGAAGTATGGAGCTAAGGGACTTCCTCAGTGGCATCTTTGTGTCGCATGGGGACTGTGTATACTTGAAACCTTGAAGAACCTCTAGAGGAAGAATAAGGAATGAAGTAGGGCTTCCCCGGAGAGAAGCAGACCTCTTTCCAGTCTCACCTAGTACCCAAGAGACTAGGATGCTGGAGGTGAGGACCACACATGCCTCAGTTCAATTTATCATTTTTGTAAGATAGACCAACTAACCAAGAGCCAATTAAGCACTGCTAGAGACCCAGATACCAAACTCTAAGAGTGACTGCTGTACGAAAAACTACATCGTTTAACAAAAACATCTCATTATGCTTTAGGAGATGAAGAGCAAGAGAGAGATAGTTGATGTCATCAGAACATCCACTAGAGAGGAATAAATCAAACATGTCATGCAAAAGCTCCCAAAGCTCCATTACTCTGATCGAAATCTTGTAGGCGCCCAAATTGTGTCATCAATTTGATCTTCGGCTTTTATTGTCATCTACACAATGTCCAACAATTGATCAGAGCAGCCCACAAATGCAGGCAAACTTAAACCCTCATTATGGCAATAATCTATCAGGCGTCCCAACAGGTCGATAGAACAACGTCACACTCGCATAAAGCTGTTTTCGCCTGCCCTCATCTTTATAACTGTCAGCTGAAGGCTCTGCCTGCACATAGCCAGCTCTATTATGACACATGACCTTCACAGGGACAAAAAAACAAACAGTAATCTTAGGCTGAATGTTCTTCTTTATACTTAAAAGGAGCTACTTGACAAAAAAAAAGCTGTATGAAAATGCTTCCTTCTTTCCATCCATCCATATCACACTACATTACTTAGTAATTGAATTAACATTTTTATACATGATCCCAATAATGAAATTTATAAGCACACTTTTGGTTGTTATGAACGATAAAAAGACAATTCAAAAAGGCAATGAAAACTTTAATCTGAAAACAACTGCAAACAGGGATGAGACTGATGGCTTGCATTATTTTCATCAGATGCTCATACTTGGACTAAAGTTTAACCCTCTTCAGGCAGGGGTTGCAGATTTGCAACAACTTAAACAGTCTTTTCAAGGAATTTGAGCCTGAGATGGTTAAAGCTACAGTCGAAGTTTGGTAGAAAATCCTTCTTATAGCCTCATGAACTGTCTGCTGTTCTTCATATCTTCCTTCAGAGAAACGTGAGTCGGTGCTTTACAGAAAATGAGAAGGAACCTCCACAGACAGCAGAAAGACCAACTGAAACATAGAAAGTGACTTTATTTACTGTTTTTGCATTGGAATATTTAGAATTGGGCAATTTTCACATCCTGCTGTAGGCCTCAGGCAAAAAGTACAATAATTACATTATGAAAAGTACACAGAGACACTAGATTTCTAATTAGCAACATCAACGCAGTACTAACTGTTCTAAACATGATCACAAACATTTTTGGAAAACTGTTTAGAACATTTTCACCAATATTACTGCTTGATGACTTAGCCAAAACATGAGGAATGCATACACCAATTCTCTTTCAGTATGAGTGTGTGAATCCAGGGTTGAACTGGTGACCTGGCTAGGGTGATAACCCTGCCTCTCACTTGTTGACCACTGGAAATAGGCACCAGCACCCCTGGTGACACTACTCGGGATAAGGATGTACAATTAAGGATGGATGCTAACAACTGCGGTTTTCTGGCTGAACCCAGATTACCAATTTTTAAAAAGCTTGACCCGTTGATTCCAACTTTGGCCGATAACAATTTTTTTTTTTTTTGTCTGAAATGTCATTAAATATAGGAAGAAAGTCACTGAATTGGTAATAGCAGTTGCTATAGAAGTTTGGGGCAGTTATTAGTTTTTCGGGGGCACTTACTTTTTTCACATGTGGACCATCTCGTTTTTCTCCTTAATAAATGGAATCCTCATTTGAAAGAAGTTTTTTAGTGTTATGATGACAAAAATGATCAAATATTTTTTCACTGCACTGTAGTTTTTCAGAAAACAAGTTAAAAGAGTAAAAATATAGCAGATTTAATTATAAAGCACAAGGAAGTGCATAATAATGAACAAAGAAGGATCAAAGAGAAACCCTGACATCTGTTGCACTTGTCACTCCTAATTATTGTTAACATTAAAGCATATTTCACCCTGAATTAAATAATCAACATACAGTATTTCTGCTGTTGCTGAAATCTATAAAGCTATTCATAGCATGAACACATCTTAATGGTATATGTCAGGACCTTTAAAAGTCCCAACCTACTTTTTAAAGCTAAAACATTGCAGTAAGTGAATTTTATCCATTACTTCAAGAGAAAACACTGTAATTATCCCAGGAAAAGGATCTCACTAGTCCAGTCAAGCTGAATAGCCTGAGCTCAACGAATAAGAGACAAGTGGAGGAATCTTAATTCACTGGATGTGAATTAAGATTCCAGTGAATTAAGATTAAGATTAAGAATGAGATTTTTAAAAGGTCCAGCAAGTCTTATTAATCATATGAGAAATAGGGCAAACGATTGTGTTCCAATGACAAAATTCTGCATGTTTAACAATTTAATTGCAACATAAATACAATACACCTGTTGCCTCTGGTTTCATCATAAGAGACTAAATAAGTCTCATAAGTCATTGTGCCATGCCTGAAAGCCCTCAAGAAATGGCACAGATCATGTTTTTGTTACAATAACAGGCAGACCAACTCCTTAAGATATCCAGAGATAGATACAAATAGGTAATGATTGTAGCATACACTGTGCTACAATTATCCCATTATTGTTTAATTGTTAGAGATCTTACACAGGGAAGCCACTTTTTAATAATACCTAAATACTCAATTATGTGTTTCTATTATATGATTTTACAAAATAGAAAGATTTTAAAAAAGAAAAGAAAAATATTTAATTATGCTTTGTGTGTATTTGGGATGATGGCAACACAATAAGCTCAATAATAGAGTTGGTGAACTGAATTTATTAGACACAAAATTTGACAGCACAGACTCTAAAGCATTCTCTTTTTGCAAGGTGTTTAGTATAGCACAACTGTTTATAATCCTGTTATTAATTTTCCATCATAGTTTTTTTTTTTTTACAATTTGTGAAGTGAGCCAGAAATATCAGCCGGAGAGTGTTTTAGGCATACTTTGTTTGTATCAAGTAGAAAAAACACTTTTGATATGGTTTCAATTTTGTGACTAAGTGTTGCTCTACTAAAAGTAGCCATCACGGTACAAGTGCATTCTAATTATAAAAGGATGGATGGACATGGCCACTAACAATATTCGAATATACTGTGGCACTTAAACAAAACTCAGTTCATACTTTGTAGAAAGTATTTCATGAAAATATCTCTTACATCTTTACACCATCAGTAGCAGTTTGAATTGGTGGTACAAGGCAGGGTGAATTGATTCATTTATTTCATTCAGGCCAAATTTTGATTGCACACTGAGTGTCGCAGTGGAAATTGAGACTCATAAAACCAGGCAAATTTATCCAATTTTGTTGAGCTTAAGTGAATTGTAGCCTCAGTTTCCTTTCATTGGCTGACAGCAGTGGCACCCACACTGGTTTTCTATGGTTTGACATTATAGACCTTTTAGAGATCAAATTCAGCAATGAGTGCTGATGTGAACTATTCTTTATATTATCTCAAACCACACCATCCATTTTTTTCTAACCTCTGACATGAGTAAGAAATTTTCATCCACATAACTGTAACTCACTAGATATTTTCTCTTTTTCAAATAATTTCCTATAAATCTAAAAGATGACTCTGTATGAAAATCCCAGATCACATCTAAAGTACTCAGACCAGCCAGTCTAACACCAACAAGTAACTTGATATGGGTAGGTAGGAGTGCCAAATATAATAAAAAAGTGAACGTATAAAAGTATTATTTAAATGTGTTACTTTTTAAAACTACAAATAAATACACAATTTATTAAACGTAAACTTAATTAATGTGTCTCAATTAAATGTATTGATTAAATTTAAATAATTAGGTATAATTATTTCATGACTTAAGAAATTATGTTCCTGTGCTGGAGCACATCATAAATTAAAATAAACTGTCAACTTCATCCATCAAACTCAGAGAGTGGGATTAGGAATGCTTCTATATTGTAATTGGCTGTAACAAGTCAAGACAACTTCTCCCAGATTTTCTTTAGCTTCGAGGTCGATATCTTTGCTGGAAAGTGCAAAAATAACATTCAAAGTTTTGCAATTTATTTACTGGGTGAGGAATTCCAGCCTAGTTTGCTCTAAAATATCTATAAGCTCACAAGAGAGCCTTAGCCAGTTGTAGCGAGTGGGTGGAGCCAATGTTGATCCCGACTGAAGTCTGTGGCAGCTTCTTCCATGCAGGACCTCAGTAAGCTCTCTTGTGAACTTATTAGAGGTATTTCAGAACAAACTAGACATACAGAGTCTGGAGTATTGCTCGCCCAGAGTTTGTAATAAATAAATCACAAAAATGTGTTGAAGTGATTTTCAAACTTACAGTAAAAATATTGACCCACAGTCAAAGCAACTAGAAGAAGTTGTCTAAACTTGCTGCTTGAAAGAGCCAATCAGATGTCAGGGTCCCTATAGAAGCAGCCCTACTCCCACCTACTGAGTTTGATGAAAAGGTGACAGTTTAAATGAATTATTGCTTTGCTTCACCACAGGAAAAATAAATAATTTATTAAAACATGAAATAATTATATCTGGTTTTTAAAATAAAATGTATACATTTAATAGAGGCACATATAAGTAATTATATATTTCATGAATCATTTATGGATAATATTCTAGTTTTAATGAATTAATGACACATTTAAATAACCATTTCATAAGTTATTTATTTAGAATAATTTGGCACTTTTCACTCTCCATAAGTTGAATATCCTTTTCCCCCGTTCTGATGACTGATTTGAATTTAAGTAGTCTGTCTTTTCAATATCTAGATAATATTAATGCACTGTGCTGCTGCTATGTGACTGGCTGATTCACTATGTGCTTCACATTTCAAAAGATGTATATAATAGTGTCTGGTTACTGTATAATCTGACTCCACCAGCCTAAATAGCGGTCTGCCACTACAATTACACTGGACGCAATCTACTTTAGCTCATTAGATCATTGGAAACAATTTCTCTCTCTCTGACTGCCAAATGAAAGATTTTTTTTCCCTCCATCTTGTCGTTTTTGTTAAATGAAATGATGGTGGTAGAATAGGCTTTTCATGAGGGGGTCAACTGGTAGGATTGCGGTCATTACAAGTCTGTCTATTAATTTCACTAAGATTTGGATACAAGGTTTGGCATTACAGAATAAAATTTAACAATTGTGAAAATATTAAAAACTAAAAGACAACTGACTATCATTTGAATACCCTATCGCTTAGTAACGCCTTAATTGATGGAGAAAAAAGGAAAATGTGTACTAACTTTTACAAGATGTTCCATCAAAACCAAGTCTGTAGCCAATACGGCAGCGGCAGGTTCTAGACTTGTAACTTCCACTCAGAAGACAAATCTGAGAACATCCTCCTGGCTTTCCATATGAATCCATTTCACATGCATGGCTCCTGACTGGAGAAAAACACAAAAAACCAAAACTAATGTTGTATGCCACAGATGTTTTTTTTTTCTCTCTAGTATACACCTTGTGAGTCACGGATGGTAGGCTGTGACACATACTTGCACATGTTTACTTATTGGAAAATGTCCTTTACCTTTTGGTTGAGCGAGTTTGTGGTAAACACGCAGGGCTCTCGAATTCCCCAGGCTGGCTAACGTCCTGCTCTCTGCTGTGATGTTGAACCTGTTCACCTGCAGCAACTCCACAGATGAACTCTCCTCTGAAGGGGAAGAGTGCAGGGCGTAGAGGTAGTCCTCAAACACAGCTAATGCATATACGTATGACACCTGAAACATAAGAAAACGCCAATTTGTCTTTTTTAAAACATAAGTCGAGCCACAAGAGAAAAGAGAAAACAACAAAGCAGATTCAATATGAGCTGTATCCCAAGCATCAAGCACAGGAGAGAAGGGAAATGGAAGTGTGGTCATCTAGTACGGTTGGCAGCCTGTCCAGGGTCAAAAGCTGGACTCCACTGGGAAACTGCTGGCCCTGACACAACCACCCTCCATGCTACATTTAGCAGGCTGACACCTACACAAAGCAACATGGCTGGATGAGCTATGTTCACAGGAAATACACCTATGCTCACTGCCCCACACCTATACATCAGGGGCATTGAGAAACAAGCTTCAGGAAAAAAAAAAAAAAAAATTAAACCACTCATCCATCTGTCTGTTTAGGTTCAAGATGCTACCAAGCAGATTTTAAACAGCTCCTTACAAAGAAAACTTTCCACACTGGATACTTAAAAAAAATTACAAAAGAATTAAAACAAATTCCAAATTAACTTAATTGAAATTTGATTTCATTAGGGAATAAAAAAGGATTTTTTTTTTTTTGCTTTCCTTTCAAAAAGTAAAGTTAGATGTTGTTTTTATGCTAAAAGTCAAGAACACAGGAAGCATGTCAGTACAGACGAAAAGTCTCACCCTGGGCATGAATGTCATTAATTTATGGGCCTTGAAAGGATGCATTTGAAACATTCTGTTCAGGGTCAAAATTACAGTATATCTGCAGGCATAAATATGTGTATGCACCCACAGTAAAATTTACTTAGAAAATCCTCATATGGACTCTCTTTGATCAAATTGTGTTCGTAACTTACAAATTGGACTAAAATCTGTGACTGTGCACTTGGCAAAGAAAAAAAAAGAACTTCTTGACACTGTACCAGTTGTCAAGGATTTTAATGACATCATCATTATTGTGAGTGTGTTTTGCTGCCTGAGGTTTTGTTGTGTTATATAAGGTGGACAGAATAATGAAGAACAGGGAATATCTCCAGGTAAATTACTGATACTTTGGTGCTCAAACAGGTTTATAATTCCAAACCCTAGAAAACTAGAAATCAATCTCAATAATGTGCCAGGAAAAACAGCAAAAATACCCACCTCCAGTTGACAATCATGTTAAGGTGTATTTGTATAAATGACATCTAATCAAATATTATTTGGAGATGTATATTTATATTTAAGCCTGTGTGTGTCATTCTGTAAAGGATGTGATTAGATAAAGCTTAATACTGCAGCCAGTTCTTGGTGTAAAATTATTTGAAGTTCTTGTTCTAGTCAATAACCATTCTGTTACAAACTATAAAGCTTTCAACCAGCAATGCCAAGTGTGAGTGTTTTCACTAGCACAATAAGCCCGACTTATAAACTAAGCATCAAGTTGCACAAAACAATATTTTATCAAAAGCTCAGTCCAAAATTGGAAAAGTTGAGTAACATCATTAAAAATATGAATGAGTTTAATATGAAATTAAGTCTAATAAAAAACGAAAGAGTAAAGAGGCAGCTTGTTAACATGAACACAAAATTCACAGTCTAGGAGAAAAAAATGAGGCTCTGTATGAAATTTGATATGCAGATCCAATGGCATTAAGATCCTCAGTCTAATGAGGGCACAAGCAAATGTGAACAAGGCAATATCATCCAAAGAACACCTGCATACATAATAAAGTGCAAAGATGTATGTTCTTTTTTTCCTCATAAAGGCTGAATTTCTCATTCACATTAGTGGCAATGGCCTTTTAATGAATAATCATAATTTGCAATGAAAGGGGCTTAAAAGTGTACTACAGGGGAAGAAACTATTGATATGCTCATTTCGAAGACTGCTTCACATGTGACGCAGTTCTTTCTATTTAATAAAACATCAAGGTTTCAAAAGACCTTTTCTATGAAAATGAAGAGTGAATTAAAACCCCAGACACTGAATGTACCACCTGCCTCGTATCATGGTGCCCAAATGAAAAAAATACCCTAGAACTCTGTCATGTCATAATTTGACTTTCTCAAGGGAAGAGAAATGCATTGCTGTAAAGAAAAGCATCTAACATTTATCTAAAATGGCTCCTTAAATGTAGAAGGAAAAAAGCTGTGCTTACAGTAAAATGTGACACTCACTTGGATGCCATGGATAATGGTGTGCCTGTTCCTGCCATGGTAATCCACAACGTCAATGTAATCCAGGTAGGCATCTGCCCAATATACAAGCTTCTTGATAATATCCAATGCGACAGCAGTGGGTTGCTCAATTTTATAATCCACTAGTCGGGTCCGGTTTGAGCCATCCATGTTGCACCGCTCAAGCTTGGCCACATTCCCATAGTCTGTGATGAACAGCATTCTAGAGAAGAACATAGAGACAAATGCCAACTGAAATTACATTCATTTTTTTATGGATACTTTGTGTTGGTTAGTATAAGCCAACAGATGGAATAGCACCTTGCATTGTATTAACTTTGAATAAATATGTTCAAATAGTTCGGTTTAGTTTTATTAGATGGGGAGAACACTGCCACTTAAAACCAGATCTGATACCAGAAAGAAACCATTTATGAAAAAAAAAATATATATATAAATGACATAAATGGAAACTAATGAGTAAAAAAAGGAGGCAAAAGACAGAAAATCCATAAAGATGGACTAAGTACAGAATTAACACACATATCTAAAAAACAGAATTTGATTTCTTTAGATATTTTAAGATTATGATTTTGTTTATATAGTGCCACTTATTTGTAGTGATAGATGACCAGATGAAATGATCCTCTCCCATGCTACTACTAGTGCACAATTTATAGCACCACAAATTACTTTAGTGCAGAAATATTCTTGCTGTTTTGGCATAAAATAGAATGCAAATGACTAAAAAAAGACAAGTTTCTCTTTAACTCACCTCATGTTTATACATGGAAGGGGTTGTGCCAAGCTGTTCATGCCTGCTTAGCACTAATACATTCTGTTGCACAACTAGCTTAAGTTCTGGCTTGATAAATTGGTGTGCTCTTGTTTTCAACTTTAAACTTGACCAGAAGAAAAAACTGCTTTCACAAAGACAATAGGCAAGGGCTCGTATAGACTAACAACCAATCAAAATGTGAGAACAATGTTGAAAAATAAAAACTAGGTAAGTTATGTTTTTAGTCTAATTGAAGAAAGAAAAAATAGACAATAAAAACCCTGAGCTTTGACACAAATAGCATGCGCTATTATCGTCCCACTGTCTTGATATCAACTTTTGTGGCATTTAAATAAGTCCTGTGAAATATAAGGGACGATGTTCTGTCTACCATGAGATACGATTATGAGATATGGATCATGACTAAAAAAAATAAAATGCTGGTTGCAAGTGGTCGAAATAAGCTTCCTCGACATCGTGGCAGGACTTATCCTCATAAATTGGATAATGAACTTCATCATCTGGGGACAGCTCAAAATAGCGCTTCTGCTTCTCTATAATAACTGGACACAGTTGAGCTGGTCTTGGCGTTTGTTCAGAAAGTCCCAGAACTTTTTGGTGGGACTTTATATCCCATTTGGCTTGGGAATGTCTGGAAATCCCATACAGAGAACCGGAGAGTGTCGTAAGGATATGACACAAAGCATAACGACAGCATGAGCTGTCCATTAAAAACGAGAAATACACTGAGAAACAGAATTTGATGTAAATAACACATCGGTGATAACACATTGGGAATCCATTGATGCCAAGGGGCTGCTTTTAGTATTTTAATTAAGTGGTGTTTAGAAAATCTTGCTCTGAATCCTGTGTTCCAGATTTCCTATCAACGCACCTTGTCACATGACTGTCAGGATGTAGTGAAGAAGTTGTGCGCATTTATAGAAGGGGTCAAAAAAGGCAATCTCTCTCTGGTTTTGGTTAATCACTGGATGTGCTTTAGTGGGAGAAGAACCCTATAAAACACCTCATCTTTCTTACCAGTCAACTATACTCAAAAGCTAGCCACACCTTAAACCTCACATCTACTTGCAAAATTGACTCTATAACTCTCTAACCTCTCTTGTTAATATTTTTATTATATCTTATATCTTATAATGTCTCGAGTCTCCGAGAGCAACAAAGTCGCTTTTTGTTGCATAACTACAATGACAAGGAAGCCATAGCTTTCATCTCTTTGGGTAAAGGTCCCCTGGGGTATAACTATACTTTTCAAATTGCTCAAGTCTGCCACTTCTACATTTATTAGGAAATAACTGTCATTCTTTCTTTCTGCTTCTGACTGAGCTCCCACGGTTTCTTTGAATAACAAGGTACAGAGAACGACAGGAAGCTGACCTAATCTGCACAAGTTAAGTTTAAGGAGAGACAGAATGTCCTTTGAACCTTAGACCTGGCTGCAGAGAGAAACTGTCTATGTCTGCAAGAACCCTAATCCTCCAAAGAAATGTGATTGTATGTGGCATATCAATGATTGCTTTCCAGAATTAGGGGTGGTGCTGATTTTGTAGTTCTTCATTCCACAGTTGGAAAAAGACCCACATGGATCCTGGAAATGAGCCCCCGTGATAAATAAACTGCATGGGACCAAAGAAAATGTTGGGTAGGTCTCATGATGAAAAATAAGACTCGTAAAGCAGGGAATGAGACAGAAAATCAAAATAAACACTACAGAAGGCAGTTTCTTTTCTCTGTCAGTGTACTTTTCAAACATTGAAAGTAGTTAATAATTATTTTATGCTAATTAGTCAGGTTGGTTTCAAACTGAACTTCTCAAATGAATACCAACAGACAAAATATAATGACTATGTCAGTCTCTGAATCTTTTGAACAATATCAATTTATACTTTTAAATGTCAGATAATTTTAAACATTTTTTATAGCTGGGCAAAAAAAACAAAACAAAAAACAAACAAAAAAACTATGCAAGTTTTATTTTATTTATTTTAAAATAGTTCAAATTTTAAACTTTTTTTTTTTTGCTTGTCTTGTTTACATTTTTGAGATGATCTAAGGTTTGTACAAACATAAATGACCCATGCTAATCTCCTATTAATCAGCAGGACTTTGAAGAAAAGCATATGTATGTAACAATGGCCCAGGTTAACATATGATGCAAATTTATGTTCAAATATAACTGTTTATTTTTGGTAGAGTTTTGAGACATCTTAAAATAAAAAATGTTCAAAATTCACAGTAAATAGAGAACAAACTTGCAGCTGAACATAAAGCTAAAATGTGGTTTAAGAAACTAATAAATCAGGGAGCTGATTACAAATGCACCTTTCACTTTTCAGAATTTTTTTTTTTCTTTTGGAAGACACCGTGTCTGCTTTACAATTATATACTGCTTTGTTTTGGTCTATTACAAATACTACAACAAATTATGTTTCGGTTATGGATTAACAAAACTTTGTAAAAGTATTGAATCAATTGTATTCTGCAAGTTTGTGAGCACAAATAAAAAATTTTACTTTGGGTCTGCTTTGCTCTAAATGAAAACTTTTCAAAAACAAATTTTAGAAAGGCAATAAAAGAGGACTTTTGATCATGTTGTATTATGAAGAATTTTGTGGTTAAGTGCACTATGTCATCAATTACTTTTTTCCTCTACAAAAACAAGAAAAGGCTGTCCATCAAATCCTTTTCTATGTAGCAAAGTTAAAATGCCGTATCCAATAGAAAAAGAGGCAGGGAGACATCATGAGACTCAAACAAGGATAAAAATTGGAGTGCCAAAGCAGGGCATATTCTATAAACACTGTTCTTCCTGCTGTGCCGCTATCCAACACCTCCCTCATTTCTTTTGTTTTCACTCCATTGCTCCAGGCTGACAGACCTCTCTCAGGCCCACTGCTTCAGAAACAGCTGTACCTATTTCTCACCAATTAGAGTCAGTAGGAGTGCACAGAAATGTTCTGTCTTATACAGTCAATCTAGCCCTTAACCTAAAATGTGATAAGGTATTATTGTAGAACAAAATCCCTCAACTGCTGACTTGCAGTAACAAAAGGTGGATTCACAGTTTAAACACATTCTCAAACTTGCTTCATATTTACCAGAAGCTGTAGTATATTCCAGGAACTGAACTGCATTTAATGAGAGCAGAGATGCAGCCGACCAAATCAAAACTGGTCATGCCATTAGGAAACCAACAGCAAATTATTTTGATTAGACCTGCCGGCATAATAGCAGCCCAAGTTGATGAATAAAGCAGAGTTTTTTTACAACAAAAAATACCACAAAGTGGTAATGCAGTTCTGCCTCATCTGCTTCAACTTTCAGATTAATTATGCAGGGTGTTAACATGCAAGATTTATACTGTTTTGTCATGGCCTTAAGGGGATGGTCACGGCAGAATAAGAAAAGTAGCTTAGAGCAGAAGCAAGGTGTTCTCAAATTCAGCCATGTTTGGATAGAAACATTTTACCACAAGCATCGGCTTAAATTAAACACGCTGTCTTTGAATTTCAGACCATTCCTAAAAATCCCAGACAGAAAAAAAAGGTATGTTAAAATGTTACTTTGATTCCAAGTTTACTGCCAAATCTTTGCTATAGGCTCGCTTTTGCCGGCTAAGCAGAGGTAGAAATGCAAAAATGACTGAATTCTTGATAATTGGTGCACAGTTTGATAAAGCTTGTGCATGCAGTTTACTTAAATGATTTGCTTATTTTTTTATCACTCTGTCTTACTTAAAGTGCTAAAAATCTTCTTTCAAAAAGTGTGATCCTGAACACAGCCCACCACATGCTGTTATAGTGTTCACAGGGGGTATAATGTGTTTTCCTCTATCCTTACAGACAAACATCCAATGATGGAAAGTCCAGCAGGGACATTTTTTTCTGTGGCAACATCAGTGAATACAGATGAATGTCTGGAGAATTTGAGCTTTCCGAGGCGTCATCAGCTGCCTGTCAAATTAAACAGCTCAAATAAAAAAAGAGCTTAGCCATAGGAGAGAATGCCTTCCTTCTTGGATAAACATATTTTTATTTGTGTGAATACTGAAAACCATTCACTCCATAGTGATCCTCTTGCTCTTTCAAATTGTTCTTTTAAAATGACAAAAAAATGTCAATTTTTTTGTCATTTCAACCTTTTACAGTTCAAAACATTCAGGACATAA
Organism: Poeciliopsis prolifica; assembly: GCF_027474105.1. NCBI lineage: Eukaryota > Metazoa > Chordata > Actinopteri > Cyprinodontiformes > Poeciliidae > Poeciliopsis > Poeciliopsis prolifica. The sequence continues at coordinate 17,049,253 of NW_026562382.1, forward strand.
TGATTATGGCTTCCATTATTTACTTATTTATATTGTTTTCCTAAAAATCAAAAAAAGCTTGGTTTGCACTGAGCAACAACAACTGGTTTAGAATACAGGCTTTCAAAAGAATTCTAAACTACCTGAAAGTGAAAGGTGAGAACATACCATTCTGGTTTTACTCTCTCTTCATTGACTTCCAATTCATTTTAGAATTCATTGAAAGTAATATTTGTATGGTTTAAGTTTCTGAATGGCAGTGTCCTTATTGAATGTCAAAACTTCTGTATATATATGTGGGTTCGATGTCACTCGCTAACAATAGTGGATCTGATGCTTTCAACTGTGTGCAACTGTTCTTAAGAAATTTTAATTTCAATAAATCAATCAATCAGTCAATCAAATTTTATTTGTATAGCACATTTCAGCAGCAAGGCATTTCAAACTGCATCGTGCCTTATATAAAAAAAAAGCTCATACACTTTTCTGAGCACTAAAAAAATCAATACATAAATCAGGTTAGGTTTGCCAAAAATAATAAAATGGATCATTACACGAATACTACATTTTGACTGAAATGAGTTTCTTCCACCATGAGCACATGTTCATCAGTTTTTTACTTCTCATCTCTAACGTTTGTCCTGCTTCAACCATTCGAATGTTAGATCATTCATATATTTTAGGAGTTTATGATGTTTACCTGTGCTCTTAGGTCATTATGTTAAGATATATGTGTAATTTATATTTTCTAACATATAAAATTTCCATTAAATTTCAATTTTTAATATGTTTCACAATTTTTACAAAATCACAGATTAAGACAGTATATATTCAAGCTAATAGCAACGTGTTATGCATGGATAACTGGTGAATCTAGCCAGTAATTTGGCTGAATATGAAGAGAGAGTAGGAGCTTTTAGTAATAGCTACAGGTACCGTTGACCTGAGTTACAAACACACAAACTTTGAAACATGCTGCTTAATCTAATCAATTCTTCAATGACTTTTGCTTCTTTGTAGTTACAGAGTCAATTTTCTAGAAATATATTTTTACATTTAATTTTGACATATAAAAAAGAAAATTAGTGTTGAATCTGAATTTATTTTAAAACTACAGACTCAGGGGTTTTGCACTTTTTGCCTTTAAAAGAATCCTGTTAACATGTTATTTTCAAATATTTTACCATTAAACTGTGCAGGGATTTCTGCATCACTGCAAGTTTCAGCAGTGAAGCAGGAAATTTGAACTAATAACATTCACACTGCAATTTTGCAGAAAATACAGCCCTTCAAATCTTGTGTTATTTTTGCTCTTGCATAAAAAATGCATGACAGAAAGTTATTTGGAGCTTTCAGAGAAGATATGACTTTTGTTTGCACTTTACTCACCCCATGAGAGGATCCAGAGCTATTCCTTTTGGATTCAGCAGGTCTAGTTGAAGAATTGTTACACATGTGTCCCCAGCACGATTGCAGACGAATACCTTGTCAGAGGCATGTTCAACAAAATAGAAGTTTCCTGTCAGCCAGTCAATGGCCATCTGCTCCAGATCTGCAATGAATAAATACATAACAGATGTTGTCACTGGGCAAATAACACAAATAACTGTACATGTAACATTCAAAATAATTTTTTTTAGTTGATACTTTGGCAAGTATTAAAAAAAATCTATCTATCATCATACTGTAAGTTGTCTTAAACAATGTCTAAACATTTGCAAACTCGTAGACTTAAATATGCTTCAATATTTCCTTTAGACTATTTGCCATTATTTCTGAGAAGTGCATCATATCTGTTTTGCATGACATTGACCAACTTTTGGGCCAGTAAATGGGTATTTCAGCCCATAATGATTAGATACATAATAAATAATTATTATAATGAGAATCTGCTGAGTTTATCATATGAACTACTTCTCAGTTGAAGGCTCCTAAGAACAGGTCTAAACACCAGCATGGAGGAGCATTGTTGCAATCATATCCCGAGGAAGAGTGAGAGGCCCATTTCAAGGTGTTTCATATAATGGACAGTAAAATTTCTTTTAAGTTATTTTTGATACATACAACATTTTCATAACTGAAGGTAACATAAATACTGCACTGTGATATATACATAATACCTCTGCAGCCCCCTTTAAACAATGGCCACTGAAACCTCTTCTTGCATATAATACACAACCACACAAATTGAGTTTCACCATATCATTTTAACGTTGCCCTTCTTTTAATTAATTATGCAAGTACACAATATCAGAATCATGCATGGAATGACAGCAGCGTGTTTGTTTTCTAGTGCTACACAAGACCGACTCGAAGCTTATCTGCCTTGTAGAAATATATTTTTTTTGCAAAAACACTGACTGATCTGGATAGTGACGCAGAACTATTATTTTGAATACAACTGTATTTAATAAACCCCCTGTTTTGGCCTTAGGGATTGTAATTTAGAGTTCTTTTGAGATATTTTTAATAAATTCCAAGCACTCCCTTGAGAGACACCATCGTCTTTCATAGAAGTGACACTATTCAAGGTTATGAATACTAGGTTTGATATGTAAAACTGGCATAAAACTACTTTTTAATTTTACTATGGCTACAGATAATTCTTACTTTCTGAAATTATTTTGTGCATACCTAAGTACGGATAATGTACATGCTTAGTAACTTCAGATATAACTGTTTCTGTGAAAATAAGATGAGCTGCATTCATGAACCCTAAATCAATTGTTGCCGATTTATGTTTCCAATAAACTATAGTGGAAAAGGAATTCAGAAACATCAATGCTTTTGATGCCTGCAGGCAGAGTGACAGCTATAGGATAAAGGTGAATCCCAAAATTGCACAGGCTAACCTTTCTTAAACTGCACAGATAATGAGGAGCTAGAGATGCCTTGCAGCTAAGAGCGTAGAGAAGAGAGAGCCAGAGCAAAATAATGTTCAGCCGATTTGTGAAGAAGCATTTTTTAATACATACCAAAGCTTAAAGACATGCAATTTTTTTTTTCCTTTTCTTTATGTAAATGAGTTAAATCCATCAATAGAGTAGCATCAACAAAGGACTACGTAATAGTAAGAACTGAGATCTGGGAAGAAAAAAAAATACATACGTTGTATACTCCGTTGTGTTTTTATTTCTTGTTCCCGTGTGAATCCACGTAGATTCCTTATTGCGGTGCAGCGGAGTTGCCCAGAGGACTCTGTAGACAGTGCCCAGCATACCCTTTCCTGGTTGTGCTGGAAATCCAATGCCAGTGTTCCATTTACACTTAGGGACCTCAGGGGCTGAAAACCCGTTCCATTTAGATGGGTGATGACAATACGATTTGAGCTACCAATAAGAAGCACTGGATGGCTGTCACCAGGATCTAAAATAAATGGAGAAAAAAATAAAAGAAGGAAAATTGTTTATTTGACAAGCACAATTTTCACTCAGGAGCTTTTCCACTTTCTTTCAAACCATAATATTGATGCCTGGTTATGTTTCCACCATGTAGTGAACTTTGACAGGCTTAAGATTGGTATCTTAAAATCCCCATAGACCATTTATCCGCTGTGTGTGGTAGTAATGCTAACTAGACTGAGCATTTACAACAGGCTATGCTAGCTATAGCATAGCACAGACTGAGCGGTAAAGGGGAAGGAGGATGAGCAGCCACACAAGATGGTGATTGACAGCGCTAAGACCCACCTCCTGCCTCTGATTGTTTTTCTTGTTTTTTTATCGATAGTACTAGGAGAAGGCAGTTTAATTTTTATTTTTCACAGATTACCTCTCATACCATACTGTCATGACACGTTTTAAATATATATAAGATTGTTTTAAATAAAAGTTACATACTGCAGCTTTAATTTCACTTATGACTATCTTGGTAATTATTTTTCCTTCGCTAATTAAATGTGGTGAAATGGAGGCAAACGGTAGTAAGTAGCTAAGCTAACTATGCTAAATGATTGATAATCTCTCACAGTCTTCCAACCTCTCTTGGAGAAAAAACTGGGTTACAAATTGACACTCTTTCTTTTGTCTGTCTTCTATTTCTCTCAACCACGCAGTTTTTCTTAAAACTTGACTATTTTGGCGGTATAGTAAGGTACGGTAGCTCTTGTCTCGGACTAACTGATGCTGAATACTGTCACGGTCAAGTGAACTAAGCCGGAACAAACCATTCCATGAAGATGCAGGGGGGTGTTCGGTTCAAATGAGAATATTTGCCTTTTGGTCTGGAAGGGGTAACATTTAATTTTTACTGCTAAAAACAAGTTTATGACAAAAATCTGTTTTATTCTGTTTCTATTTTAAAAAATAAAATTTTGGGGAAGCCTTCTGTTAGCAGTGGGCCTTTGGAATTGTCCTAACTTTTCCCCCTATGTAACTACCGATGGTAGCTGTTTAAGGTCTCTCTTTTTTTAAGCTGTTTAACGTCTGTTTCTTTGCACCTCCGTGGTTTATTTTTCCTGAGGACATTCCAAATGATTTAACTGGCCAATGTTTGTGCAATGGCTCTTATTGATTTTTCCATCTTTTCTGAGCTTCACAGCTGCTTGTTTTTTTGCCCATAAACAGGCTCTTTGGTTTTCATGTAACTGGAAATTCTGTACACACAGGCAAAACCCAACAGAGAATACGTTTAGTGCTGTTCATTGTTTAAATTATTTGAGTAAAAGGACATAGCTTAAAAAAAAAAACTCCAACTACTACCAACTCCTACATGTTGGTAGTAAAATTCACCAACATGTCCCACTACTTTGACCCCAAGATGGTGGTGCTCTGTAACAAGCAATGCTGTCCTGAAATCTAGATATAAATGCATGGAACTGTAATCTAAAATTTTGATTTCTTGTTTCATCTTTTAATGTTAAATCCAAAATGTTTGCCATTCACAGAAAAAATAAAGAAAACTGGTACCACTATTGCAATTATGGAATGTAAAATTTCAGACACTTTGACACAGTCCGAATCATTGCTTAAATTTTTTAAGTTACTTGAATTAGGATGTTTTGTTTAGAGATTTTTTTTTCCCAAGAAGTTTCAGTGTTTCTTAATAGACCTAATAAACAATTGGTAGTGGGTAGCACAACGGCATTTTGATTTAATCCTTCAGCAATCAATGAGCTAATTTCTAGAACATCATTTGTTGGTTTATGAGGATGAGTGACTAATTGGGCCTTGTCATTCTGTCATGGTGTGATAACACTGAAATTCATGCCAAAAAAGCACAAAGACAAAAGAACACTTCAAGCAAATCACAGAAAAGGTTACTGAAAAGTATAGGTCATACAATGGATATAAAAAAAATCTCTAAGGTGCTCAATATCTCCTAATCCATAATCAGCAAATAGAAGGTATATGTCACATGTGTAAATCTGCCTGCATCAGGTTGTTGTTGCATACTGAGTGACCGTGCAAGAAGGGCATATGACTACAATAAAGGCGTCACACGCTTCAGTAGCTGAAATTGGAGAAGCTCAGCACACAATCACCGTTGCCTGGATTCTTCGCCAGTCAAAGCTTTATGGGACAGTAGCAATGAGAAAGTCAGGCTTGAAGAAAACTCATATTCAAGTTTCAGTGTAGTTTGCCAAAAGGCATGCGTGAGACTTCATGGTCAAGAAAATTTACTGGTGGTTTTCACCATCAGACGAGACAGTATACGTTTGGTGGGCACCAAACACTGCAAATAACCACAAATTCACAGACTCCACTGTGAAAAATGGCAATAGGAAGATCATGCTGTGGATCATGCTGCCTCTCTGCAGGTTTGTAAAGGATCCTTAAAATAATTGCAGCAAACTGTAGGAAAATCCTGGAGAATAATTGGTTCCATCTGCAAGAGAACTGCAGCTTCGGAGAACAATTATTTTCTACCAAGACAATCACCAGAAGCATCCAGCTTAAGCTACACAGAAGTGATTTGAAAACAACAAGGTGTATGTTGTGGAGTGGACCAGCCTAAGCCCCGTCATCAATCCCACAGAGAATTTGTGGCTGGACTTAAAAAGAGCTGTTCATAGCTGATTCCCAGGCTACCTGACAAAGCTTGAACAGTTCAGCAAGTTAGAATAAAGTAAAATTGCAGCGCACATATCTGCAAGCCTGATTGAGACCCATTCACAAAGACTCCATGCTGTGATGACAGCCAAAGGTTCATCACCTAAATTCTGACGTGAAGGGGGTGAATATTTATGCAGTCACATATTTCATCTTGCATATTTTTATTTGTCATTATTTTTGAAGAAATTTGTTTTCTCTTTGACGTAAGGTTTCTTTTTCGTAAATGTTTGTCAAAAAGAAAGCTTGTTGATCATGATTGTTTTGTAAAAGCAATATAAAGATTGAACATACAAAGGGATCCATGAACTCCACACTCACAAATAAACACTGTTACAACTCCTACAACAATCTCAAAATATTGCCAAATGCTTCCATACTGTTTTAGAAATTAGACTTTTTTGAATATGAACAAAAGACGTCTGTGCATTTGGCTGTTCATGATCACTTCAGCACACAGCATTTAATTGCAGTAATTTATTATCAGACTATATGAACAATTTAGACTCAGTCGGTATAGCCATTCATTCATTTTTCATTTTTTACCATAGAGAACTGCTTGCTGATTAATTCAGCTCCTGTGTTTGTGATTTACTTTCCAACATGGACTGCTGGATGTCCATCATTTGAAAACCAGCATGTGTTTTTTGTGCTGGTAAAAACAACAACAACAACAAAAAAAAAAAACAGACCGGATTTGTAAGCAAAACAATAAAGAAATATTGCCAAGTAAAAAGCCAAAATATTTTCAGTCCTACAAAGTAAATTTGATATTTAGTCAACCACTTATCCTGCAGAAAAATTGCTAGCCAAAATCCCAAAAATAAACAAACAAATAAAAATCTGAAACCACAAATAACAACTAAGGTGGGAATGGGTGGACTTTTTCCCAACCCTGATCATCCAGCAATTGACCATAGTAGTAAAACGGAAATAAGCTGCTTTTATGGGTTTAATTGACCGTGCACATTCTCTGACATCAGGTTCGCCCTTTTAAAAAGGACCCTATTTATCCCAATCTCCCACACAAGTTCAAGTCAAGGGCTGCTCTCCTAATGCACGCAATAAATCAGAATGTCGGGTCACATAACTACTAGTGCATGACTCAGAAGGGGTACTCAGACGTTTTGATGGAGATCTGTTTATATCCACTATTAGGTGTGCGTTGTTGTAGAGTTTTTATTCTGTCAAAAAAAAAAATTATGAACTATTAAAACTAGTAAACAGCTGTAATGTTGTGACATTCCATACTGCTTTATTCCAGTGGATATTGAGAATTGTACAGTATGTTGCAAAAGGGATTTGCATTCTTTGAATGCTTTCACATTTTGCTACGTTACAGTAATGAACTTTAACATACTTATTGTGATTTTATGTGAGATGCCAACACAAAGTAGTGCTGAATTATGAAGGAGGTTGAAAATGATATGTGGTTTTTCATATTTTTTATAAATAAGTATTTGAAAAGATGGTGTGCATCTGAAGAGCCACCTTTCACTTCAATTCTAGCTGAGCGTTGTAGCTGCAATACTTTTGGGCATGTTGCCGCAATCTTTGCATATCTAAAGACAGTATTTTTTTCGTATTTTCTGCAAAGAAGTTCACTCAAGTTGCATTGAAAACATATGTATGTAAAGATCAATTTGCAAGTCTTGTTGTAAGTTCCCATTTAGGCTTATGTCTCATATTTGAGAAGGTCATTCATTCTGGCAGTACGCTTACAGTTGTCTTTGTTTTTGAAAGATACATTTATGTCCCATCTCAAGTCTTTTGTTTTGCAGCCGCTAACAGTTTTTTTTTGTTTTTTTTGCTTTGTTTTTCAAGATCCCCCAGTTTCAAACTTCATTGTATTTCTCTCATCAAAACAGCTACATGCTCTCCCCAGCATGATGCTGCCACAACAGTATCTTACATGCAGTCTTAGTGTTTTGCATGTGGTCTCAACCAATCAGAGCAGCTTCGTTAACATGCTAGTCCACACAATAACCTGTTGAAAACTAACATTTTTGAAGTGAAAGACAAGTAGTTATGAAAGACTAAGCTGTTGATTTTTTTGCAGCCCCACCAGCCTTTTCAGCACTACCACAACTTCATGGTTTTATGTCCTAAAGCAGCTTTAAACCTTGGTAGGGCTTTGTATATAATCCTTCTAGTGTGTTCCTTAAACTTAATTGTTTCTTCAGTAATATTTATTAAATGTTTTTGGCCTGAACTGAAGAAATAATTTTCAGTATACCAAGATCAATTACACACAGGTGAACTCTATTAACTAATTGGGTAACATATGTCTCAAATTGGATGACTTTTAATTCCCTTATATAAGCGGTGTCAAACTCCAGTCCTCAAGGACCGGTGTCCTGTAACTTTTAGATGTGCCTCTGCTGCACCACATCTGAATAAAATAACTAGGTCATTAGCAAGGCTCTAGAGAACTTTTCTACATAAGAAGGAGTTAATTAAGCCATTTCATTCCAGTGTTTTGTACCTGTGGCACATCTAAAAACTGTCCGATTTCTGCCCTTGAGGATTGGAGTTTGACATCTGTGCGTCATAGATTATCCAAGTAAGGGATTGAATAAATTGGCACACCACATATTTCTGAATTTTATTTGTATATAAAAAAAACAACTTTAAATTCTGAGATAATTATTTATTGAAAATAGATTGAAATTTGTGTTTGTAATGCAATGAAATAGGTTGTGGCATGGCTTATGTTGACATCATGCTGCTGCTGTACACAAAACTGAAAATCCAATGTGTTACTTTGATGGGTTTAATGCCTTCAGCACAAAGAAATCAGATGGGGTTTGGTGAAGATAGAAAAATATTGACAAAAGTTTCTACAAGCTTCCCCCCCCAAGTTATTTTGCTGAAATTAAATTGGCTGAGTGCAGCCAAGCTGATGTTTTTCAGGGATCTGTTTGAGCCTTGACAAGAGGCTTGCCAATAAATATATTTAGTGTCTATTGAAAAAGGGTTTACAACCTGAAACTGAATGAATCTTAGATTTACAACACCTTCAATATGGATGAAAAATATCAGATTTATGCGAGAGAAAAAAAATCCCTAACAACCTCAGTGTTAGTCTGAATCTAATGGGTGGCTCAAGATTAAATTACTGAAAGAAGAATGTGTTATGGAGTTTTCACTTCAGTTGTACTTTCAGCACACAAATGTGGTCTTCATACCCTGCTGCCCCTCATCTTTTGGCCTCTCACAGCTCTATCACAGATATTCATTTCATTCATTCATGAGCTTTTGCAGCAAATGGTAACCCTGTAGTTACGCTCCCATCACTATCACTCTCTGCTAAATTAATATTAATGCATGCGAGCATTGGGTTCAGTTAAGTTTATGGGTAATCATATTCAGTTTATTCCTCATAGGACACAAGTCAGTGTGATTAAAAGCCATAACAGTCATGTTAAGCCCAACAAGGTGTTTCTGGCCTCCAGCTATTTCCAACCTATGTGTGCACCTTAACAATGAAAAGAAAAAAAAAAGAAAGCTGGATGCAAGATGTAAAATTGTACTACCAAATTAGTTAAGCTGATTAACTTGCAGGTGACAGATTACCTGTACACAGCATCCTTATCGAGTACCTAATTTCAACAATTAGCAGGTTGCTTTACTTGTGGGGACACATTCACTGCTGAGCCGCCAACAGCTATTAGCATAAATCAGTTATTGTCTCCGAACAAATAATGCAGACGGCACCCTCTTAAAACTCTTGTGCTCATTAATTTTATCATTACACCAGCCTCAACAGATCTACTCGTTCCCGTGCGGGTGATGGATGTGGTCAATGCTAAACCACATTCATCTTGCCCCACCGTTTCTCATACAGATCGAAGCCTTGATAAGCTGGAATTTCAGCCTGTTTATTAATAGAAGTGAAACATATGTGCTATGCAGATTACATTGTCTCATGTATGCAAGTGTGCTGCTCACCTTGTTTGGCTCTGCAAGATATTCTGTCAGGCTGCAGGATGTATCCTTCTGTGCAGCTGCATCTGTATGACCCGTAGGTGTTTGTGCAGGTTTGGCTGCATGCACCGTACATGGCACATTCATCATGGTCTTATGGAAAAAAGGGAAGAGAGTCATTTGTAACAAATTAGGTGTTCTCAAACATGACCCAAATACATAAAGTAATGCTAATGTGGCTTCAGTCTGACACCTCAGGTATAATTACTTCTGTTACCAATAAGCCATCTTTGGAGTCGTAATAGCCATTGAAAAGATGTACTCTTTAGTACATCTTTTCCAACTGGATCAAATTCAGGAAGTACAGCTACTTTGATGCTCTTCCTCCACCAGTTTAATCATGCCACTATAATTTTGATCTTTAGCATGAGTTATGTGCAAAGTTGCCTCTTTGTGTAGCCTCTGACATATGTGAAGATCATTTAAAGAGAGAAAGAAATGAATAGACAAGATGTATGCTGTATAAATAATATGAGCATGAATGTGCTTTGTTGTGGAAACGTGTGCAAGAGGCTCTCCCTGTAGACAGTTGGCTCTCACATACTCTGCAACTCCTACTTATTCATATGAAAGAAATCTGGATGAGGGAAGGAATGTTGTTGGCAGATTGGATTTGGGGTGTGGTTGGGTTCTGGGTTCCATGGCCCTATCGGTCCTATCTATATGGTATATAAGTCCCTATCGGCTATATAGATTCTTACCTCTGCAGCTCGTTCCATCCTCACCAACCTCAAAGCCGTCAGCACAGAAACAGAAGGTGCCGTTTCTTGTCATGACACAGCCATAGCGGCACCGGAGCTCGTGGCAGGCTGACAGAAGCTCTACATTTGAAAAAACAGAGTTTGGAAAATTACTTTTCTACTTTACAAAAATATGCCTGGTTTCCCTCTTTCACCGCTAAATACTTCAGTCTCATTTAGCAATGGAAAAAAAAAGCCAAGCTCACCATCACAAGTTCAGTTATTTAAAAAAGAGCAAGTAAAAGATAAATTGTGTTTATTTCTGTTCATTTTGAAGATTATGGCCTACAGCTAATAAAACCAAAAATCTGGTTATTTAAACAAAATTACATCGGAGAAAAAACTTTTTTTTTATACAGGGTCATTGGTACCAACAACTTCCCTGGTGTTGGTCACCACAGTCATATGAAAAGCTGCTCACAGACAGTAACTGACACAATATGCAAAGAGAGTAAGACATAAAATAGAAAGAATCTGGTTGCTGTATTCAATCATGTTGGAGAAATGAGAAGAGGGCAAAGGTGGGGAAGAAAAGGACCAGAAGCAATCACAATAACCTCTGCAAGAAGAAAATTGTGAAGCAAAACCCATTTAAATGTTTTGAGCTAAATCAGAAGTGGTGGCCTTAACCTGGAATCAGTGCTTAATTGGCCACTGCACAGATATATCTGGGACATGATCTGCAGCTGGTTTAACTGTTACATTTCTTATGTTCAACCACTCTTAATCCAGTGATAGTCTGATTTGTCAAAATGCTTCCATAACTACATACAAATGAAATTGCAGAGTATTAATATTTTTCATGCAAATGTCAAGTATGGAATCAATAGTTAGAAAATGCAGAACTGAAGAAAGAAATGTCATCCACATTAAATGTTCAACAGTATCATCAGTGGAAAAAAAGTTGCAATAATCCCAAAGTGCAAGCTTTATAACTTATATTAATATGTCAGTCAGCTGTCTAGGCCATCTAAGCAGCACAATTAAAACGTTTTTACCAACATTGCATTGTCAAATCTTCATCTGACAGCCTGAATGACGGAGTAAGACTCCATTGCCAACATTTCATTTTAGGTGTATTTTAAGAATACTCTAATTTGCTCTGAAAACACAAGAACATCTAATTGTGGAATGAAGAATATGTCGCAGAACAAATCAATAAGTGGAACAAAAGAGCAAATTAGTCTCAAAACAATGCTTTAACAACACAAAGACGGCTGAACTTTCATTAATGTCATCATCCAGCTCAGTGGAGACAGCTGCATATCAATTTTTCTGTGATCTTTCCGGTTGCTCTATCTAAAGAAATTAATGAAATGTCACAGCGGTAGATCAAAGTATTTTATGACAGGGTGCAGTTATACTCAAAGTGATACAAGAAAAGGCAATCACAAGCTTAGTCATTATTATACAGTGTTTTTTTTTTCCTTTTAATTTTATTCTTAGAGTTGTAGCAGTTGAATTGTGTGCTGCTAGTCATCAATTGTCACTGTTTTCATTATAAGCTACTATATGTCTTGACTAACTATTACATGAAGATGAATGATGTGTTGTTTGGAGTAGGCCTATTAATTCTCAGTAAGTACATTCACCAATAGAGTAAAAGTTTTATATATAAACTATGTTTCAAAGAATAGGTCATAACTGCAAAATAATCCCATTCAGGATTGAGTGGTTCAGAGTCTGCAAACTTTTCAATACAAAGATGTTTTGACCTTGATGGGGTTTTTTGTTGTTTTTTTTTTTCTCGTAGGAGCAAGGTTTATTAAGTATAAAACTAACAAACCAAAACAATGTCCAATGTGGAACAATTACATTTAGGTTGGATCATTCAAAGTTTTTAAAATGTTAAAGTTCAGTTCAGACACGTAGGAATTATGAAAATGGCCAGTATTTTTGTGACAACCGGAAACACTTAATAAAATCCCAACTTTAGTGTTGTTCATGACTAATAGTCATTTACAATCAGTGATATCTTGTAATTTTTCAAGTCAGTAAAATCCAAAATTCTGCCACAAAAATAGCAAATGGTACAAGCTTCTTCAATTATGTTGTGGGATATCCTCTTTAGTAAAAATGTACACAAATTAAAGGTCTGATTTTTTTTTTCGCTTTCCTGAGTGTGACACTGTGCTACCGCAAAGAACAAAGTTTTTCTTCTCCACATAACCGAATGAATGTGGAGGTAACTGTTGTGAAACAATATCAGTCTCAGAGTGAACTGCTTTTAAGATGGCTTGGAAGCAACAGCAGGGAGGAAAGCTCTGTGTACTTTGTCTGCTGCGCTGTCAGAGAGGTTTTGATGGACAAAGAGTTGTATGTGAAATGACAGAGCTTTCATTTTTGGTACAAATGTGTCTTCTGTATGACAGAGAGTAAAAAAACACAGAAAAACTGAAATGTAAATGCCCAGTAACCTTTCAACTAAAATGGCTGGAGAGGCTGCTTTGACATTTATGTATTAATATGTCTCCTCTGTTCCTGTGGTGAAAAGATGTTTTTTGGTCAAAAATACTTGATGCACTTGAAAGAGAATGTTGAGAAAAATATTCCTAAACGATATGCTGCTGGTGCTTTGCACATACAGGATATGCTGCATTAATCATGTCATAGCTCTTCTAAATAAATAAGTACCTTCAAAGAGCACAACCATCCAATGAAAAACTTATGTTTTGAAGGAATTTGTTTTAAAATGATGATTCAAATTTAACACAATCTTTAGTTTTGTGTAAAGACAATTCCTGATTAAAGCAATAGAAAAATCCACTTTTCAAGGAGAAATTGTTTAACCTATTGAAATATATTTATATTAAATTCCTCATCAAGCCACATTAATATTTTATCAGTGCAAATAAGAGTACCCCAGTTTTCTTTTCCTCTTTTGTAGATATTAATGCACCACTATTTGAACTGTTTATTCACATGAATAATGGAAGATTTTGAGTCACAGCTCTGCATGTTGCCTCAATTGAACATAAGTAAAAATAGAAACACGTTTACAGCTATGGTATTCCTGCTGTGCTATCAGTAGCATGCAAACAAGCCTTCAAACAGTTTTCAAAAGGTCTGAGATTTATTAGTTGTTAAGTACCGGTTCATGCTTTAAACACTAATGGTTATGGTTGTACAGTCTGGGGCTTAATTTTTTTTCAGAAAGATAAAAGTGTACTCTGTTTCAAATTGAACTAAAAATAAATATTTTGACTTGGTGAAAAGACAACCAGCATAGTTAAACTCCGTCTTCTTCAACTGCAGCCAACTATGCATAGAAAATGGATAATCACAAGGATGAGCTTTAAGCAGACTTCTTTACTGTCAATTTTTAGAAGGACACACAAAAAACTACCCTGAGAAAACCAGAGTATTTTTAAAATAATATTTATGATCAATCCCCTGCCCCCTACTTTTAATTATTATATTGGTACATTGAAATACCTTAGAATGATATCTATATTATTTATCCCTGGTTGATAGTGGTTCATTGTGAGCCCATCCTAGACTTGCACATTCACATTTCTCAGATCTCAGACTAACTTGTTATGAATGCTTTTCAACTCTAAAAGGAACCTGGAAATCCTGTAGAACAAACTCCCACCCAGGGTTACAGAGCAGAACCATTTCACTAATGTGGCCACAGTGGAATGAACATCCATCTCAATAATAAAAGTATGTGACTGGTAATAATACTTTGTAAAAGCAGGTAATTTTTTTTAAGTTTTCAGTGCTTGACAGGTGGGTCAAAGGCTGACGCTGTATCCACTTATACCAGTTTACCTTTTGTCTAAGTTGTGTGTGGACCCTGAGTGACCTTTGCATTGCTATTCATCGTGAGGTATAGAGTAGCAAGCACACTTCCCTGTTGTGAAGTAGTAATCAAATGTCTACATGCTGAGCTAAAGATATTCAAAGCTAATCCTTGTATCTTCTCAGAGACGCCAGATGATGAGCTTTTCCTCTCGGCAAACAGAGCTGAGGGGATTGTATATCTGGAACTGAGCCCGCTTTTCACATATCTAAGCTACCTCTGCATGCAAGAGTCAGTTGTAAAGTGCTTGTTGTATCCCTGCCGCTGTAATCTAGAAACAAACAATATGTGTGAGACAGTAAGCATTAAGTTCTTTAAGAAAACTTTTTGTTTTTCGAAAGGTCACATCCTTCAAAGGAGATATCAATGAAGATATTTCATTGATCTATTGTCATTGACCACATCATTGGTAAAAGATTATTAATGATCTAATAGTAGACCATTTATTTCATGGTCTACGATAAAATTAATGTAGAGGAAACATTTGTTCTTCATACTTTAATTTAGTTATTGACTTATGACTTTCTATTTACTTCAAGAATGCAAATAATGTGATAAAGGCCAATTTCTCTTCAAAATGGGAAAATAAGAAAACATACAAGTTAGAAAATGACTACAAGAAAACAAATGCATTTTTATACCAGGCATTATCTGTTATGCAATAATCCAACAACTAGTTCTTAAACAACTAGAACTGTAAAAAATAAGCTTGTATGAGATTGTTCACTGTATAGTCTTATTGCCTTAAGTGTATTAAGTAGAACGGTTAAAAGGTTAAAGAAAATCTTTGCATACATGTTTTTAGGAGGCCCCATGGAACTTCAAAGACAATAATTGTAATTAAGAAATGACTAAAGTCCAATAAGTGGCAAGTACTAAGTGTAATATTAAAATGAAGATTTGTAAGGTAACATACTTCAGAATCTATAGGGGGAGTATGTTTAGAATGATTCGGATCTAAAACCAATATGATATATGTTAGTTACAATACACCAAAAATACTATGTAAAAGTAAACATAAACAATAAACAAAAACTCAGACTACAAATAGTCTGAGTTTCGATTCTATGAAAGTCAGGCTCCACATTGTAAGTGTAATAGATTTTATTGTTCGTTCCTTAAAATGAACTCTTGCAAAATTACAATGCAAAATCAGTCTGGCTTTAGTGTACTCTGTATCCACTAATAATCTATAGCCAGCAATATTAGTAAAATTAGTGAAATTACTGACTATCATTATTTTGTCATGTTTCTACTATGTGTTAAAACTGCCTGCCACAGCACCATAAAGCAACACATTTCTTCTCCACTGACTAAATGGTGTTAAGAAGTCATGTTCATGTGACATTTCTGTCAGTCCAGCTTTTGTTATTTATGAAAAGAAGGGCCTCTCCAGGTGGTGGTATGACAACAAGTATTCTTTTAAAAGCATTATTCAGGAAGTTTTACTCCTGTGATGGCTTGAGAATGATGCTTGGGGTGCTGCGATGGAGTACTGCCGGTCAGACGTTTGTAAATGCCAATGTACCAACTTGTGCTGCTGTGCTTCAAAGCTTTATGTACAAATGTATGTGTTGGTTGACAGACTTCGTAAACAGCATCATTCACACTTTGACCGATCCTGTTCAAAGCTCAGTGAGATTCTTCTGTAGTTTGTGGAATCACTGGTGCCTTAGTTTATATAGCAGTGGATGATTATTTTATTTTTATTGTTCTTGTTTTACACCGCCCTTTCACCCAGAACGTTAGCTGGACATAGGCACCAGACCCCACTAGGGGACAAAGATGTTAGAAAATGGATGGATGGATGTTCTTGTTTTTGATTTGTCTGTTCTTGTTTTTTTGTTTGTTTTTTTATGGACCACAATTGTGTCTAAATAAATAGGATTGATTGACTGATTGATTACTGTCATTATCTTTTCTGATTTATTTTTATCATCTGCTATAAACATAGATTTTTGTACCTTAACGAAGTCTTTTGTAACAAATTATTCACAATATCTAGAAAGAAAAGAATGTAGTGTTTTTTGGAAGGGAAGGCTCTTTCATTCCCTGCTCTCTTTACAATATTGTGTCTTTCTTAACAATGGATGCTGATTTAAGTTACTAATGCCTCTGCAATATCTTTCTACACATCTGGCACTGTGACCTGTAATATGATCCCCAGCTGTTGAGATCCATCTATGGGTGGTTAGATCATAACATGAAGGATTCGTCCTCTTCAGATCCCAAACAGTCGACACATTTTATAATGTCATTTATTTTAAAAAGATGTATTTTTGATTGAGATGTTACAACAAGCATATGGCTTCAGAGTGAGCTACAATGCCGAAAACAACAAACAAAAGGAAGCTTTCTGAATATTAACTAACTTAACTAATTAAAAGTAAATAAACCAAAAGACAAAAACTTACCTCCCTAATTAAGAAAAACATGAGAAAACAGCAGTTCACTCCAACAACTCCAAGAACTTTTACAAGATGTTAACAGACTGTGGCCGGTTGAGATAAGCTCAGGATGGATGGAAGAAAGTCTGCGACCACCTCTGGGAGGGAACCAATCAGAGACAGGCACCTGTACTCACATTTGCATAATTAAGTTGACAATGCCAGTGGTAACACCAGTAAAGAAACATTATTTCTTATTTAAATAACAATAATAATTGCATGCTGAACTTACAGCCAGAGTTACAGAAGACACCAATATTCACAATATCCCACCATAAATCTATGTCTATAAGCCTGAATGAATTGTAGAAATTTTTCATAAACTGAAAACACAGTTTAAGCTCACGGTCTCCAAAGTCAACAAACACAAGTCAACCACAGGACTTGCAAAAGCTTCTATTCTTCCAAGACCAGAAATCTTCCTCTCTAGACATACATTTGAGATTTTGTACAATAATCACAAAATTACATGGGTAACAATGACCCACACCAGTGGAGAATGTACAGCTCAATTCTGTTAACAGTAAGTTGCAGTACTATTGAAGTTTCGTGACCTAAATATAGATTTTAGTTTAGATCATAGTTTAAAAGCAAGGACATCATGGCAGCATAGATCACTCACACAGCATAATACTCTCAGATCTTCAACATTCAGCCACACAGATGGCAGAATATAAATTCAGAAAGCTGCTTTGTTCCTTTGCCAGTAATAACAAGAAGTCTCACCATGAACAAGAAAACAGTGCTCCAAGGCTAACAGTCAGATTGCCCCATCTGGCCTAGTTCTAGCTTCCCTTTAGGGATGGCCATGGCCTTTGTCTTTGAATAGCCTTACTCCACAGTCTAGCTTCCCTCCACAGTCAAGGTCTATATTTGATGTGGAACCAAATTCAAATGCAAGCCAAACACAGAAGGTAGACCAAATGCCAGTTCAAAGAATCTTTGTTAATTTTTTTTCAAGCATAAGTGAAGAGTTGAACCAATTTCCAGGTCTGTAGCTGGAGTTGATATTATACTGGGTGGCATGATTGACAGGTCTCATTCCACAGCAGTGAAAATGGGGCAAATAATCTCTTGAGTTTGAACTTTTAGAAAGTCTGCACAGAGAATAAAGTGTCTGCGCGATTGGAGTGACACAATTTATTGACAGGCATTTAGAAAGTTATCTAAAAAGCTTGAGGATGTCAGCTTTGACATGATGCTTTCCATACAAATAGCAGTACAAACCCTAAACTTGAGAGATATAGATATTCATATGAAAAATGTAAGTCTGGAGCTCAAACTAGAAGGCAAACATGACAGTAAATGTTGGTAATCCTCCACAGTCCAATTTGATAAGAGATTTAAAACCTGGTGCACAGCCAGGCTTCTGACATGCCCTGAAAAATTGGAAGCAACGTCATGGGTGTGGGTGTCAGAATCTGCCAGCAAACAATGAAATTTTAATTCTACCCACTCCGGAGGAAGAAAATCCCCTGTAATGGGATTTGATGACACAAGATTGTTTCCTCATATTAGAAAGAGTAATGATATGAGTGACAATATCTTGCCAGACTGTGCAAGAACAAAGTAAGATGCATGAAATATTGATTGCCAGTGTCTGCTCTTGTTGATTTAGTGTGTTGTTGGGTCTGTGTCAAAGTCGATCACAGGCAGTGACACCACAAGGCCTGAAAAGACTCAAACAGCAACACATTGTCTGATACGGAGTTAAAAAAGGGGTGAGATTGCAACAAGATAGACTTTGATAAATTCTGCCAAAACACAAAACAAATCAACAGATTCATCTGTAAGAAATATGGAAACAGTGAACACACCACTGTAGAGAATTGCTACCTCATATTCTTTGGTAAAGTGGCTGCAGCATGGTGACGTAATACAATAAAGAAGCAGTGTGGCACAGTGGAGGAGAAAACAATCACTTTGACCACTTACGGCAAATGTTCCATCCATTACAGGAGCAAAAATTTAATAAATATGCTAATATGTTACAGTACAAGGCTGGCTGACCACTTTTAACCTACTGCAAGACGAAGAAAATCTCAGTATTTATTTTAAGCTGTATTCATGCGCAGTCATTTTACAACAGGAGCATCACTTATCACTAGCCCCTTCAAGCAGGAGAAAACTGTTTGTTTGGATTGCTATAATGAAAAGTTAATCAAGTGAGATAATTGACTTGTTCGGAAACAAGGGGGTGGGAATGGTGTATCTTCTTCTATCAGCTGCTCCTTTTTGAGGTCTGCATGGCAGATCCTTTCCTCAAATCTCACCTTATCCTGAGCATCTTTATTTTCACACTAACCTCTTACATGTCCTCCTTTTACTGCATCCATGAATCTTCTGTCATTTTTTTCATTTCTCCTATCACCTCCATTCTCAAAATCTGTTATCCAATATGTCCTATCTCTTCTCTACAGATGAAAAAAAAAAAACATCTCAGGGTCGCCTCTTCAACTTAGTCTAAATGGGACAAAACAGGAGAGATGATGGATAGTTGACCTTATTTATTTTTCATGAGCCAAGTGCAAAAAAAAACAGGTATGAATATTTATGAGTTATTTTGCAAACATAATGTTAACTAAGAAAAATTATGGTAAATATTGATAAAAAGAAATAAAGTATGGGTCTATGATAATTAACAAGTAGCAAGTAATGTTGATGTAAAATTTATTTGTATAGCAAATTAAAAACAGTCAACCAATTTTATTCCAGACATCATAACATCAAACAAAATAAAAATAAAAAACAAAAACACAAGTTAATTAAAAGTATCAGGAGAATATGCAGCTCATGCAATTAGTGAAAGCCAGTGAAAACAGAGTTGTTTTTAACAAAAATTTTAAAATGGGAAGCAAAAAATCTATCTAATGTTGGAAGGCAGATTATCCCACACTTCAGGAGCCACAGATAATAAATCTTGATCTCGTCTGATCTTCATCTTAGTTTTCAGGACAAGCAAAAGCAGCTGATCAGATGATCAGAGTACCAAGGAAGGAACATTAGGTAGTAGTTCAGAGAGATATAGGGGTGCAATTCCATTTAGGTCTCTAAGTCAACAAGATTATTTTAAAACATATTCAATTAAACATGGGGAGCTTGTCAAAGGGGGATAAAACCAGTGAACTGTTTTCAAACCCATGGATTGTTGTTAAGAACCGAGCCTCAGCATTCTAAACAAGCTACAGACAAGAAAGGGAGACCTGACTGACCCCATAAAGTGCATAACAATGAGCAAATCAGGTTGTAATAAAGGTATTTTCCCAAGGTTACAACAGGGTTAGGTCTAGGTCTCTGCTCTCTCTCTGTCTCTCTCTCTCTCTCTCTCTCTCTCTCTCTCTCTCTCTCTCTATACATATATATATATATATATATATATATATATATATATATATATATATATTACTGAAACATAGATTACTAAAATATATACTGAAATTTACTCAGTAAAGCTCTCTGCTTTCCTGAAATATAAAACAAAACAGACCTGCTTATTTAACTTAAGTTTAAGACTATCCCCAGATTTATCACAGTTTGCTTAAGACATGACTCAAGACAGCCAAGGATCACAGGAAGAGAGCAAGTTGTAGAACTAGAGCGAAACCAAATAAGTTTTATCATCATAAAAACATAAATAAAGTTGAATCCATCCAGGTGTTAATATCATCAAGACATTTAACAGAGATTGGCTGGAGAAATAACTATTAATACAATTCTGGGGGAGATAAATCTTGCAATCATCAGCATAACAATGAAAATAAAGACCAGGCTTTCCTTTAATGGACCCCAGCTGAGACAGGAATGATAAAAACAGAAGTGGACCCCACATGAATAAAAACTATTTTCTCTAAGTCTTTCAAAAGTAAGTAACATTTTGGAAATTTGTTTCAAATTTAAACAAGCTGAGCGGTCAAGTTATTTATTATAATATTACTTAAAGATCACCTAACAAAAGGTTGTTTTAAAATCAGAATTCCATTTACAGTATTTAGGTAAATTGTCTATCTCATTCAATCTAGACCAATGTTAAACTATAATTTCCTCCTTTGTACCATGATGTTTAAATTTCACTTCTCACTCAGAGGCTCAAAAAAGTAGAATCAAGAAAAAACTTGAGAAAAAAAAAACAACTTTCTGAGACATTTAAGTTGCTGAAATATCCTTAAAAAGAAGCAAGATCCCACAACCTAAAGAAATTCAAAAGCTGAAGTGAAATAAAGTCATTGGTATCCATCAGTCTTTGGAAATCCAGCAAGCCACATAGAGAGACATTATCTACAATCAGTTAAAAAGCGAAGCCATGGTGAATCATCACAGATGGGCCCGGGCATTCAAAATGACTCTGAGTGCATCTGCTAATCCTCCAGGACATTACAAAAGAACCAAGACCAACATTTAAAGCTTGACAGACATCACTTTGCTTAGATAAGGTCAGAGTGCATCATTCAACAATTAGAAAGAAAATGGATGAAAATGGCATCCACAGGAGATTTTTGAGGTAAAAACCAAAAATAGAATGTAAGAATCCAAAGCAAACCAGTAAATCCTCCTGACACAATGGTTTTATAGAGACATAGTCAAAGTCAGATGTTTAATCAAAATTTAGATTCTTGTGTTCAGACTTGAAAAAGCTCCCAGTGTGAATTAAACCAAGTCCATTCGAAGCATAAGGCAAAAATTTCTCCACAGCAATGTAAAAAATTCTTTGAAAGTAACTACAAATACTTTATGGCAGTTATAAATGCAAATACTAGCATGAGTTACTAGGTTTATGAGGCATTTAGTTTTTTCACTTATCCAAATCTTAAATGTATTCACCAGAATCAAGGCTTGATAGAGAAAAACTTGTAAGTTTTGTACTCTTGTTATTCAGTTTTTATATTTGAAACATTTCAACACATTTCTTCACTGGGGTGAAAACCTCAAAATCAGAGCCCATAGAGAGGTGTAATGGAATCATACTCTGCAGCAATAACTGTGGCGACTGTAGCTCCACTGTGAGCAGTGAAGTAGGTCCTTCACAAGGAATGTAAAATCCAGCACATACATGATCAGTTTCACAGAACAATGTATCTGAAAAGAAGTCCATTTCAGTCAACAGTGGTGGAATGAAGAGGGTTAGGATTTGTTGTCTGAAAGGGTTTCAAAGGCCTTACTCTTCTTAGACTACAATCTAAATAGAGCATGAAACTACTTTTTATTTCTCATTGACCTGCTCCCTAACTGTACTTTGTCTCCACACTTCACAATCAAGGAATGGGGCAATTTTGCAGCATAAATGTCAAGTACTCATGAGCTATTACCATATCAGCTTGTTAATGATCAATGAGATTTGGGGGTCGAGCTTAGTTTGTTAATGTGTTGTTTAAATGTCAGTTGAAATTAAACATGTTCTGAACTACATCATGTTCTTGATATTGTTTTTATGTGCATTGCGCTTTTGTTCAGAGATTATATATTCCCAACATGCTTAGTTGATACAAAAATCAAAAAGGTCTTCATAATTTTTTTTCACTTCAGAAACATGAGCTACTTGAACTGTACCTACATGCATGTTTGAAAATTTTTATTATTTGTCACTCAGTGAAAATTTTGCATTTTTATAATTATATGCTCAGAAGTGAAGCTAAGAGCTGAAAATAAAGTATAAGATAATTTCCCACCTGAAAATATTTGAGAGAAATTGAATTTTGCTGTTCTTTTATTAAAAAAAAAAAAAGGATAAAAATGTTAATTTTAAACAGACTGCATTAGCGATTAGCATGGTGTGGTTTTCTTGGAGAAAGGCAGTCTTCACCTTGACTCATTTAAAAAATCCTGCAATCCAACAATCCCATTTTCAAATTTATACTTGGCAGTTGTAGGATTTTTTTCTTTGTATTTCATAAAAGATCAAGGGCCATTTTTCCTTCCACTATTGTATTGGTTGTATTTACCAAGTGTTTACCTTGTGTTTGCTTCCTGCTTTTGGAGTGGTCTCTACTCCACTTGAATCTACATATGCATTCAAGCTGAATGCATATGTTCACTTCAACTGCACCAAGACCCACATTTTTTCAGACTAGAGTTTGTTGTTTTGGTTAGCGTCAGCATTTGATTGATTGATAAGTGCCTCTGAGAAAGACATTATCTGGACAGTCTACTTTTTCAGTTCTTTGCTCTAACTGGATTCTTAGTGGGAACATTTATATGAACTTCCTAGTTCATATAAATAAACCTAAAAAGAGTCAGATATGTGATCTCAACTAATCTACTGTGCTATATTGCCTTTTCTTAGGCATGTTTAACGATATTTTAACAATTGTTTACTTAAAGGCCCTTCCCGGGATGAGCATTGCAAGTTAACCATGCCTATAAATGGCAATGTATATAGCATGTTAACTGTGTGACCTTGTGAAAATCAAATAAATGAATAATAAAAACATAATAACATGAAGACATAAACACTTCATGATTTATAACATTCCTGACAATAGCCCTCCTAAGCATTTCTTTTGTTAATAAATTCTTGCAACCTAAAACATCAGAGTTACGGCCATGAGGGGAATTATTTAGATTCCAGAGAAATGATAGAAAAAAAAAAAAACTCATAAAGCTAGTGGCATGGCAACCATGATGCAAGACAAACAATTGGGATGAATTGTGAGTGACAAACTGAACAACACAAAATGTTTGGTGCATTAGTTTACTTAGTGAAGAATGGATAATTATAATAAGTGAAAACATAACAGATTTTAGTGATATAACTGGACTACTTCCAGATAAACACAAGAGGATATAATATAGCTATTAGGCTGTGGACAAATTGCAGTGGGCTGTAAGTAGCACATGATTTAGATTTGGGAGAATAAGAATGCTTTTACTGGAAGACTTCAGCATATTATGTAAAAAAATGAAACCAATACAGCCTTAAAAACATAATTCAGAAATATTCCAGCTGAGCTGTGACAAGATCAGTGAGTGTAACATTACATACTGTTGCAGCAAAAACCTGCATCCCAGACTGCAGGAGGTTTCTTGACATTTGACATACATGATTTCATCTATAACCCCAACAAATAATTGCACACTAAACATGTCCTTAGCACAACACAAAACAGTACTAAAATGCAACATGCACAATAAAAAAGTCAAGAAAATGGAGGAGAGGGGGAATGGAGAAGACAAAGAAATTAAAACCATAAATCCAGCAATTGGACAGCTGTTGTCTGTTGTGTATGGTATCGGACATTCCCTATTGGATGCATTCTGAGATTGTGCTTTCTTCATTTATTCAAATGTTTTGCCAAAAAACTATAACTTGTATTTTAGTTATATTTTGTTTCCTATTTTATTGATTTCATATTGAATTTTAATGCACTTGGTTCAATGGTTTTATTTTTCAAGGTGCAATACAATTCAATGAAACACTGTCAACATTGGGAGACCACAACACAACTGGTAACAAAGTGTATATTCACTGAATTAGGAGAAACAAATATTCTAGTAAATCATTTTAATGAAAGTATAAAAGAATAGTACAATAAGCATCATACTATTATTTGCAATGTATCTTACAAAAAAGATACATTGCATTGAATGGGAATGCATCGCAATGTTTCCTTGCCAAAATGTGTTTGTATCCTGGAATGTTATGTTCTGTTGGGCACATGGAGGAAAAGAAAATGGATACAAGAAAAATCTGATGTAGGTGTAAAAAACCCCAGGTTGTAATTATTTGAAATGCCCTTTATTTGAGCCATAAAACCTAATGAAGGACATTATGGGGAAGGAAATTACTGGGATAAAATGTTAAATAGATTACATTTCAGTCAGTAATTGGCACTGGTCTAACTACTATGAGTTTTTTATACTTGCAAATGAAAACTTGAATAACCTTCACTATTTCAATTAATTATTTTAAAATTCAAGAACTATGTAACAGCACAGATCTTTTCATTCAAACCTCAAATGCATTTTGTGGCACCTGTGTGAAAGTGCATTACTTGTATGCAACATTTAAAATTATCCATCATTTGCATTTGATTACTTAATTTATGTGGTTTGTTTTGTCAACTATTCTCAAAACTTTAAAAAAGAAGTAGTATTTCCTTGTAATGTGATAATATAAGTTTTGAATCCAGATAAATTGGGCTCGTTTTATTAAACCATTTTTCTTTCTCATGTCATCAAATGTTACTGCAAAACCTTGGAATCAGTTTTCAAAGTTCAGACGTAGGTCAGTTCTCGCCCAGAGCTTGGTTGAGCAAGTGCACTGCATGTGACAGCATTGGAATAACACTGTCACTCCAACCAATGAGTAATCTGTTTTAATAACATTGTTTTTATCATAAAAATTTGAAATCAATTTGTTTGTTTTCGCCTTTTGGGACAGCTCTTGTGATATAACAAGAAGCTTGCTAACTGACCAACTGCTATTTATTTAGGACTGACGTTTGTCTTCTTCAATGCAAGAAGCAGAGACTTCAGAGCTCCCACAGCGCAGCCAGTAGCATACGATTAAAAATGAGTCACCTGAAGGTGAGCAAAAAGAGTTTGATGGTTTTCCATATGGGTACCTTCATTTCAAGGCCTCGTGGGATGCTCAGCATGTATATTCATAAGAGGTGGGCAAAAAAGGGAGGGAAAGTTTTTAAGAGAACCAGCTGGTTGCCTTCGACTTCTCTCTGGTGACCTCAATTTCTCCTGCTTCATTGAGTTTGATGTGTCTCTGTCCTAAACTGTAATTCTTGCTCAGGGAACTTATGAAGAAGCTTAGATTATTACAATGTTAAATCATAACGAAGATCATGGAGTAAAATATGGAAACTGAACAAATGGGGTAATACATTTCTACTATACAAGACTAATTCATTAAGTATTGACATAAAATGAGAAGTGTAAATTTTGCAGATTTCAAACTTTTCTATGCTGACGACTCATGTCTACACGGAGGAAGAAATGGAAATATTTCCAAATGAATAAAAAATATTTTTATTACAACTATAAAGCATGTTCTTTACTAATCCAATAAAATTTTAGCTGTATGTCTACTGTGTCTTAAGACTGAGTTTTCCAATATTCTACAGTAATAATATTATTGTGAGTGTACACCCAAACCATTTATACTAAAGTTATAATGTTTCAAGACAGTTCCCTTTGGACTTGGAAATAAGTGAAACTATTGCAAGAAACATGTCCTCTTAAAACAATTATGTGAAATTGATTATATTAATCAACAGATGTATTGATTCTGTATTGTCAGAATCAATAAAAAGGTTGCATTTGATTCTGACAATACAATACATCCTTTATTTATTCCCTTTTCCGGATTACATAAGAACTTATGAATTACAAGAGACTCGTGCAAAAAATGGAATAAATACAGACTGTTAGTGGCAAATCAGCTTTATAAAAGAACTGGAAATCAGAAATCAACTACTTGCTCAATGCAACTCTTATTCCTACAACATTGCATATCTCTGAAGTGATACTGAGAAACAAACAAAAGATATGTATCTTCAGCACCAAATACCTTCCATTATCCCAAAACCTGCAGACTTTAGCAAGATTAAGTTAACGGCAATGTAAAAAAAAAAAAAGAGAGAGAGGCAAATACTTAAATAGTTTTTTCTTCCTTCAGGACAGTGACTCAGACACTGACACCTCTTTGCACCTCTGAATCATATACAGACTCATTCCAGCTTGACTTTAACTGTCTTACAGGGTGAAGACAGGCTGCAGTTTATGTCTGACGGGTGCTTTTGTTGTGCCAGGACCTCAGCGATAGCAGGGCAAATATTGCCTCCTCATAGAAACCAGGTGTCCGTAACAGCTTGGTGTATTTGCACAAAAAGTGAGCCACAACAAAAACTTGTGTACAGCACAACACCTGGCGCTGCCATCCTGCTGCTTCTCTCGCCTGCTCTGACAGGAGGGATGACAAGAAATCACCCTGGCAACCAGCTCCACAGCAAAAGGGGAAAAATGCCAACTCAAAACACTGTAGCATGAAATAAGCTGTTCCCTGTCATTCGTTAAGTAGCTGATGAAAGTGTATTAAACAGCAAAACAAACAGCTTCTAACTGTGGGTAAAAATTAACTATTAATTTACACAAAGAAAAGCACATATCTGGAATGTGCCTTGCTAAAATATGCAATAGTGTTTTAGGGAACATTAACTAGATATGAAAGTTAAACACTTTCCACAAATACATGTTTTAAAAATTAATTCTAATTTTAATGGGTGCAATAAATTATACAATGTTAATAATCCAAATAAGATGAACACAATCTGATTAATTGCTGTGATAATGAAAACTTTTATTTCATGCATTCTCAACCCAAGGCAAGAATAATGAACATGAAAGCTTCTCTTACCTCGACAGTGAACTCCTTCGTCGTACCCGTCCTCACAGTCTCTGGCCCCATTGCAGAGCTTGTTGAAATGAATACATTTTCTTGTCCCAATACACTGTATGTGATTGAGGGGACATCTGATCACCACCTCCTGTGCACCTGAAGCAGAAAAAAGAGAAACCAGAACAACAATTAATCATGTCTACATCAAGAGAAAAATTCCGGTTTTACCATTAGGCAAAATTAGGAGTGCACACCAGTCGACTGAAAAAGATTCACCATCATTTGTTTTATTTGCAAGTAAACAATTTTTTTGTCAACCTGCTTGTACCTCAAGACCTCTTCTACATGAGGAAGAAGAACCTGCGCATATGCAAATATATTTATACTTCACAGCATTGTTCTCCACACACAACAGATGTTTTCCCACATTGCTCTGCAGCCGCATTTGGTTAAAATCCGATAACAAACTACCTGACTGCCACTGCCAGCCAGGCGAACAGCGGAGAGCAGCTGTTTAGGGATTCATGAGGCACATAGATAAGTGACCCTCGTTCATGTGTAAGCTCCAGAAGCACATAAAACACAGCTGACCAGCACACTTGCACTGCAAAAAGCCATATTTCCACCTTGATGACAATGACATCAATTACGGATTAGTTATTGTGGGCAGCTAATGGGAAGATTTATTATCCATCAGGTGAAAGATAAAACTATTCCTTAACGTTCTTACACCCATACTACACTAATTTTGAATTTTGTGAACATTATCTATCAGTGGAACCCACCTCTATCTAAAAAGGTAAAACTACCCAATTAATGTGGCTGACAAAAAGAAGGGTCACAGCCTGTTGAGGGTTTTACAGAAGAAAGATGTGGTCATGGAAGTGTATCTCTGGACTGATGCAATAATGACTTATATCATTATCTCCTTCCAACTGTTCAATTGCCAAGAAATGGTGACTGACTAATGAAAGTACCTTGGCTACAGCAAGGGAAGCACAAAAGACTTGCACTGCTTTTATGCCCCATTTAGTTATTTCAGCTGTAGGTAGCCTTGTCCATTAGATTTTTATGTTTCTTGAATGAAGGGAACTGGTACTTTCCAAAAATAGTTCAAAACATCCCTTTATGACTTTGTTGTGAACATTTAGGCTTTACCAACAACTGCACATCTTGAAACCTGTATACTTTATCACAATAAGGAATATATATACTGCAAAAGTATTCACATCATTTGTCCTTTTACAATCTCACAGTTCAACATATTTTGTTGGGGCATGTAATAAATCAAATGGAAGGAAAATAAAATATTTTTAAAAAATCTGAAAAATGCATGCATTTGTTTCTGGCCCCTTTACTCTAGTACCCCCCAAAATCAATCCAGTGTATCCATTTACTTTGAAAAGGCATCTAATGAGTAAATAGAAACCAATCCAGAGCTCAGGTGGGAGAATGTGTTGACAGGGCAATTATTAGCTGTGCGCTTCACAAATCTGGTCTTAATTGCCAAGTGACAAAAAGAAATCCATTGGCAGTTTGCCATAAGCCATGCGGAGGACACAGCGGCAGCATGTGAAAGGTTCTGGTCAGATGAGATCAAAAATAAATGTGCCAGGCTACATGTAAACAGGCTACATGTAAACAGCATAAGTAGAGAAAAAAAACACATAATCTGTTTTACCATTTCAATTGTAAAACAGGTTCAACTTCTTGCAGGACAATGACCGTACATTTACAGCCAAAATTACAATCAAATATGTTAGATGAAAACATATTTTTGTTGTAGGATGTCCAGATTTGAATTCATTTCCAAAATGATGACAAGACCTTCTGGCTAGTCGGGAGATACCCTACAATTCTTCAGCTGCAAATGGATGAAAATGGTGGTGCTACAAATATTTGACTCTTTAAGGCTGTCACACAAAGCCCCAGTAAAAACACTGCTGTTGTGTGAAAAAATGGGGACATGATTGTCGGGGTATTAGCAGTTTTACAAGAAATTATATATAAAATGTTACATTAAAATTTAACACAGAATTCTAAAGTCTATGGAAAAGTAGAAAGAATGAAAGAAGAAGAAGGAAAAAGGCTAGTCTTCACAGAACAACCCATCATTCACCTAAGTGTCCATTTGGCAAATGTGCTATTTAACACGCAGCTCTAAGGGTCTGTGACGGCAAAACAGTCCTGTCAGCCTCTTTTTTTCTGGTTTCTCGCCACATGGGTTCTAATCTAATGTGATAAGGGGAGGGATGATGCATGAATATTCAGTGGCGCTGATCTGTCATGCAGGGGTATACAGATGGCCTCTTAACAGCTGAGGTGGACAGAATCCCTGTATTACGTTCCAAACTACTGTACTATACTTCAGTTCCTCAAAGTCAAAGAGATAAGATAGTTTGTTTGTCCTTTGTTTGACTGTAAGGTGCTAAAGTCATTTCAAGCCCAGACTTTGCTTCCTGTATGCATGCAGGGACTTCAGCAGCACTTTAACTTTATAAAAATAAGGTTTCCTTTGAAGGATTTAGCAGAAAAAAAGAAGCATCTAAACTATGATTAACTTATAAAGAGATGTCATTTTCACATTGACAGCCTGCGATTCAACCAATAAATGTATTTGTGTGTGTGTGTGTATTAAACTCTCAACTTCTTAGAACATTTGGCTGCGATCACAGGCAGCAGAAAGAATATCTGACATTTTATTTGACATCACAAGAGGGATCACAAATGTTACCGCAATGCCTTTTACAATGTGGCCTTACACCGGTCATGTTTCAGATGTTTTCCAAATACCAACTCACACATCACTGCTTGACACCGCAACTTCAAACATATCATTACTCTTCTCTGGCTCCCCATCAGATCTAAGGTAATCAAACTCACAGTTCTTTTTCACGCTTTACATAAGTGCAAACCAGATTTGAGAGCATTCTAAATATAAAATGCTTCTGAAAGATTAATCTTGCACATTTTCTTCTGAACTCTGAATTTGATGGGTCATAGTAGGCTAGTATTTTGTGGAGGCTGCATACATTTCTAGCAATCATGTTAGTTTTTTTTAGGCTTTCTACACAAGAAGTGTAAATCAATTTGAGAGAACATTTCTTCAGTTAGTTTTAGATCACTGCATCCTCCACTTTATATTTAAAGTGAAATATATAATATTGAATAATATAAGCAAAATATAAACTAAATATCACAAAAAAGACAGAAGCCCTCAGCAGAAATCGTTTTCTGCCATTTTGTGAAAACTCCTAACATAACTAAATGAAGCTTTAATTACAGCTCAGTTTGATACACTAAGAAGTGTTTCCTTTCATTCAGCTTAAAGTTTTGAGTCCTAACTCTCAGTAAATTTATAAATGTGAGTTCATTTAAAGCATTGATACAACATGCATTTCTTATTCACTTGAGAGCCAAACATCTTCCAAGATAGGATTAATGTGAAGTTAAAATAACCAGGAAGTAATAATTAAGTTATGCTGTGAACCAAAATAATACTAGCTTCATGAGGAGGACATTTACAAAATAACATTAAAAAAAATAACTAGAATTTTAACCGCCAAGTGCAGAGTAGGGTCATCTACAGAGATTTGGGTACTTATAAGCTCCTGGGCGAGTGGGAAGAAATTAACATGAAGCATAATGAGACCAACTGTTTCTTTTTATGTGTCGTAGGTATGTGTGTTTTGCCAACCTTTGATGTGAAGGTAAAAGATTCCTGCTTCCTGAAGTGTCAGTTTATTTTTTATTATATTATCTAAATTATGTTTTGGTATATGGTTACAGAATTCATACGTTTTAAAGTTACATCTTGAGGGGTTTGCAACAATATGTTGCATTTTATCTTAAGGGGCGAAATCTGTGGATCAGTTTTACATTTGTAATCGCACAAATTATTACAAAGAAAGAGCCAACTTATGTTTCAGATGGTTTTCACAGTTTCCTGGCAACAAAGTCAACAGCCAAATTGTGGGCAGATAAGCAAAGTTTTCTACCAACACAGCCCTATTTCACTGCATGCAAAGTACTGTTCCCTCTCTCAGCCTTTCTGTGCTGTGTCTTTAAAAGGCACAGTGGTCCTAACAGCAAGAACTCTTTAAAATAATTATTCTCTTGTCTGACCTTTACATACCTGGCATTTGGAATACTGTACTCAGCCAAAAAGTTGTTTTTTCTGTATTTGTCCATATTTGTTTTAAAAAAAGATAAATAAATACACAGTTTCTATATGGCAAACACTTGCAGAGTAATACAGAATAAGGTGCTTTACAGATGACGAGTCTTTAACATTAACATGTCAATAAATACTATTTTATTTTTGATTTGATTAATTGAAACAATTAACCAGCCTGCTACAGAATTTAAACTGAACATCTTCCCAGTAAAAAAATATAAAATATTTGGATTGTGCGCTTTCCTTGGGTTTCTTTATTGAAATTAATTTTCCAATAAAATACAATTAAATAATGCCATAATTCTTTAAAGACCAAAAATTAGAGACTACTGCCAACTAAGAGTGATGTAAGCACTAAAGCCACTCTTCCGTTCTTAATTTTAATAATCCAAGATTTTGAATCTTCTTCTGGATTGCATGGTTTCTCAATCTTTCTTAACTCTAAGCTTTGAAGCCATGTCACTCGAAAACAGAAATGGAATTATGAATCATCAATGATGACATAGTGTAAGTAACAACAAAGAAACATTGCTAGTAGTTTTTCAAAGAAAACTGATGAGAAAAAGAACTTAAGTACTGCATGATTTGCTAATTTAAAGACAGAGCAGTTGTTAGAAGGAATGGGCGTCCTGGTGAATGCATGTGCTCATTAAGGTAATGCCTGTCAGAACTATGGGAAAAGTTACTACATCTACTTTAATAGTGCCATAATTTTAGTTTTTGTATTACAAGTTTTGTTATGAGCAGCTCTACAGTTGAGGTTTAATATGCCACAGCGTATCTAAATCTCAAGACAGGAAATCAGACAGTTAGGTTTCAGAACTACGTGTCTCAGACAATGTTTCTCCTTTCTTCTTCTCTCTTGAGAAATCCCCCCCCCAAAAAAAAAATATTTTATGGGCTTACAGTAAAGATTACAATATTGTTACAATTGTCTTGGGTTTGTATTATGTTACACACCAATCCCTGAGTTCAGCATTCTGTATGTGATAACATCATCCTTTGGTAATTTTTGGCGGTGGGTCCACCTGCTTTAAGCTTATTTTATTGATTTTCGGCTGTTTAACCTTTACGTTAAAGTTAGATTATTGTATAAAAGAATATAAGTATACTTTTCAAATCATATTTTTGACTAGCACATAATTTCATTATGAATTATGTAGAATATTACAAATGATCAATATTACAGTTTTCATGTTAGGGGACAGAATAAAAGCCAAATCAATCAACACCTGCAAAATCCTTTGGAACCCATTTCCTTTTTGGTAATAACTCTTTGGTTGCTGTAAATGCTTAGCATTCTTTCCTTTGTATTTCCAGGTGAAACTCTCTGTTTCATTTCACTGAGCAGTGGAATAGAGTCAGGCATTAACACTCATGACATTCTGGTTTCACTGCACAGCAAAGAATCAATAATAAGTCTACTAATAAGAATTGGACCCTGCAGGACAATTTAGCAAAGCTTAGCTTTAAAAAAAAGTGAAAAAAAAAGATTATGCAAAAAACTCAACTTAACAATTGGACAAGAGCTACGCAATTAATATTGAGAACCTTCTCACAGGCTAGCATGTATATAATAATTCATTTTAGGAACAACAGCAAAGCAGGTCAGTGTTGATTGGATGATAAATTGAGCCTAACAAGACCTTATTAGAGGAAATTTTAAAGGCAGAGGACACTTGAACATGTGGCAGAGGTTCACATTTCACACCTAGCAACCATAAACTTAGAGAAGTACAAAATGATATCTTAATTCAAATAATATTAATCAGTCAAAAAACATATTGTGCTAAACTTCAATTGACAATATGTGGCAGGACTTGAGAATATCTGTTCATAGATGATTCCCATTCAGTCATAATGAGCTTGAGCTTTTCTTTTTTTAAAGAAGTCATTGGGCAAAACCTTTTTTGGGATATGCTAAGCTGTGACTTGCTGTTATTTCAGCAAAGATTGGTGCTATTGAAAGGAAATGTATATATTTGTATGTCAGATTTTTTTTTTTTTTTAAATTAACAGTAAAACAATATGTTTAGTTTTTTCTTTCCTTTTTACAATTATTGACCACTTTGTGTTGGTTAATAATAATACAACACCCCAACTGATTATTTTAAAGTTTGGAACTTTACTCAAATGGTTCAGGGGTGTCAGTACTTCAACATCAATGTATCACAAATGTGAATTCATGCTTTTTTGTGGTCTAATGGAAAATAAAGCAAAACTGTGATTGATCTGTTGTTTAGACAGTTTGTTTATTTTGTGAGGTTTGCTGCACATTCTATTATACTTTCTCACTGTGAAGGCGAATTACAGACAGACCTCATGTTGACGCTGAGACTCTTGATGAATATTTATTGTGCTTTTGCTGCTGGTGTAAATGATGTTGAGACTGAGTAACTTGGCTATGCCCTTGACTGTTTGGTGACATGTGCATCTGAGCCCAGCAGGCCAGCTTTCCTCAGCAGGGAATCCTGCTGATTCCTGATTGTGTTGGTTGTATTTTATATGAGATTTGATTGCTAAGTGGTTTATGATTAAATCCAATGTTTGTTGGGATTTGCTTCTATTTACCTCATAATAACACTCATACAAAGTTTGTGTACCATCCAGTCTGAGAATGAAAGAGATATACCATTTCATATTTTCAGCCATTTATTTCAGTCTTCCTGAAATTTCACTATAAATAAAAAAAAATATAATAATGAGAAAAAGAGGATGCTCATGTTTTCATGTCTTGGCATGTTCAGGCTCATGACGATTATGTTGAAATATACATAAATAGAATAGAATAGAATATTCACTGTGACAGGTGGTGGTCCACTCCTGACACTCGAGGCTGACAGTACTAACATCACTGGGAACATCATGAAACATGGTCCTCACAGAGCTTCTGGGTGAGTGAGAGCTCAGTGGAGGAGACAGAGGATGGCATCATCCACTCTGATGCCAGGCAGGTGGCCAGACTGTAGCACATACCATTAAGGCCTCCCCAGGATGATTGAGGACCAACGTCAGGTAATATTTCAGTGCTTCCGGGCTGTAGCTGAAGAAGTCCCTAAAATCAACCCTAGTACCACACAGGAGGTCTTCCACCAGTGTGGTACTTTCCCTAGCCTTGGGGCCACGTTGAACATGTATCCCATGGTACCACATAGTTGATCTATGCCAAGCCTCAGGAAGTGTTAGCTGATGCCATCCAGCCCTTCGGCCTTTTGCACCTTGATCTTTCACAGTTCGTTCTTCACCTGAAGGGTTGTAAGGGACAGGGTAGTGGTGCAGGAGGGAGTCCTCTGAAGTGGAATGGGAGGGTGAAGGCTGAGAGCGGAGAGGTGTGAAGTCCAGGGAAGAAAAACAGGCAGTTGTTGAAGATGAAGGGGATTGCAGAAGGAGAGATAGAGCTGGGGGAGGGGTGAGAGAATGATCAAACCTGTTGAAGAATTGGTTCAGATCATTCCCGTACCATAAAAACTAAATAAATTTAAATCTGCAGCAGCACATGACAGTGAAGGTCTGAATGTAAAAATCTTAAAGTCCATTACTGCTACAGCAATTATTTAAAGAGCCAGAAACTACTTAAATGCTTTGTTTTTTAAAAAGCATACACAAATATTTCAGCACACTTTTTAATATGCAGTGTTACACTAACTAGGAGTATTTGCTTCTTAAACAGGTGAACTTTCTATTAAGTGTAAAAGCTAAATGTTAACACAACCTATGATGCATTGATTTTAGAATTAATGTGTAATAACACTATGGTGATGCAGGTTCAAAATAGGAAAAATAACCACTTTTTCTGTATAAAAATGACAAAGTATCAAGGTGAGAGTTAAGGAGTTTTAACATAAAAAGTATTCCAACAAAAATTCTTATTTTTTTGCCTGTGAGCCATTACCGCAAAGTTCATGCTCATGTTTACATTAATATAAGTCTGCTGTGAATTTCCTTTTGCCTTAGCTATGCCTTTCTTGCCTGCTGCACCAGCAGGGGAATAATGTAGATTTTAATACTTGAGAGTAAAAACGTGTGAATGAAACTGCACATTTCTGCTAAATTTTTGGTGTGGTGTTTGGAACTGAGGCTTCTTCCTAGGTTAATATTAAATTCACGACACTATTAATAATAGATTAGGATGCCCAGTTTCTGAATGATTCCTTTGCTGTTTCTAAACACCCAAACCAATGTTCTTTGCAGTTTAGGTCAGTTTAGAAAGTTGGACGGACAGGGTGTTGCAACAGGACAATAAAACCAAACAGACTTCAAGACTGCTTCAGGAAAAGATGAAGCAAACAAATATCAGCCTTTGAGGGTGGCCAAGCTTAGTT
Source organism: Poeciliopsis prolifica (assembly GCF_027474105.1). Taxonomy (NCBI): domain Eukaryota; kingdom Metazoa; phylum Chordata; class Actinopteri; order Cyprinodontiformes; family Poeciliidae; genus Poeciliopsis; species Poeciliopsis prolifica. The sequence goes on from NW_026562382.1 coordinate 17,085,102, forward strand.
CAATTCAAATTCATAAAAAAACTGTCAATTTAATAGGAAGAGTGGTTAAATATCTAACCAAAACAAAACTAGATACTGCTTATAATCACAAAAAAGGGTGAATAATGCCTCCAATTACTAAGCAAAATGTATAAATATATCATTGAGGATGTATATTTGATTCAAACTTAAGCATAAGATATTTGTTATTATAATTGTATTATCATTTCACTCTCTGTGGTTAGTGTAGGCAAGTTTCTCAAAAACACTGCATATTGAGTCAATGTATAAAAGGCCTTTCAAACAATTCTTGCTGATTTACATTCAAGTCCAGCGCCTCCTTTCTTGTGAGTTGAATGACACTTGTGATTCTGATTACAGAATAACATACTCAGCTGGAGTCCTCCTATAGTTAACTCAGTGTTCCTCTGTGTCTGCTGTGAATTAGCTTTTGCCTTAGCTATACTTTCCTTTCCTGCTGCACCAGCAGGGGAATAATGTAGATTTTAATACTTAAATGTCAAACTGACTCCATGACAGTAGGCATGTTAAGTTTATAAAATATGCTCTTTTTCTTTGGTTCTTAAGGTGACAAGCTGGGACGTAGTCCTTCACAACATTCGTAGTTGGATGGAATACAGAGGGGAAAATGTGTCAGTGCAGCTTAGTCGCTAAGATGGGGGGTTGTGAGAGCAAATACAAAGCTGTAGCGTGCTCCTCCCAGTGCATCACTTCTGACAGGAATGAGACATGCTGGAGTCCTGCTATGGACTCAGGCATAGGCAACAAAATGCTTGCACTAATAGTTTTGCCAAAAGACAAATGCTCAAACATATGCAAATCCGCTAAACCACATCGGGAGGGACAACAGAACTGAGAGCATACAAATGACATTGGTGATAATATAACTATCATATTTAGACACAAGTATTTAAAAAATAATTAAAAAGCGTATCTATGTAATTATATTGAATAACTATAATTCTCTAGGCAAATACAGATCAAACACACACACGCATAACATGTGTTGCAACTGTTTCCTTGAACAGTGGATAGAACAGCTGGGACAAGCCCGCAGAAATGTGGCAAATTTCTTTGGGTCGTATTTACTTGGGTCATATTTAAAAGATTTGCAAGTTTGACAAAATCAAGCAAAATTTATACAGTATGACTGGCTAAACATGTACTCAGTCAATTATGCTGATTTTAAATGATAGTGAATGTGTTTTTAATTTAATTCCACATGACAAGATAGAGAAGTAGAAACAAACATGATTTCAAACTAATCTTTAACATGATAGTATGCTACGAATCTTAAATATTTTAGAAACAACACTATGTAACCTTAGAGTTTTCTTATCCATCACTTAAAGAACACCACTTCGAAAAAGAAACAAAAGGAACTAATTATCTTACAGACATTAAAAAACTGTCTCGATAGAAAGCCTTTAGAGAATGATTTTCATAATATGTAGACATTTTCTTTATGAGCCAACAGAACGCTGAGATCTTAGAAAAATGGTACATAATGCAAAAAGGACAGTCCTTTAGCTCAATAACACAGTGTTACGCTACATTACCCCCTAAACCTCCAGTCTACTGGCGCCAATTCCCTTGAGAACCAGACACATTAGTGATACATTTATTTCAATATGGGGCCTGCCAGATAAACTGCCCTGCAACAAGTTGGTAGGAAGATTCAAAAGCATAATTATAGACACAGCAACTCCAACCCAGAAATATTGTTTGGTGATTATTTTGTCAGTTATACCTCCAAATATTTATTTTGAAAGTATCATTGCATAGTTTTTTTTGTATATTTTTTTATATTTTTTTCTTTTTTGTTTTATTAAATGGTAAAAGGCTGTATAATCATTGTGTGAAATTAAAAGAAAAATCCTCTTAGTCCCTTTTTTGCATGTTACTGAGTTCAGTATAATGTATGAACCAGTGATATAGGTAATTACAGTAAATGGCAAACCTATTTAAATTGTTGTTCATGCGTCATTTACTTTGATGCCCCATTTCTTTGTGAACTCTTACCAATTTCTATTAACATTATGACTTACAAAACATTTGATATGAGATATGATGCATGAACTTCAATTTTAGGACAATAGATTCCCAAAATAAAATATGTCAGTCTAAATACAGCACACAACAGGTATTATAGAGCAAAAGAGCTCTAAAATAAAAATAAATCTGAATCTATATTCAGATTTAATTTAAATCTACAATTTCAGCCACATCATCTCATACCCAAAAAAAGACAAGAAAAAAAAATAAGTTAAATATTTAATTTCAGAACACACAAGAGGGGGACAAATATATCCCACATACAATATTGTATTTTTATACATTTAAAATATCTAAAAGAGTAAAAATTTCTGTCACTGCCGCCACCATTGCCCACATTTTCTAGGTGCTGATAAATGTAGAGGAAACTGCCCCTCCTTTGCAATCAACACTTAAAAATTTCAAAACTATATACTGTCTGCAGTTGTTAGGGCAACCAAATGCAATTATATTGTAGTGGTTGGAGCCGACAAGAAGAAAGCAGAATAATAACACTCAATAAAGCAATGAGAAAGACAGACATGAGGCAGAAATTGTTTATTTTGATTACACGTCTTGTTTTTTAACTTTTTGGTGAATAGGCATGGATTTATAATTAGAAAACTAAGGGGAAGGCTCCTCAGGAAAAGCCATTAGGTGATGTATCCTCCCCTGTTGGTGAAGAAAAATCAAAAGAGAAAGCCCTGAGAGTGTTGTCTTAGAAGAGCCGTCATCCCACTTCGCCTCCAGAACCCCGAGATCAGCAATGGCAACGATTAGGTCAAGCCAATCATCAGCCATGAAACACAGCTCCTGTGCTGTTTTTGAAGTCAGCCACTGACCCCTTTTATTGTCTCTTCCTCTGGGAGTGACAATTCAATCAGAGGATTCACTGGTCTCCATGTTCACCAGATTCACAAAGCTCCTTATGGCAGCACAACTAAGAGGAGCCAAAAGTCCATGAAATCCTTTCCTAAAGGATTCATGATGGATTTAGCTTCTAAATATTCTCTGCAAGCGTGAAGCATCAATATAGGAAGGGAGTAAATGCTGACAGCCATTAGCAAAAGGAAAAATATTTTTATTACACCAGAACAAGTTTTACATAAAATGAATTATGACTGTCCCAGTTTATTGCAAACACACAGCAAATAGCAAAACCAAGTGTCTCAAGACTGCCTTAATATTTAGACATCCTCCTAAGTTTAATGCACAAATTAAGAGATTATGCTACACTTTGCATTTGTTTCATCTTTCCACCTCTACTGCTGAAGTAGTAGCATTGTCCAAAGAGAAAAAGGTTTGCCTTATTGCATGACAAAAGGTGCTAAATTGCTTTTTTCTAGGCCTTTCTTTTGTCATTCATAAAGACCAGCTGCATTCTCTGATTCATGAGTTACTGGCATCAGCTGTCCATTCTTGTGAGCCTAGCAGCTGAGTGGATAAGCTCTTGTCTCCTCCTAGACTCTGGCTATTCCAATCTACGGCCACCTTTCTTTCCCGTTTCCCAATAATCCCTGAAGTCCTAGTGATTACATCTCCCTGACCAAGCAGAGCAAGGGATAGAGAAGTAATGTGTGCCACTGTTTTTATATACCTAGATGACAAGAGTTTCATATATTACCTCACCTCATTCTTAAGATATTAAACCCTGTTTGTGTAAGAGCCACAGTGCTATGTCAAATCAAAACAGGCCTGCTTGCTGCTCCACAATATGCTGAATTTACGCTTCTTTTATTTCAATTCAGGGACTGGGATCTGAAATGAGGGCTTTTTCTCCACAGCTTTTTGCAATCCTTAGTATTATTTAAGATGGCAGAGTGCATTTCAATCCTGTCTTTTGTTTGTTGGGTAAAGCTGATCTAATTCCCTTTCTATCGAGGCATAATCCACAATAATACGGCACCAATTTCTTTAGATGAATATGCAGGGTCTTCTTCCTGCAGGCTTAGTAAATAAAACTGTGCCAACATTAATCAAAGTGATAATTAATTGCGTTTTGGAGATTATATCTCTTGGGCCCCAGTCACTGTGTTGAATCTCTATATTAGATATATTCATATTGTATTCAAAAATCTTCACTTCTACAGGACTAACTAGAGATTTAGTCCTTTGAAACTGCAGCTATTGTTGTAATACAATAAAATCTAGCTGCTAACATTCCCTTGAAATATGCAATAGGTTACTATGTTTAATTAAACCCTTCTGCTAACAAGCCATTTAGACAAACAGTGAACATTTGTCACTATTTGACTAGAATCCCTAAATAAATATATCTTGTAGCCTATTATCTATTGGATTTCTACACATTTTGTCATGTTACAATCACAAATGTCTTATATTTAAGTGTGATTTTAATAGATAAATTGACACATATTACCCTGTAGTTTTATGATGGAAAGAAAATTATTTGTGATTTTCCAAAATATTTCTTCAAATAAATAATTCTGCCTATTTAATGTAAACACTAGACAAAACTTTCTTTCCTTGCAATCACAGCAGTGTCATCTATCATGACATCACCTCACCAGTTTACCTCTCCCTGTTGAAGAAAAGCATCTCCCCAGCATGATGCTGCCAGCATGATGCTGCCAACATGGCAGCATCAAAAGGGATGATTCAGTCAGCATGCAGTGCAATGTTAGCAATGATTGTTTGTGTGGATCAGAAAGTTAATTTCTTGTGTCAGTTGTACAGAGAACAACCAATTATTCCACCTGTTTGCTGAATCTCACATGGCTTGCACCCCCAGATTAGCGGTTGGCATTTTCACAGTTTTTCTGGTTAATGCTCTTCTTGCACAGTTCAGGAACTGACCATGTTTTTTTCTATTTTTTGGATGACAGATTGAACAATACAACATTAGTTCTTCCAAACCCAAACCTTGAATTTTGAAAGTAAAAATTAGTATTATTAATGTTCTGTTTTCACAGGTGCATTTATACTAAAATTAAATTACAAACAAGTGTACTCTAAAGTCTATGTGTCTAAAGTTAATGTGTTGCAATAGTTTCAAGTAGGAATATCCGACTAAAGCAGGCTAATTACAAATGCATGCTGCTTTTCAGATTTTACATTCCATCGTTCTTTCACTTCAGTTCAGTACTACTTTGTTTTAATGTTACAGAAATATACACTAAAGTTTCTAGTTATGTGACAAATTGTGGAAGACATTAAGGTATGAAAATACTTTTGACAATGTATGAAACATTGTACATACATGAAGAAAAATACATAAAGTATCTCTTTTACTTAAATGTCCACAACTGGACTGCTTTTTCATAATTACGGTTTAATTTTGCATGTAATATTACACGTAAAATTGTATTTTACATGTAATATTCCAGTTTTCTTTTATAAGTGACTTGTGTTTCTGAAGTGTGTGCTATTGACCTCTTGATCAGGTAACCCTTGTAAAAGAGACCTTAGTGTCAACGGGTTTTTACCTGGTGTAATAAAGGTTAATGACAAAATTTAAATGGTGACTTTTTCCTTTAGATGCTTCAGATAAACTAAGCACATGTCATGACAAGGCGTAAACCCTTGTGTAAGATATTAAAGATAGACTGATATATAAGAATGAATAAAACACAACCCCCTTTATCAACAAAGGACCCAGAGGAAGATGCAGCATGTCTTGGCACAGTGTTTGCTTGTGCTTTTGTATTCTTGGGAACATACTCATTCCTCCCATCCTCCTGACTCGTGTCTGGGTCGCATGTTCCTGTTGCTTTATCTCAGCATGCACAGAGGCTGGGAGAGTCGTTCGGCAAACCACCACCTCATTGCTTTCATACCCTCAGAGAGCATGCAGGCAGCTGTGCGCGTGTTAACAGCTGGTAAATGTGTAATTATATAATTCTGAGACAAGCAGCTAAGCCTGTGTCTTTTTCTGCAGCACGCATCTTCATCTCAACGTAACCTGCTTGATACACTGCCTTGCGCATGCCCAGGCATTAATAATTATTGCACACTTGCATACAATTTAGGCACAGATGTCACTGCCAAAGCGATAAAGTCCTAATTACACTCGATAACTCACACCAATGGAAGAACCTGGGCTGAATGTTAATAATTTAGTTTTTCTGCATTATTTGTTTTTGGCTGCAATCAACTGCATGGCAGTCACAGTCTCACTGTGATTTACAAACGCTCATTCAGCCTATAATTCTGCTCTGTTTCTCCATTAAAGAAAATCTATGTGTTAGAAGTGTATAAATAATAAACCCAGAGAGCATTCATGCCACAAACAATTCTGAAGTGAAGGACAAGCGGAGGTTTAGCGGATTGGAGCTGGAAGTGTGAAGCCAAATATTCACAGTACAATAAAGGATTTACACTTTTTCACAGAGTAACACCCTTGATGAATTCATATGTCTATTTTTCAAAGCTCTGAAGTATCAGCAGGCTTTCGTGCTTGTTTGTTTGTTTGTCTGATGAGTCTTTCCAGTCACCTTGAAAACAACTTAATTATACTTTATAAAGAACCAAAAAAACAACATCGAAAACACTGAGCTTTCACATTGGAGAAGGATGGTATTTATTATAACTATTAAATCCAACTCTATAAGCAAAAGGTATACAGTTCATTAAGAGGGTACAGACGAACAATATTTTGTTTTATGTTTTATTTTTGTCTAGTTTAGGCTTTGGGATGTCACCTCAGATTGCTTGAATCCATCCATAAAAGCAGGATGAGAAAGTGGTGGCTCAGTCAACGTGCTAAAGAAATGACTTTAAGTACCACCAGACACATTTTTGTCCACTAATCTCCCAAAGAATGCAAAAAAATATTTTTTACCCCGAAAAAGTAAAAAGTCATTTTACAGACGGTTAGAAACATTGGAAAGAATTGAAAGAAGGACTGAGGGAACTAAATATCATGAACTTTGGATTTTCACCTTGCTTGTCTGAGCTCTGCATTTTAGCTATTCTTTGTTTTTCATTCTCTGTTTATAGAAAGGTAGTAGAGGAATACTTGATTAAAAAAAAAAAAAAAAAAACGTAACTTTATTTGCAGTATAAGTAGGTTCTGTGATTTGACTCAGGATGCGCACCATTCTTTTTTGGGAGCTAGGGGGAATAAACATATCTGTTTCCAGTTACAATTATGTGGCACTTTGTTTTGTAACTGGCAGTGACATGATAAAATATGAATAAATTCAAGTAAACTACTACATGGCAATATGCAAAACTGTTTATGGTAATGTTTTAAGAATAAAATGAATAGCCTTGTTTGGCAAGAAGATGTTGAAGGTGGTTGGAGAGCAGTTTCTATGGGAGAGAATTACTCCCTTTGGTGTCGCTATGTAAAGATGCAACGTTTTCTCGCACAAATAACATATCTTGAAGGAAGTAGGATAGCACAAAAACTAAAATACAGGAATTGAAAAGTAAGTAATTTTAATTTAAATAAAAGCAATGGTCATATGCCCAACTAAAATTATCCCATCAACTTATTGATGGCCAGAGAATGTGTGTTGCCTCTGCACACTGACGTTCACAAAGAGTAACGAGAAGTAAAGTTCTGACTGAAACAGTGTAATGGCATAATTATGCAGGACTTATTGGCATTCATGTGGAATGGATGGAATGAATGGACTTACAGACATGATCACTTTCGTCAGAGTCGTCGGGGCAGTCGGGCTCACCGTCACAGAGCCAGGCCTCGGGAATGCAGATCTGCTGGTCATGACAGTGAAACTCCCCTACGTCGCACAAGATGGGTTCTGGATGGCATGAGGAGAGGGGTGGGGAAGAATAGAAAAGATGCGGCATGAGGTGATGATGCTACACTGAAACATCAGGCTTTACTGAATAAAAACATGGTTTAGATGTCCACCTGGGTGAGAGTGAAGCAGAAAAGACATTTCTTGAACTGCAATCTAATGGACAAAGTGCTATTGTTTTTTTTTTAAAGAAAAAACTTGAGAGGGAGAGAAACAGATTACAAAAAAACCTAGATAGTGCCGTTATTTATTGGTTGTAAATATTTAAAGGTTGACAGAAGAACACAGGACCCCATCTTTGTTTTGAGAAAAAAACCCCGCTGATATTAACATTTTTGACAGCCACTCTCCTCCAACAAAGACACAATGTCCGATGTGACTCTGAAACTATTACAAAGCATTGTGGCAAGTTTCTTTCTTATCTCTTTCTCTTCCGTGATGTTGTGCTTTTATTTGATGGTGGAACAGGCGGTGTTCAGCGAAAGCCCAGTCAACTAAAAAGTCATCGCAGCCTTTCAATATAGAAAGCATCCATCAAAGCCCTGACATGTTTCCTGCCGGTAGCTGTCATAGACTCAGTTCGATCGCACTGCTGAATAACAAAAAGCTTTTGCAAAAGATTTGCTACTACAATGTCACCTGCCTCCACCATTTTTCAGTGCCCAGCAAAAACGGTAATTTGTTTCTAAGCTTAACCTGCAGACAATCAGACTCAGCTCACAAAGTCTCTCCTCCTACTCACTCTTGCTATCTCCATCTCTTTTTTTTTTCCTTTTTTCCCCCAATGTGTTCCTAACCCATTAGAGGTGGGAGGGGAGCAAGTGGGAGATCAGGTCTGTAGCATCTGAACAGTGGGAGTGATAATTCAACGCACCGCTGCTCCCTGCCCCAGCACCCTCCAGCAAATTCGCTGCCCAGGGACAAATCTGAAAAGGTCAAACATCTCATCCATTCTGCCTCTTCTATTCCCACTGATGCAATATAGCTGATATCCAACAATTTAAATCAAGGTCCCCTTTGAAATATTCAGACCTTTTTTTTTTCCCTCCAAACTCTTGAAAATCTTCACAAAAGCTATTGAAAATAGAAAAAAAGGCTTGTCATAAAACTATTATACCGCTTCAGCATAGTTTAACAGAACTATTACAAATTGATTGAGAATCCTCAACCCTGCCTATGAGCTTCTCTTTATTCTAGTCAGAAGTGTCCAGATAATGTGTGTGAAATTAATATTAAATTTGGACTTTTAGTGGAGCTTTTTTTTTTTTTTTTTTTAAGGACACATGGTTTTTAATGACATAACCTTGAACCCATGGATGGAAGCCAGAGTACCTGGAGATAACGAATGCATACACTGCTACAACATGCAAACTCCATTCAGAAAGAAGCAGCTGGGATTTGGGCCCAGAACCTTCTGGCTGAAAGGCAGCAGTGAACTGTGCCATGGTGCAACAACATGGATACGCTAAATGTCTTCGAGAGAAACGTTTTAAGATCAGATAAAAGAGTAATTTCTTAATGGCCAAAATTAAGTTTTGTCTGAAACTTTAGATCAGAGGAAATATTTACAATATTTAAATGTACAAATGTGAACCCAAATCCACTTTTTTTTTGCCAAGATGTGACCTATAGCCGGATTTTTCACCACAGTTTCAACCAAACAATTACGTGTTTGGTTGAAACTGAAACAAAACCACATATCAGATGGCTTTTCACCAAAACGCCATCTGATATGTGCCACTTCCATTTGTGGTACTAATTCTGACCTGTATCCAATTGATTTCAAAGTGTCTGCAGTCTGAACAGTCATGTTGCTTTTTATCCAGCTTTTATGTTGCTAATGTGAGACATATGTTATAATCCTGCACCAGAAAAAATAATGGCTAAAAATCACAGCGTTATGTTCACAGATGCCTTTGTTACTGAAGCGCATCACATCACAATAAGACCACTCCTGACTCCTGATTAGACAACAACAGTCTTCTCCGTTTTAGAAATTGCAGTCAATATTCCAAAAAATACTGCTGCTATTCGTAGTGCTTTCTTTTCATCAGCTTCCTTTGTCCTGTTATGATATTGTGACAATACCGTTGGCTCCCTTTACTGAACAAACTTTGAAATTGATCCATGAATGGCTACATCCATCATTACTTTCATAAACAGTAGACTGCTGTGTAACGTCAATATTGTTCTTTTGCTTTGGGACACAAAACCATTCACACATTGTCTCATTGTGGTCAAGATTAAATAGCAGTATAAACGACCACCCCAAAACAATAAGATTTCAGTAAAAAAAAAAAAAAAAAAAGACCAGCTGTCAGAACATGGCCATAAAGACATACAAGAAAAGCAACAATGCACTCACTCACAACTAAGAAAAATCTCAGAGAGACCTGTTAACCTAACAATCGTGGTTTTAACCGGTGGGAGGAAGTCAGAGTACCTGGGGAAAACCCATACATACAGAACATGCACACTCCAAGGTAATTGTGCTACCAAGTGCACCACTGTGCAGCATCTACATTAATCCCAAAAACATTATTTACACAAACTAGGAAGGCATTAACAAGCACATGCTGTGTTTGCAGTTGGCAAAGGCATGTTCAGATTGATGAAGTTTCAAAAGGCCTGTCTTCTATGCCTTTCAAGTTGAATTGATTACCATTGAAAAGCAGAGTGCTGGTAACAGAAGGGCCATTTCCTCAAGCACTGAAGGAAGTCAGAAAAAAAAGAAAAAGAGAAAAGAAAGAAAAAAACGGTCCCTTCACCTCTGAGGAGCCCAGTTACCGACTGATGTTCTACCTCCTTTCATGCTTCTTCATCTTCAAAGCCAGGGGGCCAAATATGAGCCGAGCAAATGACCTCTTATGTCATTTCATCCTTTCATTCAGCTTTCCCCAAACAGCTTTTCTTTGTCAGGCAGCACAGTTCCAAAAGCTGCTGGAAGCAACAAAGGGACAAACACTAAGCTGAGGGAAAGTTACAGCTTGGTAGAATTTGCATTAGAAAGACACATGAAGGTATAGCATTACTCATCATCATATATTTCGGCATAATTCCATGCAAACATCACTGAAGTGTTGATTTCTATATTTAAAAAAATGCCATAGCAATCCTTTGTAAGTGGAAAAAAAAAAACACCCCAACAGGCTCCATTACCATAACAGTGGGAAATGCATAGCCTGCACTCAGCTGGGCACATTATCATGAGCACCATTCCTAACACCTAGCAGCCACCACTGGTACAGCAGCGTGGCTCATTAAAGCTACCGAGTCTTTGAAAGAAGCCAGATTTTTGGAAGAAGAAAGGCTTGTTTGCAGAATCTGCAAACAGTGTTTGGGACATAAGTTATTATCAGGTTCTTTATTAAGCTGAGATAAAAGTCTCATACTGTTAAGCTTCTCACAGCATATTCAGAATAATTTAATACAAATGCTAAGACGGCACAGCACACGTCCTCATGCGGCATTTAGCAGCGAGGCATCCTCTGTCCCATTTGCTCATTCCTAATAAACTGTGAATTACACAAGAGCTTAGGTCTTTATTTTTCTAAACAACATTATAGGACAATGAGGTGTAAGCTACAAACCACTAAGACCTCCCAATCCCCTGAATTGCAATAAGGCTCGCATTTCACAATATGCTACTTTGGATAAGTCTTAAGCCAAGCACCTATTCAAGTAAGACCTAAGTTGAAGAAGCAGTGGTGCACAGCTCAAAGAGCCTTTTTCCAAAGCTAAAAAAAGGAAGAAAACTGTTCACTCTGAATAGCAGTTTTTTAAAGATGTTACACATCCAGCCTCTTTTTCAAGTGCAGTAATGTATGAATCTTAGATTGTTGGTGTAAATCTCTTTGAGACGTGAACCAAAGAAGAAAAAATTGCATTGTATAACCCCACAAAAGGTCAAGGTATATCTGCTTGTAGGCCATGGTAACTACTACTTGGGCAGCCTTTTGTGGCGTTCAGAAGATATGTTGATTTTTTAAACCACTGTCTCTATCTTACAGGTCAGATCCAATGTATAAGTTATTTTTTCTCTTTGAATCCATGACAAAACACAAACTGTTATTCTAATTGTAAGATTTCCATCCAGATGTTAATATTTGGAAAACTCAAAGTCAAAGGGAGTTGTTGTTTTAAAGTTTCAGATGAGGAAGGGATTATTGACTTAAAAGACCTAAAACTGTGGATAGTGCCAAATTATTATGTCCAACCAATTTTAATTCTAGTAGTCTTCAAGGACATAACACTTCAAAAGCACATCGACTTCATCATAAGACAGTATCATCAAACAAGATAAGGCTTTAACCGACTATTTACAGATCCTGACATTCTGCCAGTGCCACGGTGTGTCAGCGAGCAAATTTTATAAAAGAAAAATTCATGACTTCCCTTGGTAGGATGTGAAGGATCAGCAGCCTATAAAAGAGGGAGCTTATAATACTTTGACTCATCTGTTTCTGATGGGTATGAATACATATAAAACACTCAGTGTAAAACAAACAGACATTTTTAAACTCTTGCAGATTTTACAGCTTAAATAGTGTCCTGGTCAGCTCCAGGTCAGATGCATAATGGATGAGAGTGAATCTATGAGGCAAACTAAGCATGTTGTTAAATCTAACAAACGCATAATATGGCTTCTCCTTAATCTTCATATTTTTAATCTGTGAAAAGATCCAGTGCACTGCGATGCATCTCAATGACACCGAACACCTGCATATTAAATCCTTATTACAAGCGTTTCTCCAGAAGTGACATACGCCTTGTGCTATTTAGTCTTAAATGCCATCCACGTCAAGTCTGATCAGCATATGAAGAGGAGAGAGCACCGTGACTCAGCGCACTGATGAGCGACTGCAGAATGTCACAACACTTCTGGACGCTAGCCCATAATTACAAATGTGCACATCCGTTCAGCAGCATTCCCAACATTTCCTTTCTGTGTACATCTCCCTTTTCCGTATGCCTTTTCTACTTTTTTAATATCACTAAAAGTCTAAACAAATTAATTTGTTAGGCAAAAATAATATAGCACTAAAAGAAAAAACTATTTGCACCTACAGAACCTGAAATACAAGATGACTGGTTTCTGCTGGAAACACCAGGTTGTACCCCTGGTACAGCCCCCTGGCAAAGCTGAATAACTTTGCATTCAAGCCATGAAATGGGTGAAAAATCAATGGTGTTAGGCTTTGGGGCCTTCATTAGCTGCTGCTCGACCTTCACTACAGAGTGAGGTCACTCTTATTTTCTTAGCAACAGAAGGAGTATGTCAACAAAATTACTGAAACAGGAACAGCATATGAAAAGTTTCAGAAGACAACTATAGATAGACTAGACCTGTAAATAATGAATGATTTATGAGGCTAGTCTTAAAACTATGTGCTATTTCTTTGTTCTACAAGTAGAAAGATTTGCAGCACATTACAATAAAAAGAATGTCTTTTCTTTTCTGCAAAATACAACCAATGTTTGTGAAGCTCAGTAAGACTGAATGGAGAAAATCTGTACACATAATTTATTAATCAGGCCACAGATTTTCAATTACATTTACATCTAAACTTTGAGCGACACAAACACATGAAAATACTATAATTCCATTTTATTTATTTTGAGATCTGGTTGTATGTTCAGGGTCAGTGTACTGCTAGGATGACATTCTTAAGTCTTATTGCTCCAGTATCACACTGAAGTGACCTCCCTCCATGTTCCCACCTCCTCTAACCAGGTCTCTACTGGAGAGAAGCAACCCACAGCATGATGATGACATCTGTCTGAGGTTATGAGCAATGTTTTCTTCCACAAGCATCATACTACTTTATGAGTTTAAACATATTTTGAGAAATATTTAAGACTTGACGTATCACTTTATTACCCAAGTCTACTTTAAACAACTCCCTGATTTACCAACTATACTATTGGTAAGTCAATAATATGTTTAAGTTTGTCCGCAACATAAAAGTGCATTTAAATGCATATGATTAGAATATGGTCAAATGCAGAAAATTAAAAAAAAAAAAAAACAGTTGTGATGTATTTGCTGAATTTGTCAGAGATATTCTAATCTAATCCCTTTTAATTTGCCGGGTTTTGAATGAATTTAAACAAGGAAGACTGATTTAACCTGTCTGTTCAGGTCAAACTTTTCTTAAAGGTATAATTAGTGACAGACTCAGTCACCCCACTCTTCTTTCTAGATTTTGGAAATTTAATCAAAAATGTACAAATGGTGCATACAATTAGGTATTCCTTTGAAAGCCATTCCTGCCTCTGTTCGTTTTTTTTCTCCTCATTTTATTTTTTTGTGTCACCTCAGAAAAAAAAATATGGCTGAGAGTGTAAGTACTGCTGTGTTCCAGCAGACTGGCTGTGAGCACTGTAAATTTCTCACAACAAACGAAAGCTATAAATAAAAAACCTTTTTTTCTTTTCATCTTGGGTCTGCTGGTTTTCAAGATGTACCAGGTGAACAACCTGAAGGTATGTGGAGCCTCGTTTTTGTTTCTAATTGATTTCTTGATGCCACAAGTAAGTGTTTCTGGATGAAAGCGTGATATATATTTGGCTGGAGGAAGGGGTCATGCAGTGAAATCTTTACATGACATGTTAACTACACTTCAACATATTGTTCTTCCATTCAGCAGTTACAGTAAGGGTATTTGGATTGACACAAATTCATATGCAATTTGTTTCTACTAAGTTAAATATTTCTAGAGAAGTTATAAACTTCCTCTGAAGAATTTGTGGAGAAACATTGTTCACATCTGGTCTGAGGTGTTGCAGAATTTTGATGTTTTACAGATGTGCACAACTTCACTCTCTGTAGTGACAATTTTTGTAAGTAATGTGGAGGAATGGTAGTATTTTTTAGGGGTCGAAAGTTATACCTTAAATGAGAAATTCATATATGAAAACTGAAAAAAGGACAACAATGAAACTTTTCTGTCAGCAGCATATTTAACCTGTTTGCCATTTCCTTTGCCTTGCCATTGTGATGGACAAGAGTAAAAAACATATAATTGCTTTTGACAATATTCATTGTTTCAAAACAATGCAAAAATTAAACAAAATATACATTTTCAAAACTTGCTAGAAAATAGAGGAAGTAACACAAAAGCCTCAAAGATTCTACCAGGCAACCAGCATACGCAGCAAAGCAGTGAACTCTTTAGAGGTCTGGGAGACTATGGACTTGGCCAAGAGCCTATGATTTCCTTGTATGAGTTCTGGCTATTGCAAAGACCTTGCTGTTGGCTTTGGCTCCGGTAAGGACCTTGGCGTGGACCAGGGCTGTGCTGTGGGACTGACTCCAGCAGATTGCTGTTGAGCTAGCGACTTATACTAGCTCTAGGCCAGAAGCTTGAGGGAAAAAAAGCACAACATGGTGTGGTGACTAAAGGGCAGAGCAGTCAGAGGCCACAATATCCAAGTGGACACATTTTGTAAACAAGCTGGATCCCCAAGAAAGGTGACACCTGTTTGAAATGATCAGACTGGTCTTAGCTGAGATACAACAGTGTTTGTGGATATTTGTTGGCTCGACATCGAGCTTAATGAGATGCATGAGAGGTGAGTCCACAAGTTACGGCTTTGCATAAAAATAGTCAAGTATTAACGCATTTCTTGCATGTGTATGATCACATACCCTGCTGTCCAGATTAGTGTACTAAACCCCCTGTACAACATTTTAGCAGTATTTAGAATATTATTGTTTTGACAGAAAGAGTTTAAGATTTCACATGAAGTGAGTTAGGTTTTTAACTGCATTTAACTGTTATTTCTGTTTATCTAATTGTAAGGCGCTCCTAACCCCAGGAAAAGCAACATAATGTATAGTTTTCTGGTCTGAATACTATGCAAGCAGATCCATGGATGGATATTTCCATCATTTTCAAATTGTCTTAGTTATGGAAAAACAAACTTCAAAATCATTTTTTGTTTCTTGATTATTTTAAGTGTGTGAGGCTTGTGCAAGTTAATTTATGGATCAGTGACATTTTATCATGTGCTACACAACTTCTGCCAGTGGGCAGCACATTAAGATCTGAATCATTGGTGGGGTCAAACATGAATTTGCAGTGCAGGAAAATATTGGATTCCAGCCCGAGTAGCACATTGCAGTCAGGAATTGTTGGTATTAGCTCAAAGGTCTGGATTTTAGTTAGTTTTTATTATGAAGTGTCTGCATGAAATTGCATGTATCCAGTGTTCTCCAAGTATTCTAGTTGTTTTCCAAAAATCCAAATTATGTACATGCAAGATTTTTTGGTTGTCTTAAATTCTGTTTGGTTGGAGTGAGACAGTTTATGTGCTGGACAATATGATGGACTGACAAACAAGAGGTTCTGTGGCTCTCTAATGTTGACAACCGGAGAAGAGGACAACCATTTTTACACATAAAACCCTACCAAAAGTGGTTGCTTTCTATATAGAATTGATGCAGAATTGATGTGGTTTGCAAAGTAAATTTTTCAACCATTAATCTACATTCATTTGGAAACTAAGTAAACATATTTCAAACTGTTTGTTGTGAAATCGGAGTTTAGTTTATCCCTGTTTTTTTAAGATTATTGTTTCCTGAAGTAAGTTAATAAGCATTTTAAAAAATCTGCTTCTGACCCAGTAGTGTTTGTGCATTTGAAACACTTTAGTCTGAAGATTTAGAAACTAAAATTGATTAACACCTGAGAAACAATCCAGAGTGGTCTTCTAAAAATCTCCATATAAGAATGAAACCACAAATAAATAAATATATTGTCAAAATATCCCTGCCTTTCCAATTTGTACAAAAAAGGACTTACTATCGAGACAGATAAGGCTGTTGAGTTGAACAGTAACAGACTCCTCTAAAAGAAAAAAAACACCCCGCTTCACCACAATTTTAAGAGCTCAGAACGACTTGCTGGTTTGAATTAATCCTTCATATGTGAATGTAATTTGCATGAGAATGTGCCATTATACTGCCAATAATAGAAAATAATAGAAAATTACAGTCCTCCTAAACCCGCCTTCTCTCGACTGGCCCCTTTTGATGCTCTATCCAAGGTCACCTAATCACTGGGTACCTTCAAAGACCCCCATCTTAAACCAGCAGCAGTCTGAAGGATTTATCCCCCATTCCATGTCATGATTACCAATCAGATGGAGTAATAGCTGCTTAAGCAGACAGGGTTTTTGTCATCACCAAGGGGTGAAGTGCCAGTCAAGGTTTCCACTGAGTCTGCGTTGGATGTCAGTGCCTTCAGTGTAGCCTCCAGATTAAACAGCATTATCGGAGTGGAGTGAAAGCTGTTATGGTGAAGGATCACATCCTCCTTGGCCCCTACTGTGCCACAGCTAGCACCAAGTGACTCATACATTACCTTACAACTCTATACCTTGAATGACACTTTGACTGTTCAAAGTAATTACTACATCGCAGAAAAATGGCATTCAAATTTCTTGACAAAGACATGAAAAAACAAAAAAACAGTATGAAGTTAGGACATAATTCAGAGTTGTGCTGTAAGTTACAAAAATAAACATTGTGCATATTGCATATACAACAGTGGTGATTAGTGATTCAGGCCATATGGGCAATTATCCAGGGAAGTGTCAGAAAGGGAAATGTAACAGTTTAGTATAATAAACCATTCTCATTATAAGAAGTCTAAAATGGTAGCATTGAAATGATCAAGTAAAACATTCTTATGTACATCCAGAAAAAAAAAAAAGTTTTTGACAGGTATAAATGAGGGTGCTGATAACAACACAATGAAGCAACTTGACAAAAATCATCACGTGCTTAAATAGTGCATAGAAAGTGAAACTAAATATTACATAGAATGATCACACATTGAGTGTTATTTTTCAAGCTTTTGTTTCTTGTACATTTGAATACTACGCCTTGCAGACAACTTAAAATTTAGTGTCTCAGAAAATTGGAAGGCAGTGCAAAAGGTCAATAACAGAAAATTATGTTGTCACACATGAGAGCATTTCATGCTTCCCTCTGCTGATAAACTTTATGGAAATGTTGATTTTACTGAAACAGAACTTGGCACCTCCCCACACTGCCAAAGGTACTAAAATCTGATGCAGTGATCATAGTGTTTATGTTCTTGATTGGCCAGCAAACTCTTCTGACTGAATCCCATAAAAAAGTACATGCACTGTGATCAAGAGGAAGATGAACGACACCAGAGAACAAGGCGAAGGATCTTATGGTGTCAATCAAAGCATTCTGGTATTCCATTGGACCTGTACAGTGCCGCAGCCTGGTCACCTCTATCCCATAGTGCATTGATGCAGCAATTCATGCAGGAGGAGGGCCAACCGAATGCATGGACGTACATAATTTTCAGAGGCCTGACTTTTGATTTTCTGAGGTAACCGAAAAGAAATGTTGCACAATATATATATTTTTTACAATCTTTTATAAGCCATAAAGTAGATGATACCAAAACAACATAAGTGATGTCTGTTTAAATTTTATCTCTCCTTTAATTATTCAGAGTTGATTTTAATCATGGTATGGTACTGAATTCATCACACTGTAGGCACGCTTGTTTACATCTTAACGATACTCTTCAGAAGAACTAATCAAGGAGCTAAAGCGTAAGAGATAAATGACTGAATGAAAGAGACAGAAGGACTTTCTTAAAGTCTTATTTGCCATCTGGAAGTTTGCATTTTCCCATTTATCTAGCTGCTGGCTCACTGACACTCACATAGGGTACATTTGTACTTGAGATAATATTGTTTATTTATATGCTGCTTTATATGTTTTTAAAAAAACTTTAATACTTGTAGAGAAAATGTTTTCAGGGAAGCTGATTAGGTGCAATTAATGTGACAAAATGCACAAAGTAAAAGCATATGTGCATTTTCCGTCTATGTGGTGCGATAAGCCAGCTGCCATTGCTAATGTGACATTTCTGTCTCATTGCTTGCCAGTGGACCACAGAAGCATGTGATTAAGATGGACTTGCCCTTTATACAAGTTTTCCACTTTGCTGCAAAGTTGCACAGCTGAGAGTCAGTGTATATAGAACTGATTAGCTTTGTTTCATTAGAATTAGGGAAACATGTCTTTTCTAATGTAACTCACAGAACATATGAAGCTTTTCAGCCGTGATTGCTGCCTGACTGCTCAAAGTGTTAAATAACAAACACTGAAGGAAGAACGATTCAGGAACACTGCATTGGTGTAAAGAGAAAAGTTTTTTTCTCTCTCTGTTTAGACATAATGCCAATCAGGACATTTTCTTGTTCGTAGAGCATAAGATTTCTTCTCCTGAAAAAAGTTCTAGTATATGTCATGATAAAACACAAGCTTTTGTTTATTAAAGTAGAACATGACTTATAACTTGGAGAAAGGCCTTTTTTGCTTTACTTATTGCTGGGCACCAGATTTGTGCACAACTCCACAGGGGGTTTGGTGAATCCTGAGGGCCTGCTATATAACAATATTAATTCTACTGTGCAAAACAAAATCTTTCACTGAAAAAACTTAAATGTAATATTTATGTCACCATGGCACTGTATGTGTCAGTAGTATGAAAATAAAATGCCTTTCTTTGTTTATTATGTTTGGAAGAGCTTTGTGGGGTTGTTTATTAGCCTGGCAATGATTTAATGTATTTATTCAAGCTTTATATAATCAAACTAATTACCATCATATAAGATGAAATGTTGGTGGTTCTTACACCAATTTATAAAACATCACATATCAGTTGTGCTGGAACTTGCCAGCATTTACGTATGTGGGTCTATTATGTGTTTGTAAATGCCCAAGGTCTAACAACTAATGGAAATGAGTAATTAATAAGAAAAATATCAACGATGTCGAAAAAGGCCAAGAGAGCCTTTTGAATTATGACCTGAAGCAGAGATTAATCTGGCTACATTAACACCTTCGAAAAAAGGAAAACATCCAAATTCACTTCAAAAGCTGTGGGGCACAAAGAACAGAATATTGTGGATAATGACCTATGGCCACTGATTAGCTTTTTGACATTTCTTTTATTTGTCTCTAACTTCTACTTTTAAAAAAATCCCCACAAGATTTCATTTTATTTAAAACCACCACATCATGTATAAAATAAAAACCAAACAATGTATGTACCATCTGAGTCCAAATCTAAGACACACAGGGGACAACAAAAACAACTGACCTGAAGGCTGCACTTGCCCTTTCACTTTCAATAAAGGCCACATTTTAAATTGGAAATTATTTTTCAAAGACAGATTCTGAATATCACAGCTTCAGGGATTTCATGCCAATATACTACATGCAAATTTGATTGTGCTTTGAATTGTGTAAAAAGAATGAGACATGAAATTATGCTCTCTAGTCTCCCGGTCCCTGCTTCAATTAAAACAAACACTTTTTGTTCTTTAACCGACATCTTCTGGATGAGGTCAAATTAAACATTATCAATCAAACCAAAAGCTTGACTGAACAAACTCCTATTCCTAGTTATTTGAGGCTGCGGTAAATGTAGTTACTGTTTATATTTCTTCTGCCATTGCCACTGAAACCCTTTTAGACTACTCTTGTAAGTTTAAATCAAACCTCTCAGGGTTTTAATGCATCCTACAGTTAGTCACATAATTTAAGCATGTTAGTAAAATCTGTTTGCCAAAATTTAGCAATCAGATGGACACACTGGTCTAAGTTCAGCCTACTGTTTACAATTCAGCAACATACACACAAAAAAAAAATAAAATAAAAAAATGAAGACACAACAGCATCCATGGGAGAGTTCCAAGACAAAAGTGTCTGATCACCAAAAACTGGCTGATGACCAAAAACAACAAAAGGTCTGGCTCACATTTATTAATTAAACATTGTGATGATCCTCAAGACTTGGAGGAAATATTTAATAACTTGGCAAGACAAAAGTAGTCCTTGTGAATGGTTTCTTTCCCATTACCTCTAGTGTGAAAATAATTAGAAATGACCAGACAGACATTTTTGCATGGTAGCGATTTGTGTGATGGTTTGTGGTTGTAATAAATGAAATAATGGCGCAGTTGATAACACTGTTTACTTGCAGCAAGAAGTTTCTGTGCTGAATCCCAGCCTGGGATCTTTCAGCACTGAGTTTGCATATTCTTCCTATGCATGTTTGCATCCAAACTTTGACTGTCAGGTTATTTGGTCTCTCTAAACGGTCCTTAGGTATGTGTGCATGCAAGACTGGACCTGTCCAGGATGTATACTGCCTCTCGCCAATGACTGATAGATGAACTCATGTCGTAGTTTGATTTTAAAACATCCAAATGAAATAAAAAAGAATGAAATGAAATAAATCTTTCAGTAAGTATTGGAGGGCCTGGGGTTACTTTCTAAAGACACGCTATGACCGATCATCTAGAATTTGGATCTTTCTTTTGGCAAGTTTCTAAGTAACTTGCCTGAAAAAATGACAAAGGATGAAAATGATGACATAAGAAAAACTGAAAGAAAACAAAAAAAAGAATGAGAAAAAATGAAGTCATCAAACAGCCAGGTTCATTCACTTGAATTTCACGCTATTAGGGCAAAGCATTCTGATATAAACATTTCTTTTGCACCTCGGGAGGTCGAGGATTAAAGGGATGTGCTGTTTAATAAATAAACAGTTGAAACCCCGGCACACATGAGTCTTTTTTTTTTACATTCTACTAAAATGAAAGACTGTATAGAAATGGACTATTGGCAGTTATGAGCAAAATCCATCACAGGAGTCGATCGGGTCGGCCTCTTTGGGGCATGAAAGTGAGTCAACAGAGGGAGAGTCAGATCTGCTTTTATTGCCTGATTAAAATCAATTTGCTGTGTCCGATGCTGAAGGTGGAGTGACACAGGGAGCAATGAGAGATTGTTAAGCCTCTCCTCTGCTTCTCTGAGTGATTGTAATGGGAGGGTGAAAGCTGATGGTAAGTGGTCTGGGACACGAGAATTCATGATACGTGGGATAAGAAAACAGGTACAATAAAACACCATAAAAGTCACAGTTTCATGTAAACATATTTAATAAAAGATTAAAAAACAAATCTCATTTCATGATATTATTAATTCTGATAAGCAACTCAATTCTAGCACACATGCAATAAGCTTTCTCAGCTTATTGAAGTCTTTATTAAAATAATAAAAAAAAAAAAACAGAGTTGCATGATGAATCTGAATTTCTTTCATAACCTAGGAGAAAGATACTGAAGCGCTAACAATTACCAAAATATGTCTTTGTCCAGGGAAAAATATATGTTTCCTTTCCTTTCTAATTCGCGATTCTGCTTAAAATTACCAGAACCATTCTGACGTATAACTCTCATATGACCTTTATATAAGTCATTAACACTTCTGTTAGCAAAATGTGAAAATGGGTTAACATGTACAGGATGATACCCCCCGCCCCCACACACACACACACACACACACACAAATACTGTTTAAATGGAGAATGATGACATTTGATTAGCAAAAACAAGTAGTAGATTCACTTTTTAATACATTTGCCTTATGTCGACCCAAGGATCTCATTAGAATTTAGCAAGGTGGAAATACCAACATTGATATTTATATCTTTTCAAGCAAAACTGAAGGCATTTTATTTCTACATTAGCCTTAAAAAAAAGACAATAGATGAAATGTGAGAACAATCACAGATTTCTGGTGTTGATTTTGTGTTGTCTTGTTCCTCAAGTCTGAGAGGTGTAAACTTGTTTTTAATCTCACCTTCTCATTAGAAGTGAGTGATATGACAATATTATACATGATATTGTGAATGCACTTTACCTGACAGTTGTTTCTGTTAACTGTCAAAATTAAATAGCTTGACAGTTAACTATTTAAACAATAGTTGGCCATTTAGTTAGGGTTTTAACTAATTGGCCAGAGTACCGCAAGTCATAAATGTCTAATGTATTGAATGTACTTGAACATATTATGTAGTGATGTGAACATACATTTATTTTTATGATAAATGTGCGATTTACAAGGAAATAAATAGCACTTTCTATTGACAAAAAACATTGTTACCACACATAAAAACAACAATTTAAGTATCTTACACAATTTATCCTAACTCTCTGCATTTGTTGCTTTGGTATTTTAGAATATAAGCAATTAGATTATCAAATACTACATTGTTTTACATTTCACCATGAACACCATTATACCAGAAACCATGTAAAGTTTTACTCAATCTAATCATCCCATAAAAATTTCATAGCAACCCATGCATGTCTATTTTCAGTATCAGTGAAATGCTTTTGAAGTCAGAAGACAAGAAATATAATAAGCTACTAAAAAGGAGGTTTATGCTACAGAGGCAAGTCTGCTATTTCTTCAGAGAGGCTTCAGTAGATAAGGCTAAATATGTTGCAGTAAAGTTTTTGTTTTTTATTTCTTTTAGTTTTCAATTCCATGAAAAAATACTGTATTTAAAAATTGAAGTTTTTTGAAATTCTACCATTAAGGTTAGGCTCTATGTTGTGCAAGGAATACTCACTCATATTTTTGGCTACAGGTTGCAACGCTAACAACAGAAATCACCAAAACTCCAAAATACTATGATTTAAAATGATTTTCATTTTGCTTCAAACATTGGAGTTGTTTCATAGCAGCTACTCTCTCGTGCACAAAGTCTAATGCTACATGTTTTGCAAACATAAATAATAGAGGAATGCTCAAGGCAGTAAGAAGAAAGCAAAAATGTAATTAATGTTGACAGGGATGGTTCTCAAAAAATTGCAATTAGCTAAAATCACTATCAGCAAATCAACACTTTAGAAAATTGGAGATCACAAGTACTCCACAAAACTTTGCTCAAGGTGTCGAAAATAAAAGTAAGCATAAGCCATTTCAATTCAGTTTATTTCTATTTTGCAAAATCACAACATTCCACCTCAAAGCACTTTAGTAAAAAATAAAATTTTAATCCATCATCAAGCTCAGTTTATTATTCAAATTGGTTGAAAAAGTTTTTTGTTTTGCTTTTTTCTCTGAAAAAGCAAAAGATTGCGTCAAGTCATTGACTTGCAGCATCTCTTTCTACTGGGCAGGCATGCAGCCACAGTGGAGAGAATAACTATGGCTTCGAAACACTATCCACAGAACCAAACCTTTTTATAGGTGTTATACTGAACAATAAATAATTAATACAACCAGTATAACCACATTTATAAAGTAATGTGGTTTTGAAATGTTTTTTTCCAGCCCCCAGAGTCTGAATCAATAAATGTAAATAAAAATAAATTAATTCACAAGTACACATATCTCAGGTGCCTGTTCATCCTATAGCATTTTTACTTTTTCATAGAGTGAGCACATATTTATTTTGTCTGATAAGGAGAAATGCACCTATTAGTTTTGTGGAAAATCTATTGTCCTTTGACTGAAGTTCAATTTAAGCATGTTTCAAATATGATTTTTACTAAGGGAACTTAATAGAGACTAACAACAGTCTTGGTGAAAACAAAACCAAAGCTCGAATATGTGAGAGTTGCCGTATGGTGGATAGAGCTCAAGTATTTTTTAATTGTAAGATTTCTAAGGCTGTTTCTAGGGCTGTGAGAGTCATTGTATAATGGGATTGAAAAAGTTTTCAAGAAAGACAGAAGCTGATTGGGTCCACTGGGTCACTTTTATATAAAAGAGGTAAAGGCAGAGCTTATTCTGAGGCTTTGGAAAGGTATATTTCTCACTTAGTCTGAGGCAAAAGTTCTCACATGTAAAAAGATGAAGAGCTCCCTCTTGGTCAGGGGTCAGTCTATACCTCAAGCAGAATAGCTGAAATATCTTGATGCTGTGCTCAAAAGTGATAATAGGATCAGGCAGGAGATAGACAGATGGATTGGAGTCTCATGTGCAGTAATGAGGCCTCTGTTCTGGTCTATTCTGGTGTAGAAATGAGTAAGTCAAAAAGCAAAACCATCGATTAACTGTTCGCCTGTGTTACCATCCTCATATGGTTATGAGTTATGAATCAAGACCACAAGACTGTGATGCTGGATGCAGGTAGCTAAAATGAAATTTCTCTGTAGGGTTGCTGAGCTCAGGCTTGGAGATAAATTGAAGAACTCTGTTGTCCGGAGGGAGCATAGAGGAGCTCCTCCACGTTGAAAGGAGTCAGCTGAGCTGTTTCAGGCATGTTAACAGGATGCCTACTCAGTGCTTTCCTTTGGTTTTCCCAGCCATGTCCCAGTGGGAGAAGACTGGAGCAGACTGTTGGGGAGGGGGGGGGTCTCTGGTTCCCCATCTTAATAAATTCATCAATAAATTCACTTCCTACATTTGTTATAGCTTTGGTTTACTTATTTAAAGTTTAACAGGTTTGTGTTTCCTCTTCCAAAACAGAATATAACTTGTAAAGGGAATAGGACCTGACTTATACTGAGAATGTGAAACATTACTTTTCCATTTTTTAAAAATGTCTTCAAGAAGCAAAAGACGTCCAGCTTAAACACTTACAAGTTTCAGTGGGAGCCGGCTGACTGACTCAAACTGTTTCCCATTATCTGTCAACAAAACCTTCAACATACAGCAAGGCAGTTAGTAAACCTTTTTTACTTTATATTCTAATTAGTCTGTCAGTTTCAATGCATCTAATATACAAAAGAAACTTTTCTTTCAGCACATACTTTACTGATGCTTTTCTTTTTTTAAATTTTATTTCAAAGACCACATCTTTGTCTTGTTTTTTTGTTCAATAAATTAAAGCAATTCTTGCCTAGATATGGTAGCTGAAACCTTTCAAACCCAGCAAGACAAATAATAGCAATTCCTGCACTTGAAAAGACGAGAAAGGCTTTCAAGCTTTCAAACATGACAGCTAAAGAGAGGGTTTTGTACTTTGTATGGGCTGGCCATTCCACTTACTTACTGACTGGAAACCAGGAAAATACTATAATAGCACTTTAATGCAAAGTTTGGAAGACATGTTGTGATGGGGGTCTTAGAGGCTTTTGTGATTATATTTTTAGAAGGAATGGAAGGGCACGACAACAACTGATTGTCAAACAGTTCGCTCTTGAAATTAATTGCTGCATTATCATATAAAAAAATAAATAAATTTCATGGTTTCCCGCCTCATCCCCTACTTGGGAGTCTTTAAGGATTGGCTGGTAGCAGTGTGAAAAAATGTAAGCCACGGGTCGTTTTACAGCTGCCTTTTAAAGTCACAGGAAAGCTTGTAGTTGTTTGTGAGGTCTGAATATGGGCTGGCATTTTCTGTACCTTCAAGAGACTGTTGCAATGCCAAGCACAGTGGGAGGTTGGAAAGAAAGCCGAAACAGTCATTCAAAATTTAAGCCCCTTAAATTGAGTCAGGAGTTTAAAAATATCCCAGCGAGTGCATAGCGCCATATGTGCATTTTGATCCTCCTGGAGGCCTATATAGACTAAATAAAAAAATCATGACTTAATATGTGGGAAATCGAAAAAACAAAGTTCGACATTAAAGGGTTGAAGCATGTGATATTTGTCAGGAAACTCCTTAGGCAACATTATGTCAATGCCTGAACTGAAGAGCATGCATAATGAATGAAATGAGGTGGACATGTTCCTCTGATAAAGACTTCATTATGCAAGATGTTAAGATCATGTAAGCAGCTCCAATGCCAGCCTTATGAATGGCTTTGGCACAAAGAAGTGTCTGACACAGAACCAATAGAATAAAAAAATGTTTGCAGACATTACTCATTTTCACTAAATGCATGCTTGTTTGTGTGAAAAGGAAACAGGTGTGGTTACAGGAGACTCAACACATGATTTCATTCATTTATCCTTGGCTTACTTTGCAGTTCATTGGTAAATGGAAATTTTAAAAGTATAGTTTCAAGAGAATAGCTTGAAATTATAGAGATTTATCTCCAGAATAAAAATGAATCATAACTGTATGATTATTTTAGCTTAATACATTTATCTCAGTAAGCTTTGTTTTACTTTGCTTTGTTAGCAGTCAATACCCACTTTGTTGATAATTTAACCATTGACTTAAAAAAATAATCACAAAAGTAAGTTGTCCAGATAAATATGAAGATATTCTTAAAGATTTTTAAAATTTTGGGAGCATTTCTTTCTCTTTAAAAGTGCTTATAAAAACACAACAGTTCTGGTTAAATGAAAGAAAGCGAAGTGTTAAGAGTTTTAATCATTTGCTGCTATCTTTATGTAAATTCTTTAAAACATAAAAGCTAAAGTAAATGGCTCTGCGACTTCAGCTGTGACCATTACAAAATAAATGGTTAGCCTTGC
The DNA here is from genome assembly GCF_027474105.1 of Poeciliopsis prolifica. Classification (NCBI taxonomy): domain Eukaryota; kingdom Metazoa; phylum Chordata; class Actinopteri; order Cyprinodontiformes; family Poeciliidae; genus Poeciliopsis; species Poeciliopsis prolifica. Next base: position 17,112,096 of record NW_026562382.1, read on the forward strand.
ACTGCTTTTGTTGTGACTGGCTTTCAAAAATGTGCATCTCCAAAGCAGATGCACATTTTACTTCGAAAAAAACGTCACTGTTAAGAAACTATCCAGAGCAGTGTAGCCAGGACCTTTTTTTCAACTGGACAAAGGAATGACGGTGACATGCATTCTTAATCCAGATGAGGCAATATTTTGTTGTCCCAGCACAGAAGATTTAATAAATTCACACTAAAAGCTGAACATATTTATCTTGCCTCAATATGCATAAAAGGGGATGTAAGGGAGGAATAAATATTACCAAATCTCGCTTTTAGCTAGAACTGCAACAAAAATGAGAACTTGGTAACATTATCATAGCAACCACTACATGCTATGCACTTCACTGCCAGGTATTTGGATGGGAAAAGCCTTTTTTGCCCAACTTGCACTGTCATCAATGTTTGGAGTCTGCAAAAACATGCATTGCATTTTACCAAGAACCATGTGCTTTGGTCAGATAAGACTAGGAGTGAGTTTTTCAGCAACAAACAATGAGTCTGGCCTACAACAAAGAAAACTTAAGTAAAAAAGCATTTGATGACATGGATAAGTAAAGCAGATCATCTGTGATGCTGTGATTCTCTTCCAAAGGGTACCGTGCTCAAAGTGCATGACTTTGTAGACTCTTCAAAATACCAGAACACTTTCAATATTGAAAAATAGTGATGACCTCTGTTATATCATTTAGTTGAGAAATATTTTGTTGACATTATATGACAGCACCACAATTTAGCACATATTGCTAAATTGACAAATATTTCATCATGGAGGTAAGTTTTCTACTGAACGATATACTGAGCACAGGAAAAAAATAAACAAAACACACACACACACATATATATATTATATATATATATATATATATATATATATATATATATATAAGAAGAGCTGAACTTTGTGAAAGTGCAAGGAAAGTTGGATTTCATTTTCTATTGTCACAGAGCCAACATCTAACATAACTGACATTTTATAGTATCTCTGTTGCTGACCAGCAATTTCAAAACAATACAATAAAATGTTTGGGTGGTTGCACTCATTCCATATAATTCTGAAATATCAGATTTCTATAAATAACTCTAAAACTGTAATACACAGAACAGATTCTGGAAGTATTTTTACATCTATACCTGAACATTTTCCCCTCAGGCAAAGTGCTTTAACAAAAGTGGCAAAAAGTGCTTGTTCAGAGCAAAATTGCACTTCAAAGGCTCATTTTGGGTTTCAAGTTTTATAGTTTAAATCAGGTCAGCGTATTTTTGACAACTCTTCCTCCTACTTTATTAGTTGCCTTCAGAGTACCATCCAGAAAACCACCTAGATATGCCTTGTAGATTTGCTGCTCTTAACAAGGCTTAGTTAACTTCTTAAGTTGTAGTTAATTATTATTTAATAAGTAAAGTTGTACTGACCCTGAACATGTGTTTTTGTTCACCTTTCAACAATTATCAGAATTGACTGACAGATGTGCTTTTTCTTTAAGGTGCTTTTAACAGGATCTCGCTTGAAGTGTCAGAGTGACTTTAGTTTTCTCTGATTGTATGAAGCATTAAATAATGCAGAAACCTCATTTGTGGCAGCGACCTGGCAGTTACCTGGATAAAAGGAGGTCATTGCCGTTTTCCAGTGCTTGCAAATACAAATTCAGTTGTTTGTAGATATTTAAAGCTATTATTTACTGTAATAACAGTGACTCAATTTTAAATTACAGTTGGTAAGCTAGTAATGGGAGGAAATAGTTTTTATAACATATAAATGGAATATTTAACCAGCTGATTTCAGCTTGTTATACCTTAATGTGACCATATAAAAAGTAGAATGACAGAGAGGTAAAATTGTCAGCACAATATTTTCTAGAGACATGTTTATTTGAAATGTTTCTTTGTCTGTATATTAAACCAAAAACAAATATTTGGATTTCTGATATTTCACACAAATTTTGGAATAATAAAACAAGTAACTGGTAATTTTGCTGAAGGTCATCAGACAGTAAAAAGGTTATAGCAGACAATATCTTCTCTAATACCAACAAATGAAGTGTTCCAAAAAATGCTATACTCAAGAAGAAAAAATAAAAAATTGTGAATTGTATAATTTTCACAGACTGACAGATTTATCTTTGTTTGGTATGAAGATTTGCAGAACAAATGTAAGAAAAAAGCAACAATGTATATTAAAGACCAACAAACAGTGTGGGCAGAAGGCATGTATTACACCTACGCTTTAACATGAATGGAAGCACACTGCAGTTATTTGTGCAAATATATCACATTATGTCTCTTTTACAATTACACAGAGATAGGCACAGAGTAAACATTAACTTCAAATGCTGTTTCCATACTATTAATCTAATGGTAATGGTAATTTTTTTAAAATTAATAAAGTAGTTTCCTTAGAATTTTAATATTTATATCACCTATTACCAAATTTTTTGTTGTCTCCTTCTAATACTACTTTTCCTAAATAAACTGATATTAACTGGTGGAGTGAGCAGAGGAGACAGGGATCAAGTTCAACAGAAAATTCATCCGAGTTCACTTTGCCGAGATTTGCAGGATACTGGCTCCAACATCGCTTTTGTGTCTGCTTTCAGTGATCCTAAAGTGCAAAATTTAAAAACTGTTCTCCTTGTGATAAGTGGTGAATTATCATCCCTTAAATTAAATGAAGTCAAAATCCTAATGGGGGGATGCTCCATTACCCACCCTCTTGTTGACCAAACATGTCCTGACAAATGAAACATGAGCCACAAATTGATTTAGCTGACAGGAAAGGACATGCAAAATAAAGCTTTTTACCATACTTTTTCTTGTTTCAATCCAATTTAACTGCATTGTCAATATTTTTGTATGTCATAGATGGCTCTATAATATTAATAGAAACATTAAATTTTTCAAAGTAAGCAGAGAACTAAATGCCAGTACTACCATTTGATAAGCTTGTTGACATGCGTCAGCAGTGTACAAATTCAGAGTGAACCTCTCAAGCTGGAAAAACTCAATAGGTTCTGCTGGAACTGAGTGGAGAAAATAAACAAATAGACCTCGAAAATACTCTGCAGTAGGTGCAAGTTTGACCAAAATCAGTTAGGTAACTTATTTTCACACAGATATGACTGAAAATCTATTATTATTGGTTATGTAACATACTTTTAACGTAGGTTTCAGGTACATTTTAAAGACCTGAAGAAAAGAATGCAAAAGGGCACTTTAAATGCTAGATTAGATGCATCAACCATTTACAAGCAGAAACACGTAATTTCACACCAAGGCGTGGCCGATATCAAAGCACCATGTCACTTCGGAAACAGGGGGGTAAATTTCCAGCACAGCAAGGCTCAGCTTACTATGACCAAATCTGCCCTATTTTCCCTTGGCTGGTTGCACTGACCTCACATGATGAATGCTATGCTCAAGCGAGAGAGAGAAGAAAAAAAAAACAGGGTCTGTTGTTATTGATGTGCTCAATTAATAACTTGACACACTTCAGAGGACTCACACACAGATATACTTCAACCTTCTAAGGCGACACACAGCTGTAACATCAAACATTGTGCGGGAACTCATCAATTTAGTGTGGAAAAAACACCTGCATCATTATTTTGAAATGGTTATTTGGTTTACTAATGAGGGGACTTATGAATAAAATTGGTCGAACTACATTTTTGCACTTCCCGTGTGCAATTTAACATGAGTATAAGAAAGCGTATTAATCAATGAAAGCAGTCAAGAGCCATGGTGATTAAAGAGGAGCTGCAGAGAGTTCAGTTGGGAGATTTTAAGCAACTTTCACACAGCAGGAAAATGCTCATACGCAACCCAAATCAGACATTTAATGGCAGCTTGAATGACCCAATTTTCATCTTTTCACACCTCCCAAAACAATCTGATTCGTGCCACTTCCTTATATGATCCTAACACCTACAATCTAAGCAGTTATGTTGGATTTTGTCCAACTTTTATGCCATTGATATGATACATGAATCATAATTCTTTACCACAAAAACATATGTTATAAATCCAGACATAAACAGAAGAGTGACTGACAATTATAATTCTGGAAATTATTGAAGAAGTCAGAGTCACTGACTCACATCATCCAAGCAGACTTGATTGCTCCAAAAAGGCCATTGCCATCAGTTGCACTATTTTCTTTGTTCCTTCGTCAATACTGTTGGTTCCCATTGATCAACCACTTAAAATGGATCTATTATTGCTTCAGTTAACTGTGTGCTGCTGTGTGAGGGTGACATTATTCTGTGCATGTGGGTTGCTTTGAGGTCATAAGTCAGTCATACAGAAATCTGAATATGGCTAATTAGTATGAACGACCATGCAAAAAAATCTTTTTTCAGGAATTACCATCAAGACATACCGTGTGAACATAGCCTTCGTCATACACCACAAACCTGAGCTTTATGGAAACTGAAAATAAGAAAACCCTTATCGATCAATATGAATTTCCATTTGCACTTTTCCACAAGCCATGCAAGAAACACAGCAAGAATTTGGAAAAAGATGTGCTCGTCAAATGAGATCAAACTTTTGACTGACATGCAAGTTTATTTGTATGGTGGAAAACTAACTCTGGAAATCACCCATGTATTTCACCTTTACACGGTGAAATATGGTGGCAGGATTATGCTGAGGAAATATGGACTTTGCTTCAGTGTCAAAAGTGAAGCTGAATGTAGTGGATGGTAAAATAGAGGAAGTCAAATGGAGGTTAGTCCTGGGTCTGGACACAGGGTCACCTTCCACTCAATGATACAACAGAATATTCAAGCTTCAGAATGAATAAGTCAAAGTCTAGACCCTAATCAATTGGAGAAACTATGACAAGACCTGAAATTTGAAGTTCACAGACGCTTTCGATTCAGCCTGATTGAAATGTTTTGAAAAGAAAGATTAAATTCTCAGTTTACAGAATTATATCAATACCTACAAACCAGGGAAGAAACATCACTTTCATTGAGGTTTCGAACAGCTGGACTTATAGCCACTAATTAAAGGTTTATTCCATATATTTCCTGAGTACAGCGAGAACACAGCGAGACGAGATTTCAATTTTCACTAAACTCATTCTGAAAAAGACGTCTTTTGTTGGCAGCAGATTTGGGCCACCTGCTCATTTAAAGCCCAGCCTGTGAACATAAGCAGTCAAAGAATCTCTCCATCAGTGGGCAAATAGCCATCTGAAGGTGTTAGACTCCAGTGGCCTTGGGCCAGTATGAGTCATTGGCTCCTTGTCCTCAGCAGCACCACTGAGTTACTCCAGAAGCTGCACAAGTTTGCCCCCAGGCAAGGTGACTCTTTTTTCCTACTCTTTCAGCCTGAAATGTTTTCCCACCCAGCCTGTGACCCCATGTCACAGTCTCAGAGGAGCAGAGGCTTGAAAAACACTTGTCACACTTTCTCAGAAGCCAAGAGCTTAAAACCTGATTAATTGCCACCATTTTGAACATTACAAGTGTTTATAAATTAGATAAGCACAACATCTTAAAAAGCCAAATGGTTGACCTCTGAGTGGAGGGTAAAATTAAATTAACATCTATTTTCCTTCAATGAGTCTTATGTCCTCTATAATAACTTAAATACTTAATTGTGTAATTAGTGAACTTTATCTTTTTTAATCAGTCTTTTTTCCAGAGCACATTACAAAAGGCAGTTTAATTACCGGGAATTTCACAAATTCAGAGTCCAATTTAAGGACATTCATTTGAGGAATGGTTTCTTTTCAACATTTTAATTTAGTTATTTTCAAGAATAATAGAGTTATGGTTATTTCTTTTTTATTTGTGACCTCACAAATGAGCAGATGTCTCTCTATAAAACCAGAGATATTCAGAAGTCAGGGTCAAACGAAGTCTTTGAGGGCCCAGTCTATGTCAACGTTAAATGCCAATTCTCTCAGTCAGAGTCAAATCTCTAACGACTGAGACAAACATGAACCAAATTAATGTGATTGTTGTTATGAAGTTACATGAACAGATTGTTAGAAGCTATTACCAGCCTATCAGCCACAACATTGCTGGCTGAAAAAGATCTATTTAATGGTAAAACATACCCAACAGCAAATCACCTATTAGAGCTGCAATCTGTAGATCATATTCAGGCTTTCTTTCACTTTTCACTGCATTAGCTAAAAATGCTCAAACCAAGAAACTCAAGATCCTATGGCACCAATCTATGACAAGTCTTTGATTTTTTTGACTCATGTATGACTTGAGTCAGAGTCTGACTGGAGTTGCCATCTACGTTATAACATCACAATGATGGCAGTTTAGATCTACAAAGCAGAAACAGAAATTAGATCTACCCAAATTAGATCTAATGTAGGATAAGACCCTTCTTATTGATAGCAAGAAAACATTTTGAGATGCATAGCTCGAAAAATGTCTCTTTTGGAAATAAAACCATTTGCAACTGAAATATATTGTGATAATGTTTAGCAATCTCTAAGCTGCACCAAACAAGTTTTGATATTCTTAGTCATTTAACCATATGAAGACATTTAAAGTCTAGAACCATTATCTCTCAATAAATTTTAATGATCACAGCATTATTTGCATAGAAAAATGCTGTTATAATTAATTCCAAGGTATATATTAACCAGACATGGTAATCTAATCTTCTTTATGAGAAGCAAATATTTTTGAACTTTTTTGTATCATTTCAGAATTTAAAAAAGAACTTTTGTTTTCATTATGAAAAAGTAGATATTCGTGTTTGTATCTTCCTTAACAAAATACTTTTAATCACATCCTACATTGGTTTTGACTGATTAATTAGAGGCAGAAAAGTGAGGAATGAAGCATACGCTTCATTGTCTAACCTTTTACGGGAAGCTTGATTTATCCTTCCAAATCTCTATAAACTGTGTGCAATTAATTCCCTACTACTTCTAAATTAGAAAAGCTCAGACTTCATGAAAGTTTTTTTTTTTCTTTTTTAACTTTCACCCTGCCATATCTATAAACACAGAACTGGGACTACTTAGACTTTATAGCCCTGTGCTCCTTTGTGCAGGTGACATGGAACAAAGCCACCACAGCTCATCTCATAAATGGAGGATTATTACCCTGAAACAAGACAGAGCTTCAGCAAATACACATATGACACCTGACTTAGGTGCATTTTTTAATATTCTATCCAAAAACCCATAAAATAATTTCAAAAGGGTAATGCTCTGAAATGTTTGGAAATGCAAATAAGTGATGAGATTTCTTAGAATTCAGCACTTTTGTAAAACTCAACCTGCTATTACTGATGCACCAACAAAAATGTTAGTGACTGAAATCAGATGAATTCAAGCTTGCTTATCTGTGTCAGATTAGCTGGTTTGGTGACAAAACAAAATTACACATTTTTCATTAAATGTTAGCTTTTCCCAGGCCGTGCAGAGAACACCACTGCTTAAAAATGGAATCTGTGGACAGTAAAAAACACTGCAAGGTAAATTATGAATCTATTCTAGACAGGATTACGATAACATTTTTTTATTTTATTTTTTTTATTTTTTTATTTTTTACATCATTTGAATTCTAGTGTGCCATATATGATAAGTTCTCTCTGTGTTTCAGGTTGACAAGTTAGTGGACTTTAGTTTGCCTTAAAATCTAAAATTGGGACATCACACTTCCAGCTAACTAAATATGTGAGAAGATTCTCAAGAAAAAAAAAATCAAGTGTTTATGGTAATGATATGTCCTGTGAATTTTACTGAATATGTCACACCATTTTGCATCTTTCCACGTTTGCATATCTAAAAATGTGTCTTGCATGTCTAAGCATGAAGGAAGCACATTTTGTAAAACATCCTGTCTTATCGATGAAGTCTGCTTGTCAATTTTGATGAGCCACAGTATTCTATGCTGTGTGTTTCCTGGAGAAAAGGGTGTAAAATTAAAATAATGTCTCTGGATGAGGATGTTAGCTTGGGGTGATGAAATTTTTAAAATATTTTACAATGTGGAAATAAAAGTGTACGGCATAAAGTCTATAAAGGGTCCCAAGTGGAGAAATAATTATTAGCAAGATTAATCAGAAAGAATACTAGTTTTCAAGAAAAACTGTCAGATGTGTATGAAAATAACACTACAGCATTATTCATGAAATGCAAAGTTTCCTCTGCAACAAATATGAAAGTCAGGTACACAATGCTGTGATTAGGATATTAGTGTTTGACTGCATATGCAATGGCTTGGTAAGCGTCACTATCTGTTCTGTTTTACAGCACCAGTTCATTTGTTTCTTTCAGTTAGCTTTGCTCCCTACTATTCCACAAACCTGGTTTAATTTCTTCTTTCATTTTATACTCCAGTGAATCATTTGTTTGTAGTCAGAATTATGTTCCTTTTGTGTCTATTTCTGCATTCCCAGCTTTGTTTCACATTTGGATTCTTCCTATGTAGCAATTTTTTTTTACATGTTTTTGGTAATGGATTTGCCTTTTGGTTTTTTACTACCTGCCTGCCTCTGTTTTGCTTGTCCTGCATTTGATATATATTTTTTTTCCCTTTAGCCATTGCAGCAGCGAATTGAGTTTACTAGAATGGAACTAATAAACAGAGGGACCATCAACCCGTAGAGCCATGTTGAACATGCATTGCCATTTAAATGTTGCTCTTATTAATTCCAGAGTGATGATTTTTATGGAAAGCACAATCATGCAGGATTCACAAATAAAACTCTGTAGTTGTAGCTTCAGCATAATCTATTTATTGGTTATAGTGCGTATTAATTGTGTCCCTCTACCAATAAAATCACCAGAGAGAGACAAAACGTACATTTACATGTAAAATGCCAATTTTGCTTCTTTAATGAGAGGAGTAATGTGGTAAGATATTAATGTACCCACCGAGACTGAAACCAATTAAAAACAATCACTGTTGAAACCGCTCTTCTGTTCATACTTTTCCCTCAATGAAATCTTTTGGTTTTGTGCAAAAATAAAAAATAAAAATAATAGCAAAAGGTTGGTTGTTATTAAACCGCCTTAGGCATATTCATAAAGCTAGTTATTGATTCAAATTGATTTTCTCCAAAGTTCCCTGACTTACAACAGGATGGATATCTTGTGGACACCATGTCTCAGTTCATGATTTCATTAAGTTGTTTACTCTGTCTGCATTACACACCTCCGCATAACCCACCAAATATGCAAGGTGTGAGTTGTACTATAATCTTGTCATTTCTGAGAGCACATTTTGAAGGGTGACCTTTGTGCAAACAACTGCAAATCAACATTAGAATAGTCTGGATTTAGCTTCACCCGGTGGCAAATATTAAAGCAAACATGGCAGCTAATATTTAGGATATACAATAATGCTTTCCTGCATCAGAACATGACAGCGTTTCCCATTCCCCCCCTGTGCAAACTTCCATTTGGCCTTCCACTACACATACATCAAACAATCTCCAAAAGTGTAGCACCAGAAAGGCTGAGATGAAAGAAAAGCCCTCCAGTCCTAACAAGAAAAAAAAAATTAACTTCAAGGGCAATTTAGCTATGAGCATTCTCGGAGGGATGGATAGAAATGGAATGATAGAGGTCTAGCATTAATATATTCAACATGTTTTAGTTAATCTCCGACTGTGGTGGTCCTGTGGGAAAACTTAAACAGCTAAGAGTACAGCAGCATTATGAGAGTAATTGTTTTGTCGCCTAACAAGATATTAATCTGAGTGCTTTTACAGGCTGGAGGGACTAAAATTTATACCTAAATGATTCATTCAGAGAGTTTCGCACAGTGTGAGTGATGGGGCTGGAAGAGCACCATAAGATGAAGCGAAGTATTACGACAAAATAAACAACACAGTTTGGTAATCACGTACATCCACTTCACACAGACTTGATGAATGGTTCTAATCAAGTGTCACCCCACCTCCACCCCCTGCTGAAATTGTCCCACAGAGGGCTCACCTAATAGCACACTGACAAAAAAAAAAAAATCTCTACATAGACTATTTATACACTCACCAGTTCTCCCTGATCCCTTTCTGTCCTGACGTTGACAGCCAGTTGATGGTTAAGACACCCAGATTTACACACTAAATCAATTGTTTTGTTACAAAGGGGACAGGAAACAGAGAGCAACTATATCACAGAGTGGATTCCATTTTTTTCTTCCCGTGTCTGTCAGGTGCTTCTTATGTTTCAAGATTTCACATCACCACCCACATGAGAAGCACGCCAGCCCATCTGTCACCCAACATCTGAAAAATCTGTACCTCTTTCCATGCAATTCCTTAAACTTTAGAACTCCATGTATAACACTTTGCTCTAAATAGAGTCATGTTTGTAGCAACAATAGAACATTTTTGAAATCCATACAGCTGTATTCAGCCACTACAGAAGGGGGAAAAAAGTATTGTTACTCTAGGCTTGTCTCCTCATTTGTGATCAATACCCCTCTCATTTCTCTCCCTTGGCATCTGCCATCTGGTAATGCCTTTCCATCTGGACAGCTTGGCCGCTTAACAAAAGTTGCAGTCTTGCCTTGTGCTATGATCTGCAACCAAATCTAATGGTTGAGTTTTATTTCAAACTGTCATAGCACTGAATAAGAGAGTTAAACACTGAGTTCTTATATGTTTTATTGAATATATTTTTGCATACATTACTTAAAAATGTTCACAGAATTACAAACTGACAGTGATTAAAATAAGTAAATCCTTGCTACTCTCATGTGATTCAAAAGGGAAATGGCAAACATTTGTAGCTGTTCTTCTTGTCGATTGTCAATAAGTTCGACCACCTCTATAAAGCAACTTTTATGTTTACATCAATATGACGTAAACATATGGTTAAAAAAAGTTTGCTTTTATTTTGTTATAGAAAGTAGCAGCAATTTCTTTTTTATTAAACATACATGAAAAAAAAAAAGTTTGCAACCAAAATGGCAACACATTTCATTTTAAAAACAAGCAGTCAGATGCAGAAGGATTATTAGCTCATCATAGATCTTTACTTTGCAGTAAACCGTAACGCAGCAGGTGTCCTTTTGCTTTTATTCAGATTCTTCTATAATAAGGTCCCAAAATCCTTGCTGGTTGTAGTAATTTTGTTACAGTGAATTACTACCAAATTTATCTGAACAGATAACATCTCAACTGAAAGGTTCATCATAGCAGTTATCCCATTATGAAGGCTGTACAGCAGGGGGAAATTAGAAGCTCAAGACATTCTTGACTGTTTTTTTTTTTTTTTTAAACATCACAGATAATTAACTATGCAAAGAAAGTCTTTTCTACTGCAGCCCACGGTCCATATTCAAACTTTAATTAATGTTATCTTACTCATTACAACTCCTCACTTGCACATGATGATTAATGTTTGGATTCTAGTAGAAAAAAAAACATTGTTTACTCAGGTAGAGCAGTTATTAGCTTCAGATGATTAGTACCACCTGAAGGTCAGTTGGGTAGAGAAAAATGTTAATGGAGACTTAAGAAGAAAATAACATTCGCACTGTTCTTTTTTTCTACAGTGTACTTATTGCTATTTGTTATTTTTTAACTTCAATTTGGCATAAATTAGAGTTTGTTGTGTTCGAAAAAGAAGTAGAATACCTTAGGAAAGCAAGGACAGCTTTATGAGGAACTTCAGTATAAACTATAATTATTGATAATGAGCAGAAGGGTGGTCTGTGGCACAGTTGTTAAGCAAAATATTCCTGTCTGCAGTCCCTGTGTGAGTTTCGATGTTGTACCTGAACACGCAGGATTCATTCTGGGTACTCTGGCTTCCTTCCAAAGCTCAAAAACATGCTCTTTAGATAATTGGGGAAACTAAATTCCCTCAAGGTTTTTGTGTGGCTGTTTTGTCATAGCAATAGACTGCTGACCTGTCCAGGGGGTAACCTGTATCTTGCTTAATAACCACTGGAGATATCCAACAGCCTCCAGTGACTCTGAGCACTAACAAGCAGCTATAGACAAAGAATGGATGGTCAGATACTCAGAAGATTCAGCTTCACAAAAACAACTTTGGTACGTGACTACAAATCAGCTCACCAATGTGTCAAGCAATTTGTCAGTGGAACATTCAGTTCTGCAGCAAGCACAGCGCATTTTGAAGAGAAACCTATTATTTTTGGAAAGCATGCAGGTCAGGCAGTTTTATATTAGGTCAAACAGTGGTTTATACCCCAGCTTCCAGAGAGCTAAAGAATTATTGTCTTCCCCATAAAAAAAGATTCAAACTACAAGCACACACACACTTAATGAAATAAGTGTGTGTTAAGACAACAATTTCCCTGTAATACACAACAACGTAGTTATTGGAAACTGATCATGTTGCACTTATTATCCCTGCCATAATATTGCAAATTTGTTTTGTCCTTCAAGCCTATAAAAAGTAGACATGGACCATTATGAGATTTTCACAGTCTATTAAAAACTCAAAATAAAAAGGTAAGACATGAGAGCTTTCCAGTCGCCTTATTACTTGCAATCTGTAGTTCTGAAACAGTGTAAAGTTAATAAGAGTGATTTAGTTTCTAATCCACAACAATCTTATTTTTGCAAAAGAGATATTTTCTAACAGTTAAAAGCTAGTCAGCAAAAGAAGAATGTTCTTCTCTTATTTTACCCAGTTGCTCAGCAGTGTGCATTAACAGGGGAAGCAATGCATTAATGGACACTTCATGGAGTTGAACTCTGGTTGCTCCAGCCTTTTCTGTGGCATCTTATTAAAAAAGACCAACTATTCTTAAGAAGAGTAGCAACATAATGTACAATTTTCTGATGTTGAAACAGTGAATTTTTAAGTATGTAACAGGTTTGTAGCATACAGAATATGAGCGAAGCCAGGCAGCAGCAAATGTTTTTGTAGATAAAAAAATGTCAGCATCAAAATGCCACATATTGCAAGCCACCTGTATGATCCACTGGCACAAAATGTACATAAATTAAATACTACCCAAATGTCACAGCAATGACTGACGATGGCTGTTCTCTCTTCACTGATGAAGAACTCAGAAAGCAGAATGCTTGGACCGGCCACTGTGGACTTGGCCATATTTTCTTGTATGTAATATGTAATTGACCACCTGTGGTTGCACACAGACTTTGTGTAGAATATTAAATTATTAACCGAATATCGCAGGCAATGATTAGGTGTGGAAAACAAGATGACATCAAAATATAATGATTTTAACTCAGTGCAGTAGAACATTGGGATTTTCACTCCCTCCACAATACAAATGCAATGTATTGTAGAGTGATGCATCCTCATCATCTACACGTTAAGCTTAATGAGAGTATGATACCAAATTCTTAATTATCTGTAGTTATTAAAACATGGTTCACACTAATTGCATGAAAAGTCATATCTGTAACCAACATTTGTTTACTGGAAAAAAAAACACTTATTGTGTATGGCAATCCTGGCAGGTCTCAACTGACACATTAAAAATGCACCTCACATCAGACGGTATTTGCACAGCCCAGCAGGTACACTAGAATCAGCACAGCAGTAATCAATCCCTGTCACTGTGGTCTTTTTTGCAAACAATAAAAAAAAATAAAAAGTTCTTGGCTGTCATGTGCTTGCATAGTTGGACCTTTTTTTTATCTTTTTGATATTTTAATGTGACATTAAAATGCCAAATATTGGCTACACCTGTAAATTAGTGTTAATATTGGGTAAAAAAAAAAGTTTTCTTGAGCTTTTTGTGACTATCTGAAGATGTAGACAGATATATCACCATGCGCATTTTCCACAAGGATACTCTTCATGCTTTTAGTGCAGCCACCTGAACCTTCCTCTCCTTTTTCTTCAAAAATATGAATACAGCTCAGTCAGTGTGATATCTGACAAAAGACTCCTGCAATCAAGATCATTGATTGCAGGAGAAAGAAAAGCTTTATTTGGTTTAAATGTGTGCTAAAGGTTGGTGATCGATAACCAGCTGACCAATGACATGACCTTGAAATATTTTGTTTGACTGGGTGAACTCAAACTATCATTTTGTATTGCCTGCATTTACCTTGTGGACTTATATCTACATCGATATAAGACAAGTTAGATATATGGTGCTATAACAAAACAATATCCATGTATGCCGTACCAAATCTACACCTCAGTCGAAAGAGAAGCTCTCAACATTCAATCAGCTCAGAGCATAATGAGAGACTCTTCTGTGTTTGAGTTACAGTAACACTAAACACACTCCCAGCTGCCCAAGATGCATGAAGTAGCCAAATGTGTACTTACTGTCATAAGATGTGCTTAAAGACTGTATCACCTACACAGTACTTCCATCAGTGACGTCAGTCCAGACGTGCTCATCACATTAATGTAGTATGCTCTTAAAGGTTTAAAATATAGCATTATTAAAATAATGTACAGTGCATTTTCATCTTACTACTGTTCCATTTTTTTTCTGAGGGACTTAGCTTTTTAAAGAAACTAAAAGAAAAAAAACAACAAAAGAAAAATATTATATATATATATATATATATATATATATATATATATATATATATATATTCTGTTTCTGTTGCAAAAACAATGCAAACCTTTTTAGAATGCATGACATTAGCTTAAAAAAATGTCATTAAAGCAGGAATGTGGGGGTATTTGCTTAAAAAATAAAAGCTGCAATGGGTTGTTATTAAGTCCTGTTCAAAAACATATGGTCAAACTCTTGTATTTCGTTCACCAGACCCAAATTGCAAACATTTAAATGACATTAACCATAAAGGTGTTTGAGAGAACTCTGGGTGGATGTGGTATATAACTAAGCATAAATATCCATAAAGCTCCTCATGTCCACCAAAAAGTATGATGAATAATCTATGATGATCTTCAGAAAGGTGCACAGCACCTACTTAGTGTGACTAACATCATGGAGGCTCCAAAATACCAAGGTATTCTAAATAAAAACTGGCCAAACTCAACCAGGAAATCGGGTTGTTGTTGGGTATTTTGGTTTAATAATCCAAAACACATGACCAAAGCGACACAGAAATGATTCACATGACAAAAAGCCTTTTTGCACATTTTTCACTGGTGATGCCAATTTATATGGCCA
The DNA here is from genome assembly GCF_027474105.1 of Poeciliopsis prolifica. Taxonomy (NCBI): domain Eukaryota; kingdom Metazoa; phylum Chordata; class Actinopteri; order Cyprinodontiformes; family Poeciliidae; genus Poeciliopsis; species Poeciliopsis prolifica. Next base: position 17,127,160 of record NW_026562382.1, read on the forward strand.
GCAAAATAATTAGGGTTTTGTGAAAAGAGGAAAGTCATAATCAGTTTTGACTTTTGACTGGCTGTATAAAAACAGAAACAAAGACAGAATAGTGAAAGAAAGGTTTGCAGATCATAATTAAATCACTTTCTGGACAGCACTCCACATTTCCTAACACCTTATCAATGCAAGTATTTTACTATATAAAGACAAAAAGTGCAGAGAGAGCAACTTCGTGCATAATTCTGCATATTTTCTCTTATGAAAACGCATCAGTTATTTAATGTGGCAAAGCAGCAGCATTTATAAAAAATAAAGATGTCACAGCTTTTAGATAGGCTCTAATGAATAAGGGAAGAAGCACACCAGTGCCTTGCGGGTGTGGCTGCAGGATAGCTGGGTCTCACAGGCTGCTCTGGGCATTTTTTCCTTCCTGTCCTGGCCTTCTGTGCATCAGCATTAATCACTGCTCCACATATTCTCAGAACAAACAAGCACCCACATTCTCAGCTTCCAAACAACCTGATACAAGTTAAGCTCCAGAATTTTAACAGCGCAGTCGTGTTGTTTACTGCAGAAACGGTATCTATCTTCACTATGTAGGATGATACCAGCCTACCGATTTTTCAGTTTAGACATAGAGGCAATTTAATATCGCTGGTGCATTTGCTCCCTGACACAGGTATTTTTCCTGAACCGGTGACAAATGTATGCCACAGAGGATTACTTAGGATGTCATTCAAAATGTAAATGAATGGGCAAAATTTATGATGTTTAATAAAATCACTGTGTCATTTAAATGTGGAAAAGAAACTTAAAACTGGCTTTAGAACAAGATCTTTGGTTTACTGATTTTAAATGGAAATAAGATAAATGACAAGATAACTGAAAGAAAATAGTACAAATACAAGGCAATATTAAGAACCTACTGGTTAAATGTTAAAACTTTATGCTTGAATGTTTCTGGAAAAACTGTCATAGAATCATTTAAATATTTTAATATTTTAACTTTTCTTAAAATCCCATTGCAGGACAAAATTTTAATAAGTCACCAAATCAGTCTTTACTCTGTTATCGCTACACATTCTTCCAAGACATTTTATTTTGCTTCACTATCTAATGTTTTACCTTTTGAAATACAAAGGTACTTTGATTGGACCTAATTAAAGAAAAAATATGTTTTTTGTTTCAGGTCACAAACTTTGATATGTGCTGTACAAGCTACTGAAAAGTAGGTCACCGTGTCATACACAGCAGGTTTTATTATCAAAGATCAAATTAACTGATGATGTCTATGTACAGTGGAGGTCCCAAATGTTTGCAGACCTATGGTACCTAATCCCTGTGAAACTGGGGGTCCAGAGTAGGTAAACAGCCAACAGTCATAGCCTTTAACAGGCATACTGCAAAAAAAATGACAGTTTAACCTTTCTGTAAAGAAACAGTTGTACAATTTAATCTTTCCTAGCAGTTTAGTTCAATTTCTTCAAATCTGTATGCTATTGCAAATACTTCAAAAGGTCAACAATATCTAAATGTCACAAAAGCATTTTTTAAAACTGTTGCCTGTCTAGTCAGGTAAAGCACAACTTCAGTTTGAAATCCAATAGGGTTCATTTGCTTTGGCCTACATTTAGCTCCATTATTATTTCCATCACCTTTGATCATCTTGCAGAAAAAAGGCTTCCCACAGTAAGATGCTGCCACCACCAAGTGTTGAGGATTTTGTTTACCATGTTATATTATATTCTGATCAGACCAAAGCACCTCCTTTTACATGTTTACTATGCTCCCTTCCTGACTTATGAAAAATTGTGCAAAGAAAGTACTGGAAGAATCATATTCTCAAAATTTCTGGTTGCTATCTGACAAAATAGGAAACAGTAAATATATATTATTACATTTGCAAGGTGGTTTTGTACAGTACCACATGGGAACATATGTGTGTTGGTGACTATTCAAAACTTAAAATTGATCTTCAGAAGATAATGGAAACTGAAAACTTTTGCTCAACAAAAACCCTCTGCATGTTTTATGACAATAAAACCTTTATATTTGCCAACATGCACAGCATGGAGGATAGTAAAGGAGAAAACAAAAATCCCCAAACAACATTGATAGAGAAAGGCAACAAATTTTTCAGTGTGAAATGATGTTAAAATTCACCTTTACAAGGAGCCAAAACATATAGATCACCACAGTATGTGCATATTCATCTTATGAGAATACATACTGTGGCAGTCCAAAGATTCACCTGAGATTTCTAAAGAAAAGCAATCAAATAACCATAAGATGTGAAAGGATGTTTCAGTCTGTTTCACTCCAACACAGCATTAGGAAAATTACTGATCATTAGCTATAAATATTTTTATGCTTCTTGGCAGCTTAACAACAAAGACTAATTCCAGGTCTTCCTCAGAAGGTGAAAATAAAAGTTATCTCATTATAATCACATAATTCAGCTACATAACTCAATAAACAATGCAGAAGACAATAAAATGAATGCCCTTGTTGTTCGACCCTCATATAGTCTAACAAATAATAGAGAGCTAGATAGTCTTTTTACATAACATTTGGAGTTTTGTTTGCATACAGACCTCTAACTGAGAGTGAAGCTGTAAATACAGAGAACCAGAATTTAGCACTGACTCTGTATTCACTCATTCTCATCAATAAGAAATGTGTTTTCAGCTCAGAATTTTTAACCAAAGCTTACTCATCATACACCAACTTATTCTCTTTCAGAAAACAGATATTTCAACACAAATCACCTCTGAATACAACAAAAGAATTAATTACTTAACTAATGCACAATTTATACACGTTTGTTATGTGGTGTCACTTTCAATTATAGGAGGCAACGTTTGAATTCCACAAGTTTATGAAAACCGAAGCTATTCCATGTACCCATACACTCATGCGTCTTTGGAAAAGTTTTCATAACAGCTGGGATGTTGATTATTCTTTCAAAGAGGTGCCGAGAAACAGTTCTCAAGGCTCAACAGGAATCACTGCACTAATGTTTCCCCAAAGCAGACAATTTATCAGTGAACTTAAGATGAAATAGTTTTTTCAATCCTATTTTTACCAACATATTCAGCTTAGTGCAAGAACAAGTGCTTTTTGAAATAGTTTTATTCTTTTATTTTTAAAACGTGATTGAAAACCTTCGAAGAAGCTTTAACAGAGTTTCCTTGGAGACACATCAGTTCTCCAAGACGCTGAATCTTTATTTATTCTTCTGATAGCAGCAAAGTTAAAAGCATCAACATTTTTACAAGAAAACGTCAGCTTCTAAAGTCTAACACAACTGTTCTTGAAGACCACAAATTAAGATTTATTTTGTAATACCGCTTTCTCCACACTTTTCAGCTCCTTGTTTGTCCTGTCAAGCATACTAAATTTAGATATATATCAGGTAGTTTAGCTTTCAGGTAATTTAGCTTTTCCTGTAGCAGAGTTAAAGCAACAACTTCCCAAAAACTTCAGTTTCTAAACATCCTGGAAAACTATCTTTGAAGACCACACATTTAGAGTGCAAAATTTACACAATATTTATTTGAATATGAAAATTCAGATAACTATTGTGACATTCCAGTGATAACACAATTGAAAAAAAAAAAGTTTGAAAATAATACTATACATATAAACTTTTTAATTATATGTTTACTTAAATGTAGTGGCTCTGACATTTTATGCAAGTTAAGGTATGTGTGCTCAAAGTTGATATTATACTATGTTCTACTGTATGTGAATATGGGTTTTCATTCAGATCCATGGCAAAAATGAATATTCAATTATGTCTTCTAAAGCTATTAGAATTGATTTACTACCAAATTTATTTGACAACTGTGCAAACACTGCATGAGTTTTGAGTTCTACATGATTAATTAAATTCTTCCATAACAAATTCCAGCTGAAAGTACGTGTCATCCTGACGAAGTGATTTCTCTGCATGTTTTATGATAATAAAACCTTGAGAATATAATTTCGGCATTTTTTTCTTTTTTTTTTTTTACAAGAAACAGTTTGAAAAGCTCTTTACAGACTCCAAAAGTTAATCATAAATAGTTTGCCCCCTTCTCTTAAAGTATTTCTAGAATAACCACTTAAGGTGAAACGCATGTCCTCTCTGTAACACCTTCACTGGAAAGAGGTCAACTATATTAAGGCTACTTATACCAAATGAGAATATGAGATGCATGAACATGTGCTATATGTCCCGCTTCTTGCCCTGAGGGTAGAGTGGCTGCTATCAAGAGATGCTGCCAGGTGAGTGTGTAAGGGGAAGGCTGCAAAAGAGGAGGTGCAGAGGGGAAACGGCAACCCAGCAGGTAGCAGGGCTCCCTGTGTTCAGCTGCATGACCTCTGGAAACCGTCCAGCACTGCCTCTGCAAGACAAAACATGGCCTCACCTTTCTCGCTGCACATTCTAAGAGGAAATCCCATAATGGCTACCCAGCAGCCAATTAAAAAGTAATGCATAATTTAACATATCAAACTGAATATGATTTGCACTTAATTGTTGGGGATTTTTCCTCTTCAATGCAGGCCCAGGGTAGAAAGAGCATGTTCACGGTGTGGTATGATTCGTTCATAATTCTATACAGTTTCTTGCAAAAGTATTCTCATCACTTGAATTTTTTCCATATTTTACAACAATACATTTCAATGTAATAGGTTTTTATATTATAGTTTATGAGAAAGCAGTGCATACTTTGTGAAGTGAATGGAAAATGACATATTGTTTTAGATTTTTTTTAAAATAAATTCTGCTTGTCCATTAAATAGAATCCAAAGCATTAACTTGTCATCTACTTAGTGAATAAAATCAAACATGCAGTCGGAGCTACAAGTTTAAATCAAATATATATGTTTTCTACTTATGCAACGTGACATGAATAGCACATGAAAATGACTGAAAAGTGGTCAAACAAAGAATTTGCTCATGGGTAAAACTACTAAGTCACATCTATTTCTTACTTTTAGCAGAAAAAAGTGATGCTTTGTAATAGTCAGCCAATAAAACTCATTGAAGTTTACAGGTAAGAGGAGGAAAACTGAAAAAGACCCAAAGATATTAATGTCATTAGCAGGGCCCTATTTTTGTCCTTTACTAAATAAATAAAAAAAAACCTTCTTACTAAAAATGTGAAGGATGTACTTAAGTATAAAAAATCTCACATGTCCATTGTGCAATGTTACAAAAAGAAGTACTATCATGTCTGACAAATGAAAGTAGGCTCAACGGATGAGCTTCCAGTGGCTAATAAAATCGTGGCCTTCAGGTGAAATCACATTACAAAGAGGGGCATTCTATTTATCTCCCCTCTTAGCAGGCTGAAGACCAGTACAGCACATCTTCTAAATCCTTTATATAAAATGGCTTTCCCCTCATTGCTCCAATTAAAAGATAGCAGTAAAATACAGCCGACAAGGAGCTGAGATAGTGTAATTACCTACTATGGTCTGTGCAAGTGGGGGGCAAAGTTTGCCCATTTAAGCCCAGAGCCGCAACGCCTGCAGAACCAGAACTGCTACATGCAGGGATATAAGCGGGCATCACTCAAGATCCGAATCCTCTCTTCGGCTTAATAATCATGATATAATTGTTACGATCTCTGCCAATCATTTAGTCACACTGCCATTCCTGCTTGTCCTTGGAGTCAGATTAAATCCATGGGACATTTCAGTGACTAAAAGACCTGTGGCTATATGTTATTTTTCTGACAGAAAAACACTGATAAAACCAAGCAGCAGCAACAACTGCACTGGAATTATGTTGAATGTCATTTTTTGTTATGCTAATTTTACAGCTTTTTTTCCCTCCCTGAGGCCAGAGTCTAATTTCAGGAGAGGGGCCAATATATCCCTCCTTTAATCTCAGTGATGGCAAAAGCTACAAATCATATCAGATGAGTCGCATTCAGTCAAAAGTCTATTTGAGGCCGATCAGCTCGTCCGAGTAAAAGTAGTGTTTTGTAGGTTGTTAGAACTGACTGCCAGCAGCCGCCCACTGCTTAATGATTAGCTAATCTCCCAGGAAAATTGTTATCGGTTGTTGGCTCTGCTGTAGAACGCCACAGATGACATTTTGTTTTTCTTTTGGTGAATTTAAAGTTAGTATCCAAGAGTCAAACACTTCTCTTAGAATGGCTAAAACATTTTTTTATTGTTATTGTGTTCCTAAATTGCTTTTCAAAAATATGTTTCCAACATTTTTACCCTATGACCACAAATATTCAGTGTTTTTTTTTTTATTTCAGAGATTCCAAGAGTGCTCGATTCCAGCATTTGAGAGCAACAACTGTGCAACTTTTAGATTCAGCTCTGATTCAACATACCTGAATCAAGTGAATGGCCTCTGCAGCACACAATGAGATACTGATGAAGGAATTCAGCCATTTAACTCAGATGTGTTGGGCAAAGATGCATCTAAAAGTTCCATGAGAGCTTCTCTGAAGGACTGAACAAGCGCTCCCCCGTGGTAGACCAGCACAAAAGTAGTTAATAAATGCAAAGGGAAAGGAAAAGATACAAGGTTTTCAAATGTCTTCACAAATAATCTCAAAAGTGTGGCATACGTCTGTACTTAGTCCTCCTGTATCAGCACCTTTCACCACACTTACAACTGCAAGTGACTTATGGGAATTGTGTGTCTGAGATGTGTAATGTAGCATTTCCTCCACAAGCTGCATTCTTAAAAGTTTATAAAGTTCTAATCATAAAAAAAACATTTAAAAGGTAAAGCAGGGTTAATGCAAACCTTTGCCACTATTTGCTTTTGTTAAAAATTTTGAAGACCACAGTCGCATCAAATCCTAATAGAATAACGTGATAGGAATGATATTGTGACAAAATATTTCATAAGAAACCTCTGGAATAATTGCCTTTGCAACAAAATGAAGAAACAATTCTCTTGTTATTAGTAGCATCAATACTTTATTTAACATTAGTAGTTCAGGAATGCACAGAACTGACTTTCTTTTAGTTTCCCTCTCCAATCAGTAACTCCGTAGACACCATGTCTGCTCTGCCACATTTAAGGCAATTTTCTACACTTTTTAGTGGAACATTGTGTTCCTCTCTCTTTGTCTTTGTAGTAATTCTCAGCTGAGCAGTTATAAAGTTGGCTGCTTGAAAACTGACATCATATCAAATCTATATCATTTTCTATTGTACACTCTGAACAAATAATGGAACCTAACAAAATTATATACACATGTTTAATTCAATCACACGCTGATTTGATTCTTGTCATACTGTGTTCATCCCTTAATTGTTCCATGTTGAGCAAGATGATTTATTTGATTGCTTCTAATTAATTTCATTTAAAAATAAAGACTCACCTAAGAATAGCAATATGTGAGAATTTTCTACATCAGAATTGAAATTTTATCAAAAGGGGATCATAGCAAAAATATACAGTTTGACGATACGACATATAATGCATATTCTGTAGCAGTTATTGGTGGACATTAAAGTCTCTTTAAACTGTCTGAGATAAAGCTCCTATATAATTCCACCTACAACCCTTAAAAAGTTAGAAAGGTATTATTAGCCCTTTTAAGCATTCAATGTAAGTATCTTTTTTGTCTGTCTTTGCCAATTAACTACATGTAACACTAATCAGAAGCAGGTCATGCTTTGTATGATTGATAATATGAACACCCCCACCTCTTCCCATCTCATACACTTCACTGAGAGAGCTGGCCAGACGATAATTAAGTTGCCCAATTAGTCCGTGTTTTCAGTCAAGCAGAAGAACAACCCTTGAGTGCAAGAGAAAAAAGATGGGCACCATTAGCAAATCCTGATTACAACATATCCTTTGGAGATGTTTTAAGAATAAAGTAATGCATCTTTGTTTAATCTACTTCATTAGCACAAAACTATATCATGGCTGCTAATAGCAAAAAGGGCATTTCAATGACCTTATGAGAAAAACAAGGTTGAAGTTACATTTTCAATGGATGTATGGATGTAAAAACAACAGAACTCAGGAAGGCTGATGTAATAAACCCATCCATCTACTCACATATAACAAGTTGTGAAAGCTTTTTACTGACTTGTGAAAACAAAACAAAAAAAAAAACAAAAAAAAACAAAAGGATACTGAAGGGCTTCATCAAGCAACCTTCAAAAAGGTTTTAGAAGGAAATATTAGACTTTTGTAATTACTTCTGAAACTTTATTTTAAGTCAATATTATTTTATACAGTTTCTTATACTGAAAAAGCTGCAGTTCCCTTAACGGTGAACTTTAAAGATGTGATTTTTTTCTATTCTTATTTGGACATAGTACATGTTTTTTTCTTGTAGACATTTATGGGATTACAAAATGAAATGGACATTTGTCTAGCTTGAATGCCATGTTGTCTTATCTTTCCCATTTTAACATTTTCCTATTCATAACAGAAGTCAGACTCCTAACTAAATGTTCCTAGACACTTCAATCATCTTAACTATAAAGTACAATACGCAGTCTTGATGTATATCTTAAGACCTGAGAAAAGAACTTATGACTGCGTAAGGGTACTTCATATGAAAGTATTCTTGTCTTCTCTATGTTGTTCAATATGTAACCTTGCACATCTTTTAATTGGGTTTGCTGTTATACTGACATTCCAGCTGCTTTTGTCTCAACCTTGTGTTTTGCCACCAGAAAGTCCTGGTTCCTTAACATTTGTTGTAAGCCTTGTTAAATTAGGCAATGAATGGTGTCACTTAGGTTACTTAATCATGGTTCGAACTCCTGGTGGCTAGGTCCAAATCACATTGCCTCTAGTTTTACCAGAAATGGAGACCTGTGTAACACCTGGATTAACTAGAAGAAAGCCTATGGCACAATCCCACACACATGGATCACAGTTATTGGACCTGTACAACGTCAATAGGACAATTAAAGCCTTGATAGTAAGCTCAAGGGGAAGATGTTAGGCAAATCGAATTCAGCCAAATCATTACAATGAACAGATATAAATACCAACTAGGAAAGAGAGCCACTGTCAGTCACCTCCTCTACATAGATGACATGGAGCTCTATGCCAAGAGTGATTAAGGCATAAAGTCACTGATCCAACTTACCAGAAGTGCATGAGGATGCTCTTTGGATTGGTCAAATAATATCCAAGATAGGAAAGGCAATTATAACAGATGAGGTTGAACTACCAGAAAGCAACCTCGAGGAGACAGACAAGAACCATGACCAATAAGCTACAGCGAACAAGGCAAACATGAAAAGTCAGTGTTAAAAGTGTTGATTTTCTGATAAAGGCCACAAATTAAAACCTGGAGTGCATCAGTGACATAGACCCATTGACAAAATAAAAAATTACTGAGGGAACAGAAACCATGAGTGAAAGAAGGATCAGGAAGAAGAATTGTGGAGAAACCTCTACATGGTGGATATCAACAATAAATTAAGGAAGTAGCAGAGAAAGAAGCAATATTTTACCAGTGGTTAGAGAGGGCTGGACTGAAGGACAGCATGGGGCACTAATCATGACAGCAAAAGTCTTTAAGCACAAGAGCAATTAAGACTGGGGTCTACCACATCAGGCAGCACTGAATATGCAAGCTGTTTGAAGACGCCTCTGAAACACTTCAACACTTAATAGTTGGGTGTGAGACGCTGAGAGGAAAAGTGCACAAGGAACACTATAATCAAGTAGTTGGAATAATGTACAGGAATACTGAGGATTTACAGAGAACAGAAAAGCTAAGATCTTGTGGCATTTGAAATTCCAAAGTGTTAAATAGGTATTTCCTAATCAAGTCAATGTTGTTGTCGTAAACAAAGTAGAAGAGAGAGGAGAGGTGATAAACAGTCAATCTAACTTCTAACAAGAAAAAGAAGCAAGAGTATAAAGAAAAATAACAGAAGCTGTGGAGAGTCAAATATTTTTAATACTAAAATCTCAAACATTTCTATAAGTTCCTGATTATTCTTTTTATATGTATCCCCCCCTGAAAATCGCCATGTAGAATTCTACAGAAATAACAAAAGCTTGCCCATAATGGCAGCCTTAAAAGAAATATACTGCAATTTAATCATAAATGTCCATCTGAAAATGACATATATTAGTTCCTCCACATTTTCTGTTGTATGTACATTTGTGTATTTATGTATCAGTCCCGTAAAAACATTTCAATTCCAGACTTCATATTGCCATGTCCCAAGATAGGATTCTTCAAACACTATCTCTCTTGTGTAAAGCGGTGCTATAAAAACAAACAAAAAAAAAATGCTACAAGCACTACTGGTCTACAGCAAAACACTGAATTTGCAAAAACTACAGCCAGGTCGCTCAGTAACACACCATAAAAGTGTGGACTTATTGGACCCTTGAATGGATCCATTTAGCATTAGAAGAGGAAACAAATAATTAACCCTTCATCACAAAAAATATTCCCCCCAAAAAAAACAATCAGTTGTGGTGCAAAACTCAAGTCCACAAAAGTCTCTGCTGTCCTGCCCATCACAAATTCAGCTTTCTTTATGGAAAATGGAAAAGAATCAACATAAACAGTCCCCTTATAAGAATTAAAAGGAAAAAAAAAGGAAATATCTTTCACTTTTCTAATAGTTTTTAGAATACAGAATCAAAAAGGCAGCTTGAAGAAAGATGCATATTTATGAAATCACTACATAGCCTCCATCTACTCATAATGTACATGAACAAAGAGCACTTTCCATATAATTGTTGATATTGTTTCCAGTGGTCATTTAAGATTTGTGTTATCAAACACATTTATTTATTTGGCTTGAAAAATACTGGTTGCAACAGAAAAAATAAAATAAAATAAAAAGGAAAATTGAGATAAATAAGATAAATAGGACATATCTGATCAAATATCAGCATTGATTCTAACATTGATGCCATTTTTAAATTAAATATCAGAATGAGACCACTATCCACCTATAAATCTATCCATCCATCATTTATCCAATCATCCAGACTCCAGGATCCTCTATTGTTGTTGGTCTTATGTTTGATTTTATCTGGACATTAATGTTAACAGAACAGAAAATGTACGGTTGCAGCATCAAAGAGCTTTTGCTGACAACAGGAAAGTTAACTGGGCTACAGAAAGTTGAACACTCAACCTCTAACCTGCTGTGAATTACATATGATCTGTAAATTCTGGCAGACTATTTAAAGACTTTGACACAAAGTAGGACTATGAAATCCTGAGAATGCTGGGTAGTGCTAGAAGTTTCTTCCTGATAATAGGAACTCGTTTCTCTGCAGCTGTCGCCACACCATACTGGTGTTGCTTTTTTTATTCTTCCATGTGCACAGTGTCTGACGTTCCCTCTGCTCATTAGTTAGTGACTGTTTTGGACAGAAACAACTTGTAAATTAAACTACAGAAAAATGATCTTGTTGATGAAAACAGTAACTATTTAGACCATTCTGCCAAGGAATCTCCACTTAAAAAACCCCAAAAAATGACTGAAACATTTTTAAATGTGTAATTACATTTTGAATTCTGTGCAGTATTTTCTACAGTGTGTAGAGTAAGTGCCTCCAAAGGAGGCATATAAATCTATACATATCATGCTTGTTATGCAATTTCCAGTCTTGTATGGTCGATGTGTTTTTGATGGGACAATGTCATCAATAGATATTCAAGATTATATTGCAGGATAAGATTTAAATGTACAAACTCTGATCTGAAGCATCGGAGTTAAAATGCCCCATAAAAGTAATGAATAACAAAAGAGTAACAAATTTCAGATGTGTTCAACATTCAAACAAAGTTCAGGCGTTCAACTCAAACCCAGACTCCTAAACTTGTCAAAGTAAAGTTGGCCTCACCTCTGTCAAAAGCCCTAAACACCACTGACATCTGACGTGAGTTCAATGGTAGTGTGTAATCACCAGTCTGTCCCCTTTGGTCTGGAAAATGTTTTACCTCCTGCTCTAATTGGCATTGATGGGAATACAACACCCAGGAGCACACGTTAATTTTTCAACATGAGTTCCGATTTTATGGGGCTACAAAAAGCAGTCCAGTTTTTTTTTTTATTCCCCCTTTTCCTTACAGATACTCATGCTTGAGCAACTGTATTGCTCTTAAGCTGACTGTATCAACTCACTGACAAAAATGGATGAGATTGATTTTACCCGCCTGAAAGACCGCTGCCAGCTCCTTCTCAGTCTGGTGGTGCAAGCAGACTTCTATGGTCCAGTAATAAAAAGTGTCTAATCATTTGACGATGTACTGACTATTAGAAGCTGGGCTGCACCACAGTTTACAGAAGGATGTAACGTATCCCTGTAGGTCATCACCTAATAAACTTATTACCTGGGATGTTGTGGCAGTGACGGTACCCTAATACCTGTTTTTACTTATCCTGTGTCTCAGGAGAATATGTTATTACCCACAACAAAAATAGAGAATTGCCAATTGAATGTCAACATCACACTTACTAAATAGGCTTCGCCATCAGCGACAGAAGCTATCACACTACTAGCCTTGTTAATGATCTCAGACAGATTGACAAGGTCTCTCTTTGGGAAATGATCATAATATCAGGTGTTTCGATTGGTGGGGCTCCAAATAGTATCGGGCGGATGCATACATTATTAACTTGATCTTAGGAAAACAAAAACATAATAATCTCATTTCCCAGTCGTGACACATTGTTCCTGACATCTACATTAGCATGGACCACATAATAAATGCAGAGGAAAGAAATGTGCTATAAAATTTTAAAACTTGCTCGATTGAAACTTAGAAAGGCATCTAATCACTGGAAATGGTTTTCAACATTTCCAGTGATTAGATGTCATTGTTTAATTTAAGCAAGCTTCATAAACATTTCAAAAGTAAATGTCAAACTAAATAAAATGCCTGTTACAAACGACTATATTCATCCAGTAATGCTATGCAGAATGCCCTCCTCTTGGCAGTAAATATCTACAACTTTTCTTCATACTCCACACCTCAATACCTGAGCAAAGTCGCTTCAAGGTGATATTTGTGAGAATAGGATCCTGAGACCTATTGACTCACTTCATTATTAATTCAGCTGCAAGCTTTACAGACCAGCAGCATCAATTCAGCGGTAGAGATGAGAAATTGGAACAGCTGGAGGTGTAATGCTGTGGCTTTTCTCCCAGGACCCCTGTCAATACTCACACCCAAAAAGATGGAGGTTGCCGCCGACATATCAGGGTCAAGACAGATTGCTAAAAAAAGAGAAGAAACTTGGATTCGAATGTGGCAAAGACTCAGTACAGACAAGTCACTCTTAACTTTACTTCCTCAAACTTAATACTTTCCTTTCATTGAAGGTTTATCATAATATACTGTAAAAAAAGAGAATTAGTACTAAAAATAAAATACATGGCATCATAAATGAAGTTTTCTCCTCTGAACATTTTTACTGTCACTACACAACCAAAAACTAGTCTATTTTGCATAAATAGAGCAGTTCAAACAGAGTGAATGTACTGCTTCTGTGAATTACAACGGTCATACCTTGTCACAAATTGAAATTAAGTCTGACCTTTGATTTTATCAATCACACAATCGATATGCCTGGATCCATTCTATAGTAGCCCTGGCTGCATTGTCCTGCTGGAGTGTATGACTCTTGCCCTAACCTCAAGTCTTTTGCAGCTCTCAAAGAGTCCAGGAGTATGCTGTACTTAGCTCTATGCATTTCATAATCATTCTTGACCAGCTTTCCATTTCCTGGGGGAAAATATTCTCTGCAGCATGAAGCTGCCACCACTGTGTTACAATGGAAATAGCATAGCAATAAAGTTCCCCATTTTTTATACATCCCCAACATTACTTATTATGAACTACAGACTGTTAAGATGATATTTTGTTTCACAAAAGGTATTTATGATGTGCAGTTAACATTGTGTCCTGCTGGAACTGTGGATCTATGTAGATCCTCCAGATTTCCTCTTGGCTGCTTCTCTGATTAATGTTCTCCTTGCTTGGTCAGCAGGTATAGGTGGACCTCCATGTCTGACTTTGCAGTTGAACACACAATGTCTATTTAATAATTGCAGGACTGCTTAAGACATTCAGTTGCACATATTTTATTTAAGTCTATCAAATTAAAAAGGGGCTTAACACTCACATTTATTCATTATAGAAAATGCCGGAAGCCATGCATAATTGCCCTTCCACCACTAAATGTAAATCAATCTTTAAAATTCCCGATACAGTGCAATGAGGTTTTGGTTGTAACTGTGATAAATGTGAAAGTTCAATACATTTGGAAGACATTGCATCTTTTCTTCTTTAGAAAAGGAGAATGTTTGTTTGGTCCCTAAGTGGTTTTAGTGAGGGAAGCAGCACACCAACTTCCACTACAAAAGCAAGTGGTCCGTGCAAAGCCATCGCTTTGATGTTTTCAAAATGAAGTCTTCCGCAGGCAACGAGGATTTCATTATCTGGGGAAAACATATACAGAATTGCAAGACACTGAACCACTGCAACCTGTGACAATAATGTCCACCGAACAGACGGAAAACAATAATGCAGTTTCAGTTGGCTGCGATAAGATAGAAACAGTATGTAATGACTGCCTGAGACAGTCTGTCAACACATCTATAAAATGTTATAACAGGTCGAGATAAAGCAACAACGATAGAAGGAGACAGATGTGGTGATGCTTGTATGTGTCAGCTTTACTTTGCACCTCTTGAGAGGTGACAAGAGTAACCTATCACTGTAACACTCCTGATAACTTAAGTCAGCCTACGTTGCATGTATCCCCTGGTTTATTCCAGTAGAGGAGTTTAACTGAGATATACAAATGTGAGCTATGAAATTTTTTAACATTCACATAGTGTGGTTAGTAGTGAAGCAACTGTCAGAATAATTATTCAAAGCTCTATTAAGATGTTGTGCACTAAATGCGATTGGACGTCATTGGTGATGTGAAGATTACAACCCTTAAAGAAGGATGACAACTGTGAAGTGATGCTTCTGTCAAAGATGTCTCATAAATATTCAAGAATAACTTAATCTGTTTTGAAAATCAGCCGGCTTTAAGGTATAAAGTTTAACAAGATATTGCTTTTATTAAGTGACAGACATGTCACATAATAGACAAAGTTTGACAGTTTTGATCACATTTGACATGTAAACATGTCTTTCTGGTATTTACAGCTTATAGAAATACATTTAAAACAATCACAAATCTGTAGAGATTATTTTGGGCATTGTAATAGAAATTAGATTGACTTTAGCTTTTGTCAAAAGAATAAACTACTAGATTGTGTTTTTGATTTTCTGTGGCATGAACAGGTTAACTGTTGCTATTCTGTTTTAATTAATGAAGCTGATAATTCACTAATACTACTAATAAGAGGTTTTACTGTTTTTTTTTTTCTTTTAATCCAACAACAAATAATAGTGGTCCTCAGATGACCTCCTTGTGAGTGACATATAAATATGGGATTTCAACGTTAAGCCACAATGCGCCCTTCTTTTTGATATAGTCTTAGATATTAATTGTATATGTGACCACAATATTGATCTTAACATTGGTGTTATGCATTAAGGCTGCAGTGAGGATTTCTGGGCCTGAAAATTTTAACAAGCACGACTGACAGGTCTCTGCGTCTTGTCCCCATACAGCCACTCTGCCACAGCCAAGCAGAGAACTTGAAAAATTGTCAGTTTTCCTGTAATGTTAAGTTGCTTCTTTACCATTAGCACAGCTGCAGCATACTGACGACCTTAAGCTTGAACGATGTTTGACACTGAACAGGGACGGACATAAGCAACATGTACACAAGCATGATTGACAGTGCTATGGGATTCTACCTATCTCTGACTGGTTGTTTCTGACAACAGTGTACTGGATTATTGTTTTAATTGGATTATGTTGTATACTTTTGTTTCAAATCTTAATGTTGAAACTGTTACATTCGGAAACAGTTTTTAGCAGTTGAATTTTTTTTGTCAGTTTTCATACTAGCAGAATCTAATTGCAACCGCATGCCTAGTTTATGTTTCAATATGTAAATGCTATTTTCAGCTTCTTCTCAGCTGGGATTTTATGGTTATATTGAAGTGCTTTTAAAAAAAAAACTTGTCGTTTAGCTGAAAGCAGAAAAGAGAGAGCAGTGATAAATATGAATATTTAAATATTCATGTTGTTCTGTCAGAAACGTATAGATTCCTCAGAGGTATCATGGGAGCATTGAAATGTATACATTGTGCACCCACAGCAAAACCCTAGAGATACTACATAAGAAGGAGTTGAATCAGTATTTACCAAACACACAAACCATACAATGTGTTTTTTGGACTTGCCCTTTGCATAAGCATGGCAGCATCTTAAACATTCATAGGGGATGTATAAAACTAAAACAGAATCGATTGAATTTTAATTTATTCATCAGAGCAATTGCACAACACGATAATAATCTCACTGTATCTTTTCTAGCATGGCTTTTGAAAACAAATGTTTTAGCAATCGTGTGATCTATTGATTATTCTTACAATTAATCGGACTAAAAAAAGATAAAGTAAAACCTTGGTAAATCTAACATAACAGCAGTGTTACTATCGCATATCAAAATCAGTCCAATTTTACACAGATGAGCTTCCCCAACAATAACTTTTCTGTAGTTTGGAAAATTAGCTCATAACAACAATAGCTCTCTTTCCAATTTAACCTGAAGAAAAGTGATACAAAAATCTGAAATTATATTCAATTCAATAATAAAGAGGCCGGCTCACACATAAGTTCATAAAAATGTCTATACTCCAGTTTTCTGTTTATAAATTCATCTACTGTACCATACTCCAGTCAACACACCAGTTGTTTTAAGGATGCTTATTGGTCCCCCAAAAAATCACAAAAATCCAGACATGATCATCAATCAAAAATCTTCCCAGGCCGAAGCTGAAAGCTGGACGTTATGCTGATAACACATTTCGTCAACAACTCAGGCGGAAGTGAGAGCGCTGCGCAACGCAAGTAATAACCCGGCCGGTGCGCTAAATAATAAAACATAATTTAACAAAGCTTGGAGGCAGATAAATTTCCCTCAAGGAATTTTAATAATCAAGGTATTCGAATCACTCGAGGAATCGTTGCAGTCCTACTTTCAAGACGTTTCATTTATCTGGCATGTTGGCAGCTTGAAACTGAAATTAAAATAGATTAAAATAGATTATATTCAGTTCACTTTTAACCACTTGGGGGTATTTATAGAACACTGACAATCTTCAAGATTATTGTAATAATGAATAATGAGTCACCAGGTGACTCTGAACCCATCCAATCACTGAATAAATGTTTAGAACAAATAAATGTGTGGATGTGCCAAAACTTTCTCCAACTGAACAAAAATAAAACTGAAGTCATTATTTTTGGACCTAAAGAGGAACGATCTAGAGTCAATGCACAGCTTCAGTTATTACAACTAAAACCTAGCGATCAGGCCCAAAACCTGGGAGTAGTGATGGACTCGGACTTGAACCTCCAGAGCCACATAAAGACAGTAACAAAATCGGCCTTCTATCACCTGAAGAACATCTCCAGGATTAGAGGACTAATGTCTCAGCCAGATCTAGAGAAACTCATCCATGCATTTGTCTTTAGTCGCATTGATTATTGCAACAGCATCTTCACAGGCCTGTCCAACAAATCAATCAAACAGCTGCAACTGATCCAGAATGCTGCTGCTTGCGTTCTCACTAGAACCAGAAAAATAGAGCACATAACACCAGTTTTAAAGTCCCTCCACTGGCTCCCTGTAGCTCAAAGAATAGATTTTAAAATACTGTTGTTAGTTTACAAATCACTGAATGGTTTGGCACCACAATACATCAAAGATCTGCTGTTGTTGTATCAACCTTCCAGACCTCTCAGGTCTTCTGGTTCTGGTCTGCTCTGCATCCCCAGAACCAGAACCAAGAGAGGAGAAGCAGCTTTCAGCATCTATGGACCAAAAATTTGGAACAAACTTCCAGAAAACTGTAAAACAGCGGAAACCCTGACTTCCTTCAAATCTCAAGTAAAAACGCACCTGTTTAGAGTTGCATTTGAAATGTAATATCAGCTAAATTCTAGGTTGGAGTCCTTGTCAAATAATATCTTAACTAAAGTACCATAAATTCTAGGTTGGAGTCCTTGTCAAATAGTATTTTGACTAAAGTACCATAAATTCTAGGTTGGAGTCCTTGTCAAATAATATCTTGACTAAAGTACCATAAATTCTAGGTTGGAGTCCTTGTCAAATAATATCTTGACTAAAGTACCATAAATTCTAGGTTGGAGTCCTTGTCAAATAGTATTTTGACTAAAGTACCATAAATTCTAGGTTGGAGTCCTTGTCAAATAATATCTTGACTAAAGTACCATAAATTCTAGGTTGGAGTCCTTGTCAAATAGTATTTTGACTAAAGTACCATAAATTCTAGGTTGGAGTCCTTGTCAAATAATATCTTGACTAAAGTACCATAAATTCTAGGTTGGAGTCCTTGTCAAATAATATCTTGACTAAAGTACCATAAATTCTAGGTTGGAGTCCTTGTCAAATAGTATTTTGACTAAAGTACCATAAATTCCAGGTTGGAGTCCTTGTCAAATAATATCTTGACTAAAGTACCATAAATTCTAGGTTGGAGTCCTTGTCAGATAATATCTTGACTAAAGTACCAAAGGTTTAAAGGCCCAGTTGATGCCTATATGTATGTATGTAATTTTTTAAATTTTCTTTTATTTATTTATTTATTTATTTATTTTTATTTATTTATTTTTTTCTGTTGTGGGCAACGGGGCCCGGCGAATACCCGTGGTTAAACGGACGGCGGAGTCCGGCGGTAACAGGCGCTTAAATTCCGTGTCAAAGGGAAGGGGGATGAATTTGATTTTGTGGAAGAAAGGGAAAAAAGAGGGAAGAAAAAGAGAAAAAAAGGGAAAAAAAAAAAAAACTTGGTATTTTATTCTATGTTGCATGCCTTTGTGTTTTGTGTTTATGATGTAAAGCACTTTGAAATGCCTTGTAGCTGAAATGTGCTATACAAATAAAATTTGATTGATTGATTGATATCATAGCAAAAGAAATGTGTCCTGTCCTGACTTAGCAGAACAGTGAACTCCACACCCTAGTGCATGAATGGTGCAATATTCATGCACTATTCAGAATGTGAACGTGTCAAAAGAAAATGACACTTTAAATTTTCATTTAATTTCCTCATGGTTCCAATCTCTTCTCACTGCAAACAAACAGACAAAATTAAGGGGTATTCAGAATACTTTCCTTATACAAGCAAAAGAAAGAAAGAAAAATAAAAAACATTGCAGCAATCACCAGCTGCAAACTAAATTGAAGCTGAATTCAGTCACAATCAAAGGATTGCATGACATTAGTGTCACATAAAAAATGGTGTGACATGAACACAATGTTCATATGTGGTGATAGGTACTCCATCACCATACGTCTGCAGATTAATGGCTCAAAATGTCACAGGGAATAAGGTCATGCACCAAGGGACCTGGCTATGAAGAGACATCTGAGCACTTCTAAGCCTGAGTTGCATTTCCATGGTCCACTGGGAAGCCAAATGTACTGCTGTCAAGCCCCAGCTCGCAAACATGCGAGCGCACACACACATAACAACACTGTGTGACCTATCTGATGAGGGAAGACAGAGACAGGGTAGACCCTTACATGGAACATTAGGCATGATTAGAAGTAATTCACTGAAATGCTCATGTCACCACATTGACACAATATTAAAGTCTAAAACAATGAGTGGTGTATGTTCTTTACTATGATGCATGACATTAATAAAACCCATAAATGCAGTTTATTTATCTCTATTTATGAGCTCTACTGTCTGCAAAAAAATGGATATCCAAAAGAAATATCACTTGACATTTTTTTTTTTTTTTTTTTTTTTTTTTGCAGCTTTTAGATGCAGCCACATAAAAAACCTGGGTGATACACTTTCTAAAGAACTGTAAACATAGGCATTTATGTCCTGAGACTTTGTTTGGACATTAACTTTAAAGGAGTTTTTTGCAGCTGATGAGTGTTCCATCACCTCCCAAAGGAGTTTTTAGAGAGTCAAACCCCTTCAAGCAGTGGATTATCAAGAGCAGAAATATTACAGCTAGATTGGGAACATTGACTGGAAACATCATCATGCTGCCACTGAGTAGACCAACCTGTGTCATGACATTAGGGTCATGACACAGCTGATATAATCTTTGAAGTAACATATGGTATCATAATACCTTTGATGTTTCTGTCAGACAACTATTATTTCACTAAATTATTTCACTCTGATGCCTGGTCTTTACCATCTAGATGCTTTACTGCACTGAACTGCTATCATGTGTTTGGTTGATTCACTAGTTGTGCTCACGAGCAATTGAACAAATTTACCATAAAATGGTCAGTGAAGTACAAAGCATCACTTTGAACAGAGCTCTGGTTATTGCCGTTACGTTTTCTGAGATGACCAAAATTATACTATTATTTCCTCTTCAAAAAAATGGAACCACCCTTTGAATGTCAGTCAATTCAACATCCCACATGCTAAAATTTGCAGTAATACTTGCACAAAGATTACGTCACCAGATGCTTTGGTTCATTATAAAGTGAAAAATAGCTTATTTACTAAGAATGTCTAAGTACCTGACATTCTTTTTAAAAAATTTATTGAATTCGTTCAAAAGGATTATTTTTCATCCAGCTCTGCAGTAATATAACACCAGTGAAAATTGCTAAATGACCTTACTATTCACCTAATCTTAGTAACAGTTTATTTCAACATAATGTTCATACCACAAATACATACAAACTGCTGAGCCTGTAAAACTCTTTTCCTGTTCAACTGGATATCCATCCACCAGGCTTACAGCAAAATTCAAAGAATAGAAACTTCCGAGGTTAATAAGAAAGTGTGTTTGTGGAAGAGCGAGGGAAGCAATATTCTTTGTTTTATCTAAAACAAAACTGAGGCAAAAATATTGAAGATGGACTTGCCAGAGTGCAACAATTTCAAGGCAGAATAAAAAAATGGAAACTAGGTTCAAGCCTTTACACCATGTCATATAACAATGCATCAGACACAGGGAGCAATTCCCAAGACAGTCAATGTGTTCATGGGAAAAACAGTATGATCATTAATTCAAAATAATCATAGTTAGCAATGACAACTTAAAATAGTAATTTGTAATAATCTTCTATCCAACCAGCAAGATTAATCTTGCAAATTATTGTCAAAAAATGTACCCCAGTCTTTTTTTACAGCATTGATACGTTTGTTCAGAGTCAAAGTCATCCATGTCCAATCCTCAATGCATCAAAAAAAAAAGAAAAAAAAAAGACATCATTATGCAATAGAAAGCAACTTTTTCCTGGTATAACAAAGACTGTTGATTTTTCTTAAAGAATAATTCACTGCTTGACATTAACTGGGTTGAACAGAACTGCATTAATTTGGAAAACATCATCTTTTCCATTTCAAAAAATAAATACCACACATTTCTAACTGATTATGTTAATGCTCCATTTCACCACTCTCTATTTGATGGAACAATGTGAATGTCCGCTGAAGTGTAAATTTACCCGATAGCTTTATCAATTGTTTCTCTTTGATTGAATTCCAGTATAAAACACCAGGCAATAAATCAGCATTTGCAGAGACCCACAAAGCAACATCGTAATCATGTTTGAACTGAGAAAATCAAATCCTTAGTCAATTATCTCGTCCTCAGCTGAACAAATAATGGGAGATCTTAAGCAGCAAATTGGCATTGTTTAAATGTAAACACAATGTTTCACACTTAATATGATGGCTCAGTATATCAGCTTTCTAGTTGCCTTGTCTAAACCCACTTTGTCACTGGTGGGCAGTGATCGTTAAAGTAGATATTTTTGCACAAAGAAGTTCTTTTTATGGCAAGGCCCAGCAAAGTTATTTGTTGATTTATTAGAATTCTGTAAAAAAAAACAGAAAGGTCTGTCATATAGCCAAGATAGATACAGACATCGATCAGAGCTGAACAAATCCTGAAGCAATGTATTTGACTGTCATGTTTACCATCATAAACATCCACCTATTATTCTTTTGGAATCTGAAAAACATTTACTTTAGACATAAGAATTTCTCTATTACACAGGTGTGAATATGACAAGTGAAAATGCATGTTTTTTCAACTTTAGGCATGCCACAGTTAGATCAAACATATAGTACCACTAACCTATGCCTTTTAGTTGAAAAAAAGTTAAATAATGTATATCAATGATCAAAATAAGATTCCACAGGAATCATTTTCAGTTCAGAAAAATGCACCAAGTTGTCATGGTGGATGCAATTTTGTGGTTCAAAGAGGAAAAACTTTGAAAGGCATACATGGATAAAAGTGATGCAAAATGAAAGGTGAATCTCACACACATGTTGGGATTGGGAACTGTATGGACCAATTGCCCAAATAGACAACAATTAAAGTGATATTTAGAGGTGGGAACTTTAGAGAGAGAAATTATTATTCAGGTAGGATACTTTCATTTGACTGAAGAGATGAATGGAGATACTTAATAAGGTTTTTTTTTTATTGGAATCTGCAAACGGAAGAAAATTATTCCAATCTCACAGTCAAGAAAATTTAGCTGGTTCCACAGCTGCTAGAATGGCTAAGACAGTGAGTCAACTTAAATAAAAATTTGTTGAAAAAATAAAGAAAGTTAAACACATTTTATCAAGTGGGCTCAATATTATTTTCTGTCTTTTAATTCTACTCCATTTATTCACTAATGTTTCTTTTGTATGTGTGGATTATTTGGGTTGTTAAATTCTTTGATTATTAAAACTACATTTATTGAGAAAATCAATGTGTTACTTTTCCCCATTTCACCCCATGTCCTTATAATATCCCCACAGTATTTATTTTTTTCAGATATTTGGTATTCTTAAAATGCCAAACAAGGAGGCAAACTTCAGTTGCTGCAAATTTCAGCACATCCCTTAAGATATGACACCACCATCAATGTCAACTGAATAACTATTTGTGCATTATTGCAAGCGCACATAATCAGCACTACCAACAGTCATTTTAGGATTAAATGTCTTTGTTGCAATTACCAACTGACAGTTGTAGGAGAAAAGGACATTTCAGCTTGAGCTTATATTAAGCCTTGTTCCCAGAGAATAGTAATTTTCTTTGTATTGTATTGCACATTTGGAGAAGTGTTGCTCTTGTTATTCCTCTTTTAGACCTGACTTTCTTTAAGAAATCAATAAAACAGAGCTCTAATTAATCCGGTTTCACTTTTCTGAAAAGCAAAACACTAACAGCTCCCTTATTTTGATGTCTCGCAGCCAGAGCTCACAAAAAAATAATGACACTTGTGTCAGCTTGAAGAAAAAGTTATCAATATTGCAGCGGATCTTCTGCATTTTTTTTTTTCTGGTTATGCAGTCTTTCAGTCCCTTTTCTTCTTCTGTGACTTTTAAGTAGAAATGTGAAAACCAGAATGATGATCACACATCCAGCACTGAATATAAAATGTTTCTTTCCTGTTCTGTCTGACTCTGAGCCACAGTTTTTTTTTTTTTTTGTCCTTTCATAAAACCCTAGTTAGGTATCACTCACTCATAAAGCAAACAATCGTACTTTGACTGTGTTTAAAGATAAAAAAGTTTTGCCTTCATCCCAGTAGCAGATTCTTTTTTCTTTTTTTGCATCATGCCATTTGTTATCACTGCTGCACATATTGCAGCCTTCCACAGGGATGTTCAATGCAGACGCTCCAGCCTCCCGCTGCTTTGGATTGATTGAAATGGTTTACTATATTCCAGCGTTCTCTCGTCAGGGAAATTTTTCACTCTCTAGTTTCCCATTTTAAAGCTTAATTTCAGCAGTTTTAACCCCTATAGACTTGTCTGCAAAGTGACTCAGTGACATTAACAGCTGGATTTACATCCTACAAAGATTTTGATACCATTCTACCAGAGTACGACCCCTCGATGCTTAAAAACAGCTTTTGTTCCAAAACAAAAGGCCATGCTTCTACACTGTGACTGACTATGCTTTGATGCAGATGAAGTCAAATACAATTTCCCCTCGAATGACAGTCGTATCTGATCAGTACGAATTCTGAGAGCAAGGTGAAGGTCCTTTGCAAAATACCACAAGCTATTAAAAAGAAATATGAAATGGTGTTGCTCCCCACGGGGGAAGGTGCCTCGTATGTACTCTCTTATTCTCCTTTAATTAAAAGTGCAGTATGACAAAGGCTGCTGCTGAGTACCCTTTTCTTCAGATAAGAACTGCTTTCTGCCCTGAACAAATCATATTTTGATGAAAGACAGCAGTGGGATGTATTGCTCTCAGGGCTGTCCAAGACCTCATGCCGACTCTAAGCACAATTTGATTTGAACTTCACCCCTTATCACACAGCGCAGATTCACACAATTTAGCAAGCCAATGTGAACTGAGCACCAAATAGCGGAGAAGAACATTTGTACTTCCAGATTGGCGTCACAGCTCAACTGTGCTCTCACGTAATTGTTTTCCTTTTGCTTTATACAATGGCAGCGTTAAGCTATCTGCTGGAGAGCTAAAGAAGCAACATTATCGCCCCCCAAAAAAATTACTAGTTCAATTGCTGCGGTTCCAAGGCACTCATAATAAATAAGTTATAATGGGAGAGCACTTGAAAAGTTTCACACTCATAAAACTATCAAAATTATTTCACACTAAAGATTAAAGCTTGAAACTAAGTGGAAAAGCCTGCAAGTGTTCATGCGGACTGTAGAAACAGGGTCACAATACACATTCGAAGAACTTCAGGCTGAGCCAGAGACCTGCATTCATTGTTTTTGTTGATACTTTGCTCAGTAAAACTAATTTGATTCATTGAGTGACTGCCAACCACCATTTGAAGAAAGACAAAAGAAGCTGAGTGGAAGTATTTTTGATTATGTGTGATACTTTCAGTTGGAAGGTATGAATTAGAAGTTGTGTATCATTAGTCGGTCTGCATCTTTATTTACCCTCCCTTTATGGTCTAAAACAATTAAAAATGTTCACATCTGTAAGCAAACCACACTGAGAATTAATGCTTGATTTCGAGTTGTTGCAAAGGCTCACATAATTTAAGTTGAATTTGTTTTAACAGTCCAGTTCTGATGGAAATTTTAGAGACTAGTTCTGACCATGAATCTCATTTAAATAGAAAGTCTTCACACTGGACACACACGTTCAATGTGTAACCATTAAACTTCAGTCAGAATTCTGGCCAGAATGATTTTGGCTGCATTGGTAGATTTGATTTTAATTTATTGGTTTTCTGCATCAGACATGTGGGCTTACAGGATAGCTTAAAAGAAAGGCCTATGAGAAATCTTATGAGGTAATGAAAGCTCTCTGATATGGAAAAAGATCTATCTTAGTTTGCGAGAACTTTTCCTGAAAATATTACATCATATTATAGAGAAACACAGAAGAAAGTTTCCTTTGAGAAAGAGTAACATTTTTTCATTGCACTAATGAAAATTTAATGCTGTTTATAAAGCAAAGAAAGAGTTAATATATCTCCCACCTTCTTCCTGTGAAATATTCACATTCATTTAGAGAAGAGGCGTTTGTTTGCAGGTTCAAGTTTTGGGTTCTGAAAAAACTTTAGAGACCTCATAGCTGTTTCTCCTCACAGTAATCACGTCTCAGCAAGACAAGAAAATCTGCTTTACTGAAGATATCACTCATCTCAGACAAAAATTCACCTGGAACAGCTACAATAAAAGCTCCATAGCTCTTTGTTCCCCTTTTAATGTTGCAACTTTATTAAGCTTTAAACAAAAATGATTGTCATACTACGCTTCTGTGATCTAAATGAAATTGATTGAAGAGCTAAATGTTGTCTCTATAAGTAGTTTTAAAATTAAATTTCAAAGATTTCCTTATAAATGCATATTTTAAATTTTATGATCTGACAAACATTTTATTTAAAAGCCAATCGCTGTTGTCCTCTTAACACCTATAAAAATGAGGTTCTCCTCCAGAAAATATTGGGAATAAAGACCAAAAGAAAAAAGAACAGAAGAGTTTAAGCTGAGGCTCCATTCTCCGGAAAGTCATTAGGTCAGAGAAGTGTGGAGGATGTTCAGCAAGGGGCTGTTAATAATGAAGAGCTTGTGTTCCACAGGGAAACATCACCTGCAGCAGATTTTCACACTGTGGCTGCTATGGAAATGAACGATTTTGAGGTGTAGAAAGGTCCCAGTCGGACGCTGAAAGAACCTGCCGGTCTAACGCTCCTTAAAGTGATATTGTGTGATTTGCCTGACAGGATTTTAATCTCCACTTAGGCAACAGCTCATGCTATTATTCTCATATCAGGTAGAAGTAAATAATGAGCACAGCGATTATAATACCTGTGTCAGTTACTCTGTTAATACATGAAAATTGCAAACAAAATATGAAGAAAAGTCTGGAATTTTGTGTTGAAGAAAAAGTTATCTGATTAGGATGCATTGAAAGGGGAGGTATTTTGTATTTTTATAGCACAATCAAGACCTCACGATTTGATGCCTTGAAATTGGCCTCGGTCTCTTTAAGAAGCTCCAGTTCTTTCAGACATTACCACAACAATTCCATTTCCATTATGCAGTTTACAGCTTTTCTTAGGACCATTGTGAGACTCGCAGTTCCATCAGATGTTTGCTAATCGCTGCTGCTGCTGGTTTGGTGGAGTTGAGTGGGGAAGGAGCAGTGGGAGGGTGCTCAGTGGGGCAGAACCTCAGCTGGAAACTGTAGCTCCAAGCAGGAGCTTTGCGTAAAAAGGAGGTGCTTTGTGAGACCAACCGCCTGGGCACTGGCGAAAGGCTGCCATGGGATATTCAAAAATTTCGCAAACATGCATGCATGTTTTTTATGACGGAACAACATTACTACTTATACAAAGCATTTACATAATAAATACTGGGTAAATTCAAATCCCATTCTAAAATATCTCATACTTTGAATGAACATTCAGCATAGCAAATCAGATAATCACCTGCTTTGATATTGCTACACTTTCAGGTGGCAGAAAGGACATTCACACACAGCTTTACTGCAGCAATTCATATCACAGAATTTGATAAGTTTTGACAGAATTGTTATGTGACCTATGAGAAAATGTAATTCTTTCAGAAATAAATAAGAAGCTTTCTTATTAAATTTATATTATAAAGCAATAAAATATGCCTGTGAGTAACTTATCAAAACATTTAACATTCAAGCCCCTTGCTTTCTGATCACAAAATGAGAACTTCCAGGTTTTTGTCATCAGTACACTCACTCGGATCCAAAATGGTGTTAGGTTATTAACTACAACACTTATCGGGCCTCAGAGATCTCTCATCCTCCCAGTCTGTCTGCACACAACATCACGTGGAACTGACCAGAATCATTTCTACTGCAGGAACAAAAAGCAATAAAACTGCACATTGCTTTATGTTTGTGCACCTTGAAATAAAAACAGCATCTCACTGACTCAGACTTTACTCAAGATATTAGCTCAATTTTATGGGAAGCGTATTTATACAAAAAACAAACAAACAAAAAACAACCTTTTCATATGTCTTCCTCAAATTAAGGTAAGCAAAAATATTTGCTGCATTTCACCATATCCATTCTTCAATCCATCCATACATCTTATTAAATAGTTGAAGACAGTGATTAGAAAACCATAATAGAATCCATTTCTCTTATTGGCTATCTATGCGCACACACACACTCAGACTGCTTCTGATTGGATGGTCAGCACCTCGAACTGAGTCCTGCCCAGGAAGGACATTTGCTCAACATAGGCAACCACATAACAGCAATAGTTTTTGCAACCAAACAGCATTTGGTTGCAAAAATGATTTGACTAATGTACTTTATTACTTTCAGCATTTTTTAAAGTTCCTGCTAAGATTTTTGTTTTGCTTTAAAAGCATGCGGGATTTATCAAGCATCCCATTTTGGCAGGATATGAAATGAGAAGGTAATGATTTAAAAGGTTTTCTAAAGTCGAACTTCACTAGGTCTTTCTTTTAATTCCCGAAACCAATAAATATTTGATGAATGTTAGAGCTAAATTAGTTTTGATTGTATTTTGACCATTAAATATATATTATAAAACTTTTCCTTTTCGCTTTTGAAGTAGTTTCTTGTATCTTTGTTTCTGTCCTTCAGGTTCTTTGATTATATTTTTCGCCAAATCAAATTGATAACATTTATTTTCAATCAAGTTATTTACTAATACACAGCGATTTTTATTACCCTACATACTTTTCAGTTTTGTATCTAGATATATGCTAAATTAATAAGCAAGTAAAACATGACTTGAGTTTTTTTTTTTTTTAATTTTAAAATAAAAAGCTCTATCAACATTGGTGCTTGCTACAGATCTTTTTGCCTTTTGTTTATTAACTGGGGATTTTCACCCCAGAATTCCAACGGTAGGATGCTTAAGGTTGTGCTTGCAGCAATAAGATTACTGATCTGTCTCATCTGCAATGCTTTTTTGAAAAGTATCCACAAAATATATTTGTGATGTTAAGATCAGGAAACCTCACAGGTTGTTATAAAACAATA
Organism: Poeciliopsis prolifica; assembly: GCF_027474105.1. Taxonomy (NCBI): domain Eukaryota; kingdom Metazoa; phylum Chordata; class Actinopteri; order Cyprinodontiformes; family Poeciliidae; genus Poeciliopsis; species Poeciliopsis prolifica. The sequence continues at coordinate 17,155,717 of NW_026562382.1, forward strand.
TTGTTTGCTTGCAGAATATTCAGGTATTTGTTGTAATCCGTTTTTCTATTTACCAGCGAAATATTTCCCGTGCCACTGGCTCCCTCCGAAACCCAATACAATATTGATCCAGTTAGAAAAGTGTCTGTTATATGAAATTGTGCACCCATTCTGTGTCCTGACATACCCTTGCTCTTGGCAGCAGAATTTACACAGATTAATTTAATGTCATCACTACACAAGGATCTCTTCCAAAGTACAATAATTCTGTTCTCTCTTGCACGAATAGTGTGAAAAGGATGTTTTCCAGAGCAATATCAAAAAATGTTCTAGAGCTATATCAGAAAATGTTTTCAAAACAATATTCTCTATTTATTATCAATGTAACAGATGGCACCAGTTTTTTTATGCTCTTGACATTTCCATCTTACAGACAGAAACTGCTATTTTAAACGCTTTGGTTATTGCCTTCTCCAGCTGTGCTGGCATCAATTATTTACAGCCCAAGATTCTCAGCTGCTTAAAGTCATCCCTGTTGATATTTGTTCTTGAAATTTGAATATAAAGTATTTATATTCTTTTTCTTTTATCTGCATCACTATGCACTTCCCTCCAGAGATTTGGAGAAAACTAGTCTTAAGTATTAAATTGTTAATTGGATCTCTTTAAAAATCCTACAAGACAACTGATTTCTTAAGATAGCCCTACTCAAGCTTTTGGTTGGTGCTCATTTCTTTATCAACAACACTAAATAAGCAACATGTGCCACGCCAAACTCCCGAACATACTTGAAGTAGCTTGGTGCTATGCTAAAAATACATTCCCACTCTATTCACTGTGGTATCTGAAAGAACCTCCAGCTAAGCTAGAAATCCTTTTCAAATGTAAATTGATTAATTAACTTCATTTTCATAACCATCTGGCATCCTGTGAAAGTGGTTCATTTTGTGTTTACCACTTGTCCCTTAAATATATTTCCAATGTACTTAGACGTTCTATAACTGGTCATAATGCTTTAATTTAAACATTACTAATAAAACTTTGCTTCACTCACTATCCTTGGTTTGTTTGTGGCAGCACTACGGTGCAGTTTAGATCTCTGTATGTTTTAGTGAAAGCTAACACTTCTGGACCATTGGACAAACATGAATGTTTCTTTTCAAGATACATATCTGATAACTTTTCAGCTTTTTCATTTTACTTACCATTGTTTGTCTCTTTTAGATGCTGCAGCCTGAGTTGGTGTACAAGAGAGGCCGGCCCAGCATTTTCTCCTTAAATGGCTGCATGATGTCACCGATTACATCTCTGGGTTCTACCAAATGGAGGGTTGTGTATTTTTGTTTTATTTTTGCTTTTCTTTAAACTAACCTTTTGAGTTTCCCTGTATTACATGTTTAATTTTGCAGACCATTTAGTCATGTAGATGAGTTTGTTACTTAGATTATTAATCTGATTCCTATTTCTTTGGTGAAATTTTGTTTGATTTGACCTGTTCTATTTTGGTATGGTCTAATGAAGTGCAGGTGTGTTGCCAATTTGGTAAAAGACCAATAAGATTTCAGATGCTTGAGATGGATATCGGGGACTAAAAATGTTAAACAATAACATTCACCAGAAGAACCAGACACTGGAGCTGGTACTCTTCTGTTCACTTGTTTTGACCATTTGATTACATTATCTCACACATACACACAGCTCTGTTCATACATCTATCAATGAGAATTGCAACTTCAACTGATTGTTCAATGCCATTCAGTTTTGTTTTTCTTTTCAGGAAAAAGAAAAACAAACATGTTTGTTTTTCAATGTTGTTTAAAACAGTATATGTAAAACATAGACTGTGATTTTATGTATAAACCCTCACAGGGCTGCAGCTTTTAAATGCCTAACAAAACTGAAAAAAACTAGTAGTGTGCATGGAAGCAAACACCACACTAATGAAGGTTCGTTAATTTGCATCCAAAAACTGCTTACTAGTACTGATAATACCGAAAATTAGTCATAATGCAGTGTCCTTCTAAAATACTAGTACGAAACCCAATTTCCCAAACATTTCACCCAGGAAACTTTCATCAGCAAATAAGGTGACAAAAATGTTGTTTCTACAAATGGAAATGCATGATTGACTCATTTCGAACAGTATTAGCAGGAGCAAGGTCTAAATTGCACCTGACAAGGTCAATTCTGGAAAAGGCGATGCTCTTGGAGCTTCTTAGTGATACTGTATCCACGGAGATAAGCAGCATATCACGTGAGGATTGTCTCGAGAGACAGATGCTGGAGCTTGACCTTTGATAACTCTGTCAGAGAGACGGGTGTGACAGCAGAGAAATTCAAAAACTAGAGCTGAAGGAAAATACAGGCAGCCCAAAAATCTGGACTGTTTCTCCATCATCACAGATTCCAGTGAGCTGTTAGGCATTCTCTGAGCAGACTGCTATGAACATTAGATCAGAGCACAAAGGTAAATATGAGTCAGACCCAAAGATCTTGGTTGGCAGAACAAGACAGAGGTCAAAAGGAGAGTATCTAAAATGAGATCTGTCATGTCATGCTTGCCACAGCTGATGTGACAGCTCTTGAAGATGCACTTTTCACCACACTCCTTTGACTATTTTTAGAATACATGTTTTCAAGCACATTCTTGAGCTTCAGAAAAAAAAAAAATCTGGCACAGCTGACAAGAAGATGCACATGCCTACACTGTTAATAGGCTGCTTTGGTGAGCAGGATCTCTGGAGAGGTCGCATAGATATAGAAGCAACTTGTCAGGTAATTTCTACCTGCGTAGCAGAGATCATGAGAGGAGCCACATAGCCAATTACAGTCAGAGCAGAGCCATGTGACATTAATTCACTTAAGACAGCCCAGGCTTGATTGTTGTGCAGTCTCAGAGGTTAATAACAGGGGGCCAAATGTAATTGCGCCACATCTGATTGAGCCAGTATCAGAAGCCACAGGATGAAACAATTTAGGAACAACAGCATCAAAATCCTGTTATAACTGCCAACATAATCATTGGGCGTGGCACTGGGTCGTATTGATAGAAAAGCTAATAGGTAGATATATTTATAGATTTTTGAGTCTTTGTGATTCTCTGCTGTTAATTCAATAAAGTAAATGACAGGTCATTACAAACAAGGTTTCTTTCCTCTGAAACAGAAAATCTTTGTACGATACAATAAATATTCCAGCACTCCATTACTGGAGCCTTTTCTCTGTGATTAGGTGAAAATCAAATTAGAATGTTGTCTAAACATGTTATGTCTGTATGGGTTCTCAAAATCACCTTTTTTCATTTTATGATTGCAGATTTTTTTCTATAGTTCTTTATTATGGATATCTCCTGTTTTATTTATTTTTTATAATTCGAAGAGATGTGGCATCTCATCAGAATTAACATGCATCAAGCAGATTTTAAAAGAAAACGCTGACATTAACTCCTGTTTGAACACCAGTGTGGGCTGCACTGCAGACAATCACATTTCAAAAAGAAATAACTCCTGTGACACCAAACAGGCCTTGTACATTCTGTTGCTTTGAACAAGCTGCCCATGCATAATGCAGATCAACATAAATGTCACCTCGGCATGAAGGCTCCCATCACCCAACAGTGATAAAGCATTTCAGAAAGACAGTTGCACTTTCTCAGTGCAGTGTCACATCCCTAAATTACCTTTAATCACACTAGTCTACTTCAATAGTCCTCTGAGTTTGATCCGCTGGCAGCTATTAATTTGTTGGCCAGAGATTAAAAGAGAGACAGAAGAAAAGAGGAAAGATGGTTAGGCATACAAAGAGTGCATACTGAAACAATAATAACCGTAGCTAAGTGAGATCCAGTAATAATTTCACACAGAACAACCATCAAAGTACGAAGTGTTTAAGATAACCGTTGCCATAGCAGAAGACTTAAAAATATTAAATCAATCAACATGAGGGAATTTGTTTTAATTAAAAAGCATGTAGCACAACTGTTGTTGTAATGTCATTCCATGTATGACCGAATGACCAAGTCCAACAGTACAGTCCAATGGATGATGATAAACTCAAGTCATTTTAATAATCTTGTTTTGCTAGTATTGTAAAATATCTGTTTTATTGTCCAAATGTGTTTCCTTTGATGAACAAAACATAACAGGTCAGGATGGCACACAGAACAAGACATATTTTTCATTAATTATTTCACAAGGTCATAAAAAGACACAGCTGAACAAAGTAGGTATGTAATGCATGTCACTTTGACCTCGGGTATTTACTTAGAACTTGCATCCATTACTCCATGATGACTGCGACGAGAGAGCTAATGTTTTTCCCAATAGCTAAACACTAGACTGTGACCTTTACTTGATTATTTACTGCCAATGAGAGACCACCACCCACTGCATGTAGCTCAATTTACACCTCATTAAGACACAGGAACACAGATATGCACTGACTAAATCTGAATTGCATTGTGAATTTTACATATTTTACCACATGTGGCACATGTTTTTGACTGTAATCCCAGCTCAAAAATCTATGAGGTAAGGTAGTGATGTTTTTTTTGTGTTTTTTTTTTTTTTGCCATATCAGCCTCTTCTTTATGCTTTACTGTACCACCCATTTATTCTTGCCCCATTTGTCCGGTGATTACACTAGATGAGCCTCTGCTCTGGGAAAATCCATTAGTTCATTAAAAGACATATGTGATGCTCAAAGTTAGACATTTTCAATTTCAATAAAACAGTGCTGCACTATTTATAAGCTGCAGAGGGTCTGTCTATTGCTATTGAGTAGCATATGATACCAGCCTGTCACATGTACCCCACTATATTATACTAGTAACTGTTTAAACTGCAGGACAATTTCCCATAAAAAAAGAGCTAAAAATGTTGCATGATCAAATAAAATTATGCCCAAAATGTTCAGTTAAACAGATATTTGGTTAAGTCCCTAACTACTGTACATTTATACTTCTACATCAAAATGTTGGTTTATCTTAAAAAGAATATAAGAAATAACCTTTTTCTATTATTTTGCAATAAAAAATAATTAAATTCCCTTAGCCAGAGTCCAAAACTAAATCTGACAAGAAATCTGTACAATTGCCAGAGGAGAGGCATTTACTACAGATGTCTGCACAAGCTGAGATATTTGAAGAACTTTGGCAATGAAAAATTGCTATGTTTCCTTTTACCAACATTTTGGAACTTAACTTCAGTTTGCTTTGGCAAAGAATTAGCTTGGGTTATTGGACCTTTATTTATAAATGGACTTATCAGATTAAAGGTAGAAAAACTATTGAAATGATTTAATCTAATTTTTTTTACATCAGAAAAGCTTCTCATTTCAACACAGGGTCGTAGTGTTGTTTCTTTCAAATCTACTAAACATTTATATTATTATGTTTTTGAACACCAGTGTCTGTGTTCAACATCAGTCAAACGGTTTTCCTGGGTTCTAATATTGTTGCAAAATACGAATGCTTGCCTATTCCAACATGTCCAGCTTGTAAATATGTGGTTGTGGATGCTTAGAAAAACTGGGTGACCCATAATGCAACACAAGTATCATAAAAAAGAAACATAAAAATATATTAAAAAATCCAATCATTGTTCAAGATGAAAAAATGATTTTCACTGTTTAATGTGCAGAAGGCCACAGGAGCAATCGCAAGAAAGTATTATCTAAGAAAAACATATTTCATATCTGAAGTCCAAAAGGATTTTGATTTCCCTGGGGTTTTGTTCTTACAAAGGGCTGCTTCAGGGGGCAGTGGATCTTATCAGGTACTGAGCAACAGGAGATACCTGTGACAGCTGACACATTGCAGCTGCTTAATTTATCCGTTCTGTTCTGGAGTAATGATGGACATCACTAAAACAAGAATGCAGAAACTGCTGGCATCCTTAACAAGTCGACGCATTCCAGTCTAGCGGGGGGCCATGACATGAGCTTGAGAGCGCTGCTCTAATCGTATCAAAGTCTCCTACAAACAAACATGGGTGAACTGTGATTGATGGCGGAGCAGTTAATACGACTCCAATCTAACACTAGGGGAGGGAGAGAGCAGGGAACCAGAGATCAATAGCAGCTTGGAAGCATGTTGGAAAATCATAGTGAATCAGATTGATGACAGCTGGTGGTGATGTATTTTCTAATCTAATTTTTACACAAAGTAACCTAGTGATAGTGCTGCCACAAAGCTGAACTCAATCCACAGGAGTAAACACTATCCAAAACGCTAAAAGTGAACTATGTGGTTTTCTGCAGTAGGTGTGATTGTGGGCTTTCATACGGTTTTATCTATTATTTTCATTCATGCACAGTGCTATGAAAGTACATTCAATTATTCATCCCTCATGACAGACTAACAAATATTTCAGGGCCAAAAACCTCTTTGCAGCAACTGCAAGCCTTGAACACACACTTAGACTGCTCCAAATTGATAGTTAAAGAACAAGCTAAGACTATGTCTTTATCACACCCCTTAATTCTTGATGGATCCACATTTCAATGTCACCACTCCTCTGCTTTGCACATGGGTGTTAAAAATGATGCCAAGGACTTTTGTTGTTTCACACTATTTAACTAAAGAGTAACACTAATTGGTCTGCCAGGGAGAGTCGCCCTAACACAGACATTTATTGCTGTAAGACTTAATTTTTATGTGTATTTTTTTGTCTGTATGTTGATGTTTGCATCAGACAGGCTTATGGAAAGGTTCTAATCTACTGTAATATACATGAACATAATAGATTTGGTGTCCCTCAGTCAGCAAGATACTAACATTTTTTTTTAATTATGCTAAAAAAATATCAGTATGTAGCAAAACCCTTGAAAAATTTATTATCTTAATGAACAACCAGTGGGTAGTCCACCTTAAATATTGATTGTGGAAAACATAGTCCAAAAAAACTATGAATTTTTCATGTCTTTCTAAAATGACATATCCAGCATCAGTCTATTGTGACATCTTCTTTCAGCACATTTAGGTATTACAGCAAAAAACATTTTCTCTTTTTATTATTCTTCAGTTTTTTAAGTTGGTGGCTTTAGAAGAAGAGATACATAAATAATCACAATATCTATGTCAATGAAAGACATTAGCTAGCATGTAAATGTTTACCAATAGGCACTGAAGCGATGTACAACAAAATTAAACATGTTTCTATTATTATTATTATTTATCGATGTTTATTTTTTCCAAGATTAATCTAGTGCAGCATCACCAACTGGCCTTAGGTTTGTCAGCTGAATGAAGCTTGTTGGGGGACGGATGAATCCCTCCCCTGTTCTGGTTTCCTGAGCCAAGTCTGCATGATGGGGCACTGAGCCCTCGCTCTGTGCCAGGTGGCAGCTGGGAGAGAGTCCCCAGCCAGGCTTCGGCAGCCCTCTCTCTGGTCCTCTGGCCACCGTCGTTGCCACTTGGGGGATTCGAACACCTCAACACCACTACTTCTGACCAATCTGTAGGTCAGAAGTGCTGGCAGCAAGCTCTTTTGTGTGTTTGTGCCTGTGGGTGCGCATGTGCATACTTTACATATTTGAGTCACAAAGTAGTTTTTAACTTAGAAATTGACTATTAAAGGAGCACCTCAGAGATATTTTCAATTATCAGCTCAACAACTCAACACATGGGAGACACTGGACTGTAAATTAATATTGAACTGCAATGTGATGACAAAGCTTAGTTGGGAAGAATAAGAACCTAAAGAATTATTTAGAAACAATTAATTTTTAAAGTGTTACTTAATTCCCTCTGTTTGAAATATGCTTAAGGATTGAAACATTCATCAGCAAGAATTTGTAGAAGGGTAGATTTTATTCAACTGTTCATTTAGTGGAAGTAATCTATATCTGCAACAGATAATCCAAAAGTAAATTAATTTTTGCTCAAACACCTAGACTATATCAATGAGACTTGGTTGCATTATCACCACTTATTTATTATCAAATCTTCTCACATAACTAGAAGATTTTTTGTCCAACAAAAAGAAAAAAAAAACATTGTCTTTTGCATTTATTGTAAGGTTTCAACTTTACCACTCACAAGAAATACTATCTAGGTTTGACATTTATCAACAAAAGTAACATCTAAGTAATTATAGTATCAACAAATGAAAGCATTATTTCCCCATGTATCTGTCTTTTTATTTACCATGCCTTCTCCAACAATCCTCCTGAAAAGAAAATCTTTCATTCTGTATTGATCAGTTGGAGACAAGCACCGCAAACCTTAACGTGTTTATTCGTTGGGCTGTCGCCAATTTATGACAGAAGCAGGATTTAATCAAATATTAAAGGCTTCCTTGAAATAGGCTTTTAGCTAAAGTGTGAGGGAATAAAAGGGAAGTATACCTGTTGGTCATGCTTAATATTTAACACTGTTCAACCTAGAAGAGTTGAAGGAATACAGATGAGTATGAGGGAAATGGTTCTTGAAGCTGCACTAAAAGTTGTGTGTGTGTGTGTATTGGCTAAGTCAAGTGAACAATTTCTAAATTTGAAAAGAAAATAAGTAGGAAAATAAGGAATGCAAAATGGTAATTGCGTTCCTTTTTTAGTACGCCTAGGATTATGTATATTTGGTAATACCAGCTTTAATATGATAAAGACCACACTTAATAAAACCCCAAAAATAGGAAAAAAAACATCTAATGACACAGCATATTTATATTTCAGTTTTATAACAGTTATTTGTAATCAGCAAGTTTTTCTTCAACTTTACAAACTCCAACAAAACTCTCTCTAAATAATGTTAAGGTTTGGAGCTCTTCAGTAGGAATAATATATTTTTAATCAAGAAAAAAGGGGCAACTTTGAAGCATAGAAGTGGCAGCATTATGTTTACTACAGTTCTATCAAGAGGAAGGGACCAAAATCCCAGTAAACATTGTGAGAAGCTTATGAATGAACACTCAAACAATTGGATCCAAGTCATACAGTTTAAAAATGCATTTCTACCAAGTACTCAGGATTACACACAGAAACACGTGTTTTTCTACAGAGTATGTAAATATTTTGTTTATTTATACAAAGAGAGAAAATAGATAAAATATAGAAGAGAACATGCATCCTCTGCGGCAAAGTATAAATGTAATGGAAGCAGAATACATAGCTTAAAGCGAATATCTGCTACACTGAATATGTGCACAGTGTGCACACAACAATATGCACAGGTTAGCTCCTCAGGGTGCTGCCATCATCCAGCTTGCCGCTAACTCTTTCAAACTGACAAACCAATAGCAGAAGACGGAGAGTCTTCCAGCCTTTGAGACATTTGAAGAAAGGTTTGCTTAACCCAGACCTTCCAGCTGAATAACAACTTTAACCTTTACTATGGCAGTATGTCCCCTGTTGAATGCTCAGTTAAGCAGGTAATTATGTTGTTTGAATTGTCTTGGTGGGCATATTTGAACTGTACATGTGCATGGCTGTTTCCTTTTCACAAAGCAGGTTATTTACACAACTTATAAAAGAAACATATATTTCTTTTGGCCTTTTTTCATATTTTGTTGCATTATAACCACAAGTGTATGCTTTGGATTTAATGTCACACGCCATCCCAACATTGTGTTATGGTGATGGTTTTCTTCAAAGATTTTGTATAGTGATGAGGGGGGTTCTTTAGAAGTATTTTGTATGAAGTCTAGTTAGAGGCTGACTGGGGTAAAGGTTCACTTTTTAGAAGGAGAGCAATACTTGTGTCTTTTATGTGTGTATTTGCAAAGTGCTGGCCAAACAGAAAACCTAATAAAAGATCTTCAGAAGTAAAATCATGTTATTACATTTTTCTTCACTACAAATATCCCTCTTTGTCCCTTTTCCTTGTGTCCAGGCATCAGATGTCAAGAGGCAGTGGGTGTTGCAGGCTTGCTGTCATTGCAAGAATATGCAGAAATCTCAATTTAGCATCTACTTTCATTAAATCATCAGCTTCTCCTTGGACTTAACCAAAAGCTATTTCTGTTCATCCAGCTGGAATTTTTTCTCTCAATGAGCCTGACAACAGGTAAGTTAATCACAGTTTATTGTTTTTAATCACTGGCAAACCGAAGGTGTTCCGAATTCTTAACTTTTTCATTAGCAATGGAAAGATGATGCAATCCTGTCAGCAGGTAGATGTGTTTGTGATCTGCCCTGTTACTGCAGTTTATATGTTTAATTCAGAAAATTGCATCTGCATGTCGGTTTCAGTGTAAATAGAAATTGTTGGCAGGGAATGCTACCATAATAATAAATCTAACTGATAAGCCCATTACAGTGTAGTTAAATGTATTACTTTATGTCACTCTAATGCCATAAACATAAGGCAGGACAAGGCAGTTAGTTGTACAAACGCACAATTTGAGACGAGATTGTTAGTCTTTGCATTATAATTTGTTAGTTTGAGTAAAAAATGACAAATTGCAAAAAGGTCATATTTGAGTCCAATGTTGCATTTGAAATATTTGATAACTGAGAACCTCTGAAATGATTATTACAGCCATTCTTTATTTCCTAAAAAAAAAAAAAAAAGAAAAAAGATGTTTAGCATTTTAAAATATGTAGCATCTTAAAAAAATCTATTTTGAAACTCTGATCAAGTAGGTGGAAAAAAAATTTATCACACCTTCCATTTAGTAATCAATATGTCAATTTACAGCAACAGACTACCACACCCCAAGCCTATTCATTACTGATTTGATTCTGACCTGTTAAGACAGTGGGAGAGGATATTAAATTTGACACCATCACAAATCTAACAGCTACTTTCGATGTCTTCTTTCTGTTGGACTCAGCACAGCTTCATCTGGACACAGTAAAACTCAAGAAAAAACAGGTAGGGGCTGATTCAGAGATTCCTTCTTTAGCTTGCGGCCATGCTTCACCTTTGCCCGGAGAAGGATGTAAGAGCTCAATGTCAGCAACACTCAGCTGACATCACCAGAGAGACGTGTCAGCTGTTTCAATGTCTTTTCATGGCGCATAAAAGACTGGTTGCCATTCTGCAAAAACGCTGCCTAAGCAGTTACCTCAATAAAAAAAATCCCAAAACGGGATTTCATCATGCCTTGTGCAATGTTTGAAGTTCTTCTAGGCAAACATTCAGGTTTGGCTGGAGAGTTCAGTCTGCTCTGGTACAGCTGAAGAGCTTAGAAGTAGTTCTGACTGCTTGTCTAGTTTTACAGCCAAGACAAACTTGAAATGCAGGAGTCAATAAAACTGCACCTGAAATCCATGCATAGAAGCCAACAGCAGCACAAGCCAGAGCACAATGCTGACTGGTGCATCATCTCCAGTTGGAACCACAGTCTCATGCAGTCCTCAACCCAGTTTTACCTGGAATCTGCATGTGTTTTATTCAATTAGTGAGTGAAGACAGATTAGCCTGGAGACTATGTGGACCTTTTTTCACGTCTTGAGGATTACCTACTGCTGATGTGGACACTTTTGCTGCCATGTCGGAACAGGATGTGGGCAGAAAACCGAGCTAGAGACCTTGCAGCTGGCAGGCCCATTTTCAGTTTGTGGTGTAGGGGGAAAAAGTGTTAAACAGCTGTGAAAATAGAGGGCAGTCCCACCTTTGAAGGCCACCTATTAGTCTTTACCAAACAGTTTCCCCTTTAAAACCAGAATTGGATCTTTTGAATGAGCTGCAAAAATGTTGGCACCCCTTGCGGAGTTTTTTGTTTCTGAAAAAACCCTCAGTAGATAAACGTGTCCCATTTTTCTGCCTGAAAAAAAAAAAAAAAAAAAAAAAGATATATATATACAGGCTATATACACCACTTAAAATGATTGATTTCTGTTATTTTTCTTCTTATAGGTATGTTTGACTAAAATGAACATTGTTCTCTCATTCTACAAACTACTGACAACATGTCTCTGAAATTACAAGCAAAAATTTTGTATTTATTTGCAGAAAATGAGAAATGGTCAACATAATAAAAAAGATGCAGTGCTTTCAGACCTCAAATAATGCACAGTAAGCAAGTTCATGTTCATTTAGAAACTACAATATTAAAGTTTTAACTCAGACAGTTCAGAAATCAATATTTGGTGGAATAATCATGAGGTTGTCAATGGGGTTCATTACAGTGGTTTCTTAATTTTTTTCCAGAGCTGCATATATACACACACAATTCCAGTATTCCACAAGTTTGGTTTCATAATTATAAGAGAAAGCATCCTGAGGCAAATGTGTGTGTGTGGTGAGAACTTTATGTAATCCCCAATTAACTGGTATCACAGATTTTGTTTTTTGTATTTGACTAATAGAATCAGTTGGTATTTTAACAATTATTTTCCTAGTTCTTTTGGCACAGGGCTTCTTTCTGTCTTTTTTTTTTAGCTGTAAACAACAAATACACAAGTCAAAAGAATGATTCATGAATTTCATGACGTGTACTTTACTATTTCACTGCTTTGCTGTCTGTGATTGGTGAAAATATTTAAAGTCTGACAGACCAGGTTCTACCAGGCTCATATTTTCTTTTCTTTCTTTTTTTTTTGCTAAACTTCTACCACAATTTTTTTTTAACTATCTGTGCTGCATCTAATAATCTGAAATGGAAATCATTCATCAAGGAGATGTACTTACTGATGTAGACTCCTTTACTGCCCCTATTCTGCTAAACCAAACTTAGACCCAGGTTCAGCATTTGACAAAGTCAGAGATAAATCTCTGATAACAGTTTAATCTTAATCAGGTTGACCTATGACTATTTCGCTAAAACCCTTCCTGTGACTTTGTCCAGTGGCAGCGAAGAAAAGTGGAGGAGATGGATATTTTAAGACTGCTTCTCTCCTGTGTACAGATTGTCTTGCAGAAATGTTCTAATCCTTTTATATCACCATATTCTGACACATTTCAATTGCTTGTTAAAATGTGATGTTTTCGTTTTGTTTTGTCTTTGTTTTAAGCCAGCACTTGCTGAAAATGTCCAAAAACATTATCTCAGTAGTCCTGGTCTTATGTCGCACATTGTCTTTGGAAAACTTTAGTGTGGCCTCCAGGTCTTTCTTGGAAAACAAAGATTTTTTCTGTGCTTATCTTCCAAAAGATTAATACCTGAGTAGTTTTTCTTTTAACTGTGAAGAAATTCACTTTTATATAAACTCCTGCCATAGATCTCCCAAATTATATGTTAAGGTTTTTGAGGGCTGTTTAAGAATATTGCAGTTTATTCCCAGTTTGAACATACAATGACATGTTGTTGTCTTCCATCTATTTTCACATCAGAATGTCTGCAAATATCTTTAAATATCTCTCGAAATACTACAGAGTTCACTTTCACTTCACCAGTAGGAAGACACCAAAACTAAAAGTTTAAACATATAAATAGGGCAAATTTTCTTGAAAATGCAGTTATAATGTACTAAATATGTGCACGATTTTAAAATTGTAGTCTGGTTATTGTTGAAGTTTGCCAATGACAGTGGATGAAGCAAATGAAGTCATTTAGTCTGTGTTGGCCACACTTCTAAATATTGAACTAACATTAACAGCCATATTGTTTGGCTTGACACATCTCTGTTTGCAGGGAGGAATGATTGCTTGCAGGTCAGGCAATTTCCGGTAAGCTTCATAGTATTGAACTGGTTCATTACAAATGTCATGACCAAACGTTAGCAATTGGGTAAAATCTAAAAAAACATAAACTTTACCCAATTGCTAAAGCACTGTTTATACAGCAAATTCACAGCCAATACCAGCTCAACAAATTTCTCCAAAAAAAGTCGATTCAATCAAGCATACACACTCCACCAGAGTGCATGTCGTCAGCAAGCAACTGTTTTCAAATAGCTGAAGGTCCAGACCCTACGTGTGAAGCAAAGCATATAACAAAAAACAGGTTTTTTTGTCTTTTTTTACCAGCTAAATAAATAAGGGTGTGTCCTAATTTTTTTCAAACCAAAAATAATTTTAGAGAGAAATATAAAATGCTTGTTTTCAATTGAACAGTTTTGCTAAATTGATATTTATATTGGGACACCCCACAATAGCCTTTGTGCAGGGTGGGTGTTCAATTGAATATCATGGTTTCTTTTTAAGTCAGTGTGATTTTAGAATCCTTATCTTCTCCCTGAAGTCACATTCGCTCCACCCACGTCATCAATCTTTCCTCCTGCTTGCAGCTGACTGCCACACCCACCTGTTTCCAAATCCCCAGCAGCCCCGCAGCCATCCATTCTTGGCTTTTTGTCTTTTTTAGTAGCATAGGCTGTTTAGATCTAGCTACCCCAACCACTGCTTTTGTTTCTGTACTTCTCTGCCTCTCTGACCACCTTTATTTTTCATATTAGTTCAATACAATCATTGTACTTGCCTGCCAGGTTTCTGTCTTGACCGGGTTCACTTCCCTGCTGTGCCTGTGTGAAATAATTTATTTAATAAATCCACACTTGGAGGGTAGACCCACAGACTGTGCTTTTATGTCACATGTGACCACCAATTCAGTAAAATGTTGATGTTTTAAGTGAAAACTGAGATGGCCCATACACCTTGCAGTCCTGAAATGTCCTCTGTCACTAATTAAAGCCGTACTGCAGCTGCTGTCTGATTCAGAGTGCTTGTTTTCTAATGAGGTTCCACCAAAAATCATGAGCTAGAACAGCTTGCTCCCAGTTTGAAAAATTAATAATAGAATATTTCAGTGACAACCACAAGCAGCCCTTGTAATATTTAAGTTAAAGCTTTATTCCCTTGGGCTGGCTTGCCATAAACAATTCTCTTTAACAGATTCCTCTCTTCTATCCTGATTACTTGCCCTTACTCTCGCAGCCGAGCTTCCATGATTCAGACAGTGACTCTGAACTTTTCTGCCAGCACAACACTACAGCATCAGGAATTCTACCTTTTCGTTTTAAGCTTACAACGCTGCTTGTGAAGCAGTATGGAAAGCTGAGGTTAAACCCTATTAGGGTTCTCAAAAGGCAACGAAAATCTGTCCTGGCCAGGCATACATAGGCTACTAAAAGGATTAAATGATCACAGCTTTATTCACCCTCTGCCTCATTTTTATACGCATACATGCTGTTGACACTGTGATCCTCCACAAGCTATGCTTGGTTTGGCAACATCTTCAGTGCTGTTAACCAGTTCAGTTGAAATAAAATACTTCTTGGCTGTCTATCAGCTCACTTCAGTTTATTTATACTGCAACAATTCACAGCAAACACCTTCTGAACGCATTTCTCCCACCAAAAATGTTAATTAAATTCAATCATACAGACTCAGTTAATGTCATTCAGTCCAAACTGATCGTAATTATTAAACAACCCAGTCCATTTCAGTTTATTATTCAAATTAGTGAATAAAACAAAAAATATATATATATAGTGTTAAGAGATTAACAGCAACAAATATATTGCTAAGCAGACAGAGACCAGTCATGTTCAGTTCAGATTTAAGCTTTTTATCACTTAAGCTCATCATGCACAGCAACACAACCCTGCAGAAGGAAAAAGGTTTGTGACTATCATTACACTCACTTCAAAAACAAAGCAAACCCTTGCTGCTTCTATAGAAAAAAAGAGGTAGTGTAAAAGTCAAGTGCTGCATATCAAATTTTTAAGGTTTGGTCTATAGCTAGCCAAGAAGAAAAGTATTCAGTAAAGACCTTTGAGAAGCAATTTTAGCAGACTGCTAATCAGTGAAGGGTTATAAGGCCATTTCCAAAACAATTTGAAGTTCAGGAGTCTACAAGTGTGAAACATAATAATTACTATTCTTTCCAGGAGAGAACATCCCACATAATTCACCTCAAGGACATAATATATGGTTTTCAGAGAAACTGCAAAAAACACAAGAGCTCAATCTCAGACTCTGCAGGCCTCAGTTAGAATTGTAAATCTTAAATTTTATGGCAGAACCATCAGAAGAACAAAACTGAGCAAGTTTTGCTCAATTGTAAGGGTTTCCTGGAGAAAATGAATATGGCAGCACGATGATTGCAAAGTTACTTTTTAAATAATCATCAACATTTTAGAACAATGTCCTTTGGACACATGAGAAAAAGATGGACATTCAAGCAAAAAATTATTTAGCATAAATTTGTCATACCAACTGCCAAGTGACAGTGCAGGAGGTATATTGAAATGAGTTTGTTTTGCCGTCAATGAAGTACTGTAGAGTCATTGAGGTGATAGTGGATTCATAAGTACTCTAGAATCACAGGTGACATTTGGCCCAAACTTGGTTACAGAGGAAATTGTTGAACAAAAGAGTTGGCTTTAATATATCAACAATAATGTTGATAGTCAATCAGATCACAACTGTTTAAGGTTATTATTCCTGACAATGACTTTACATGCTGTAAAAGAATGTACACCTGGAAAGTTTTAAAATAAAACCTAAAAAAAGTTCAATGTTATACTTTTATAAAACACGGTCACAATATAAAAACCACCAGAAATGCAAAGAAATTCATTCAAGTAAGGTTACCAATATTAAATAGGTCAGTTGAACTTACGGTAACCTAATATTATGATATTATCAGCAAGAACTATTTTGAGATATTAATTTTATAATTTTTAATTCAAATGTAGAAAAGCCCAGTAATCTGGTGAAATAGAGAACATTTATGTTGTTGATAAATGACAGATGTATTTATGGGGGAGAAAAGGCAAAAAAGAAAAAAACTGCAAATCGAATTGTAGGGAATCAAAATCAGTTTAAAACCATCTAAAGAAAGAAGAATTCAGAACAGGGATGTTAGACCACGAAATATTTAATTTGGCCAAAATTACCTGGAACAATGTGAGTAATGCCTGCTGAGTGACTTCAAACCTCAGTGTTTGTCTTGGATATGGAATTACAGTTAATGCTAAGAAATGTTAAAAACAGAGAAATAAATTATTATTCATATAGATTACCTACTAAATAGAAAAATTATTCTTTTGTTGTCAATATTTTACTCCTTTTGTTGTGTTCTTATGCACAGAATATGTAATTAGAGAGTACTGTTACTCTGTTAAGAAATATAAAATTAAGCAAATAAGTTATTCCAAACACACAAGATGAAGCAGGAATGCAATTCATATGCAAATGTATTTAAATTGCATATACATCTGCATGTGAATGAATGTGTGATTAGCTAATGGACATCAAGGTGTGCTGGTCATTGTACAGACTCTGAGGTCCTCCGTTTTACTGTTTAATATTTCACATAGTCGACAGACAGGTAGATAACAACCATTAATTTGTTTGACAAATCCTGATTTAATATGTGAAATTAAAGGACCTAACATATTTTGCAGGCACATAGCTGACTCATTCACTAAGCATTATCCATATTCTAATACAGCCTATTTGTTCTTTTTCTTATCTTGGTAAATGGAAGTGCTGAAGTGGCTCATATTGAAGTCTGGACAATAATAGGATATTAAAAACAAAATGAAACTCATTTTTTTGCAATTAAGAAGGAACAATAGAAAAATCTGCCTCTCTCTTGTATTTCATTTTTCATTCCATCGATTGCTCCACACCACCCTCTAACTATATAAGTCTACAAAATAGCTGAACATTAATCCTGAAAATGCAGTTTTGTTGTATTTTATGTGTAACATTAAAGAGTAAAGATAAAAACTATCTACAAGTGAACTTGAGCACTAAATGATAGCACTCATCCTGATTTTGTCTCAACCAATGCACATTTAAAACGCACAGTTACTTACATACCCTTCGTGCGATCGTATCTCACTATCTCACTTAATTAGCTCCTGAAGGCACTTTTACCTGCATTAGTGTGTGGACATATCGGTGCCTTTCAGAACACTATCAACTTTTAAATAGGCTATACATTACAAACAACCTTGAGCTGTTTGAACTTGGTGATGCTTATCTTCCACTGAGGTCACTGCATGAGATCCTGAGTATTTAGATGTTTTTTTTTTTTTTTTGCCTTAAGGAAAAATGTTGAAAAACGAAGGAAGTACAATAGTGTTGTCAAATTCCTCAAGCTGTTTTTAGTGTCTGATCAGCGATTTTCTAATACAACAGCCAGGCCAGGTCGACCAGCTCAATGTTAGATGGACATGAGTGATAAGTAGGGAAACACAGAGAGGACGCATTTATTGGAGATAATGCCATTCAAACATTGAATTCTGGAAATGCTTTTAATTCAGTCAGATAACCACGACTCACCACTTGGCATTCAATGCAAAAGGGTTACAACTACGCTGAAATAAATGAATTTCAAACTAATTAGACTAACAACCACTTTTTGTGTCGAAAAAAAGGAATTCCATTATCAGTACTGTGCAACTAACTACAAGATGTTTAATTTGATCTTGGTGCGAATGGAGCAGGACAAATGACACGTATTCATCCCAGGTTTTATTGTAGTGTTTGAATCCAATAGTGCTCAATGTAACAGTTATGTCTATTTTTTTTTTCTTTTTACTTTCAGTCAAAACTAGGTGCTCCCACCCCTTTCAACACTGCTGCAGAGTGTGACACTCTTACAGAGCTGAAAGAGGCAAATCCATCTTTTCATTTCATGCACCAAGAGAAGCATGCAGTGTTTGTCTTGCCTACTGTGATTGCAAGGCAATCTCTAAGTCCCTGTTTTCCAAGCTGTGTTGAAGGGGGCATTTGTGACAGTTTCTCAACAGGCAGAGCAGCCTCGCCACACTTCTCGGCTGGAGAATGTAAAGGAGGGGAAGCTATAGGTAAGACATCATTACAAGGATGATCTTTGAGTTTAAGTTCTGACTTTAAATAATGCCAAATACTCTGCACATATAAATGTAATGGTCAAGTTAAAAACAATATGCACCTTTTTTAATTTAAAACAAGAAAATAAAAGTGTGCATACTGACATTAAAGCCCTGAGTGGAGTAGAGACACAATATGGGGATATTATGTTAATTATATTTTTTATGTATAATATTAAGATGTTGTTGCAACATTGAAACATTAAAGTTATAAATATTTTCGGTTATAAATAATTATTCATAATGAGTCAGACAACACATCAGGTGAAGCCTATGTAAATTCTCAAACATTCTTGTGTCATCATAATAACAAACCAGTTTGTTTTTAAAAAAAGAAAAAAAAACTCAAGCATATCCCCAAGTATATAAATACAAGTGCCTGTTTATGTTATACCCATTACTCCCTCCTGCCCTCAGACTCTAAGGATGTCAGGATCACTTAATTAGGTCAGATATTTAGAAGAGTTGCAGCATTATAACACCAAGGTCACTAAATTGAGCAAAGGGCAAAACAGTGTGTTTTAACATCAGCTAACTTCTGGTAAATGGATACTTAAAAAGATTAACTTTAGGATTATTAGATTTATTACAAAATTACAAAGGATTACAATGGAAGAAAAATATATATTTTTTAATTGGACTTAAATTTAAAGCAGTATACAAACCTCCTGAAATTCTATTTATGGATTTTGGCTTTGGATAGTGATTCACCAATATGGGTTTTCCATGCCAAGATCGAGATCTAATTTTCATTTAGATCCGACTAATTCACTGTAAATGTTGACTGAAGGCAATGTTTGCCCTAGGACCACAAAAAAGTATGAACAAAATGTGCTGCTGGTTATATGATAGAGGTAGTAATTTTGAATTCAGAAGCAAAAAAGGAATGTGCAGATAATTTCCTTTCCTAAAGTAAGGCATGCATTCCTAACCTTTACTTGGTTTTTACTAAACAAATATGTTAATGAAAGGGTATGGGGTTAATTGTGCAGGTGTTTGTTTTATGCATATAATAGAAAATCAAATGAATTAGATCTTTCAGTATTTGATTTGCAGGTTCACTGATAAATCAACTGAAAATTAGTCATCACTTCATTGGTGCATTTATAATTTTAATATGTCAGCCCAAGATAATTAGTGGTCCCTCCGCCTCTGCTTCCCCCCTTACAATACTTTCTGAACCCGTCCCTGACGTGGAGGTTGTTAATTTAATTTAAATCTTGTTAAAAACTTAGCAGTATGCTATTACTTTTAGGGCTATAAATCTTGTATTAGTATTAAGGAGCGTAAGTAGCTGTCTATGAACATGGGAGATAACACAAGCTGGGGGCTGCAGAATTGAACTGTGCTCGGCAAAAAAAAAAAAAAAAAAAAGATCACGATGTTGAGCAAAGCTGGTTGCATATTTCCTTAATAATCATCCAAGATATTTTGGGTAGCAAAGAGATTTCTGTCCAGTTAACCGTTTGTTCTTTTAAAACCACTTTCACAGGACCTATTGTTTATTCAGTTTAACTATAAATATCTTTCACCATTCAATCGCCGAAAAAATGATTCCAGCATTCAGATATAAGGGAAGTGTGGTATTGGTTATAGACATCAAAGGTCATTTTGTGGTCACATAAAACATTTGAGGTGTTTGTCATTTTTATGGGTAAGAGTAATTTTTCATGCCTTTGTTTTTGGATTTAAGGCGCACACAACAAAAGCCCTTTAAAACTGCAGCAAAACGCTGAAGGTAAAATCATCAATTTAGATCAAGTTTGTCATCGACAAGCTAAAGACAAGCTAAAGACATGAAGTATCTATCCTAAAGAAGAGCTGATAAAAGAATGTGTTATCAGTATTTCTGGCTTTGCATATTGCTTGTTTTATTTCAGTTCTCACACAGAGTGATTCACAATAAAATACAAAACAGATCTCTGGTTTAACTTCATATTGTCAAAGTGCATTATTTTGCATCTTTTCAACTTTTTAAGGAATAGAAAGTTACATGTAGAAATTCCAATTTATTACTAAACTTCCATTGATAACTGTAATTTAACTCAACCTGCGATGGGTTTGGTTCCAAAGTTTAAAGAGTCGCATTGCTGGCTAATTGCGCATCATTATTATTTTTGATTTCCAGACGGGACTGTGATAATGATGAATAATTCATGCGAGAGTAAAAGTGTGACAAACAGTCCCCGATCTGCTACCGCTTATTTCAAACAAACTTCAGATATCAGACACCATTCTGTTGTAATAAGCTCCTAAAATAGGGACTCGCTGCAATAAGCTCCTACTAGGTTCTGCCGCGCTCTGTGGAGCTGACCGCACAAACCACTGTCCTATCAAATCCGTTCTGGTGCGATGTTGAAGGATCCCACGGCAAAGATCCAAGCTACAACTCGGATGAATGTAAAAAAAAATCCTCTCCGGCTCAGGGGATCCTTTTTTCTCCTTCACCTGCTGCATTGTAGGATATAGCCTATCTGTGACTGCAGGTGCAGTCACAGATAGGCTGCCGAATCCTGTCCTGGCTCCTCATGGCTGTTCCTGGAAATGCTCAAACACGGCAAAAGCTGTGCCAAATGCACATCCAGCGAGTTCTTATTATACAGGTGGCATTGTTATTTCGGATCAAGCACTGCAACGTGTCATTTTATAGATCCTAAATGTTCCAGGAAAGAATGACACGTTGGGCAGGAAAGGATGAGAAGCATTTCTCTCTCTTTTTTTTTTTTTTTTTTTTTGTTATAATAAACTGTTTAGGATACAGGATGGGTGCGTTTTAAAAACGTGTTAATATCCAGCAACTACACAGCATTGAGAAGCAGTGTGCCAACAGAAGACCAGGGGTGCCAAGTTTCATCGGACTGCGCATCGCCCGCGGTTCCGCTCCGGCTTACCTTTCTCCTCGTCGGACACCTTCGAGGGCTCGGCGCACGGAAATAATCCGGAGGAAAGGGCGAGAAAGGCGAGAAGGAAAAACTCCGACATGTTTCCGGAGAGCGGGCTATACAAGTAGCCACGGTGCTTCTCCCGCTCCTGTTCCTGGTCCGGGTCCAGTCTCCCCCTCCACCACCAGCCCGGTTGACGAGCGCCGTTATCCGGTGATGTCCGGCAGAACCAGTGCGCAGAACGGTGCGGCTCCCTGACACATGCACACCGCCGCTCTGAGCAGCGAACAGGCGCACCGGAGGGTTGAGAGTGAGAGAGGCAGAGAGGACGAGAAGGAGGAGGATGAGGGGACAGAGGGGTGAGGGAGGGAGGCAAGAGCAAAGAGGAGTACGTTTCCTGTCTTTTCTCAATGATTTAATGCCGTCAAGGTGACGCAGCTCGTTGCACATTAATTATATAGTTTTGCTCTGGAGACAGATGATTTGGTGTCGTTATTAGGAACTTAGGCTCAGATGGAGCACAAAAATAAATAATAAAAAAGGATGATTTGAGATTTTTAACACTAAGAAAGTTTAGCATGATCATAACAGGATGCATTCATTTTAAATACACAAGTCCTTCCTTCTCCCTTTGGTTTAGTTCTATTAAAAAAATAATAAAAATTTGAAAATGACATTACATATTTCTAGGCAGCCAAGTTAATATTTTTCTGAAAGTGAAGGTGAAGTATTGCTTTATTTCAGACACCTGACCAGTTGATTACAACAATAATCAACATTTCAATAAAATGACTTACCTGTCCAGTATATCAAAACATATTTGTGGTTTTGAAAGTCTGCTTTTGTTTAACAGAATTGGTACCATTATTCATGTTATTATCTCAAATTAATTTATATTATTGTGGTTTTTTATTATTATTTTCTGACAGGGAGAAAAAAAAACAGGATACAAACAATCATGGAAACTTTTTCACTTTAAGCTGAACCTTTTTAAGCCATTGCTTAGTTCGGACATTTTGTTTTCTCTGAAAAAATAATGTCAACTGTGCTGACACTAATGATAAATGTGGGTCTAAAAAGTATGCCTTTGAGCTGAACAGCACATTTACAGTGTGTGCAAAATCTCTCCTAATCATACTGTCAGGTTCTGTGTTTAATTCTGAGTTTCTGTGTCCTGAGTCTCCTCGTTGTCCTGTCTTCCCCTTGATTGTTCCCAGGTGTGTCTTGTTCTCCTGATTACCCTCAGTGTATTTAGTCCCTCCTGTGTCCTTTGTTCCTCGTCGGGTCCTTGTCGTTGTTTGTCAGATTGTCGTACTTTTGCCTTTGTCTGCCGTTGTGTGTTTAGCCGCCTGTATGACCAGTTGCTACCGGCGTTGAGCCCTGGCTTCCGCTCAGCCGTGCTGCCTGGCCGCGGACTCTGTTGACTGTGTTTTTGTGGATTATTTTCATTAAATTACTCACCATTCACCTACCTGGGTCTCCAGCGTCTGCCTCACCATCTCCACTTCACCACTTCCTGACAGAAGGACCCGACCACTACAAGGTGAGGCCGCTACCATCTTGGCCCAGATGGACCGAGAGGACTGGATCCAGCAGCAGTTGGAGTTGGCACAGAGGGATCTCAAGGATGTAGAAATCCTGCCTTCTCCGCTGCTGCTGGAGGAAATGGGGCTAAAATCAGACTTCGACCTAGCGAAGAGCCAAATTCACAACCCTATAGCTATCACCGACTCATCTCCGCCACACCCGTTCAACTGTTTTCAAATAACCTCCGAAGAAGACTTCACGCACCTCTTCAAACTGTTTCAAAGGGACTCTTTTATGCTGGAGCTAGTCTTTGAATTATATGACGAGTTTGTCCAGAAGAAACATTCCACTCCATGCCCAGCTCCAGCATCTGTTCCTCGTCCTGCTCCGCCGGACCCCGCTCCGGCTGCCGTTCCTGCTCGGCCGGACTCCGCTCCGGCTTCGGCTCCTGCTCGGCCGGACTCCGCTCCGGCTTCGGCTCCTGCTCGGCCGGACTCCGCTCCGGCTTCGGCTCCTGCTCGGCCGGACTCCGCTCCGGCTTCGGCTCCTGCTCGGCCGGACTCCGCTCCGGCTTCGGCTCCTGCTCCGCCGGATCCCGCTCCGGCTTCGGCTCCTGCTCCGCCGGATCCCGCTCCGGCTTCGGCTCCTGCTCCGCCGGATTCCGCTCCGGCTCCTGCTCCTGCTCCGCCGGATTCCGCTCCGGCTCCTGCTCCTGCTCCGCCGGATTCCGCTCCGGCTCCGGCTCCTGCTCCGCCGGATTCCGCTCCGGCTCCGGCTCCTGCTCCGCCGGATTCCGCTCCGGCTCCTGCTCCGCCGGATTCCGCTCCGGCCTCGGTGGACTCTGCTCCTTGTGCCGCTGCTCCGGCAGCCTCTATCCCTAGTGCTCCTCCCGAGACTCCCAGTGCTCCTCCCGATACTCCCAGTGCTCCTCCCGATACTCCCAGTGCTCCTCCCGAGACTCCCAGTGCTCCTCCCGAGACTCCCAGTGCTCCTCCCGAGACTCCCAGTGCTCCTCCCGAGACTCCCAGTGCTCCTCCAGTGTCCCCTAGTGCTCCTCCAGTGTCCCCTAGTGCTCCTCCAGTGTCCCCTAGTGCTCCTCCAGTGTCCCCTAGTGCTCCTCCAGTGTCCCCTAGTGCTCCTCCAGTGTCCCCAATTGCTCCTCCAGTGTCCCCTAGTGTTCCTCCAGTGCCCCCTAGTGTTCCTCCAGTGCCCCCTCCGGACCTCGCCCGTGGGGTCTGCCGCGGGCGCCTGGGACGCCCTCCGGACCTCCCCTGTGGGGTCTGCCGCGGGCGCCGAGGACGCCCTCCGGACCCCCTCGACGCCTCTGCCCTCTTTCTGTTTAGTTTTGGACTCTTGGCCCCTCCTTGTGTTTCCGCCCACCTTTTGTGGGTAGTTTTTTGTTTTCTGGACTCTGGCCCTCCTTCCGTCGCCCCTCCGCCCACCCTGGTTTTTGAGTTTTGGATTTTGGTTTTGGGCGTCTGGTAGCCGCCCTTTAAGGGGGGGTACTGTCAGGTTCTGTGTTTAATTCTGAGTTTCTGTGTCCTGAGTCTCCTCGTTGTCCTGTCTTCCCCTTGATTGTTCCCAGGTGTGTCACTGATTACCCTCAGTGTATTTAGTCCCTCCTGTGTCCTTTGTTCCTCGTCGGGTCCTTGTCTTTGTTTGTCGTTGTTTGTCGTACTTTTGCCTCTGTCTGCTGTTGTGTGTTTAGCCGCCTGTATGACCAGTTGCTACCGGCGTTGAGCCCTGGCTTCCGCTCAGCCGTGCTGCCTGGCCGCGGACTCTGTTGACTGTGTTTTTGTGGATTATTTTCATTAAATTACTCACCATTCACCTACCTGGGTCTCCAGCGTCTGCCTCACCATCTCCACTTCACCACTTCCTGACACATACCTTTACAAAGTTCAAAGAAGGAAATACAGTTTTTAAAATACCTTTAGCAGGATTAAGTTTTGTTTGGTAAAAAAATAAATAATTAGTGGGTAAAATAAATAAATAAATGCACACTTGGCTATTGAGAAGCAATTGTTTACTGGAGGCAGACTCTAATTGCTAAAGGCTGGCTGTGACGCATGTAATGTTGCAAGTTGACAAAACTTACCAGAAATTGCGTGCACTGTAAACAACCTCTTGGGTAGTAGATTAGAGGCATGAAACGTCACACATTCCTCTTACTCAGACTTTAACTGCTCAATATTTGGAAGAGGGACCAACACAGATTGAATGGCTGCACTCATCTCCTCCACCATCATTGCCAAACCACAGCCCAAGGCAGTCTACAATTTTAAAACAGTGCAGACAAGCAATTGTTCACAAAGTATCCCGTTTGCTTATAGGCCCAGTTTAAATGTATTTAGAAAAATCTAGCTCAATAGGCAAAATCCCAGATGGAGCACTGAAAGAAGATGAGAATCAAGCACAGCCACCAAACAGCTCCTCTGGCTAGTGGCAGCAGCAATTAGAAAACACCTGGTGGAAATGCATGTCATGCCAACTACATCAGAATCCAGCGCTCCTAAGAATCGTAAATGGTGTAATGGTGGAGCATTGTTTGACCTTCTTATTTGACATATGCAGAATTTTTATAATAACTGATGGTAACAGTTATTTGATTGTGCTATGAAATGGCACTGTGGCTGGAAAATACATAACACCATCCCTTTACCACAACAAATTGAATATCTGAAAAGTCTTCATTTGCATTAATTTACCAGATATTTTGATTCCCTAAATAAAAACCAGTGAGATCTATTGCCTTCCGGAGTCTCTGAAACACTGAAGAGTCTAGTTTTGTGTGATCCATTCTTAGGATAAATAAAGTAAATATTATGAACAAAACTTTTCACAAAGCAGTAGGGAAACCAGGGATACTGTTAAGAAGTTTAAAGCAGGGATAGATTATAAATCATTATCCTCATGGAACTTTGTTCAGTCCATCAATCAGAGATGGAAAGAGCATGGCACATCATCAAGAACTGGTTAGATAAGTGCAAAATTATGCCTTTCAGTCTGCATAAAAAATGCTCAATCTAACTATAACATAAGACATCTCTGAATATGCAATTCACACCTTGAAACATAGAGGTGGGATCATTATGCTGTGTAGATGTTTGTCTTTAACAAGCACAGGGAAACTGTTCAGAACTGATGGGAGCTGAATGCAATTAAATACATTGTAATCATACAGGAGAGTCTGCTAGAGGCTCCAAAGGACTTGAGACACAAAGGAATGATTAGATCAAAGCTTCGTGTGTTCGAAGGCCCCAGTGAAGATGCACACCCTAACTGAACTGAGAATCTTTTGCAAAATTTGAAAATTGATGTTCACAGATTTTCTAAATGCAATAGGACTGAGCATGACCCATTTTGTAAAGCAGGAATGGACAGACTTTCAGTATCTATATGCAAAGGGATACAAGAGAGGCATCCCAAAAGGATTGGGATATGTGATTGCAGCAAAAAGTATTTCTACAAAAGTACTGACTCAGGGAGGCAAATAGAAATGGATGTCAGCTTCTCAAATTTTTCTTTAGATAGAAAAACCTTGGTGTCATTTTCTTTCTACCTCAAAGCTGTGCACTGCTTTATGATAGAAGACTGAGCATATATCGAAGTTTGAGATTACAATATGATAAAAGCAAGCACTGTGAATACTTTTGCAAGACACTGGTGTGATTTTAAATGTGCTAATCTACAATTTCTTTGATATTTTATAAAAGATTATGAATTTGAGAACAAAGCAAACATAAACATATCTGAAAGCAGGGTTAAATCTATAGCTTTCAGCAAAAAATCTATTCTTCTGTTGAGGAGTTATGTTTCTTCAACAGAAGAAAAACTGACTTGGTAGATAAATGATCAAGATTGCACTCTGCCTTCCTTCTCTGAAGTGTTGCGTGGGAAGTTGTATGGTATCATGTTATTGTGTTGGCTTTGTTCCGACATCAAAATTTATGTAGCTCTAGATGGGAAGAGTTCAGCTGACCAATAAGGCTTTCTTACATGGAGATGTTAAATAAAAGACCTGAGTGGCTCGGTTTCTGCAGCCAACCAATTTTCAGTTTTATGATTTTCATTTCAGAACACAGGCATCAGCGGTTGTTAAAAGAGATCATATACATTTAAAATGTTGCACATGTGACCTTGGATGCATACAGTAAAATTCAAATTCAAATGTGTTAGTCTAATTTCTCAGACTAACGGTAGTAAAATAACCTTTAAGCAGGCCTTAAGTGTACTTGTTAGTATGAAAACCTTTCAGATAATGTGTGTTCATAAGCTGCAAATGGGGGAAAAAAAATCACCATTATCATGATCAACAGAAACAAAAGCTTAAAACATATCTTATCAGCTTAGGTGTAATTAACCCATATATCGTGTCTCAGTGAATTGAGTTACTCAAATAAATTACCTTTTTTAAAAATATAATTTCTAATTTATTTTGTTGTTTCCACCTAATAGATGTTTGTTGCATTTAAGAACATATCTAATCTGAAAATTAGTGGCTCTAGATACTGCAAAAGGACTCAATCTGTCGCTGTATGAGTTTGAATAATGCAGGCAAAAAAACAAAACAAAAAAAAAGCCACCCCCATGAGCTCTGCTGTCAATTACTGATGTCTGACAATGGTTAATGTAGGTCACTTGGCTGATGAAACACAAAAAGCCAAATATCTTGTGCTGTCATATAGACTTTCATAAAGAAGTATTTGAACACTTCCCGTCAGTCAACTTAAAAACAAGTTGGTCAAGGTTACTGACTTGCACATTGAAATAAATTTAAAGAACCATCCTTTAATCCATCCATTGAGAGATCAAGTTAAAATTATCAAACAGTTTGAGGAAGGAAACGCAGTCATCCCTCCTGCCAGCAGTCCTCTCCAGCTTTTTCTAAGGTGTCATATTCATTTAACCTTGTTAGCGTTAAATGAAACAAAAAGGTTAAATACAAATGTATCATTTCTTCGGGGTGATGGTTGAAGTCATTTTAATGTTGCCAGGTGGTCAAGAGTGGAAATGAGTGGCATTACACAAGGTGACTGACATTGTTTCTTCTGCTTCAGATTGGTTGCTTCTGACTAATTATTTTATTTGTGCAGATGGCAATAGGACCTCAGAGAGGAGGCAGAGTATCTGTCCCAGACAGAACATGCAAACTCTACACAGAAAGACCCCAGGCCGGGAATCGAACCCAGGTCCTTCTTGCTGCGAGGCAACAGTGCTACCAACTGCGCCACTGCGCATCCCGCCAATGTTTCATGTTCAAAAAACTTTTCATAAAACAGAAAAAATACAGCTGTTTAGGGTTCAAAAGAGACAGACACTCATGCCATAGAAATAAAATAAGCACCACCCATCACACATATTGAGGTAAGGCTGTTATAAAACTAAAGTTGGCATTTCTGTTTTGGAGCTAACTGCAGCCTGGCAAGTCTACCTGCTAAACAGCAGGACAGCCAAAAGACACAATTTTCAGTACAAAAAGAAAAAAAAAAAAACAAAACGGAAAACTAAATTCAGCAGTGCTCACTCAATATTTTTCCTTCTTTTAGAATTTTATATGTCAGGATGTTATGACTACAAGAATAAATATGTTACCGGTAATTCTGAAAAAGTACATCAAACTAAATCTAGTTCATCTGTTTCAAGTAAAATTGTGTTATTCTATACATTTTCTTTTCTTAAATTTTGTGGTCATGACATTTTCACTCCATGTTATAAAATTAAATTAATATACCTGCCCATCCCTATATATTATCCCTTTTGTTTGTGGAGTTGTACGGCCATCTGTGTTTAAAGAACAATCACAATATAATATAATTAAACAAAGCATTGAGTAAGAAAACAGTAAGATGCCACTCTGATAGAAATTTACCTCGACAAACCTTTATGCAGAACAGTTTGTCTCAGCTTAGTATTGAGTTGTCACAAAAACTGAAGAGGTCCAAGTCTTCAAGGACATTTCACATCGACTTGCAGCTATTTCTCACTGGCAGCACTACACTGTTTTCAGTCTCCCAAAAAAAGGCAGACAAACCCCACAAATGAATAATTTCATGAGGCTGTCATTTTTTTTCCTTTGACTGCTGGGAGCAGACAGGATTTTTTTTGTTGCAATCATCGTGGCAACATTGTGACCGAAGTGCTTCAGCTTTTTCTGATGATTATAAAGTGCTCTTCTTGTGTCCTGAATGATTCATGTATGCTAACTTTTCTGCCATGTTCGCTGGTAGTACATTGTGTGTTTTCTGCCTCTTCTTTTCACCTTTAGCCTCAATTAGCCCAGATTCACCCACCATTGCAAGATCACTTCAGCAAGAGTGTAACAACCTTTTTGTTTGTTATGAACATGTCAATAGTAGTAGTGCAAATCATGATCTAGCACATGTGTCAAGGGAAAGAGCTTGTGGCTGTCACAGTATAACGGAGGTAAAGCAGAGGCTAGAGTGACCTAACAGGCTACTCATGCATTGTGTATCACTCAGTTGCAGGACAGGTCCTAAAACAGAACAGTGGTCTGGCTTCTTTGCCTGTTGTCGGGATACAAGAACACCGCAGTACAGTCTGCTGCCCTCATGACATCGAGGTGACACATCTCGTTGAAGTGATGCTCTGAGGGTCGTTGTTTTGTGCCTTGCCTGTGGAGCTCCACTAACTCTCTAAAATGTGGTTCCCCATGTCAGTTTCCACAATGCTTCCAGCTGTACTTCGAATACCAATAGCATTATCCAGAATTAGCACCAACCATTGACCCTGCTTGACCCTGTCTTGACTGCAGGCTCATTATCCAGCTATTGCTGGGGTTGTGGTTTCTACCTCGGCTTTATGATCCCGGTGTTCTCAGGAACTGGGTGTGTGTAAGATTCAGCTCATGAGTCAAGCAAATTCAGGCTGACATTTTTTTTTTTGTTCGGATTGGCAGATATGAGTAAGAAAAGAAGGGAACATACTGAATGGAGGTCATGTCTGCCTTGATGCAAAGCCGTTGCCGGATCCATAAAGAGATGAGGATACACGGATGTTCCCCTGGGTATCATTCCTCATTGATCAAACAGTAGGATGACAGACCATTTGCTGCAGGAAACACAGCACTCTCATCATGCTGGAAATGACTTGCATTTTGTTAAAAGGCAAAATGAGAATTGTACCTTTGTTAAATCCAGGCTAGTCATTCAGGGTCTAGAGAGGGACTACATGTTTCTCAGCATGTGCTTCTGGTAGGTATGCCAACAGCAGCTGAGTAAGGAGGCCTAGTCACAGTTGGTTAACATACTGTTGAACTTGTAACTGTGGAGGCCTTGGGAGTACAGTTAGTTTATTATATTTCATAAACCAATTTGAGATGAGAGGAGCTTTTAGAATGGTGCATTATCATGCTGGAATTAGGCATTTGAAGGTGAGTAAACTGACTATAAAAATGATGGTATACAATTTTTCAGTGATAAAAAACTACAAACTACAACTAATTTACAATGTGCAAGTTACAATTCTTGCATTGCTGGTCAATTTGTGCATCACTAACTATTCTTTTGCAGCCTTGATGCCTGCTGAGAGTGAAAGATGTGGCCTAGGGTGGAGCGAGCTTGAAAGCTGAGATCTACAAAATACACTCAACCCCAAGCTGTGTAATCACAGAACAGGCTCCAGGTCAGTGCACCCCTATGCCAAATTGTACCTACACATTACAATTGTGTTCCATCCTACCATTTCATACCTGTAAACAAACCATGTTGTACCCATGTACTTAACTACCAAAAGAATAAAACTGCTAAGTTGTATTTAAGTGTTTTTTTTGTTTGTTTTTTTCATTGAGCTAAATAAGAACATTGTGTGATGTAAGATGTTTTGTCAATAACTTATTTCTACTGGTTTTGTTTCTAATCACATTCTTCTCATAAAACCACGACCCTGATAAAACTAAAGATATCACTTGCAAATTTCTGCTTTGTAAATTTTTACTGGAGTCACAAAAATACATTACCTTAAGTAATAAGTAGATCATAGAAAATCTCTCTCCTGAAAATGCTTATAGTTGTCAAGTTATTTTATTTCTAGTTTTTTTAATTCACAAATTTTATGCATAATAGTCACACTATTCAATGTTACACTTTGCATCACTAGGATTGGACAGTAATTATTAGTTGTGCTTTGTTTTTGTTTTTGTTTTTTTTTAAATTATTATCTTCTCATTTACATGTTCAGATTCAGTTCAGTTAATTATAGAACAAATCTAAACATCAGTCTAAGTCTTATTGAAATCTACCAAATCCATCCTTTATCTAATCATGCTTATCCTTGCAGTCACACTGTAATATTGCAGAAAACAAAACCAAAATACACGGCCCAGACACGGCTACCATGGAAAGAAAATATGGAAATAAAAGAATCAGAGAGAGCTGAGCCCTATTCGCAACAATAACAGCAAATAATGCATAATGGTGGATAGCAGAATAAAATACCCAGATGAGAAAGAATGGCAAGTATATCCTCAAGCAGTACAAAGTTATAGCAGCAGAAATACCTCTAGAAAAATTTTAACCTGTCTCTCTATCGGATTTGTCAAAATGGAAACTAATTATGGTTTGGGGGAAGCTGAAAACCCTCTTGGGTAGTTTAACCTGTGCTCATCCTGTGACTGCTTGATCCATCATGTCTCAATCTCCACCCACGCACAGAAGTGGCACATAGAGCACACATTGTCCTTGATTCACTGATCAGTGAGCTGTGTGCAAGAAGGATGTGTGATTAGTGTGTGAATTATCAAAGACAGCTGTATAGATGTGTGTGCAAGTATCTGTATGTCTGAATTAAAGAATGCCTCCTGCACTGTTAGGGGCTTGGAGTGATCAGTAAGACTAGGAAAATGCCAAAAGGCAATTGCAACCCATTCCATGTACCATTTACAAACTGTCACCATGTAATGGCTCCTCAATGCACTTTCATGCACATCTCAGGGGAGTTGAACATCACGCATTAAGTTTTTACATATGCAGTTGCTGTGATGCCATTTCCTTTGCTAAGCTCTTTGTGGAGCAGTTTCAACAAAGCAATTTCCAGTTAATTGCCTTTGTGTGAGTGCCGGAACAAAAGAAAAAAAAAAAAAGCAGTAGCAATATGTATCTATTCATGAGTGAAGGAACAAACCCTGGGTCCTGTAAGTGAGAAACAGCAGGACATCAGCCCTGTCTTGAAAGAACTCATTTTTTTTCCTGTTATTAGTTTGTGTTTAATATATATTTTTTAAAATTATACCAACACACTTTATCAAACTCAAGGGAAAGCAAACAAGCAGTTCACACAAAGACTTTACTCTGGTAGGCGATGGTACTAATGTTTAACTCACTCCTGCCATCTAGAGCTACAGTAGAATTCCGCTGCTGATCCGAGTGTGCTTCCTAACTCCAGCAACACGCGATGATCTATATAATAATGATTAAATTATAGCCTGCACATGCCAAGCAGCTCAAGGTAATCAAGGGATGTTCAAAAAATAACATTTTTTATTCTAAGTAGTAAGTTTGTTCTTTCTGTTTCACACTAAAGACGTCCAGATGCTGTCTGTCCATCTCAATATGACAGGTAAAACCTTTTCCCTCTGCATTATTTTTTACTGGTTCCCAGTGGACCGCAGGGCTGAAGGAGCCATAACACAGACATAGCCCCCTCACCATCTTACTCCTCTTGCAGCTGGAACCCACCGCTACTGAATAATGAACTCAATCTCAGCTCAACCTCAGGGGGGAACCTCAGCGTTGCCCTCAGCTGAGTACAATGCTTTTGTTGCTCATCTGCGCGTGCTCGCCCCCACACATGCACTCTCTCACACACTTTCGCCCACCATCATTCTTCTCTGCCACAAGTAGTTCTGTGAAAAATGCTCCACTGATTGGCAGCAGAAAGAAAAAAGAAAAAAAAATTGTGTGGCACAGAGAGCTGTGAGACATCGAAGGATCGCAACGGTTTGAGCTTGGGGGGGGAAGATAGAAAGACAGGAGTAGAAAGGTAGGGAGGTTGTGGCATGTGTATGTGTGTACAAAAGTGGTTGAGCAGATTCCCAGCGGTTCAAGCCACCGCATTTTTGAGGGACCACGTCAAGTATTTCTAGTGAGAAAAGTGGATGGAAGATTGGAACAGAGGGGAAGCTTTCACACGGCGGAGAGGACGTGAGGGGTGAGATGAAAGAGACAGCCGCTGGACACCATAGCTAATGAATGGACACACTTCCTGTTCCTGATTGAGATTTAAGAGGTGTGAGTAGTTATAGCTAAGGGGGGTCAGCACCAGTGGTGAATGAGCTGACCTTTCAAAAAGCCCTTCACCTCCCCTGCCTCCTCGCTGAGCACATTAACTGGAGAAATATGGCAGCGTTTCAGTAGATCCTTCATAATTATCTTAAGATGCTAATGAAATTTGTCGGTTGCTGAGCAGGAAACTATAACTTAAAAACATTGTCTAAAGATGCATAGCAGGACATGAACAAAGTCTGTGCATTAGGAGAGCATTGTTTGGTATCACTGTGCTTCTTTTGCATCTCCTTTTACTTGGCACACATCTTGTGTCCATAATTCCTAGTGACAGATCCACTTCTTGACGTGGCAGCAAGCCAACACACAGTAACACTTAAACCACCTCAGCAACAATTCTGTTACGACTTGGGTTGAATGAGATTCAAATTCATTATTTTAATTCAGAAAAGCTTTAAAACAAGCTATCAATATAATGAAATGTTGATTATTACAACACAATTCTTTCACTTATTCATGTTTTTATGCTGATGTACAGAAACATATTGTGACAAAGTATGAACGGGCTAATGGATTTAGATTTTGCTTGCATGTATCCAAATATTAAATTTATTATCAGACAAAGACAAGCTAAGAAATAATAAATTCAAATCCAGATTTCAGAAGATGATTTCATTTATTAAGGGAATTTAATCATCAAAACCATTGCTGGACCTGGGTGAAAAAAATAATTCCTCCCCAAACCAAAAGGTTAGTTTTGCCCCCATTGGTGGCAAAAGCTGTCATTTACTGTAGATCTTGGTCCACTCTACTTTCTACATTTGTTTTAATTTAGTCATTAGTTTAAAATCAAAATGCAGCATTTAGTCAAACTCAGACTTTGATTAAGCCACTGAAAAATTGTTGTGCTTTCTCAACCCGTTGTGATTTGTTTTTGCTGGTGGGTTTCAGCTCATTGGGCTGAACATAACAAAATGTACTTGAGCTCTAGGTTACAAACTAATGAAAGAGCAACATTCAAGGTTCGGCCAAGGGTCCACAACAGCCTTTTGGCTAATGTTGGTACATTTGCAACAATACTATTAATGTACAATGTTCCTGTCAAGTCTATTCTATTCTGTTCTATAGCAAATTATCCAAGCCCCAAAGCCCAGAAAATCACATTACCACTGCCGACATTTTTGACTGCAGGTAAGATATTCTTTTCTGCTCACTGACAGATTCTGTGATATCTCTGTAACTGTAAAAATGTGATGGATAGTGTCTGCGGTTTCGTAACTACCTTTTTAAAGCCTTGATGACAATTACCAAATCTGTTCAGATAATGATCTGACTGTTGTTGTCTCCTTGTGGGAATAAATGGTCACCGATTTCTGGTTTCAGACGGCTGTACTTGCACAGACTTGCTTAGCTCAGAATGGAGAACAAAACAGAGAACTGGTGAAGAGGAAAAACAGCAGGAGAATAAAAGAGAGCAAAATAAATGTGCAAGTTTGTAGTTATGAAAGCACTGGAAGAGAAAATAATCCACAATACCACAGGTTTTTATCATGGACATGTGAAGGGTCAGAGATTGGTGTCCCCTGATCAATAAGGGAAATCAAATCCACTGCAGACTCGAAGATTTTTCCTCACAGAACTCCAAGGTATAGTGATATAAACAGGGTGTAATGAGGAATATGAGCTTTGCAGCAAGACGCCATCTTTCCTCGCACCCCCTTTTCATTTTTTGTGTAGGGGCTCATTGATATGCACAGTGGTTCTACTCTGATAATTGCCTGCTGAGCTCCAGATCAATTCTTTAATTTGCTATCAAAACTCAGTGATGTCATTCGTGCTCGGTCTTACCAGGCTTAGGGTTAAGAAAAATGCAATGAAGTGGGTCAAGAAAGACAACCGGGGTACAAAAATCCCCAACAAAACACAAGAAATACACATATTGTATGATTGCATTTCTGACAGATGAGCTTTTGTAAAAATAAGACTGAATGGACAGAGCCAACATTGAAATGTTCAGAAGTAGAGCTTTAAAATCACATTAAGATACATGGGTTACTCCAGGTTATCTTGTTGAATATGGTATCAAGCATGGGAAATTACTTTTTAAAATCTTATTAAATTAGATACTGCTCTTTATTTCTTGTTCTAATGAGTTACGTGATGTGGGTGATGAATGCTTGAACAGGAGTGACACAAGAACTATGACTAAATCCTCATATTAATATGAAAAGCAACAGATAGTGAATGATTGAAACAAAGACAGGAGGGTGGATAATTAGGGGAGGATTTTTCTTATGAGCAACTCTTCCACTTAAGAAAATCAGTTTATCCATAGGATTCAAATTCACTTTCAGCTATGAAAAATTTTAATTGTAAAACAGCTGATTTTCACTTAATCTGACAAAGAAGACATTAGCTAAGATGTTTCAGTTAACCACTTAAGTTTATATTATACAATATTTTATAAATATATAAAAAAAAATACAAATGAAAACTGCAACAACATTGCATTCTTTTCATGCTTGATCATTTGTAAAAATGGATGTGCCTGCAGTTAAAATAACCCTAACATCAACAAGTGAAAAGTGCAACCTTTTATGTAGAGTGGGGCTAATCTGATGATTATTTTTTTGCAAACCAATCAATAACTGAGTAGCGGAAGGTGCTTAACAGAAAATTATTTAAGTTTTTATTTTTTACATAAATTACCTGGGTGAAACTAAAGCTATGCCACTTGGTCTTCTATGTTAGAGTTGCTTCTCTATACTATGTGTTTAGTAGTAAACACATAATATAGAATGGATGGATATATGACTGTATTGGGCTGGAGGTTTAGTGCCCCACTGCAATTGATGAGTGCTTTCCAAGTGGATACTTTCTCTTTTTTGTTTGTTTGTTTGTTTGAATAACTAGAAAACAAAGTTAAGTTTGCTGCCATGCCAGCCACTGTGAAAGGATCATTATTGGCATGGATGAAATTGAGCACATACTGTTAATATCAGGTTATTCCTATATCTTTTACCTTAGTGGGTGCTTAGTCCTCAACACCAGTACATTAAGCCAAATCTACAGTGAAGGTTCACCGCAGACTATTTTAGGGTAAAGAAGATAGCAACAAGTTTGTTTCCCTCAAAAGCTTTCCACAATTTGTTGCACTTTTTTTTATGAACTTAACTCATTCCTAATAAGTTCTGTTGAGTTTTTAAATGAATACATGTCATCTGTGCGCAACAACACTCAAACGCAAGTTTAATATTTTGCAGGAATGCACTCAAAACACTCAACCTTGGATCTTAAATCAAAAGTCTAATCTTTTCGATTGCAAGCCTACATTACTTTGTAGGCTTGCAATTAAAATACCTCATTTTCAATAGCACACTATGTTTCAAGTATAACTGTGGAAAACAATTCAAACAAAATGCTGAGTTCATGCTGGTGAGAAAAGTTGATAGTTTTAACAAAAAATTACTTTTCAGAGTTAGAAAAGAAACACTTCACTTACCTCTATTTTGATTTAAAATTCCACCTCTGCAGAAACCGCTGAACATTTTCCATATGAAATCACGAATAAGTAAGATGCTAAACCTATGTTGCATAATTGTGTTAATGCCATAGTTGTGTTAATAACTTTAGTTGATGTTAGGGAACAAGTTTGTTTCACTTGAAATTGTTGTATTGCAAAAGTTTTGCTAAGTATTGCAAAACTTTTGCAATACTTAGAAGTGAAGTCATACACAGGCAATATTTTAATGGAGTTTTTAATTAAGCATGAATTTTGCATCTAAGATTAAACTATTCTTTTATACATCTTCAAATACAGAATTAATTTAAAATAAGCTAGTCAGAGCTGCACAGTAGTACAATTATTGGCATGGTTGCCTCACAGCAGAAAGGTCCCGAGTTCAAATCCACAGTGGAACTCTTCTGCTTGTAGTTAATGAGTCATCCTGATTTTGGTTTGATCATTAAGTCATAATTTATCATTTTTCTTCCAGGTCAACTGATCCATATTTAATATTTATGCTATTTAATTAATATTTGATTTAATTGTATATAGGATTGAACATTTCTATTATAATCTCTCTTATTATTAAAAACCAACACAAATAACTTGATATGCATGATGAATAAGCTTAGGTGCATGTGTAAACAGTTTATTTATGGGTTAAAAAAAAGGAAGTAATAAAGGACAAACCAGGAATTTGATGGTTTTAGGAGCTTATTGACCTGAAGATCCCAGAGACTGGATGATAGAAGCCCAGTAAAAGATATATATATTTATATATATATAATTTTTTGGCCAAATATTTTATGAATATAGTTTGAATGGAATTCACCAATATAACCAAATGTTTAGCTTGCAAACTCAATCTATAAAGCTTCAATCTGAATACTTGGTCAGGCACATAGTCAACCATGTTGCGTTAAACCAGTCCGAACCTTTATCAGACCATATTCAAACCAGGGATAGGTTTGCATAAAACCCAAAATTGGTTGTTATTTTCCAGAATTTTTTTAAACTTTGCATAATGTGTCCAGATGAATTTTTTAAAGTCTGACAACCTACTGACTTAAGTGTAATTGTAAAGCCAGCTTCATTGAGATGTAAGTATAGTATATGAGTTAAGAAAATGAATAAACAATGATGATAAAATACAAGGCACACTAATGGCATTAATATTTACTTTCATATAAATCTATTTCTATGAAGAGGTTTTCGCACTTGGAAATTGAGAATCTCTGGGTCAACTTATTCACTTTGGAAGGATTCTAGTGTATTACCCAATTCAATTTGATCAATCGCGTAGACAATTGTAGTTTTTTTGTTGTGTTTTTTGCTGTTTTCAGAATTACCCAATTTATAAAATGTGGAAGAATATAAGATAAAATATTCATCATTATTCTTCTATCAACTAGGGACTTCAGGGGCCTGGTGAATATTGGCCTACATCTACTGGTATTAGACCACAGATGTTGACTTTCCAGATTACAACTAATAAGCTCTCTGTAGCGCTTGTGGAATAATGCTATTTTATGTCAAGTATTATTTATGGCAGCCAAGAAGAGTCAAGGACAAACAAAACAAAACAAAATGAAATTTTCCACGCTTGATTTAAACAGATTCTTTTTTTTTCTCTCTTTTTTTTCTGTAGAAAAATATATGTCTTCAGGGTTTGTACTTTCGCCATCACTACACCTACACATCCCTGAGGAAGCCAAAAAGCTATTACGAAATGGAAGTGTATGTGCCTGTGGGTTAGCTGACCATTATTCCTGCAAGATGACATTCCCGTCTTCCAGTCTTTGAATCAAACTAAGTTATGAAGATCATAAAAGAAGACTAAAATAAATTGAACTTTATTTAGAGGGCAAAAAAAAATATTTCAATATAAATGTTTGCCAATTAAAATGTGATTTGATCCACATATTTCAACCAAAGGTTTATTACTATGACCAGAAATGACTTCCTTTAGTGGAACTGAAGATCTCAAAAATGATCTTATATGTCCTTCCTATACGACTGTGTTGGGTTCAGTTTGCCAAAAACTGTCTTGAGAATTTTTAAAGTGAAAAATTCTCAATACACATTTACTATAATTCATTTTAATGTTTCAAATGACAAACCAGCAAAGTAGCACTGTTCTGTCATAAAATAAAGACCTTGGTTCCAGTCCAGAACCAGGCGTTTGATTGAAGGTTGTCCTTCCTACTTGACTGTAAGTTGTTGGTTTCATATTATAGTCTAAATACTCTCTTGCTGGGTTAACTGGCGGTCCTAAGTAGCTCCAAGCTTGAGGTTTAGTTTAAATGGTTCCTTTTCTTATTGGTTTTATATTGACCCCGTGACTGATAGAAACCTGTCTAGGGCATGGCAATCTGAGACAGAAACCAGCTGAGGTAATATACAATATATGTAGCTTACAGTCCAGTATAGTCTGTTTCTACAATATGCTGTATTTTCTCAAGTTGGCTTCAATCAACTTAAGTGCATCTAAAAAACTTAATGTTCAGATTAGTAATCTTAGAAACAAACTGCTTAATCTCGTACATAAGACAATGGTTGTTGAGATGAATGGAGCATGATTAACATTTATTACAGTCAATTAATTTTCCCTAAGGACGTTTCAAAAACAGAATGTTTTTTTTTTGGTTTTCATTCACATTAATCAAAGATTGGGCAGAACGAGAAAGACATTAGTGAAGGTCTTAAAGTTGGTAATCAACGCCTAAGTGGCTGAAATGTCTGACTCAGAACCTTTAGTTACTGGATGGCTGCTCAACCACTACATAATCGTCACTTTCAAATTATTTCAACTGAAGAAGCGGCATATTAACTGCTAAAATTTCAGTTTCACCAATTTTTTAACTGCATTTTTAAGTGTGACAATTGTTGCTCAAACAGTTCATATGTCCAAGCAATTTCTCTTTTACAAATCAAATATCAGTTAAGTTGCACATGTGACTAGTGAGTAAGCCAGTGTAATCTGCAATATAGTCACCTCTGTGAGGTCAGAGCTCCTTCATTAAGTTTGTTCAACAGCTAAGGTTCTTTAATTCCCTTAATAACTGGCAAGCAGGTGAAGAGCCTTCATCAGAATTTCTTCAGACTTGACA
Organism: Poeciliopsis prolifica; assembly: GCF_027474105.1. Taxonomy (NCBI): domain Eukaryota; kingdom Metazoa; phylum Chordata; class Actinopteri; order Cyprinodontiformes; family Poeciliidae; genus Poeciliopsis; species Poeciliopsis prolifica. Next base: position 17,195,651 of record NW_026562382.1, read on the forward strand.
CCTATGCTTAATAAGGTCCCTATAATTATATGTGCAGCCCATAGGTGAGAAGATGATTATACCCCAATCATACTATCATGTATCTGGCTTTAACTTCAATAATGTTTGAAGCTATTGGAAAATAATGCTCTACAATCCCTTGATTGCATTTCACTTTGTAACATATACAATTGGCGCACCACATTACTCAGGCTGCAGAAGATTTCTTTGTTAATCTTAATTAAAATATCTGTCATTTGCTTTCGAGACCTCACTTGTACCATTGCCTGTACAACCAAGACTGAAATATGACCCTGATGGCAAAATATAACCTCTACTTGATCTCATTCTTGGCGATTCACCTTGAAATGCTCAATAATAAAAAACTGGTGATATCACAAACTGAACCTGCTGACTTATAATTATCCCACCACTTTGAGGTATTACTAAGGCACAGAAGTTAATTCACATTTGGTCAGTAGATGTTTTAAACTCAAAATAAATAAGACAATGATGTAAGGATAAACATAATAATAGCATATATGCCGTGATTATGTTTATTTTGTTTTCATTTTATGAGGAGATTATTTGTTTGATGACTATTTACGAAACATCCATTTTTTTGTAATCGATCAGTCATACCATTCTGAATGAGTCCTGACATAACACAAGAAATAACTGCTGTCAAAAACAATTGCAATTATTACATTTGATTGAACTGCTTGAATTGCTTCCCACTGATGATTTTTTCCAGCTCCTATGGTAAATAAATGCTAAACTTCTATAACACGCATCAATGTTCACTTCACATCTGAATACAGAGGGTATATTCATGTCTTTTTAGTCTATTCAGTGAAGACATAAGTATCCCTTCTCCAAGGCAGCATAATCAAAGGTACTGTGACCATCCTGACCACATCGATAATATCAGTTTAGGCTCTTATGTTCAATTTGTGACTAAACAGACAATGTCAGTGATGTCATTGGCAATTCGGATAACATGTTTGTAACAGCTGGTTTTGCGGTTAATATAAAATGACACAGAAAGAACGTGATTTAGAAATACCGAATAATTTAGAAGAAAAAATTACTATTTTGAGAAACTGAGATGCCTTTCCCTCGTAAGACTCACAATTTCTCTCTCCTATTTGATGCCTTACATAAGTTAGGCAGTGTGTCTAAAGAGTCTAAAACTATTCCCCATAAGTTTGGGTAAAAAACACAAATGAAGATATAATTTTTTACTACTAATATGAATAATAATAATGGGAAAGCAAAAAATGATTTTGCCCAGACTGAATTTATTTATTTGCTCTATTTACTCACAGCTGGGTTAGAGCTCCACATCTCTACTTAAAAGTCTGTTACAACAGGAGAGCTACACAGATATGACATTTTTTGACGCCAAAATTGCATTTATTTATTGCGCCACATGGAAACCTCAAAAAAAGATGAAAGAATACAGCTTGAAGAATTTCACTGGAATAAATGTCCATACCCCCACTCCACCGGTGACCTTTTTTCCCTATGTCTGCATTTATTTTTGCTCACAGATTCAAGCCTCACGGGCATGGATGATGCCTGTCCTGCACAAGTCTGTGGAGAGATGTCCTACCATTCTTCATAGGTAATTCTTTCCATATTATCTTTGCTGGAGGGGTTTTGTTGCTCTACCTTCCATTTTGAAATACTCCAGGTGTCCTGATTGATTCAGGTCAGTGGACAAACTTGGCAATGTTTTAGCTTGTACTTCTTTCTTTTAATATGTTAATGTTTCCATTTATCCTTTTGGATCCGGCTTATGGAGGTCAACTTCATCAAAAGTTATTTGGACTTTTCAATTAGCAATTAAAATACTTATTTCCAGGTCAAAACTGTCAATCTGTTCTATTATAACCATTTTAACCCTGACAGCAATGATTATTGTAATAACTGGGTCATTATACAGAGACCGACTTGTATCAAGAAGATTTTTGGACTGGGCCAGGACGCAGTAGAACCATTACATGGAGGGGGAGGACATGTAAACTGCTGGCTGAGACTCAAACCTCTGCTATTGCCAGGCACCAATGCTAAAGAATGAACCACAGTGTAATCTTTTTAATTACTACATTGAATTATATTGTAATCATACAACACCAAATTACAAAAAATTTAATTTGACAGCATTGTGTAATATAAAATATTCCAATTCATATCCAAATTTTACTAAAATCAAAGTAAATGATTCCATTCTTACACCATCTTGGCTTTACATTCAGATACAGTTGCATACAGTAAAATAATTCTAATATAGCACAATTAAAGTCAATCAATCACATGATGTTAACAGGTAAGCTAGTATTTTATGAAAGTAGCACAGCAAATTGCATTTATTCATTGAATTTGCAGCAACTCATACTTCCTAAACCAGCCTGTGGCAAAAGCAAAGAGAAACACTCTTGTTTTATGAGAAAATAACTGGAGGTTCAGTATGACAAGCTGATTTGACAGGCAAGATACAAACAAAAAACATGGAACAGAATATTTGTCTGATAACGATCAGCAGAGACATAATTCCTCTTTAGGGCAAAATAGTCTGATTAAAGTTTAAAGTTATTAAAAATATTCAGACAACATAAAGATGAAAGTACAAACTGCTGTGTGAGAATCCTTTACTAGATAATTTTGTTTTGTTTATGTGTGCAAAACAATTTTAAATCAATAATAAGTTGCATTCCTGTGATGGAGAGAATTTACTTCTAACTCCGATATACCCAAAATCTGCCAGAGACATTCTATATTTCTCACTGACTGAAATTATATTTGACATTACATCAAATCAAGTATCTTTGTGTTACGTCAGGCAGACTTCACCAAATTATTCCCGTCCAGTTCTGTCAAAAGGGATGAAACTAAATTTTAGCAATTTGTTGAGTGAAGTTTTTGGAGGGAAATATTTGACACCAGTTATGTACAATTTATATTCTGGAGATGCGATAATGAATTTGAAGGTAGTCATAATGAAAGTTCTCTCTTATATTGTTCTAGCATTTTCAGAATAAACATTGCATTAATCCTAACAGAGCTAAAGAAGAAACAAATCAAAACTGCCTTAATGTTAGATTTGACATTAAATACACTTTAATGTCTCTCTGTAAAAATACACCATTATATATTTTTATACTTACACTGTATAAAAACATTGTAGTGTATGTAAACATCTACTTAGAGTAAGCTAAGGTTTGTTTTTAGGCAGAGTTGACTTGAACATTAATAGCTCAGGCTTGATTGAAGCTGTTCTGACCATATTAGAAAGAACATTTTTGAGGCTGACAATGTTTACTAAAATGTTATAATTTCTACATATCAAAGTAGATTGCAATGTATATATCTAATTCATAAAGAAACATTTAAGATGAAAAGATATGTTTTGGATTATTTTCCTGCGGACATGTCCAGTGACAAAGCATTTTCATTTTTTATTTATTGAAGATATGGGGGTATGCATGCAGGCTGTTTGGAAGACCAGACCAACAGAAGTATAATTACTTACATTTGTCTATTTAACAAATATTTAGGCTCCTAATATCTGTGAATTGTCCAGCTGGTAAAATGCATCTAAGTTTTTAGTAACCTTGCTTCCAACTAGTAACTTCGATCACAACTACTAGCCCTAAAGAGTTTTACAAAGAATGCTTTTTGTTTAAAAGTCAAAGCTCATTAAACTTCCGTAATGAACTAAACAAAAGGGCCTGGCGACAAATGTTGAATATTACACACTCCCTGGTAACAGAGCTTTTAATGTTTGTTTTAGGTAAACACATGTACTCTGACAATGAAGACATTAAGTCACTGACCAAGAGTCTCCCTACTAAGTGAGACAGGCAACCTGGATTAGTTGTGAGACTACAGATGGATTAGCTGATGTCCAAGACTTCCCAGGCTGCAAAATCCTAAACCAGTCAGTTGAGATCCTATAAATCCACTCAGCAAGTGAAAATCAATAAATGTTATTTACCAATTCTGCTAAAAATAGTCTTAAATATTATATAATCATTTGTTGGTTAATACCATGTTAATTTAATCTCTCTCCAACTGAAGTGCTTGGAAGAACTTAATTTTTGTCCAAAACTGAATGCCATCGCTGCCTCCCAACCTAAGAATCTTTTACAATGCCTCTTTATTAATGTGTGTTGTATGAATCAATGTTCTCCATTAAACCTATTGTCAGTTCATAAGTATAAGCTTCACTGAAGATGCACTGAAGACAGACATCACTCTTCCATCAATTTTCACACCTTTTAGTGGGCAAAAGGGACATGCCTGGATCTGAGAGGTTTTTAAGATAATAAATTTCAGTCTAAATGATACCAACAGTGTGTTGCTCCAAATGTTCAGTGATAAGCATTGCTGCCATACAAGTAGAAAACACAAAGTTTAACTGCAGGACAGATATTTTTGTATTGAGTTTTCAACCCCCAGTTACTCCTACATACTCCCCCATGCATTTTGGGTAATTTTTCTCTCTAAATTGCTATTATGAGAGAATATCTGCCTAGATGACTGTTTGTCTCATTTGTCCCCACATCAGTGCTATTGTAGCCTGTCTCATTGACTTCTGGAATGGCTCTGACCTCCCTTGTGTCTCTTTAACACCAGTCAGGAGGTACAGAAAATGGACTGATTGTACTAAAATAAAATAAAATATTTTCAGTCATGGCTCCAACAATGTCTGGACTAGTTCACATATATAGTCACAAAAACAAAACATATATAATGCAACTGTCATTCACATTGTGCATAAAATCCCTTTTGGTAATTGCTAGTCATTTAAATTTGAAGAAAGTTTCGGTGTAGTCTAGAAACTGTTTGAAAGGAAGCCCTGTGTATTCTTTAACATCTACATGGAAATCAGACAGTTTTTGCATCACCAGTCTCTCTGCAGCCTGAAACCTCTTTGTAAACTGGAAACAAACGTCCATCTCTCTGGCTGCTCTTTTTCTCCGGTTGAAATAGTGTACACTTGGCATAGCCCCAATGCAGCTCAAAAAGGCAGAAGAAAAACCTGAACAAAATTCCAGTTGTCATTTTGGACTAAACAGCAGGTTTATTGGAAATATATTAAAGGCAAGAAGAGGAATCTCTTTGGCATTATTTGACTGGAATGAAGATTCAGGCATCAAATGGCAACAAGTTTCAGTAAGTTAGACTTAGACTATGGTTTGTAAAAACCTAATTAACCCTCTCAGGCTCAAATTACTTGAAAAGACTGTTTAAGTTGTTGCAAATCTGCAACCCCTGCCTGGAGAGGGTTAATGGAGGGCCGTGTGGATCATCCACATTAATGACTACATCATCTGCATATGGTGCTTTGTTGTCAATTTGGCTATCTTGGATTTTATTCCTGGCTTCTGGTCATTTGAAGGCAGCAACAGAAAATGCCAGAGACAAAGTCCCTCTGGTCTAGGAAAACCTTAAGTTTTGGTTGAAGGAAGCTGGGGTACTCAAAGTGTCAATGAAGCCAGGTTTTTTCTTTTGCTCAAGCTCCAAACAGAGAGAACCCAGTCGGGTTTTGAATGGAGGATATTGTTAATGCAAGGCAATTACACACACTCCACTGTCTGTGCCTCCAAAAACTGGAATTGCTAAAACTGAAAGTGTATATGATTGGACGTTTTATCACTGCCTCTCGAGTTTTTCCTTCCTCTTCCACTGTCGTCAGAGTGAAAAAGCATGAATGCCCCTCATTTGTTTATTGGTGCAAAGCAATTATTTGTAGCCCAGTCTTTCGTTGAGGCATTGTATAACACAGCGACAAATGTTTCCATGTGTGCTGTCACACAACAAGATTCGTCACATTTAAATTAGCCCTGTGTAGTTATGAGTCACACTAATTCAGTAGAGTGTATGACAGGTGACCTCCTGCACAAAGAGAAGGGGGCCGGCAACAACAGAAAAATACCACAGCACTGGTTCCCCAATGATTAAGAAATGCCTCACTCCCAAAGCATGGCTGTCTCCAGGGACACATCATGTCCCTGTTAGTTTCCACACAGAGCTTCAGCCTCACAGTGAATGACAGAAAAATATGCCAGGCTTTGTAAGGAGTTCTTGTGGGATGGAAACCTGCATCACTGTTTTGTTCTCTGTTCATTATCTTGCACATGATTTTAGCCATTGTCATCTGTTTTTGGTTATTGGTAATAATGATTGAGATTGCTGTGTAGCTTTCAATGTTGTTCCTAAGCATACCTTTTAGTTTTCATTTATTATACCCAAAGGATGTTTCAATGCAGTGGGATGATGATTAAGTCCTAGACTTTTTGCAAAAGCTCATGTAATAGGCATTAACATTTTCTGTGGTTGATTATTTTAATACTTAATTGGTGGAGCTGTGTAGGAAAGGTGCGGTGGAGAGGTGCTCTGTTGAGTGGAAGATCAAGTGCAAATTCAAGGAGGAATTTTGTATAAATAAGTGATGTTTTGTATGAGCAAGCATTTAGGAACTCTGAATGATATATCCCAGGATTTCTCAAACATGCATGAAAGAAGCAAAACAACTCTAGCAGTACTTTTTTGATGAGGGAATATTGTATAAAACTCAAAAATGTCAATTTTACATAATAGTCACCCCTGTTAGTTTCCACACAGAGCTCGGTGACAGCCCATCACCAAACGCACCCCCCTATTCCCTCTTTAAGGTCAGCTAGAACTAGAGGCAGTCCTCAGTGTCTTATGAATTGAGGCATGAATTGGTGTGAAATTTCCCACGAAAAACAAGCATGGATGTAGTTGATAGAGTGTCACTTCCAATAATCACCAAATCCTTGACATTCACGTTCAAAGTTTTTCCTTTGACATGTGTAGAAATAAAAAAGAGCACACTGGATTTAAAATGGCTGCCAGAAGACATTCATTCTACTCTTGACTGAAGGTCTAAAGTTAGCAAATCATTTATGTTTGATTTATTGAGACAAGCCAGTTAACATGATTCTGTTTCTGAATGTCTTTCTGCAGAGTGAAAAAATGCCTGCCAATCAATGGATTCAGTGCAGTTGCTCTGTCCACATATACCAAGTGGCTTGGGATCAGGAATCACCAAAAAAACAAAAAATAAATAAATAAATAAATAAAAATCAGGCTTGTGAAAAATCATAATTAATCATATTTGATTAAATACGCATTTGTGAAGTACAGATATAAACAATCCAAAAGAGACAAATTTCTTCCAAAAAAAAAAAAAATTGTCTCTGGTATCATCTTTACCTCCCTTCACAAGACTTATTTGTTTAATCAAGTAAAAACTCATACTGGGAAACTCTAAAGAGTTTATATTACATTCAAATTATTGCTATTAAATCAAGTCATGTTTATTTTTATAGGACAGCGACAAGGTAATTCAAAGTGCTTCAAATCATTAAAACAGTCATCAGTTATGAAACAGGCAATAAACATTACATTTTGTCAAAAGCCATCATCAAAATCAAACACAAAATTTAATCTAACAGTGGTTTCCAGTACAATACATAAGCACATATTTTTTGTGTTTTCAAAAATTTCATTCAAACAAGTGTATTGTGGGAGTTCAAGGTCAGCATAGCCTGTTTGGAGTAGATGTATAAGACAAGCTGCAAGTGCAATGGTTTGCTGAAAGGAAGACTGGCCAGAGGATGCACCTGATACTTCCACAAGAGGGTGTGAAGCTGGGTCAAGCATAAAGTGGTCTTGTTTCCTCTGAGAGTTTTGACCAGGTTAAATTTGCAGGCAAGCATGCCAGAGCAGGTAGCCAATCAATAGAATGTGGAAGTAGGAACAGTGGAAGACAGAGGAGACAGGTGAGGATCCACAAAAGTATTTGCCAAAGGAAGAAGTGGACTGAAACCAAGCAAATAAGAAGGTAAGTACATTCACAGGGAGTTAAATTAGGCACACAGAGGAATCACAAGCTAAGGAATTAAAAGACCATGACCATGTAATTCAAACAGAGGCTGGACTATTCCACACATAGGTCAATCAATAGGTGGTCATCTTCCAGCTCTTGAAATCCACTGCAGTTTAATAATGCAGTCTGCTTGGTCATAAGCTGTGGAACGAAATCACGGGACAAGGCTGTTCTTTCATGATCTTCACATGAATTTTAGAAGCATGCGCTCCAGAACTCATCTTATCCAAAAGTCTATGTAGGGTATCTGATATGTTTTTGGATAAAAAAAAACAAATCTTTATCATTTAATAAAAAGACAACAAATATAAAAACCATAATGACATGCTATGATGAGCATTTTGCAGGAAAATGCTGCTTGTTCACCCAATATCCAGTGTGCTTTTGAAAATAGTCACCAATAATCTTAAAGAACTGCAGTTCACATTCTTTTGGTGAACTTTGTACCTAAAACTTCCAGATTGAAAAGTGCTGTAGCCCATTGCTTTAGTGTTATCATTTGGCCAAGATCATTTGTATGTTACAATAGTTTCTGTTATTTTTCATCATTCTTCTCCTTATTTTCAACCAAGTTGGCAGATTTGTGGAAGCAGCATAGTCATTTAACAGCTAAAGAAGTTTTGAATTTCATCATTTTGGCTGCCCATGTGAAATCTGGGAACACTTACCTTCATATATGGTGTAATAATTTTCCTTCTTAATGCTGCCATGCCATGCTCCATCTCCCAATGCTGAGCAGAAAGAATATGAGCCATCTGAGGTAAATATTCTCGGTGTTAAATTAGGATGTCTTTCTATATAGTGCATTTCCATATCACTTCTCAGGGTGAATGCAAGAAAACAGTGCAGGCAAAACAAACCTAATTTGTTTCTCGAATAAATATATCCAAACAAAACAACTTTCTTATTGCAGATCAACATTATGTGTTGCAAATTTTATGTCCTAAATTTAATTCAACATGTGGTAAGGCAAAATGCATTTATGAAGTCATGATTGAAATCTATCCAACACACACACAAAAAAAAAAAAAACGCAAAATATTGAACAATTTTTTTTTTTTTTTTTTTTTTTTTGTTTCTTTTGGCAGCTTAACTATCTTGTTAAATTATCAAAAGAATTTGAAACACAAAAAAATTGATTTCTGAAATTGTACTGCAAGGTAAAAAGGTATGGTATTTCATTTTAAATAAACTGTGACTGATGGTGTCCCTTCTCAGAATTTCTCATCTGCTTCAATAATATTGATAGCAAAGGTGAAACTAGTCATTGTTTTGCAAGTCACAGACTTCAACTCTTTCCACCCAAACCTCAAGTCGAGTCCCAAGTAAAGACGTGCAAGTCATCACACAAGCAAATTACAAGACCTAAACATTACATTTTGAGTCTTGAAAATTTTATTTCACCACATATGAATTTTAAGCATCGTAATAATTATTTTCTACATGATATTGTTCCAGAATATTCAACAAGAGGTAACTAAAGTACAAAAGATTTAGACCCATAACAACAAAACTGATTTATTTGAAAGATAAAATCATCAGTTAACCAATTACAATTAGAGATAAAGTAAGCCATTAAAATAACATCAAGTTATTTATAAAACTACAAAAAAAGTTCACTTTCTGATCAGGTTTATGTTATAGGACATTAGAATGGCACAGTGATAGACTGACGACCTGGTATCCTGCCCACTTGCGTGGTCAGCCCACTTGTGACCATGCAAAGATAATCAAGTATAGACAATGGCTAGATAATTATGGCAGTGTTAATTATTGGCTTGTATGCACCAAATTAGTTTATGATTCTGAGTCATAACTCAGAAATCGGACACTCAAACATAAGAGAATTTCATTTGAATGATATGAAAAGTGACATCAGTATGTCTTCTGTCATTTATGTATTTTGGATTGAAGCACAAAATGTCTGAATTAGAAGTCAGTTTGTCATATATTTATTTTTTATCTGACTGAGAATCTTACCAAGCAAAACAGTAAAAATACTTTGGTTTTAAGAGAACATGTTTTCCTCACAGAAATGTAACACATTTTAATCACTTTGTAGATTTAACAAGGATTTCAGTGAATGGCAGATTATAAAAGATTTTTGTTGAGGGTTAGATCATCGACTTAATTATTACAAAAACATTAAAATGACTTTCTGAAACATATAAATGGTTGAATAAAAAGTGAATATTAAGCCAAGTTTACAAAGTTACTAGCTAAAGCTGACAAAGCTGTTGGAGCTGAAAAACAAATGCAGTCTTTAATATTTTAAGGGCCAACTGTGGACCATAATAAACAGAAAAATATTTACAGATGAAAAATATTTACAGAAATGACAAACACTGGTTGATCTCAGACATTCAGTGGAAGTGAGAGAGAAGAGGAAAATGGCAAACGAAATTAGGGAAATTATGAGAGAATATTATAAAACATGGGATAAAAAAATAAAACAAATAAAACACAACCGCAAAAATCAAGATAAACTATAGCCAACGACCCAAAAACCAGCATTCTTTGCCTCTTGCAGATTTTTACCTCAAATTATCCTGCTCCCCTGACTTGTGAGCCCTCCGTCTGTGTTTAGATGGTGCATTAAAACCTTTCCATGCATAATGCAGAGTTGTAGGTGTGCCTCAGACATATGATAAAAAGCCTTCCTGCTCCTGTTGTGTATTTGTGAAGGGAAGAAGAAAGGTTTAAAAATTTCTTCCTCTCAGATGAATCACCTGTGCATTGTTTCATAATTAATTAGCCCATAAAGAGACTGAACAAAAGAAAAAGAGGCAGCATCTTGTGAATCCACCAAGGTAATTAACATCCCTCCCTCAACCTGAAACATGGCAGCTTTCTCCAAATAATTGCCTTTTGAACCCACAGGGGTTCCTTGGTCCTGTGTTTGGCTGTTTACACAAAGAGAGGTAAGACTGAGAGGCTTATATTTAGAGCAGGACATGATTTCAAAGTTTTAGCTCCAGGCCTACTTAACCGCCTAAACAGGAATTTACCAAAAATAGAACTATATTCAGTAAGTCTTTTTCTTTTTTGAGGTCTTACCAAAGTCATACTACAAAACAGAGCTAGCTATTCTAGTGATATACTTAAAAATAAATCAGTTTAATAAAAAGCACCATTATTGAAGGATTATTTTGTCTTTCAACTTTAATGTTTATGTGTGGAACTATCTATCCTCTGAAACTTGTATTTGTCAGCATCCTTCAGAGAGTTGGGAAACTGAAATGGTTTAATGCAAAATAGATGCATCCCCTATGATTTGTTTAAAATAGCAGCATCCATTACTACATAAAGATTCAACCGAGGAGCCTAACTGAGTAAAGACCAAGGGAGATGGTAAATTGTCAACCCTGCACCGCATCTTCCATTTGGATACTCGCGGGGCACAGTCCACTGAAACGTGGCATAACAAATTTGATCTAAAAATATGAGCTCCAAAATAAATTTCATGTGAATGTTTAAAATATTGATGGGTCATTTAAAGAATTATATTGAATATTTAGAAAAGAAAACATTTGGTTGTGATTCAGAGTTTTCCATTCTTCATGTCATTAGTCAAACCAAAAAAATAATAAAGATTTGCTGTCAAAAATATAATATACATGCCCGCCATAATCAATAACCTCACAAGAACTGATTACAAAAATCCCTGAATCAATGCGCTCATTACTTAACATGACAGCATTCAATTCAGTATGTTTTACAGTGACAGAAATTGAGGTTCCAAAACAAGTTTCTTTTCAAATATGTTGTGAAGGAGAAAGATGAAGAAAAAGAAACAGAGGAAAATATCCAAAATGGCAAAAAAGAGAATAAAACAGACAACAGAAAATGAACAAGCTTAGCACAGAAGCACATGAACAAAAACTTTGTGCAAGCGTTCCACAAGCTCTTTATTCACCTCTTTCTGGAAACATGTCTGATTGTTGTGTTTCAAAGTATTTCAGCTCAATTTTACACACCCAGAATATGATGTGGCTCTTCTCAGCTGTTTTCCCTCTTTGCTGCATATGGTCCTGTTGTATCCATGTGATTTTATATTCTCATCATAAATTATCTGATTGCCACATTTAGGTAATCAACAAAGCACAGTTTTGATGATTGAGAATCGGTTCACATCCAAGTCCACATCTTAATGCATTGAAAATTTTATTTTCTTCACCCATCTCTAACAGGCAAATTAATTCACAGTTAAAATCTGGAATGTTATTAGTTGGTATGATTGGTAACTTTAACATAGAATTTTGGGTACATTTTCTTCTTTTAGGTTGTTTTAAAATTTGTGCATAACTACATATATATATATATATATATATATATATATATATATCTATATATATATATATATATAGATATATATATATATATATATATATATATATATATCTATATATATATATATATATATATATATATATATATATATATATATATATATATATATATATATATATATATATATATATATATATATATATATATATATATATATATTTGAGAACTTTGCATCTGGGAAAGATGCAAAATTATCCTCCAACACATAAAAGACAATGGGAATGACAAAGTTCACTGCGACTTTTACTGCAAACAATTTATGATCTTTGAAAATCATTAAAAAGAGCTTTTGGATCTTGTAGTATTTTCCGGATATAAAATCCTATTCTTGCAGCACAGTAACATGGTTGTAAGCAATGTTGGCTTGCAGCTAGAATGTCGCGGGTTCAAATCCTGGCCTGGAGTCTTTCTTCGTGGAGTTTATATGTTCTCCATGTCCGTTTCGGTTCTCTCAAGGTGCTCTGGCTTCCTATTGGGCTCATTGGTTTTTCTAAGTGATATAGGCAATGAATGTCTGGATGAAAAATACAGAAAGGTTGTGGAATCTCTAAAGAAAATGAGACAGATTAAATAAGTAATGCTTTGACAGCTGTTGCCACAATTCTATATAACGTTTTCCAATGCGTAGTGGCTTTCATGTTTTCATTTGCATCGTGAATCATTCACACGGATGCAAATATGAATGGGCTTTAAATATGCAGTAAAGGTTTGGCAAAGTTGTTTATGATAGTAATTCAAAGTTAGATTAAAAATCTATTGAGTACAAGCTTTTGTTTTCTTGGTTGCAAATGGTGCATGTGGCATTTATTTTCCTGTTGTAAAGACATTTTTCTTTCACAACAACTCGCACAGAGAAAGAGAGCTGCATGAGTAAAAAGCCGCTTAACTGGATGTTTTTGGCCTTCATAATGTCTTGATTTGTCTGTTTAATTTATTACCCGCTTGGAAAATGTATTGGACTTCTGGTTAATAAAAAAAAAAAAAAAAAAAACTTCAACAAAAAGAACTACATATTAATAATGAAACTCCTTGCACACAGAATTTCCATTATTCCAAGAAAGTGGGCCTATTCTTCAGCAGCTATCTGGAGGATGAACAGAATGATGTGCCTTTAAAATGGTGTGCAATTCACACCTGTACATTGCAATAATTGCACTCCCAGGTGACAAATACTGCCACCCGCACCTTCCTTCAAACTTTCACAATAAAAGTTTCAAAAGTGTAAATGGGGACACCAAATTTCAAAGCATTCTCTCTGTCTTGGGAGAGTTATGTGACAAAGCAAAATTTTAAAAAGCTAATAATGCTGTTATTCTTAACTTCATAATGCAAATATATTTATTGGATATTTTCAACACACATTTGCACTGCCATAATTAAATTGCAGTAACTGTAACGCAAACAGTTCATGTTTGCAATACAGCACTTCTACACAGAAAGTGCCAACAATGTTACTCTAAAATGCTTATGTACACCTAATTGTTGACCTGGTGCACCTGGGCAACATTAGTCCAGAGCCCTTGTTGGTGTAGATGGGCCAGAATGTACTATTTTTGTGTGAAAGTGAGTATGCACAGTGATGACAGAGAAAAATGAGGGTGCAGCACTTTCTGAGTAATTAAATGGCTTTGAAAAAAAAAAGTGGATGTCTGGAGTAGCAAATGTATTTCCAAGTACTAAATTAATAAAGGGATTATCACTTACTAAAATACTGGATATCTGCAGCCCTAGAGTTTTGTAGAACACTTAGAAAAATATAATTTTACTGAAGTGGTCCATAATCACATAGAACATTTTTGTAAATTTAACTAGCCATTTGAGAGGATTTGGAGGAGGGAGGACAGGGTAATTTCCTGCCATTAAAATAGTATCTTACCAGTGACACCCCTAAAACACATGTAATTACTTTTTTTTTTATTTATACTTGTTTGAGTTGATCAAAAAGGCATTGTTGTTATGGTTGAGATATTCCAGACAAGTCAATGGACACTGGCAGAAAGTCATCATGGTTTTGGTAATGTGACTGACATTTGTCATCCTAATTCATACTACATCCCTCTACTTTAGTGAGGAGGAATAGTTTACACAAATCACTTTCACAAATTCCCACAATTGTACAAGGTCCATTATATTTTATAATAAACATAAATTCACAAGCAAAAAACCCCAACAAAACAAAATTCTTAAAAATCATTAATCCTTTGTACAGAAAGCCTAAGATGAATGTTTTAAAAGGTGGGAAAGAAAATAAAATAAAGATAAAATCTTTCTTTAGAACTGTCATTTTGTTTCTTGGTCCAACATGCCATCCTTGGAAAAAATTGTAGCTTTCCATTATTTACATTAAATGTAATTAAGATGTTAGGTATAACATCTTAATTATAGTTAGTTGGAGGATGAACAGAATCGTCTGTATGCCTTTTATTTCACATTCAGAAAATTGTGAAAAGGCATATTAAGGTGGAATGAGGTTTATTTGGAATTCTCAAAGCCTTCCCCAGCATTATTTCAAGCTGAGTAGTACTATTAATGAACATTCACATTTCCTACCTCAATCCCCAGCTGCTTCTTGCCATACATTTGAATGAACAGTCAAGGTCAACAGCTGATAACACTCTTAACCTGAGACTGACCTCATGGTGCCTTGTTTCACTTGAGGGACCTTGCTGTAGACGAGGCAATTTGTCATGTTCGCAAAGTAACTAGCAATTACCAAGCATCTTTATAGGCATCATGTATCACTGACTCTCTGGCAAATACCTGTGGACTTCCAAAAAATCCCAACTGTTTCATGCAGGCCAAGCATAGAAGTCACATCAAAGTCTGACCTTAAATCTAGATTGTTACTCTGAATTAAGCAATAACCTGAATAAATTTAAGGATATAGTGTTAAAAAAGATTACTACCTGTGCCTATCAGAGACATTTGATGGGGTTTTTGTTAGGCATACACATTAAAATTGTCATGTTTCAAGCATATTAATACTTAACATCGAACCCTTATCAAAGCAATAACCTAGCAAGAAAGATAACTTCGTAAAATTGGGTCAGTATGTCATAAAACGCCAATTGTGTTTAATTTTTTATTATTTTTTTTCTTTGAAAGTCTTGAAGATCATAATAGAATATTTTGGAGGCAGTGGGAATGTTAGTAAAGTTGGTAAAGTTTAGTTTTTTATTAATTTATTAAACTGGGCTAGTATGGTATAAAATGGCAGATAATTTTATTTTATAAACTAAAAGCATTGCATCGATGGGCATTAAACAAAGCCCAGAACTCATGTGCTGTTGTTGCTGATTTTGGGCTTTGGATATAATTTTGAATCAATGAGTTAATTTAGCTGAGGATGAGTTCAGGTCAGGTCTAGGTGTGTTCTGGTAACCGTTACGGTTCAGGGTAAGGATCAAGATTAATAGAAATGAGTGAAAAATGAATGGAAGTGAATTTAAAGTCCTTGTGAATATAAAAGGCATCTTGTGTGTATTGCGGGATGGGAGGGGCAGGCATTGTGTCTTTCTTAACATAGACTGGGATGATTAGGGAAATTTATGACAACGCTTTCAAAACTGCCAGGTTCAGAATTGTGAGACTGGAATTTGATATGTTTTTTGGCACTTTGAAATGTTAGTGACCAATTTGGACTAGATGGAAGCATTATAGATCATTAAATATTTTTAGAATTATATTGCTAGACACTTTTATCTGGTTCAGAAGGACTTAATGAACTCTGGATATTTTTTTTTCCTTCATAAAAATGATGATGGCTTTCTTCATTTTGCTTTTACAGTTTCTTGTCATCCATTCTCTTCGTCTTTCTCACTGCAGCTTCTTCCATACATCACCTTCACATAAGAATTTAAAGTGGGTCAGTCCGCGATTCCCTTGTTCAATGAGAAGGAGCATGCACATTCATCATTGTATTCTAAGCTCTTTGTTTCCAGATGCAATTATCCCTAAACAATGGCACTTGCACAAAGATTGCTCTGGCTTTAGAACGTTTACAGTTTGCAGGTTATATAAAAGACACGTTTCTGGGGAAATGACTTATGACTTCTCTAAACTTGATTTAAATCCTTGATGGAAATTACAAAATGTGTTCAAGTACATTTATTCAGCTTGAATACATCAGCTAGCTTTTTTAACTTTATAAACTAGTTGCTATGAAAGAAGTCAAGCAACATAGCTGCTCATTCATAACCCAAAGCATCTTTTTCAGTTTGATCAGTTGTAGCCTCACTGTATCATATAGAGTTGTGTTTCTGATGACAAGTCTACTCAACCCAGAGTAACATACATTGATTAGAAATACTACCTCAGTCTCTAGTGGCCATCCACATACATAAGAATATGTGAATGTACCATTGACGGGTTTTAACAGTAACCTACTTAAGACTCAGAATGGACTTGTGCCTATACCTGCCCTTTTAGATTTCAGGCTGCTTTGCTATGATCGATTGCAGCATTCTGTAACAGAGGCTTGAACATGTTATTTGGATTATTTGGACAAATATCAAGCAACCAGGTTCCAGCGTGAGGTTTGTGCAGCAAGTAGGGCATCCCACACTTCTCTCTGTGCTGTCAAACCTATTGAGGATGGTGAAGGAGATAATGCTTGGGCTTTTTCAAGAAGATGGTACGAAAGCCAAAAGCCATCAACACTTCTGTACATTAAATAATCGAGACATAGATGAATTCTGTAAGGGAGGAAAGATGTATTTTTTCTCCTATCGATTACTATTGCAGTTTTTGATTGAAATTACATAGTTCAAAAACTACAAAAAACCATCGGTGTAAATTAATACTCCAGTATTATAACAAAAGATCACCATGTTTTCAGACATATGGATGTTGTCTTGTGGAACATCTATGAGACGACGTCCTTATAGATGGAAACCAGACCTTTTTCTTTAGGTCTGATTTCCAGACCTAAAGAAAAAAATTTTTTTGTATTCATATGTTTCAGTTTGTTTTGATTCCAACAAGGTCTTTGCCGTTTATTGCTTACATCCGAGTTTCAATTTGTTGATTATACTCCTATCACCTTGCATACTCCTTTGTTTACCCTATTTATTGCCTGGTTGTTTTAATTTTTCATCTTTTGTCTCTTTACCTGCTCTCTAACTAGCACAAAGCAGAACTGTTTTATTGCTTTTTTTTATTATTAATATTTTTTAAGTTTTGGATTTCCTGATTTGCAGCCCTTCATGTTTTGATTACAAGAACAAACTGGAATCTATTGGAAAATGTGACCTAACCAGAGTACAGTGGTTCCTATAATCCAAATAACATGTTCAAGCCTCTGTTACAGAATGCTGCAATCGATCATAGCAAAGCAGCCTGAAATCTAAAAGGGCAGGTATAGGCCAAGTCCATTCTGAGTCTTAAGTAGGTTACTGTTAAAATTGCCAGAGCCATTTCTATATACACTGGAGCTCTTCTAAAAGCTTTGCTTTGCAAGTTATGATGGTTATTTTTAGGGTTTGATTACAGTAACCTGGGATCCATATCTATACTAAGCCTTATATGGTATAGTGTATACGTCACATTGACTATTATGTTTAATTAGGTAGTTTAACTTACAAACATACCTGTCACTATTGTGGTTGTGATGCATCTAATTCATGAAAGATACTAAGCATTGAGTTTTTAGGCTCCTGAACTGCTGATTCCTGAAGAACTGAAAGCAAAGACTTCCTAATTAAACTTCACTCTTTGTATTATGTAAATTTAAAAATAAAATAAACAGATGCTTGTAATTCGTTTCCAGAATACTGCAAATTTGACAGAAAATGGGAAGCAACTATTGCTCATACTGTCCTTTACAATCATTTGAGTGAACTCATTATTGCTACAAGAGAAAACAGAGACTGAGCTGAACTGCCGTCTTTCAATTATGGTTGATTTCTTCCACAGACATTTTAGATTTTGATAAAAGGAAAAAAAAAAGTTTATTCTACAGGAAATACTGGCACAGTTTGAGAAAAGTAAATATATAAAACTGTTGATCACAAGAGCCTAAAATTAGAGTGGTAATGCAGCTTGATTTTGTTTGTTTGTACTCTTACACAGCGTGTGCAACCTGTCAGGCTTTCCAAAGAAACCAAGGAAATTGAAAACTGTAATCTCTAAAGATTCTGAATAAGCAGGAATATTTTATTTATTACTTTGGCACAGAGGAAAACACTCAAAGAGTTATTAGGTAGAAGTATATTCTATGTAAAACTTTCAGATGAAGTCAAAGTCAAACTTATTACTTAGCGAGCTAAGGCTGGAAAACACTAGATAGCTTCATGGCTGCAATGGATGATAAGTCATTTTCCTTTATGTTGAAATCTTAAAAATTGTAATTTTCTCCTCAAAGGTTCACATTTCTTTTTCTAAAATGTCAGCATTTACGCAAACTTCTCCTAGGTGACTCCTTGATCCGTTCTGAACTCCTTTAATCATTCTTCTTCTTGGGTGTACCCGTTGATTTTGTTTGTCAAATCATCAGTCATATGCATAATGACAGCAAGAAATTGCTCAAGAGAAAGTGTTGGAACATTATTGTAGGTAACTGAGGATCATAGATCTCTGCTAATTAGAGGTTGACTGTTCAGTTCCCTTTTTCCCTTCGCCTCATCTCTTGTTGAACCCAAGTCCGTTTGGAGTTAATGAGAAAAACTCTTTGTAGGTTCCGTTCATTGTTATAAACCCAGGGCAGGGTAACTGCAGTCCTCAATGGCCAGGATTGTGTTTGTTTCAGATGTTTTCAATGCTTCAATGCACACCTGAATCAAATTAATTGGTAATTAGTAGACTCCTGCAAAAGTTGGCACTATCGCTAAAGAACCAAATTTCTAATGGCTGCTTCAAATGTCATTTTCACTAAAATCAAAATAAATAATTAAAGGCAATAATTAGATTGTATTCACAGCATAAGAGTTTAATTTTAAGTGAAACTTTCAGAATGATATTAAACATTCAATTTGAAAGCTTAAACTTGACCACAACAATAATCCTGAGGTTAAATATTTGTCTTAGCTGTTGATGAGCTGTCAATGAATTTCAGGACCATTTTTTGTGTAAGTAAGACAAACATTGACTTATAAAATGTTTGATTTCTTTTTTTATTTATTAATACTGTATATCCATGTGTTTAATTAGTTTTCTAAATTGTCATAAACTCCAATAATACAACTGTATTTTTAAATAATTTTCCGTTTACAGATTAATCTGCAAAAGCAAACAGAAAAAAGTGCAATTACGATTAGTTTTTTACTAATCATAAGAGTGGGATTGTGGTCATTTAACTTCATCCATCTTTCATCAGTTCTGATCACATTTAACAGGGTTTATCTTTGAACTTTATTGGAAGATAGCTCCTGATCCTGTTCAGTCACTTATGAGGAAAACATTTCTTTTCACATTATTTCTCAATTAAACATGACTGGTGCCATTTGCTCAAAACAAACACGGTTCAGTTTGTTAGCACCACTAATAATTAGAACTTTTTTTTTCTATAGTGCTATGAGTTTTGCTATTCTTTTTCTGGTAGAAATAGCTTTCAGCTTTTCATTTTAGAAGCCTCAACTAGAGGAAATACATTGTTCTCTGTGAACTGATGATATATAGTACAAGGGAAAGAACAACAAAACTTAGCATTGTGATTGGATTCCATAGTGTTGAGGAGCTCCTACTGATTCAGTCGCATGGAAAAGCAGAAAGGAGCTTTTTACTCTGAACTTAGGCAATTCACCAAAAATGATTATTTTTTGGAAACTCTTGGGGCAAAGAACCTGCAGTATATTACACTTGTACAGAGTTTCTGTTAACATTTCAACCACTCAGAAAACATTTTACATTACTCGTCAGTGTCACTCATTTACCCATATAAGATGACACACATACACAACGCAGAGTGATTGACAACATGCCCTGGGACACTTCAATTAGTGTTGAAGGGACACTGGAATCAAACTCAAAATGTTCTACTAAGGGTCAGCTTAACCCTGTTTAGTCTGTTCAAAGCATAAAACTCAAAATTACAGCTGCAAAAGGTTTTAACATCACCCTTACAGCTCTGTTGCTCAGGATTAATGGGTCATATTGTTAGCATGAAGGTAGCATATTGACTTAAAATAAAGTTTGATCTTGATATTTCTAAAGAAATGTATTGGTCTTACCATAGGTGCAGTGCTCCACATTTTTTCTGTAGTTGAGCAAGAGGAATTTTAGTTTTCACAAAACTCTGATCTGGTGTTTCCAATAATGTCTGGGTACACTACATTATTAATCATCTAAGGAGAACAACAATTTTATGTCTGGTTACTAGCTGGACCATAGTGTTTCTCTTTTTTTAGCCAACTTCCGTGGTGATTTTTTCTTTGTATTCATTTAAGTTTCTTTGTTCGGTAGAGTATCTGTGTTGTATCATCTACGCCTTGATTGAATGCAGCTGTTCCTTGTTTCCCCTGATTGTCTCCCTGTGTATTTAAACCCACCTGTGTTTCTTGTTCTTTGTCAGGTCCTCGTCTTGTCTGTCGTTTAGTTTTTGTTATACCAGTTGCTACCAGGTCTGAGTACTTTGGCGTCTGTTCATCTGTGTTGCCTGGATTTTGGATTTCATCATCATTAAAATCATCATTTCTTCATTCCAGCCTGGGTCCACTGCATGTTCCTCACCAACCCTAATTGCATATCATAACAACTACATGAGGAGATGTTGTAAAGGATTTTATAGATGTTTGTCTCTGATCATGTTTTTTTTTTTTTTTTTTTTTTTTTTAAGAAATGTATCTTTATAAAACCTTGGGTACCATCACAAGTCTGAGGAAATATTTTTATTTTTCTTATAAGTAAAATGGTTAGCTCTCTCAACTGTGAGCAAACTGAAAATAGAGATTGAACTTTGTGAATACAATAGTAATGAGCACTAACAGTGTGTTGCAGTCACTTTTGATGAATTTATGTATTTAGACGTTTCCTCTTTCAGATGTAAAATAGGAACCAGAACTGTTTGAGTTTGACAGCTGCATTGCTTTTAAGCACAGATATGTGACAAGTCTAATGACTTTGTCTCCCATTGTGACATTACGGAGTCACAGTCACTCACTGCAGCCACCACACTGTTCCAGCAGATTACTTTGGACAGAAATGGGATTATGCAGCAGTGAACAGAATAATTATACTGGATAAGTTGATCTTTTTGAAACAGGATTACAGTGGACAGATGAAGAAGATTGTAAAAGATGGGTGGATGTGCATTGGCATAAATTATAGTGGAAAAATTGTAACAGAGGATAATAAGTTGAAGTAAATTGCATGTCTTTCGTGAGCCAATTTTGTATTTCATTTTAGGGCATTTGTCAGCACAACTGTAGTCACCATAAAGAGAACTTAAAGCTGAAGTTTTCCTTTTTTCAAGTGAAAAATTCAAAAACAAGATAAAAATCTTACCAAAACAAAACTCAATGAACTTATCCCATTCTCTCTGCCCATTTTCAGTATGTTGTTTGGTTCTCTGGAAAAATATGCACTTTTGCAGATGAAATGATGACATTTCAGATACAACATAAATAAATTATGGAATAGGAACAAAGGGTTAAATAATGCACACTATTTGTTGTAGTGGTTAATCTGTGGTTTTGCATGCATCCTAGAATTTATATATTTGTAAGAGTATCAATAAGTGGTATTGTATTACTAAATTAAAGGAGAAATCACAATTAATAGCAAATTACAATTTTGGATATTTGTTTTCTTTTCTTGACATCAAATGTACTCAATTTGTTCACTGTCCACTAACAAAGCATTCTGTTTTTGTTGGAAACTTATTTATATAATTTGTCTGGACAGGGAGACACACATCCTGGACAATTAAATCCAGTCACTTAAATCAATTTGTTAAAATCAATTTGATAATGTCAGACCTAGTTGATATGAAAATAACTTTTGACTTGATTGAACTTGAAAAATACAAAAAAATATGGATTATTCAGGAGAACTTCTCATGAGCTTTGTGGACAACCATTTTCAAATATAACAAGACTCCATATATGATTCTTGAAAAATAATTGCTCATCAAAATGTGAGAATTTACATTGCGGTAATCTGCTGAAAAAGAGCTCAGGTTTAACTTTCATATGCCTGTTTATTCTCTACTTTTAGGTTGGTACCGATCTTCAGAGGTCAATGAGCTAGAAGAAGCGTAAACCCTCGATAAATTGTCAGTCCACTGCCTCGCTATATTCAAAAAGCTTTTTAAGATAGAGCAGAGAAGAAATGCTAACCTGCAACTCATTCCAATATGCACTTATGCAACGTGCTCCGTAATGAGGTCTGACGGTTATTTAAAGCATCTTACTTATTCAGAGCGATGAAAAGTTTAGAGGAAATAATTTTCAAGGGGCCTTCTTTGACACATTGCACCTGATTACATCAGATCTTGAGTGACAATAGACTTCTGAAACTCTCTGACGCAGTGCATTTATTCCAAGAAGTTATCCATCTAAAATTGACAATGCTGCTTTGGGAATATTTCAAAAGAAATATTCAGGTAGTAGGGTTTGGTAACATTAAAGACCCGCAGTGACAGCTTAGACACTTTGCATAGTTTGTGGAATCTTAAAAATAAAGATTTAGGACTGTTTGGAGCAACAACAAAAAAATAGTAAAACTTCTTTGGTCACCTATTTTAAAAGGCTCCAGTTCCTGAACTGCAAACAAACATTCAACAGCCACACTTGTTCGGCCTCATTTACTGCACATTATTTGATGCAACACTTAAGCAAAAACATTTCAAGCAGATTCACTTACCCCTAGCTAACATCAGTAGCTTTGACAGCACAGGCCTATTTCTGTGACATATGACACAAATCACCTAACTCTTTAGGAAAGAGAGTTCAGCCTTGTGCTAACACATTAACACTTTGAATCACACCCATGTACTTTATGTCCATTCACTCTTGAGCAGTACAGTACAGTAAATTCAATTCAGTTTGACTCACCAATCCATCTGTTTGGCACACATTCAAAGTCACTTTGAAGGTAAACCTGCAAAACACCTGGAAGTAGTGTCGTGATTTATTTTTTCTCTCTATTGCTAATGTCACTTCAGAGTTACCAACCGCATCACAATTGTGAACTTCTGTAACAATATTTTCTTTCGTTTTTACAATTTAATTAGTAAAAGCGTGAAAGTTATATTTTTAATAAAGACAATATCAAAGACAAGAAAGAAAAAATCAATATTTTTTGTTTCTTTTTCCATACAATGTTTTGTTTTTCATGATAGGTTTTCATGTGAGTGAACCACTGCTGTTGTGTCAAATGATTCATCTTTTTAAAATGATATATTTAAATTATATATCCTCTGCTTATCACATAACAATTCTGTCTTTCTCTTGTGTTGAAATTTGTGAACACAGTGAAATTAAACATACACTCAAATTTGTGGTTCTAATATAAATATATTTGTGGAGAAATTTAATGTGTATAAGTACTTGTGAATGGCACTGTAAAGCCACTGAATTCACAGTAAATGCACAGAAAACTGTCAACATACTTGATGTCCCGAAAGGATAAAAATGGAGGCCTAACCGCATCATGCAGCCTGGGAGTGTGATTCCAGTCTTACAGAGCAATCTCCCTTTACCAAATCCCCACAGCACAATTCAATTCCATAACACCACAGGCCAGAATATCTGGGATATAATCTGACAACCATGAAAGGTTGGGAGGCCAGTGAGCAAGAAAATACTCTGTCAAGTCCACAAAATGAAGGAACATATTTTACGTTGTAGTAATAAGGCTTATATATTGCAACAATATATACATTCTATTCTGAAATGATAAATAAAACTCCAATGTAATAATTGCATTTTTGACAGGAACTCCTTAGGTTTGGTTTTTTTAAAGTTATTGTATTACCACAACATCCTCGTTGTTTCCTATATGCACCTGGTAAAAGCTTTGAGTTATGATGTAGCCATAAGAATATAGTGACTGAAAATTTATAGTTGAAAAGTAAAAGAGCTTGAACTGTACTTTTAATCTGTACAAAATAGCGAAGAACTTCTGATGTGATTCTGATAAATGGCATAATATACTTGTGTATGCTTACAATGACTAATTATAATCCCCTCTTTTGCTAAATAAATATGTATTGATCTTGTAATGAAGAAAAAAATGCATGCACAAAATATCCATACACTAATTAGTTAAGTCAGGCTTATAATCCTAACATTTTTATGAGTCTTTTGGGATTTCCTAAATAATTACAACCCAAAGAATAACTGAATATGTGGCAAATTTATTCACTTCTTTCTGCAGGTGCACAGTTAAATCTCCCCAATTAAGCAAACATTATAGTTTCAGTATGTTAACAGCCCTTTAGGAGATACTTTTGAGAAAATCAAGAAAATTTTAAATGTTTGCTAGTCTTTAAGTTCTCCCTGAATAATAAAGTTGCCCATAATAACTTAGTTATAGGCACAACAATGAATATATAAAATTTGCCTTCAAACCTGAAATCTAAGATTTCAGAATTTATCACTCGGCTTGATGGCTGATGTGGAGGTGGCAACATCATCTGCCTCAATAAAGGAGAACACACACTTCAGAGGCACTGGGCTGCGAGTTGTAATGTGTGAGGAACATTTAAGATTCATCCTCACAAGTTGATTTTAAATCTATACTTGAGCAAATAAATAGTTGCAACGAATGGTCGATGGAGGATCAAAAAGCATGATGATTCAGGTTTAAAGCCCATTAAACATTTCTGCTAAGAAACCTAAGGCTCTTGACAAAACTGAGCATGCAAATAAAAAAGACTATTTCAAGTGAAACTGGAATGGCTGACATTCAGTTATTTGCAGAAACAATCTCACAATGTATTCATTTGTTATCAGCTGCTGTCTGAGAATTACAATAAAGTGAGCCCAATACTGCCTATTTTGTTTTTGCAGGGCAGAAAGTGGCCTATATATATATTTGACTATGTGATATATAACTGTGAGGGACAAGACTCAAACAAGGACAAAAATGGTTCAAAGTACAAAATGTTCACTTGAATTCTTCCAAAAAATGGAGAACCATCCAACTTTAAGATTTAATACAAAAATGAGTCAAAAGAATAAGAAACAAATTTGGGCACAATTTAACTGAGGTTAACTGTCCTCTAACTAAATACAAACAAAACTGACCTCCAAACAAAGAACAAAAGGCTGCTGAAATAGAGGTGGAGTAACGTAAATCTACCACATGAGGGAGCCACAACATAATTAAAGAACAAACAAATACAAAATTAGCTAAAGTATCTTATGAAACAAATAAATCAAAACTAACTTTAACTTAACGCAAATAATGTGAATATTTAAGCAACAAAATTAACTAATTAAGATGGACTTGAAGCAAAAAGTCTCTCCCTTTCAGTGTTTCAGAAAAACCAAATGGTTTGATCCAGTTTTCCAACTCCAGCTGGTTTGTCAGCAGCACATCAAACAAAAAACAAATGCACATAAACCATTCAGACAGACATTAACTAAAGTGTGCACCCATTAGAAAATATATGTCTGAATGAAATAACCAACTTAAACAGACTATAAGTGTAACTAATATAAAAAAAATAAATAAATAATAACAATGTGGAGGTGGTAGGAGCGTCCACCACACTAATAAAATACATCATTAAAAATAACTCAGGAGTTTGTCATCTTCTGCAATTCATTGTGATTCCACAAAAAACTGGATTTATTTTCTTTCTGTTTTTATAAAGATGTTCAGGTTCTTATCCATTAGGCTTTTTCAGTCTAGATCTATTCATGGTTTAAATTAACGTGTTCTTTGTTTCAGTATATTGCGTGAGGTGACTGTTGCTCACTGAGTAGATTAACTGGTAAATTGTCAGCGCTCTTCCAGCTTCCTCCGCGAAATTCAGTTTGGCCCTGGCCAAGGATTTTAACACCAAGTGGCCTACTAATATGCTCTTCAGTGTATAAAAGTCTGTGTCTTTGAGTCCAACTGGGTGACTGTGGCTCTAGTATAAAATGTTTTGTGTGGTCAGCATGATGAGACAAGCCCTGTATAAATTCAGTTATTTGTTTTTTATGAGGGATAATCCAATAAAGGCATCTTTAAAGATCGCCCCAGAATCCCTGACTAAAGCCAACTGTTATGTCTTCCTTGCCCACAGTGCTGTCAAGCAAGCTGTCCAGCCAATTAAAAATAAATTGTTGGTCGATTAGTTCAGTTCACAATTCACAGTAAAAGAGACACAGTCCTGGTATCATTATGTATTTTCAATTACTGATCCTTTAGGGTGAAAGCAACTGCAACATCGGTTATCACATTTTACTTTTCTCGAACTAAACCACAAAGTTCAAGTATGAGCAAAATCATTATTTCTGCAAACTGCCCGAATGTGTACAGTAACTGGAGCCATACTCAAGTAGGCTACAAGCTGAATTATCAACAACTCTCAAAACAGAGTAACATGCTTAATTTAACAAACTGCACCAGCTGTATCAGCAAGATGTGGATTTATTAACGGTTAAAGTTTATGCATCGAGCCAGATATATTTTGAAACACAAATCATAAAGCTATGGGTGCATTTTAAGAATTTCTTCCCTACCAGAGTTTTTGTGAAGAAATATGTGTCACTCTCAAAAAAATATGGCAGTGGCCCAAATGTGACTGGTGAGAAAGTTATAGGACACAATAAAATCATAACCACACACCATGTCATTCTGATGAAGTGCAGAAAGTTTTTTTTAGTTTGAAAGTATGGCATTGATTTGTTTTAACTACATGTAGTATTGATCTGGGGCCCGGTATCAGCAAATGGCTAATCTTTCTGCATCCCTGTCATTTTGTACATTTGGCACAGATTGTCAGAGCATGGTGAGATGTTAGGAAAATTCTGCACACAAGATTTTTTTTTTTACAGAAGGCTCAACTAAAAGACTGCTGACAGTTGTACATCACTTATTAATAATGTGCAACAAAACTAGAAGTTACTTTTTACTATTCACTGGCAGGTAGTCTGTCAGAAAAAGTACTGCATGTAATTTTCTTTTCCTTATATGTATTTTTTATCAACGTAATACACTCCAAACATATCTAGATGGAAAATCTCAAAACTTTTCTGAAAAGTGCTGTGTCATCACACTTTTTTGCTAGACTGACTAAAGAGCAAAAAAAAGGAAAAAAAAAAGAGTCAGTCAGAAAATGTCTTGCCTAACCACAAGGCTTGCCAGGCACAACTTATCACAACAAATGACAAATTTAAGTGTGATAATGTCTTAAGGGTCTGCTTTATAATATCAAGCTAGCCAGCTCCAGTCACTGATTACCTTCTTTTTAGGCTACATTGTGTAACATGCTTGAAGTGGTTTCTCTATGGAGAAAGAAAATCAATTTGTGACAGGGTAGAAATTCAACCGCTACCTAATGCTTCGTTGTTCCAATACTGAGGAAATTAACAATAGAACAGTTCTGGTTTCAAATGTAGGCTCTGTTTTGGTATAGCAATGCACATGAATGTAGATAGGTATCTCTCCCAAAAATATGCATTTAACATGCTAACCTTCTGAAAAGAGTTCTAAATTTTTGTTTGGATATATTGCCCAAACCATTGTTAAATTTTTGCAATAGACAGGATGTACAATGCACACATGATGCAATTTTCCACTTGCTCCCTGAAAGGTTAATTGACAACCAATTTTTTTCTTTTTTGCTACAACTGTCACATTGTATTGAAAAGTTGCAAGAGGGAAATCAATGCAACCAATATTATAAAAAAAACTCGACATTATAATAATAAGTAGCATAAATACGAAATAGTAAGAAATGGTATTATACTGGTTTCCACTAAAATAGCAGTTAATGATAAAGATGTAAAGAAATTATAATATCTACCATTTTTAAACCATTATTTTAAAAAATATATGTTGACACTGTAATCTTTTCATGTGTGAACCGCTGATGCCAACAAGCTCTAAATATGTTAAAAGATTTCTCTCTTGCTCCACTTCAACTTAGAACACTCCAATTTATCCCTTACCCCCCACAACGTGTCTTGTCACTCCACTGTCCATCATACACTGCTTTTGGGCCGCTCATCCCTACTGTAATGACCCCCTCAGGGACCCAAAGCTGCTGTGTGGACTCGCTGAATGATTTTCCACTTCATGTGCAACAGTAAGGGCCAGTGACAGAGTGCAGTGTTGAGTATTCTCTTGGTAGATGATCTGATAGCAGGTCAAATGCAAAACCCTCACACAAAGACAAAAAGGACATTAAGTTGCCCTTTTGCTCTATGAAACCCCTTATTCCTGTGCACTTAAGCTAAAATGGAGTGCAAAGTACCTTCTTCGTTCAGCCTTTCCATATCGCTGATGCATAAAAGCACTGTTGCGTTGTGATCAAACTTGGAAATCTATTTCAATATCAAATACT
Source organism: Poeciliopsis prolifica (assembly GCF_027474105.1). Taxonomy (NCBI): domain Eukaryota; kingdom Metazoa; phylum Chordata; class Actinopteri; order Cyprinodontiformes; family Poeciliidae; genus Poeciliopsis; species Poeciliopsis prolifica. The sequence goes on from NW_026562382.1 coordinate 17,224,342, forward strand.
GCTGAATAACGTCATCCTGAAGATTCATCATAAAGTTTGTTTTTTTGCGGAACTGCAAAGATAAGCTGAGAAGCTTTAGCTAAAATGAATTTTATTGTACAAAAAGAAAATGAACGTGTCCTTTTGCAGCTACCAAGAGAAGAGCAATAAATCAAGAGTTTCTCTAGCATAAGGGAAAGCAGGTAAATAAAACTGATTGGTTTGTTTAGGATGTTGACTCACTCATTTTTCTTTGTTTACCAGCAGATGAAAAGGTGCTGTTTAAACATCTGAATGTAAATTGTTTTATAGGGCAGTCTGAACAAGGTAAGTACTTTGAAGTTAAGGTAAGTTAGAGCTTTTATAAGGGATCCTAGAGAACCATGAGGAATAATTACTGTATAAATTAAAACAATGTTGAGAAAAAATATAAATGAGTGAATCTGTAGCTTTGTCCCTTACCATGTTTTGACTGAAATTAGTTTTTTTTTTTTTTTTTTTTTTTTTTTTTTAAGTAAGGACACACCCATCAATTCTACTGTATCTTTCTGAAGAATATGCAACAGATCTCAGGTGAGATTAGTCAGTAGATTAAAAATTGTTCTGTAAAGAAGTTGTTCTGGAAAATTACTCTAATGAGTCATAACTTGAGTCATATGTCTATACTGCTGGTCTATTGTGAGTAAATTGTAGAAAATTTCTTAAAGGCATCAATCATCAAAGCTGGTGTTAATAGTTCCAACTGTATGTTTTAATTAAGGAGAGATCAATACAAAATGTGGCAAATAGCTATGTTTTGTACTTGTAATGAGATGGATTCAAAACTATCTTAAACTGTAAAAGTACTAAATGGCAGAAAAAAGGCAAATTGACCAAAAAAAATGGATTGCTTGTCTGGACTGGTCAAGCTGAAAATTGGGCAATGCTGGAGTCTCATAACATTTTTTGATGTTTTTTTTTTTTTTTTTTTTTTTTTTTTATAAAAGTTGTTTTCTTTCCAAAAGCAAATATTTGCTCACCTCTTTTCACCATACTTCTGCAATAATGTAAATCCAAAAGTATCATTGAAATCAATTAGAATCACAGTGTCAAGTGACTAACAGGACAGCTATGCCTGACTGCAAGCACCAGATTGACACATCAATGTTATCTTTGTAAAGCTGGAAGAAAAGGTTCAAAACAAGCTTCTGCTCCAACTCTGCCTTCTGACTGCCAGCTTGGCATTAATCAGTTCGGAAAACAACAGTTTCTAGTTATAGGTGTCTAGTTTACAGTGTGTCTGGTGATAGCAGCCCCTGTAGAGGCATTTATTTTGTTTTTGTGTCAACATATTTCAGGGTGATGATGAAACATGGGACAGCTTCTAAGAATAGTAGAGATCCTGTCAGTGTTATATATAAACCGTCTTTGGCAGTTACTTGATAGGTCAGATTATTACATGGAATCAAAAGTGAAAACTTGACAAGGGATCATAATGATGCTTCTGACACAAGGCTCTAAATTGGGAGAAGCTTGTGTCCTTTTAACACTGGGTCAGCAATTAGTGAGAATTTAAATTCCCATGCATTGTCACATGAGACAGAAAATAAATACTTCAGGTCCCATAAGATTGTATTGTATTAAACATTAATCCACATTGTAACACTACAAGAGGGACTGGTTTCTATCATCTAATTCTCAGAGCTCAGATCTGAATGTTCCTCTTTTTGTCCTTTGAACAAAACAGGAGTCATGAATATGCAGGAGGAGGAGGTAAAGCGAAGCTCCTCCAGGGCACATAAAAAGCAGCATTAAGCTCTTCTAATTAAACTGAACTCTCTCCTTCTGAACACTGAGCATGACTTTAGGGACAAACGAGAGCTTCTTCAGTTTTTTTAGATTCATAACAGTAACCAGTAACAGTAACCAGTAGGCTGCAGCAATCAATAAAACACAACTTCCTGAATGGAGAACATTCTCCATAATAAACAGTAGCTCTTATAAATAGGCTGGCCATGGTTGAATGACTTGATGTAAATGCATTGAATGCTGAATGACACCCGAGCTTCCAGCTGGTAGAGGTAATCTGTAATCCTGTGTAATAGCTATAAGACAAAAAAAAAATGCAATCACAATCTGATTAAATGAGTTACACAAACATACCAGTGACAAAAAAATAAAATAAAAAAAATAATAAAGACCATTATTCAGCACTGACTAAGTAAGCATTTTTCAGAATGGCATATCACATTAATGTTTGCTATCCTCCCTTCAATGCAACTTATTTCCAATTCACCTTGTGTGCCACTGTTTTGCTGTGAGGGAGACGTCAAACTAAATTATTGAAAACAAACCACAAATGAAAAACAAAAGCCACAGAAACATGGCTGAGTTTTGGGTTCCATAGTCATATATATATATATATATATATATATATATATATATATATATATATATATATATATATATATATATATATATAAATTCCCTTCTCACCCACCGCGGGTGGTTCTTATCCTCTGAGCTCGGGTCCTCTACCAGAGGCCTGGGAGCTTGAGGGTTCTGCGCAGTATCTTGGCTGTGCCAAGGACTGCACATTTCTGGACTGAGATGTCTGATGTTGTTCCTGGGATCTGTTGTAGCCACTGGTTTTGGACATTCATCAGCATAGTCTGCTAGTGTGTATATATATATATATATATATGTATATAGGTGTGTGTGTAAAGTTTGTAGTATAGCTTAGGGTTACCTTCTTTTAATACTCATGAATGTGAGAAAGCTTTTGATGTCTTTTCAAAAAATCGTTTTCAGTATTTAGAGTTCAGTATGCTGGAAGAATACTATTGTTGCCAAATGAGTCCTTTAACATTAGACCATTGCTCTTGTAGATTAGTGTATTCTTTAGCCCATGCAGTTCACCGCTCCCCACATATTTCACCCAGACCTTTGGAAATGATTGCCTGCTGGATTAGACGTGAGGCAAAAAATGGAACCTTTGAATTCAAAAAGGATAAAACAGACAAAACAACTGTTGATTAAAAAATATTTGTTGAATATATTTGTATCAAAACCTTGAAGTAAAGCATTTCCTATTTAGAAGTGAAATGTTGTAGCCAAGAACAGGGAGTGAAGATCATACAATCCAGTTCAAGTGGAATTCAATTTAACAAGATCATAGCCAGCAATATACATGGTATATATAAAAATGACCAATAATCAAATATTGTCAAAGATTGCATGCTGACATAAACAGCATAAAATCATTAAAATTTACATCAAGCTTTGAAGTTATGGCATCTTGGGCTTTTCATATTTGTATCTTTTCTTGCTTAAATTCAGTTTATGCTATGTTTCCAACAGATAACCCGAAGTTGCAGAAAAAGGAAGATGTTACTATGAACTCTAGTCAAAAGATATTTAAAATATTTTGTACATTAAACAGTCTTAGTTGATTACCCATTTGATAATTATTTCAATGGCTTAGAGAGTAAATTTACTTGAGAATTAAGACAACAAACATGCTGGGGTGATTTATTTTTCAATGCTTGAGAGTGCACAACATTGAGCAAATCATTTCTTCTGTACAAAAAGTGTACATGTGTGTATGTCTGGGTGTGTGTGTGTACATGCATAGATTGAACAAACAGACAACCCCCATTTCAGGTCTTTCCTAAAATTTCACAGTCTTGTCAAACACTGTTACATTTAAAGACCAGAAAACTGATTAGAAACACGCCAGAGTCTGGTTAATTACTTTCCAGTGTTCCTATTCTCTGAATCACATCACTCTTCTGCACCTGGGCATGAATCACACTCGGGCAACTCACTTCACTGGCAAACATTTTTAATATAAAAGAGAAAAGCATGCCATTTTTCAAGTGTTTTTCTGTCCAAAAATGTACTAGGATGGCCAGTAGAATAAAAAAAAACATGTATGTATATTGTTCATGCCCATAAAAAACAGCTATTTTATCTTAATCTTTAGCTGTTTATGACAATCAAAAAAACAAACTATTTAAAAATAAAGATGATTATAATTTTAGATTGTCTTGCTTGTTCTTTGGTATTATCTACACATTTTTACACAAAATCCATTGTCTCTGTTAATGTTTGCAACAAATACAATTATAAACATCTCTATTGTTTACTGCTGAAGGCTCTTAACATACTGTCCATGTTTAATTATGCACTTATTGCCTTGAATTGAAAGCATCAGAGAATGGGTTCTTTCACTGTATACTTTCAATAAATTAAATAATCAAAATCAAAATGAGATGCAAAGGACTTGTTTGGATTGTCCAGATGCATGGATGACTTACTGCTTACGTCATTAAGTGCATATTTAACACTGGAGGTGAAATAAACTCTTGACTAAAACAACAATTAATAACAATTTTACTGGAGTAACCAACTTTACATTGAAGTCTGAAGCTTTAAGACGTATTTCACACAACAAATTTAACAGAAGGAAAGGCTAGCTCGGCTTATCTCACCCCATAAAATTTGTTGCATTGAGAGGAGCTGTAAAACCAGGAGTAAAAGACAAGATGCGGCGCTCAGCCTTGGTGCGTCTCATAGCCGTTAAGAAAAGAGAGCACATGATCTCTTATTTAATTTTTTTCTGTTTTATTTTCTATGGAGTCTAGAACATTGTTACATAGTTCCTCAGAAATTTTATTAAGCTGGCCATAAATGCAAACTTATCTTTGTAGTCAGAAACTGTTCATGCCATAAAATGAGGTGCTGTGGGTCAGGGTAGAGTTTATTAGCACACAAGAGTTATGAACCAAGTTAGCACAAATATTTTGTTTTGCATTTCCCCGCCATGCTTTGCATTAGCTGCCAGCATCTTTTCACTTTGAAGATGGGGTTTTAAAAGTAATCCCATTCCTGATTAATCTACTGAGTGTTTGTCTTGTACCATGTAATTTATTTTGGATGTGTAATGCTCCTCATCAGTTTTTACATTTTCACCTGAAATTGTTTTTGTTTTTTTGTGTGTGTAGAAGCAGACTTCTACGGTGGTCCTGAGGTGCAAACCACTTCAACATTAACATGGCACAATCACAAATGACAAAAACACAACAACATTAACAAAAAACTACAACAATTAACAAAACGGAAAAGGTTTGCCCCTGTTGGAGACCTGAGATATCGCTGGTTGCACAACAGTGCTTTTGAACCAGAAGTTATCGTTTGAGCGGGTCGGCCCATTGTTGCGTCCGCCATATTGAAAGTGGCTCATCTGCCAGCAAGCTAATACAAATAAGTGGACTGAACTTCGTAAAGTGCCGTTCTGGAAAGTATGTTAAGTTAATGAATGTCACTGACACAATCTCGACTTGTCTTGAGAACTTCGAGGTACATGGCATCAATAAACATATGGCAAATGCTCCCATTACAGGTTTCTCATTGCCTCTCCTTCTTTAGGACAAAAACACAAAAACAACACCGTATAAAATGAAGTTAGCTAAGGTAAGAAAATAATTAGAGTAGTTAACTGGGCCAATTTGGTTAACCAAGAAAAAGAAATATTTCTTGGTTGTGTATTAGTTTGTTTCACCATAGAAATGCACAGTACTGGCCACAAAGACAAAAATTAACTTCAAATCAAATAATAGCGTGAATTTACGTTAATATCTCTAATTCTTACCGGTGAAAGGTAAAGGCAGGGGGTCCACTTTGTGCTGTAACACCTTTTAAACTAGTCCACGCAGCACGTTTTCTCCACTGCCACTTTCAAGATGACGGATACGCAAGTAGGACTCACTGAATACATATTCATGCCTATTGTCCGATTTCTCAGGCCTCCAACTTGGACATACACTTTCTGTTTTGTTAGTGTTGTGGTGCTCCGTTAATGTTGAAGTGGTTTGCACCTCAGGGCCACCAAAAACGTCCTTGTAATTAGGACAGTTTAATTACACTAAAAAGTTGTCTACCTGTAAGTGTTTCTGCTGGAGGCTTGCCTTCTGCACAGGCTTCATTAAAAGTTCTGTTTGTGAGGAGTCGCTTGATAGCAAACTGTCAACAAAAGTTTGTCAAAACTCCAACTTCCTTTTTTAACCTTTTATCATAGTTTTTGTCTACACATAATGTTCTGTAACACTGAGCATGCAGTATGCAAAAAAATTATTGATTTGAAGTGAATCATTTTATTTTGATGCATTTCATAGACATTGCAGAATGAAATGGGACAGCCGATCTTTTAAAGCCTCTAAGTTTTGTTTGGAACCATCTGAACAAACAGCATCTTAAAGACAAACGAACATGTTAGGCAGATCAGATATACATCATTTAAGATTTCTGAAGTTTGGGAAGTTGCTGAAACAACATGCCGAGCTTCGAACTTTGCAAACCGGGCAGAAAAGCTAGTAGAACAAATGGAGGGAGGTAAGTAGAGAGGAGTGTTCAACAAAAGCCAGTTCGAGACTTAGAGAATTCAGACTGGGTGGATGTTCCAGAAGAACAAACCTAAACATACAAGGTAATACTAGAAAATTTAAATAAGGGGTCTCACTGGGGTTTCTAAACCAACCAGCATACGATTAAAATAAAATATCCCCTCAGTTCAGATTATCAAAATGATTTCTATTTCTTACGTGTCAGATTAATCAGATTAATCAGAGAGAGACTTGGTAAATGGCCTGCAGTTGTATAATTGTTCATCTTGTCCAGACATTCTGTCATTCACACACTGTTCAATAGGTTAAATTGTGCCGTACAATCGGCACCAGGAGGCAAAATGGGTGAAGTTTTTTGCTCCAGGGCATAACAACTGGCATAGACAGAGCATGGGTTCAAACTGGTAACCCACCAGTTAAAGGACAAACTCCTACCTTCTGAGCCACTGTCGCCCAAAACGTTTTAGAGAATGTATTAAATTCTTTATACGCTGAAGCTGTGAAAAGCCCAGATGATGTCCTGGCTTTATAAGCTTCAGATCACAATATCTGAGTCAAACAGAGGCACTGCTGTGGATGTATTTCAAGGCATCGCCTCAATCATAGCTTTTTTCTATTATGGTGTCATGGAAAAATAAAAATAAATCACCCAGTTGTGATGGGGATTGTGGACCACCACAAATCTGATTCATCCTTGAGTACAATTTTCAGATCCCTAAAGGTACAATGACAATGTTTAACAAGTTAAATAAATGTATGCAAATGCCTAAGAATTGTACTACGAGGTATTATGATTGGCTGGCAATCATGAAGGACAAAAATCTTTTGATTTTTGATGAATGTGTTTTGGTTCAGAAAATGCATAACAACTCCAGAACTAAAGCAAAACTTTGTGAAGACGCTTGCTGAAACTGATTAGACAGTATCATTATTGTCAGCGTGGGCTGGAAAACATTCAGAGAGGAAAAAGTCATTACTCCAAAAACAACATAGGAAAGACAAAAATATTACAGTTTTTGAATATTAAGACCTAGAACTTGACATGTGACATGACATGTGGTCTGATAAAACAAAAGATGTAATTGTTGACCAAGATGAATCATCATAATATTTGGAGAAAAAAGGGTGCAGCTTAGTGAACACCATGCAGACTGCGAAGTGTTGTTGGGATGTTTTGCTGTGGGGGAAAGTAATTTACTTCACAAAACAGATGGCACCTCAAGGAAAGAATTCCAGCGAGCTACAGAGAGAAGCTTTTTAAAGGATGCTCAGAAAGTTTGGTCAAAGACACAGTGTAAAGGAAATTCAGTACTAATGGGATCTATGTAAAATCCTTTTTCATTTTTCTGGCAAAGTTTCATCTGGTTTAACTCCAGAAAGTCAAATATAAGTAACGACTTTTTATATGCACTGCATGCTGTTACATTTAAAGCAAGAAGACATCTCAAAAATGTCTGTTGAAGTGTCTTTTGTATTTATATTTACTATGTTTTTCTGGTTATCGATGTCTTTTAATCCAGCTTAATTTTGTAATTTAAATAGCACCTTGTCTAAGGTCACTTTACAGTAAAAAGTCAATTCAATCCAATCATACACACAGATTCTAATTTACATACATTCCAAACTGATCTCTGTTATCAAACAATTCAGCCAAGTTCAATGTAAATTTCAAATTGGTTAAAAGGCTTTCAATTTTAGGAAACCCAGCAGAGTGAAATGGTTCAATTCCAATTATATTATAACTGATTGTTGTTTCTCTGTTTATTCTCTCATTACATCTCATATTGGCCTTTATTTAGTTTTGTTGGATTTTTTTTTTTTTTTTAAATAGAAAATATGGGGCTCATTGACAACTGATGTCAGCAGTCTGGTGCGTTTGCAAGAGTGTTGCATCCTTTCAAGAGAGGATCTTTGTTGGAGAGTGCTGGGCAACCTGCAGAGTTTAATTCCATCAGCCTCATCAGTGAGATGAGGCTCTAAGGAGCTGAAAACTATTTACTCTACCCTGGATGATTAACCCTGGTGGTGGACTGTGGTCCGCTCTGTGGTACTTGTTTAGCTCTCTGGTAAAAGTTTGTTCGATTTTCTCTGCCCGCAAGTTCTTTTTATCTCATTTTGTTGTTGGTTATGTATGCAAATTATTTTTTGCCTTTCTGGTTACTTGATTTTTTCTTTTTTAAGTGTTTGAGATGAGTAAACAATTTCTAGAACAGTGCACCAATAATATAAATCACACCCGTTGATAAATATTGGCATCCATTTTTCCAGACTATTAAAATACTTGCAGGGATTTGTGTTTATGCCTAAGCCTCTAATTATTTTGTATTTAGTCCTGTCAACCTTCTAAAAGAAACATCTAGCTTTGTGCATTTCCCACCAACTAATCTGTGTGACATCAGCTTGACCTCTGGTGAATATCAGAGGTCAACCAGAGGCTGAAGTAAAAGCGAGGTTTAACATTTTCGCGCTAATTTAAAAACAGTCACGTTGCTTGGTAAGACTGACAGCACTCCAGTACACAGAGGGAAGAACAAGGCAAAGCAGTGGGAATGGAGTACATCTGAATCAACAGCAAAGTTCATTGCACTCATTGTTTTTTTAAAGCTTTTTTAGCTTACTGATCCAACTGCCAAAGTGAGAAACTATTGATTCAGTGAGTGCTTTGCACCTTGGCAGCTTGTGATAGCATTGACAGTAAGTCAAGTCAACCTGAGGACTTCATCCAGAAAAATAACATGAATCAGCAAAATTTGACCAATGAATCAAAATGAATCTTAAAGTGGAAACATTTCCAGCATTATATCTGCATCAACTGGAAAATCAGTTGGACATCTGGACCCACACATGTTTCTCTGACATTTTGAGTGGGACAACTTATTCATTATATTTCTAACATTAAATTCTGAAAGGAATTACTAGTCATTTATTACTCAATTTGTACATCTACTACATATTACTAAATAAATGTAACAATGGTGTAAGTATTAAACACTGTAATGCAACGGATCATTCTAGAAAAAAAGTTTTCTACACACAGTATTCATTTTTATTGGGGCTATTTCCATTTAGCTGTGGCTCCATCCTTGAAGGAGCATCGGCTGACCTACTGCTGCCAACAACTTATTTTCATTCTGTAGATGAAAAACTTGGCCCTATCTTTCAAAGTTTAACCCTGTCTGTCTCACAGGCATATTTTATTGTGATTAGATGTATATGTGTTTTCTTTTATGCTGTAGGGTGAAGACTGACTTGCAGTTTTTTTGCTTTGTTGCGTTTCTGTCCTAGATGAAGTCTCTGAAAGCTCTACTGTTTTAATTTAGATTTTACTTTTCTTTATTGCAGAAAGTACCACTCAATGCATCTGTTCTTCTTTTGTTTTTCAGTGAATGTTCTGTCATGTTAAACCCTCCGGTCACTTGTGGTAGATGGCCAAATTGTACCTGGTGTTTCTTTAAAGGGGAGTTTTCCTTTCCACTTTTACGACATGAACACTCAATGTAGAGTGTTATCTGTATGATTTGATTGGATATACTTTTTAATAAAATGCCACATTCGCTGTGGATTGCTGTTGTATAAATAAACTGTAAGTTAAGTGTAGTTTTTTTTGCTGATTCTATACTGATTTGTTATTATTTGACCTTTAACGTTTTCTATAGGTATCTGCTTATTGCATTAAAAAATATGAAAAATGTAACTTAGAGCCTAGATTTACTTTTGAAACTTTCCATTTAAAAACACTGCAAAAAGAACCTAAATTGTTAAATATGTTTACCTTTTAAAGAGTACAAAATTATATCTGATTAAATATTTACATCAATATTATTGTTCAAATAAAACTGGAATACATTTGTGAGGAGAGTAAAATTGGAAAAAGGAAATAATTCAACTGTCTATTTTCTTATGTTTTACCATTGGATGGTTAATGGAGGCTTAAAGTGGGACATGAGTTTGGGACACTTAGAACTTTCGAAATAACTCAGTATGGCACCATAAAAACCTAATTTGTAACAGAATGTTCCTGGAAATTTATCTCTGTCAGGAAGAGCACAAGGTCAGTACATCCGAAAAGTCTACCGTGGAATATCATCCTTACATAGTCATTTTCTGAGCCTTGTAATGTCTTGTCAGAAAGTTTCTAGCATCAAAATTACTATCCACACTTTCTACTGTCGATCAGTTCCACTGTAATCTTCTTAATTTATGCGAGATGACAGAAAACCTAAAGAAACTGTTAAAAAACGATGGGAATGAATAGCTATCTATTGCTTGTCCTGCTTAAGTCTTCCAACAGTTTTAAACTACATCTATCCAAAGAGATTAGACACATCTACACTGCTGCCTACCAACTATATTTAAACTTTTATTTTCATGTTTCAAAAATGATCATGTCACAAAGACAAATAGGTAAATTAATGAGACTATTTACAGCTACTAAAGGTGTGCAAATGTAAATTTGTGTATCCTTTTTAATTCAAAATTTGGACAAAATAGGATGTTTCCTTAAAAAATAAAAAATAAAAAATCACCAAGCAATATGTCTGGACTGTCACAGTTTCTCCACATTTAAATGAGGTGTTATGCATGTGTTCAGCTTGTCCATATTCATATCTATATCACAGCGAGAGGAAACAGATCTGACTTACCAAAGAGCAGAGTGAGTCGTGTTATGCAGAGTGAATGCTGTCTGCTTGGGTCACGTGTACATGTATGCATATTTAGTACAATCTGCTTTGTTAATCCAGGGCAGAACAAATAGCATATTTAAAATATATCTGTACTGCCTACAGCTCCTCCAGAGGAATCTTGGCTATGTTTTTGATTCTCTAATTAATGCTGCCCATGATTCTGAATACCCGTACTTCAATAAGCTTCCCAAAGGTTAGACCTTTTATCTGATCTTTTAATCCCCAGAAGGTCAGATAAATTTGGAAAGAGCACCACCTACTTTTGAGACAGTAGGTCATAGTTTTAATGAATTAAAACTATACCTACCAAATGCCAGTAAACTACTCAGATGTCAGTAAACTCAACTTGAGTAGTTCTCTCACACATGTGAAAAGAACTATTGATGTTACAACAAAGTCTCTTAAGAGTTATTTGTATATCCACTGCACAGAAAGAGAGCATTCTTTGTTTGCCTGAATTGAAATCCAATCCAATCCGGGATTCAGGCTTTTAATCTGTCGCACAGTTTTGTTCTTTTGCTGCTCTCAGATATGAAAGGAAAACACATCCCCTCCTTGTTTGCTGCGCTTCACTGGTTGTTTGGGAGCTGTTATACCTTGAAAGTCATGGCTCTTATTCAACATGTTGGTCACCAATATATCACCACTCACTGAGGGTGAGGAAAAAACTGCAGAATTTTCTATAATGTTCATTTAAAAGGTTTCTCAAACTGCATTCTTATACATACAGGTTCACTCAGAATCAATGCATACTATTTTTGCACTTTTGATTATAAATTTTCATTTCTTTCTTTTTGTCTTTTCAAACCTGCACATCTTTTGCACAGGTTTTTGTGAGCTATTATACCTTATTGTTTATGTAAATATGTATGAAGATACATGGATGTGTTCTGTGTAGAAAGGCTCAACCAGGCACGTGAGTTGTGAATTCACTTTCGCTATAAACTCTTTCTGTTATGCGTCAGCTGCAGACACTGCTCAGTTGCTGTTTTTGCCTGCATTGTCCCTGTTAAATAAATAAGTAAATGATTCAGCCATCTGATCCCCACTGTCACACAAAAGAAAATTGCTTCAGATGTTTAACTGCAGTCCAAGAATGACCAAGGCTCATGAACAAAAAGCTTCTGGAACGTTTGTGTCTATGTTCTCAGATTGAGCATGTTTTACTCTATAAGCCAGAAACAAAAACTTCCTTCAACCCAAAACCTGTTTGATTTGTGTCTGGGATCAATCTCCTTTAGGAACAACTAGTTGTGACAAGTTTCAATCATAACTAGAGATTTAACGTGAAGTTAATAAACAATTTGACGATCAGTCTCCTTTTTTAACATTCCACACAGTTTGTGCAAAGCACCAGTACCAGTGATGGCTAAGCTGGAAGATTCTCCCACCCACCTCTGTGCTTTAAAGTTCATTTCATTTCTTAAGTTCGAAACTCTTTGAGTTACTACGACTTTTTAAATTATTGTAACCATGTCATCTGATGATGTCAAAGATTTTTGACATCTTTAAAGATGTCAGAGATCAGGAGTTATCTAGTATAAGAAATCCACAAAGGACTTTATGAGGTCCCAAATTACCTGTGTAAACTGAATATTACAACAATTTGTTTGTTTGCGAAAAAGTAAATGGCGGCTGCTACAACACAAAAATGTGATAGATGTTCATCTGCAAAAGTACAAAAAAGCTAAAATAAAATGAGACCAAATGCATGCTTGAATTTCCATTGCCTCTGTTGCTTGGCAACATAGGTGACTGAGGCCCCACCCCAAAATATAAAGGTATCAGACAGAGTGGACCCCAAGAGAGGGAAAGGAAGAATGTTTCAGTTGGTTTTTAAGTAGATAACTGCACAACTTCACGGTTTATGATTATCAGTTGAACAATCTTTGCCACGTGTGTGTAGGCTCACCAGCATCAATTTCTGATCATCACATGAATATTTTTCATGCGCTCCTAACTGACAGTGATATGAATTCATTTAAATGCCCCTGCAGTCTGTGGGGTCTCAGTTCTATATTAAAAATGAGGAAAATGACTCTGCTCCCCTGAGAGGCACGTGCCCAGACTCATAAAAAACGGAACCTTAAACCTTTTCCAGTATAACTCCACGATCAAAATTTAAGGTGTATGATGACGTGAGAAGACTTGATGACACATACTTTGTGAAATCACACATCGTTTTAACTATTTAATTAATTTACAAAAAGACCCTCTAAAAAGGACTTACATACATAAGAACTGATTTAAACCAAACCTACAGGCTACATGCTTGTGGGTGTAGATTTCTGTTACAATATGTCGATCTGTTTTTTTTTTTTTCTGAACACTGAAATCGTCTTTAAAGGTGAAGCTCTGATGAGATCTGTCCTCTCCTATATGTGAGAAGAAATGCAATCATGTAATGAGTCTAAGCCCTCAAAATCAGGACATTTATTTCTTTTGATGAAAAATATGTGCTTCAACTTGACCCTAAGGATCACTGGGCTGTCTTTAATGTTGAATCTGTACATAAAATTGGCCTGCATGATTTCCCTTCTGCAGGTCACTGCAAATACCATTGTGCAGCCAGGGGTTTTGATCAAAGCAAATTCTTTTTGGTGGGCCAGCATCTCATTTCCTAAGGATTATATCAACTTTCTGAGGTGTTGGCAATACCTAAAGGTTTTTTTGGGGGGTTTCTTACCAAACCCAGTTTTATCAAGATTAAAAGCTGTCCCATATTACACAACTCCTCAAGGTAGCTTCATCTGATTCATCCAGAATAGACAGGGCACGCCAATGTCATCGAGCATCAATCCACACATTCAACATGCCAAAATATTGGAAGATATTAACTTAAAAATCTTGACAGCATTGCCACCCACAATTCAAAGCCCAAGGATTCACATGAGCATTGGCCATAAACACAAAAATGGCACATTTTTCACTTTTCTGTTTCTGTTAACGTCAAAACTAAAAGAAAAAAAAACCCTGCAAGCAAGATATCAGACTTTTTATTTTTATTTTCCCATGATGTCACACAACACTGTTTAAGATGACATCTAATACTATATCCACTGCTGTGGCACCATTTAACTTTTTAAACACTATTACATGGTCTTTCACAAATTGTTTAAAAGCATAGAATGTACATTACTGACTTGAAAGAAAACAATAATTTCACATACAAGTGCTTTACTCTTGACTTTACCAAATAGAAATAATTTTAGTAATATGAACTGACATAGAGCAGAAAAAAACATACATATAATTTCACACAGCTCAAATTCTTCACAGCAGCAAATGCACAACTTCATAAACGCCTTAAAAAAAAGATAAAATAAAACATTGGAATAAATCAATTGGAGTACTGAGATGCATCTAGTCTGAGAGTCAGGTCTCTGAAAGCACTACCGTCTCCTCTTGTCCTTTACTGGCCTTACATTCAGAGGGAGACTTGCTTTGTGCTCCATTCTTTTCCTAAAGAGTGAGATTGGGTGGAAAGGTTGCCACACACTGCAAACTCCCTGGACCCTGGAAGGACAACAATAATGTTTATGGGCATGAACTAACAACAAACAGGGTGGCTTTATTTGCAGACTTGTTGAGAGAGTTTAAAGTCACAAGAACCTTGTGAAAGTATTGAAACAGTTTCAACCTTTTCAGATTTCATCCCACTGTTATCACAAAGTTCAGTGTATTTTCTTGGGATGTGACACGCTAAGGCAAATTGCTGCATGATTGTGAAATAATCTCAGTCAATACTTTGTGGAATCTCCTTGTAATGTGCTTAAAACTCTCAGTATTTTGGTCTATGTCCCCATCATACTAGAATGTTTATTGTCAAGTCTTGCCAAAAAATGTCAATTAGATGTAAAGTAAGCCTGAGCTTTCATTAGGCCACTGTTCATTAGGCCTTTGATCTAAAGGATTTTACTAAAGTGGTGTAGCAGTAAATCTGGGGTCACAATGTGACTATTAATCCTTGAAGCAGCAGTTTTTGTGTCTGAATTCCACCTTGAGACATTCACTGTGTGTCTTCTCCCCTTTTGTGTGTCTATTTCCTGTTTTCTATGGGGAAAAATATAAACAAGACTTCTTTCTTCTCACCTTTTTTTTTTCTAATCAAATTTGTATTTATGAAAATGACAGCTAAAACTGTTAACAGATTCTTGTCCTGACTGTAGAACTCTGCCAATCTTTCAAAGTCACCCTGGGCCTTTTGGTTGCTACAAGCACAATATAGACACAAGCTTTCTTCTGAAGAGTAAAGGTCTCCAGTAGAAAAACAATTTTAGGATAATATGCTGCAACCGCCATCTTCAAATTCCACCAGTGATTTTCAATAGAATTCACTTTGGGCAGCTACTGTATGATGGCCACTCAGTATTCAAGCCCCTCTTCTGAAACCAAGCTTTCAATAAATTTGAGATATTGAAAGTCTAGCGATGCAGAATTTTCAGTTTCTTTGCAGTTGATTTGTAATTTTCCTCCTAGGATTTTCTGACATGTGATTCATCCTTCTTGCACTCTGTGTGTTGCACAGAGGGCAGGTTTCTAGTGCAGAGCAAAGTAGCCCCAGAGCATCACTGAACCATCACTATGCTTCTTCCTCCCTCAGACACAGTGCTTATCTGTAGTGCTGTAATATGGCAAGCTTTATTCATCACAGTAAGGTAAAATATGGTCACAGTAAGGTTTTGTGCTCTTGATTCAGCAGTGGTTCAGCTCAAACGAGGAAGAACAATTTGCACTTTGTCACATTGTGTTGCCATCAAAAGTCCAGGTATTTGAGGTGCTTCATCTTCATCAGTTGCATACCTGATGCAACTGATCAAGCCCTTGATTGGTTGAGTCGAGTGTCCCTGAGAGACCTTGTAAAATTTGGATGGTTGGATGTTGATAATCTTTTTAAATAGGATTTGGTGTTAAATTTGGGTAAAACTACTGGCATATCAGTTTCAACTTTTTCTTATGCATTTTTTCACATTCCAAACAACTGAACAATGTGTTATTTTGGCAATTCTCCTAGTTTGCAGTGTGGTTGAATGATTTTAGGTACATCTGCGTGCCTTTAAGGAAGTTAAGTTTGCATTTTGAAGGTCAGAAATTACATTGTTTTGCTGAAAGTTTGGAAAGCATTTCTTAACGTAGCAATAATTGCATAGAGAATTCTTACAGGCTTAGAGATGTAATGGAGATTGAAGTGCAGAATTTGACAAATGCTTTGTATGCAGTCAGTGGTGGGATACCTCCAGCAAAATTTTGGAGAGGACCTTAGAGAGTCTGAACTGCTCTTAAATAAGTAAAGACAAAAAGCTTTGTGCTTTAAATAAAAAAAGGATATATCATTCAAAGCCCTTTGCTGTCTGACTTTTTCTAGCCCAGAGTCGACACTTGCTCTTGTCCTTTTTATTTACCTAAATCCTATTATCAGAAAACAAGGAGGATATAAAGGCTGAACCCCAGAGTGAGCTGCATGCTGAAGCACCGGGCCTGTGACTCAGTGTTCCCGCTTGCTGGCTCCATTCTGTGCTCATTCTCTTCATTTGCATTCGCAGTAGAGCACATTCTCTTCCAAGGCCAAGGTCAGGTATTATCTTGTTCATACACATCAGACTTCCCAGGTCCAATCCCACATGCATGACTGCCACCACAGCTAGATGTCTTTGAACACAGCTGGTGCATCGGCCAGGACGGATCAACAAGTCTTGGGTGGAACCCAGAATGCTTATCAGTGCTGGCGACGGGAAGGCACTGTGCACTGGATGAGGGAAAATATAACAGTCTAATTTTCATGTGCCTGTTCACAGCTTCAGAACACCAAATTACAGAGGTGTATGTCTGTACTGGACATAATAATGAAAAAAAGGTGAAACCAGGACAAAAGTACAACCAACACACTTTATCATGTCATTCTTAAACATGCGTGGCATTGCATGATGCTGGAGTTTTTTTTGTCAGTGCTAACAAAATAATAACTAAAAAGTTTCAATGTGTCAAAGAAACTTCTCGTGACCTTTGCACAATGCTTTGCACGGCACATATTGTCAGGTAAGCTTCCCAAGGCACATAAATGGCACATTTAGAGTGAATTAACGTCTTGAGCTGTTTTTAATGTCACATTTGCTTCACTGTGACCTTGCATGAAACATTTCCCTCTCATCTCTCTTTGATGATAGAGTGCTGCATTTTAGTTTATGAGGATTTCATGCTCATCTCCTCCCTCGTACATCTTTGCCAGGTGGCAATCTGACAACTCAACATTCCCTTATCCCCATTTCTTTTCTCCAGTCGAAAATCAATACAGCTTTCAGTTGGGGCGTGCAAACATCTATTACCTTCCTTCATAAACCCATGATTGTTTTACTTGCAGTATCTTAGTCCTTGAGAAATAGCTCTGAATTATGTGTTCAGTGTTCAAGATGTAGCAGAATGTAATGTATGAATATGTTTAAGTGTTTTTTAGCGTTTGTTTTTTCATAACAGCTTTTTGTTCATGCCTTTGCTGCTGACTTTAAATGAACAAAGAATGGGAATCCAATGCATTACAAAGAAAAGAGGCAACATAAACATTGTCAAAGGCTAAGAAGCATTTTATTCTGAATGCAATATGTTAAGCCATCTGGAGTTGTTTAGAAAAATGCCATGAATCTTTCTTCTTCCAAACAGTAAGATAAAATTATGATTTATATTTGTCATAACCTCTTTTCATACAAAACCTCATGCAGAGGACTTTACTGACACAATCACATATTTCTAATAATAATATTTCTAATATTCATAGCCCTTTAAGCTTTTCACATTTCTCTGTGTTATTATTTACAGCCCAGGAAGAAGATTTTGTTGATGGGACAACCAATAGAATGTATGCACTATATGGAAATGTTTCACATTACAATTAAGGACAATTTGGTTTGTTTTTTTCTCATTGAATTGTTTATAATGTAATTATTGAATTTAGAGGTTGCAGCCTCACAAAATACAAGCAGTAAGAATAATTTTGCATAGAACTGCAAACATGACATTCATTTACATCATCAAAACTACAAAAGGGTGTAGATGTCAAGGTGTGAATAAATATGCATATACTTCAAAATGATTTCCAAAACTCATAAAAAATTGACATTTGTCTCTCTGATCACAGCACATCAATTGGAGCAAATGTCTATTAACAGTAGCGTCTTGCAGCAGTGCCTTGAGTCTTATAACTGTTCATTTCTCTCACATTGAACACATTGATTGAAAGTATTGAATTTTTGCTTGCTTTATCTAATTAGCCAGACCCTGGCACTCACAATTGTTAGCAGATAATCAGCATTATTCATGCCCTGTTTGAGTTGTCATAATGTTTTGAAACATTGGTATGGGGATTCTTTGTCTTTGTTACCAGCCTATGCCTTGCACACCATTTATCTGCACCACATCGCACACACCTTCTATGTGCGCTGCTGTCAAGCTGCTCTAAATTGATTACAGCTAGTTCAAAATGTAGCTCTCAAGCCATTAAAGCAAACAAGCTGTTGGTCCCACATTACGCCTTAAAATAAATTACAGCAGCCTGTTGATTGCAGATAAGGCCCTCTCTGACCTTGCTCTCTGTTCTATTTCTGATCCACTCGTTCTCTCTTCCGATTCTTAGATCCTCAAATCTCTCCCTTTATCCACCCCACTTTAACTGCAAAACAACAGGTGATTACACCTTTAGTGTTCTGGCCTCAACCTTCTGGAGTCATCCCTCCCAATCCAGCAGATTTTCTCACAATCTTTGAAACTAAAATCCCATCTTTATGGAGATGTCTTTTCATAAACTTTCATTCCCATCATACTTCTTGCATCACTTTTTTATGGTCTGTCATCAGTGTGCTGCTCCTCGCATTGTATTCTGTTATTTTGTATAATTGTTGTTTTTATCACGGAGAAGATTGACAGGTTAATCACCCGTCACAAGTGTTATAATTACGACCAACATGTGTAAGTAAGGAGAGATGTAAATGTTACTTCACATACGACTATGCAGCAATCTCAGCATGTGAAAAAAAAAATAATTTACAAAGTCACACATTACAAAATGAAGAAATTGAGAATTCATGCAGAGATTTTTACCTTCACTCTCTCAATCATGACAGTCCGTACACTCACACAGCTCCATGATGCTTACAAAATGTCCATTAAATCTGCATTAATTTCAAACACTGCCGAGCTCCTTCCTGATTCTGAAATACATGCTGACTTTAAGTGCTGCTGGAAAGCTGGGTCATCTGACTTATCAAATTCTTGCTATGCTTCATCTCTGTCATTAGACCAAGTGGGTAAGATGTTTCTTAAGAATAACTCATTGGTTCTCTGTTATGAACCTAAGCCCTATATGAATTTTCATCACTTTAAAAATGCTGATTACACATGAAGTCAGTTTCACTAGGTATTCTTGTGGTAAATGCTTGGCTCCAAGAAACTACCACTTAAGCAGCAGCCTTGTGATTTTGACCTTCTGGCGGTTTGTGTAGAGAGTTGGGAGCACATATTTGGACTGAAACCATATTTGGACTGGTTTATGAAAAAAACCAAAGAATTGGACAGAGCATTCATTGTCCTGCAGCCTCTACCAGTTGATGCCATGCTGCCAAGTTCTCAGCAGGTAAACAACAAAATGTATGAGGATGCCAACACTGCCACAGCCAACGATGCCGTGTGTCTTTTGACAAATTAATTCTACACAATAACGTTGTTTTGGTGGTGTCCAATAAATCCAACTGACTGAAAGGCTTTGTTGCACATTGAAAATATTAACTTGAGAACATTATATGAGAAGTAAAGATGAGTTAAAGAAGAATCATTTGTAATTCTAAGAAAATTAAAGGTTTTCTTCTTTAAATCATTATGTTTGTTGGCTAAATTAAAAAAGATATATTTGTTTAATAGCCAATTGCTAAAATTGGATAAACAAAGAAAAAAGAAGCACTACAAAATTGCAACCAAATCCAGTGATAAATCTTACTTTGATCAATACTGCAGTCGACTATGCAAACCTTCTGAACAGAGCATTTAACAAAAGCACACATCTAAAATTCTGCGGCGACATAACAGTTTCAACCATTCAAGAGCTTCATTAGTTGCCTCAAGTGTGACGTAAATCTCATATGTCTCTAATCTTGAAGGAAACATCTTCTTGCATGTTGGATAAGTACAGAGAATTATCCAAAGGTTCACAGAGGAGATGACTGTCTTACACAATGAAGAGAAAATAAACACAAAAAAAATACATTTATGTATGTCAACTCCAATTTCTTCAAAATTATAACAATAAGTGAAATTGATTTTAGGTTTGTGTTCTGTGTGGCATAGAATCCTTTGTACCCAGGAATCAAGACTATGTATGGAGGACGACGAATGAAGCTTGCACAGAAAATAATTTTGGTGTGGTCTGGAAGATGAATTCAATCAAATATTTGAAAGTCCTGCAAGAAGATTTTGTTTATGGTGAAGCTGGAGATTCACTGAAATTTCCACCAGGATATTGTTTTATTCCAAACAATTATTCCCAAAGACTAATATCCTTGGCATGCAAAGCCAAAGATATAAGTGACCTTGAAGGCTGGTCAAGAAGGGGTTAAATAATATTCAAATTGTAGCCTTTAAAGGTGACATTGTGGTTAATTCGGAAAAATGAATTATTTGTTGTGTTGACCTATTTAAGTTGATCGTGTTTATGTGCTTTTTTTTTTATTGCAACCAGCTGCCAGGTTGTATAATTTTCCAATAAACCTAATTTGCAAGGCAGTTAAAAAGATTTAAATGAAACTATACATGAGTTTGTGCATGTGTTTGCTCCTATGAGTTATAATAATTTCACACTAATTTAAGCAAACCATTTTTGATGTAATGTCTGTACGACTAATATTTCACATCTGAAACAGGCTTACGAAATAAGCAAACAAACCCTGATGCTTTTTTTTGTTTGTTTTTGTTTTCTATTTGACAGTTCTGAAAGTAGAAATACTTTACATGTGTTCTAAGAGAAATGCAGTTCAATTTGAAGTTAAAAGGTGGAAGAATCAGAGTCAGAAAGAAAACCCTCAAACAATTTTTATGGGGGAAAATTATTTTGATGATAAAATGAAAAAATATTTGAAGCAAATTTTCCTGCTTCAACCTTTCCTCTTTTAATATCTGTATATGTGTGTATGAGTGTGTTTGTTATAATTAGTTTGAGGTCTGCTCTGTAAAATGATTGAGTTTGACTGTGCTATTCATAAACCCTAATTCTTATCTGTGGGTTTTTTGGAATGATGATTAATATTTTGACCTACTTTCAGTCTATTTTGATTTAAAATGTTAGAATTGAGTTGTTATAGTGTTCTGATTATTTATTAGTTTCTTATTTTGATTACACCATCCTTGTTACTATTTTACTCTAGTTTAGTCCCATTATCAGTGATTCTATTTCATGTTTATTTACTGCTTGCGTCCAGTTATAGGTTACTCTTCATTCATTTTTTTGTTCCCTCCTTTGTGTGTTCCCTCACCCGCTGTGCTATTCTCTCTCTCTTTCACTCTACCCTCAGACCTACAACTCTTCAGTCTGGTCTATTTTTCCAGCATTCACTTCCCCAGTGTTTATTCACCTCTCTCTCAATCCTTCTTTCTGATTTCTCCTATCAAGAATCATTAGATCCAGTTCTTGTGTGCTTTCTTAGTGCTTTTGTTTATTTTTGAGGTTTTTGTACTCCTCTGGCTCCCTGAGATCCTACAGTTTTTTAAAAGTTGTCCATATTTTTCCATTAACTCTTCAAATCTACTTATTGATTCATCTACACAACATGCCTTAAAATTCTTTTGCATTTGATAAAGAAGAAAGTCCTCAGTAAGCAGGGCGCTGTTGCTTATTTGTCAGTGGTGTCCTGTATTTGTATTGGAGTTTTACTGATCTTACTTGACCTGTGCATTTAAGAGCACATTTCAATCTCAGTAATTTGATTGTTTGCAGAGTTTCCAGCCGCCTGAGAAGAAAAGCAGACAGAATGAACTGTCACCACTTGAACAGAGACCACACAAATGGATTAAATAGATCTACAGTACTTGCACACTCTGTAGGACTAATACTCACACATGTATTGTCCCAAAAGATTGTTTGTGTTGTATTTATTAGTAGGCAAACTAAACTCTGTCTATAATATATTTGCAAATGTATAGTTTTTAAGCAGCTGATGGACTGTTTTTATGAAAGAAAACAAAAAGTCAATTAGACTCTATTCAATAGGGCGCTACAAGGCTAACAGGCTAACAGTAAAGGAATAAGATTGTAAAAATAATATTTAGGTAAGGCTGAAGCAGCGCAACAGGTTCACAATTGAACCTAAAATAAGTTTAAAAATGATTTAAAATGATTAAAAATGAAATTTTAAAAAATACAATTATTGAAAACTACACATAATACATTTTAAAATAAAAACACCACAACATGATTTAAAGGATCAGTAAGATGTTTTTATTCTGCTTGTAAAGTACGAGCTCTGGCCCAATGTCTGTTGGAAAATGAACACCAGCAACCCCCACCAATACCCTTGACCAATCCAAACCGCTCGCCATGCAGAGGATGAGCAGGTATAGACAACAGATGAATGGACATATGTTATTATCCATTTACATGTTTTTGGTTAAAATAAATAAATAAATAAATAAATCACAATGGAAGGTTCCCAACTAATGAAAAGCACAGGGCTCAAATTAAAATGCATGATATGCCGGAACATGACTAGATTTGCGCACATAAGCCACTGATTTTATCACTCGGAAAGTGACTTTTTCCTCGGCAAATTCTCTCAAGTACAAAAAGCTGCCTGAATCATGGTGGAATGCTAAGTGGAATTACCTGAAACGACTAATCAGAGGGTATTATCCAACTTATTACTTTGTACAGTTCTGCAGTAGAAACATTGCCAAGGTGACCTTTTTCTGTGTGCTCCGGGGTGTAATCCCTGTTTTGAATCAACAATAGTACGAGGTTATAACTCTACCTACAACCAGCAAACTTAGCTGCCACAGGGACTGGACAATGAAGCAGGCTTTAATTAAGAACTCGTTCATGTTGGTCTCAAGAGGTTTTAAAGGTTCCCCTTCAAGAGCCCGAGGAAAAAAATAACTGGATAATGATGAAAGGTCAGACTGCCTGGGGCTTCTAAATTTTGTTCATGAATAGCTTTGAGCTTTTTATTAAAATGAACAGCATGATGTGGGAAGTCTTGTGAAATCATCTTTTACATGAACAAAAGAATCCATGTTTTGATCCATTGTTGTAGAAAATAATCTATTTCACAGTGGATCAAGTGGTTAAACATGCTTGTATATTTACTGCCAGAATTAATTTGGAATTTTACTCTTTATTCCCATTTCATGTGAGTATTCTTGTATAATGATAAAAAAAATTAAAAAAAACGAGTCCTAGGCTACTAAAAAGCTGAAAAGCTTCAAGCTGGGTTTGTTTGGTGCAATAAATAAAATACAACTTTGTATTCACTGTACATCTACAGCCCATGAATTGTATTCACTGTACATCTACAGCCCATGAATTGCGGTAGTACAGTATTTACACAAGAAAATAAAAACTGAAGAGCATGACATATTTTAAAGTAAAACAAAAAAAAGCAACACTCATTACATTGCTGCTTTTAAAAAAATAAAATGTGGTAAATATTTTCAAAGTATTTTTATTGTTGTCCAAGACATGTATTTATTGGGATTTTGATTTTAATACATGGGCATATGGAGAATGAGAAAACACAGGCAACAGCGTTGACAGTCTGTCGATTTAAAATAATCTATTTTAAAGTCATCACTTTAATACAATCTTGTCAGAGATCTTCAAATCAATTTCTTTCAGCAGAAGAAACTGAAAATAATTCTTATTTACTTGCAGGATGTAAAAGAAATTTAATCTTGTCAAAATTAGTATGTTATTTTAGGAAGAACAGATGGACAATAATGGAAGATTAATGAGAAAAATGAACAAATACCTATTCAATTTAGAAGGAGTTTGCAAGCACTCTTCTTGTGAGGAGAATTACCACTTCTTGCCATTCTGCTCTTTATAGAGTAGCACTGGGAGTTTAACAAGCTGATGTTGGTTAATTACGAAGGACGTGAGCTCAATCAGTTGGCCTCTGCAGTTTAACACCCCAGCATTTTTGCATGCCAGTCGTACTTTCAGGTCTATTGCATGGTAACAGTATCACTTTACTATAACTACTGTGAAGAAGATACAATGATGAAACTAAAACTGCTAACACTAAAAACAGTGAAATATAAAAATTGAACAAAACAAATGATAAAGTTCGGTATAATCATGAACGGTTAACGACCAATAAATGGATTAAAGAGTTTTGTTGGGGAGGTCAATGAGCTCTAAATTAATCTGAGAATTAAATTAGATAAACTTGATATGTATTCCAAACATCATTTCACAAAGTTAAGACAAAATATTATTTTGAAGGAAGAAATATTTTATTATTAGAAATCAATTACTTTTTATAAAATAAATTAATCAATTTATTATTTACTTCAGAGATTGATTATTGAATGAATATGAATATGTAAAGGACAGATGGAGATGCAGCTGTGTGAATGATCTATATACCAAATCCTTATTTTTTATTCCCTAGGACACAATGGCAAATATCTTTGATATGGGAACTATAATCTTAAAAGTTTTGATTTGCAATCCACAGCAATAGGGACAAGCAATTTCAGTTGAACTTCTATAGAGATGCTATTAGGAGGGTCAGCAAAGGCTCAAAACATATTATATTGTGTCAATAGCAGCGTTGAGGTTTAACAGCAGAAAATGACCATGCAGATCGTAAAAGACCATTCACTCAAAAATGAAGTTTCAAAACTGCAACTATTAATTTTAAAAGAGAACCTAAATGCAAGAAGGTAGACATTTGGGTCATCAAAACTTTGACGATAAACATAAATCCATATCATACAAAAGCCATGAACAAAAATTAGGCAAAAAACTCAAGTACCATAATAGAAGAACTCAATAATACAAGATAAAGTGAGAGGGAAAGCTTTAAAATCTCATTGAAGTGCCTCAAGAAGTCCATCTACAAAGGATTGGTGAACAAAGTACTTCAGATATGATTAGCATTAGTAGAGGTTTCCCCTGAATTCGAAATAATTTTTTTTTTTGAAAACTTTGTTTATTTGGTTTTTAACAGGAATTGCATAGCCATACATTTACAATGTGATACATATAAAACAAACCATACAATTCCCTTAAGTTATAAAAATAAAACAAAAAACACAAAACATAACGACCTCCAATCACTCCCAGGCAATAAGAAAAAGTCATAAGGAAAAGAACAAAATAAACAAATGTTTAGAAATAACTAAAATCAAGATGCATTCTGCCATACCTAAAAACGTACAGTTTGTGCCCATGAAAGTAAATATGGAACTATAAGAAAGGGAAAATCCGAGGGAAAGGATACAGGATGAGCAGACAAATACAAATTTGAAATAAATTTTACAGAATGTTTCAGACTTTTGGTGCAGCTTCACATGACACTCAGTTTTTCTCAATACTGTAACACGGGAAAAGCATCTTATTAGCATTAGGATAACATTTGTATTATTATTTAAATTTATTTTATTTTTTACCAAAAATGTCTTTCAAGTATTTTATTGTTCCTTTTGCTGATTTTTCAGTGACAACTAAGACTTATTACTATTCCACATACTGTCTACCCTATATTCAAAACCAATTTCAAAATGAATGAAAATTCAACCTGGAATGCAGGCATGAAGTGAAAACTCTCATGGCAAAGTTATGTCTTTTTGAGATGCTGTCAGCTCTGCAGATGTCAGCGTAGCTTATTTCATCTCCATTTACCTCCACAAATGAAATGGAAGAATAGATAACAGGGATGTTGGCAGATCAAAAGACACACAGAGCTTTTGGAAGTTTCCTACATACTTCCCTGAACTGTCACACCTTTCTGTAACAGTCTTGCACAGCAGCCAGAAGGGAAAGCCATCACTAATTAACATATGAGAGTTGGCTGCTGCTGTATGAGTTCCTAGACACTGACTGACTCATGGCTTCAGGCCTCTGGCATGAACTATCCAAAGTGCACTCCAGCATCTCTCTTCAAGTGAAGACAAAAATGCCACAAAGGCTTATGTACTAATTATGCTTCTTAATTTATCTCAGGATGTTATTGGCCTCAATAGCTGAACAAAGATCAGAAGGAAAAAAAAGAGGGTACAAGAGTTGGAAGGTGAATGAAAAGGAAAAGTGGTTCATGCACATCAAATCTTTCTTCTTCAGGTTTGCTTGCACAGCTCATCGCCAGATCATTTCCATTTAAATAGCCAGAAGTTTTGGTGGTGAATTCTCAGAGACAAAAGACACGAGTGGATTAGTTCCTCGTAAGGTTTTATTGCTCTCAAGTAAGAAAAAGAACATCAAGATGAGCTTCATCAGTCTGCAAACCAGATCGCAGCACATCATCTGCAAACTATTAACACTTATTAACCTCAGCATGTAATAGTTTTGACTCAGCCATGCTTTGAGTTTGCAGACTAAGCAGATGGTTTGCCTGTTTTATGAGATCATGAAAAACAAGACCTTCACAGCAAAAAAATATTAAAAATCTTTGCTAAAGATTAACTCTCTTCCACCTTAGAAATTGAAAATTGTTAAATTCCAGTTTTGTTTTTGATTTAATTTAGTTTAATTTAACACAGAACAGATGTTACCAAATCATATTTTTAGTTTTTGAAGCATACAGTAAATATGTAGTGCCAAAATCATTAACTAAAAAAAAACATATGTACTGACATTTCTTTGTCTGCTAAGGCCCTGAAAAGAAATGGTGGGTCAAAGTCAGCCACCTCAGAGCTCTAATGAATAGCAGCTGTAAAGGTAAGACAGAACTGCAGAAGTGACAGTGATTTGGTCAAAGCAGTACCAGCACACAAGGCAGACATAACCAAATAATATTCCAGCATCTATCTGATCTGATAAATTTGTTGAACAATGGAATGTAATACATTGTCTTAATAATGTGTCTATGAATGTAGTTCTTCCTACGTAATAACATCATGCAAATAACAGCTGAAACCTTTAGCTTTAGCACATTGCATTAAAACAAAACTTCTCTCCCCTTTTTGGATTATACAGAGTACAGAAATAATTAAATTTAGTAGGAGTTATATGAAATGTAGCCTCTACAAGCGAAAGATGTTAGCAGTAAGAAAACTGTTCTGAAAATTACTATATATAAAAGCAGCTCAACAAAGTGCACCCCAGTGTGTTTCTGAGTTACCCATTCAATTTAAAGTCTCATATAGAGCTAATTATACTGAACAATAGCTCACTATAAATGCAGAACATTTCTTCCAACAATTACCCACTGATGAGCTTTTCAGGAACACTGTAAGGTTCAGTGTGTTTGCCTAAAGCACATTTAGGCAAACCTCAAATGTGCTTGTTTTCATTTGGAAGACGGGCTCTCTGGGCCCATTCAGTGAGCCATGATGTCCCATGAAGATTTTACAAACAATGCATAAAACCAAATTACACATTGAATGACTAATCCAACTTTGATACGACCATTTTTGAAGGTGTTTTGAAAAGACATTACATGTGCAAAAAAGCTACTACATCTGAGTGCTCATGCTGTTGAAATGGTTCAAAGCAAACCATCTCCCTGTTACTTTTTCTTGTTTTGTTAACAGAGCACATTTCATTTATTTGTTTTATTTTGAAAATAAATTATAAAAAATATGTAATTCAAGTCTTCTATCAACTGATTGCATTTTTCCCATCACTGTAGCTAGAATATGTGAACAAAAGATTAGCAAACAAAAGATGAGAAAACATCAATAGATAGACAAAATAAAGGAAAACTAAAATAAACAGTCAAATATTGGACTTAAGTGAAATTAATTATGTGATTAAGTGAAGTTCTAATACATAGCACCATTGCGTATGCAGAGAGTATGATTATGTATGTAACCATTAACACATTTTTTCCAATCTGATGCAACTGAATAGAAGCTGAAAGGTTTCTGAAGGTCAGTTGGAGGTTCTGTACACATATTAATGAGTAAGAGTCATTGCTAATGCAACTGGAGTAATGAGCATAGACACAATGAAATCTCTTCAAAGAATCTTAGCAGCAGTGCACTAGATTGCATTTATTTATTTACTTCTGTTTTTCCCCATCTTTTGTGCTCCATTTCTAAAGAGCCGTATTTTTGTGCATGGCCAAGAAATGCTTTCCCACATTCCAGATTTGTTTATCTATACAAGGATTTTTTGGAACAACTTAATTTTCTTTTCTCCTTTTTGCAATGACATTACAAATTAAACAGAAACTGTATTGGCTTCTTTAACCTCACCTGAATTGCATAAAGATAGATCTAATATCCATTGCGCAAAAAGAAGCTGAAATATTCTTCAATGCAGAAGGCCAAGCATTGAAGCAGAGGAATATTTATGTTGTACTATTTTTTTAATCATGTGTTGCCACAATGCCAGGTCTTGATTAACTGCAATAAAATAGAAATGACACAGTTTTAAACAAGTTTATTTGTAACAACAGATCAAAGTGCTTACATCACAAAAACAAAAAATAAAGTAATAAAATAAACACCATATAGTCAACACTTGAGAAAATATGACAAACATTACATTCTGATGAATGTCACCATCAAAATCATCAATACACATCAAATATGTTGCAGATCTTTAATGTATCGTGGTGCTAAGTTGTTCAGTGACTTATAAACTATCAACAGTATCTTAAAGTGTATTTTCTGAGCTTCAGGGAGCCAGTGTGAGGACTTTAGAACTGAGGTGTTGTGCTCTATCTTCCTAGTTTTAGTGAGAATGTGAGCAGCAGTATTTTGGATCAGCAGACCTATGAAAACACTAACCAATACAACTAAATATAAACCCATGGACGAGTTTCTCTAGATTTTGCTGAGACATTTGTACTTTAGTCCTGGAAATGTCCTTCAAAGGCCGACTTTGTACGTTACAATAGCATCATATCAGAGCAGGGAGTATACATTCATGCATATCTTTTTATGTGTTTCATAGTGGCAACAAAAACTCCTGATTGGAACTTTCTTGATATGCAAATTGGATGGTATTCCTACCTAACCTGCACATGCAATGATTAAAATGAAAATAAGAAATGAATGCCTATTTAAGGTAATATTCGAGTTCAATTCAAGCGGGGGGCAATAAAGCAGAAGGAAGACACCCAGGAGTAAAATAGCCCAGATGTAAACACGTTAGCATAGTGGTGTTCTGCTAAAAGATAGCAATAAGGAAATCTGCAGCCAGGATACTGAAAAGAATGTGAAGCAGCCTAGAAATATTTAAGAGGATGTTAATGCTGTTATCTGACACATTATATGCCGTATGAGCAAAAACAAAAAAACATGTCTATGTTTATTGAGCTGACCTGGCAGGCAACACCTGGTGATGCAGATATTGTTATTTTGTGTCAGTGTCATGGTTCTGGTACTTATTCAACATGAAAAGTGCTAAATAAATTTCAGTTCTGTGGCGTCTTTATGTGTGGAGAATTATTTAAGGATCACTTTAATGAAGCATGCCAAACGTACAGTGTAGTTGTGTCACCCAGAGCAGTGATATTATTTACAGCATGTCCTTAAACTCCGTCCTTTCTGACAATAAATCTAACTGGTAATAGCTGAAAATAATTATCACACTTTGTTATTTACTGTATAGCATAGCCACTAACTGTCAAGTTTGGATCACAGCACAGAGCTGTTTCCTTATGGATCTCCTTATTGTACACTTGCCACTTAGTCCTTTCTTACCTAATGTGTGTTCCAATAATAGCAGGAGGAACTGGGAAAGTGCTCTCAGAAGGCTTGGACTTGTGCATCTCTGAGATAAAACTGAAATTTAGACTGAAAGGGAATGGACGCTGCTTTGGCATGAGGAGTTGTGAAGGTTACAATTTGGCTTGTGTAGATTCACAGTATTCTTCAACCTGGCAATGTAACATTTTGGCATATTTCCAACAAAACAAACAACCAAGCCAACAAAAATGTTTTTTTGTTTTTTTGGTTTTTTTGTTTTGGTTGGTGGTGGTGAAAGAAAACAAATAAACCCTTCTTACATCTCACTCAGCAAACAACATCTGTGTTATCTTCTAGAAAAGCCATTCTCCATACCACCCAGCAAAAATGCAATAAAAATAGTTTTTAACATACTTATCTTTGTCAAATCCATTCAAATCTAAACATGCATTTTTTTTCTGTTCAATTATATTTGTTTTGCAATGAAAAGCTAAGAAAAAAATAATAAACTCTGTGTGTGGGGTTGTGTGTATGTGTCCATGTATGTGTGTAATTAAATGACAAATAAATTTTTCAGCATCAGTATCCATGTGACTGACCCATTTCCAACCATAGAATTTATGACTCATAACATCAGTGGAGGGATTTCTTTGATTGGGCCTGGGTAATGGACAAGACAGAAATGTGTTGTAAAGCACTATCATGCTGGCTCCTAATTGCCTGATGACTTTAATTAAACTTCAGGCTCTTTTTCTTGACTAATCGCACAGCCTCACAGTGCCCAGCCCTCCTTTAAATGGCGCCTGCCTGACTTTCTGCAGATGTCAGCATTACATTAATAACAAGTTGCTTCAAAAACTTGTTCTGAGCAGGACTTATGGTTGTGCACTGCTGAGACCCAAGCGTAGTCAAGTGAGACAATTCATCAGTGCCACAATTACAATTTGTCACCAAGCAGTTACCATGACGTATAAATCAATAGTCTGCTAAATACTTGCCAAATGCATCCCATCTCCCACATCAATTATCAATTTATTGCTCATTATCTTCTCACCATTATATCTCTCGCAACATGTTAAAAGGCAGTAATAAAATGAGAAAAAAGAAAGTGCCTTCCATTCTGTGCAAGTGCAACAGGCAGTGTTTCACTACATGCACTAATGAGGCCATGTATGTACGCTCTATATTTCACTTTAATAATTCAGATAAATATTTCTCCCTGCAGTAGCGGACAAAGGCACTCTGAGGAGGTGCTTTTATTTCAAGGGGTCCAGAAGTTAATGCTGTCCTTGTATATTTTCTAACCTTTAAAATGATGCCAGCTTTGCACACAAACGCCTTAGCTGCCCCTGTAACCTTTAGAAAATTGCAGACTATGGGCTGAAATAATAGAAATTACTCATCACATACATCGTGGATGTTATACTAATGTAGCAGTGGACCAAAGAAACGAAGTATATCAGGTTGCAAGGGTGTAGTTTGGTTTACATTCTTTATCCCTTAATATATCTTATGGTTTATGCAGTTGTGCATGTTAGGTACACTGCTAAGATTTTATGCAGATCTTTGCACCATTAAATATCAACTGAAACTTATGGGATTTTGTTTTTCTGCTGGATAAATATTTACCAGTGCCCTTATGTCCCAGTGACAAAAAGTGTTTTTATTTACAAAATTATTCAGCTGCACTCAAGCTTTTAGAAAACAGAAAAACCCTAATAAATTCTGAAGGCCTGAATATATTTTTCCTTTCATCCAAACAATAATGTATTTTTAAATGATAAATCAAATCTCATCTGACGAGATCACCTTCTTCCACACGTTTTATTTATACCTTACATGTCACATGGCAAACTGGGATATCCTAACATTTTCTTTCAACAGCTTTCTTTTTTTCTTCCATATCATGTCAGTTTTGGAAAGTGCTTAATTAGTTTTTCTGCTAAGTCATTCTCCCATCTGAGCAGTGGATTTTTTTTTAAAGAAATAGCTCTGGTTTAGATCAAATGAACAGGAAAATATTAAAAGTAACTTCTTTTCAAATGGTGTTATAAAAATGCATCTTTAATTAGTGAAAGAAACATTGTAAATAACAGGCTGGCAGATGAGAATGTTCAGAAAAGATCAGAGCTGTTATTGGACAGGTAGAGGATTTTCAAGGGCCTGTAGAAAATTATAAATTCGGAAATGACATTTAAAGATCTGTTTCTACCAGTTGAGTGGTTCATTGAACACAGGAGACAAACCAGGTTCCTCTGGCAGTTTGAGGAGTTTAAATGTCGGGGGTGTCAAATCTGTTGATCACCAGAGATGGGGTTGTCGGAAACAAACAGTGAAGTTTCAGCTGTGAGATGTGATGTTGATTATCATCTTGTTTGAATTTTGACATTCCAAACTGTTACCTGCCACAGAAAAAGAAAAAAAAACAACAACTCTTGGATATTGCATAAGAAGATCAGTGGTCTGTGGATTCAAGATGGAGATATCTGGGACCGTGTGTGCACAGTGCATCCCAGCAGCTTATCTCGCCAGTAAGAGGGAGACTGCAACAATGGAGAGAATTGAAAGATTTATTTTGGCTCAAAATCGGCTGTTTTCTCCATGGCAGGTTTACAGGTCACAAAGCACTCTGCACCTCTGGCACTAGCCATAGCAAATAGATTATTTTACCTGCATAAATCACACTGTATACAGCAGAATACAGTGTAGAATTCAGCCAATGCCTTCACTGGAGGGCAACACTAACAAGGAAATATATACATGTGCTCTTGCACCGACTATTATTTATGATTTTGTGTGTGCTGTTTCAGAAGTCAGAGTAGACAGATAACAATTAGATTATTATAATTTAGATGATTACTTTTACATAACTCAATAGTACTTCATAATATTCAACCTTCTCTTGCATGTCCAAAACATTTGTCTTTTCTCAAAGGAATATTTTTTATATATTGATGACCAGTATACTGGATGATACTTCAGCAACTTCTTAAACTGATTCTACATTGTGTTCACAGTTCAAAAAAATATCAGATTTTTAGTTTTTTTAGTTTTTTTATTTAACTGAATGTAACTGAACTGAACTGGGATTTCTACTGATGCAGTGTTTAGTCTGTCGTAATGGTCAACATTTTGTTTCGGCTGAATTTGGAAATATGGGCTAAAGAAAGTTCTATTTTTTACATATATTTTGCTTAACAATGTCCCTCTTTGTCTCTTGAGACAAAAAAGAACAGGCACAACAAAACACACAGCATTTACAGAAAATGGAAAGTAAAATATAATGCAAAATGAATCTAAACTACAAAAACTGGTGTACATTCACCAGTCACTGTTGATTTATAATCTCCAAGAAGCCTTTTCTTTACCTTCTTCACTGTTGCCTCAAGTAGGGTGTATTGTGCAGATACTGAAACCAGCTGCCTTCCCATCACTAATTGTCTTCAGTATGAGCTTAGAAAAGAACAATTTATCACAAATGCTCTGGACTGCTCATCTCACACACTGCAGCCAGAACACACATAAATAATAAACAACTGCCTCATCTGGCAAACAACGGGAAGTTCAAAATGATAAAAAGAAGAAAACTTTTTGACCAGCTAAGCCAAAGGCTCAGATTTATTTTTTTTTTTTCAAACGACTGGTCCCCTGTGGGGCACACAGCAGCAGAACAATATGGAAGGAAGACAAAAAAAGCGTTGTCCAAAGCTGACTGAGAGCTCACTGCCAGACAGTCATTACATGTACGCCGACAGAAGAGGGGAGTCTATGAATTATTTGTGCCGCCATGCAGCTTCTAACATTGTGGGGTGACACATCACATGCAGAATATATCACCTTCAGCTTGCTTTGGGCACACAAATGGTGTGTGAAGCTGTCCATCATCCAGAATCTGAAAGGTGGTTGAGGTTATTGATTTTAATAAAGGCAGATTTGATGGCAGTAAAAGCTCTTGCTGGTTTATATTTATAGGCTCGCAACCATTTTTGTACCATCTAACATTTAGTTGTGTGAAGAATCATTAAAAATGGCAATTTTTGTTTGTCATTAAGAAGTTTTGAAATCACGATGACAGGAAAATAACACAATTTTCATTAATTAATCCCATTGTGCCTCTGGAAATCTTTGCAGACTGTAAAGTGTATTTACCCCATTACAAATTTGTCCTGTTTTTGTTTATCACTCAAAGTTATTACATTAATAAACAAATTTTAATGTCACACTGAAGGAAAATAAAAAAAAATCGAATTTAAGACTCTACTTTGACTAAGCCACATTTCTATTTCTTTTTCGTTTTGTTCTTTAGTTATTCAGAGGTGGACCTGCTGATGCGCAAAATTATATAAGTAAAGATGAATTGATTGCTGGATATTCACATCTGGATTTTCTGCTAGCGAGCAGAATTTATGGTTACCAACTTGGTTCGGAACCCCTTCCAGTTCCTGAATGTTCAATTCAGGCACCACAGAATAACTGATTGTTTTTGCGCAAACTGTGACGTCTTCACCCTTGGGCCAGTCAACATCTAGAGAAAAAAGTCGGTCAACTGAACAAAGAAACAAAACAAATTATAGTGGTCTGTTGGCGGAAACTGAGCAGCTGAATTTTAGGGGAGCTGACTTGAGCCTCGAAAGAAGAAACACGCCATCTCCATTATTTCCCTGGTAAGCCTGCCACCCTTCAAAATAATCAAGTTCTCTGTTGTTTTATAACATCACTCATTCTGTTTTGTACAACAAGCATAACCACTTCATTGGCTACAACGTTTGTGGATTGTTAAATTAAAGGAAGATACATACATTCAAGAAGTAACCAGCTCTTCCGGCCAGCTGTGCCATGTTACTAATCCACTCCCCTACCGCTTTGTGTAACTCCCATTGTCAGTGACACATGTTGGTTCTCCACAAACACACTGGCTTTTACCAAAACACCAAAGTTTGAAGAGACCTGAACTAGACCAGTTCAAGAACAACAGTTTTTTCAATGGAATAGAACTGAAAATAACAAAGAACCCTCAGGCTACACAAGTTTAAAGCATGATAATACTCTTTTTCTGATGTGCAGCGTTAGTTTCATGCCAAACGTAATTGGATGCTGACCATCCTAAACAGCTTCACTTTTGTTTTATGAAGAATATGTATTTTTTTTGGCAAAATCAATACAAGCCTTTGTGTGCTTTTCCTTTTTCTTTTTTTTTCTTTGCAGTAATCCCACAGAGTCTATTGTCAACCAGTCAGTTTCTTTTTGCTGAATTATAAACTGTGATCTTAACCAAAGCAACTGAGGCCTGCAGTGCATTAGATACACTTTTTTAAGTAGTTTTGGTTGGGCTGCTCCCTCTGGAATGGCTGCTTTATGTTTTCTTCTTTTGAGGACAAAGGCTCAAACTGTTTGTTTGCTGGACTCCCAAAGCTTAAGAAATGACTTTGCTACACTTTGCAGATTCTAGATGTTTCTGACTTTGTTTCTGATCTGTTCTTGAATTTCTTTAGATGGTGTGTTGTTTTTCAAGGTCTTTTAGTCTACTTCATGTTTGGAAAGTTATTTTTATAAACTTATCTTTGTTCCTGACATAAAATTTGAAGTATCAAGGGTGAAAAAAAATTTCAAAGCACTGTAAACTAATTATATATTTTTCTACTTCCTGCTGAAAATACAAAGATTTCACCCAATTTTCTTGTTTCCTTGATGAAAACAGTTGTTTATATTTACTGTGATTTTTGAGTAGATGCACACCACCATTTCAGTGGCTGAAAGTTGGAAAGTGAGTATACTACTCTGTGTTTTGGAGAGTTTTACCTCAGGGTGTTTCAGGCTATCAGAATCAAGAAAATACATAAGTACAGGATCATGACTCTGCTGTCATGCTTCATAAGCCTGATGTGTGGTCTATTTTCCTATCCAACTCCTGAGGGATGTTTACAGGTGAGAACCTCATTTTAGGTTGCCTTCAAGCTGTGAATATGTGGCGATTCAACAAAGTGGGACAGTATATCTTTATGTTTTTCTTTACTATGCCATTTAATAATGTTCACTTAATGGTTTTATGGTAATACAATGTAGTGTGCCATTCATCTGTAAATGATGGCCACCATCACTGTGTTATTTTAGTTTTATTTGTTGCAGGTGTCTAGTGTCACAAAGATGTAATCTGATGTTTGCTTTGAGGTTTAATTGATCTTGAGCCAGGCATGCCTCTCATGCTGTGCCTGATGCGTGATTCATGGTATCACGTTTGTTTCACACTGCGTCTGTCTCACCCCATGTAGAGTGAAGGGATTTTGGCATCATGAGGCTGCTGCAGTTTGGTCTGCCTACAGTCTGCAGCAAGTTCCAGTTCCAGAGAAAAACTGGAACTGCAGCAATTAGGTTATAATAAATTTTGTAAAACCATTTTTGTGTTGTGTTTTTTTGTGTTGTGTTTTTTCATGGTGTTGACTGCAACACAAAAAACAGCGAATGATTTTAAAACAAACATACAGTACAGTGTCACCTTTGGTGCAAGAAGGTCATGCATTGAAATCCTGACATGGGTTTTCATGTTTTCTCTGTGCATGTGTGGGGATTTCTTTTTCTATTGGACTGAGTTTAGTGAAGGCCAATCAAAAACCTTACAGAGATATTCACTGTTTATTTTTGAAATCAGAAGGTATACATTTGAGATCATTGTCTTAGCACAATGGGGTATACAATTCAATCCAGTGTGTTCCCCTGAGTTGAAGAAACATTTTTTGGATATTGAAGAACAACCCTGGAACCATCAGGGCTCAAGTAACACCACTGTTACTGTCCACAGGAAAATGGTTTTTATAACCCCATGGCATGACTGAGACAGCACCAGCCATGAAATAAATCACTGCTCCAAATACAACTTGAAGCTCGATTGCAATTTGTAGCTACAAAAATGGACAGGTCAAATTTAAGTAATTTGTACCAGACTAAACATTTCCAGGTCAAAGACAAAGATTTGGGTGTGTGACCACAACAAAAAGAATGTTTGCAGGAGTTAAGGTGAGGCTTTCAAAGCTAAAACTGTAAAAAAAAAAGTAAAAGGGTTTCCGATTCTGAAGAACTCCAATGAAAAAGAAAAATCAGCACTCCAAAAACAGAAAAGTTTTAAAGAGGGCAAAAATAGAACATGTCCTATTTTTGATCTTATTAAAACGTTTCTATATTTTTAGAGTGATGGTCATTTCTATTTTTTAAAAGTAATGGCTCCATCATGATGTGAGGCTGTTTTGGTCTGTAGGGAACTGGTGCACGGTACAAGATTAGATGGAATCATGTAGAAGGAATTCTACCTCCAAATCCTTCACCTTCATCTTAAATCAACAGAGAAAAGCCTTTGAAAGCTCATTTCAGTTGGGCAAAGATGTGAAACACACATCAGTACTCGTATTAGCTAACATTAAGCTTTTGTAAATTCATGACCTCAACTTCACTGAAAATTGTAAGTTATGTTCTATATTCCAGAAAACCAGTGAATTTAATGAGTTGTACCATTTCCTTTAAGAAGAGAGGTCAAATAGTCAGACCAAAATAGCAGAAGCTTGTTGATTTCTACAAAAAGCATGTGGCCATGCAATATGCTAAAGGACCTTTGACCAAATATTAATGAGGGTTTATGTATATACTGTTTTGCAGCTTGAATTTACAATTTTTATTCTGTGTGGACAAGAGAAATCTGCCATAAAATCAAACTTGTATTGGAACTGTGTTGTTTTAAAATTCTATTATAATTTAATGTTGTCTTATCCTTTTACTCTACAAAAAGAATGGTTCAAATAAACCATTCAAAGTGAACAGAGCATTAATGTCTGTATGCGATCTTCTGACCCGAACCGTACCTCAAAAAAGGGCCAATCTGCGGTGGGAGTTATTGACATGGCTTTGCATAAGACAAACATGCTTTGTTGTACCAACAGGGAGCTGCAGCATAATAAGTTTTAAAAAGCCTGTTATCAATCAAAGCTGAAGGATTACAATGGATTTAAGTTAAGCTTTCATTTCCATAAACGAGACTTGAATACAGTTCCTGTTCGTAGTTCTTTGTTTCCTCACATCGTGTTGAAGTGAGATGAGCTTCTGAAGGACATCAGGAGGCGGACGTAGCAGTGCCTTTAGCTCTGCATTAAACATACAGTTGTTGGTGGTGTGTGGTTGTTGCTCCGCTAAAATGGGGGGATATGAGGCACCAGTTCAGGGAAGATTGCCTCAGGAGATTGATTGGAACTTGGTTTCTAATCAGTCTCTCTATCTTTATGTTCAGTATTGTGCTGAAGGCACAACACACAACACATCTGGAGCTGTTTCAGGACTAATCAGCTCAGACAATCACGATGTGTGTCACAAGTCTGTCTGGCAAAGACAGAACACAAATTATTCTATTTTTGCACTGAAAACATGTTATGAGTCTTCTGTGTGAAGGAAAAACCCTTGAAGTTGTTGAGGCTTGCCTCAAACTGGTGCCTGAACATCAACCCTCGGGCAGATGCTGCAACAACCAGACATAGTTACAACATTTTTCATCAATAACTGCTGAGCCACTCACAACATTGCAGTTATTCATATCATAATCTGTCCTGTTGTGAGTCTGGTATTAGCAATAACTACTGTTTTCAGTTAATTTGCAGTTTTTTAATAAATCTACTAATTTATCAGATCGATTTACTATTACCAATTATATATTCAATAAAAATATATTAAAATAAAAATGTGTATGCATACAAATCTGAAAGCAGCATTAAAGATTATTCACAAAGATTCAGCGTTCAGTTCCTTTAACTCACAGTCCAACTGGGAATGTGCATGCATGGATAAGCTCATATGCCATCTTTTATATCTTGATGCACAGAAATTGGACTCCTAATAGGCAGCTCTTTACCATGGCAACAGCTAAGAAGAAGACCAAGAAAAGAATTTTGCTTGCATAAAAATTAAGGTGCCTTTGATAAAGGAATTTTCCTCGGTCACTGAACAGTCATTCTCCTCATATTCTTCCATTCATTGCAGCCCTTCAGCACTGCCAGTTTAGCTGCCCATGAAAGCTCTAGGTAAAATGCCATTAGTCTTAACCACAGCAGTGTGACTTGCTCTCTAACATTGACACTTCTGCGGTTTCATTGCCCTTCTAAAAGACATGATGAGAAACATGATGAGAAACAAAAAAAATGTCCTTAATGCCAATTTAGTTTTGATGTTTTACTTTTTCTTGCTGCCATTTATAACAAACATTAAGTTTGTATTTATATTGCGCAGTGTAATATATGGTTTTGGTAGCACAATTAGAAACTAACCCAGGAAAGATAATACATATAAAATATTTGGGGGGGTTCACTTGATTTTATGTGATAAGCCAAGACAAAGTAGTATTAATAATAATTGTAAAGTGGAATGAAATGACACATTCTTCCTTTACAAGCTTATACAACTAAATACAAAATCTTGCATAATTTTATTTATCCCTTTGCTTCCATTTCTTAACTATTCACATTCAGTAAACATAATTTTAAAAAAGCATACAAAAAAATTAAGGGTTATGAATTAGTTTTTTATATTAGAGATTCACTTTATTACATTTACACTGCAGTCTTTTCCTGTACTAAATTTTCCTTGCGAATTTGAGCAACTGAATGACTAATAATAAGGTAAAAGGCACAAATGTTTTATTTAAGCTGAATCTGTTTTAACTTTTTCTAAGTCTTAGAAATGGTCATCTAGTTTCCGGGAATAATTTTGGGAAGATATCACTCAGCTGCCTCATTTTTAAAGAAACAACAAGAAGAAAGAATCAAGCTGACAGCACAGGATGTGAGAATCTTTGACCTCTGGCTGAGCCTGCTGTGCTGATTTATTGTGCTTTACCTGAGTGAAAAATTCTGCTTTTATATTCATGAAAACTGGCTGATGAGGGCAAGTACTCTTTCTATCCTTTTTCATCTGATTCTCCTGTTAGGCATAATATTTTCCCTTCTATACAGAGCACTCATCTGCCAACATCTCAGTGTGAAGGCTTCTTTTCTTTGGAGCTGCTCATTGATCATTACAAGACATTGTGCACTGTATGCCTCCAAAGTTCTGACATTTTTATTTTCTCAGAATTTCTATGGATATGACCCTTTTTCAACAAAATTTCAGCTTGATTGAATTTTATCCTCAGTAGGTCTAAAGGGTTGTAAAGGTTTTTCTTTTTTATGAATAAAACTATGTGTAACATTCTAAAACATTTAGATTCAAACAGACCATCAATAAATTAAAACATTCTTGAATAGTTCATTCATGTTTGTATGTATTCAGTTAAATTATTGATTCTTTTTACACAATGTGATATACTTCATGCATCTATTTAAGTGATTGTGACTTGCTAATGAAAGTTCTGAACTAAGCTCAGAGATTCTGAAACTTTGTATGATACACAATAGATCCTTCTTATTTCATAATAAGTCAAAACAAAGAATTGAGTAAACACTTGAAACTTTGTCAGGGCTTCTTTTGCATAAAATATTGCGTCAGTGCAGTGTGGCATGGAGGCCATCAGTCGGTGGCAGCTCCAGAGGGGTTGAGGTTTAGTACAATGTGAGCAAGATAAGAAGCAAAGTTATTTATTATTATTGTCATGATCTGGTTAAATAGAATGTTCTCACTACGCCTCTCCACTCAAGACTCTGGAACCGAATTAAAATTTACTTTATCTCTGAGCACAAATGCTGTTTTTTTTCTTCTTAGCCCAGATAAGTCCTACAAGTAACTTCTGTTGTTGTATTTGGTTTAGGATTGGCTTATCATGAGTTACAATTTCATAAAAATCTCCCCTAAACTCTTTAACGGTTGTTGCTTCACAAATCTCTCAAGGCTATGGCTACTCCTCTTGCTTGTGCAACTATTTCTTTTCCAAGCTTATTATTCCATTTTAATAAGCTTGGATGCAGTACTCTGTAAATAGCCAGCTTCAGTTAATTACTGTTAATTGTTTGTATTTATGTCATCACAAGTTAATCTGCGTTTCTCAATTACTTATGTTTTTGAGAAACTGAATTTTGGCGTTTTATTAGCTGTAAAGCATAAACACCATGTTGACCATAAAATGAACACTTTAAAAATATCGCTCCCTGTAATGAATCTACATAACGTCTGAGTCTCATTCACTGAACTGAGAAACTTGAATAAAACAATGACATTCTAATTTATTTAAATGTACCTGCAAACTGCATCCTAATAGCAAAGAACTCCTTTCACGTTCTGAGTGTCTGAATAAAAATGACTTTTTGGAAGGTCACTTTCGGTGAGATACACTGGGTCCACTGAAATTCACTCACTGAGACAGTCTGCTAAATGTCTGCTTTGACATTTCGAAGTGTTACCCTGACAGATTGTTGAGTTAGATAGTCCCTGAACATTTGTGTATCTGAATAAGTATTGAATAACTGAAAATTACTGTGTCTGTTTAATAAACATCTTTCACATGAGTTGGTTTACTAGTCTGTTTGTGAATGAGATGAGAAGGAAATCTGGGACTGTTCAGGTGCTCACTGAGGCACTTTAACATCAGATTCATCCATCAACAAGACAAAATAAAATTAAAAACACACCTTATGTTTATTATTGCATTTATGAGCAGATCTGAAAGATGTTTTTCCTTTGCTCAGGAATAGGAAAGAATGTCTCAAGCAAAACATTCTTTGCTTAAGACAAAGAAATTTTATTTTTTTTAAATCCCACACACCAAGTATAAGGCGAAAAAACAAATATATTCAAGTCTCTTTTCTGTCCCTCTGCTTATCCAAAGAACAAATCCAGAAATTAACACCAACAATCGTCAGCTTCTCGTGTGCTTTTGCCGCATTAGTGTTCCTGTTCTGAGTAAACATCTGAGTTTTCTGTTTACTGACTCCTTCATGTTAGGGAGTTTAAATTTGTTACTCAAATGAATGAAATCTCAGGGTTGAGAGAAAAACTTACTAAGCTTACTCAATGTTTTAGTGTTTCTTTGAAGTCAGTGACCTTATTCAGCAATTCAGTCTCAGTCTTAGACAGCTGAAAACATTGAAAACAAATAAGTTTAGGAAATTATTGTTGATGTAA
The DNA here is from genome assembly GCF_027474105.1 of Poeciliopsis prolifica. NCBI lineage: Eukaryota > Metazoa > Chordata > Actinopteri > Cyprinodontiformes > Poeciliidae > Poeciliopsis > Poeciliopsis prolifica. The sequence goes on from NW_026562382.1 coordinate 17,266,301, forward strand.
AGATGGCTGAACTAGTCAGAGAACAGATAAGTGAGGGTGAGTGGAAGATTTGTTTACTCTGTTAGGTTGCATAGTTTCCTGTTGGTGGTGTTGTGGCACAGCAGTGAGCTCCGATGGAGAATGACAAGGTTCTCAGGTGAGTTTTGCAGTTGTGATCTGAAGCAGGAAGTGGTCAGAAGACCTGAAGCAACCTCAGTGAAACAGGTAAACAAAGGACAAAATGATCTATTGGTCTTGATACATTAGGTCAAATGTGTCTGTTTTATTAAAAAAAACAGTTCAACTGGCCTTTTTGTTCAAATGTGGGGTTGAATTTTATTAAAACCTGAAGAAATACAACCAAATTAAAGTCTAGCCTGGGCAATATTTCCATGGGAGTGTTTCAAATGCATATAGAGCAGCATGGTGGTTTTACTCTTACTCTAAGGCCAGTATGCAAATTTCAAAGGGTCCAGTGTCTTTTTAATTTCTCTCAAAATCTCAGCCCTGACTAGACTCTCCAGACATTTAATTAGAAATTCACATAAAATCACATAAAGTTTTTGGGACTTTCAAATGAAAATAAGAATAATTTAACTGTATAAACTTTTTTGAGTCAAACTGCGGAATTTAGTTCCTTCCCAGAGAACTTCAATAAGCAGCCATGATTTTCTTCTTTTTACTATAGACTTTGGCAGAAAAAGTAACAGTTTTTTTCTATGTCTAAAAGGCATTCAGTTGTTCATCAGTCTCCTCTGCTTTTGAACTGCCAAATTTTCAAATGGCATTTGTAACCAACTGGTTCCTCCCTACTGAGAAACAATGTCACTGTAGTTAACAGAAGCTGCTCCTAGGACAACAACACTCAGTTACTAATCTGGTTATGATGCAATGTTCAGAACAATATTTTTACAGTATTGTTTGCATAAGGTGACAAATCGCATCTGTACTTTTGATTGGCTGACACGGTTGAGTACACTGTGCAGGGCAGAGTGGAAGATCAGTTTGTGCTGGGACAAAGTTATCCTCTGGGATAAAGACATAGGAGAGCGGTAATTAGAAGCTCTTGCTGCACAACACACCTTAAAATGTCAAACACTTTTGTGTGAGATGGCCATGATAAATTTGTCCTCTCTTATCTTCGAGCCATCCAGGCAGTAAATGACTTGAGTAGACAACCTGGCAGTCCTCATTTGAGATATTCACCAAAACTGATGGTTGGCAAGAGTGTCAAATCTCCACGTATAAAGTTTCCAGTTTTCCAGTGGGATAGATATCAGTATTCATTCAGCTGATTTCTGAATATTCCTCAGAATTAAGACTTATTTAGAATCAACAATTTAGAGATTATAAGAATTAAAATGAGCTACTATTTGACAGACTAAAGAGTGATTGTAAATTCGTCCATATTTACTCAATAATGATTATTTAAAAAAAACTAAATCACAACATAAAATGACTAACAAAGAAAAGTAGCACTAATTAATGAATAAACTATGACCAGGATGTAATGTTTAAGCTTAAAATTTATAAAATGTTTGTTAGAAGCCCCAAGGAATGGGTATTACAATTTTATTCTGATTTGAAACAAAGAAGAGGGGGGGAAAGATATAAGTTGTATCATGACTGTCTAATCTTTCTGGATCTTGGTATACGGGCATATTTAAACACCCTTTTACTCTTGGCATGGCAGACAGGGACATTTTTGGCACAAACAACTTTTTGGAAGAGCCAGAAGGTCAGTCAAGTTGTTGGTTCTGGCACTGGCCCAATGGCTGACTGGTTTCAGTTTTTGGATCAGAAGAAGTTCACCAGTCCTCTCTAACCTGAACAGGCAAGTCTCCTATCTGATTTTAACATTGGGTCTGAGCTGTGAGGGACCTGAGGGGCAGGACTCATTGAAAGCGGCCGATCAACCATTGAAAAATGGATTTTCTCCATCCGTCCATCCAAAAATGCTAGTATAGCTTTGGCTACACACGCAGCTCCAAATGAGCACTCAGTACATGACCACCTATTGATCCCAAAATTAGCAAGGCTGCAGACATTCTCAATCTGAATGAACAATCACTGACATACTTGGGTCATTTAAATATCTGCAAAAATCATCTTACTGTTGTTAATTTGTAAAGAAGTGATCATATCTGGATGTCCATTTAATGCAATTTATCTTTCAATTAGTGACTCAACTCAGAAGACTTATAATCAGGGCACATACTACATTTAGAAAGTATTTTCCATTGGGTGCATGATGCAAAAACCACATGTTTGCACAAAAGCAATGCCTAAAATCTTTTTTGCACAGAAATTGTATGTAAACAGGCAGAATTTTGAAAGATGAAATATGAGCTTCTAACACTTTTGACACAATCTGTAAAAGGTATAACATTGCTTTTTGTTTCTAAAAGATATAGCTTCTTTTCCAAAATGTTCTCTAATTTCTAAATATTTAAAAATGTCCTCATAGAAAATAATTGGGTTGTGCATCACCAGCTCTTAAAGCCCATTTAGCTATCTTGATATCATTATTTTTGTATCCATTATAGACTCACCAGAGCACAAGATAAGTGCTGCTTTAAATGTTAACGTTTCATTTTGCTTGAAACTCATCTGTAGATGACATCAAATTATATGTTTTACTCAGAGTGAGCTCTGTTTAAAATCACAAGAAGATAAAAATGGCAGGGTTGTCAAGGTGACTCACTGTAGACAAACAAAGGAAGATATTTTGGCTTCAGCACAGAAAGCTAGAAACTACACATCTTAAAACAGAGAAGAGGTTTGCACTGTGATGGGATAAAATATAATTAGGTACAATTTTACAAATCTGATTTGGGAAAATAGATGATTAAACTTTTTAGTGCAAATCCAAGAACATGCATAATGACAAAACACTTCAGCAGCTATTGATAACATTGACAATCATGGGAGGAGTGAATTTTTCCTCCAGGTTAAATGCAAAGATAGACTTAAGATATCCTGGTGATTTTATTTATATCACCAATAGAAAAAAGTTGTTGTCTGTATTGACAAAAAGAGCAACTTGTCTTCAAGATACCAAAATTATATCAATAGTATAGGAAACAAAAAATCTGTAAATCAGTTTAATCAGGAATAAAACTTCATAATTAAACACACAATAATACAAGATTCTGATCACTGCTGCAGATGTGTTTGCTTTGTCATATTTACATAAGTGAGAATGTGACCAAAAGGTGTTTTTTTTTCAATGGAAAGATTATACCAGAAGAACGAAGAGTGATTTTGTTCTTTCTTGGTTCCTGATTATGCAGGGTGGCATGGCATGAACTGGTTAAAAACCGCTTGATATGAAGCGGTTAGCTGCACAGGCCATTTTTTTCCTGTTTCTATAATATCCACACAAAAATGTTAATTGAACTGATGAGTATGAATTTACCCTACGGGTGAGTTTTACATGCTTGTCTCGCTGTCCCTTGTTGTTTATGTTGATAGGGGTCAGGGACCTATCCAGAGAAAACGTGAATTTTCATTCATTCTTCACACTGAGAAAAACAAGAACAGGAAATGGACAGATAAGTGAATAATTAGGATTTATTTTTCTGCATGATGAGTAGTTTTTTTATCTTTATTCCCCTCTGTGACTTGAAAAATGGTTCTGTAATTCTTGCTATTTCATTCTTGTATTTTTCCTGGTACATTTATAAAATCAGGGAGTGAAACTAAAAAATAAAATTGCATTTGTTCATTCCATTTTGACCATACATATTGGGTCATACATTCATGTGATGGGGACATTAAAATCATATGCAGAAAGGGTTTTTTTGTGAACTTCTTTCTGAGACAACTATGGAACCCTGAAGGTTTGTGTGTGCAAACTATCATCCTTCTACAGACAAAAAAGAATAATAATCTTTAAGTGTTTTATTTGTTGCTAAAATCCCATTATTATGCTTTCTAGTACACTCAGAGTGACTATGTTTGTACTCACAATGTAGAGCCAAAGAGAAACATAAAACTCCTAAATTAAGAGCAGGCAAATAACAAAAATGGAAAATTACTATTTCAGTTAAATGGCTTGCTCCTCTTCATTTCTATGAAAGCACTCTCCAGTTTCTGGACAGAAAGAACTGGTGTTCAGTGTATGCATAGTTTACTGAAGTTTGAAAGGTTGAGGCTGTCCCAAATCTTTGTACTGTCCACATAAAATATCTGAAATCACAGAGGACTTTATCCACACATTAAATAAAGTTTCTCGGTACCTTTTTGAAAACTAAAGGTCGCTAATAACATTAACCCCTCACAGTACATAATGTTTCTTACCCAGAAATATTCTTCACCAAGGGCACAAGCAGTATATATTTCAGAAAGCAGTATTTACAAACCCTCCATATTCATTGGTAACTCTGGTGAAGATATGAATGCAAAAAACCTAAAAGTAATTTACAGATTCATTAAATGACTATAATCTTACACAACATATATAAAATTTTTCTTGAGATTCAAGAGTCCTGGGTCCTCTGCTCTCTTCTCTTTCCCTCATCCCACAGAGTTTTCATAAGCCTGGAGGGCAAAGACAACCATATTTCTGGACAACCGTTTATTTGTTGTTTTGCCCATATGATTTTGATCATTACCCTGAATAAAAATGCAATCATGACTTGTTTTCACTTTTTAAGTAGAATCAACAAGAGGTTTATCTATTAATTTTTTAAAACTTGAAATATGTCATTTCAAATATAAATTAAATGTGTCATTTATATAAAGGTTTCTGGGTTTGTTAAACAAGCACCTAACATTTTAGATGACCTACCATATTTAACAGACACAACACCCAGTGGGTTGAGGCAGATGACAACTCGTAGTGAGCCAGGTTTTGCTGAAGGTTTCTTCCTATAAGATGAGTGTTTTTTTCCTCTCCACTACCACAAATCCTTGCTCAGCATAAGGGATTGTTGCAAAGTTAACGACACAACATAGGCGACTATGTAACTGTTGCTACATGCTCATCCAGGAGAAGTGAATGCCAAAAGTCAATGTGTCAATGGACTTCAACTTTCTAACATTGATTCTTAAGAATTACCAATTTTACCGATATGGTTACAACTGATCAAATAAATTTAGCAGTTAACTGCTAAATTATAGTTATAGACTTGGTGACCTGTCGAAGAGAAATAAGGTTCTGTCTCACATCGAGATAATTCCTACAGGGATTGTCAAGCTGGAGAGACACTATACAATCTTTTTTTTTTTTTACCCGATTTTATTTCTGATTGCCAGTCAGAAAATGTCTGTGTCAGTCTGCACTAGCTATTAGGAGACAGGGTAAAAAATGGACTTTGAAGGGGAGCTAAATTGACCCGACCTCTTTTGCAGTCAAACAAACATGTTTGACTTTTCGAGGCAGATCTGGATGCTGTCAGGTTGTGTGAACTGAACACTGACCCAGCTGCTATGTCTGTTTCAGACAGCCAATAAAAAAAGAGGCTGGAACATGACATCATCTCTGAACTGACTATTTCTTTCTTTGTAACTAAGCAAGATTTTGTACATAAAAGCAAAACAGCATCATACCAAGTATCACCCAACTAAATATCATAACACAGTGTAACATACCAAACAAATGAAAAACAACAGAGAAATACTTGAATATTCAAGACGAAAATACAATATATAATGAGATACCTTACTTTATTATTTGGTTTACTGAAATAAACCAAACTGTTTCCATATTTCAAATAATGGAAACATTGTTGAGACTTAATTTAACGAACTGGCATTTCTACAGTACACACTCAAGATTCAATCCAAAACCCACAGATAAATGCATAAGCTCACATACATTCAACTATCAACAAAGGTACAACAAAGAACACAGTTGAAGTTATCTAAATAATATTCAGCTGCATCTCTGTTTCAATATATGTGAGAATGTAACAGAAATATAGCTTGTCCAAAGTCTGAGAATATCGTTTACTGCCATCGTACTGATATTTTTGCTCCTTTAGACTGTCATCCTCAGAAGAGTTTCCATGAAACCTTGAGTTAGTTTGTCTGTAATATCCTGTAGTCTGTGATCCAGCATTGGGCACAGCCACACAGGTAAGTGTGTGAACCCCGGTCTTTTCAAGTCTGTTTAAAATCTGACTGTGAATGTTATCCAGTGGGTTCCCGGCCAATAAACTGTTTGACCTTTTATGCAGTGTATATAAATATTTGGTTTCAATTGTAATTGAACAAATTACAATTGAATTAATGTATTAGCATCCCTACCAATGCTATTGTAACCTAGCCTATTAGAATATACAAAGATGACGCAGAAACAAAAAATAATTAATCTATTAGGCATGTCAGTGCTTGCTCAGCTTGAAATTTATTCTTGTATTAAACTGGCAGAAACATAAAAGGTAATACAGCTCCTGTTGTCTTGGTTGTATTCCCCGTAACTAATTTCATAAGACATCCCCAATCAGACATGCTAATTGTAAGCACAAGGCTGCAGTAATTGGAACAGTTTTGACCTGTTTGTCCAGTTGAGTGCAGTGATGCATGAATGAGCAGCACCTTATTTATGCATCACTGTGTCATGTGTGCTGCAGGAAACAATCTCTGAAAGTCATTTTTTAGCATTTGCTGATAGCACAAAAGTCCTGAAAGAGACAGTGAAACAGTGCATTCAGTCTATGGTGAAATCAAAATGTAAAGATACACTGAAAGTAATGGATTGCTCCTGTTACACAGCCACAGCTTACAGCCTGGCTTGTTTCATGAGCATCTTTCTACGCTTGTTTTTATTCCCCTTAATCTGCTTTTGAAAAGAGAGAACAACAAATATGAAAGATATCACCTCTCATCAGTGACAAAGACAAAATGCCCTTTTTGTGGAGTTTTTTGTGCAATAGATCGCAATAACAAACCTGGAGCATTACACGAAAGGATGTGATAATGTCTGTATTTTTCTAGCCAAATGAAGCAAGACATCCCTAGACAATATAGTAGGGAGCTGTTTTATCAATCAATTTCATACTCCATCTTTTTGTATGACTTAGACATTTTTCACCAATCACCTCATTTATTCGAGGCCGTTAGATTCATTTTGACTATATTGGAAAAAAAAAAGGACATCTATTCAGGTTTTATGTGTTTGCATTCTGATATTTTCACAGGAACAAGTGGTACTAACACAAAACTTTTGAAAACTATCATTGTAAGTTTCCTCGGAATGGATTTGAAATCTAAGCAATAACATAGTCTTGTTTTTTTGTATAGGGGTAAGATGCATGTTCTATTTGGGTATAATTATCTATGTTTCTCACAATATTTTCCGAGCTTCCTGTTGTTTTGATTGTCAGTAGTGGAAGACAGCAATTTTGAGTCACCCTATTTTGGAGGAAAAAAAAACACATCTCACCAATTTATTTGAAAACATCAACAAATTGCTACACCATAAACTATCATTATATTTGTTTTGAGGAATACGACCGCTGTCTGAACTCAAAAAGGCTCTATATGTTTCACTGCAGCTGACAACCAGTCAAAGATTACAGCAAATTAAAATAGAGAAAATGGCACAAAAAGGGTTGGTTGCCAATTAACATTATTAGTGCAAAAAAGTAATTTTCTATTATACAATTTAAAGGACAGAATAATATCATCCAAGTTTAAATTAGTTTGTATTTAGTGTGCATGAGCCATTTGCACTTGCAGGTCAAAAAATCCCACAGGAAAATAAATGTTTTTTTTTTTGTTTTTTTATTTGAAGTATTTTACCTTGTTGACCAAATAAATACATATTTTTTCAAATAAAAGAAATATAGTGATGATAAAAAAAGACCCTATTAAACATACAGCTCTTTCAAATTAGATGCATGCAGAATAATGTCTAATAATTTTTATTTTTATCTCATAAATGTGATTTTGGATAACAAAAGTGAATCTTGTTTAACATGTTGAGGAAAGTAAATTTAAAAAATGCATGTTAGCTGAGAAAAAAAGTTAGGTCATTCTGAACCCTAACATCAAATGTTAACCTCTTTAGTTAAATGAGACTCTTGTTGTAATTTATCAGTCCCTTTACGTATGTCTGAAAAAGTTTGCCCCAGTCTTCACTTTCATCTTTGAGATCTTTGAAGAATTCCTTCTATGCGATGGTGTTTTTCAGTCACATCAGAGCGTCTCCACTGAGCAAAAGATTTGAACTTTCAACAAATTCATTAATTGATTATGAAGATATGCACTTTCATATCAACAACAGCAAAAGCCTAAGTCTTGTGATGACATTTGGGTTTCCGGAGTCTTCTTTTAGCATTTTGCTGCCTGTTTTCAAGGTAAACATTGCGCAACAGCAAGACTGGCTACCCGTTTTGACTGTCCTCAAGATGTAAACTTTCCACACAGTAGACTGGTGAATTTCAAATTTTTTGAAGTCTTATTAAATCTCTTACCACACTCACAAGCCCCTGCAATGTTCTTTCTGAAGTCCTCAGACAGCTCCTTCAATCTTACCCTGGTGTTCACGGCAAGCTCACTTTGATAGGAGCACACAAAACTAAACGTCTGAAGTTCAAACAGGGGAAAACACCTTCAAAATGAAAAGAGAATGTAATAAAGTAACAATATTTTGATCAGGTGCACTTATGCCTATGTTTATTTTAACCAGCTGTAGTTGGAATAAATTTAGGAGTGTTATTTTAATTTCTTTTTAAACAGAATTTTTTTAAAATGCCTTTATAGCTGTTTTTCAGGCTTGAAATTGCTTATTTTTTTTCACTGTGATCAAAATTAAATAGCCACATCTCCAAATATATTTATTTCACAGGATTTTCTAATTTTTCACATATATCTGTAAACAACTTCAAAGTGACAGCCATTAGAATTGACCATGAAGTTAAAGCTTTGCGGTTCTTTTAACAAGTTTGCATTGGAATTACATGCAAAGAAAGAAGTTGGTATGTTCACAATTAAATTTACCACCTTCATTTTCATGCATTTATTAATTCTTGCACAAAGATATAAAATAAGCTTTGACATTTTCATCCCCCTTTGAACAAGATGAAGATTAATAGGTATTGCTGTCATCCTTCTTTGAAAAATGTGAGAAATCTTGAAAAGCAGCAACCAGGTTCTAATAACTATGGAGAAAAGAGAGCACATTACACCTGTCCTTAAATCACTGCTCCTGCCTGGCTTCCAGGAAGCACCAGAATTAGCACTCTACTTCTCACTTAGCAAGAGGAAGCCATAAATATATATCACAGTGCTTTCAGCTTGTAATTTCTGCTGTCCAAATGACAGTGAAAGGAAGCTGTTAAAGTAATAAGTTCAGAAAAACTAGAACTTTCCGATAAAACTGCTTCTCTGTACAAGAATGAAAAAAAAAAGACAACAGATTTAACAAACAAATACATAAGCTGCAAAATCCTGCTAAGTGATGCTTTAAAAAATACCACTATATATATAAATATGTTTATACACACTTTCACATGCATATATGCACAACTTAATTATCAAGTAGATCCCTCTTGCAAATCCGCCAATACATTTAAAACAAACTTTTGTCATGGACTTTTTGTCTTCACAGTCTGCCTCGTTCCCCAGAGCCACAGCTGCAGGAACAGGCAAAAGGAAAGCAGGGGGCTTGGATGCCGACCCAACACTTGCATGCTGCCTCTGCATTCAAGAAGCACAATCATTATGGTGCACTCCGGGGAGACTCGTTAAAACCATTAAGGAAATGCTAACTTTCATTCCATTTGCAAGTTATCAATGTGGTTTGTCACAGCCAAAATGTTGTGATTTAGCTTTGGTGTTCCCAGGAGGATTCATGTCAAAATACTCGCATTTATTTCTGATTTCTGGCTCTACTTCAAATAAATCTGGCTCCTGCACCCCCTGTAGTGGCCTGATAGACCCAGATGACAATCACTGCGCGTTTGAATAATCAGCGGAAACTCTTGAACAAGCAGTGGGAACCCAAATGCCTGGGATGTTAATAAACTCTGCTCTTTGAAATGCCTTAAAAAGCTTTATCCTCTGGATATGGAGCTGCAGACAAGCTCTTACCCAGTAAATAGCAACCCTTGAGTCGATTACTCTTTATCAAACTAGGCCATCCGTCTCCTTGCGCCCAGTCTTTTGTACACAGCTATCAGACCTGGGCCACTGAAGAGGGAAAAGGACAGGCCAGGAGAAAGTAATGATGTTTGTGATGAGACTCAGTGTTGACTTAAGTTTAGCTGCAAGATCCCTGGACTCTCACAGTCAGGCCATTACACACTCCATGCATTTTCACATAGGAAGTCAGAGGGGCTTGTAGGGGATGAAGATGCTCTTATTTTAGACTGTGGTGATGAACAGATCACTCAAAGATTTGTGTTCAACTTTGATCATCAATAAATCCTTCCCCACGAGAACTCTGATGCTTCCCAATTGTTCAGTTGTAATATCTGATTCATGATTTTTTTTCTCCTAATATCTATATTTTACCAAAAGGAGCAACATTTCTGTAAGCTATAAAAATGGAAAGTAGCCATAAGATCACCAGTAACCTGGCAAAGGCATTTTTGTAACAGTTATGTTTTGTTCAAATAACTTTGAACCTCCCCTGAGGGATGAAGGTTCACAAAGCCTGAAAAAGGTGGAAAGATTTTGAGCAATTGATAAATGTGTCAGGAACAGCCAATGTGCAATTAGCAGGGGGTCATATTGTTTTGGCTAACAATGAGAGGATCTTAACCCTGCCATTATGAGGATGTCTGAATGCACTATATGTTAGTCTGATTTTATATCATACAGTAAGAAAAATCAAGTTATGTATTTTTTGTGTAGGTCTGATTGTAATTGTATATCATTTGGGTCATGACTGTAAAAGTGTAGCATATTAATAAAATTACATAAAAAGTGAAAAAAAAAATCAGAGCAGTAGTCAAAACTTTTCCAACAACTGTTTTTTTTTTCCCTCTTTCTCTCAAGCATTTGTAAAAGGCTCTAAATGGTTGTGTGGTAGCTGCAAGGCTTTTTGAGGTTTTGTTTTGCTCTAAGAGAGAATGATAGAAAACTGAAAAGAATTCAGTGTTGTTTTTCAGGTTAAGGAAAAGAGGGCCTGAAGTGGAAGGGGGCAGATATATTTACCTGTGAACTAAAAGTTGGCCAGTCAAGTAAAAAGGACAACAGGTCTGAAGCAAAATATCAAAAATTTATAAGAGACATTCTTCAAGTCTTAAGTTTGCAAGACTCACAGCTGCACTCGAGCTGCTGGTTCATAACAAAAATGCTTACAGGAACAAATAAGACATAAAACACTTTTCCTTGGATAAAGTCGCAGTTTATCACTTGACAGCATTCCGTTTGAAGTTTTAGATTAACTGGCAACTGAGTCATTACATAAATTAAGTGGTACCCTTGACAGAGTGCGCAACTCCAGGCATGTTATTCAGTAAAACCCTGCAAATATCAGGAACCAGCCATTTAGTAGCAAGTTGCTTTCTCAGCTCGATTTTAAAATGAAAAGAGAAGTTGCTGTATGCTTTTTTGAAGGCGTTCATGACCTTTTTCCATGGCATGTTTGACTTCGATTCAACTGATGATTCAAAGTCAGTTCAATAATTTCCATGTCTTGAACATATTTAACTCCAGAAAATCTGCTCCAAACCAACCAAGACATTGCAGTACATCTTAATTAAATTGTCAAGGAGACCATAAATCAGAGAAGCTGCCAAGTGGGCCATGGTAACTGTGGATGAGCTCCAGAGATCCCCAGCTCATCCACAGTTTACAGGAGCATAAATTATTTTTCAAAGAACAAATTAACAAGATGTCTTGCCTCTTGTTGTGCAAAGGTTATATAACCCTAACAGATGTATAGTTGTAACTTAAGTGGGAAAAAAACAAAACCTAAGTTTCATATTTATGGTCACAATTGGTTGGTTGATCATATTAAAGTCCAATAAAAACACATGTTGGTCTATGGTTGTGCAAAGTTATGAATATTGTTGCAAGGTGATGTAACAGATTTGATCTCAAAGTACTTTAGAAGATAAACAGGGAAATTCATACAAAACTATATGAAATTCAGTTCAGTCCAACATTACTTCAAATAAATCCAGTTCCATCAATCAGTCCCAATTTTATCCTAATACATACAGCATCTGTAGTTATGACCGTTTTGTCACAATTATAATTCAATAACTTCAAATTCAGGTCAACCACCTAGGAAAATAATAACTGTCAAATATGCATGTAACATTATATGGAAATGCCTTGGAACATTTTACCTCATATGTTGACACATTTTTTGAAATCCATTAAGCCTTTGTTACTCTTCCTTAATACTTAGGGTGACCTTGTGTCCTTCCTATTGATGTAAATATTTAGTTTTTTAGGACCACAAAATGTCTCTCCTTGCTGCAGCAGTCAAAAGGCATTTTTGGTGGTTTTTATGGATTCTCGTTTAACCGAGCGACCAGTTGACTTCAAGGAACTGCCCACTGAATTAAAGCACATTTACACCCAAAGAACCAAATCACCATGGATTATTAAATCTAATCAAATTGGGGGAAAAAAGCATGGTATTTTCTCAATCAACATACTTCAACAATTTGGCTTTTTCAAAATGTTTTTGTTTCATATTATATTACTGCATTAAACAAAATTTACTACATTTTACCAGGACTCAAATTATTGTGAACATCACTTTCTGCCTCTAGAAGACCAAACAAGTATAACTGTTGGAATTCACCCCACAGCATCAATAACAGCACTTTTTTTGGGGGGGTTGGCATTTTATGCGCTTAACAGCTGTTTGCTGTCACAGAGGTGCTCAGCTGTCCGTGACTGCAGCAGGGCAGGAAAGCTGCTCTGCCGTAGGATGTTCTGCAACGACTGATGTTGAGGACAAACCAGTGGTATTTAGCAAGCAAACATGTTGAGGCTCATTTCCATATTTCACCTGTCTGATAAACAGTGTTTGCCTGATTCTTCTATAAAAACAAAAACAGCAGAACAGGAAAAACCATTGTGCCCGCCGTGCGACGCTGCTTAAAATGCAAAGCAAACTGCTCTCACTTGAAACTTGCCCGTAACAAAAACAGAGCTCCTTTTGTGCTTGGCACATCACCGCACGATTGGGTGGGAGTGAGGTAGGGCAGTTTTTTTTCTTTTTCTAAATTATTTATTTGTTCAAAACTGAGTAATTATCTCAAGTCTCTCTTTTCACATTCAAACAAACCGTTGGCTTCTCTCTCTCCGTTTTCTGACAGCATTATTCAGATGAGGTCTGCATTGCAGTCAGTCATGTTTACTGACCAAAGCCGCAGTGTGAAATTCAGAATAATTGCTCTCCACGACTCCCCTGGCATTCCCTGGCACATTTTGCCGCTCTGCTCACTTCAACCAGAAAGTCCAACTGACAGAAACATGCCCGTCTCTGTTCGTCTATGTATTAAATCGACCAGTTGTCATCAAAATGAGAAAAAGAAAGCCAATATGCATTCATTAGCTTTAAAATATTTTACATTAACATGTTAATACAATAAATGAACATGAGTCAGGATAGAAAAGGTCATGTTCATTTCATCCACACCAATTTTGGCACTTCGATATGAAGGTGGGTCTACTGATGGCAACAGTCTGGAATATCTGCTGTATATCTAGCAGATGTAATTGCTAAAAATGGCAAATAAGCAGAACAAGCAGATATGTCAGGACACTGGTTGGACACCTCATTATAGCACCACAGCATTCCTCATTGTGCAGGGAGGAGTCCTTGGCGTGCGGCTGAGCAGGAAGACAGCACACGGAGAATAGTCCCATTAAGATGTTTAGAACCGTACGAGGGTGTGTATGTGTGTTTCATGTTGTTGGTAGTGATGGCAGTGGGGAGGAGGCAATCACTGCTGCATGCACTTAAATATGCTTGCACAGAAATCTCAAAAGCAGTCATGTTTCCCCCAGCCGGCATGTCACTCTCCCAAATTGTTTCATGTTCTGCTGCGTGACTAAATAAAACCAAAAGGAAAACAAATCCTCCTGAGACAGAAAGGAAGAGAAAATACTCATGTTGCATACTTTGTAGCTCTGTCTAATACTTTAGTCGGGTTTCTTCAAAATGGCAATTTTTGGTTGAGCTTGATTCTAAAACTCTGGCATCCCTTAATAGGGGGAGGGAAAATCTCTTAAGGGTTTACTGCCATCTGTTGGTGCAGAGCAAAACTGATCATCATCTGATAATGCTTGGCTGGGTAGTGTGATCCTTTTATTATGTTATTTACATGTGCATATACACCAAACTGGACAGGTGAATATCCTTTCAGACTTTGTGTGTGTATCTGTATTGACCTGTCAATAACATTTTAAATGATTTCTCTCTCATTTCTGCACCCTTGACTGCACCATAATTATGATTTAAAGTGGGGAAACTGAGATAACTGTTTGCACTTAAGGTTATGAATGTCAAACTGTTTCTCCTGATTGGATGATTATGATATTCAAGAAGAAATCCACTAGTAGAAAGTTTTAGGTAAACATGCAGAAACACAGGCAATATTATTTGTGTTTCTGCATATGCAACTCTCTCAAATGATTGTCTGCTTATGATCGTTTCCATGAGTTGGGTTGCATTGTACATTGCCTTGAAAATGTATTTCAGACCAAAGGGAACTTTTTCACATGCTGCCAATTTACAACCAAAATTGTAAGGTAAATTTTTTTTCCCCAAACCGGTATGAAGACTTTTAACTATTATTGTTGTGACTTTTAAGGTAAATAAATTGAAAACGTGGTTGTATCTTAATAAAATTTCAACAGTTCAGGGTGTCTGCTTTTAACATGCAGAAACAAACGCTACATTCAGGACAATAGCTTCTTTCTCTTTATTTTAAAATTTGTGATTTAAGAGTAAAACCCTACAAAAATGACATAAGATTTCCCGGAAAAACAAAAATAATTTTGAGGGGCAACATTTACCACCATTAACATGATTGTGTAAAACAGCATGGCTCCATTACCAATAATGAAGGCGGAATCTAAAAACCGGCAGTAAATTCAATGTCGTCACATCATTGGCATAGATCTAATATGAGGTCAGAAAACCGTTTGTCTTTTGCATGACCAGTATATTATGGCTACACATAAGAACCTCTGGCAAACTGACTAAAGACAGAAACTTTGAAATCTCTTAAACCAGATAATTTAGAAGGAAACTGCCTTTCTCAAAAAAAAGAAAAACTTGTTTGAAAAGAATAGTTTATACCCATTCAGCTCCATCTGGCACTGAGACTGTGTCCTTAAGAAATATAAAGAGAAGTACAAGTTTTGATTTATAGAGGTATGAAGTCCAAAGAATATTAAAGCCCTTCCATGACAGGTTATTTGCAGAGGTAGAGAATTAAAAAAAAAACATAGGACTTCTGTAAAAAAAAAAAAAAAAAAAAAAAAAAAAAAAAAAAAAGAAGAATCCTTTGACAGCATCTCATGTATAGTTAAATTGAAATGATGCACTGAATTTGCCGTTTGGAATCCTCAGTCCGTTTCTTCTTCCTCTGATTCGGACTCTAAAATTATTAAAATAAAGGTTAGTTTACAGAATAATCAAAATAACACTTCAGCAGCTTAGCTGGAGAGAGAATGGGTGAGTGGCCTACCTTCCTCTGCGTTTTTAAGCCATTCGACAAAAGTTTTCATCTGAGCCAAAAAAACACTTTGTCCTTTGGGCGAATGGGCGTCGTTGTACCATTTCAGAATTGCTTCCTCACTTAAGACATCCGCTTGAAATATAAAAAAAGAAAAGAAGCAACATCTTTTTAACCTGATGCCAAGAGCACAGATGTGTCCCCAGGTGATGTGGGGGAAAGAAAAAAAAAATATTCACCAGGCCTGGTTGATGACATCAATCAAGACAAACTTTCTGGCTATAATCTCTGGCCATCTGGCAGCGTACATAGCTTTCCAACACAAAACAAGCCGTTTTCCCTCACACAAAAAGGCAAACACACGACAAGGAGCCGAATGGGCGTAATTAACTCACCTTTGTAGAGCAGAACAACAATTTTCTGGAAGGCCTTCATAAAGTGTATGTTGTCATAGCAGTACTCCTGGATCTTTAGCAGAAGTGTGAGTTCAGAATATCCCTGGGATGTAAAAGCCTTCAACAGTGGGCTGTATTGCTGAGAAAGGGAGACATTTGTAGATTTACAAGAGAATTTTCAGTTTTGAAACCAAATGGATTAAAAAAAAAAGTGAATTTTCTCTACCATTTAACATTTTTTCTAATTTTTTGTGGAAAATGATTGATCAAACCGACACATAAGAAAAGTATTCATACACATAAAAGGATTTCCAAATTTATTCTATTGAAGAACACAAAGTGTATAACAGTGTACGATAAGGCATAGTTTAACATTTTTATCACATAAATAAGAACCTGAAAAGAAAACTTCTGCTTCAATCTGAACCATTCTAACAGATTAACATCCTTTGATCAAAATTCTTTCATTACAGCTCTGGCTGTTTTTAGGTTTGTTCTGCTGGATATTAACTCAAGTCAGAAATAGCCTCTAACACATTTTCTCTCAGAACTGCAGTCTTTTTAGCTTCCTGTCCACCTGTGTAAAAGAAAAACAACCCGACATGATATATTTTCATAATCAAAATCTGCTCTAAACTTCTCCACCACTTTATTTCTGACCTGTATAGTGTTCCTTGGTCTTCATTATGCCGTTTGTTCATTAATATTATTTAAAATATCTTCACAGAACACCTGGCTTTACACTGAAATTACCTTCCACAAGTGTTAATTTGATAATTAGGAGACTTCTGGGTGTATTATATTGTGTAAGGGTATTAGTAACCAGTATGTCTAATACATAAAACTCCAGGAAACTATATTAAAATTCAAACAATTTCAAAGTAGTATGCATACTTTTCCAAGGCCCTGTAATGCTCTCTTCTTACCCTAACTGCAGTGATTTAGCAGTATCTTTCACTTTAAAGACCCAGCCAAGTTTCTTTACTTTTCTGCTTCGCTATCCTCTCACCAGCTAAATAGAAAATGCAGACCGTTATAAAACTTAACTAAGGTGTCACCTTTAAGTGTTTAATGGCTTGTTCTGCGACCAGTTCCTCCTTCTTGTTCCACTCCACAGAGCTCATCACGCTGGACCAAATCAGTCCAACCATTGTCTGCTCTGAGATGTTGCTCTTCTTCATTTCCTCTCGGGTGTATGCGATAATCTGTCGAACACAGTAACGACAATGCAGAGAAACCAAAGCCAGTATGTGCATTATCGCGCCTCTAATCAAACCCTCCAGATGTGTTAGGCGTTGGAATCCCGAGAGAAGCATGCGGGAGGTGATAATATTGTCGAGGCTGAGTGGATTGCAGAAACTTTTCATTGATTCACTGCACCCATTTGCAGCCACTCCTCAAGACAAAGGCAGACAAAGGTCAAGAAGAAAGAGATTCTCAGAGCCAGTCTTGGTGGTGTGCTACATAAAAAGAACCCAGTGTCAGAGAAAGCAGGAAAACTAAGTGGACTTACATCCTTGAGGGAGTCTCCTTGTGACATCTGATCTTCAATTTCTTTCTGTAGCTCCTTGCGTGCACCTATAGACTGCTGGTTTTTGGCAAAGTCTGAAAACTCCTTTAGCCCTGCGTCGTCAAAGTACTTGGTGAAGTGCTCACTACTGCGTTTATTTGCAGGAAACAGTTCCTGCAAGGAGTGAAATGTTTAGTAGGGACTTTTTCAGCCGGAAACAGACTTTATTCGTTAACAAAAACTTGAACTGCTGAATGTCTGAACAACACCTCTACTAATCTCATTTTATTTAACAAGTCATAATCCAAGCGCACACACTTTTAAGACTTAACTCTGCTGTAATAATGTTGTATTAAATGTGTCATTCTCACCAGAAGTCTGTTGTCCATGCCAACTTTCCGAAGACTGCCAGCAACTGAGTTTATGTCCTTCTCGGAAAGCCAGGATTTAAAGAGTTTCACGGCAAAGCAGGCTGAAACACCTGAACAAATGAATGGTAATGTGAGTCAGCTGCTGCACACAGATCTACCAGGATTAAGTTAGGCCTCCGTAATACATTGGTAAACGTAAGTCTGCGGCTTTTAATTGCAATAAGGCCATCAAGCAGATGGAGATGGATATGGCAGGGTAACATCTATATAATCACTTCAACAAATAGCATTTCAATAACTTTATATTTATGAACATGTGAAGTAGGCCACAAAACAGTCCATCTATTTGAAGAGTCAAGTTTCAAGGGTAAAGTGACTAATAATGGGTGGTGCTCGATTAACTGAGGCTATTCATCAGCTGCCATATGTATGTGGCCATCTTTTACTTCTGCAGCCAGCAAAAGACAAACAACCAGATCAAAGCCAGGCAAACCTCACAACACAATTTGCATTGCTTTATCAACAGTTAATAGCATAAGCATGTAATAGATGCCTATATTCACGCAAAGTACAAGATTTTGTTGTGGGGAGCTTCTTGCTAATCTGACATATGTGATACATTATTGTTATTTCTAAGAGTGCAGAAAACAGAAATTAGAGCAAATACCAACATTATTTGTTGCTCCAAATATGTTGCTTGCTTTGATTTATTGTGACAGCCATTAAGGAGCCTGAACATATCTAAATCTATTTGTACATCCCACAGTTAAGGTACATCTACCCTGATTCTACAAAGAATACATGCAAGCACAGCTAAAAATGCTAATGTCACTTAACATGCAAATTACTACTATAGGATGCAGAAGACATCTTCAGGTGCTCACTGTAATCATTTTGATATTTAGAAAAACAAAGGAAATTCTGTTTAGCAGCAGAGCTGCATAACACTGACAGCCTCTTATGCTAATATTAATAAATGATTGATTACAGCAGGAGGGCTTCTTAGGACTCCTGTTATGTTAAAATAAAGGGAATAATAATTTAACAAGATTGGTTCTTTGAATGAATGTTACAAAATAGGTTTTTTTATGTCTATCTTGAAAAGGGAGATATTCTGTAATTTATTATAGTTCTTTTTTTTTGTTTTTAAACATTTCATTGTCCCATAACCTGAAGAATTTAGTCATACTTGACATTTAGTTATTAAGAGACCCCTCTGTGACTTTAAGCAGCTTAAAAATTTTAACGTTTTTAATCAAGTATTTTTTTCATTTGACCTAGTATTAAAATATATTTTTTTATATTTATAGTTCTTAAAGAGATTTTTAAAATGTGAAGAAATCCAAGCAGATAGCTTGATTGATCTCTTATATTAATACATCTTCAATTTAACAGTTTCATCAGATGCCATTCCATTTGTTCAGTTCCTCAAGGATAGTCTCATGTTTCCCAGCCACATGCTTATCTGCATATTTGGTACCAGCTTTTCTGACTGCCAGAAGCAATTTATGATGCCCACAAACTGTTTGATTGAAAGATTTAAGAAATGCAAAACAAATACAGCAATGAAAATTCACAGATTACTTATTTCAGAAAAAAAAAATATCAGAGCACAACAAACTGCCATCACATGACAGTGAAAGAAAATATTTACTTAGGAAAAAAAAGAAAAAAATTCCACCTAAATTACTGTTTACTAAATTACTGTTTACTTGACAAGACTAAGACTTTCTCAGCTGTTGGTCATTTTATCTGCATTGAAGATCATGCAATTATTTTATTTAATGCACCAATCAAGCTTTTTCTTGTCGATACAGATTTCCACTATCCCTCATCCCATCCGATTGTATTTTTCTAAGGTCAATGTGCTTAATTAAGCAGGTGCTTAATTCAGATTTTTATGCAATCCACCAAACCAATCAGAAAGTTTGTTAAATAAGGATCAGCACATGATTAGAACACTTTACACTTGTAACTCCAGTTATTCACACAGTGAAATAAATCTGGTCAAAAAATTAAAATATAACCTTGTGTGGAAAGGAAACTACACAAAGATGAGCAGCAGAACCTGACATAAAAACAGGTATGTCAGTATTTGTAAAAACAAATGTGACACTATGATGACACACAGAAAATGTGACTGCTTGCTAAACAGCTGTCTATAAATACAAAGCAGACAACTGAATAAAGCAGTACTGAACTTTTTCACAGTGTGCGACTAAACCTGAGGGTGTACATTTCATGCACTCATTAAATTTCACAACAACAACTTAATCCAGGGGTGCCCAAAGTCGGTCCTTGAGGGCCGGCATCCTGAATGTTTCAGTTCTCCCCCTGGTTTAACGCACCTGGATCAAATGATGGCTCGTCAGAAGGCCTAAGAAGAACACTGACATGCTGAAAAGGTTGGTGGTGCTACCAGGAGAGAACTAAAACATCAAGGGTGCCAGCCCTCGAGGACCGACTTTGGGCACCCCTGACTTACTCCAAAGCCCAACTGTGAAATCAGAGGGCCAATCAATTTGTTGCCTTGAACATTTTTTCCTTTAATTGTGAACTGGTGCTGCATAAATAAACCTGAATTAACACAACCAAGAAATGTATATATTCTTGACATATTAAATAGCTACATTGTGTTAAAACATAAACATAAACTCAGTCCACTCGAGTTGCTGGAGAGTTCATGTTATCATCCTCCCAGTCACCATTTATTTCACCTGGTGATACATTTTGATTTACAACAATAGAAGCTAAAATAATTTCAAAGCTAAAGAGTTTGCAGACTACAATTTGTGAAGACAGGAAATAAGCACTAAGGACCAGTGAAAGATTAAACCGGTTACCTTCTTTGACCAAGTTTTCATTAAAGAGGCTGCTGAGAATGGATGCAGAGAGATTGCCGTTGGCCAGCAGAATTCCCGTGAGCATGGCCAGTTTGTTGCGTTCAGCCTCTGTGAAGCCCTTGAGAAACAGCAGCAGCTGCCAAACAGTAAGCACAGGAATTTAATTCTGTTGGCTGAATCCAGTAAAACAATGTCGCTTCCTCCATTTAATTGTAGATTTAAGACAAAATGGCAACGGATATGAAGATTCTTGTAAAATATCACACCTTTTTGATTTCTTCCTCAAATCCCTTTTCCAAGTATTTATAACGTCTGATGAGTTTGTTGAATACCTAAAAATACAAAGTACAATTGCATGGAAAGTTTTTGTTTACGATATATTGCTCTTTTTTTCTTTTCACCTGAAAATGAGATTACTCACCTGTGCATGTGCTTGCATGGTCTCCATGTCCTCTTTTGCTTTGAAGACACAAAAATCTGTGCAGGTCATGTCTTCAGACAGAGTACCACCTGGGGCTAAAAACACACGCTGTTTTTACTACTTCATTAATCTCCCAGTTAAAACTTTAGATCAATCTCTGTCTAAAATGTCCATCATTCTTTCAATCAAAGCAAACTTCAATTATTGTTCATCTTGTTCCACATTTACAATCACCATTCCTAAGATTGTTAGTTAACCAATACAAACCTATTCCCAACAGATTGCTAAAAAACCTGATTAAAACAAGAGGGATTTTTGAAGATCACTATTATTATAACACCAATAATTAAAGTGAGTCCACTTTTTAAGTTACATATTAAACCAATCATGTCCTACGTAAGTTCATATTTCTCAGCTGTATGCATGCAGAAAAAAATAATAAGTTATTGATGACAAGTTTTGGCCAGCTGCTAAATTCTCTCTGTTCAAGCCAATAAAAGTTAAACTTACTAATCCAGTGCTGGAAAATATGACAAAATTAGCTTGTGAAGGATTAGACTATGGTTATAATCTGCCAAAGAAGAGAGATTGTGAGATTGTCTGTAATTCGATGCATTACAGTTTGATACAGCTATTGAGATGCATCCGTTTTGTTTACCTTCTTCTTCTTCAAAAACATTTTTTTTATATTACAGAGTTGAAATAAAGGCATTGAAAGTAAGAAAGAAACATTACAATTCCCACAGACCACCAGCTGTTAAATGTATATGTGCTAACTAACAAGCGAGGCCTTTTGAAAATGTTATGTCCTCAATAGTTGCAGAGTAAAACTACTAGAGAAGCCTTTTTCTCCAGTTGCTTTTTGTCATCACTAGTATGGTCTGGTCTGGTGACCATCTCCAGTGGTGGCACATGATTATGATAAAAGGGCCATTCCATTGCACATCACTTTGTAGCAAATTGAACATAACCTTCTTATTGCTTTTAAAAAATAAATAAATAAAGATGTTAAATTGAGACAAAAAGATTCAACCGTATTTCTAAAGAATGTCAACATATTTATTAATCATTTGTACTTCATAGAGGTTGGTAAATCATTGCAAACGATAGAATCCAGATTAGAAATGTTTTTTTTTTTTTCTCCTAACTGCTCTGTAATGTTTCGTTTGTTAAAGTTGTGCTTATATGTAAGGAAACTGTAATACAGTTATGACTGATTAAAACAGCAAAAAAAAAAAGAAATGAAGAAATATTTGCTATTTCACCCAAGGAGCTGGATGCAGTATCAAAAAAATAAAAAAATAACAAGAAAACAGCTTTAGTAGTAGATTTTTTTTTTTTGCTGGTTTACAACAATTGAAGGTTTATTGATGAATTCCTTTTGTAAGAGCTTGTTGCTTCTTCTACACTGAGCAGTCAGTAAAACACACAAATTCTAGCACATTGATCAAATACATGATCAATGCTCTATGTGTTGCTGATTAGAATTTGTCTAATTATTTGAGAAATTCTAATTACTTATTAAATAAATTGAATGGAATAAAATAGAAACCTAATTTAATACAAAAGGAAATTTAAAACAAAATGTTGAAATATGGGCACAGTTGAATCTTTTCAAGACAATTGAAATAATTGAAAACAGAACATTTGATATTTTAAAAAGAACAAAAAAAAAAACGCTCTTTTACAGCTGATTTCGCTACGTACTACATTTCACCAAAATGAGATGATAATGAGAAGTCAAGCTGTTTCTTTGTGAAAGCAGGTTCAAAGACAAAGGTGCAAAAATGTTTTAAAAAATGACTTGGCAGACCACATTTGCAGATCAAGAGGAGTTACTGGTTGTTTGACTATCAAGCAAAACTGATTCTGGTACCAACTGATGATGTTTAAAGGTTACTAATCTTATTTAATTTCACTTTTTGTTTGTTTGTAGTGGTGATATGTCATTTCTTTCACCCACTCAGCAGAATTTATTTTACTTGTGATCAACAATTTTCTACCTGCTTGAAACATGTTGGAACAGGTAAGCTGAAATAAGCATGCAGCAGATTTATTCTCCTTCTATGCTTCTTGTTGATTTGCTTGAGGAAACATTTCATAACTATCTATTCAGATTTGAAAGGAGGAGCTTCAGTCTTGGTGCTCTTTGCCCCAAGAGTCTACTGTCATTCAGAACCAAAACTCATGCACTGCTGAGAACTTAATGACGAATAAAGTTTGAAAAGATTTTTGCAAGGACTCTCACCCAGCATTCCTCCAGCCACCAGGATGTCGAACAGAGTCTCGGCATATCGTCTGTAGTCGAGCTTGGCACCAGAGGCATCAAGGAACTTTGCAACAGCTTCCAGATCAGAGCCGCTTTGATCTAGACCTTGCACAATGCTTTCCTGAAACTGGGATGGGTCAAACCTCTCTTTTTCATCTATGAAACAAAAAGACGAAACAAAAACAGAAATTTGACGGTTTTATAGCTAACCACTTATGACCAGTAGGTAAACAGAAATATCCTCAAATGACCCTTAAAAGATTCTTATTTGAACTTCACCAATCCTTTTCAGTACATTTATGATATTTTTTTCAATATGTCACCGATGTTATGAAGCAAATATATGGAAAACTTTTAGATTTCTGATTTTCAACTTTTAACCAAACAATGCTAACATGAACCCATCCAGAGATTTGTTTAAACTATGCACCAATTACCTGCCTTGGGGACATTTTGCATCACTTGCAACAACCAAAGATTTGAGTTTGGTTTCTACAATCTGCTTACTTTACAATAGGGTAATGGGGTTGTGTTACTGTTAAATTACATAAACCAGTTATTCTAATCAGTTCAGGAGTCCCATCTTCACTTGAATTTCTTAAGATCATTTAAGAATATAAATGTAGAAGTCTTCATAACACAGAGTTCTTTATAATGGCCTTTAACTGATAAAAGCGTTAAACTTTAATCTTCTCTAAAGATTACTTCATAACTGTGGTGCAAAAAGTGAGGTGCAATTCCACCAGTGGAGAAAAAAATTCTGAGTCCTCTGAAGAGAAGCTAACATGGTGGACTGTAAATCAGAGTCACAGTTTAGAGCCATTAATTAAGCCCTCAAATAGGAGAGGAGTTTAATTGATACAACCTTATTCATAAAACATACCTGTGCCGTCATCTCCTACGGTGAAATAAAACTATACAGAATATGCATCACACAAATTTAAGAATTTTATGATTAATGATACCTATTATGCATCAAAAAATCCAATTACAAAAGAAATGTACTTTTAAATAGACTATAAAATGTAGTGGAAGTTGGGAACAATAAGTCAAAGGAAAGAGTTGACTAAGAGCCATTCTATTATTTATTGGAGCTTTTAAAAGCTCCAAAATAATGCAATGCTCTTCTTTTCAGGTACGTATTTGGACATGGGAATTGTGCCATGTCTAACTTAAATGTCTTTTGCCCTGAAAGGAATCAGTGACATATTCTTTATATGTTACCATGTTCATGAATGTAGGGGCAAAACACATAGGCTGTAACACAAGCTGCAAGTCCATCAAGATTAAAGATATCCGGTCACATGTAGTTGTACAAATACAACAGACAGTAAAATGCATCCTGATCTTTTCTGCACAAATCAAAGAGAGCTTAAAAATAACTCCTGTAAGAGTCAGAATTAAAATACCTAACTGAACCCAGGGTGGAATCATATTGATATACAAGATAAATAAGTAGGGCAAATAATTAACAAAAGGTTTCAGTGCGTATTTTCAAGTAGAAATAATAGTTTCTGACTGCAAATTAATATGAACATCAGGAGTAAATACAGGTAAAAATGCAACATACAAGATACTGAAATTATTCCAAAATCCTTCTCCCATTTCTGAATATTTCCATTGGTTTTTGTAATATTCTGCATAAAACTTTTACCTAAATGGGTTTCACAATCTGGGCAGCAAGGTAGTGTCTGATTTGAAACCGTTGAAAATAACTACAGTATTTCATTTAAGCTTGAATTTTTGTTGATATATTTGCTATATAAAACCATATTTAAACATTTAAAGAAAGATTCAGCAGCAACAGCACAAGCCAAACAGTATTTATTTTGAAACAGGCATTTCAAGTCTTTTAACACTGCAGGACAAAATGCAAAAATCACGTGGTTCAAAGTGTAACGCTTACCTCTTTTTCGAGGTTTGAAACGCTGGCCTGTTAGCGTAGGCTTCTGTTGCCTTTGATTACTCATAAAAGACAGTCTGCAAAACAAGAAGTTAGGCAAGACTTAGAAATAATCATAAAGATTTACATTGTAGCGAAAGAGCAACAGTGTGATTTAACTGAGGGCATGCATTACTTGCAGTCGAGTTTGTTGATTTACAATTTGAAGAAGCGTTTATAAACCCTGACAACTGGGCGTAAATCACTATTGTAAGCCATCAGCAACTATGTCACATTTGTTTTCCGTTATAATAAACAACAAAATGACACTGACACTGCTTAATAAAGAAGTGAATCTTTAAGTAGATACATCTAGCTTAAAATGAACAAATACGAATCAACTAAGGCCTGACAAAACAACAGCACCGAAACCAATAAGTTGGCGTTAAATCTCACAGAAGTAGAAATATCTGAGGCAGCTAGCTAAACTGCAGCGACCGTTTAGCAATAATTGATCTTCGTAACGGACATTGACGTAACGGTTGAGTGTAATAACCAGAACCCGGATAAACAACGAGCAAAATTAGAGAGAAACTCACCAAAATTCCTTTTTGGATCAAAAACAGCCCGTCGAAAAAATATGGTACAACTGGACTGCAGCTCAATCAGGTACAGGGAAGAGGAAACGGTAGACGTCAGCGCGCATGCGCACACAACAGAGAAAACAATACCAGCGACAATTTAATATCAGCAAGTTTCCAGTTGTTAAAGCTGTGAGATATTGTTTTTATTTATTTATGTATTTATTCTACTTATTATTTTTTAGCGTTTTATATTTGTGAAGAACCTGCAAAACATGGATTCACGAAAAAAGAAATGCTTCACATACAGAGGATCTACAACTGAATAAAACACATGTTTCACTCCTGAACAAGCAAAATTGAGCCAGCGTCATTAGACAGTTGTCAGCAAGTCGTTGCGATGTAAAATTAAGACACAGGAGGGGGATATTGTGCTGCCTGGAGGAGGAGGATGATGAATCTGTCCATGTGGGTTTCAGGGGAAACTTTAATGCTGCGTTAAAGCTCATCTCGTAAGTTTAAGTATTCAGGAACTTTCCCCAAATATTGTTAACGATTATATCCAAGCGAACAGTCATCCCAAATATTGAAGGATGTATGTATATTATCCAAATATCACATTATCAGACATTAATATGTTTATTTTAAACTAACTCTAAAAAAGGTTTATTTTGTTCAAAAATTGCTCTTTGGACTGCAACTAACATTCAGGATACTGGCCCTTGACAACTGACTCCAATAGATTAGAAGAGAACTACATCATTTGGAAACCAGTCCGTTGTTTCATTAGATGATCATTTGAAAATGCCAAAATTAAGCGACATAAAATAAACGGAGGCATGCATGTATGTATGTTGCAACCCTTGTTACTTTCCGGACACGTTGTAGATTTTGCTAAACTATTTTTCATTCCACGTTCCAACTTAATGTTACATATTCTTGCACCCCAAAAACCAACCTTGATGGTATTGCAGTTCTCTTGGAAAAGGCCTGAATTAACTCTTTTCTCTGGATCAAATGCACTGTTCACATTCAAGTGTTTTGTATTCTACAGCAAAACATTTGAGATGTCTTTGAGAAAACTCCACAGATTTTCTAAAGTGATGGCAAAACTAAAACACTTGAAAGCAGTCTGTGAAAAGGACAGGAGAACACAAAACACTATTCAGATCATCACTATATTTTCAACTTTCCCCTGGTGTGGTTTCAACTGTGTAATTTAATCAAATTTGCTCATTTAAATAAAAAAAAACTGATGAGGAAGATGAATTAAGAAAACAATGCACCTTTCATACCAAATATTATTTCAAATAGAACATGTACAAAATGCTTTAGTGTCCCAACTGCATCATAGGTGGTTGTCATATTTAGTAAAATTTACAATAAATTAGAACATGTTTTGACAAGGCTTGTCAAATTAAAAGTGCTTAGATTTTTTTTTATTAAGTTCACATTTATGTCTTAATGTTTAATTGTATGTCTAATGCAATTGTCTTACCGTACATATATTTTCTTTATCTGTAAGTGGAAAATCATCATGTAAATATATATATATGTCTGTATGTTTGTGTGTGTGTGTGTTATTTAGCATTTTATGTATAGTTGAAAACAGGCGCACATTGTTCCTGCGGTACTTGAATGCATCACAAATCCACCTCCTCCCCCCCACACAGAAGGTGATTAAGGGACTCTGGACAAACCCAGAGACGCCGCTCCAGCCACTCCCTACGCCCGGCAGTTTGTGAGCTCTCAAATCCATCCGGAGCTCCAGTCAAAGTGCTGAGATCCGGATGAGACAGCCGCTTTCAGCCTCATCCAGACAGCAGACTCAACTTCAACCGAAAACAGCCGGGATAGGCTTTGGGAGTCCACTCCAGAGTTGGAGAAGCACCCGGGATCATAGTCTTGTCCGCGGACGGGATTCAGGACGAAGAGGAGCAACTCTGTCAGAGCTAAAGAGAAGTGAGTTGGATAAACTCCGCTGCTTGGCTGAGTGAAATAGTTATGTTTTAGTTTTGACGTGTATGCGCAACTCCTCAGAAGTTAACTTTGTACTGTCACTGGGTTGCCTTCTTCCAGTCTCATTCATTTTTTTTCTCCTCTTTTTGGAGTTGAGGAGGGGGGTTGGGGGCTCACTTATCTCTTTATTTACTTTTCCTTTGAACAAATACTACTTTAACTAAAACAACGAGTATGCACGTTGCGTCCAAAAACAGCTCGTTTGTACTTCAGAGTGAGACTCTTGCAGCAGCAGCAGTTTTGTTCACGGTCGCTAATTAGCAACATCTGTGAGCAGGAGCAATTTGAGGCGACGCCAACCGCTGCAGGACAGCGGCGCAGTCAAGTCCTCTTTACAAGCGGTTGTCGCACAAGTTCACTTTTTAACGGCACAAAGCAATGCGAGCAGTCTGTTGAATATGCGGGGTTTGATTATACCAGAACAAATCTGAAAAGTTCAGTTATTTGCGTTATTTCCACAGCGGCGTGTGGGCGGGCGCTTTATCCGGAGCTCGTGGTGAAAATGATGAAACGATTATAGTAGTGCGTTTGCAGATTTTAAAGGTAGGCTACTGGATATTAATTTATTATTATTATTATTATTTGGTTCCCGAACACACATAGACTGACAAAAAAGCTGGACAGGATACTGCAGTTAAAAAAGCCACTGACGGGGAATCCTCCCCCAACTTTGTGCATTC
This sequence comes from Poeciliopsis prolifica, assembly GCF_027474105.1. Taxonomy (NCBI): domain Eukaryota; kingdom Metazoa; phylum Chordata; class Actinopteri; order Cyprinodontiformes; family Poeciliidae; genus Poeciliopsis; species Poeciliopsis prolifica. Next base: position 17,294,856 of record NW_026562382.1, read on the forward strand.
AATCGATGACGTCACAACAGGCGCAAGAACTTAACTGATCACCTGGCCTTGGTAAACAAGATGGCAGCTGAGCAACTTTCAACACTCTTTGGCATATGATTAAGCTTTTACTGGCCTTTTTCCTTATGTACGTTAACACCTCAGTATGTTCCTATTTCTGCATGAGGATGTCCCTAATAATCAAATGTAACGCTGTATAATGCATGGGTGATGCCTTTATTGAATGAAAATTGCAGTTTAGTGCTGATAGATCTGCTCATGCCCTTTTTTTAAGAGCTACTGCCAAGTGTTACTTTGTCTTCTGAAATCCATCCAATGTTGTTAAATACAATCTTAATAATTGTACTTAATAATAGTAGAATTAGTTGATGGAAGAATCTAATTTTAAAAGAATTAAAAAGGATATGCACGGAAAAATGATTGATGGTAATGCCATGGTGACATTATGTAATGTTACCAGAGTTGTGCATGGGAGGCATAAAAAATATGTTCTACATGAATTATATGTGGTTTCCTTAAGCCCTTCTGAGATTTCCCCAAAATCACAAAAGGTTTGTGGAGATTGTTTTTGGAAGGTTTCATTTCAAATGAAGGTTTTACTAAGTTGCATAATAGACAAGTTAAATATGTAAAAATGAGTTTAATGTTGCATAATAGCCTGACAGGTAGCTTTAATAGCTCCTTTGACTCTTTTTTGGAATACATTCCTGCTCAGAATGAATAAAAGTATTCTTCTGTTAGAGAGAAAGCTTCCAAGGTTCACCCATGCTGGCTGGACCTGGATTTTCCTGTGAGATCCAGACTTGGTCACAGTAAAGGCTGATGCCCTATGACAGTCAAAAGCAGCTGTGGTGGGAAAATATAAAATAAACAATAATAATAAAATCATTTGCCTATTTGGCATTTCAATCATCTCCATTACACCCTGGTTAGGAAACATCTGGACATTCAGCATTGGTTTTCCAAGCTTGAAGTTTCTCTTGTTCTGGTGGACTTGAAGTCACTGGATTAGAGAAGACCTTTTTTTTTTTTTTCATGAAATGAGTTTGTCTTCCTCCCCTTTGTGGTTTTCCACAACCATGTCCCTCCTTTTTTGGCAAGTTTCCCTGTGGGGATCCAGATGGGAACTTTATTATGCTTGCTGATCAAACAAACATTGATGTAGTGTGACGGTGAAAGGTAATGAGCTAACAGAGCTGTGGTGAGGAGATGGGGAGGTAACAATCGTTTAGCTCAGCTGGAAGAAGGGCAGCGTGTGGGACTGGTGGCCAGTAGTTCCACTCTGTGGGAGCTTTTCAGGCAGCCTGATGGGAGCTGCCACAGTATTTCTGAATGTGCCAAAAACCCCATCAAAAACACTGTGGGGTGATGTGGTTTGGAGCAGGGTGTATAGAGGATCAAAGTCCCTTCACCTATGCCATGGTGATGAATAGTGTTTGCACTTGTCAGTCTGTGTACTGGGGCGTGTGGCTTGTGTTAGGCCTGCGTCAACACAGTTGACACAGTTGAGAAAGCCACTCAGAAGCCAGGAAGAATCAGTAGTCCTCTCAGTGATCCTAGTTCAGGAACTCATCCATATTATGGTACATTAGTATCCAACTTATTTTTTCTTTTCTGATTGAAATCAAACGATGTACATGTTTTCTGAGTTATCCGCCTTGGAGAAATGTTCACTTTACAGTGCAGCTCTGGATGTCTTCCACCAGTTAAGCTTAACTGCTTATATTTCACCTCCTTTTTATCCCCTGGGAACCACACTACGAATACTGTACATTCATTTTCCTCCTCTCTCTCTCCCTCTGCTTCGTCAGGTCCAACACAGCTGCTTTTTCAATTCACTCCTATAAGGGTTAGCCAGACTAACTGTACCTCTTATGCAGAGGGCACTTGACTGCACAAATGCACCCTTGTTCTTTTTTTCAAATTTAATTTGCTACTTCAGAGTCAAAATAGTTTTTTAGTTTAACTCCAAAATAACAGCCAAATAAATGTATTTATTGGAGTGAATTATACCTCCTTGTATGTCACACCTGCCTATGAACAAACCTGAACCAGAGGAAATCTTGTGAAACGACTTGCTATAATATGCATGTTGTGAACATTAAAGACTTGTGCTTTTTCTAATCTGACCAGATGTTGCATTTAATGGTCAAAATGAAGAGTTTTCAACTGCTTTGACTGCCATAAAATAGACTCATACAAATTTGTCTGGACCCTTAGTAAAGATCGTAAAATTAAATTGGTCATTTAATTCCCTTTCAAAAAGGGATCCAGACATTGGTTTGTTTAAATTTAAATGAGGGCACATATTGTTTCTCACACTCTCCTTTAGATCATTGCCCACAGAATGATTGTTCTTTTACTGTTTTTAATAGTGCAATATTTAATGGCTAAAAGAAATGCTTCTGTCATGTTATATTTATACCCCAGAGAAACAGGAAGTAGTGGATTACTAAGAAGTAGTTCCGAGAAACTTTGGTTGACTTTAAAAAATATTACATTGTCTTAAAAATAAGACAGAGAAAAAATGTTCGTTACTTCAGTTGGATCTGTAGTTTTGAAAGTGTGTGCTACAAAAGGTTATTGAATATCATTCATAGATTCATCCTGAGCTAATCTGTAGAACAAGTACTATGTGACTAATATTTTGTTAGCATGTTTTCTTTTGCCACAATTACTGGAATGGTTATAATCAGATGTAAGAAGCTTAGTTTATGCTCATTTACCTTTATGAATTTGGATTTGGTTATGGGAAATGACTTTGCTTAATTTTGTGGAGTTTTAAGATTTATATTCTTCACTTTTTCTGAGTATGTTGTTGAACTCAAGGGAGCAGGGTGATCTGTTCCATGGTGAGAGGCAGACGTGGGGCTAACTTTTAGCACCATGTAAGACTATGACATCATCTTTCAGGCTGAAGTTTTCCATTCAGCTTTCACATGTGCCTGCTCCTAACCTTTTGTAAAATGATGACTTCTTCAGATTTCCATGCTTAGCTGGTTAATTTCTCTTGTCTTGATTGCCATCTGTGATCTGGTGTTTTGCAACTCTGTTGGTCTGCGCATGTTGAGCTGCTTTGCAAATAAAGAACTGCTTGTTTGGGTTACAGAGTCATGTTTAATCTGCCTGGATGGTTTTGCGGTATGAAAACATACTGACAAATGTGATGACCTATCTTTGCAATAATTTGGACTCAGTCCCAAGGTTAAAATTTTGAAATTTGGGAACAAAGATGTCTGAATTGATGTTTTGTATGAGGCACTAAGGAAGTAGACAAATTTAGATCTATTCAAAATTAGCAGAAGGAAGTTTGGGCTTTTTTAAGATCCTCCTGCCCCGCTATTTTTTAAAATCTTATATTGTCCTCCTCTTTACATTTTACATTTACCATACTCACACAAACAAATATTCAGAAAAATAAGAAAATAAAAAAGTAAATATATCTGCACCTTTTAAGTAGCATCAACGAAACTCTTTAATGTGTGGATTTATCTAGTGTGCTAACATTTTTGTAAGCAGATCTTTCTTTAGCATTGTAGATTTTTGATTACCAAACTAATTTTCATATGTGACAGTTTTAGTAAATTTTAAATAAATTTACAAGGCATAAAAGTTAACCAAGTGATCCTAGTTCTATATCAAAAAGCCAACAAAACCCCACAAAATATTATGGACACTCTTAATACCCTTGGTGATGACAGTTGCCATCAAGTTTTAGTAATACATTTCAATGTGTTGATATATTTTACATTGCTATGGACTAATTAATGTTGGTCCACTGATCTTTGCAGTATTGTTTCCTATTTACATTGGAGGGTTTTCCAGTATGAATGGCCTGTTTAAGGTCACACCACAACCTGTTGACGCTTGTGTCAATTACAGCAAGTTGTTCAAAAAGCTCAAAGTTTTGGGTCTTCAACACATTTTTCCTTCTATTAAAAGGACCTTTGTGTTCTTTGAGACAGCAATAGGTTTGGCCTCAACACACTCTCATCGATGTCATATTTGTCTTGTTCCTTGTGGTTGAATGATTACCATTGACTTTAACCAGTGCAAGTTAGGCCTGCATTGGTGACCTCTTGCTTGAGGACATTGAGATGCTGTTGGAACAATTTTGTCAGGGTGGACCCCCCGTTGTAAATAATTGCTCTCTCTGTGGTTCACTGGAGTCCCAAAGTCTTAAATTGGCTTTGTAACCCTCTCCAGTCTCATAGATGTCTGACCTTGTGTTCTTTTGGGTTGGGCATGATGCTTTTTTGAGATCTTCAGACCTGCTTCATGTTGTGAGAACAATTCTATTTCAAGCGATTTCTTGACTTTTTTTTTTTTTTTGGGTCAGGCAGCAATGAGGCTAGAATATGGTTGGTGAAATTAAATACTGCTTGCCAAAAAGTGAGTCATTACAACCATTTCATGTGATGAGGGGACATTTATATCTTCTCAGTGGTCAGATTATTTTGGGTTTTCTTTTCCCAATTAAAAAAAAAATATTACAGAAGCTAGTCTGAAAGTTAGACTAGCTTCTGTGGCTATTCAAATTTCACCCCTCTTTTTTGTACTTGAGTAATCACTTTTATGCTCGCCAAATAGTATGACTTTTATTTTTCTTTCGTTCAAGGACATTTTTAGGAGGTTGTTGAAAGCAAATGATAAAAAGTGCTTTCAGTTGCAGCTGCGTGCACCTGAAAGTGGGCGTGCCTGTCATTTGGTGTCCCAACCTTGCCTCTCCGTTTCCTAAAACCTCTGCCCTGCCCTTTGGCACAGCCACATGTGCTGTCGCTGCTTTGTTAGACGGGGCTTTAATCTCCAGCACTGGCAGCTGCTGGGATGTTGTGACTGTTCTGCCATGTGACGAGGCCATACCGATCTGCCGTAAATGTCTGGAATAATACCCTCCCAATAATAGATTTTAATATCCTTCATTTCCTCACGGACTGTGCCAGATTCTGAAACAACCTCTGTCAAGGTAGTGTGATGGAAATCATCTCATTATGTCTCCCCTACACTCCATTAAACTGCTTTATTTCAGACTGCAGGCTTGATTTGTTGGTCACACTGAAAGTACTAAGTCTTCTCTTTTAGTTGCTGTTAGTTTTGAGTACATGCATCTGATAAACCGTAAGCTGCTCCACTGACTTTGTTTTTAGCTGTTTTTATTTGTTTTTGTTTTTTTTAGTGATGTTTTGCATGCGAGTGCTTGCATGGCTGTTGACCTTTTTGTTTTGAATTTTATTGTTGCTAAAGGACAGAAACGATGCGTGGCCAGAGGCTAGACCCGGTTAATAATACATGTACATTTAATGGTGTTTTTATTCATGTTTTCCCCTCGTAGCTTGAGCTGGCTTTGAAATCTAGGTCAGAAGCCTGTCTCTCAATATTACTGTGGCATGTATTGAAATCCTAGGTTTAGTCCAGCCATTATCAGCCTTCACATTATAAAATCCCACTTGTGCTTTTATTCCTGTGCTCAGGAACTTAACTTCTCTAAAAATGGAGCTCTAATCTGTGGGAAGTATGGATTGGTTTATAAATTGGGTCCTGTGCCATTGGCTCAGAAGCGACCTTCTCACGATATGTAGCATGACACTGTGGAGAGGAAGTAGAGCAGCAGCAGGTATTGGCTGGATGAATAATAAATATAGTTTCACCAGGAAAGCATAGAGATTGTAATAATGAGCACAAAGAAGTAATGTATGTTTGAAATGTGTAAACATTTTTTTTTTTTTGGCAATTATATGTTCCCATCACTTGTGTAATCCTTGCAAACTTTAGCCCTTTCTTTCATCAGCTAGTTGCCACAGTTCGATTATGTGAGAATTATGTTTAGGTCTAACTAAACAGACTGGCTCTTTTTAGATGGATGAGGTCACCGTTTATTGTGCCAAAATTAAATGATGTTTAAATTACAACCATCTGCTGCAACCGGGCATTGTGCCAAACGGGGGTTTGGAGAATGGAGTCAAATGTTGACATGAATGCTACGAGTCTAAAGGCCATTTGACCCCAAAGGCGTGCTGCACCAGTAGGTCAGGAGACCTAAATTTCACATTGATGGCAACTAAAGCCATGTGGATGCATGTGATTCTTCTGATTTTATTATGGAAAATGAAAAAATGGGAAGACTGGTCATAAGTTTACATATGCTGCTCATGAGTAAAAATTATTTTTTACAAATGTGCAAAATTTAGAATTTATTGTAGTAGTTATTCTATAATGAGTCAATTCTACATAAAAATGACATTTGATTAAATGTCATAGGCAGGTTTTGGATGCATTAAATAAAATGTTGGGTCTCTGGCATGGTTCTGGCTTGATACTTGACATTTTTTGGCAGAGTTTATGCAGTTTAGTAAAATTGTGTTTACTGGTACAGGTTTGTCACTTGTTCAGTCCACAAATATTTTGCATAGTTGAGGTCAATCATTGTTTACTAGCCAGAGCCATCTATTCCAAAACGAACTAAGATTTATTTTTTGGATAATTAACTTGTTTGAAAACCCAATTTCTAGCTGCTTTGGCATGAAGTTCAAGAATTTAGTGAAATCCCTTTATTTTTTTGTTTTCCAAGTCACTGTACCTTAATAAACTAAGTTCTACTGGCAGCAAAACATACCTGTAGCATGAATGTTTCACTACTGTACTGGAAGGTGGCCCAGTGTTCTATTTCAATTGTATCTGATCTTTACTCCAGGGGATTTCTTCTCATCTATGTTGAGCACAAATTCACTGTTGCTGTAGTGACTTTTTGTCGAGCTCCTTTCAAGTCATGGCAGCATAAAACTTGTTTCACTGTGGACAGCTTCCAGTTCATGAGAGGCTTGAGTCTTGGCTGTTCCTGGGCTGCTCCTTATCATTCAGACCCATTTAATTTTCTCTGAGGCTGGCTGTCGGCCTCAGATAACTACTGCTTGGAAACAGTTGGGTGTTCCAATGGGAGAATAATGCCAAGCACTGGTTGATTTCTCCCATCTCCCTCAGCAAAAAAGAAAACAAGAATGAATAAAGCTTGCCACTGTTAAGTTTTTCAAAATCCCTGATCCCAACCTCATTGTAAAATTATCAATGCCTGGAAGCTAGGCCTGACCCAGGAAAACAGCCATATGAAATGCAATCTAAAATTTCTGTCAAAAAATTGCTTCAGTATCTTGCCAATATGTCAGTAGCTTCCAAAAATTACAAGCATTATGGTATTGATGATTCAACATGCTCAGGCACATTCAAACAGGTGTATTTATATCAATTAGATCCCATATGTATAATAATAAGCATGCGTTAATTAGAAGTTGTTTGATTATTACACCAGGGAAAGAATGGTTTAAATAATTTAAGTCCAGAATTAAGAAGTGTTTTTTAAAAAAAAAACCCTAGAAATATTACATTTAAAATAAAAACCTCAATCAAAAAATTGTTGCCGCTGGTATTGACCTGTTGAGATTGTAGAAGTCGTTTTCCTGATCTGTCTGTATCTCAGCAGTGGGATAATCCGTAGAATTAAATCATGGCTGCAAGGGTTTTCTCTCATTCTCACTCTTTGGATGTAGCCCAAGATTTAGCAGCAGGGAGCGACTTTTATTAATGGGATTGTGTCTATGGCTGCCCAGAGGCCTCTTCTAAATCTGGGCTAGTGGGTTATAGGCACAGGGGGATGAAGGGTTTCCAAGTTGCAGACAGATGTAGTGTGTTTTGGGTAAGAATTGGCCAGGCACTTTGGAGACATTCACACATCTTGTTCTTCCCCCAGGTCAGTAAGTGACTTCAGCATCTGTTTTCACCAAGAGTGGGGAGTTAGCTGTGTCCCTTTTAACACCTGCAACTGGACACATTAATTGTCATGAACCTGTTTAGTACAGTTTCTGCAGTGTTTGTACACTTTTTGAAACATTAAAAGGTTCAAAAATCAATACCTTGAGTTTTTGTAATTGGAAAATACAAAGTATTTGTATTTTGTCAATTTATTCTTCCAACTCATCACTTCTGCAAACCCATCAAGTTGGCTTAGGTTGTTGATGGGGGTTGGGGGAAAGCAACAAAAAAGCCCATGGTAACTCCTGAGGGGATGGAGAGAGCTACAAATCGGCTCACATTATTCTGTTGATAGGATAATGAGTGGTCTGGTCACAAAGTTTACACATTTGACTTTTTATGCAAGGGTGGCAAGAGGGTGCTCTTGTCAGATTACACCAAATGGATATCAGCGTTTAATGTACTGACCTCATCCATTTCAGAGTCGAGTCAGATCTCAACTCTGAAGAATCCCACTCAGATTCTTTAGAGTCGAGATCAAGTGGTTGTTCTCCACCAATCTGACAAGGTAACTTTTTGTTGTTGACTATCAACCTTTACTCATCTCCCTCCATATAACATGGTGGTAGTAGGATGATGCTGTGGTGTTGTGTATAATGAAGCTAAATGCAGAGTAATTGCACAAAGGTGAACTACTTACTGGATTGCACAGGAATTTATTTGCTGTTTTCAGGGCAAAAGGGTATTGCATGCAAATATATGCCACAGTTTTTGGGCATAATGTTACTTCCACTTCACAACTGTGTACCACTTTGAGCTAGACTTTGTTGGTCTAGCTCATAAAAATCTACTAAACAATGAAGTTTGATATTGCCATGTGACAAAATTTGAAGCGTGAGAACTTGCTACTATTAAAAAAACTTCAAGCTCTACTTGTTGATGTCAATGCATGTTAGAAAAGACAGTCTAAAGTTCTGCAGATAATTAAACAAATAAGGATTAATCAAATTTACATGCACTGTAACTGCACTGAAGATGCACTCAAAATGATTGAGAAATTTAAATACAGCAGTCTTTTTGTAGAAAACATAATCAGATTTGTCTAGAACATTAGCAACATTATGAAGCTGCATTGGAAAGACATGGTGACATCAGAGCATCTGATTGCCGTTTTCACTCTCCTGAGACTCATTGACTGACTTGAAAGTAGTTGGCTTGCCTTAAAAAGTGCAAAAGTGCAGAGCAGGGAACCAAAGCAGCTGGTGGACATGAGCATCTCTGGGAATGTTTTGGCACCATGCCATCATTCCGCTGTATTGTTTGTGGGAACAAATGAGCCAATTTCTACAAACTGACAAGTAAGCAAATTTCAGCCCCTCCCACTCATATTCTTCAGAGTTGAGATCAAGTGGTTGGCATCAGTGAAGTCATTTAAAATGTCCTGCACGCAAATAAGGCCAAACAATTTGCACCATTCTTTCTCGACTTGCTCAGCCAGACTTTTTAAAGAGTGTTCCCTTCATGCTGAGTGAGCAAGCAGTTTTGGAAATTGACTGCTGAGAACTACTAAGAGCTGGACAACTTTTTTTATGTGCTAATAACCCTGTACACAGCAGGAGGAGAGAAGACAGAAGTAGTCTTCACAGGATATCTTTTTTATTTTCTTTTTTTTTTTGTCACCCCCCCCAGAGCATCAAGCTGTTTCTAAACTTCTACTGAAACTTGACAGGGGTGAAGGCGATGCACCTTGAGGGTCAATCAAATTTTATCTTGGCCCCATAAAAGCTTAGACAAAACTTGACTTAGACAAAATTATATCCACAAATATTTAACTATCATCTTTTTATGCACCACCAATCTAGTTTGACGCAAATAAAATTATTTCTAAGACCTGAACATGCAATCTAAAATACTTGTATTTTAATCTGATTAGCTGGAAGTGATTGAATGATTGATGGGCAGAGATGCTTTGACCTGGTGTTTTAGTTTGTGGCTGTGCAGAGATGGAATATCACTAGCTTTATCCACTTAACTTGTGGGCACAGTCTGTTGTTACAGCTGGGAGTAGCTTTTTGGTGCAGCAAAGCCCTACATTAAGGCACTGGGTATAACTGGGCCCCTCCTTTTATCTCCAGCCCTTTAGCAGTGGGATCACAGTTAAAAATGGAGATGGAGCATCAACACAAGGCCTAAAACTGCCAACTCCTGCACAGTCTTTGTCATGGTTCATTCCAGCCCAGATTTCTTCACAAGCTGAAAATATTAAACTGCAACAAAAGGCATTAAAGGCAAGCTAAATGGATGCAGTAGATTTTTTTTTCCATTTTCTGTTTGAAAATTAAAACTCCAGGGCAAAAGATTGAGTAATGCATATCATTTTGTGATATAATGAAATTAGGGTTATTCATAAGGAGGTTTTAATCAACCTCTAGAGTCAAAATTGAATTGTTTGCCATTACAGCTTTAGGGATTTATTGATTATGATTGGTGACAAAATGACTATGGAGTTAATATCTTAATTACTCTTATTACCAGTTGGCACAGGTAGTGTTACTAAAATTGCGATCTCTGTAATGCTAAGATTATGTAAAAACCTCTGAGGGTGCCAACATTTCAATTTCTAATAGTTTCAATGACAGAGGTTATAGCTCTAAAGGAATAAAATGGAGCAACTGGGATATGCTTCACCTCATCTGCTGAAACGCTTGCTCTTTGTCAGCCTGAATGAACAGCAGACATGTAAATAATGGTTTTGGTTTAAATGACATGCAACATCTGTGCATCTAGGTTTTATAGAGGACATTGTTGATATAAAACCCTTTTTGTTTTAATAATATTTTTCTCACCATAGACCTTGGACTCCTTAGAGTTGGCATGGTGTCTTTGTTCGAATGGAAAACATTATTTTTGACTTTCCAGGTTGAAAATTGTGAGTGGGAGGCTGGTGGCATGGTGCAATATTGCAAGGCTTGCTTTATTTCTTCTTGTAAGATATATATATATATATATATTTTGATTGATAAATATTAGTGTAACATACCGTTTGCTTGCTTTGTGTTTTTCTTCAGGAGGGGACACCGGAAGCCAACATGGAGGTGAAAACATCACTTCTAGACAACATGATTGGAGTTGGAGACATGGTCCTCCTGGAGCCCCTTACTGAAGACTCATTTCTGGAGAACTTGAAGAAGCGCTTTAACCACAATGAGATCTATGTAAGTAGGCGTCTTAATGTTTTGTTTTTTGGAGAGTAATGTTAATTGTATCTTGGTTCATTAACAGTTCAGTCACATTAACAGTGTGACTAAACTGGTCACACCCTGACTTCAGCCTTCCCTGTCAAAGAATCAAAAAGACAACCTCAAAGGAAAAATTACACACCCTTCTAATGTACTGTATGACGTTTCCCTTTTGCTGACCTTAAATAGCCATGGCTAAATAATGTAATATGCATTTTTTTATGTCTAGAAGGGATCTAGCTATGTCATCTCAGTCTTTGGGATTTGTATTTACTCCATTATTTATTTTTGCAGGTCGACTACTCCAAAACTCAGCCATTCTCTATGTTCTTTTCGCTCAAAAGGCTAAAACCCATTGTGTTTTGTGATATTTATGAAAGCACATCCTGATGAATGGCTGTAATCTTATTTCTGCTCACTATGAGGTTTTGGAGTGGTCTGAGTCAGTCATTCTGACACTAAGGCATCATAAATGGGTTGCATTACCCCTGTGGCACCACAGTACCCTGGGAATCAATCATTCTTAAACATTCTTTATAATATGACCCTTTCTCAAGAGATTCTCTTTAAAAAATTCAAATGTACCTCAGTTGGTTTGTATGTCGGCATACATTCCATATTAAGTGAAAACCAAAAAAAAAAAGTCATGGCAGAATTATAATGAAATAGGACTACTGTTCTGAAAAGTTCAACAGCCTATATTTATCCAATAAATCTGTGGTTTACAACTTTTTCCTTCTTGAAAATTGATTTTTCCCTCCTGCATCATCATTCCTTACAAATGGCTTCCATTCTCCTCAAACTATCATATGAAAACGTGACTGCACAGGATAGGCTTGCTTTAAACTAACTGTAATTGGTAATACAACAACAATCTTTGTAAATTGAAGAGATAGTCAACTTGTTTCACCAGTAGATTATCTGGCCAAAAGTTTTGAGAGGTGCAACAGAGGTGCAAAAAGTCACCTTTGTTGCAGAGTTACTCTAGTTCCTTATTAAATTATCAGGAGATAAAATGAACCCCATTAGAGATTCAATTTTTAAAAAAATCCTAGATTTTGACACGACTTGTCTACTACTTGGTAATAATCTGATTTATTGATCACCAATTGGTATCAGTTTCAGCATAAAATGCCATGTGCTTGTTAAATTTTTATTTTCTTGCTATTCTAAGGTTGCTAAGAAACAAAAGATTTCAATGATGCTAATAGCATAAATATAGAAACACTCTGCTCTTTGCATCCCCTTCCATTGCTCCTTTTTTAGAAACACATGCATAGCTTCAAATAGTTTTTAAGTGTTAAAAGACAGAAAACTTCATCCTTGTTGCATGAGTTGAACACAAAAAAGTTTGATCTGCTGTGTGGGATGTAGTCAAGAGTTATCTGTGTCATTCAGTGGAACTTGTTGTTATAATGAGCCTCCCAAAGCTATAAGCACTGCAGATTCTGTTTTTCTATCCTGTCCCTTCTGTTTCTGGTCAAGAAAGCCTCTCATTAATATGTCATACTTTTATTGACATTGCACAGAGCCTTTTCCTCTTGTATGCATCCTGCGCACTTTTACAGACCTCACATTGCCTCTGGTGTACTGTTCAACAAGAGGCTGTGGGAGGTTGTGGTGTTGCCACAGGGAAGGCCATGCTCCACTCATGTCAGAGTAGCTTATGCAACAGCCATTACCATGGAAAGCATAGAGAATTTTTCAGGTTGATGTTTGAAAGTGTCATCAGCACACGGTTTTGTGTGTAGGAGGATGATGAAGATGATAGCTGGTTGCATTACCTTTCAGATGGAGCTGACAAGTGTTATTTGTTTTGTACCCGTTTAGATGTTACATAAAGATAGACTGTTATATAAATGTAAACTTGAGAAAACACCGACTTTGGAATATAAAAAGCTGCCCACATGTTGGACATCATGGATTTTATGTTTTACTCCTTCTTAATGTTTGTGGGTGATGAGTGGGGCTTGAACATGAGTAACCTGGAGGTTATTGGCCCTAGTTTGTGTATAGGAGAACTTGCCAAAGATACAGATTTCTGAATAAATATCTAGAGGTTTTAGTGACCCTTAAAGTCATATTTTGTCTTTAATTCCATATAAAAAAGCACAAGTAAAAATGCAAACATTTTTTATTTTTAAATGCAAATTCAGAAACAATCTGAGATTCACTGATCAGAGAGAAAAAAGGATTCAGACCAATATTTGCTCGGGTTTAGCTACATTATTTTCCAGATTGTACACACAACATAATGGGGGTAAATAATTTCTCTACATTTTGGCATCCATGTTGAATACATGCAGATGCGTCATGATTTATTCTTCTAAAACATTTATTCCTACAATTTGAAACGAAGTGGTGAAAATGCATTAACTGGAATCAAACTGCACATAATTTGATGCCATACGTACTAGCAAAAGCCTGTAGCCAGCTCCTCTCTCTGCCAAGTGGAGATTCCTCAAATTTTATGTTAAAGTGAAACATATCTTCAGTTTTACTTTAGGCATTGGCTGCATGCCTCAGCAGCAGAATATGAACACTGAGCAGAGAAGGAGCAGACTCATTGCCTTCTCAATGTTTTTTTTTTATTTTTTTTGTAATTTTTTTTCCAAATAGACCTGCAGCTCTTTGTTCAAAGCTGAAAATGTACCTTATACAGACAAAGTAACTGCACTGTTTTTTTTGTTTTTTGTTTTGTTTTTTTCTCTCTTCTAGACATATATTGGCAGTGTGGTGATCTCCCTGAACCCTTACAGGTCCCTGCCCATCTACACGCCAGACAAAGTGGAGGAGTATCGCAACAGAAACTTCTATGAACTTAGTCCCCACATGTGAGTTGATGCGCTTATTTCTCTCTGAAGTCACAAACTGTGGATAAGTCTGAAGTTGTACAACTGAGAGTTGGATTTGACAAGGACATTTAAGGATTTGGAGCTCTGACAATGACTAGGAGCTGGATTAGGAGCTGTCATATTTACAAGAGATGAAATGTATTTTGACGTTTTGTTGGAATCATCATTGTAACAAGCATGGTTGAGATCTGGGGAATCTGGGATCAGAGGAACATGGCCTCCTATTTATGGAGTCACAAGGTGATTTTTGCTGGCCATTCAGAGCTGTAGCATACCATCTGTTCATTGGCAACAAGAATTCAGAGTTGTTGCTGGTCAGCCAAGACCAAACAAAGCCCAGCTTGTCAATTAGCTTGTCATAGCTCTAGGCAGCTGCAAAGGCCCTCAGAGACTTGGGCTGGAAGAGCAAATATACCTTTGTACCAACACAGAATCTGTTTCCAGACATAAACAAGCTGTTTGGCTTTACTTTGGTGATTCACATTATAGGAGTTCAGTTTAAAGCTTTCTTTTTTCTCATTTGTTTATACTGTTAATGAGTTTTTCCTCCATTCTCAGTTGTGGATTTAAAAAAACCAAACAAACAAACAAAAAACTCCAGCCTCGATTGTTTTTAACCTTCACTGATACTTACTTGAAACTTTGTGTGTACAAGTTGCATCTTCAAGCTTAGGAATATTGCTGTTATCTAAGCTGACTAAAGGTCTATGGTGCTGGTTGTTGTAGGCAAAATGATTATTTGCATGATAATTTATTCCTGAAGTGTCACTCTGACCTTATGACAGCTGCTCTACCAATGTTTTTCAAAACAAGGGCCCTGAAAAACTTTCTCAAAACTTCCATTTGTTTGCAGACTTGTGCCTCTTAAGAACACCACTGTTGCCTAGACAGGACTGAAGTAATTCAGGTATTCATATTTCAAGGTCAGAAGTTTTTAGAGTATAGAAACTTCATTGTTGACTTGACATTTTGCTTTAGTTCAAACCAATATTTTTACTTTAAGGGCTCCAATTGATAAGGCAAAAATGGCTAAATCAGAATTGTAAGTTTTCTATTGCTTACCTGTGTCAAAACTAGGTGGGTTGCCGGTTCTATCCCTGCTTCATCTGTAATGGATAAAATTTCTGCATATTAATGGAATCAAAAATAATTTAAAACTTTTTTTTTTAGCCTTTTGATTAGTTTAGCATGTATATTTATTGTGGTGTTGAAATAGGACATCACTGGGTACAGTATAATCGGACTGTAATGTACTGGCATTGGTGAAGTGTTTAAACATGCAACATAAATTGTCTGTACCCAATTTTGAATTCTCATGCTAACCATTTGGTCTTGCTAAATCCACTAAGCAAATTGGCAGGAGGTGGTTGTGAAAGGGATGGCTTTTCTTCAGCTGATTGAAAAGCATCAATCCAACTTTGAGCACATCATGTAATTGACTTTCTATAAAGAGCCCAAGATTCAGGTTTGGCCTTTTCACTCATCCATAGATGAGCTAATGATCCATGTTGTTGCTTGACACATAGTTTGATTTTTGTTTTGTCACTCAATATTCAGATAGTTAAATGCAAGTGAATTGCTATGGTCTTCACAGAGACTGGGTTTAATTTGAATATATTTTACTCTGCTGCATTCATAGGAGATTGGGTAGTGTTTCATAAATGCAAATGTAAGTTTTAGTCACACAAGAATTCTGGTTTAAAGGATTTGTTCAGAATTGACCTGACCATACTGTTCCTGCTGTAGCATAATATTATATTTTTGTTTCTGCCAAGCAATGAGTTTTTAACTGGCTTCTGTGGCTGAAAAAACCAACACGAGCATAAACATTCATGGACTTCTGCCACTGTCAGTTCAGTCCAGTATTCAGTCAGTCCTGAAATTGTGCATAATTCTTCCAAACCAAATAAGCTACTGTTTTTTTTTCTTAAATATAATCCTGTTTTTTGCATGGCTGAGCTTCAACTGACTCAGGGACATATTACCACAGAGACTGTCCAATGCTGAAGTGGATCAGTGTTGAGTTTTAATTAAAACAACTTCAGGGGCTGCTGGGTATACTCCATATTTGTATGCCTTTGATCCTCATTAAAAAGTTTTTACAGAATAAAATCAGAAGCTCCCAAGATGTTGCTGCAGATGAGGTCAGTACATCTAAAACAAACCCAAAGTTTGTGGGCATGTACTGCATGTAAAGACCTGTTAACCTTCATGGAAGCAGATTCATGTTTAGATGGTGGGCAACAGCTTCCTCTAAACATATGTTGATCATTTCAAGAGATGACTAGATTCTTGTCATTTTTTTTTCTGCTTTTTGATGAAAAATTCAACACGGATTAGATAAATGACTTGTTAAAATAAACCTGCAGGTTTTAACTTGAGAAAAACGAAGTCATTGGTTCAGGAAAGCTTAATTGGCACATCTTTATCAAAACAAGTGTTTCTACATGTGCTTAATGGCTCAGGCCATCTGGGGAAAAAATCATACAGTATAAAATGCAGACTAGCACAGCTTCTGATGAGTTTAAAATTTGTCTCAGTTGGATGGCACTTTTTAGAGCGACAAGGAAAGATTTCTTTCCTTGCTATTACTCCTAATGAAATTATACTGGATTCATAGAACTATTTGTAGCATTATTTGCAGCAGTTAGAACTGCAACTGAAAATCAGATCAGACTTTGTTGTTGTTTTTTTTTTTTTTTTTTGGTCTTTTTTTGGGGGGGTTCCTTCTATATTAAAGAAGAAAGCCTTCTATATTAAATACTGATTAAAGTATTTGTCAGTTGCATACTGTAATGTAAAAAAAGCAAAAGGAACATTTTACTTTAAAAACTGTAACTTGGGCCCCATGTTTATCAGTTTGCTGGTCAGGACTGTGGCTGCTACGTCATCAGGTTGTGTAAAATTGAAATATTGTTGCTTTATCTGGAGACTTGAAGTCCGGAATTGACAGGTGGCTCCTGCTGAGGGAGAGAATAACCTTTGAAACTCCATGCTGAGCAGCTCAGAGCAACTGTAAATTTGCATTCCTTGAATATCTGAAATTGTTTACTTTTGAAAATATTTGCCAATAAATCAAAATGGTGAGAAAGTTCATACTTTAAAGAACTATTAAATAATCAAAAATGTAGTCTATCAGCATTATTGGGTTTGATATCAGAAAAATGGGATGCAAATTAATCTCTTTAACAGTGATACATTTTCATCCTTGAAAATAGAAGTGCATTAATAGTTTCATCCACTTCAGTGGTTATCTACAAACAGCACTAATTTTTCTATTTTATACAGGGTTGATAAAAGCTGTAAAAAGGAGAGTTGTCTACCTGCTCACTCAAAGATTGCACTCAATGAGAAATTTTTGCATTATATTATATTTGTATTAAAAGTCAAAACTTGTAGCTCAAAAATGACAGTATTCATTTGAACCAATTGCTGAGTAATGCATGAAGTACAAGTTTGAATCTACCAGCTATATAATAAACCAATAACCCTGTAAACGGAAGTTTGTTCTGCATTGAAAAGGACCTTCAAGTTTAATGCCAGAGTACAAGTAATCTTCAAAGTAATCGACCAATTTATTACAAAAAAATCCCAAAATAAATTCAAATTGATAAATTGGGCCCAAAATTGAGGTCAACATAACAAACTAAAACTCGGATAGTAACACAAAGAACTCAAACAAAAATTGATCTAAGTTGTATTAAATTAATTTTAAAGATGTATTATCAATCAAATATCACTATACAATCACCTGTTAGAAAATTATGTTTTTAAGCCTGATTGTAATAATTATTTGTGAGACACAGTCTGTTCAGCGCTCTACTGTGTACGTAGAGAACGAGTGGACCAGTAGGGAAGCTCATTGTGCTGATTTATATTAACCACTCAATACAGAAAATTCAACCAACTGGCCACCTCAGTGTGCATGACGGGACGGACAGGGGGGAAGCTGTTACATTCTGACTGCAGAATTAAATCAAATGTGCCATTTCAACCAAAGATTGGAATGCGTTTCTCAACCACATGTACTCTGTGAAATAATTTTATAATTATCTTTTATGTAAAAAAAAAAACAAACAAAAAAAAAAACGATCCAATAGCGCTTTCTGATTGGCTACTTGTCACATTCAACAGACTTCCTTCTCACTCCCAGTCAGGGGAACACCACAAACTTTGCAATGAATGAGCCAAGATGATTAAACAATTCAATATCCCCGATTTTAGATCAAAGCGGTCCCGACGTTCCACCGACTGGACCGGATCAGTTGTAACACACCACACACGACAGGATGATCAGTTAAGATGGTCGCTTCCGACAATCTTAGTGGCCCTACCTACCATTGCCGATCAACGGTCTAAGATTGTCTTAAGGGTAAAATCGGGGCAAAAAATCGTGTATTGTGAACTGGGCATTACTTATAAAGTGCATGGCGGAGTGAGCGGAGTTCTGGAGAGTGTGACGTCATGTGCAAAAAGTCAGTAGTTTGATTTGCAGAACTGATCTGATCGTTTCCATAGCAATGACCAGAAACAAGATCTTGCCTCAGAACTTCAGTGAGGTCACTGATGAGGTCACATACATCATAGATCAAAGAGGTTCTTAGGTTCTGCTTGTCTCTCAGAACGTCATTCAGATTTGAAACGTTCAAGTGAGAAGTAGAAAATGATGAATTTCAGAAACATGCGAGTGAGTCTAATTGTTTCAATTGGATTCGGAGTTGGTTTTGTGGTGGCTATGGCAGTGAAAAAATTTCTTGATAATAACTCCAGCAGTGACAAAGCCACTGACGCTCATCCTACAATTCCTGCCACTGATACTCATCCTGCCCGTCCTGCCACTGATACTCATCCTGCAATTCCTGCCACTGATGCTCAACCTGCCCTTCCTGCCGCTGATGCTCAACCTGCCCTTCCTGCCGCTGATGCTCAACCTGCCCTTCCTGCCGCTGATGCTCAACCTGCCCTGCCTGCCACTGATGCTCATCCTGCCCTGCCTGCCGCTGATGCTCATCCTGCCCTGCCTGCCACTGATGCTCATCCTGCCCTGCCTGCCACTGATGCTCATCCTGCCCTTCCTGCCACTGCTGATAATCCTGCCCCTCTTGCCACTGATGCTCATCTTGCCAAACAGAAAGAAAGACGAAGTCAAAGATGTGTTTTTTTTGATTTAGTTTTCTTGGTTATAATGTTTTTAATATCTTGGAACATTGAGTTTCTTTATTTTTATTTTGGTAATTTGTGCACAGTGGTCTTAACTGTGATGTTTACATTTTTTTGTTTCATCGACGTTGGAGCACGAGAGCCGTTGAGCAAAAGCAAGTCTGACCAAAATGACAACTTTATTGACAGTGATGACCTGGCCACTGATGCTTTTCTAGCCCTTCCTATCACTGATGCCCTTCCTACCACTGCTGCCCCTCCTGCCACTGTCGTTAATCCTGCTACTGCGGCCACTGCCAGGCCTGCGTCCACTAATACTTATCCTGCCTCTCTTGCAGGACGAGCAAGAAAGACAAAAAGGGCTGTTTGTCCTGCCCTTCCAGCCACTGATGTTAGTCTTGCCCTTCTAGGAACTGATGTTAGTCTTGCCCTTCCAGCCACTGATGTTAGTCTTGCCCTTCCAGCCACTGATGTTAGTCTTGCCCTTCCAGCCACTGATGTTTGTCTTGCCCTTCCTGCCTTTGAAGCTCGCCCTGCCCTTCACAAAAATTTCAATCTCTCCCCTGTGATGCAGGCAATCTGGGAAGCATCACTTGACCAACGCAATAAAAAGCGTTTTTTTCACTTTTAAATTTGAATTCTACCCTCTTGCCACTGATGCTCATCCTGCCCCTCTTGCCACTGATGCTCATCCTGCCCTGCCTGCCACCGATGCTCATTCTGACCTGCCTGCCACTGATGCTCGTCCTGACCTGCCTGCCACTGATGCTCATCCTGACCTCCTTGCCACTGATGCTCATCCTGACCTTGCCACTGATGCTCATCCTGACCTCCTTGCCACTGATGCTCATCCTGACCTGCCTGCCATTGATGCTCATCCTGACCTGCCTGCCATTGATGCTCATCCTGACCCTCTTGCCACTGATGCTCATCCTGACCCTCTTGCCACTGATGCTCATCCTGACCTGCCTGCCACTGATGCTCACCCTGACCTCCCTGCCACTGATGCTCATCCTGACCTGCCTGCCACTGATGCTCACACTGACCTGCCTGCCACTGATGCTCACCCTGACCTGCCTGCCACTGATGCTTATCCTGACCTGCCTGCCACTGATGCTTATCCTGACCTGCCTGCCACTGATGCTTATCCTGACCTGCCTGCCACTGATGCTTATCCTGACCTGCCTGCCACTGATGCTTATCCTGACCTGCCTGCCACTGATGCTTATCCTGACCTGCCTGCCACTGATGCTCATACTGACCTGCCTGCCACTGATGCTCATACTGACCTGCCTGCCACTGATGCTCATCCTGACCTGCCTGCCACTGATGCTCATACTGACCTGCCTGCCACTGATGCTCACCCTGACCTGCCTGCCACTGATGCTCATACTGACCTGCCTGCCACTGATGCTCACCCTGACCTGCCTGCCACTGATGCTCATCCTGACCTGCCGGCCACTGATGCTCATCTTTCCCTCTTGCCACTGATGCTCATCTTTCCCTCTTGCCACTGATGCTCACCCTGACCTGCCTGCCACTGATGCTCACCCTGACCTGCCTGCCACTGATGCTCATCCTGACCTGCCTGCCACTGATGCTCACCCTGACCTGCCTGCCACTGATGCTCATCCTGACCTGCCGGCCACTGATGCTCATCTTTCCCTCTTGCCACTGATGCTCATCTTTCCCTCTTGCCACTGATGCTCACCCTGACCTGCCTGCCACTGATGCTCATCCTGACCTGCCTGCCACTGATGCTCATACTGACCTGCCTGCCACTGATGCTCATCCTGACCTGCCTGCCACTGATGCTCATCCTGACCTGCCTGCCACTGATGCTCATCCTGACCTGCCTGCCACTGATGCTCGTCCTGACCTGCCTGCCACTGATGCTCATCCTGACCTGCCTGCCACTGATGCTCATCCTGACCTGCCTGCCACTGATGCTCATCCTGACCTGCCTGCCACTGATGCTCATCCTGACCTGCCTGCCACTGATGCTCATCCTGACCTGCCTGCCACTGATGCTCACCCTGACCTGCCTGCCACTGATGCTCACGCTGACCTGCCTGCCACTGATGCTCATCCTGACCTGCCTGCCACTGATGCTCATCCTGACCTGCCTGCCACTGATGCTCATCCTGACCTGCCGGCCACTGATGCTCATCTTTCCCTCTTGCCACTGATGCTCATCTTTCCCTCTTGCCACTGATGCTCACCCTGACCTGCCTGCCACTGATGCTCATCCTGACCTGCCTGCCACTGATGCTCACACTGACCTGCCTGCCACTGATGCTCACCCTGACCTGCCTGCCACTGATGCTCGTCCTGACCTGCCTGCCACTGATGCTCGTCCTGACCTGCCTGCCACTGATGCTCGTCCTGACCTGCCTGCCACTGATGCTCGTCCTGACCTGCCTGCCACTGATGCTCACCCTGACCTGCCTGCCACTGATGCTCATCCTGACCTGCCGGCCACTGATGCTCATCCTGACCTGCCTGCCACTGATGCTCATCCTGACCTGCCTGCCACTGATGTTCATCCTGACCTGCCTGCCACTGATGCTCACCCTGACCTGCCTGCCACTGATGCTCATCCTGACCTGCCTGCCACTGATGCTCATCCTGACCTGCCGGCCACTGATGCTCATCCTTTCCCTCTTGCCACTGATGCTCATCCTTCCCTCTTGCCACTGATGCTCATCCTGACCTGCCTGCCACTGATGCTCATCCTGACCTGCCTGCCACTGATGCTCACCCTGACCTGCCTGCCACTGATGCTCATCCTGACCTGCCTGCCACTGATGCTCACCCTGACCTGCCTGCCACTGATGCTCATCCTGACCTGCCTGCCACTGATGCTCATCCTGACCTGCCTGCCACTGATGCTCACCCTGACCTGCCTGCCACTGATGCTCATCCTGACCTGCCTGCCACTGATGCTCACCCTGACCTGCCTGCCACTGATGCTCATCCTGACCTGCCTGCCACTGATGCTCATCCTGACCTGCCTGCCACTGATGCTCACCCTGACCTGCCTGCCACTGATGCTCACCCTGACCTGCCTGCCACTGATGCTCATCCTGACCTGCCTGCCACTGATGCTCACCCTGACCTGCCTGCCACTGATGCTCACCCTGACCTGCCTGCCACTGATGCTCATCCTGACCTGCTGGCCACTGATGCTCATCCTTTCCCTCTTGCCACTGATGCTCATCCTTCCCTCTTGCCACTGATGCTCATCCTGACCTGCCTGCCACTGATGCTCACCCTGACCTGCCTGCCACTGATGCTCGTCCTGCCCCTCTTGCCACTGATGCTCACCCTGCCCCTCTTGCCACTGATGCTCACCCTGCTCCTCTTGCCACTGATGCTCACCCTGCCCAGCCTGCCACTGATGCTCACCCTGCCCAGCCTGCCACAGATGCTCACCCTGCCCCGCCTGCCACAGATGCTCAACCTGACCCGCCTGCCACTGATGCTTGTCCTGCCCTTCCTGCCACTGCCGATCGTCCTGCCCTTACTGCCACTGCTGATCGTCCTGCCCTGCCGGCCACTGATGCTCATCCTTCCCCTCTTGCCACTGATGCTCATCCTTCCCTGCCTGCCACTGATGCTCATCCTGCCCTGCCTGCCACTGCCGATCATCCTGCCCTGCTGGCCACTGATGCTCATCCTGCCCTGCCGGCCACTGATGCTCATCCTTCCCCTCTTGCCACTGATGCTCATCCTGCAATTCCTGCCACTGATGCTCATCCTGCCCTGCCTGCCACTGATGCTCATCCTGCCCTGCCTGCCACTGATGCTCATCCTTCAATTCCTACCACTGATGCTCATCCTGCCCTGCCGGCCACTGATGCTCATCCTGCAAGTCCTGCCACTGATGCTCATCCTGCAAGTCCTGCCACTGATGCTCATCCTGCAAGTCCTGCCACTGATGCTCATCCTGCAAGTCCTGCCACTGATGCACATCCTGCAAGTCCTGCCACTGATGCTCATCCTGCAAGTCCTGCCACTGATGCTCATCCTACAATTCCTGCCACTGATGCTATTCCTGCCCTGCCTGCCATTGATGGTCATCCTGACCCTCTTGCCACCGACGCTCATCCTGCCCTGCCGGCCACCGACGCTCATCCTGCCCTGCCGGCCACCGACGCTCATCCTGCCCTGCCGGCCACCGACGCTCATCCTGCCCTGCCGGCCACCGACGCTCATCCTGCCCTGCCGGCCACCGACGCTCATCCTGCCCTGCCGGCCACCGACGCTCATCCTGCCCTGCCGGCCACCGACGCTCATCCTGCCCTGCCGGCCACCGACGCTCATCCTGCCCTGCCGGCCACCGACGCTCATCCTTCCCCTCTTGCCACAGGCGCTCATCCTGCCCCTCTTGCCACCGACGCTCATCCTGCCCCTCTTGCCACCGACGCTCATCCTGCCCCTCTTGCCACCGACGCTCATCCTGCCCCTCTTGCCACCGACGCTCATCCTGCCCCTCTTGCCACCGACGCTCATCCTGCCCCTCTTGCCACCGACGCTCATCCTGCCCCTCTTGCCACCGACGCTCATCCTGCCCCTCTTGCCACCGACGCTCATCCTGCCCCTCTTGCCACCGACGCTCATCCTGCCATTCCTGCCACCGACGCTCATCCTGCCATTCCTGCCACCGACGCTCATCCTGCAATTCCTGCCACCGACGCTCATCCTGCAATTCCTGCCACCGACGCTCATCCTGCCCTTCCTGCCACTGACGCTCATCCTGCCCTTCCTGCCACTGACGCTCATCCTGCACTGCCGGCCACTGATGCTCATCCTGCACTGCCGGCCACCGACGCTCATCCTGCCCTGCCGGCCACCGACGCTCATCCTGCCCTGCCGGCCACCGACGCTCATCCTGCCCTGCCGGCCACCGACGCGCATCCTGCCTCGCCGGCCACCGACGCGCATCCTGCCTCACCGGCCACCGACGCTCATCCTGCCTCGCCGGCCACCGACGCTCATCCTGCCCTGCCGGCCACCGACGCTCATCCTGCCCTTCCGGCCACCGACGCTCATCCTGCCCTTCCTGCCACCGACGCTCATCCTGCCCTTCCTGCCACCGACGCTCATCCTGCCCTTCCGGCCACCGACGCTCATCCTGCCCTTCCGGCCACCGACGCTCATCCTGCCCTTCCGGCCACCGACGCTCATCCTGCCCTGCCGGCCACCGACGCTCATCCTGCCCCTCTTACCACTGATGCTCATCCTGCAATTCCTGCCACTGATGCTCATCCTGCAATTCTTGCCACTGACGCTCATCCTGCAATTCTTGCCACCGACGCTCATCCCGCCCTGCCGGCCACCGACGCTCATCCCGCCTTGCCGGCCACCGACGCTCATCCTGCCCTGCCGGCCACCGACGTTCATCCTGCCCTGCCGGCCACCGACGCTCATCCTGCCCTGCCGGCCACCGACGTTCATCCTGCCCTGCCGGCCACCGACGCTCATCCTGCCCTTCCGGCCACCGACGCTCATCCTGCCCCTCTTGCCACCGACGCTCATCCTGCAATTCCTGCCTCCGACGCTCATCCTGCAATTCCTGCCTCCGACGCTCATCCTGCAATTCCTGCCACCGACGCTCATCCTGCAATTCCTGCCACCGACGCTCATCCTGCCCTTCTGGCCGCTGATGCTCATCCTAAAAAGCAATAAATTATAATTGCAGTTTACTAACTTATTTGTGAACAAATAGAACTCAAACTCAAAGATTAAACACAGCATCAGATTGGTAACAAAACAAAATGAATATTGTTCTTTGAACTTTTACAAAGTAAAGTTGCCAGATCCTGAAAAACTTGTATGTAAATGTAAAACAATTTTAAAAAATGTTAATTATGCATGCTAAAACCATTAAATCAAATTTAGAAGCATTGATAAACTCTATCAACAAATGTTACATTTATATATTTGTGGTCTGTGTTGAAATATTAGCAATATAACCCTTGGGGACCTTATGGAGCTGCTGACTTAATTTGGATTAAACAGAAGTAGAAATAATTGATATTTATTTTAAATTGATTTTTTCATTTATTTTTCAGAGTATGTGTAGGTTTAAGTAGTGTTTCACTGGCGATGTTTTCCAGTAATCGACCATCTGTTTTTTCATGCATCAGACTTTGAAGTGAATGTTGTAGCCAATTGAAATCTTGTGGATAATTGTACATAATGGTTGTGGCAGTTTACAGACATTTACAATTGCAGGTTCTCAAACTTAAAACATTAATAGAAACCAGGCTGTTGTTTAAGATGACTGCATCTAATTCTGCTTTACAATGTTTCAATATGTTACATTACTTAAAGGCAAAGTGATTTTGTGTGCGGGCGCTCTGGTATATTTTCTTTTACATAGTTTTGCACCCAGGCATTAGTGTCCGTTTTTCACAGGTATCTGTCTGCATAATCCAATTTAGCATGCAATTCATTGACAATCAGTCGTTCAATGAAAAATACAAACTTTGAACTAGAATTTGTTTTAATGTAAAGGAATATGTACATTGAATCTTCTGTGGTTTTTGAACATTTTCTACAAATTTATAAATGCAAAATTACAACAGAAGGCTATACTTCTCGAAGTGAAAGAAATTGAGCTGTCAGTATTGGCATTGGTTTCCTCTTCTGACAAAAGAAATTAGGTCTCAATTATTAAAGAAAAATATAGTTCTATATCCCTCTCAATTCATTCACCACTTTTTGTAATTTTAAGGATATCCCCGTCCTAAAATATTTCAGACTGCATCAAGAAGATGCTGTCCATCCAATAATCACAAAAATGTTTGCATGTAGACCATAAATTTTTAAAACGCAATCATCTTCTGAATATTGAACATTAATGTTTTATTGCCAGTCGCAAATTAATGCATTGTAAAACTTTTGAAAGTTGTGGCCTTTTGAAGCAAATTTCTTTGTCAATTTTAATCAGCTGCTTAACCACATCTATCTTTGCCTTTTTTATACAACAGTCAAAGCTTCGACCAGTTCAACAGCAGATCCTCTGGCCAGATGAGCCACCACTATAATTAACTGGCAGGTGTTTTCCTCCTTTTCTAAATGCATTGCGTTGATTAGAGATGAACTAATCAGTGACCATCACAGATGGCCTTTAGTCATCTGTTGTACATTGCTTGCCACCTAAAACAGGCACAGACTGAGAAGCGTGTGTCTGTGTGGACGTGTGTGGAGTTTGTTCCAACTCTCAGGGGGGATCGTATTATCCCGATGTTTAATGAGGTATTGAGACCCTGATGCTCTTCCCTGCTCAATACTTAGTGCTGCTAGAGCATTGGCTGTAGAGAGGCATCAGGAGGGGCTAATGGAGCAAAGAGGCTCTTTTTGCAATGTATGTCTAGGCTTCCAGCTGTTAAGCAAGTGGATATGACAGATTATCTCAATAATTTCTCTGTGGGAGTTATGAGTGTTTGGAGGTCAATATTGTATTTCTCAAATATCAGAGCTAATTTCACTCTCACCTTTGGACAGTTAAAATGGCCATTCTCAAAATGTTTTAAATGCAACAGTTTATTTTTAGGTAAGTGACAAATGCATGATAAACAAAATCACCCTATACATTTTATTATACCTACGGACCACTAATGGTGTAAAATCAATATTTGCCGCTATTGCATATTTTAGAATGCAACATATGGCATCCATCTCAAAGGCAATGAGGATCAAAATTCAAATAGAGTAATCTGGTAGAGGAGCCTCATTTTGGATGGATTGTTTTGGACCAGAGTAGAAGTAATGACCACAAGCTGGAGAAAAAGTTATCTTTAAGAAAATAGTTTTTGTTAAATAGGTTTTTACCATTTTTAAAAAGGTAATGTTTATATTTTTTCCCTCTACAGGTAAGTCCTTTTTATCTGAATAATATCCTGATTGCTTTCAAAAGTGATACTGTACAGAGCCAATGGAAAAATATATTGTGCATAGAGATGGATATATAAAAATATTTTTATTTCACCATTTGCACTTGATACCTTTATAGGCAGTTTTATAGCACTACACTAACTGTCTAGTTATCTTTTGTCTCATCTCAGACATTGTATTTTGATGCTTGATGTTTAAGACAATGCTGTATGCAATTGGAAGAATGGACTTTGGAATCATTTTCAGCATGATGACATTGATACTGGTTCTGTTTCTGTAAATTGTAAAACTCTAATCTATAAAGATGGATGTCTTGATAAGTGTTATGAATTCCTTTTGTATCCTGCTTTGGATGCAGATTATGGCTGTTTGACCAATATAAACTGTTGCTTTTGATCTGTTTACAAGACTGACTGAAAAGGGCTTAGAAAAGTTGCACAGAACCTGTATGTAGGTAGAATTGAGTAGGCACTTGTTGAAGTGGCATTTCGACTGAAGTGGGCAGATTCAGCCCTCTGCAGCATGTGTGTTGGCGTTGGTAGCTTTAAACTAGAGGGAGAGAGAGATGATGAAAAAGCTTTTGTTCATTTTTCTATCCACCTTTGCAACCCAAGGTTGCAAGAAGAAAATGCAAAATGTACTTAATTGGCTTGTGCTATCATTTATAATCTTGTGATATTTGTTCATCTAGACTGCCCATGTTGATGAGTCTGCCTTACCCACATGCATCCAAACGCATCCCTGGTTTCCCTGCTTACCAAGCTGTGGTTGGTGTTAAATCTGACAAGGTAGTTGACTGATATGTTCCTCTGCAAGGTTGTGTAGTTGATGTGGTTTTCTGCCCTTTGGCAAAATTGTATGCAACTCGCTCTGACTAGATTTGCTGGAACAGTTTTAGAAGAAATAACTTGTGGCCCAATTTGTAGATTCCTTGATTGTCAGTTTGGATCAAGATCTTGCCAAACTGCATTTATGTGCTTGATGTGTTGGGGTTGGTGGCTGTTGCAATAAGTGTTATTGGTTTGCTTTGGGTCTGTGTGCTTTACTTTGGTTCATTGTGAATAGACTCCAGTTTTTTTTATTTATATCACATATTAATTTTGAGTCTTTTATATCTGTAAACAGCTCTACCTCAAAGGTAGCACTGTTTCTCAAATATCAGAGCTGGTTTATTTTTAGGTACCTCATAGGTAGAGCTGTTTAAAGACAATGCACATCCTTCTTGATTATATATATATTTTTAGATCTAATGATGTATTTAATCACAATTAAATCACTCACTATTTGGTGAGTCGCTTACACCCTCACAATATTTGTAGTATAAAATAGAAGGGTTATGCATTCCTCAAATTTTCTAGGATGGTGCAGCTAACTCCAAACTTCTTTAACTTGACACTGATTAAACGTTGTCAGCCTTATCATTTATTGCTGTTTGAGTCTTTCTTTCTACGGTTTTGTCCACAACTCTCAAAGACCCATTGTAAACCCTCTATTCAGAATCAGAATAAGTACTGAGCTTTTTTCTGAGTTCATAAATTGCACAATCATAAAATGTGAGGCATACTAAAAGGAACCATTGAGAAGAGGCGCTGTCTCGAATGTTGTTCCACTATGAAACCTCATCTAGCCTATATTTGGTGTTTACTCCCATTAATTAAAGAGCACATAACATGAATCTTGCTTGTAGCTTGCTGTCATCTGTACCACAAGTGTACTTTATTTACATTTTAAGCTGTGTACAAGTTTTGGTGTGTTGGACCAAAACTGAAGTCTGAGGAAATGCAACTAACAGTTGGGTTAGCATAACGCATATCAAAATATGCATGAATATTATGTATCAGTGTTTTATTTGTATTTTATTAACAGTTTTAGGAACATGGTACCACCCACCAAGCTGCCTGATGGAACCAAAATGAGTCTTTCTGTTTCAGAGGGTCACATGGACACCCTCTGGCTGCTTTGAGTTTATGCTTATTGATTCTGTTATAGTTGGCTTCAGTGCCTATTGCTATGCAGCACTTGTGTGTCTGTCCATGATGCCATGCAGTGTCCATGTAAACAATGTAAACTTTTCCACTTCTTTTGTCCTTTAACTTTTAGGCAACATAATTTATTTCTTAAATGTTTCATCCAAATGATTTTGTTCAGATTTTTAGCTAACACCTTATATTGTCTAAATAATGCATTCCAGTTATTGATTGGAGCAATAAATGTAGCATTATATTAAAAAGCCATACAGTCACTCTTGGTACATGGACGACAAGCTTAAATTTTTGTAAAGCCTTGACCTGCCTACACAGATTTTTATTTTTTTTTGAAACAGATCATTTGTTTTTAAGAGCTACAGCTACCAGTATTAATAACGGTGAAATTTCCCCTCACCCAGAAATGTAGCACCAATACTTGATGCTACTTAAACTCATCTGAGTAAAAAAAAAAAAATTTGCTTTCTTTCTGCCGTTTCATCTTCCATGTGGAGGAGTGTTATCTGTGCGTTCTAGTAGGAGTTCCAAATGGTGCGGTAACTTGGCAGAAAAATTACATTTTTGGTTTTCTGACTAGCCTCAGTAAACTGGCTGATTCCAGCCTTCACCAAATAACTTGGTGCATCTGTTGTTCGAGTGTAAATAGAATAGCCTTAAGGATTCATTCCAATTACAACTTCAATATTCTTGTGGAATAAAAAAGCTACAATATAGCTTTTTTTAAAAAAAAATCTGGAGCCCTTGATCTCATGCCTATTTAATCAAGCTGGCCTTTCTTTTAAACTTTGGTTTTGACTATGACGTATAACCAAGAAAATTGACATAAATCTAGGCTGGAAAAGTATTTTATTTTATTATTTTTCTTCCAGGGGCCTCACTCTAAATCGGATAATTTGACCTAAAAGGCTCTGATTTAGATTAAATCTTTAGAAAAGAGGCTAATACTATCCAAGTAATGGCACAACTTGCTTGAGGCTCAGAGATGCTGACAGGGAGCTGTTGGAGGATGTTTTGCTACCTTGCACTGCATGCTTATTTCCTGCTTTTGAGGATCACACAGTAGGTGGTGTCGGTGGATTCCCCCTCCTCTGGAACACTAAATTGGTGTGCACCAACATAAAATTAAAGCTCTGAACCCCTTCAGTTTGATGGGAGGTCTTAGAAAGCCTTTAGTGAATATTAGATTGATCAGAGATCTCTAGCTGTGCAGCTTTTAATTTAGAGAGGATAAAGTTGTTTGGTGCACCTTGCATGAGTCACTTTCTAATTCCTCTTGAATGTAAAGCTCTCATTTTTCAGCTCATTTGGACTGCTATGAGGTGATCGTCTGCTTAACACCTTCTTTATAGCAAATCATTTTGCACAGATGGTCAACATCTGTCACAACCAAGATCCATTGTGTATGTGTGTGTGCATTCATCCATTAGCTTGCTCCCTTCTGCCCCCCCCCCATCCCACTACTCCAGTAGGTTGGTCTTTAAGCTGTCTGGTGGCACCATATTTGTGTCTGTTTCTTGTAACAGCCCCCCCCCCCCCCCCCTCCCACCTGGTCATCAGCATCAGGAAGTTGCTTCCTTGGCTGTTCCTTCAAAGCCAGGCGGATTTCCTGAGGGCTCTGGAGAAACCGGGTCATGCTGAGATCAGAGGCCACCGTTTAGCCTCCGAATGTGTACGGCCAAAAACAGACATATTTACCAACAAATGATGTGCTTTGAAAATAATGGTTGTGCACCATTTAGAAGTGAGCAGACTGTGTGTCGGTATGATAAAGTGCCTCTGAGAAAGATATTAGGCTTTTTTTTTTTTTTAAGGGCTTGTCATCTTCAAGTAGTTGGGTGGGCATCAGACCAACCCATAGATTACCTCTTTAAAGCCATGATTTGTAGATGCTAATAAAGTGTGCTGAATCTGCCTTTCAGTCACTCCACCCTTCTTAAGATTCAGGTCACAAACGGCAGGCCCATCATCTTCTCCTGTTGCCCCACTTACCAGAGGCTGAAGGGGAAAAGAACTGACTAGACTATTTTCTGCTGCTTACCTCATGCCAGTGTGGCTTTGTGCTCACCCGCTGCCATGTGCAAGTCCAAATTACAGCCTGCAGGCAGATGTGAAGGGGAGGTGCCAAGCAGCATTTACAGTCCAAGGCCTTATCCCTGCCTAACCCCCACCTCCATGTGTGCACATATGTACACCCTTAGCTACGCGCAGTGATCTGGGAGACCTCTGGGATTTTGAGTACCATACTCACTGCTTCCTCAGCCTTTGATGGGGACTTTGGTGCTTCATCATTTTTGACTTCCATTTATAAGCCAGTTGCTGCTCAAGCTGCCTTTAGGGCCCTAATAATAAAGTAATTCCAGACTACAAATAATTTTTGCTACTCTGGTAGTCTTCATGTCTCTATGCCTACAGACGTTTTTGGCGTTAAAATTTTTCTCCCTTTAAGACTTCAAATTAAATGAAGTTGTAGGTGTGGCTTGTTTCTTCTGACCCCTATTCATATTGTGATTAGTGATGGCTATTCATAAATCCTTCGATGGAGTGTGTTCTGGAGAAAGACCTCCCCCCTCTTTTGACACCACTGGGCCTCATGGGACAGCCCACCCCCTCCAAACTCCTGCTGTCTGGGGGTGCAATAATTGCATGATGGCTTGCTCATTGTCAGGATCAGGTCAGGCACTAGGAGTGTTTTCACAAAGCAGACATCTGCTGTGCTGTCCTTTTTTTGGCAGTGACGTAATGTCCAATTGCAAGTCTCGACCACACAAACTGGTGTTCTGGCATAGAGGTGGAACAGGGGTTGGGTTGTGATCAGGAATTGTATGGGCGTGGATTGAATGAGGGCTTAGCTGGAATAAACAATGAATGCAATTCCGTTGTACAACTGGTAGCAAATGTTGAAATTTTTAAAGATGACTTATTTATACCGGTTAATGCCCAATTCTATGGTCCATTACTTAATGCATGTTTGCATAATACAGCCAATATGGATCAAAAATACAAAAATAAATGAAGAAATGCGAACGATTATATGCAGCATTAGGTCACATTAATAAAAAAAAGTATTACTGAAACAAATATTTTATTGCTGTAGTGGAGAAATTTGCATGCAATTGATGCATTGAGATAGATTAACAGAAAAATAAAAGGATTTTTATTACAAACTTGATAGGAGTGATGTTGAGCCTTTTATTTTTTCATTTGCAGCAACAGAAATTTGAGGTTGGAATCTCAGACTTGTAAAGTTTTTTTTTTAACTTGAATGTGGGTGTGTTGGGAAGTATTAATGGCTGCTTAGAGGTTCTTTTCAAAAGTGACATAGGAATACATGTTTGATTCATTTATTGTCTGTATTTTGAGAAATTTTAGTTTAATTTTTTTCTGCCCAAAATATAAATTTTGCTGTATTGCTGTATGAAATTGCAGAACTTTGATTGTCAAATATTTGCTGGTTTTTAACCCTTAGTCTAATTAGCCATCTTGTGCTCTAACTTGGTATTGAGGTCTGGATTGCATTCATCAGGCTGTTCATCTTTGGCACACTTTCTGGCAGTGTTTCCAAGCAGCAATCAACCACTTTGCAAATCAAGGTTCATTGTTAGTGCAGCATGTAATTATACGCTAGAAGTTCTGGCCTCAGCAGCATAGGCTGGACTAAATATTTGCAAATGTATTCCGATCTTGCTAATTTGTCTACATTAATCTATTCTATTTTGAGTGTCATGTATATTTGAAATTTAGATTGTCGATGACTCATTTTTTTGACCCTACTGAGTAGGATCAGGCTACACAATGAGCTTATATTTTTGATGCCTTTTACAATTGCATGGATCAAGACACATGCTTTATGACAGTTTATTTTTGAAATTGATCAGTAGTGCTGCATGAAAATACCTTAGAGTTTGTACATGTCATACATTCATTCCTGCGTTCATGTCTTGCAGATTTTGTACTTTATAAATATTTGATTAATGGCAGTATTAAGACCTGGGAGATTATAAGTTCTCCAACCCTCGAGGCAAGCAAACAAAATTGGACACGTGGAATTGTTTTAAGCATTCCTTCAAAATTACCTCATCTGTTACTTAGCCAGCAGTTACTGTGATACTTGTTTCTCAGGTTATTTTGAGTTGTGTACTTTTAGGACATGAACAAGTAAGTCTGATATCAAATAATAGTTTCAGGTAAAGCTTTTTTGCGCTGTGATTATGTCCCGAGATCCTGTCAATTAGAACCACAAACTGAATCTATAAACAAGGGCATTCCCATCACAGACTAAATCATACCAGAAAGCGGTTTGACTTTGTGCCAAAAAATGTGGATGCAACCCTTTTTGTAATACAGAAACTGGACACCCATAAAAGGTGACGGCTAATGCACCATATTCCCATAAACTCCATCCAAACATAGATCTGAATTTAGCCTTCTCCGGATCTACAAAACATGTTGCTAAGACAATTGAGGTCAGTGTCTCATTTTCATTTTGTTTGCAGAAAAACACCTTAGATGTTCCCTTGAGTAGTTTTGCACTGGAGTGCGGCTCAGTATTAGAGTTGGCTTTTAAATGAGATTGCAGTTCTCAACATGAATATAATATTCTTCCTCTGGGTCTCTGCTTCCAGTAAGTGGTGTCGTTAATATGTGATGGCAGAATGGTGTATGAGATTAGTAGACCATTGCTTTGTCTGTTGTGGCCTAATAGAAACAGATAGTTGTTTCTATTTATGGACCACTAAATAGAAATAATCACATTTCAATACTCATCTGTTCAATATAGAATATGACTGAAAGATCAAGATTCATTTTGTTAGAAAGTTGAGCTAAAGGTAGCAAATGGTAAAAAGATGCTTTGTACTGCCAATAAGGAAGATTAAAGAGATGATCTCAAACAGTGCAATCAAGGAATTGCACAGAACAATGTTAAATTTTATGTTCTGAACATGTTCAGTTTAAGGTGGCCATGTAAATCATAAAATGTTGTCAAAATTTTACAAACTTTGTTTTTACCTTGTCATGTCTGGTTTTATTTAAAGCTAGGAAATTATAAAACCCACTACATTTAAGGCAGCTCTTCTGGTAATGTGTAAAATAGTTGGTAGAACCTTCAGCTGCTGTATAATCTCTAATCAGAAGTGATGCATGTTTGTGGGTCTATTGAGCTTCAGATTTACAAACATGATTTTAAAAAACTGATTATGATGCGGTTCACACATTATTCACACTCTTCTCTTCATTTCTCATAAGGTATTGTCCACATGAAGGGAACAAATGAAATGTTGTTGTATTCGGTGGGAGTGTTGCTGTTTTAATGAGTCCCTCTATCCCATTGTTTAAGTGTCCTGGAATGTGCAACAATAAGCTTTGTTGTATTAAAAGCCTTCCCCTTGCATCATTTTACTTATCCATCAAGGTTTGTTTCCACTGTCATTTTGTAATTACATTATGCAAACATCTGCTTGGGTATGAACAAAGAAAGGAGGGGGGGGGGTTAAGTGTGGACAAACTCTAGTAAAAAGAGTACAATTCTATTCTATGACGAATGAGTCCTTGTCCAAACTTTTTGCAATGCCCAGCCCTAAATGAGCCTTGCTCAAATAGCTGACTTGTTGTACTTTGGTAGTCATGTTTCAGAACAGCAGCAGGAACTGTGCTTCCAAATCCCAAATATGAACCAGGCAGTGTCTCTAAATAAAGCTGCAAACCGCTCCAGTGTAGGGGATGCCCTGCAGATGCAACCTAATTTCCAATGAAGCCACATGCTTTTGATTAGAGCAGATGCCATGTGGCTTGGTGCAAAAGCCTCCCATTACTCTGAACTTATTTTTGTAGTGCTACTTCTAAATTTCTCTCTAAATTGGTAAATTTACTGTCTAGCTGAAAAGTTAAAATATGGAGATTTATAAATTTTTCTCTCTATCTTGCAGCTATGCTTTGGCAGATGAGGCCTACCGGTCACTGAGGGACCAGGACAAGGATCAGTGCATTCTCATCACTGGGGAGAGTGGAGCTGGGAAAACTGGTGAGAACAGTCATTTTTTGTATACCCCTATTTTTTATGTGCAGATAAATGCTCTTAAAGTAGAACATTGGTGATTCTCAAGAAAAATGGAAACATCTTACTTGGCCTAAGGAGAAGAACAACATTTGGGTTTCTTGAAATCTGACTTGATCCCTACAGAGAATCTGTGGTGTTCTCAAGATGATGAGAAACACCAGAAACAAGCTGTAGGTCTCCAGCAAAAGAAGTTGGGCTTCTTTAGTACATCACCTCAGTCACAGATGGATTGCCTCTGTGACGTGCTGCATTGATGCAATAACTAAAAGAGTATGGAGTGAAAATAGTCTCAAAATGTGTGTGTGTGTGTAAAAGTATCTGTGCGTGTGTAATACTGGATTTGTAACTCTTGTAAGCATCTTTGCTTGTAACTTTGGATAGTTGCGTTTGTGAAACATGATTTGTAAACCTTAAAAAGAAAATAAACCTTCTCCTACACCTACAAATGTTGAAAAAGTACATGCGAGTGGCTAGATATACACGCACACACAGAACCGCATTCACGCACAGATCTGGTTATGAGTGCACGAGTATTTTTGAGACTCATTTCATGTTTCCGGAGCTCCCAGATTTGTGTGTAGATGGTGCGCTTACATGCTAGTAGACAGTTTTGTTATGCGTCTAGTGTTTTCATCCTCTACATGTTTCACACTGTCCTTGTGCAGAAGTGGCAGATGTGTTAGTTTGGTGGAAAACTGTATATCTCAGAACTTCCTTACAATATTCAAATTATTTATAGATTGTGCATTTTTGAGCAGTTCAGGAGACTACGTGTTCATGTGTCATGTAACGTTCGCATACGGTACAATTATTCAGCCTGTTGTTGCCTCTATTCTATTTTTATTGCCTTTCAGGATGACATGTCTGTTCTTGGTGTTGGATTTTATCAAATACATTTCCCTCAAAAATTTTATTATGCATTTTATGGCTGGTGCGACTTATACTCCGGAGCGACTTATAGTCCGGAAAATACGGTAGGTTTATCAAAATAATCAATTAATTGGATAATTTAGAACAAACTATTATTTCTGTTGGCCTAATTTATAGGTTTTTTTTTCTTTTTCTACCAGAAACTGGATGATAAAAGTCTTCAGTTTGGTACCTCGGTCTCAACTAGCCCTTATTTTGAAAGGCAATTTTGTTTAGAAAGACTTCAAAATTAATTTTATTTTTCTTTATTTATTTTGGATATTATCTTCCAGTTCTAGTGTTAAATATCCCTTAGAATTTAAAGTTTAATGATGTTTGAATTTGTGTTCTTCCATTATTATTTTGTCACTGCAAATATGCTGCTTTAAAAATGGTCTCAAAATAATATTATTTGTTGGGATAACTTCTGGAGCAATTTATCATACAGTAAAATTTTTCATTGTGACAGACCTGTTTACACATCCTCCAGAGTCTTCAGATTATACTGATTGTGTCTGGATCTTTGAAATCTATGGAGACCCCATTTCATTGGCCCTGAAACAAATTTATACCTCATCTGCAAACCAGGACAAACCTGCTGTTCCTGTTTGTCTTCATTTCAAGTTGATTAATGTCGATGGTAAAATATATTCAGATGGTTTAGATTTTCACAAGCAGTAAATTTCTTACTTGATATTTTGACACAATTAACAGTTAATAAACACATACTTAAAAAAAATATATGTATTTAAAGAACCACTGCAAAAATAGCCTTCACAGCAAAACATTTAATGCATACATATTTGATCAACATAAAAATAAGAATTTCTACTTGCAGAAGAAATTTTGCAGTAATTTCCAGGTTCAGCAATGTTCTATCAGTCAGGTTTGTCGGTGCATCAGCTGTTCAGGAAAATCAACATAATTTTTTCTAACACTAACTGTATATTTTTACTTTTTAATGCATCTTCAGACAATCAACAGAAGTTGAGATTCTGGGAGGTTCAACACCAAAACCTCGAGCTTTAAATTGTGCCGTCGACTGGACCAAGACGCCTGCCTTCCAACCCACTGCAGTAGTTAATGTGCTCTGTTGGTAGGCATTATGGTGTCTCCTTAATCTGGAGAGACTGCCTTGGTCGTCTTTGAACACACAGCTTTATGGTGTTTTCTTCTGTTAATTGATTATAGTAAATATTTGAACAGCCATGTAAGTTTTAAGACATTTAATTGTTAACTTTACCACCCATGTTAATCTGGACCCATTTTGTTGACGATTCAGCAGATTTGTTGCAATCTTAAATATTTAATCTGTCTTTTGTGTGCAGTTAAATGAACATTAAAGTTAATTCAGGAAACACATTTGTCATCTTCTTTCCACATTATAAATTGAATGATGCCTTTTATTAAAATCATAAATTTGTGATGTCAAACTTTTTTCTGTCATAAAGCAGTGGTCAAGCTATTGGTAAATGTTTGTAATTTACTTGCGACAAACGGACACCAAAAAGGTTTTAAAGTAAAGACACTATGAATACTAAATGTGATTACTGGCGACTGGCTGTGTGGCAATTGGAAGGTTCTAGGTTCGATTCCAGCTTCCTCCTGCCACATGTTGATGTGCCTGTGGGCAAGGCACTTGACCTCAAATTGCCTACTGCTCTGCGTATTAGTGTGTAAGTGTGTGTGTGTGTTTGAGTGTGAATGGGTGAATGTGACTCTAGTGTAAAGCGCTTTGAGTGGTCAATGACTGGAAAAGCTCTATATAAGTTCAATCCATTTACCATTACAATTGAGTGAAAATTTTATAGCAGGGCTTTAACTCCATTTCAGGAGGGTCAGCGTCTCAGATGTGTCTTCTTTAATGCACTTGAGTCAAATCATGAGGTCAGAGGTCATTAGCATGACTCTGGAGAACTTAACTGTCCTAAGCAGCCATTTAATTCAGGTGTGTTGGACCAGGACATATCTAAATGTTGCAGGACACCTGACATTGATGCCTGGATCAGAGGATCCGTGTGTTCCTGCAGCAGCTCCATCGGATCAGAGGATAGATGAGATCTGAGGTTCTGATCCTCTAGAAAATAAAATGAGGCCAGACCCAATCTATCAGTCAGCCGTTTTGTCCTGTGTAGAGATACATTTAAGATTTTTATACACATAGAAATGCAAAAAATTAGAATCGAAAGGCAATTTCACTTAATTATATTCACTTAGTGAATAAAGTAAAAAGGCAAATCATATCTCCCAAACTATAAATACAAATATCAGTCAGCAACATGACTTTGGAATTTGATTGGAACCTGTTGGGCAAAACAGAAGCTGTAAGAACCACCCAGAGATGCGCCACTGAAAATACACGGGCTTAGATATGAATAGCCAAAGTAGCATATAAGTTACAAGGGCATAGCTTTTAGTGCTTTAGTGATTTTAAATTTTTAGTGATTTAAAATTTTTTCATTTAAATAGTTTTTTTTTTTTTGTTTTAGTCTAGTGTTGGTCAGTCAAATTTTAACATACATGACCCTCATTTTTAATCTACAAAAAGAAATGGGAAAAGCTTATCAAACTAAGAAATAAAAACTATTAAATCTTCTTTCCAAATACCTTCTTAGTGGAATTATTTTCATCTGCAGAGCAAGAAACCATCAGTTAGGAATCAGTTTAACTGGGTTTCAGTAAAGTACATTACAGAGAGCAGACTGTAGACAAAAATTGTTACATCTCTTTAGCTTTTACAGGCAAAGCTGGAAGGAACCGGTTATTGCTAGCTGTTTCACAAGTGTGCCCACCTACTTATTAACACCCACAGCATTTCCACAGCAACCTGTACGTTTGGATTCAAATTTGATCCAACTGCTCTGAAATGACAATGCAGTCTGTGCTTAAGATTGAGCTGAAACAGAAATCAGATTTCTGCTACTGTCTGAGTGTAGTTTTAGGGTCCAGCATCCATCATCACTATGCTTTTTAAGAGTCAGTAGGTATGCTCATATCAGGAAGCTGCCGGGAAAAATTGTTGCCTTATTGTTGCTGATAACCGTATCGTTTTGAACATTTGATAGACCGCTCTTCCCCTCTTATCTATGCTTGGGGCGTAGGAGGGGAAGCGCCGAATCGTAAATGGTATCTATACAAAAGTTTTTTGTGCTGTGGTGGCTTTCTAAAGAATATAATCTCTCTACTTCTTTGTTCAGAGTGTAGTCAAAATAATTTTCTGGAGCACTGAAACATGTGGGTTGTTTTTTTATATAAAAAGTCCCATAGCAGATTTGAATGAGATAGTTTTGTTTTGATATCATGTTTGCACATGAAACATGGTGATTCTGACTTTAAAGAGAGCGCATGTGGAATAATAAAGGTGGAGGAGTCAAAGAAGACCAGCATGCTCTGTACAAATGTCGTCATGCTACTTGGGTTTATACTAAGACCTAACATAAAGATTACACCTATACTCTGACAGGAAACCTACACCTCAAATGGGCCTTTAACCATAAATGGAGCCTCTTTGGATGAAAGCTTTTAACTCCAGGTCATTTGTGTTTCTTTGTTTGCGCACAAACAAGGAAACAAAAATCTTCTTTTTGTTGCACTTTCATAAAAGAATGGCATTTCCTGGTTGCTGAATTTTGCTGCCTTGCAGGTAATTGCAATATCCGGTAGACCGGGCACAGATGGTGGGAATGCAGATGGAATCCACTCAATGCAGTTTGCAGTTATTTTGCCCCGCTGGTAAAGATGGCACAAAAAGAAAATTCATCTTCTGTTGCAGGAACAACTTTAACTGAAAAAGCCAACCTTCACTTTTAGTAAACATGAACATCAAATTTTTGGGACATTAAAAAGAAAATCACTTCCTCAATAGTTTCTAAGTTGGTTGAAACATTTTAAAAACCTTTTCTCTACAGTGTTTCTGAAATTTTCACTGAGATTATGCTTCTACACAAGATGCATTTAAGAGGCTTTTGCACATGTTTACATATTTACCAGGTAAATATGGTGCTTGGATTTTACAACAAAAACCTCTCTGCAGCTATGGCGGCATAGGGTACCTTTTATTTGTTGCGACAAAAATATTTACACTACAAATAAATCATTGCACTATGTTTGAAGTGCAATGATGCAACAATTGCAGAAGCCTAAATGAAGGCAGTATAAAGTCCAGTTTGATCGCTCATGTTTTTATTTATTTTTTTCCCAAAAACCTTCCTTTAAAGTCTCTTTATTATGTTTGTTAAACTCTGCTCCAAGGAGTCATCGCTGCAGTCGAGTGGGAGATAAATTTGGATTTCCGTCATCTCGGCTGCCCTGGGGCTTTAAAGTAATAAGGCCATTAAAAGCTACAGAATCGATATGGGCCATTTTCATTCATGTTTGTAAGGTTCCATTCCCCCCCTAAACTTCCTCTTACATAGTTTATGTAAAATCAGGCAGCTGTGACCAACATTATGAGATCTCTATTTTTTTTATAGAAACACATTAAAGCCTTATTTTACGCAAGAAAAGCTCAGTTTATTCCGTAGCCATGAAAGTACAAACTATTTATAAGAAACTTCTCTTTGTTGCAAGCTCTTTCAACTCTTGCATTATATTTTTATCTTTCTCAGTCTTAAATAAGCAAGCCTTTAGCTTTCACCATCAACGGCTCAGAGCTCAGAACTCTTTTTGGCAGGTCACACATCAGTTTTGGGTCACTGTCAATCTCACTAGTAGATCAGAAATGATCCTTATGCCAACACTCCAATCACGAGGCATGTTTCCTACTGAGCCTCTGCTGCTGACAGAAAGTTAATTTTTGGAGAGTCCCTCCATAGGTATGCCTATTCCCAAACCAATGTCAATCACTGGGAACAGTGGGTGAGCAATGATCATTGCACCCAGATTAGTTTTCTAGGGGTTTTCTTTACTTCCCAATGAAGTATGTCCCATCATTTCATCACAAAATCATCAAACCACAGAGTCTAACTCAACAAAGGGAGCTTCTTAAATGGGGTCTCCGCCTTTAACTCTCCTGGGTGCCGAGGGGTGATGTAATGGGAATTTTTTTCTCGGAGAACACTGCAATGAGCCGGTGTGGTGCACTTGCTCTTCTATCATGTCTGAGAGGCTTTGACCTAATGCTTCTAATATCTGTGTGTGTGTTTCAGAGGCCAGTAAGCTGGTGATGTCATACGTGGCGGCGGTGTGTGGGAAGGGCCAGGAGGTGAACAAGGTCAAGGAACAGCTGCTGCAGTCCAACCCTGTGCTGGAGGGTGAGTGACGGTGGCTCCAGCTACATCCCAGTTTGGAGACTGGACTCTCTGATGTTTGCATATTGATGAAATTGTTAATCTGTTCCAGTTCAAGAGATGTTTGACAGAAAGCATCCAAGATTTGGTGGAGAAATGTATATTTAATTCTGAAAAGTTGCTGTAGAATGTAAACTCCTTGTTCTGAGTTGAATATTTAGGCTTGGCTTAAACATGGTAATGTGAACATTGCACATTACCATGACAAAACCATTTCTACTATTAAATATGGCAGTTGGCAGTATCATGTTGGAGAGGATCAGCATTGTCATGTATTGCATTTTGAAGTCCAGAAATGAACTGAATTAAAACGGCGAACAGTTTTTGAAAAGCATGGAACACACCTTTCTGGTCAGACGTTCAAAGCTTGAGAAATTGTTTCATCACCAAACTCTGCTTTAACACTCTGAGTACTGTTCAAGCGATTTTGGGGAAAAAAATTAAAGTGTATGGCACAATGACAAACCTACAACGAGATGCATCAATCATAAGTAGTCCCACAATGTACATTAAGGGTTGTGGTAGCAAACTGATGGAATATGAGGGAGCTCAACGTATAAAAACCTTTGCTGTTTTCATACGTTGACTTCTGTGCACTGTTGGTTAAGAAAAAGTGATTCATAGCCCCTGTGCTGCCTTTTGTGCATCCCAGTGCTGGCAGAGAATTGCCTTTTTTTTTAATTGGGGGCAGTGGACAGGAAGTGCCCATGAAAAATGAAGCTGTAAGGTTGACTTGCAGTGGAAAACCCTGCACATCTGCAAGAGTTTAGCTCCTGCCGATCTAATTGCCCCAACACAGAGACGCACAAAAAGAGGAAAAAGGAGGGAACTGTTTATGCAGCCAAACACAGCAGATTTATCAAGCTTGCTTTCTGTGATGCTCTGCTTCACTTTCGTTATTGCTTTCATTCTTTGTTACCCTCCATTTTTCACTCCTTGCTCTGATTTCTCTTCAGCTCTTTATCTCAGCATCTCTTATTCTGTGTGTTCCTCGCCCTCTGGCTGCCGCTGTTCCAGACAAACAAAGCACACATTCACACTATTCGAATACTTAAACACACATTATTCAGTTTCTATCAGCAATTAAGCAGTTATGCTAATAGCGCTCTGCTATGTGGTACATTTAATACCATTTAAATGTGGATATGAAATAAAGGAAATGAAAACTGCAGAGAAACATAGTACTTTTTGAAAATGTCCACTGGTGAACATTGTAGGTTGGTGTTGTGCTCCTTGGAGAGCATCTTGTTTTTGTTTGCTTGCAAGCAAGGCCTCATATGGAACCACTTTGACTTG
Source organism: Poeciliopsis prolifica (assembly GCF_027474105.1). Taxonomy (NCBI): domain Eukaryota; kingdom Metazoa; phylum Chordata; class Actinopteri; order Cyprinodontiformes; family Poeciliidae; genus Poeciliopsis; species Poeciliopsis prolifica. The sequence continues at coordinate 17,337,291 of NW_026562382.1, forward strand.
AATGTGGCGTGACATAAAGATTTAGTCCCTCCTAAGCCTGGAAAGCGCTGGTGCTTTGCTTAATCCTCACAGAATTATGGGCCATCATCAGTACAAATGGCTTTGACATTCAGGTCTGTTATGATTGACAGGTGACTAGAGAAGGACAATGGCAAGGTTCAATAATAAAGGCTTAAAAATATGGAACAGAACTTGGCTTAGCTCTGTACATCACAGCTTTCGGACCAATTTTAGTCAAATGTTTTATAATTTTAACTTTTTGGGATTTTTCTCTCTGCAGCATTTGGGAATGCAAAAACTGTACGGAATGACAACTCTTCAAGATTTGTAAGTATCGACTTTAATTTTGTCTTGTAAATGGAACAAATTCATTTGTGATTTTATTTACAAATACACATTTTGAGCAATTTGTGTAAAATAGGCTCACTTTGACTTCTAACTCTAAATGCACCTCAATAAGCTGGAACCTCATTAAAGTTAATTTTAGGAAGTTAAGTTAAAAAGGATGCAGAGTAGTTCAGCAGCTTAATATGACTTATTACATTCAAGTTATGTCTCTTGAATAAGATGGAAACTTGTGCCAAAATTCTTCAAAAGGTTTTGCTTCATGACTCTCAAGGCTCTGATTACCTCTTCCTTAGCACCCTTTTTTAAATAACTTTTTTTTTTTCCATCCACTCAACTTTCCATTCATTTGCATTGGACAAAGCTACTGCCACCTTCTTTAGGAAAGACCTTTTGTGGTTTATGGCACGGTTTCATTATGGACTCTTAATTTCTTGGAATATTTTATTTAGCTTGGCTGTTTGTGTGCGTTCCCATGGTGTGTTCTCAAAGTCAGGCCATTTATGTCGATCCCATTCATGAGTCAGAGCAGCTCCTCCTCCTGCATGAGTCCTCAGGCAATCTGGAAATGCAGATCTCCTTCAGATTGCAATTAAAAACTTAGATGAGGCTAAACCCAACTTTATCTTCAGATTGTTTTCTTGTAAATATATTTTAAAAGCCACCCACAAAGTCCTACTCCAAACTTTGAAATGTGCAGGTTGACTGGATTCTAAATGAACTGTGCAGATCCTTACTCCAGAAAACAAAAGAATTAAAAACTATTGAGCTGAATTTCCTCTGGCTTCATAGTTAATCCATCCTTTATAGCCTTTTACCTTTGTCCTTCTTTTGATTTGTCACTGTGTGTATACACATTCCCCTTAGAGATGCATGTTGGGGAGCAGTGGGGATTTAAACCACAAACTGGTAGTTTAGGCAAAGACTTTTCTATCATCACAGTGGCCTTGTACCTGTTTTTCCCCCCTTTTTTTGTTCTACCATGTAATTGGGACACATTTATTGTTTTGCACAGTGATACTGGCCCACACACAGCACTGTTTGTTCACTGGGTGTATTACATTATTCACTTGAAACATTGTCTTGGTATTGGACTTCGGGCTGTAGAACAGTATTGTTGCAAAATGCAATTTAACTGTGTTTGGGGTTCTTTTAGGTGCAGGATTAAGTTGAAAATAGAAAAAATTATCATCCATCTCCTTATCTACTATGCATTCAGTCCAACCTTGTGTTGATTAGTCCCTTTATTAATCAGGTTGTTCGTCCCGTCAATGTTTACATTCATGCATCAATTCTGTCAATTAATTTGTCCTCCAGCTTTGTCAATCTGTCTGTCCAAATGATATTGAGTCAACCACTTCTACTTATGCGTATTTCCCTCCATCAGCCATCAATTTCCTTCATTCCAACTTTCTGTCACTCCATTTCTGCATTCCTCCAAGCACCCACTGTCCATTTGTCAAATCATCTGTTTGTTGAGATCTTTGGTCTGTTCATCAAACCCTTTCATTTCTCCATCCCTCCAACAATAAATATTTGTTTCTGAAAGCTTGGCAGCTGGAGATAAATCTGCCATAAATTTATAATTAACTCTTGTGTTTGTGCTATAAAAATCCTGGTGAAAAATTTGACATTTGTATATAATTCATCTTGATTTATTCAAATTTATTTTAGTCCTTGCTCAAAACTGAGCATCTGGTAAATAATGAGGTAAAAAAAAAAAATCACATAAATCACATCCTAGGGATAATGCAACAATGTCTCGTTTGGTCCTTCTATAAATAGAACCAAATCCAGACTACACATTTCCAGGTAATTGCATTATGACAGACAAGGGTGTGTTGAGTATTTTTCCACACAACACATTCCCACACTATCTGCCTCAGATTTGTTATGGAGATGAACAACAATTTTACTTTCCTACAAATATCCCATTAGTTTGGCATCTGTTCATGTTAATATTTTGAACATAACTTATTTATGTAGCATAAAATTGTAACCTTTTATCTTAACTTTTAGCTCTTCCAGTAATTTTGCCTCCTCCCTTCCTGCCCCACAGATGAAGTTTAAAAACTGGTTATTCCAGCAAGCATGAGCTTGCTGCTCTACATGCCATTCACACGTACTGCCACAGTTTTACTTACCATACTGTTTGCAATTATTTACCATATGTTGTTGCCTCCAAACAAAAGCAAACAGGCATGCTGTTACAGTCACCTCAGTGGATTATACATCTGATCCTGTTTAGCAGACCTTGACTCGACAAAGACTGTAGGCCTCCGCACTAGTTACCACTTCATCAGAAGTCCATCGAAGGAATCCCTCACTTCATTTTGCTGAGTGCACAGGGTTTATTGAGTTTGGTTGAGCCTGTTTTCCAGCCGTGCCTGGTTTGATCTGGCAACCGAGCTGCTATTAATACATCAGAAGAGCAAGAAAAAACAAAAATCCCATACAAGACTTTCCAGACTAACCCCCAACATTAAGGGAGAGCAACTTCAAAATAGCTTGAGTTAGCTCTCCACTTGAAAGGGAATACAGCTAAATAGTTGAACCAAAAAAATTCTTAATGTGAACTTATCAGTCCTCATTTTAAGCATTTTCAAAGAAAAGAGGAATATGAACGTTTGAGTAAAGAAGAGCTCGAATCTAACTGTTCCACTCTGACCTTCAGGGAAAATACATGGACATAGAATTTGACTTCAAAGGAGATCCGCTGGGTGGAGTCATCAGCAACTGTGAGTACCACTGGAGAAAACAGATTTAAATCAAAGTAGAGATTAATGGAAAATACTTTGAGAATTTACTCAATTTTTATTGCCTTGCAACAGTAATATTATTTAAATTTTTATTTATTTTACTGGATTTTGTGAAGGAGCAACATGGGTATAGAATTGTGAAATTGGAGGACAGAGATGTATTTTTTTAATATTCTGAAAATCAGTTTTATTAAGTTATGCTTTTGACTTAAAAACCAAAACTCCAAAATAACATTTTACAAATTTCATTTGTAAAACCTTTAAAAACTATTTCCTTTATCTTCACAATTCTGCACTTTGTATTAGTCTGACAATATATTTATTTTATACGTTTGGTTGTGGATGTGATGTGTCTAAATGTTTAAGGAATGTGAATGGAAACGTATAGCCATGGAAACGTTCATATTTTGATGGTCTGAAATATCTTGTATGGCCTTCACTCTGTGTCTTGCAGTGACATCATATATAAATCATTTCCAAATGTTACTTTTTCGGATGGTGGAAGACAGACCAAACAAAAGGGAGCATGAATCCCATTCCTGACATTCTCCCTGACATCTTATTCTTGCCTGTTTTGATTTGATCTTGCTTCTGTTTCTGTGACCTCTGGCAAGGGAAGCCAGCACAGACAAAACATTGTGAACAAAGACGGTAACTAATGGTATACACACAAGTGTGCTTCTGTCTCCCTGCCTGCCTGAGTCAGTTTAACGCTGGCAATAGTCTGTGGAGAAGAGCCATAGTCATGTGACTTGTTTAGACTTGGCTGGATGGACAGCTTGACAGATGGGGTGTGAAAGCAAATGCAGGACTAGATAGATTGCTTTTGCTTTTTAATGTATTTCTCTATAAATCTTGGCCAATTTTTCCCTCAAATTACTTTCTTTTTTTAAAAGCTGTTGTATTAATTTTGTTACATTTTAGTGCCCCTTTCATTGAAATACAGGGTTTTGTTCACACATTATGTTGACTTGTAAACATGTTAAATCACCAGTGGGAGCATGCTGTGAACGGGGCATGTAATAAATCTAGTTTATGGTGGTGTGCAACAGAAAATGTGGAACTCTGGCCTTAAAATGCAATTGCAAGATGACCAGAATTTTGCACTCTGCAGGTGTAACTCACTTTAGGACCCTGAGAATAACTAATAGTTTTTGATCTTTCCTACCTTGTGCTTTTCCATAATGGTGTCAAAAGCTCTCAGCTGAATGTTAAAATCAAGAAAAATTAGCTAAAATATAAGAAGTGGCTTTTTGCTAGTTTTCTATCTCACTTTCTTCCTGTGTCTTTGATCACAGCTCCACATTGCTTTTGCAGACCTCTCAGCCATGGGTGTTCTATTATTGATGTGCCCACTCCTAAGTGCCACTTATGTGATTCATGACCTGTGGGTGTCGCAGAATTACATTTTAGCCTGATCCTCAGCTAACTCTGTGGAAAGACCCGGTATTTCGCTCTTTGTAGAAAATCAGTGAATCAACTTCAAACTAGTACTTCTATCCTTTCTGCACCCATCTACCCACCGGTGTGTTGAGTTTATTCTAAACATTGAAAGTATTGAACTTTTTTTTCTTCTTTTTTCCCTCTTATGCATGGGAGTTTTTTTTTTTTGCCATTTGTCTATAATAGCAAAAAGTGTGAAATGAACTTCTAACTTTCCTAAAATAAGGTGTTTCTTAAAAAGAAATTCTGTCTAAAAAGTCTTCTACACAGTTGGACTTGAAGTGAAGAGGCTGTCAAGCAGTCTGCAGTATCTCTGCACTCTGCAGGCGGTCCTTACATGAATCCCTGTTTGCTTGATGCCGTAAGCAGATGAAAGTGCTTGTTTAATCAGGTTGGTTCTGTTGCGCTTAGTCAACGGCTCAGCAGAAAGAGCTGATTTGTGAAATATTTCAGTGACTTCTTCCTGCCCAGTGGATCCTAAATAATGAAAGGAAAACTATGGAGATTTCTTGCGAAACAGTGTCATTGAAGGATCAGTCATAAAAATTTAAGTAACAATACAGTTTTATCTTTCTAATTTGGCCATAAAATTAAAAACAAATGCTGCATTTTTTTAAACATTATTTTTATTAATTGAAATATTGGAGCACTTATTGTAAGCAGTCCAGAATACAGAGGAAAGCCATCAGAAAACCAACTTGCTTGCAATTTGCAACACATTTTAAAGGTCCTGTAGCATGGAGCTATAGGACTCCATCTTTCCCCCTGAGGGGAAGATGGAGTCAAATACAGATGCATCATGGGGAGAAAAAGCTAATGGACTGCAGACTTGAGACAAAGATGGAGGTTAACCTCCACACAGCACAGCAACCTTCAGAGTACAACCAGAGCAACAAGTGAATAATTTAAGACTGAATCATATCATATTCCTGTTCGAATGGTACAGTCTCAGTCCAGGCCTGAAACCAATTGAGAATCTGTGGGTTTATTCCAATCTGATGGAGCTTGAGCCTTTAACAGGATGGTCTCCCCCCCCCCCCATTTCACTCTGAAAATCTTTTGGATTCAAACATTATAACTTACAGATGTAATTGCAGTGGAAGATGACTCTACAAAGCATTGCCTCAAGGGGCTGAAAACAAATGCATTCCAAATTTTCTAGATTTTTATGAGAGCAATATTTAAAGTCAGTGTATCATTTTCTACACCTGATTGTTATAAAAAAATGTCAGTGAAATACATTGAAGTTTGTGGTTGTAACATAACAAAGTATATTACAAAGTATGAATACTTTTCTAAGGTATGGCAAATGTATGATTTGACAAGGACCACCTTTTTAGTTTTGTATAAAATCAGGTATTACATTGGAAGAGGTAGCCACATGGTCACTGATGGAGTTGCAGTAAAATAAAAAAAACTTCCTGTAAAGGCGACTTGTCCTGTGTGTCATAGTTTCCTTTTGTTTTTCTATAGATCTGCTGGAGAAGTCACGAGTGGTGAAACAGCCTAGAGGAGAGAGGAACTTCCACATCTTTTATCAGCTCCTGTCTGGAGCTTCAGACGACACGCTGAGTAAGTTTTCTGAAAGGTTGTCGAAGCCAAATAAAAGCCATGAAAGTATTGACGTGAATGTTATGACTAGAAATTAAAATGAAATGGCACTATGGGGGTAAAAAACCCAAACTACAATCTGTATTACGCCAATGTAGCATACTACAGACCAAATGTTTTATTAAAGAAGTTGCAGATTCAAACTATACATGACTCACAAGAATTAATGAAGCAAACCTCAGGACAGCAGCTGCTGGAAGACACAGACTGACAATTGTTTTGTCCTTTGCCTCACATTGATGTAATGTTGGCTGGTGAACATAATTGCATATTTTGTTGTAACAATTGTCCAGTTGCTTCTGTGAAAATCTTGTGTTTAAAAACATCCTCCAACAAGTTTGCAGCTGCAGGAACACATGGCTTACACATTAACAAGCTGATCTTCCTGCCTAACAAACACTGCGCTGAACAAAGCCAGGCAATGAAACCTGTTCCCTCTGTTTGCCTTTCTCTGCTCTGAAGGCATTGTTTTATGTCCTGAACAATATAATGGTCATCGACCCCTAGAGTACTTGCATCAGAGGGGCTGGGTTTCGCTGTAGTTAATGCAGTCACTAATGAAACCAGACACGTGCGCCCACAAGAGGAATAGATTTCTTTGTTCCTACATGGGGTGGGCTTTTATGTTTGCAATTCAAGCCCAGAGAACAGTGGTCACAGCAATAACTCATTTGTGGAAGCATTGTGCAAAAGTTCTTTTGAATGACTATTGTGTGTTTTTTTGTTGTGGTTTTTGCCATAGCAATGCCTCTTGGCTATGAATGTCCAGGTGTGCATTGTGAATTCAATGGAATTGAGGTTTTGATTGTTAATTAAACATTCTGAAAGCAAATGCAGATTAAAGATCAACCGCATTGTTTGTCACAGAAAAGCTCAAGCTGGAGCGAGACGTCAGCAAGTACAACTACCTGAGCCTGGACTCTGCCACGGTCAGTGGGCTGGATGATGCAGCCAACTTCAGGACAGTCAGAGTAAGTTGCACAAACACAAATCTCCACATGTCAGATTAGAATGAAAAGGTATTTAAAATATATATATATATATTAAATCTATGCTACATGAATTCACTGTACACTGAAAGATTTTAGGGGTTCATTTCTGTTCATTGAGGCTTATGAAAGCCTCAAATTGAATTTACTTGGAAAAGATTGTAACACTAAAAAGAACATTTGTTACAATTGTAGACATTAACTGGTTTGAGTACGTATTCACTCAGTATTTGCTTGGTGCTCCTTTTGCATTAGTTAATGCATCAGTGAGGTGTGGCATGGACACGATTAATCTATTGCGTTTCTGAGATAAGAATCGTAGGAAGCTTGAATAGTGACTTTCAGTTCAGCTGCATTGTAGACTTTAGTTTTCCAGCTTTCTCCTTAAATTAGCCCACATATTCTCTTGGTCAGGTGAGTGCAATTCAGTGCAGTACCATAGTTATTACAGATATTGATACTTTTGGCACCACTCTCATGATGGTTTTTACATATTGATGTAAAAACCATTTGCATTACTGTTTGAAAAGTTAAATGTATTGGAGTACACACAGAAAATGATGCAAATTCATGCTACTGTTTGCAGTTTCCGACTTGTAAAAATGCTTGAATAATAGTTTGTTGGGCCATATTGTATTGTCTTATTGAATGTTAAAGCCATACGTTTTTTTGTTTTTGTTTGTTTTTTGTAGACATTCTGTAACTCAATGAATTGTTGAAATTCTTTAATTCTTCAGCACAATTTAAAATGACTACATGTTTTGTGATAGAAAGTGACCTCTGCTTTAAAAATAGACAGCTTGAGTTAAAACAAATGCTAGCACACTCTAATCACAAGCAACTCCATGCTCTGCTCACTTTGAGTATTGACTTGCCTTTTATCTGCATCATGCTGCGTTAAATATGATTCATGCACAAAGTGCAGAGATTGGTCAGCTCTTATCTCCTGGACAGGACAAACAAAATCTATTAAACTCACTTTCATTGGCAAAATGTTCACCTCTATCTCACTCCCATTTATTGCTATAACAGTTCCACTTGATTTCTACCTTGAATTTTTACTACAGCAGAAAAAGTACTTATGATTTTACATTTAACATGAAACAGTACAGTATACCTGTACTGTTTTTTTTGTGGGGGGGCGGGGGGTTTCTGTGATGTTTCCTCATCGACGGAAGGAGACATGGGGTTATTGTCTACCTACTGCAGTGCAGTACAAGGTCCTGTTCCAGCAGGCTTCTTTTAAATCACTGCACAAGACTCGTCAGTCTGAATTGTAACGGTCAGCTGTCCTCCTTTCCCCACTTTTCACATCCTGCTTCCCATTAACTTAAAGCATTCCCGGCGCAGCTGCACCTCACCAGCCGGAAACACAGAGGGACATTCCCTCCAAACAATCGGCCCCGGCACTTTATATCCTCCTTTTGAGTTAGAGCAGACTTGGAAAATCATTTGTAAAGCACTTAGTGTAATATGTGATGGTGTTTAGATTTCTGACTTGCTGGATATTTTGTTTTTAAATTGACTTTCAAACTGCAGGTTTTTTGTCAGTTGTTGGATTAATCAGTTTGGACATTATGTAAATGTAATGCATTATGTTTAGTGTTATGATCACACCTCAAAAACAGGCTGCAGTTTTGTTTTTGGCCCTTCAGTAGTGACTTCATAAGCTTCATCACAAGGTTCCAATTTGGTACCTTACCTGTACTGCTGGACCAATCAGGCATCTGAGACGAGACGAGCTTCAGTTTTCTTTGAGGTGTGATCTTCCTTTTCTAATTTTGGCAACTTCCAGTTATCTAATTCAGGGGCTGAAATGTCCCTCAATCAATTAAGTTTATTTATATGAAACATTTCAGCAACAAGGCAGTTCAAAGTGCTTTACATTATAAAAATGCTAAGTTATCAACAATTGAAACATTACATTTTGCCAAGTGCTGCCATTAAGCATCAATGTTGGTTAATGTTTCATTTATTATGGTTCAAAAGCAAGTCTGAGCAGGTGGGTTTTAGTCTAGATTTAAAGGACTGACCATAAAACTGGGGGAGAGGGAGTGTTTCATTCCGATGCATTTAATGAACAGGAAAAAGGTCATTGATTGATTGATTGATTTTGTCTTTTGGTTAGTTTAACCAAAATTGACTATTTTGCATTACTAGTTTAAAGCCATTTCCAATTAACTATGCAGGACCAGTCATTTCCTGAATAGGAAAATACCACAATATAAATGACACTGAATAAAATGCTAAAATGACATTGAATATCAGCCTGTTAGATTTTGATATTCAGTAATATGCATTTAAACTTTGCAGTTTTTATGCGTTTACTGGACAGTGTTGTGCCTTTGTTTCACTCATCGTAGCGAAAGTATCGACTGTTAAATTTGCCAGCTATCTAACAGCATTGCTACCTAAAGTCACCAGTTTAGACAACATCCTTCTTTTAAAATGACATTGCAGTCAGAGTGGCTGGTAACAAAATGTGGAGAAAAAAAAAATAATCCAAACTTCTGAATTTATTTTGCAGGGCGAAGTAAAAGTGTAGGACCTTTAAGCCACTTTTATTGGAACACGTAGAAGAGACACAATATAGAGATGGACCAGATCATTGCCTATCCCTGACTTAACCTTAATTTTCTTTTTTCTTCATCCACAGAATGCCATGCAGATTGTTGGATTTATGGAAGATGAAATGCAGTCGGTGCTGGAGCTTGTAGCTGCTGTTCTAAAGCTTGGCAACATTGAATTCAAGCCAGAATCGCGTTGCAATGGGATGGATGAGAGTCGCATCAAAGACAAAAATGGTAGGTTTGATCCCGTCCTTCATTTGTTTATTGATATTTTAAAAAGGAGAAACAAATCAAGTTGATTGTTTCTACAATGTTGTATAGCAATGAGATATAGAATTACCTGTATTTGCTTGTAGACTAGCTGAAAAATGTCCTCAATTTCTATGTTGTTAACAATATTCCTAGTTTTTGACCTCGAGATGACTTTTTGTAAAAGTACTGTCCCTTTATTGGTTTCTTTAGTGTCCCGTGATTCTGCTAACCAAATATGTTTTATGATTTCTGTCAGAAGACCTGCATGTTATCATTCAAACATTTGTTTTCATAAGGCAAATATTTAATTTACATATTATCCATATGGCGTCATAATACGTTGCTGCTGCGCATTAGCAGTTTGTCAAGTCCAAACTAGACCTTTGTTTCTGTCACTATTATTCATATTAAGTATAATTACCCTTCTGATTTGTTGTACCATCTTTCTCTCCTACTATTATTTTATATTTCAGGAAGTCAGAAATCCTTTCTATAGGATATAAAGAATATAAAGCTTCTCATTGTTGAGGTAATAAACTTGAAAAATGTATTTGTTTTCTTCGTAGATTTGAAGGAGATGTGTGAGCTGTTAGGAATCGAGCAGTCTGTACTGGAGAGGGCCTTCAGCTACCGAACAGTTGAGGCCAAGATGGAAAAAGTTTCCACCACTCTGAATGTTGCTCAGGTCTGAGTTTCTCTTAACTTAATTTTAAACCAGTTAAAAGCAATTATTTCTTTTTTTTTTTTTTTTTGGCGTTCTCTCATTCCCTCACAGTATGCAGAAAAATAAAGGGTCATTTCTTCCCCTTGACTTGCTTTCCCTTTGCCTGCCAACGCCAATCCATGTCAATGCCACATAAAAACTTTTACATAATAAATAAGCACTGTTCCTTCTGGAAATGAAAATCTAGGTCATGTTTCAGAGGTTAGGCTTTTGTCACATTACATGGGGACTGCTGGCATAGACGTTTCAATTCAAGATGTGGAACAGATAAATAATTAACCAATAAGTCTGGAATATTAACATTTCTAAAAAATAAAAAATTGCATTCCTAGAAATTCGTTTCATTTTTTTTGTGTGTAGGTTTGTATTAAAAAGCATAAAATTTGGTCAGGTGGTATTGAGCAAATTTTAATTTTCACTTATTTTCTTTTTGATATGACTTTATAAACTAAGCATTCTGTATTTTATGCTTCCTATATGTTTTTGTTTTGCATCTTGAAAAAAGACTATTTACTATATCTGGCACTTAAGGGGATAAATGTTGAAAAAAATCTTAAGTCTGTATGGTAAGGACTGATTGTGTCTTTTGAAAAAGAGTAATATAAACATGGGCATATAATATGCATAAAAATTGATGTTTAAAAAAACAAGAACAAGAAAACTGGAAATTATTTAAACAATATTCGATGTTACAACTTTTAAAAATTTTTCACAGGCCTACTATGCCAGGGATGCTCTGGCCAAAAATCTCTACAGCCGTCTGTTTAGCTGGCTGGTGACCAGAATTAACGAAAGTATAAAAGTAAGTAAAATATCTCTTAGAAGAAGTTAAAGTTCCTTTGCTATGCTGACGTTGTGGTGTCCTTTCAGGCACAAGCTAAAACTCGCCACAAGGTCATGGGTGTACTGGACATCTATGGCTTTGAAATATTTGAGGTAAGACGTGTGCAGATCAAACTAGCTGATTATTTCTTAAGCCCAGAATGACAGAATCAGACCACCTAAAAACAGAAAAGAATTTTCACCTCAAGCTGTTTGCCTGCTTTGCTACCTGTGTTGAGCTTATCTGCAACAACTGAGTGCAGATAAAAATGCACTTGGATTAGTTCAGCTTTGTTGCTCCCTTGGGTGAAATAATTTTTGTGGTAAATACACTGTTCAGTGCACTTGGAGGGGAAATTCTCATCACTTAAGTACATGTTACAGATGCACTTTTAAATGCATCACATGGCAAAGTGGTTACACCTGTTCTGCATGTCAGTGCATGTAAAACACGAGACTTTTTTTGTGCGTTTTTGCTAAATGCATTTTAGTTGCCTGCTCTTCATAAGTCATTTTGTTTTAATATCACTGCCTGTTCATTTCACTGACTCTCAAGTCCTTCCCCTCTTCTTAATGTTGTTTTGTCTGGGTCATCAGGAAGGAGTAAGTAACATCCACACCAGCCTGCTTGCTGTGCCAGAGTGCATGCTGTGATCCTTTAGACATAATTTAGCATCTTGTTGAATTCCTCCTGGTGTGCAGTAGCCTATAGTGTACCACACAGCTGAAACGATGCAAAAGAAACCTTTGCATCATTTAAAAAAAAACCCAAATACATAGCCATTTTAATGCCTAAACTTTAGTGCAACCAGCACTCATTAAGCATAAACTGTAAAATGTGTTGTTTTTTTTTTGTTTGTTTGCTAGTTTGTTAGCTTTAATTTGTCTCTCAAAAACTACATTAAAGGTTCCCTCTGGTATCTGTCATTTGTGCGCTTCAATGTCTGGTTTAGAGTACGATGTGCTAACATGTAGATTAATGCTTAATTTGTCTAATATCTAATATTTAGCAGCTGTTCAAAATAAATTAAAAGTGTCATAAAATCTAGACTTGCATTTAGAAACATTTGAACAGCTAGTTTTCTGTTAAAGAAAAGCTGTTTGGCACTTGTATAAGGGAGCCAAGATTTAACATTAGAGGCCAGTTAGCTATTCTTAGCTGTATGCTAAATTATGCATATGCTACCAAAATAACAAATCTTTTGTCACAAATTCAGTTGTTGTAGCAGACGTATTTAGTATTTTTTTTCAAATGTATTGAATACAGGCTAAGCTGAAAGAAAAGGTTTGTGTTTATTCTATTGTAATTCAACAAAAATAGAGATGTGCTTTATGAACTGTCTTTCTTATAGCAATACAAAACTGATGCTCTGATTGTTCAGAAAGGATAAAACTCACTCTGCCCAAATCAAATGAGTAAATATTTTTGCAATAATGAAGTTAAATGCCTTCTTCTTGAAATGAGGCTATTTAGTCCAAAATTACTTTCTCAAGACACTTATCACAGCATTTTATAAAACCTCAAAGCTGTCACTGGACTTTTCTGAACAGGTTTCTTCTACATATTTCAGCCTGAGATCTGCTGCCACTCCAGGAGACAATGTTTTCCTGTGTGTTTTTTTTTTTTCCAGGGGTGACAATGACCTTTGGGTTATTGAAGAGAATGTAATGAATCTTAAAAATTCAAAACTAACTACATGTCGCAATGTATCCCATTTCCTCTTCACTAATAAAACGTGTCCTTCACCTTGAGTTCTGTCTAAAACTAACAGCATTTTTATGTTTAGAAAATATTAACCAGTGTTCAATGATGTATCTTACAAGAAGCATGACTCATTTCAGTTGTCATAATGGACCAGAGTTCTGTGGGTAATGGGGAACAGCTGTTCACTAATTACTGACAAGTCAATGTTTAAAAAAAGTCTTCAAAGTCTTACAGGAATTTCCGATAAGGATTTATAATCATTGTTGAGATATTGTAGATATTACATTATTGATTAAATAGTTGCTTCGTCATAGGTTTTATGGTGATAAGATTGCAGTTCCACATCCCGAAACCTCTGAATTATGTGCTGAGGTTTAAAGTCTGCAGTAAGACATGTTCCACTTCACTGATCCAAACAAATTAGATTTGTAGTAGATGACACATTTTAATATTGCGATCTAAATTGTCAGCTTTAATTTTTCTGACCAGTGAGGTTTCCAAATTCCCCACACTTACTGAATATTTTTTTCAGGAGCTAGGAAAAGATACTGAGTTTGACACAACCAAAGAATGCTGCGTATGTAATATCTTGCAAGGAAATAAAATGAGTAAAGCAGGGCAAATCATCCTATTTTATGGTTTCTGTTGTGCAATGCTCTGAACAGAGAGCTTAAAGAAGCTTTAGACAGTTCAAACTGCATTATAGAACATTCAAGCACTTCAGATTTTGTTCAACCTACCTTTAGGTTCTAATGTTAAAGTAACTTGAGGTTAAGTTTCTCATCCCTCATGTTCTCCTTCCTGCAGGACAACAGCTTTGAGCAGTTCATCATCAATTACTGCAACGAAAAGCTGCAGCAGATTTTTATCGAGCTGACTCTGCGTGAGGAGCAGGAGGAGTATGTTAGAGAGGTAAGCTGTGAATTCTGCTCGTTGAGAAGTTTTGTGTCAAGCTGTTGGATGCAAGATTTAAAAACTCCAGGGAAATTTACCTTTCAACACCTGCCTTTATCAGTTTTGTTCCTTTCACCTGCAGCTGTACATCTGCATCTCTTAACATGTCGCCACTCGGTTTGTTGTGTTGACAGTCCATTATGGTGGCCCCCTCAGGCATTGCTTTTACCTGGTCATTTCACTCAACTATTTAACCCCTTCTACTGCCCCACTTAAACTTGCATTCTTTCCCTTAAAGTGAACACATTTCTGCTGTTCTATCTTTTGTTTTCTGTCCCCATCTCTGACCCACCAACATTTTTATTCTGCGCACTCACAGGGACGGAAATGATCCCTCACTCTGTTGAGAGTAAACACTCCCCGATGTGGACCTTTAGGCTCTGTTTGTTTTCAGAGCTCTGAGTTTGAGTGCAGCAGCGGTGACCCTACAGCCCCCTTCCCTACTTGCGCCACCACCAATGATATTCCACCACTGGCTTGTGTCCAGTGTATTGCATGGGAAAATACCACAGCACTGGGTAAAGAGGGAAGAACTACCAATCATAAATCTAGACATGCCTTCTTTGCTTCCACCTTTTTAAAAATGTCAATCATTCACGTTGGTACAGTTCACTGATCCATAAATAAGTGTTAAGTTGAAAGCAGAAAAATGTTTCATAGGTCAGCTGCCTTTTTTGAAAGAGAAAATTTGTAATGTGTGCTTTTGTCTTTTTTTTTTTTCTTTTTTTTTTTTTTCCCTGAGTTTTTGACCTCTGTGTGGAAATAAGAGTTGTAGAGAAGACATTTAAGTTCCAAGGGCTGTTATAAATGAGACAGAAGATTTAAAAACTTTCACTCTTTTTATTTTTTTTCCATAAATACACTTAAGTTAATTAGGTATTTTGTTTTTATTTAATTTCATCAGGCCTTACAAATGCATACTGCTGCAGGCATATTGTGACCTGGCTAT
The DNA here is from genome assembly GCF_027474105.1 of Poeciliopsis prolifica. Taxonomy (NCBI): domain Eukaryota; kingdom Metazoa; phylum Chordata; class Actinopteri; order Cyprinodontiformes; family Poeciliidae; genus Poeciliopsis; species Poeciliopsis prolifica. Next base: position 17,352,414 of record NW_026562382.1, read on the forward strand.
AAAGAACATTAATGTTCAATTGAAAAGTTTTGGATGAGGTTGTGGGAGATATAGAAGCATAAATACAAGGTCTGTTTTTTTTTTTTTTTTTTTTTTGCAATGGTTTAAAGACTAGAACATTTTGTCTTTTTCTGTCATCCCTCACACACACTCAGTTGTCATTCAGTCTAAACTGCCTTGTGGTCTCGTAATTTGCAGTTGCACATCAGTTCTTTGTAATTTTGATGAATGAGGGTTGAAACAAACTATAAAATGTTCAAATGTCACATTATTAAGCGCATTCACAAAGGTCTCATAGATACTGGTTCTGACTGTTTAGAACCAGATTAAAAAGCATTATGATATTTTATATCAGCATTTGTTACAAGCACTATAGTACTGGATCAGATGTGAAAAGCATTGATGTAGGCAGCAACTTTGATGATTGCAGTGCTCATAAGGTCCAAATAAATGACAGCCTTTTCTCTTTTAAACACAAGTACCAAAGTCATAATCAGCTGAATATCTGTTTTATCAAGCTGATGACACAGAGGAACGAAAGACCTAAATTTGACTTGTGTATTTTGTTACAGGGCATTGAATGGACAAACATTGAGTATTTCAACAATGCCATTATCTGTGGCCTTATTGAAAATGTAAGTAAACTTCTTATATGTTGATGATGCAAATCTGGTACTAAAGGAAACAGCACTGAATGATTACAATCATAATAACTCCAACAGAGCCCTGTTGCAGAGCTTGAGGTTGTGGTTTCCAGTTCAGAGACCTGAATAAAATTCTGTAACAAACTCTGAGCTATGCTTGCATCTCTTCTTTTTGTGTCAGAACCAGAATGGCATACTGGCCATGTTGGACGAGGAGTGTCTGAGACCCGGGACGGTTACTGATGAGACCTTCTTGGACAAGCTGAACACAATCTGCGCTGACCACCAGCACTTTGAAAGCCGTCTGAGCAAGAATTCAAAATTCCTTAACGACCACAGCCTGCCACACAACTGCTTCCGTATCCAGCACTACGCCGGCAAGGTACTGATGACCCTTCCCCTCTTTTGGTCCAGTACACAAAGGAAGAATTTTTTTTTTTGTAAAATGAAAGTTTAAAGATGTGTAACTCAGTCTTGCCAAAATAATAAAAAGTAAACCTTTCTGTTTTCTTTTTTCTTTTAAATTAAGGTGTTGTATCGCGTTGAAGGTTTTGTTGACAAGAACAACGACTTGCTTTACCGGGACTTGTCTCAGGCCATGTACAAGGCCAATCACAGCCTCATTAAACAGCTCTTCCCTGAGGGAAATCCTGTAAAAGTCAACCTCAAACGACCACCAACTGCTGGATTCCAGTTCAAAGCATCTGTTGGCACACTAATGGGCAACCTGCAAACAAAGAACCCAAACTATATTCGGTGCATTCAATCTTCTCAATGACTTAGGTGTATTCTGAAGAAATAAAGTGACTTGTGAGAGGTTAAAGCTGAATATAAATGTCTAATTTACAGATGCATCAAGCCTAATGACAAAAAAGCATCCCACGTCTTCAACGAATCCCTGGTCTGCCATCAGGCGCGCTACCTCGGCCTGATGGAGAATATCCGCGTAAGGAGAGCGGGATACGCCTTCCGTCAGGCCTACGAGCCTTGCCTCGAGCGTTACAAGATGCTCTGCAAAAACACCTGGCCGCATTGGAAGGGGCCTGCCAGGTAACCTGGTGCAGATCATGAGGACAGAAATGTGAAATGTTTTCAAAGCAAACCGCGTCAGATGTGTTCTTGCAACTGGGAAATATTCTCAGGTGTCTGAATGTGGGATGGCTTCCAGTGGGAATGTGTTGGCCAACACTGAGGTGTTTAGCTCCTCCCAGGTGGGAGGATTGCTGGGAAAAGAGTCAGATAAGATTCAAAAGATGAAATGATTAGATGAAGAAACTTTTAGTTTAAAGACAAATTTTTGTTTAAAAATATTACCTATACACTAATGCCAATTGATTGTTTGCGTTACTGAAATAAAATAATTAAAATTTTAATGTTGGAATGCATAAAAATTAACCTGGTATGACAGAAAGTAGCTCTTGTCACGTCACATACCAGATGTTCATTGTTCGGTATTCCCCCTCTGAGCCGCAACATGTCGAGACATTTCATCTTTATCTGTCTCCTCCATTCTACATCAGAGTTCCCCATTTCATTCACTGCGCTAGCTAAATCACTGATTCCTATCTGCAGTGCCGTACACTCGAATCTTGTTTTTAAGTCATCTTCAGGCACTTACTAAGGATTTAGTCATCATCTACAGGAGGGGATGAGAGGACAGGGTGGGTGTATGTCTTGCCATTTTTGGATGAATGTAGTCCAGTCAGATTTTTAAGTTTATATTTATTTACAACTTAATGGCCTTTATTTTTTAGAAAAGCAGTGGAGGCTATCATACTGTTTTTTTAATCTCCTGCTGCTGAAACTGGAATTTTGCGAAACATAAACATCTTAATTTAAAATCTAAAAGTCTAAATGTTTAGACACTGCTTTTTACCAAGCCTTTGCTTTGACAAATTGTATATTTAAATATGTTTTAATTAAGTCTGAAAACAGCTTTATTAACATGTGACATTTGTGATGTGCAGTGAAATAGACTTTTATGAAGTTTAATTGTTCTAACAAACTTCAAAGGCATTTTGCATGGCACTCGTAGATCAGTACAGTTCTATTTTAAAGTATTAACTTTTTAATAGAAATACTTTTGGCTGAAATTCAGTAAACTTTGTTTTCAATATGCATTTAAATTGGGATGATTACGTTGTGCGTTTACATTGTAAAATGATTTTTTGAGGTTGGCACAATGTGGGTTCCCCCTTTTGAAAAGGTACTGAAGTTAAGACGCCTTGAAGTAGAAACAGAGCTCACAAGGTTGAGTTATGTGTTAATTACTAATTTGGAATGTTAAGTTAATGTAAAGGTCTCAAAGCCAATGTGGGGTCCACAAATTTACAGAAATCCTGACGGTAAACAAAAAGACAGAACATATTGCAGATAAAACACAATGTTAAATCTCCAAATTGAGAAGTGACCTCAGTGATGCATTGTCCTGATTTTGGTTAGAGACGCCTGAAGAAACAGCAGACATGTCTGGAAAGTACAGTTTCTGCTGACATGATTTTCTTCAGCGTTAGTGCTTCCTGAGGCATCTAATAAATGCTGAGTCTTCCAACAAAAACCACCTCTATGCAGAAGATATGCAGTTGGTATAATGGCACCTATAATCTGCACTGATCAGATTTTTTGAGGTTCTAACCTACCAGAGACTATTGAGGAAAGGTTCTAAGAATTCTTGTTGGTTGGCTTGGCTGCCTCCTGTGCGCTTCTGGTGATGTATTTTTATTTATTTATTTATTTTTCGTTTTCTCTAGACAAGGAGTGGAGGTGCTGATGACTGACCTGCAGGTTCCAGCTGAAGAGTTCTCTTATGGCCGCTCAAAGATCTTTATCAGAAACCCAAGAACGGTACCAAACATGCTTTTGCCTTACTGGTAGATTTGGATTCTTCTAGTGTTTTAAAGTCTTGATGTTGAATCCAGTATTCTCAACCTGTTTTCTCACAGTAACATGTTTGGGGAAAACAGGGTGGGCTGCACTCAGAGCCCCCCACTTTAGCAATTAGCATGTAACCACTACTCTGAAAACACATGTTTTCACTTAACGATCTAACATGGGAAATAAGATGCTCTGTGTTTCCAGGCCTCAATTGTTTAGGTCTGCGTCATGTGAATGGGTTTTCTCCACCTCCAGCAGAAAGGCCAGAGCTTGAAATAACATAATCTCTAATTGCTTGCTAAATTTGGTCTGATAAACTTATCCTCTAACATCTGGAGCTTTAAAGTCAAATATAAAATGAAGCATATTTTGAACTCGGTTTCTGGATTTTACTGGTGTCGGACATGCTGAGCAATTTTAGAAGAAATTCACATGATGCAACAAAATGGGCGCTTTCAGAGTTGGAGGGTAAACATGAAGATTTTTTTGTAGGATAGTGTCGCATTGAAATTTTAATGCAACGGAGAGATGTACATCTTTACATTTTTAGCATAGATTCAGGTGAGGTAAATAATTATTGCATTTAGAACTTACAAAATCTCTGGTCTTTCAAATAGTGGTATCACTGCTGTCACTACTTTTCAAGCAAGGTACTGAGATAGGCGTGAAGTGTTGCATTAGTGGCTTCTATCACAGTCTCGTTGCATTTTGAATCATCTTTCTGAAAGACATGATGACCTATTTTTAGTCAAAAATGTCCAGAAATTCACCGGCCCTCTACCAAGCTTACAGTAATAGAGATGTTTTTCCACATATTCATTCTCCTTCCACTCAACACTTGGAAGGTTCTGTTTCCCAAAGGCTGTTATGGGTTTATCGGACTGAAGCACATAGTTCCAAGCAACACTTTACATGTTGTCACTTGTTGCATTTTTGTCTTTTTCTTTTTCTATAAACCCTTCCTTACAATCCTGATTGATAGTTGTACACTCCATGGTCGGTTCCATAAGAGAAACAGTAAATGTGAATATTTAAACGAGAAAAATAGGTGTTGCAATTCATTCATACTATTTATTATACAATTTCACTGATACTTGTAACTGGTGTAGTTGAGTAGCCCATTTGGTTAAATGTAAATTTAATTCGAGGCTTTGACTGTTTTTCTTTTGTTTTGTTTTGTTTTTTTAAGGCTTTATTGGCCTTTATTTATTACAGAAAATTGGGTAATGAGAAAGACATATGGCAAAGGTTGCCAGGCCGGGAATCGAATCTGCGTCAGCTGCGTCGAGGACTAAGGCCTCCATATGTGGATTTGTGCTAAACCCTTGCGCCACCACAGCACACCTGGCTTTCATGTTTAAAGTGACAGCTATAGTACCAAAACCTTTTAAAGTACTTATTTCGTTTTTTGTCAGTGCCTTTAATACAACTAAATATTTGAATATTTTAAATTGATATCACAAAAATTGTAAAAAAAAATAAATAAATAAAATAAAATAAAAACCTTTAAAACAATGCAATTTAAACATTACCCAGAGTTTTGGTTCCACTAAATGCACCCAACATCACATAACATTTAAGTTCAGGTAGTTTTTTAATCTGAACAAATTGGATTAATTTGAATCCCTCAACAGAAAATTCATTTTGACTCTCCATTTAAGAAGAAACAAACTTTCTTTGGGTGCAACATTCTGCTTTTGATGACAGACCTCCTGGTGTGTGAAATTCAGCATGTTTTGTTGCCTTCTCTCCATGTAGCTCTTTTTTCTGGAGGAGAAGAGGAAGCAGTGCCTGGAGGACCTTGCGACTCTCATTCAGAAGATCTACAGGGGCTGGAAATGTCGCAGTCACTTTCTGCTGCTGAAAAAGAGCCAGATCGTGGTGGCATCATGGTACCGCCGATACGCGGTGAGACTGGTTTCCAAACTGCTGCCATTGCCACCGATACCTGAAAGCTTTGCTATTCAAATTGTTGCCATTTCCATTCAACAGCAACAAAAGAAGTACCAGAAGATCAAACATGCTACCACCGTGGTGCAGTCCTACACCAGAGGGTGGCAGGTACGATCTTCCTGTGAATTTTTTTGTATCTGGGGGTTATGAATAAATCATAAGGAAACATAAAATGTATTTCTTCCAGGCTCGGAAGCTCCTGAGAGAATTGAAGTATCAGAAGAAATGTGAAGAAGCTGTGACCACCATTGCAGCCTTCTGGCATGGCACACAGGTATGGTAAAGGCTCTTAAGAACAGAGGAATAGAAAAGCGCATTCTTATGGTTTTTTTTTATATTTGCCCAAAAGAATTTTGCTCAGCACTTGAGGGTCTTTTTTTTTTTTTTACATTTTCATTTCTCAATATTGACACCAGTCTTTCTAAGATTCTATTCTGTGAGCTTTCTTGGATTATGTTACTTAAGTTTTTCCTCTGCAATGCTATTTCTTTTTATGATTGCACATCTACTTTTTCCCCTATGCTCCTTTCAACGTTCCCTTCTCGATTTATCCTTCTGCACATCTTCAACCTTTCCTACATAACGCCCACCGCATCCCACCAGGCTCGGATGGAGCTAAGGCGTCTAAAACAAGAAGTGCGGAATAAACACGCTGTGACAGTAATTTGGGCATACTGGCAGGGAACCCAGGTATTTCCACCTAGCTGTAGTCCTGCTGTCCCAACTGTCTTGTCACTGTTTACAATGTCTCATCCCATTCTGACTATAAAAGCGCATAGTGGCATAGAACTACTGTTAAATGAATGTAAAGTCGATGAGCTTTGCCTTTTATGTTGTTTTACAGGTGTCTTAGTTAAATTCATAACAGAAAACTAAACTTTAGATCTTTAGTTATTGCTTTCATGTTTTAATTATGACTTTATTCTAATAAGCAATTCCACTATATTACTCAAATGCTGTTCTACTTTTTAAAGCTCAAAGAAAGAATGCATTTTTTTTCCAGATAATCTATCGAAACATTTGTTTGAGGGATTTTTGGCACAGTGTCACTTCATCACCTCACAAATCTGTGTGAGAATGTTGTCTTTTCTCAGCTACAGCCGTCGGTCTACTTAGTTCCCAGACACTCCCAATCATGTCTGATTAAGACACTCAGGAGTGTTGCGTCTTTGTTACATTTTTCTTTTCATGAAATGCTCAAATTCTTTAGAAGGTAAAAAATCTGAATTGAAGGCCAAGTCTGTGGCGAGACCACTGTGGTTCTGTGTGATATTAATTTACCTGCTTATTCCCTTTTCTTAATATAGTGAAAGTTTCTAATATTGTGGAAAAATAAAAAATTATCGGAGGCACTAAGTTCTAATATAAATAAACATTCAAGTCTGAAAATGAATGCATATTTATTTATTTAGTGAAAATGGAGGGCAGAAACGGAACATATCCCATCAGACATTATTGTATTGGACAGTATCATTTGGGATCTACTTGCTGGTGGTTAAAGATGCATCAAGAAACTCAGTGATCACTGGAATTGCCAGATTATTGGCAAGATATATCCAAATCAGGAATACGTTGGTTGAAGCATAAAAATTCAAGAACACAGTGCTCTTGCAACACCAGATTGTGTTAACGTTCTTTAGTGTTGATGCTATTACTCAGGACATGTCATCGTCACTTCAGCCAATGGATGCACAGAAATAGCTGAAGCCAATTGAAAGGAAGCTTTATTTTCTGCAACATGTCAAGATGCATCTGTAGTTTATTCTTGCAGCTAGAGTGTGAAATGTTTTTCTGTTTTAGTCTTTTGGAGTTTCAACCTCCTGTTTATCTTGGAACATTCTGGATTTGAAAATGTTGGAAGCCTTTTGAGAATCTGAGTCAAAGGAAAGATGTACTTTAAGAATATGGGTATGCTACCTTCACTAACTGAATATGTACGATGTCAAGACAATTACTTATTGTTTTGAAATGGTTCATATAATCAGATAGCAACTTATGTGTCGAACTCTGAGAGAAACTGGGTGAAATCTATATTGGCAAGTTGATCCCAATATAAAAACTTGAGATTGATCGCTGATTTCTGAATAAAGCATTTCTAGTCATAACATTTTTTAAAATAACTTTCAAGCCATTTGACCGACAGGGGTTATCGCATTTACTTTAGCACTTATTCCCTCAAACTAATTATTCATGGGTACTTTTTTAAAAGTTGCTAATAAACACCAAAGACTCGTTCTGCACCTCTTGTAATGCATTAACAAAATGAGGTAATTTCACCTGTTTTGTAATGTCTGTTAAAAACTAAATAAGAACTGGGATTACAATCTTAACATACTGAAGGTTAACATTGAAGAGCTTCCACATTTTATCCCTTTAGTTGATGTTTATCCACACACATTTACCTTATGTCCATTTCTTTTTTTAAAGATTTTCTTTTGGCTGTAGTTATTTGATAGTTAATTGACAGAAAAGTGGGTAATGAGAAAAGGGGAAGACATGCAGCGCACCCCGCCTTCTGTCCATTTCTGACTAAGCTTGGGTTAGTCAGAAACATTGAGTAGAAACGCTTCTGTCTCATTATATACATTAAGTGTAAGAAAATGCATGATTTATTTTTATTTTCTCTGTTCTTACTGCTACAAATATTTAAGCTTAGGTGTCTCACATTTTGATAGATGCAAAGAATTGAATAAAAGATCCACTAAATTGATTTCCAAGTCCTTATTGCAGGAAGTTTTCTCTGTTCTTCTCAGAAACGGAGAGAAAAACAAATCAAAATTGTCTGTTAAATTGCATTTTATGACCCACTGTAAACTATCACTGACCTTAGCTTTTGAAGTTGCTTCCAATAAGTCTCGATCTCTTGTCAAGAATGGAGATTGAATGGTACAGACCAAAGCTGAGGACCATCTGATCACCTTCTACATTTATATTAAATGTGGCACAATAGAAGAATTTTAAAATATTTAAGTTCATATTGCCTAAATATTGTAAACTTTAGGTAACGTTAAAGGTTGTAAAGGTTGTAAACCAGATATAAGCTCTGCTTTGCAATGTGAACTTTGTTCAAGTACATGGGTAAATTACTGGAAAGAGTTTTATTAATCTGTTATTCCACCTCAGCCCTTTCCATTGATTTATTTTTTTTATTTCACTTTAACTCAATCAACTATAATTGCCACACAGTAAGGTTTCCCTCTTGAATGACTCATGTTGTCAGTGTTTCTTCATTGTTACCTGTCACACCCACTCTCCTCGGACAGTTGCGGTTTTGCCTGTCACTGAATAAAGCAATAACGCTCATCTGCAACTGCCACCGCTTTTCATTAGGCCCGGAGAGAGCTACGTCAGCTGAAGGAGGAGGCGAGGAATAAACATGCCGTGTCGGTCATTTGGGCCGGCTGGCAGGGCACCAAGGTATTTGGGAATGTTGACATGCCGTGACTTTTTGACTTATCGCCTCCATCAACCCACTCCCACTTCTTTATTTAAAAAAAAAAGAGTCCTGAAGTCATTCTAAGCATTTCTCAGTGATGTAAAGCATTTTGTTGCGCGTTTTATGGCTCAGTAGGTGCTGAGGTTGTAAGTGAATCTTCCAAATATGACAAAGTCCTTGATGGTAGTCTGTTTAAAAAATACATCCAATACATCCTGAATACATAGATTTTGTTTTGTTTTGTTGCATCATCTTCATAGGTCCATCCTTGGCATCTGCATGCTTCTTGCTCACTCTGCATGACTTTCTGTTACTGTGTTGCTACTGCATGTGTAGTTTGTATCGAAACCGTTCTCAGAACCTTTGGGATGGATTGCATCCCAACCGAATTGACTCTCCTGCATCATCACCCTGCAGTGACTAAAAACGCTTCTTCCACCTCACAGATGCCCTTCTAGATAACCACCCAAAGTCTTTATTATTCATGTGTAGATGCTGGAGCATTATAGCAATAACGCTGCAGCCAGAGCTTGTGTGCAGTGTGTGTGCACGTCTTCAAAGCAGTCGACTCCAAGCAGAACGGTTTTGACCCCTTCATCCTCTCATCTTCCACTGCTCTTTCTTCCCCCGCCCACACCCAAACAGGCTCGCAGGGAGCTCAGGAGGCTGAAGGAGGAAGCCAGGCGCAAGCATGCCGTCGCTGTGATTTGGGCCTACTGGCAGGGACTGAAGGTACCCACCAGCCCCCAGGGTAGCAACCATCACCCTGTGTGCCATCTGCTCCCCATCACTGTCCCCCATCACCCTTTTTATCACTTTTTGTCCTCAGAAAGGCAGCCTCTGCTCTCTGTTGTAAATATCTTCTGTTTTCCTTTACGGAGTTTGGAAAGCGAATACGCCACCTTCCGTTGTCATTGCCAACCCTGTTAAAGTTTAAAACTGCAGAAGCATTATGTCACCATCCTACAATAATTGCCCAAGTAATTTTTTCCCAAGTGATTTTGGCAAAAATAAATTACTTCTGGCAAAAAATAGTTTGGGAAAGTAACAATAATCTCATACTAAAGAAAATTGAGAAATCCAACTGTTTGAGTGAAGTTTTAATTTTTGTTGCTTATAAACCTTTTTATGATCCCATTTTGCTAATAGGATAGGACTTTTTTTCTGAGTATAACATTAAGCAAGGTTAGAGCATGGAGATTTTTAACCAATCTTTAGTCTTTCTCGGTTAGGGGTGTGCAACTTCAGCCTCCAATAACTGGTGTATTGTATGCTTTAGCTGTATCCCTGTTTCACAGCTAAATTAATGGACATGTTGCCACCTCATTAAGTTGTCAGATTCTGCTTAGGCCTTATAATAAGCCGCTGTCATCTAAACAAATGCAGGACACTGGCGCTTTATGACAGGAGCTGGACATCCTTGCGGTAGATCACATTGAATCTTCTGTAATCATTGACATGAGCTGATGAGATGACTAAGTCATCTAAGATGAAGGTTCTTGCTAGAAGACTGAAATACAGTCTCCATTTTCAGCTGACTAGCAGACTGTTGGATTTATACATAATGTACCCAATTATTCTAAAAATTTCTTATAATGTGCTCCAAAAGGTTTTCCAGGACTTATGGAAAAAAATGGACACTCATCATCACAGATCATCCACTATAAATAACTATCAATAAGATGCTTTATTCTTTCTTTCCCATGTTTTTTTTTTTTTTTTCTGAAAACTCAATCTTTTTCTCATCTGACCAAAGCATAAGCAAAACTTATCAAATGTGACATGTTTACTTTTGTTATGAAAGACCAACTATTTTTTCTTGGCATCCCTAATTCCTCTTTGGTATTTAGGTGGTTTCTAATGAAAATGGAAACATGACATCAGAGGGCTTCATTTTGCTGCAGTTCTCAGTGAGCTTTTGAGATCCGTTTTACTTTTTTTGCTTCAGTTACCATTCTGATTAATGTGGGTGGTGGCAAGATAAACTTGTTTTCCAGCTTTGTGGTCAGTGGCTAGAAGGCCTGAGTGCCATGTCAAAACTGCATGACACAGCAGGGGTCAGCACCTTCTTTAAATCATTAGTTTTTGCCTTCTGTAGAGCTGAAAAAAATTCATCTCGAGCCACAAAAGACCCCCATCTTGGAAATGGGAGTCATGAATCATTTCAGAAAGTTGTAGAAACTGATCAGACACATTTTCTAAAATAGTTTTTAAGCAGTTGCAGGTATTTGAGCCACCACTACATGTTGAATTAAAGGTTGGATTTTTCCATATTTCCCGGTGTGAGATTATGTAATGGTTTAACTTCCAAGGTCGTGCAGATGCATGAAATTGTAACTGAATTATCAGTTTGGTTTGAAACGACGGTTTAGTTATGAGCCCTCTTATCAACTTTAGGTGTTGTCCTTTAACAGAATGCAAGTCATTTACAACACCTGATGTAAAAGTTTAACTATTAGTTTCGAGGTACAGAGACGGAAAATTGTTCAGCCTTTTTATTTTTTTTAAAAGCAACAATGTGCAAAAGTCTACCCATTTCATCTAACTTTTCCCTGTCTTCCATTACTGACCCTTAAAGCAGCATTGTTTGTGGCTCCAACACTGTTTGTTCTGCTTCTTTTTCATGGAAGGGGTGTGTCCTTTTGGTTTTTGTCTGTGATGTTTACTTTTTGAGTGAAACAATCCATGTTTACCATGTTCATGTTTTAAATGTTTAGTTTTTTTTTGTTTTTAATTGAGCACCAGGAGCCTGGATATGCACCTGTTATAATTCACTTTGTCCCATTAAGGAAAGCATGAAGTTTGTCATAACAATGATAGCCTTTTCACTCATTTGAAGAAATTATTGTACTTGGGATTATTTCCAACAGACTGGGTTTTGTCTTTTTGTTGTTTGTAACTAACAAAATGTCTCTCTTTTTTTGTGTGCAGTTTTTGTTGTGCTGCTCCTCTTTCAGTGTGTTGCTTTCCTGTCCCACCGTATGATGAGTCAACAGAGTAAGCTTGGAATTGATTCACAATTTTTTTATGATTGTGCTCTCAAAGGTCCGCAGAGAATACAGAAAATTCTTCAGGGCAAACGCAGGCAAGAAGATCTATAACTTCACCATCCAGAGGATTGTAAGTCAGGTTAAAGACTTGCGATGTTTTTGTGAATGGGTTCATGTTAACTTAATGTTGACACTGAACACTTCTCTGGTCTTTTTGGATTACTAGATGCAAAAATACTTCCTCGGATTGAAGAGCAAACTGCCCTCCATGTCCCCGATAGACAAGACCTGGCCTGCCAGGCCGTACTTGTTCCTGGATGGAGTCCATGCTGAGCTTCGGAGGATTTTCCATCTCTGGAGGGTTTGTCTGTCACATTCAGTCAGGCTTACACTGTCAGAGTGAATGCTGTCTACTGTAAAACTGCCAGACAAGTGTGTAGCAGAATAAAGTCAGCATTTCTGAATTTTTCAGCTATGTTCTATAAGATGTAGTCAGCAGATCAAGGCACAATGACGATGCACTGCTCACAAAAACTAGTTTTTCCTGGCAGTAATTCTTTATTTTGACTTGTGATGCAAACAGTGCAAGAAATACAGAAGCCAATTCACAGAGGAGAAAAAGGCGGTGTATGAGGAGAAGCTGGAGGCAAGCGAGCTCTTTAAAGATAAAAAGGCTCTCTACCCAAGCAGGTATCTTGCATTCACTATTCTCCAAAGCGATCCCCATGGTGTCAATCTTAATTTTATGCCAGATTGCGCCTTCATACATCTTATATTTCACATTATACAAACGTCTTTGACTCCATCTTTTTTTCTCAGCGTGAGGCAGCCTTTCAAAGGAGACTACCTGGAGATCAGCAAGAATCCAAAATATCAGAAACTCAGCAGCGCCGTAGACGAAAAGATTCTGCTGGCCGACGTGGTCAACAAGATAAACAGGGCCAACGGAAAGGTAGGAAAAAAGTGCTTTTGGAAAAGTATTTTTATATTATCCACACTACACCTGACATCATAATACTTATTATATGTGACCGATCAACATAAAGTAATTTACAAATAAATATTTGACTTGTGGGGTGCATTTATATTCAGCATTAGATCATCAGTACCAGAACCACATTTTGCTGCAGTTCCAGGTCTTCAGGACATTTCTACTAATTTTGAACGTCAACCAACTCTTGTTTGCCAATTTTCTTTTCTCGAAAAATAGTTTAGTTTCAGTCTGGAAAGTCTGAGCAAGATTTTTTTTTTCAGCTCACACCACAGATTTTCAAATGGCTTTACAGCTGAACCCTGACAAGAACATGAACATTTTTATTTTATTTTTTTTTAACATCACGTTGTATCTCTGACACAATGTTTAAGATCAAGTCTGCAAGAACAGATTCTGTCGTAGAGCTGCAAGAACAAAAATACATTTTGTTCTTTTGAAGTGTTTGGGAAATCTAGTCCTGTTGGACAGAAATGTGAAGCGAGTGGGCCTACTGACCTGATAAACTGTGCAGTGGGACAGACCTATGAAGACTTCCTCGGGGTTCAGCTTGTTTGCCTGAAGGAACTTTTGTCTTCACATCGAATGAATGAGGAAATTTCTGTTTCCTGGTAGAGTACATAAGTCACTTTTGTTGCGTTCACAGTGAGGTGCGGTCTAAGTCGACATTTTGATCTCTGCAGAACACAGCACCTACTTTTTAGTGTATGTCCCCTCTGCTGTAGCAGTCTGCATTTCATGATTTCCAAAATATTTCTTTTTGAACATCTTGCATAAAAACCTAATGAAATACAAGTCGGGATGTGATTGTAGTAAGAGTTCAAAATGAATACATTTGTAAACCATTTCACCCAGTGTCTTCATAAAAAGGTTTCTGCTTCCATTTAAAAATTAGCATCTTAAAATCTGACATCTTGTATTTTATGTTGGACTGAATGCAGAATGACACTAGTGCTTCTTTGCTTGCAGGGCTCACCTCGACTCTTTGTGTTAACTAAGAAGAACGTTGTTCTGGCTGATCAGAAAACTGGGCAGCTGAAAGCCAATGTCCCTCTTACAGATGTTGCAAGTGTTTCAACGAGCTCGCAAACTGATGGCTTCTTTGCTCTCAAACTCAAAGAGGTGAGGAGAACGTTGTTTTTTGATATGTAGTGATATAGATGATCAACTTTTTCAGGGTGTTTGTGTGGCCACAAAACCTTTTTCCAAAAGATGAAGGAAAATTGTTTAAAAATTCAGTGTTGCTCCCAACAGGGCTCAGCTTCTGCTGTCAAAGGTGACTTCTTGCTCAGCAGTGATCACCTGATTGAAATAGTAACCAAGCTGCACCGCATCAGCTCCATGGCTGCAGACAGAGAAAAGCTCAACATTGACATCTCAGACGAGTATGCAGAATCTTTGGCTTGTATTGTGGCCAACAGGCTGACTCTTCCTTCATGGTGATAAAAGTTGTTGCTCTTCTTTTCTGGTGTTTCAGGTTTCTGGTGCAGTTCAAACAGGACAAAGTGTGTGTAAAATTCATCCACGGTAGTCCCAAGAACGGCAACAGTGTATCATGCAAACGCAAAAACAACCGCCTGCTGGAGGTGTCCGTACCCGCATCATCATAAAGAGTGCAGGACCTGACCGCCAACTCAGACCTTCTGGACTTGACAATCACCACCCCTGTGCCAACCCTGAGCCCAAACACGTGCTGTTATTTGGCTTCTTGTTGTGTTCTTCATCAGATTTTTTCATGGCACCTCTATAGCTGAAATAATGGGCCACAATTTGTTTTGGCAGAGAAAGCTCAAACTAAAGGGTTGCATGCCACAGAAATTTTGGTGTTAAGAGCTGATGCCAGAGCACAACCGACTTTTTGTATACCCGTGGCAATGTCCCTGCCTCCATGGTAAATTAGTTTTCAGAGAAAATGTCAAAAGAACTTAAAGAAAATCTCCAGCCTCCAAAGGTTCAAACTCGTCTGCTTTTAAGCTGCTCTGACGCTGGCAAGAAAGATGGCTTAAAAATTTGAGATGAGTGATGACACAGGATTTGGGCATAAGTCTGTCGCATTTAGTTCTTTGACAAACCTGAATGCTGCACTTTCTTTCCCCTTTTTAACAGAGGGTCTGACCTGAAAACTACACTGATTGTATGTTTTCTTATTTTCTTGGATTACAGCACAGTGGGTAGTTGGGTAAAAGTAAGATATAATTTGCTAAATAATTGTAAAACACTTTGTATTCATTCTTACGTGCCATTAAACAGGTGTAAACACAGTACCATGCGAGTGATGATCCTATTTATATTGATGCCAAAAATGAAATTAAATAATTTCTTTTTGATTGCACTACACATGGTCACTTGCATTTTCTCTTTCTAGTACAGCTGATTAATCATTATTCCATCTACTCAGTAATTGTAAACTGCATTTGTGTTGAAGGTTGCTTGGAGTTGAGTCATTAGATCAGTTTGGACCCAACATTTGTCCCAAAACTACTTTTTCCAACTCAAATTCTGACCATTGAAACCAGTGCTAATGTTGTGTGCAATATTGTCTTTCTGGAAGTTGACTTTCCTGTGCCATAAGCTGTACATAGGCTTTATAGGCTGTAGCCATAACATGGACACAGTTTAGGTTCCTTATTTTCATATGTATTACTGGTGTGGATGTTTTAGCTTCTACAACTTTAGTGTTTGAACTATTTTGCCCTTCACTTTACATTACAAGGGAACAGACCAAATTTTAATTTGAGAGGTTATGTTAAGAGGTTATATGCAGTTAACATTGTACCTATTGTAAATTCTTTGCATCTTTATTTAATAAAAGCCCAGAGTAGTTGGAAATGGAGGCCTAGTCAACTGGTTATCCTTGGAGGAACACAGACCAAAGCATACTTCTACAAACTATAATCATATTGTGGGCTATGCTAATGCCAACTTAGTTAAACCATAGTAACGTTTCATTGCCTTATTTACCCAAAAAGGAGAAAGTGATCCTCGCTTTCTGAGGAAGTGAGGATCTCACTGCAACAGCAATGAGATTCCTGTGTGAATGCATACTGAGAATCCAGCATGAAACGCTTCTGGTCTTGGTATGAACCGGAGTGTAAAAAGAAATGAATAGCTTTTACCTAAACCACTAATTTAGCTCTGCGCACGACTTTAATCTTATAACTGACAAATACTGATCAGAACCTCTTTGTGCCATTCTTGGTCTGTGTCACATGTGAGTTAAATGGTGGCATGCCACCTCCAACCTAGGTTTCCTGTGTGAATATACCAGCATGCTTCACAAAAACCGCTACGACCGCTTTTAGCTTTGACCACTGAGACAAGCTGTTGACTTCAGCCTCTAGGAGAGAGAAAATTTGATCCTGAATGCTGAAGCAAAGTCTGAAAAGGGCCAAGACAGAAATAGACTTGTGTCATCTTGGACTACAATCTTCAAAGAAAAAAAGTGCTAGCCCCTCTTCCATGAACGTTAAAACTGTTGAACTGGCTTATCCAAAGCATGATGATTCTGTCACCAGTAATCTTCCTTTTTCCTGGCAGATAATTATGTAGTTAACGAGCAGAAAATTAAGGCAGTTTATGCGTAAGAAACTGCCTTTACTTTTCTATTACTCAACAGCAAGTGTTCAGGTTCTATTCCAGGGACCCATTTGGCTTAAGATCACTGATGCCGTCATACCTCATATCTCCATGTCTTGTGGAAACAATAAGCAGCTTTACTGGCCACTGCAGATGTAAAATTGTGTTTGTGTAATTTTTTGGGAGACGAAGGGCTAAGGAAAAAAAGTCAAGCAATTCGTATTTAAAATAACTGCATTAGACCAGGTTGGATAACTGTTCAGAAAGTGTTGATGAAAACTTTGTTTCCGTTTATTTGACTTTTATACAAATTACTAGTTTACTTGCATAAAGTGGATGCAGGTAAACAAAATTGGGGATTGGGGTTGCAATCGGACTTCACTTTTCTGCATTTCAGCTGAAATGCAGAAATGTTTCTATTTGGGACTCTTGAAAAATATTCTTGGCATGTAAGCACAGTCACTTAAGGTGTGGGGAAATCAGATGACACGCATGAGGGATAAACTGATCGTTCTAATGGATTTACTTGGAGCCTTGGTTTGGTGTGGTTTCACTTGCCCTCTTCTTCCCCTTGATTTGTATTTGAACAGTGGTTAGAGCTGCGAAATGATGTCTGCATTCTTGTGTGCCTGATGTCAAACTGTATTCAGAGATGGAACAAGAAAAATATTTTAGTAGAACTCATTGTAACATTTGCAAGTATTCTTTTTAAATTAAATAAAAATCAATGTTAATTGTTCTTTGGTGCTGTTGTTTTTTTTTTTCCATTTAATTATTTGAAGCATAAACCCATAAATATTGTCCACACAGATCATCATTCTTAGCATTTCAATTTATAAGACGTTTTGCTTTTTTTGTACCTCACATCCCAGCACTAAATAACAGACTTTGATGGCTGTTTATCTGCATCATCGGGGGACGTGGTTTGGAGGCTTTTGGGACTGTATGGCCAACCCTAGCAGTCAAGCAACTGGCCAGATGTTTTCCATCACATCTGGGGGGGGGAGCTGTCCTGGGGTTAAATTCCACAGCTTTGGGAGAGCTGCCGGCATCAGGTCTCAGGAGACCAGCCCTCTGATTGAACAGAGTGGTAAAAATAGCGAACCATTTTGGGCTGCCCAGTACCCGGTTCCCACCACTCCACAGGCTGGGAAAGGAAGGCGGAGTCCTAGCACTCTCTGTGGATATTATTCAACCCTCTGTGGGACTACAAAGGGACCAGACAATGCACTCGCTGATCATGTGGAGTGTTTGTTGTTTGCACACTGCAGTGCAGATCTGCATCACACCGTTTTGATCACATCAGTTTGCAGAGCAGATCATGAATAGATCTTAGAAATGAACACTCCACTCCAAATGTTGGGAGCTGTGCAAGTGACACCTTTTAAACATGTAACGCTCTTTGTCTTTCAAAATGTCAACATAAAATGAAAGATTTCTACGATCTAAAAATTAACCAGCTAAGGATGAACACTTCCTTCCCCAGACTCGCATTAGAAAAGTGGAGACCAGTTGAGGTTGCTTTCCTGAATCTCTGGTGACATCTTCTGGACTCTTATCAGCCTTGCAATAGAAAACGTGAAGGGGAAGAAGTGACTGGATAAAACTGTTTGTCATGATGCAGCGTTTCAGGAGAGAATTTTTGTGTTGGCTAAGTAATGTAATTAGCTTTAGATTTTTCTTTCGTTTTAAACAGATTTTCACAAAAATGAAGCTTAAAGTGAAAAACTTTTTTCCATAAAGAGGTCCTTGTGAGGATCCTAAAATGTTAAACATACATTATGGTTGCATGGGTGAAGTGCTGTGTGTGGAAAAAAACTTAACTGCTCATCACCCTGAACACACTGTACCCAGAGTGTTATTGGTGATGTGCAGTGGTGGCAGTATCATCCTGAGGGTTCCTTCAGTAGGGAAAGGGGAGTAGGTTGGATTTGATGTGAAGATGGACTAAGCTAAATTTAGTGCAATCCTGGATGAAAATATACTAGAGGCTTCAAACGAGTTAAAATCTTCTGTATCACGATATTGAAAACTTGCTGCTCTTGTAGAAAGGTTCAGGGGGTGTTTTTGCAAGACTTTATGAAGTAAATCTGTCCTAAAACAAAAATCTATAGCAGCAAAACTGAAAAGTATTGAACATACAGCTGTCAAAGTTTCTGTAAGAACACAGATTCTTCTCAAAAGTCTAATTTTCCTGTAACTGCTTTTTTCGTGGAATATTTAATCCACAACTTGCAAAAAGCTGTTGGGCAGCTGGCTGAAAAATGTAACTTTTATTCGTACTGATGCTGAAAGGGATACCAATTACATCAATTTATTCTGCACAGCCACTAATTAGGCTAGCACTGAAGCATCTGCATTTCTCTGCATGTTTAGCTCTAATATACTGCTAGTGGGAGTCAATATTTAGTTTGAAGGAATGAATTTTCAGTCTCTCCATCTTTTCTTCTTTATCTTAGACTTTGTGTGTAGTTAGCTTAATAGTCAGTTTCCAACAGAGATGAAACGTGGTGTTTATCTTCAGTGTTGCGGCACGAATTGAAACTTTTTGCACCGTTTATTTTGAAGTGAAGTTAAATTAGCAAGTGCAGTTAGAACAACCCTACAAACTCCTTAACAATATTGCTTCCCCCATGTGTTAAACCATTTATATTTTCTATTATCCCTGTTGGATATTGTTTAAGCATTTAATTACTTTGTAAGACCACCTTTTACTTCAGTTATAATAAGAATGGCTTTCTACACTTGTTACTTTTTAAACAGAAACTTAAATTCAGTCAAATTTGATGGAGTGTTAGTGAACAACACTAACTGCAATAAATTCCCAGGTGATTAAGGTCTGGACTTTAACTAGACTCCTATATTTTAGCTCTAGTTGTATGGTTAGGTAGGCAACATCCATTCTCTGAAATTCTTTTCAGCTTTTGATAAATCTTTATACAGAAATGCTCTGTATGTAGCTTGAAAACACTTGACCAACTTCCCATGCTACACAAAAGTAACCACACAGCATGATTTTGCCACCGCCATGTATCAACCTGTAGATTCCACATTCAGGTTGGTGTTCAGTATTTTCTTGTGCATTTTGCATGGAGGCTAAAAAATAAAATGTTGTTCTCATCTGACCAAAACACCACACTCCTGCAACTCATAGCAAGTTAACTTTGATTTTTTACAACCCTCTTCAGACATAATCTCCACATTATGTCTAAATTTGTATGTGTACAAAAATGACACAACATTTTCATAGTTAATAATTTAACTTTATCATCAGCTTTTGCAATCTAAACACAAATAGGTGTCGCAAGCTGAAAACGTTCCATCTTTGCAGCTTAATTCTGACAATTGTAATGTTTTTTCAAGCCAAGCCTCTGATCACTCTATTCTATAACTAAAGAGCTGGTGGTAGATAATACAGCATGAATGTTTTGATAGCTGCTCAGACATACAGTAGCCCAGTTTTAAGAGGAAATTTTCCTGAAGGGCAAAGCTGACTTATTGAGAATAAATTCCTTTTGACAGTTCCAACATGGAACTTGTTTGGTCATGGCTCCATAAATTCCACAACCAGAGCAACAAATCATGGAACAAATAAATTCCACCATCTCTTGTTTCAAAGGGAGAAAAAAAAAAACATAGAAGAGATAATGAGGGACCACTTCCCTAAACATTTATCATCTAGTACTGTACATGTTGGCATATTTAATGCCCAAATTAAGGCCTAAAATTAAAATGATTAGCCTGGGAAATAACGACTTGTTGTGAACAGATTCTCTCGCCTCTCATGTGAATGTTTGTAGTTCCTCGAGAGTTTCTTGATTGATTGTGACTCTCCTTATCAGTTCTGGCAATTTAGATGTTAAGCCATGTTTTGGTAGGTTTTCTGTTGTGACACACCCCTTTAATCTCTGTAAGATTATTTAACTTTGCCCAGTCAAAGGCTTAATGCTTGGGATGTTAATTTAACTCTACATTATACCTCTGCAACTTTATCCCTGACTTTAGAGCTGTGAAAAATAATAAAATGTAGCTTTCTCAATTATGACACATCTCGTGTTAGTATATTACATTCAACCCCAATTAAAGAGACACAGTTTTGTGATTGTAATGTGAAAAATTGTGAAAAATGCAAAGAAAAATAATATTTTTGCCAAGCACAGTAATACATATTTTTATTGATGTCAGATTCCTGCTTTTTAATTAAACCTTATGGTATGTGCATTAAAGGCATATTTTCCATGTCTTTGATACTAAATACCACATAAGTAAAGAATTTTACTGTCAATATTCTCTGCAAGCAACACATTGAATTAGACAAAAGTAAAGGCAAAAGGCATGAGATATTCCCAGAGTGAGACAGATTTAGCTGATAAATCTTTTGCTTGCGGCTGAGTCAGAAAAACTAGCAAGAGGGATCAGAGGTAGGAAGAAATCTGAATAATGAATTCTGCTGGGTGGTGGAGTGTCTGTGTCCTCCTCTTGCCCTCATGTCACCAACAAACTCAATGGCTTCATCAATTTGAAGCCATTATCACATCAATGGACAAGAATGGAAGGAGGAGGAGAGATACAGATCGAGGTATAGAGCAAGCTTCTGCTACACCATCTGTGATTGAAGAAAGAACTAATCACTTTAAATAGCATCCCAATATGCACATGTGTCTGACCACTAACTGGTCTATGAAAATGCATGAAACATTGCTATACAGTATGTACTAGTAGCTAAAATGAAACAATACAAAGTTCTACAAGATCAAGAGCTAATGCTAGTTTCTATTTTTTGACAAGGTAACGTATTTGTATTTCTTCAAATCATTTCACTGTATTCCAAACTATGTATGTAAGCTATGCAAGCTTCAGGCCACTTCAGCAGCAACAATGTCTCCAAAGATCTTCCTAAGAAGTCAGTCAGCTGCAGCTGATCCAGAACACAGCTGCTCGTATTCTCACTAAAACTAGTAAAATAAAACACTCGCCCCAAAGTCCTTGCACTAGCTCCTTGTAGCTCAAAGAGCAGACTTTAAAATACTTTTTTTGTTTGTTTGTTTAACAACCACTGAATCCCTGAGCACCAAAATACATGAAAAACCTGTTGTTGTTATATCAGTCTTCCAGACCATTGAGATCCTCTGGTTCAAGTTTACTCTGCATCCCCAGAATCAAACATGGAGAAGCAGCATTCATTTTTTTTATTCGCCTCTATTGTGATACAAACTTTCAGAAAACAGCAGAACTGCTGAAGCAGAGTTCCTTCAAATCAAGACTCTTTTTGAGAAATGCATGTAGAAAATCTGAAGTGCAAGGTCTAAGAACGTGAAGAAAAAGAAGAGAACAATTAAATGTGAACTGAATGAACACAAACACAAACATTTTAGATATCCACTCAATAAATCTGAAGAGATTCATGACTATCTATGAGCATAGATATGGTGATAAAACAAGCTAACTAATTTTTGCTGCACTACTACACTATTTTAACTACAGGCTATTTTCCCTGGTGTGGATACTAACACTTGCAACCCAAGTAAAATGATAAATAATCGCTATTTGTGTCCTTATTGAAAGAGTAAGTGCATGTCAATGTGTAGTCCAATGAACGAAGAAGCCGTGTGAACAAAAGCAGCTGTGGAGCTGATACGGATAAGCAAATAGCTCCACACACATCATTAGGTGCTCATTTACAGACATTAAGCAAGACGCCAGGTGCCTGTTGGGAACTGCCAGGCATGCGTGCCTCCATGCAGTATCACGTTTCACCTACACCTCTCTGTGTAACACCTGCAAATGAAGAGCTTGTTTTACCAGAAATGGTTTCATCCTGCCAGGCGTCTCAGCAATAGCTTTCTCTCACTTCTAACGTCATAATTTCATTATTATATTGCACCAAGTTAGCACAAGTCTGCTCGTCTGACGTCTCATTCTAGAGTGAAAGTAGCTACATTTAAATGCTTTGTTGTTCTGGTGTTGTTATATAAAAGCTAAATAAATCTAAAAAAACTAAAGAATTCAGACCTTCTATTACTTAATTGCTTTAGTGAGAGCTGCACACATTAACATTTGTCTATCGTTGGTACACAGAAAGATGCACTACAGAGGTTTTAATGCAAAAGTAATAAAAAAACTTACATAGGGACATAAAAGGGATTATGCAAATATGTGAACATTTACATCACTTAAAACTAGCAGTTTGAGTTTCCATTCTAACTGACTTTCTTCCAGGATTTCCCTATGGTCAGATCCATCCAACTTCCCCTTAACAAGCTTCAAGATGCTGCAGTCACCATGTTTCACTGTGGAAATTATACATTTTCGGTGATGCCCAAATGTTAGATCCTCAGCACACACAACACTTTACCCTGGCACAAAAAACTTTTGTTTTTGCCTTTAGAGTACACTCTTTCACATATTTCCTGTGTATCCTTGGTGGCAGAAAGCCTTTTTTCTTGTGCACTCCACAAGATGATATTTGTGGAGTGCACAGCCAATAGTTGTCCTGGTGAAATATTCTCTTTCTGAGGTGTAGATCTCTGCAGCTCTTTCAGAGTTATAAATGATTTGGCTGTCTGAATAAAACTCCCTGTGTTTGGCCTGACCATTTCAGTGGGTACTCTGGTCCTGGTAGGAATGCTTTTGTATTATGCTCCTTTTACTTTCAGATGATGGCTTGAACAGTGCTCTATGGGATGCCAATGGCTTAGCACATTGTTTTACAACATTAATCTGGTTTAAACTTCTCCACAACTTTATTCTGCTGTTGCTCTTGGTCTTCATAATGCTATTTGATCAGTAATGGATTCTAACAAACCACTGAGATCTTCACACAGCAGTTTGATTTATACTAATATTAAATTCCATAAGTTCTAATAAGTTCTGTTTACTTATTAGGCAGAAGATTGTTTTGCATTGCAATCCCCCTCAGTCTGGACACCTTGTTTAACATTTTTCTCCCTTTAAGTAACAATACAATTGGATTACATTGTGTAACACCAACCCCAACGAAAAAACAGAACTATAAAATTAATACCGCCACCACAGGAAGAAAGGATGAGTGACCACTATAAACTACTTTTATCCAAATTGCTTTTCAACATATATCATCATGCGTAGAATAGCAACACCCCGACGGTCAGAAGACAGCTTAGCAATAATATCAAAACACTGCAATTCATTCTTAGAATTTACAAGCCTTTCCTTGCTGTTGTTTAATTTATTTTCTTCCCTGAACAGTCTTCGTACATTTCATCACTGAGTCCGCTTCGGCTGAGCAATATTGGAAAAAAGCATAAAGTTGAGCTGATGGGATTGTGTCAGGCAAGGCGATGTTGAAGAATTATGTGGTTCTCTTTATCACCAAATCCTGAAGCTTTCACACACGCACGGCACGCAGACACAAATGCGTGTGGACACACAGACGTGGAGCCAAGCTGATTAAAGAACGCAAACATGGATTGGTGGGAGGGTCCACGAACCACAAGGCTAATTGAACTGTCTCCACGCTGAAAAGATGGAACATTAGTCATAAACCTTGCATGTGATGAAAAGAAAGGAGACAGACAAAATGAAAGAGGAGCGAAAGAAGCAAACCATATAGAACTGGGTTCAGATATTTGTTGTAGATTTTCCTTACACTATAAAGAATTTTAATCTCACATTCCATTGCAATTTGCAGTTTGAATAACTTAATGATGATTTCTGATTATACTTTGTGTTTGCCCTACATAGCTTTTGCCAAACTGCTTTTTCTCTTTTTTGTGTGATTTGAATTAAAGTTATAGTATTTAGTGTTGGCTTCTTAAAAAAGGAACAATAATTATCTCCTGTTGCAAGCTGAGATTTTTAAAAATGATTTGCACAATTAATATATGACTGTGCCTCCACACTAAAGGAAAGCCTAAACCTTTAAAGTGCAGTAGTGGGGCTTATTCATTGGCATGACAGTCAATATCGGCAGGAAGTGAAAAAGCTGGACAATTGATCAAAAGACAAATTTTTACTTAATCCAAAAAAAGCAGATGATGATCACTATTGCTAATATCAATACATCAATAACCATTCAATAGAAAGAGTGCAAAGCTTTAAGATAATTTGCGTACCACTCTTTGGCAACCTCACTCAGTCTTGGATCATAATTAAGGCCCAACAAAAACTGAGGTGCTGCACAGATTTGTTCAAAATTGTTTCATATTGGACCATACATATGCCGTAAAGGTTTCATCTACAACATGCACACGGAAAGCAACTCTGCTTTATTGTTTTATAATGTGACCAATGTTGGTATTTAAAAAATAGTTTCAGGTTTATAAATGCATCAGAATACCATTAAAAGTGTTTGATTCTATCCTACATCTAAAGAATACAGCGTAATAATAGTCAATCTGTCAGAGATTCCAAATAGCAAGGATGCATTATTTTAAATTTAAGATAAAAGGAAGAGCCATGGTGTGCATAGATGTCTTTGGTCTGAATTGAATGGATCTTTTAGCTAAATTATGCCAAAATATTCTTTCTTCTGTTTCTATTCATCGTAAGCCATTGGTCTACCTTCATTGTTTTTGACAAAAACACTTCTCTGTTCAGCAATAGACCAAATAAACATTTAATTTTAAAAACGACAATTACAATTATTGATCATGACTCTTTAAGATTGCATCAATGCAATACAGGTTGATTAAAGTTTTCCCTCTGTGTTTTTTAAAAGATAATTTATAAAATTAAATTCTAAATTCTACTTTCTTGAAGGATCTCCTGCTGTTTGTTAAAGCCTTTATGTGTTTGTTTAAAGGAAACCATTTGGATAATGAGTGTTTTGGAAGCATAAGCCTTCAGCCTTGGAGTTCCACAGAGCAACAGATGTTTAACGACTCCCTGCAGCCACTCCTCCGCTGCCCTGTCGCACCTCGTGTCTTTGTGTGTTAACCAGCTCTACGTGTGTCTGTCTCCTCCTCTCATTCACCAACTCCTGTTCAGAACTAATTAGTGCGTCTTCTCTACTCCTGTCACTTCTGCCCTGAATCCTTATCTAACTGTGCTGTCCTCCCAGCCTTTTACAGTGTTGAGTGATACTCCTCCAATCTCACCTCTCCTCCCACCCTCGGCCCTCCTCCTTTTCCCCATCTCCTCCTCTGTTCCTCCCTCTTGTCCTCCTCATTATCCCCCAGTCTCAGTTGTGATGGCTGCCATTAATCAACTCTTTTAAACCAAAACAGAACCTTGAAGCCTTAGACGACCACCCGGCTCAAAAAGGAAGTTTTCTATTCCCCCACGGTCCATTAGACCAATCAGAACAAAACAGGGGTATGACAATAGAAACAATGGAAAACAAAAAGCAGATATTGGACAATATACCACAGGGGGGCACATGCACCAGAAGAACAACAGGCTTTATTGTGCTGGATATGTTGGGAATTTTAGAAGATTTTCCACTTGACCTAATATCTCCTGGGATACTTGGTTCTATTTTACTTTGTAAAACAGGGGTGTCCAAGATATGTTTTTATATATTGCCTATTTTTCTCTTAGAACAAATGAATATGTCCATAGAGTTTTTGTTTTGTATGTCAAAGGTGTGTAAATATTATGCAGAATTGTATTTTTTTTTTCTTTACAGATTGCACTATTTTGCATTTGCATATTTAAAAAATTCCCTTTCGTTTAATTTATTTTCTTCTTTAAAATGTGTTTACCAATTTCATTAATAGGATGTCAAAATACACTGCTGGTTTAAAGTCAGTGATTTATTTCTATGGCTTTCCCTTCCACCAACAAGATGATCTTTTCCCGCTTAAGATTCAAGAAAATGGCCCACTGTGTTAAACCTGATTTCATTTGTGTCTGAAAAGAGGAAACATGAATGGAGAAGAGCCGAGTGACTTCCCAGCTTTGTGACTTACTATGTTTTAAACTGATCAAATTGGTGGATACAGAAGCACAAAAAAAGACAAAGGTTTGTTGCCAAGACAAGGACAGTTTGAAATTTGTGTTGCAGTATGAGCTTTGAATTAAAATTTCAGCTTTTGAATTTTTGTAGTAAAGCTGTAATACAGCTTTAGGGTTTGTCACATAATCATATTATTAGACTTTACCCATTTATTTGAATATCCTACTTGTTTTTAGGAAGTATAAGTAAATACTTATTGCCGTCAGTCCTCAGATGTATCCTTGAAAACCATTCAATTTTCTCCCATCTACTTGTTCTTTTTAATAATTATACATTTATAAGACTAATACATTTACAAAAAGTTGCAGTTTGGTTCACCAGAAGGGACCACAGTTGAAAAAACAAAAACAAAACAAGCAAAAAAAAAAAAAAAAAAAAAAGACAAAAAGAATATGTATAAAAACTTTTCTTGGCAGGGTCAGAGTAGCAATTTATGATTGCCATCTGTTTGTGAAAACATGAACATTTCATGTGTAAGAGTGAATTTCTCCTTTTTTGTAAAAGTTTAATCATCATAAATCACACTGTTAGCTCACTATGTTGGTGAAAAAAGTTCACATCTCTTAATCCACAAAATCTAAATTTATGTGATATCTGAGCTTTTACATAAGCTACAATGCATTGGGTTCAACCTCCAGCCTGGGGTCATTAGGCATGTAGTTTGTGTGTTCTCCCCTGGTCTCTCTCAGGGTACTGTGGCTTCCTCCCACACCAGGTAATATATGGGAGGTAAATGGGCACAGTCCCATGTAGTACCTCTTTCAAACATAATTTTAAGATATGCTTTCCACATGCAAACACTGCTTTTAATTTTTTCAGCTTAGAGTTGTAGGTGCTACATGTAACAGTTATTCTAGCCTTGTAAATAACACGTTTTCAACACAGATGCGAATAGCTGCCGTATCAGATCTTGAAAAATTTCCAGACTCTTTTGTTCTAGCTGATTTTTCTATTTTTGACTTCTCCGGCAGTCAGAATTTCCAAGTTCCAACTACAAACAGAAAGCTGTACAAATGGCAGATCTTTGAGATGAGAAGAAAAACACACATGCACACTTCAAGATGCACACAGCTCTTTGCATATGACATATGGATGCTTTTCAAGTCAGTGTATTCACTAAATGAGGTTAACCCCCACTTGTCATTAAACTGAACTAATTTTCATAATGTCAGTTTAAAAAAAAAACATATTGCCTGTAGCTGAATCATTTTTAGCATCTGCATGCCGGTACACACACACATACACACTGGCTGCTTTGTTCACTGTTGAGTCCAGCAGGTGTTGGTGTGTTTGTCTTTGACATGAGAGAGTTTGTTTTCCCAGGTATATGACAGGCCTCTTATCAGCCCTGTAATACCCAGCAGGAAATCACCACTGATGACTGTGGCACAAGCGCACATCCAAACAGTTTGGACATTTTAATACAAATGTAATTACTCAGCCTGAAGCCCTTATTGGGGTATTTTTACAGAACAGATGTAGTTCGGGTTGACGGGAAGGCGCACCTTGATTTATGTTTTTCTCCAAGAGTAGCACAGGCTGAGAGAATAAACACCAAACATCCGCTGCACGCTGGTTTTGCGTCACCTGTTCACACTTTATATTTGACTCCCCTCTGCAAAGGGGAGAAAATAAGTTTGCTTTCTATCAGTTTACTGCCTTTTTATATGCTCTGTGGTGTGGTGATGACTGGTAATCATTACTGTGGGTGATGATAAGAGCGGCTCTGTTTCTGTCAACCTTAATAGGTAATAAAGTTTAATGAGGAATTACCTGTAAAATTATTAAATTTGTCACAGAGATTGCAGCAATTACATCAATATAGTTTTCAAGACTGTTTGCAGGTGTCCAAAGATGCAGGTGCGATGTAATATGTGGCTGTAAAAGGTTTTGTGAGAAAACTACACATTAACGTCACATAAAGCTGGGATCATATAAGAGGTGATGGATAACACAGCGATAAGCTAAATGAGAATGCAAGAAAGTGACAGAATGAGAGCAGAACAGATGGGGACCATATAAACAAATGGCTACCTTTTAATTTGGAAAAAAAAAAAATTTTGAAAATCTATATTGAGGATAAGTGTGATGTGCTCCTTGCTTTCAGTCAAACTGAACAGTTCAAGGGTGTGCTGAAAGAGGTGCTCAATAATCCAAGAGAGTGTAAGTGTCCTGACCCTGTGCTGCAAGGCCCTGGCCAATCACAGGGGGAGGAGATTTTATGGCACTATTGTGTGCCAGTAATTTTTGCTTTCACTGATGGGGTGGGCGAAGGGGGGGTTTTACGCATATGATCAAAGTGGAATTGGTCAGAGAGGGGACAATTCTTCCACAAGAAGGAAAGGCACCAACTGGCTCCAACAAATGACATTTAATTTTCTCAAGTAGAAAAGAAGAATTCTACTTTTTTTTCTCACTCAAACTTAAGTACCGCCTGCGTCTTGGAGGAGAATGACCATCGCCATGGAGAAGTCCAAAAACTTTCGCATTGACGCGCTGCTGGCGCATGATTCAGACAGGGGGGCGGACAGGGACTGCGTGTCCCCGATACCGTTTCACAGCAGGAGCCCTGATACTAGTCCAGCGTCGACCCGCGGCTCAGATTCGCCCTCTTCACATCCAAAGTATCCAAGCACTTCTCCAGCCCAGCTGCCTGCTGTGTCCAGGCCGCATCTCTTCAACCTGTCTCCGTCTGGATTCACCGCTCTGCAACAAGTAGGTCTTATTGGAATGCATCCGGGCTCCATGTATCCGCTGGCGGGCCTCGGAGGCCAGCACCCTGCCTTGATGTATCCAGCCTTTGCGCAGCTGGTTCAGCCTCATCCGGAGCACACGAAGGGGAGCAGCATGGCCACGATGCTTCCAGCGGATCCCTGGGTGAGAGGAGGAATGGTGATGCCGAGATTTGGAGAGTATGTAGGTGGGTTCATTGTGAAATATCATTCTGTTTTCAAAAAAAAATTATAATTAACCTAAACGCTTTAATAATAGCAATAATAATAATAGTATCATAATAATAATTGTAATACTAATAATAATAATAATAATAATAATAATAATAATAATAATAATAATAATAATAATAAATATTTTAAAATTAACACCTTAATAAATGTCTCCCAGACTTTTTTCCTCTGAAGAGAAGCATTTGAAAATTTACTGTAAAAAAAGCTATTCTAGTAAAATTATGGGATGAAGAAAGTATAGCTACATTTTAAAAACAAGTAATGAGTTTGCTTGTTTTTGTTTGTTTGTTTGTTTTTTTCAAATAACTACTTAGTTGTTTTTATGCATTGATTTATTGATATTCTGGATGTGCAGCTGTGATTGACAGAAAAATAGGTTTGGTACAATAACGTTTTGTTGCTGTTGTTGTTTTTTTTTTTTGCCAACAAGGTAAAACCTGCAAAGGATCTCCCATTAATCAGCTATTTGTTCATGCATTAATGTGATGGACATCTGTAGAGTTTATTGCAAACTCCAAAATCAATTACTCATTGGAATAAATGTTAGGAAAAAGGGGACATTATAACCTACACCCAGATGGGCACCTTTGGTGCAATCTGTCAATTTATTTTTTATCATTAATAACGAATTCAGTGTTTATACTTCTGTCCTAGCACCAGGTCAGGCAGCTTTGCTGGGGAAGTGTCGAAGGCCCAGGACAGCTTTCACCAGTCAGCAGCTTCTGGAACTAGAAAATCAGTTCAAGCTCAACAAGTATCTGTCCAGGCCCAAACGCTTCGAGGTGGCCACCTCGCTCATGCTGACGGAGACTCAGGTTAGAAAGTGGGAATGCATTTCAATCAGAAACACAAGAAATATTTCTGCTTTGTAAAATGTTATTTGATGTCATTGTCAGGTATTAGGAGATGATTGTCTTTAAAATCCTTGCAACACGCAATAAAATCAGGCAGGTCTTGGTTGATATAATAATATATTTTTTAATTTATATTTTAATGCATTTTTGAAAAAGAGTGTATGTTTTTTATTTTGTTTTCAAATTGTGTCACATGTCGTCTCTAATGTGTTACAGCAGACACAGTCAATAAATTAGAACATTATTGGAAAGAACATATATTTTAGGAACTTTATCACTAAATGAAACACATTAAATTAGAACATACTGAAGGATGTTTGAAACCTTTATTTCTGTTAATGATGATGATTTTTCACTTACAGAAAATTAAAACATGATATTTAAGAATTTTATTATTATATCAGATTAATAAAAAAGTAATTTTTACAAAAGAAATGTGGCCCTGCTTAGTGGTTGCTATTTTAAAACGTACCATTGATCTGACAAACGAGACTCATTTAGACGTGTATTCTAATTTATTGAATATGACTGCAATATATACCATTGTGGATTCAAATACTGGGCATTATTGTAATTTATTTGCAAGCTGTACTGTGATAATGCAGTATTATGTTTAGCATCATAATACGCTACAGTATTTTTATAGTTTTTGTCCTGTTTCTATTAAGTGAAGTATCACAGTGATATGTATTTCACAACAAGATAAAAAGATATATATATTTCAAACTGAAAAGAAGGGGATATCAAGCTTCAATCATCTTGTGTGTTTTAGGTGAAAATCTGGTTCCAGAACAGACGTATGAAGTGGAAGAGAAGTCGCAAAGCGAGGGATCAAGTCACTGCAACATCTGACAATACAATGGACATACAGAGTCTCAAACATCACCGCATCTCGCTCAGCTCGAGCCTGGAAGAGGAAAGGGAGAGAGAGGTGGAGGATGAGTTTGGAATAGAAGAAATGAAGCAGCTGAGCAAAGCATCTTTGAGCCCTGTCACCTTCACAAGATACAGGGGAGATGAGGTGGGGATCTACACTTCTTACTCTGAGGAAGAGATTGAGGAAGGTCTTCCAAGAGAAAGAAGTGGAACTTCTTCATAGGATGAATTTGTGGATTTGTACTATATGTTTATTTTGTTTAATATTTATTATGATTTTTGTAATTGCACCAGAGTTCCTGCAAGAAAAGATTTTTTAGGCCAAACTGCTGTTCCATGTTTTCAGCAGAAAAATGTGTCAGTAAATTGTTGCGCTCTTAACATTTTTAGTTTGTCACCTTTACCTTAATGTTTAAAAAAATGCATGCAAGATTTTATGTTTATGTTTGTAAGAAGTGACCTTCTGCACAGGCAATAAAACAGATTACACACAATAAATAAACTGTCATTGTGTATGCACTTAAACAAGACTTACTTATTTTATTCTTGGTTACACTTTTGGGCAAAGAGTCAAAACTGATTTGTGGGAGGAAACACGTGAACCATGTCCCTAAATATCCCTTTCCTTTGTCTACTGCAATGTTGTATTTTAAAGGACTTAACATTTTATTTCTTGGAATAAAATATTCATGTGGTCAACACTTTTTAACTGTTGGTCTCTTGCTTCACACTGTTGTGAGAAATGTTGTTGTACAGGACTGTTTTTGTCATGTTAAATTGCTTGTTAATTTAATTGAAGTCACAGTCTGAAAGTACTTACTTTCCAGTGAACAATGTTTTAAAATGAGTTAACCTATGTTAATTCTCCTGGTATTGTTTTAAACAGATTTTGGATTTTAACATACAATCTAATATCATTTCCACAAAAGTGCAATATGTTGAGTGTTTTATGATGATCCAGCCAGTCTGAGAAATAAAGGTGAATTCATCACGGAACATTGAAGATTACATAAATTGTTGAGAACAATACATAAAACTACACTCTCCATAAAGTTCATATTTGTGTAATTATTGCAGTTGTAGATTCAAAAAAATATCTGACATCCATGTGCATATATATTTTTTATGGGAAAACATGTTAGATGAGGTTCATATCTGACGTTTTCTCGCTTCGGGTTCAATATCAAAAATTGTAGATATCTGAGAGGTTTAATTCATGAATTTGATGCAGGCTGATCATAATTGTCATAATACCCACTAATACGTTTTATAGATAGACTGCCAATGTTTTGTCCGCAAATTTTTAAATATCATATATGCATATATGTCTTCATACATATGCATATTTAACATGCATTCTCTTTGATGTAATAACAGTAAATGAATCTTTTAAGTTTCGGACGTCGACTATAATCTTCTATTTACTAACTCCGCACAAAGCGTTAGTAAACATGAAGCGACTTGATCCTCACAGGATTCCGTAATTCTTGCGCAAACCTAACGCTTACTTGTTGTCATGGAGACGTCGTAACTAAAGAACTTCACTCCGAGGTTTTTTTTTTGTGTGTTACCTTAAATTCTCCTCTTAGCCACTTGTTAGAGCTATTTAAGGTAAGACTGGCGTGTTATTGTCACAGTACGCCAGGTTTTATAACAGCCGTGTGGCGTTCCCTCCGTGTTTATGAGTGTTTATGAGTGTTTTCGTGGTTGCGTTTTACGTTACGGAACCGTTATGTCGCAACATATCCATGGCTTCCTGCGTGAATGCGCTGCTCTCTGTCCACAGCCATGTTAGCTGAACCCCGCTGTCCAGCCTGTTTGGCGTCTGTTTATTGTCGATGGAAGCGCTCCGGCGGAGAGACTGACGTTAAAGTAAAGTTCAAAACACACGCTCAGACTCACAGAGGCATATCTTCACTGAAACTGAGAAAATGAGTGCCGATTACAGAAGTTCAAAAGGGCACTGGTGTAACGTATGTAAACCTTAGCATGTACAGGGTTTAAAAAGTTTGCTTGTAATATATAAAACAAGATGTAGCCTACTTGTGGTGTGCATTTCTAATCATCCCCACATAAGTATTTTTGCAGAACCACGTTTTTTCTTTCATGACATTCGGATGTGATTAACGTATATCCAAAATTTAGTTCAATTCAAAAATTATTTATTGATTCCAAAGTAAACTGTATTAAATTGAGCTGATTTTTCCTTTAATTTAGTCATTAATCCTGGAAGTTTTCCGAATTTCCATTCGATGCTTCATTCCTGTTCACAGGAACCCCAGGTCCCTGATGTAAAAGAATGTGAAAGAAAATCCCTTCTCCAAAGAAACATCTTCTTTGGACTAGAAACCACATTAGATCTGACATGGAAGGACTGGATCATTGGAAGAGAGTACACCAAGACACTGGTGATAAGGAACATCCGTAATAAGCTGCAGAAGCTGCACATTAGGTAATACAAACTCACAAACACAACTCGAAGCCATAGATAAAGAAGACAACAAAGCCTCCTTCTTTCAATACAGTGCTCCAGAGACCGTGTTTTTCTCAATTTTGAATCCTGAAGTAGTTCTTCTCAGCCCAGGGACTTCATTCTCCTTACCGATAACTTTTAAACCTCTCCAAAAGGTAGGCTTTTCTGCAATTAAATTAAACATCACCTAAACTTTATTAGAAACACAAAAGTTGTCAATGGCCAACTGTATAGCTTTTGTTAACTATTTTGTTTTATGTTACTTATTTTTCTTTTGTTTCTGTCTGATTGCATGGGCCAGTGTGGGTATGAGGACTCCATTCAGTTTCAAGCTATTGAAGGAAGCTTTAAAGTATGCCTGCATGCCTTGCTTTCAAGTCATATCCTGAAGGTGCCTGAATCTGTGATGCTCCCCCCATGTGCTGTTGAGCACTGCACACTAACCAGTTTCCCACTAAAAAATATCAGGTGCCTTTGATTGTTTTTAGTATTTATTTTCATGTCCTTGCATTTATGTCCTTGATGATTTTATAATCATCAAGGAACTCTTGTGAAGTATTTTCTATTTTCATCTGTCTCTCTTCAGTCATTGTTTTTTCTTCAATTGTCTTGTGTTTTCTTTATTTTCCTCCTCCAGTAAGGTTCAGATGTCATTTAAATGGGATAGTGCAGCTCCATTCATACTCAGTCCAGAGCAAGGCCAGCTAAAACCAGGACAGCAGTGTGTCATCACGGTGGACTTTCAGCCGCTCGAGGCGCAGGTGTACCAGCAGCAGGTGCAATGCGCATATGGAGAAGATGACGACGACGCTGATAGCTGCTGCACTGTGCTTCTACAAGGGATAGGTATTGCTGAGACTAAACTTGCATTGGGATGTAGAAGGACAAATATGAACTGCTGTGTTTTTAGTGGATTTTTTTTTCTTCTTCATCAATGACTTTTTGTGGTTTCTGTGTATCCTACTGATCCAGAGTGAGAGACCCTTTGGCGGCTCAGGAAACCTTTGCAGGTGTTTTTAGTTAATCAGCTGATTAGGGTGCGACCCCATGAGTTCCAAATATTGTAACTTTTTCTCAATACTCATATTTTTTAATACTCTGAATTGTAAGTTTTTATTATCTATAAGCCATAATAATCAAAACTATAGCAAATATGGACTTGAAATATTTCACTCTATCTATAATGAATTTAGATGTATTATGAAATCTTTCATAAAACAAATTATACAAAATTGTTTTTTGAGATGTACATGAATGAGGCTGTGTGCAAAACTTCTGACCAGAACTATACATTATATTAACAATTACATGTTCACCAAGTATTTCAACAATTACCATTATTTGTAAATTTAAATCTCTATGTTTTTTTTTTAGCCAAATATCCATTTCTTCAATTAAGAATTCCCAATGACAAAGAGGAAATCGGAGACGCTAATATTGAGTTGGACTTTGGGTTTGTGGCTGTTGATCACAGTTTGATTAAAGAATTTGAAATCTTCAATCCTTCTCCTGTAAGTAGGTAACTATGTGTTCATGCTAAACCTAAAAATCAGACTCTTGGTTTTGTCACATTTTTCTTCTTGTTCCTTGCTGTTAGGTGACTGTGTGGTTTTCTCTATCACAACTGCCTGGAGCGGTAGCCATATTTGGATCACACTTCAGTTGGGATGTCACCAGTGAGAAAATAATGCCTGGTGATTCAATCCAGGTTTTGGTGACTTATTCTCCAACTGTGGTCGACATAGTCTCTGTGGAGTACTTGTCTCTGAATTATAGAGGGTCACTCAGCAAAAGTCAGGTCAAACTCATAGGAAAGTGTATGGGTAAGACATTCACTAAAATAAAAACAACTACTTTTTTTTTTCCTTGAAAATAAAATGAACTTAGGAGAGTAACCAAAATTAAGGTATTCTAATTTCTTAAACAACATTCTTTCTTTTAGGTCCTGAACTTTGTTTGTCCTCCTCTGTGGTCAACTTTGAGTGTGTTGAAGTAAAAGGATCAGCAGAACAAACAGTGGACTTGCTGAACTTTTCCCCTGTTCAGGCAACCTACCAATGGGACATAGACTGTGCAAACAGTGTTTTTAAAGTTTCACCACGAAGTGGCACTGTGCTTCCATATGGCCAAGTCAAAGTCAAGGTCTTATACAAACCCACACACCCTATGCCACACCACAGAAGAGTGGCATGTCTCATATTTCTCAGGGTAACATGGCCAATGCAGACATACTTACAAAATTCAAACAGATGATTAATTCCTCCTGAATATTTTTTTCTGATCATACTTCCAGGAGCCTCTGTTTCTGGACTTGATTGGTACATGCCACTCAAATCATCTGGAGCCAGTAGCATTAACACTTGAGCACTTGGCTGAGTACAAGCCTAAGTTGTGCTCATCAGAGACTCCGCTGGGGGTGCTTTCACCCACAGAAGAGGTAAAACATAAAAATAAACAAAGAAAAAAAAACACATTTTCCAGTTTATCTTAGTCACATATAGAGGTAAGAATTGATAAAAATGACACAATATTTTTTTTAATGCTTTAACATTGTCATTAATCAGGAAGGAAATAGTGCTGCTGTCATTCCTCCAGCACCTACGGAGAAATTTAATAAAATCAGGAAAGAACACGTGGATTCTCTCTTTTCGCCATCATTTTCATTTGTGTCTATTGAACCAAGTGAACTGCTGTTTAATCACAAAAAATCATTCTCTATCGCTACATCATCTACTGTCTCGCAGTGTGTCACCTTTAAAAATCGCACCAAAGAGAAACTCAGGTATGTAAACGTGTCAGGGAAGTTTTGTTGCCACAATGGAAGCCAATTATCATGTTTTTCCTGTGGAAATATACATATAAACACTTGCAATGATTCTGTTCAAGCCTGATGTGGACCGTTATCCAAGCTTCCCCTTTCTGTGTTACTCCTTCATCATTTGAGTTGGCCCCACTGAAATCTACCACTGTGCTTGTGACATATGAACCAAGACAGATCAATGCCCTGCATGGAGGAGAGCTTGAGTGCTTTGCATACTGTAAGGTAATATTACTCAAAGTAATATATTCTGCCATACAGTTCTACTTTCTTTCATTCGAAATGGTTCAAATTGTGATTCGTAGTTTTTTCTTGTTGTAAACGCCAAACAATGTCCAGATTTTCAGCTGTTTTAACTATGCTTCTCTAGATGCCGCAGGAGAATCCTTCTTCAGAAGAAGTACTTCCATGTCTGCCTTGTTGTGTGACTGTCAGAGTCATTAGCCACTCTTTTCAGCCAGGGAAAGATCATTTCACCCCATCCTGTATTTTGAAGCCCAACAAAGTGGTAAGATGAAAGAATTACCTACACACATATTATACAGCTGTTGCTAGATCCCAGGACAAAACACAAAACTTAAAGGGATAATATTATGTATTTTCTAGACACCTTGAACTATTATGTGGTATGATAAAGTAACTATGTAACCTTCAGTTTTTCTAAAAGAACCATAACTTTCAATTAATGCTTTGAAATTGGCCTCTGTCTGTTTAAAAAGCTCCTGCTCTTTCCTACACCCTGGCTTTAACACGTCCTTGCCATAATGTTCATCCATGTAAATTTTACTGTGGGTCATTGTGGTATTGGACTGAGAAGAAGTTTGGATGATATCAGTTGAAATGTGTTTTTTTGTGCCCGGGAAATTATTTCTAATACATGTCTGAAAAATATTTATTTACTGACTATTATCACCTTGTTCATGTTAGGTGTTTCCACCTCTGAGTCTTATTTCCTATCGGACTGTGCTACTGCAGAACAATGGTGATCGACCTCTCACCTTCTGCCTGGACCACAAAACAAACAGTGACATGCCAAAGTCTGTGCATATGTCACCAGGCTGTGGTTTCATTAAGCCAAGACAACACCAAATCCTTACCATTGGAGCAGTCCCCACTCTGGATAGTCCCACAGAGGGGTTTAACTTACCACTGCAGCTTAATGCAGCTGAATTCACTAAGGTACCACACGACACAGGAACATATGATGTGGTAAAACTTAATTACATTGTTCTGTTAAATCTTTGTCTTTCTTAGGAACTGACAGTTGTGAGCTCCTTAAAAAATCCATGTGTGTCTTTTGAAAATAGCAACGGTTTACATTTCAGCGCTACAGCTGTCGGCTCAAAATCTCAGCTCACCCATTCCATCAAGAATTTAAGCAGCGTGCCCATCAAGTTAGTTGATTGATTTATCTTCCTATTGTCATTCTGCCCCTGGTTCTCAGACCGTTTTCTGTGTTGTATTTTTACTTTGAAATTACCTCAACACCATTTTTACAGCTGGCCTTCTGTGATTGTTCTCCATGACAGGTTTCAGTGGAACATTCCACATAGAGATAAGAATCTTATCTGTGTTGAACCAGATGCTGGCAAACTGCATCCCAATGAGAGCTCGGTGAGAGATTAACAAAGTTTCACATAGTGTGCATTTAAATTCAGTGTATTGTAAAAGTAATCATATTCCTTGAGTAGTTTTATATTTTATAGAGGTAAAACTGTTCAGGTGGAGTTGGAAGGTAAATGAAATTCTTTTTTACTTTTAATAAGACAGCTGCAAGTTTTTTGAGGTGTGACTCTTACAAGCAGCTGTATGTAGAGATTGAACTTTCACAAAAGTGCAGTGATTTCCAATTTATGCCACAGATCCCCAACTTGAATTAGGTTAGGACTTCTATTGCATCCTTTTCAAACCTGAAGAGGTTTTTTATCAACCATTCCATTGTAGCTCTGGCTGTTCGCTGCTCTGCCTCAAGTCTCAACAACAAACTGGTGTCTAAATTTTTTCCACATAGGTCAAAATCATTAGGCAAGTGTATGCTGTTGACAAAATGTGATAAAAAATGGACAATTTTGTGACTGTTTTTGACTATTAAACAGTAACCTAAACATTTGATGAAACTAAACAAATCATTTTTGCGATATCTGCCTTTTTAGGTCCAAAACATAAAAAAGATTTTGTAACTCTACCTCAGGCGAACAGTTTCCAAATGTCTATTTTTTTGTCTTTGTAGAGAAGGTGAGGTCGACTGATTTTTATTTGTTTTGTCTATTCTCAGCAAGAACAATAGGATTTGAATTGTTTCCTTTGAAAACGTTAGCTATATTTTTACGAGTTAAATGTATTACCAGTAGTTAAATGTGGATTCTGGTGAACCCAGATCTGTTTTGTGTAAATACTACTGGATACCTATGATCCTATTTATTATGAAATTAAAAAGTTAGCAAAAGGCATAATTCTGAAAAGATGGCTATTTTGTGTTTTATTTCAGTTTGTCAGGAAAAGATAGCCATAATTGAACAAGAAATGAAAGACTCCATCTGGAGCAAACACCGGTACTGGGGGTAGTTGCATAAAGTAGTGCACAACTATGTACTATTTTGTATTGGTCTAGCTTAAAATCCCAAGATGAAGTTATTAGTTGTTAAAATATAAAATGTGGACAAGTTCAGGTGGTATGAATATTTTAGTATATCACTGTAGATGAGTTTGGAACGTAAGACTTTGATTGGGATATTTAAAGCAATCTTTAATGTGAAGTTTGCCCTTTCCACAGGTCCAGACATGGACGTTTTCTCCTTTGACAGAAAAAACATTCGCATTCAAGCCCACTCTCAGGTTCCAGAGCGATGACTTTAAGAAGTCGCTACTCATTTTCACAGTGAATGGAATTGGTGCAGCTTGCACCATTGAGGTTTGTCTGTCATTGTGCTCCACACGTTAGATTAGATTAGATTTTTTGTTAGATATGTCTTTATTCTATTGCAAATCAAATTTGATTAAAAAAAACATATTGTGTAGTTGTGTAGATTAAAAATAAAAATACAAAAATGAATTTGATCAAACACTTCCTGTGTGTGTGTTTTTTTTTACTTCCCAGGCAGAGAAAGAACTGCTAGATATTGGAGAGAGCTTAGTTGGAACCTGCCAGTCGGTTAATATTCCTATAATGAACAACTGTAGCTGCCCCATCTCTTTTCATCTGTCTCTACAGCAAGTAGAAAATCCCCCTGACTCTGAGGATAACAGTGGTAATTTGTGGCCTCCTTTGGGAGAGTTTTCTTTGCCTTTTTAAAGTTGTTTTTATTTTGATATTTGCCTAATTTCAAAGTGATCACGTTTGTCCTGCTTCTTTAAGCTCTGCAACTGGACTGTGAAATAGGAACAATTGCTTCACATTCCACTATGCTACTCGGATCCACTCTTAGACTGAGTGCACAAGGCCAGTACCGCTGGGCCATCAGCTATCGGATTACAGATGCCAAAGGTAAACAGTTATTATCATCAGACAGTAGCGCATAATAGTTTTAATAATTCACTCTACATATTTTTTAACTTATGTGTGTCTGCCATCTGCCTGTATTTTTTTGTTATGTTTTCTTTTTCCAGGCTTTGGTATATTTCCTCCTGAGAAACTGTGTGAAATTCAAGTTAAGGGGGTGTTCCCCACCTTACAGGTGGTTGATGCATGTAGCAGTGGCAGCGTGGCCAGGCTGTGCAAGCAGTATTTGTGGAAACTCTTCTCATTGGACAGTTTTAATGAGCACATGCTTTCCACCCCATGTCCTGCAGAAATCACTTTCAAAGACCCCACCAACTACAGGTTAGTTGGTGTTATTTTATTCTCTGAAAAATACAACTTGAAGTTCATACTGAGGAGTACTGTCTTACTTAAGAAGAACTCATCTCTTTGTAATGTCAGATTATGGTGTTTGCTTCATCTTGTCCTTTGCTTCCTTTGACAGTCGGAACAGTCTCTTCAGTTTCCCTCAAGTAATATTGGATTTCAATTTTGGTGCTGCTCCTCTGCATTCAGATCGCTCAGATTTTATGTTGATGTTTTGGAACCCAGGTTCTATATCTGTAGACTGGTATGTAAACAACAAAGTGCTCGCTGCATGATATAGTCAAATCATGCAGCGAGAGAAAAAAAAAATGTTTCATTGATTTAGTGAAATTAGTGAAACATTCTAGTATTTTCTTGTAAATACTTGTTAGATTGTTATTTTTCCATGCATGGGTAATTTTATTTACTGTTATTTTTATGCTTCATTTTCAATATTAGGACATTCTTATTTCCAGAGGATCAAGAAATGGAGCTAGAGGACTGGGCTGTGACAGGACAATTTAGCAAAGCAGAACTGCATCACATGAAGGTCACATTATACAGTTATGCATATTAGTTATCATTCTTACCCCTGTCAGACTTAGAGTTAATACTATGTCTTTCCAACCAAGAAGTCTATTTCTGTCAGGAGTGAGTGAACACATGCATTGCCAAAAAGGGGTATCATTATATTTCAACAATAAATTAAATACCTTAAAGATACTGATCATATAAAAAATGTAATTATATCGTTATGTCTTCACATTGATTTATATTTGTTTTGTTCATTTACAGGTACAAGACAATCAACTCTTCAGAGTTACCCCTCGTTCTGGAACTTTGCTTCCAGGCCAGAAAAGTCCAGTACACTTCTGCTACAGGTCAGGGGTCATTTGAATATACAACTGGTTCTCATTCCTGTAAATAGGGCTTAGCTGTAAGCTTTTAAAAGTCATTCTCTCAAATGTTTTAGCAATGTTAAAGTATCTGATTACACCTTCTAAATCTTTTCATTCACAGTCATGACTTTATTGGAATTGACCAACTTCCTGTTTTGTTCAAACTCAGTCTTGGCAGAGTTTTTTTGGTAAGTATTCTTACAGTTGGTTTTATTTTATTGAACTGTAAAGGTCTGAACAATTTACCTCAAAGGTAAAAGTTTTCATCTCAGCATAAAGTCACATCTAAGTTTGGTGTGTGCTTGTTGCAAAAAAGTTAGAATAGGGCGAGGCCACAAGAAGGAAGCCTCACTGCCTCTCCAACTTCCAACTAGAAAGGCTAGACATCTCTGTGACATTGTTCTCAGATCTGAGGCAATCAAATGCAGTAAAAAACAAACACATCATAAACAATCACAGCTGAAAAAAAACAGCCACTGCTGTCATAATCAAAGGTTTCTTTCAGGGATGCTGTTGATTTTTGTGCCTTTTCTGTGTGCAGCTAAACTTTCAAGGAGTAACATTGAACCGAAATGAACCATATCTACACTTTGCTTCCAATCACCATGTATTCATGCCTGTAGCTATTCAGGACTCCAGTCCTCCACGACAGGCAGGTCATTTTTTAAATCAAAAATGCTAAATGTTTTTCAGCCTTATTAATGAAATAAATAAAAGCTAATTTTTTAACATTACAGCTTCACTTTGCATAACGTTTCTGAGAAATATCGTAACTCTTTCATTTAATAATTGTCTAGATATATGAATTGTACAATGGTGGTGCGGTGACAGTACAGTATGAAGTGGACCAAGCTGTGTTGTCACAGCTTCAGATGGAGAACTACGATCACCCAGTCTTGAGCTGTCTCAGTCCACAAGGAAAAATTCCCCCTGGGAATAAAGCCATCCTCGAATGGATCTTCTCTCCACTGGAGGCTAAGATGTACCATGTATAACTCACACCATGTGTTGTTTACCTTGTTTTAAATTCATATTCCATGTAGATTAGTCTTGTAGTTAATAGGTGGTCAGAGCTTATCACTACAATTTTTTGTAAAATGTTTATAGATTGTTTTATTTTTATTATGGACAGATGGATGTTCCCATACACATCCAGGAAAGGGATTCTGTAATTGTAAACTTTGAGGGATGTGGGATGAATGCAACAAGCGACAGTATCTCCATTGAATACAGCGATGCTAAGACAAGTGAAAACTGTGCCCCAAAGGGGCCATTCCCAGGACAGGCAAGTGCATTTATATACACAGTGTATGTTCTGTTATTTATTTATTTTTGTAAAGAAAAGATCCAATCAGTGCTTATTTAAAATATGTTAATTTCATCGAATATATAATTACTGAAGTTTTCCAAATCCAGGTGGCTTTGTTGTCCCAGGACAGTGTCTTTATTGGCGACATCCCTATTTGCACAAAGTCTTCGAGAATCCTGTTCATCACCAATTACACAGAAACTGTGTACTTTGTCTGGGAGATTCCTACACAAGGCAACCAACAAGTTTGTCCAACCAGTTAAATCTAAACAAAAAAAAAAAAAAATGATGTTATAATTTTACCCCATCTGAGCAACTTTTCTCTCACTCATGTGTTATTGCAGGTGGTACAGATCCATCCAGAACGAGGGTGTCTTGGTCCAGGGGAGTGTGTTATGTGCATCCTGACCTTCAATTCTGATTTCCCCACTGTTTATCAGCTAAATCTCATATGTCAGGTACCAAAGTGTAGCTCTTGATTTTAGGATGATGTGCCCCGCCTTGTCAAACTTTTGCACATTTGTCATGTTGCAGCCATAAACTTCTAAAAAATTTTGGGATTTTATGTACCAGTGTACCAGTCTCCTGATGTGAAAATCTGGTGGGTGAAACCACAAAAGGCAAAAATGATTCTACAAATTATTGATTAAAGGAGCTATACCCAAAGTCATGCTACACTTTCCAGGTTTTTATTTGTGATAATTTTTATGTTGCAAGCCAACAGGAAGCCGACTTCCCCCACTGCCTCTTCATCAGTACCAGAGTTTCCTCTTCTGAGGAGGCTGTGGCATTTATTTAAAAATAAAATTATTTTTATTTGTAATAAAAACCTGGAAAGACAACATATTTTCCCTACATAATTACACAAATTGTTTGTGATTTTAACTGGACAAAATGTGAAAGAGTTCAAGAAGTATGAATGCTTTTTGCCAGGCACTGTTTGTGGTAAATGGTCAGACATTAAATCTAAGTGTTCTACTTGCTCAGCTGACTATTTTAGCTCTATTTGTGTCACTTTCTTCTCCAGATCACTCACAAAGCTGCGCTCATCCAATATCACAGAGCCTTGCAGTGCTGGGAGGAAGAAAAGAAACGACAGCAAAACGAATTCACAATCACAGACAAGATCTCTTCCCGCACTCAAAGAGTTTTAATAGATGAGGTGTGTCTCAAAAGATGGTTAAACCATTATAACCATTTTCACTGTCTTGACAATATTTCCTTTCTGATACAGATAGTTCTCGCACCTCCTGCAAGAAAAGGGGCGCCCCTCCGAAAATACAAGGTGATTAGTAATGTAGCTGCTTTTTGAATATAATGTGAAAACATAGGTCTTTGGAAGAAAAACAGCAGTACAGGTATAGTGTAATTTATCTGCTTCCGCTTCAGACTCTTCCTCCAATCTGTTGCACCAAACCCGTCAGCAATTTATACGACAAAAATAAGAGAGCTCAGTTGCGGCAACAGCGAGAATCAGCTAACTTATGGAGACGCCCCCAAATGCCCCGACCTGCTCTGCTGCACCTCAGTGTCACTGCCCACACCTATGACATTCCAGACTTCTACACACACTTTCCTGATCGGTAAAATAAGCATTATGGCTAATCTTTTTTTACACACTGGATATAGCTGAACCACTGCATTTTGATGAGAAATGTCTTCTACCACATAAAGTCTTATTTTAATTGTGAAGCTTTGAAAATTGTGAAATAGTCTGTTATTACTTACTGATGCTGTTGTTTTATGTAGATACCTTCAGTTGACCAGGACCAAACAAACATTAATTAAATCTTCAAGCACATGCCGCCCTGCAAAGCTGTGTCCATCAACATGTGGCGCTGAGAGAGACATTGTTGTGGACATACTCACTCCTCTTTTCAAGTAAGATACAAAGATATAGCAACTCTTCGTATGTTAGCTTCCTCTTTTACATTGTTTTTAAAATTATTTGTCTTTGACATTCTAGAGATCTCCTTGATGATTCAGCTTTTGCAGAATCTTTGATGGTTTTAGCCTCCAGGCCTCCAATCTACAAGTGTCAGACCTCTACATCT
Organism: Poeciliopsis prolifica; assembly: GCF_027474105.1. Lineage (NCBI taxonomy): Eukaryota > Metazoa > Chordata > Actinopteri > Cyprinodontiformes > Poeciliidae > Poeciliopsis > Poeciliopsis prolifica. The sequence goes on from NW_026562382.1 coordinate 17,396,887, forward strand.
CCCTCCGTCACTCATCCATCTTCACCTCAACATTCTGGTCAGTCGAACTGGACAGTGGACAGAGAAGAAGCTGCAATATTTTTAGGAAAAATTCCTCAAATCCAGGCCACAACGGAGTCCAAGCATGCTCCTTCTGACTTGGCTGAGAATGTTTTGTTGAAGACACTCCAGAACTTAATGATGGAAGCTGTGACTGGAGAGCTGAACTTTTCGGCATGCCCCCGGAGCAAAATACCTTCTTTGTCAGTGAAGTGACTACAATGTGTAACTTGTTGCATAAGTGCTCAGTTAATAGTTGACAAAATTACATTATATGTTCTGTGTTCTGTTAGGTGCAGGACGTCGTTTGCCTAAAGGAGCAGGCCGGGCCTCAACTATCATAATCTACACATCATTCAACCAGCCAAAATGCCTCTATTGCTTTCTTCTAGATCCACCACATGTAAAAATCTGTATTTCTTCTCTCCTTATATAGCCCCAAAATATAATTAAAATAATTTTTAAATTAATAACTTGTTAGAGACAATTTCCTTTTTCACCTTTTAATTTATATGGCAATTGAAAATATTTAGTTTGTCATTTATGCTTGAATTTATGAATTTTCACATTGAAAATAAACAAAAAAGCATTTTAAATAATGTTTATAACAATCCATTCAAGTGTCATTGTAAATTTCAAGTGTCATTGTACAGTAATAGAAAAAGATTAAAAATACCCCAACTGCAAGTCTTGCTTAAAAATAAAGATGAGATTAATAATATTTAAATACATTATTGTGCTGAATGTAAGGCCAGTTGGTAGATACAGTTTAGGTTCAAAGCAAACCAACTAATAGCCTCTAAAAAAGTGCAAAACTTGTTTCATTCTCTCTTTTCCGTTTGTTGTTTACCACTATGAATGCCTCTTTTTTTCCTATGTAACAGGCACAGTATGGATACATTTGTTTTTAACTTGTAAGAGGACTTAATCTGAATTTGGAGACAGCAGGAAAGATCTTGTCTTGAAGATATTGGATCTTCTCCTCTTGAGTTCCCTGATTCTCAAATTCAAAGTAAGGGATCTAAAAGACAGTAAGAGGAAAAAGGGAACAAATATACATTGCAGGTTATGCTTTTATTCTCTATCAGCTGAAAATTGGAAAGGAATTTAAAAAAAAAGAAAAAAAAATTCACAATATTTGCAAAACATACCTCCACCACCTCATATCCCATTCTTTGAAGGTGTCTCCTCTTTGTGGCTTCCTTCCCCAGCAGGTGTCGCGTGTTGGTACAGAATCGGCTTTGCCCATCCAAGCACAGGGCAATTCTATTTAAGAATATAAATATTTTTATTCTCTTTGTATTACTTTGAAAAATAACACCAAACAGCTCCATATGAAACACAGTTCTTGCCTTTTGTATGTGTGTTCCCACTGAGACTGGGGAAGAATGAATCCATTCTCATCCAGACAAATCTCTACATCTAGATAAAAAAATTCAACACACATGACAAGCACAGATCAGTGAAGCATGGATAGGGGCAGTTCTAACATGTTATTCTACAAAGTTAAATGTAATTTTTTTTTTTTTTTACCAGTTTGTTAATTAAATATTTTACACACCTTTGATATGTGCTTGACAACATTATCTTTTAAAAGTTTACAACATGGATATTAAATTTGGTAAATAATCTTGGAAATTTCTAGGAATAACAATTCATTAGTCTTTTACTTTTTTTTTATCAAGACATTGATTAGTAAAATAAATTCAAAGTGTGATATTGCTGCTGGCCACACACCTAATTTATACTTAAATTATGTCATTGTAGCTTACCTACAGTGTATCCAATGGGGATAAAAACGCTGGCAAAGAAAAATTTACCCCCCAGCAACTGCATAAGTGGACCTTTGACCTTTTGGAAGAGCAGTGTCTCCATAGGGCTCTCAAAAGCCTGGTCCAAAGAGGAAAACTTCTTTACATGGAGAGAGAAGGGAAGTCTGGGACCCTGAGAGTTTGAAAAAAAGGGGGGAAACACTACATCTTTACTATGGAGATCATCTCAATCAAGTTTTCTGAACACAAACAAACTACTATTATTATAAATTCTCAGTGTCAAAGAAAACTCACCCTGTAGTAAGTACACTCTAATGAGGCAGAGAGATGAAGCTGTGTCAATTGTCTCAAAGCGTTCTTGTCCACAGGTTCTCCCTTATCTTTAGGAACGAAAAGGATTATTAAGCACATGTATTTTATCTAATTCATTCTTGGGTGTAGCGATTTGTGATTGCATTGAATAACTAATAACTCCCTCTATTTTGGTGCATTTTGCTTAGATTTTATGTGGAAGTAGTGCCTAATTATGAAGTGGAAGGAAAATTTAGGACACTAAATTTGTCACAAATTTAGTGTCCTAAATTTGTCACAAATTTAGTGTCCTAAATTTAGCGTCCTAAATTTGTCACAAATATTACTTTAATTTAGTGGACATTTTCATCAATTAATTTATTACATAATGTAATATGATCCAAGTTTCCAGATTTTAGAAGTAATTTTCTTTAACAGAGCAGAAATTTCATCCAGTAACTTAGCATGAATGAATAGTGGGACTATCCCTCTCACTGTATCCATCAGCAGTCTGAGCCTTTCACATACCTTGCAGCTTCTGCAGGAAGTAAAGGCTAAAGATCTTGTCCATGTAGTTGAGTGGAAAGCGTTCCAGGTGAATGCAGGCGTGCAGCACATCCAGTAGGGAGCGAGGCTGGAAGTGGGAAAATCTGGCCGTCAAAACGTTCTCCAGCTTTTTGAACATCTGACTGGAACACTGATGGACAAAGAAGAGCAGCAATATGACAGGAGATGGTAATGCTATAATCATAAAAGAGACTGTGTACTTATTATTTTTTCTTTAAGGACAACCAGTGAGAAACATGGATTTCTTGTATTACAACAGAACCAACAAGCTCACCTGTGGCAGGTAGTTGAGTCGGCCAATAGCAACAATCTGTTTGGCGATCTGTGTGTCGGTGTGCCTCTCAGCACTGCACACAAAGTTCTCAGCCACAGCCTCAAAAATGGGCTCCGAGCGGCACCTCATATGCAAACAGTACTCCATGACCTTACTGATCAGCTCTGGATCACACGTTCCCAGCCTCTCTGATGAATGAAAGAAAATGTTCACATTGTCTTTGTTTAATCTACTATTCCGGCAAATATTCTAGAAGTCACAGAATTACGACTAAAATCTAAACAGTTGGGATTAGGTAACCTAAAGCTGTTTTACAAAGAATACCTGGTAGATGTTTCTCCATAGCAGCCAGGAGTTCTTCATCATGTTGCCCCAGAATCATTAGAGCGGAGAGCACCTTGATTATTTCATCATCACTGAACGCTTTAAAGACCTGTGACGCTCTGTGACTCAGCCTCAGCACTAAGGAAATGGTCTGTGAAACAGAAAATTACTGTAGCATCACTATAAGCGAAGGGGTTTTCTACTCTACTTCAAAATAGAGAATAGTAAACACCAAATATTGGAAGCGTCAGATGCGGTATCTATGAAAGCATTTCAAGGTTTTCATTTTTAAATGCAAATGTGTCCAGAGTTGGTTGAAGCATGGATGTGGCCTTAAAGTTTTCATATTTCCATGTCATTGATGTATGAGAATTTTATAATATAAGACAAAGTAGGCGACACTTTAAATTTTTATATATATATATATATATATATATATATATATATATATATATATATATATATATGTAGTTTGTGTCTCTCTTTAAAAGTGATGGAATCTTATTTTAATACCTCATCTGTATATGACTTCTTGCAAATGTAACCTGTCTTTTTATGTAAATATCTCAAGGAAAAATAGCTTATGCTAACAGATAGAAATAAACATTCTGTTTAGAACACAAACAACAAAATTTGAATCTTTCTAGCAATAAGACATTTTAAAAAGCAGTCTTACAACAATGATTTGCATTTTAAATCAAGGGTCACAAGTTGCTTTTTGGACGATAGTTAATGATGCATCAGATTTACGTGCATAAATCTGACTTGTGTGAGTTCTAGTGCTCTTTGGGGGAGCACCCCTTTGGTTAGGATTAGTTTGTTGTTAACGTCTGTATGTGTTCCTACCTGTTTCTGCTTCAACTTCAGCAGACACTGAAGAATGTCACTGACTTGGCTGGATTTCAGCCTGTGCATCTGCCTTTGAGTTTGTCTGTGCAGAACAGACAGCATCAGTGCTTGCTGCTGGCAGCTGGGCTCATATAACACTGTCAACAGGGAGTAAACTGCTGCCACCTCACTGGGAGAGACCACATCCTCTACAGCACAGCTGATGGAGTTCATGACCTCTGTCACCAGGCCCGACCCGCGGCCTTCCAGAGCACACGCCACCTTTCCTAGTTGGCAGAGCTGTGCTAACCCGACATCCCTGCTGGGAAGCAGCTCCAGGCACTCTTTCACCAGGATCAGGACTGCAGGGCTCTGGGCTTCCAAGCCAAACTCAACACATGCTTGCAGTAAAGAGACCAGTCCCTCTGCTCTGTCATTGATTGGGAAGCCTGCCAGTTCGGAGCACAACTTGGTGATGACATCCTCCTCAAACAGAGACAGGATGTTTACATGTGCAGCAGCGTCTCTCTGTGCTTTGGCGTATGGTGTGTATGAAGAGAGGTGTCCACCTGCTCTCCCTGCAGGTTTGTGTGCCACGTGGGCATCATTGTGGCAGGGGGTCGCTACATTGGTTGTAGTTGTTGGAACCTCGTAGAACAGGGCAGCGCCAGCTGCGGCGGTCCGCGTCCTTTCGCTTTGGAAACAGCGCATGACAGGATCAGTGATGTGTGGCTGTTCCGCAATAACAGATTTACTGACAAATTCAGAGTCTGTGACTCTTTCTGGAGAGCTGCAGAGACTGAGGCCACGGTACAGAGGAAAACACGCAGAGGCTTTCTGGCATGCAGTCCTGAGTGACACTGACATAAAGACGATGGACTTCATCGTTCTTAAAAATGCTCCTTCCTGTTGGCGAACAGCACAAGAGTCACTGTCAAACATGTGCTACTTTGCTAAACATTGAAAAAACAATCAGAAAAATCAAAGATGACGTTGGAAACACAGCATCTTTCCTACAGATTGCACACGACTTACCTTCTGAGAGACACTGTGATCATGTAAGCCTGAGACAGAGCCTGTTACATAGAAGTCGCATGCGGCGTTTTGCAACGAAGTTGTGTAAAGAGCACGTTCACGTGTTTGCATGTGCTGCCACCCAGCGGCCAAAGTATTTATTGCACACGGGCTCCACGTTACATACCCATTTGTCATTACATTATAACCACAGTCAGTCAGTGAATATTTACTGTGGAATCATCAGAGTCCGTTAGTGGGTGGGATATATTTTATAAGGCTGCCTGAAAAGTGCCTGTATAAAAACAAAAATTAAAGTGAGCGTGTGCTTATTTTATTATGATAATAATAATGGTTTGAATTAATTTAAATGCAATTTCTTAAATTAAAAAAGTGTAGTATTTTCTTTTGATCTTGCATTGCCATTTCTATTTTGGGATTCATAAAAAAGTTATTAATTTAACTAAATTCAAATACATCAAGTGGTTTGTTTCTATGGGGCTTCATCAGATTTTAGGCTCCCTGTTTAAGGAGGAATAATGTGAAATATGAAACAGATTAAACTTTCTGCACAACCATGTGTTCTGCCGCATAATCTATAGTCGTTAACAAGTGAAAAAAATCTCAATAATGAAGGATGGAGTTATTTGGTATCTTAGATATGATTTTGTATTGTGCTGCTGGTGGAATTGTAGCTGTACACTGGTCCCTTCTTTTTTTATTTATCTATTTATTTAGTTATTTTTGACTTACTCTACGAGGATGCTCCTCCATCAGGACTTGTTCTTCTAAACTAAGGTTAAAGATCACAAAACTGAACACAACAGCTATTTATGATTGTATTGCTGCAATTGTTGAAGGTGCTGTATCATGAATGTCCACAAGATGGAAGTAGAGACATAGAAACTGAGTTATCTTAAAGATAATGTTTCAACAGAGTTTAGCTTAAATCCATACACATTTAGGAAAAGCAGAAGGTTTTAACCTGTTTAATTATAATAAAAATGTTGATTTTTATCTTCAACAGAATAGCGATACATTGCAAGTCACGAAAGAGTAATGTTTGCTTTACTTTTATTTTAAGCAAAATGCAGACTAAATTCTGTCTTTGTCTTTTTATATCAAACTTTTCTGACACTGATAATTCAGTAAAAGTGTTTCTTAATTAAAAGAACCCGTGTCCCCAGACTGTTGTTTTAATGGTTGCCTGTTTGTGGCTGCCAGTGTTTAAAGGTTGATCCAAAAGTCATCTTAACCCACCATCTCTCAGAGAATCTGTGTATGTCTGTGCGTGTGTGTGTGTGCGTGTGCGTGTGTGTGTGTGTATATCACCCATCTGGCTGCTCCATCTCTTTCCAAACAAGCAGCAACATGGCAAGCCCTCTGGACACAAGTTGGACGAAGACGAAAGAGCAACAAGACCCGGAGTCTTTGTATGGGGAGCAGGGCAGACGAGATAAGATCTGTTATAATAAAGTTACTCTGCTCTGCCAGTAATGCTGATGAATCAAGCTGCCTCGTCATTCTGCCTCGGTGTGGCTTCTCTAAATAGGCAGAAGACTCATTAAAATTCCAAAAGCTGTTCCCGATGAAAATGTTTATCTTCTTTCTGTCTGAATTACCAGAAGGAGAAATACAGTGCTAAATAAAACTACAAGTTCTGAGTAGTACAGAAGAATTTGTTTAGGCTATTTTTAAATTGCAAACATAGTTGAGTGACACTTTAACTTATTTCAGTCTTTTAAAGCATATATTTTTATCCATTTGAAACCAACAAAAATGTGCATAGTAAAACAATTAACCTGACGTTCAGGGTCATTTCGTTATGACTCTTAATGATATGTCTAAGTTTCAGAATTAATTATGTCCTTTTAGTTTAACAGGTCATTTTAGATGTGCAGTGTTAGATGGAGGCATGTTTCTGAATTCCCCCACATTCTCTGTTGTGGACAGCTCAGAACTACAGACAGCCCATTTCAGCAGCCATACCCTCTTCTTCCTCAGGCATGGCTTTGTAATGTGAGCAGAATCTGCTTTTGCATTGTCCTGTTGAAAAATACAGACATGCTTGACAAGATTTTATCCTCGTGTCGGCGTATGTTATTCTGAAGTTGCAGTGTAACTTTGTGTTAGACAAGCATGGGTCAAGCTTCATCCTAGTCACACCTTAATTATACAACAAATAAGGATTTTGTTGTTTATTTGTCAGGTAAAGTTCTGAGACATCTTTAACTTTCTGTACCACGCAGCTTGTTTTTTTTTTCTTCCAAAATCAACTTTCCTGACTCAATTTGATATAATTTTATCCATGCCATGTGTAAAGAGGCGTGTTGCCTTTAGCTTTATCTGTTTAGTCATTTCAGTCTGATAAATCCATGCATGGGTATTGGCTGAACCTTTATAAATTGACATTTGTTTTGGGAGAATTAGGCAAATCATTGCCTAATTTGAATCTCTTTGATGAATGCTATTTTCTTTTTCTGCAGTAATGACAAACATTCTGTGATAGATTTTTATTCATTTTGCAAATGTCTTTTCCTGCTGTCTACAGTTTGTGCAAATGAGACCATCATTATAAATCCCTTTAGTTCATTTAAACAATGTGCTCCTGACTTTGTAACGTCAAAGACCTGATGACAAAAGCACAGATGACACAAAGCCTTGGTATATGTGTTGGCTTGTTTGTTTGCTCCTGAATTTTAAAGGATATACAAGACGCCTACACACTTTGTACTAGTTACTGTTCTGTGCAAGACATGAAGACAGTTTTCATTCTTGTCCTGTCCTGTTTTTAAATTTAAATTTTCTTTTTTACCTGTCTGTTCTCTAATCACTTCTCTCCTTTGTCCTCATTATTCCTAGTTATGACTAAAATTGACAGTAAAAATGCTTATGAAAACTGCAAGGCTTCAACTTTTTGACACCAATTAACATTTTATGTTATATTTCGTCCACAGTTGCTTATAAACATCAAAACTCCATTTTTACTTTATTTTGACCTGTCACAGAATTTAATTGTCTGCTTACACAATATCTATAATTTAGGAATAGTAGTGACTGTGGAGGTGTAGCGTTCAAATGAATCTAAAAAAAGGGTCCTGCCATCAAAATGATCTCATTAGACAATATCACACCTGAAATAACAGTTTCTGAATCAAAAATTCACAGATGAGAGGTTCAGTATCAGAAAGAAAAGCATCCTTTCTCTCCATGGAGAGAAAGGATGCCCTCTGATGACAATAAAATTGCATTGCCAGAAGGGCAGAGCTTGTTCAGTGATGAATACGGAACACAATAAAGTACATCTCATTGCACAGTATGCTTTTTCACAATAGCTTTGTGATGCAAGATGGAGCAAAAAGCATCTTCCATCCAAAAATATAATCAACAACAGACTAAAATTTTACCCTAAAATGCAAGGAAAGCCAGCAGAAAACTAGTGCAAAAGTTATTTTCTCAGATGAAACCTCCATCTTAAAGAGGGGCAACAGTGAAGCATCCTGATAAAGTCCATGTGTGGGGTTGCTTCACATCCAAGGGTGTGGGTCTACACAGTTTCTCCCCAATCCTACTGCCACGGTTAAAGAGCTGGATCAAAGCGTCATCCAAGAGCAACTTCTTGACCCAGTTTGGTGGCGATCCATGTATCTCCCAGCATGATGGAGCACAATGTCTTCGGGAAAATGTGGTGTTAAAGTGAACAGTGAAATTCTGAAACCGTGGCCAAGAAAACCCCTCAGATCTTATCCCTCTTCAGAATCTGTGTTTAATTTTTAGAAAAGCAGGTGGGTAAACAGAAGCCAAAAAACTGTGATCACCTCAGAGGACTAATAAGACATGAATAAAGCACCAGCAGTCATGATTTGGCTCAGAAATTGATTCATGACATCCAAAAGATCTGCAAAAGTTCAGAAAAGAGAGAATAAACTCAAGAAATATTGACTCTTCACATACATTTGATGTTATATGTCAAATGACAATCATAAATTGATGTTATTGTTCTTTCATATGCCATAGAAACATATGAATAAATCTAAAAAAAAAATCTTAAAGCCAACATTTGTTTTATTGCCAACACTTCTGGGCATGACTGTACTGTTGTTCACTCTCTTCCTGACTGGCATCTTTCCAGAGTTTTGCTTAATAGGCTTCTGTATCTGCAGTAATGTGCTGAGGCCCTTACCAGTCAGAGGCCAGATGATGCTGCCAGCTGGCACTTCGTCTTTGCATGGTATTATTTGTGTGTGTTCTTATAGTGTGTGGTTTTCCTGTTTGCTGGTACTAGCTCTTAAAAACCCTGGCAATTGGAATTATCATTAAACAATAGTAACTCAAATTAAATGCATAATCAATGGACTGCTTGTCTATGATGTAATAATCTATAGTACTCCAGTGCATGGAGATTTTATTTTGTGATTTCTGATTAAACATAATTAACTTTTAGCGTAGTTTTCACTGGTAATATTAAAAGACAAGCTGTTTCAATATTACCATTGAAATATTCAGTTTGCCAAATCATTTAATTTGGCAAACTGTTTGCCAAATCATTTAATATTCAGTTTAATATTCAGTTTGCCAAATCATGTTTTTTTTTATAATTCAACTAATTGAATTATAAAAGGTAATTCAATTAGTTGTGAACGCCAAAAATGAACAAATCAATCAAGAAATCAAGTTTATTTAACACATTTCACCGACAAGGCAGTTCAAAGTGCTTGACACCATAAAACATAAAAACATCAAGATATGCATCATAAATACACAAAGAATATTATTTATGTTGAATAGTTTCTGAAAATGTCTAAATATTGTATGAACAGTTTTGATGCCTAAGTCGTACATGCATTGCATTTGTGCTAGATTGGAAGTTAGGTGTGCATTTCCAAAACTGTTTTATCTGCCTAAAAATAACTTTGTAGTCCCCATACAAAGCCATTATGGGTTGATCTGATGCTATTGCAACTACTGAAATACATCAAAAAGCAAAGATGGGAGTGTAGTGCATTTATACTTGATTTTTATACACAATAATCCAAGAGAGTAAAGCCATTTACATTGACATGGGTTAATGTTTTTTCTTTTATTTCCCCTTCGGTAATTTGTAAGATGGAGCATTTGCAAAATATAGGCTATCCTTAAAGAACGGCGCAAAGTAATATGCAAGGAACAAGTTGATGATTTGATTACTACTTTATCGGCAGCAGTGAGAAATTAGAGAAACAAACTACCTTTTTAAATGACACATTGTCTGACTGATCCTTTGTGCTCTTGTTTTGGATCTGATAAAATAGGCCAACAATGACAGGATCACACACTGTGAGGCAGAGCAGAACTCACGTATATGCAACCAAATGACAGAGCTTTTGCTGACAGCCTGGATTTAAGTTAGTTACTTGCTGAAACAAGACCACAATTTAGCTTCAGTTCTGTCCTTTCTGTAAAGAACCCTTCTGCTTCTAGACATGTAACATCATGTGGCAGCGGGAGGTATTAATAATTTAAATCTACTAACTCTTTCACACTCTCAGCGTGTGTGTGTGTGTGTGTGCCAGTTGTGCAGGAATTTCATGAACAAGCCTTTCTCCTGGGGATTCCAGGGATGGCTGTGGTTTATTTTAAAAAGGTTAGGGCCATCATGTGTTTCTTATTTAGATCTAATTCAAGATGTCAAATAAAATATTAGTCCCTGTGGGATTTCTAATCATTTCTGATCATAATCGCCTGGGAATGTGTTTTGAGGACTTGGAGTATGGGCAAAGCATTTTCTATGGAAACAGAACGGCACATCTGTGGCACAGAGAGAGACAGAAAATGGGTAGGAAAAATGGGGTGAAAGAGAATCACATAGAGAGATAGGTGGTGCATTCTGGCAAGTAGTAGGAATCTGTTTCACGCCCAGATGAAACCGATGTCAGAGGGGGAATGTGTGCGTAGCGTTAACATGATAGGTGTGGCAGGACAGGGGTTAGGCCTGTTAGCTTTTTCTAGGTGGAGAAGAGAGGGAGGGAACGCTTCATAATCCAAACCAATGCTCAGAAGATAAATTATCGACAAACCAAAGAGGACACCGCAAGTTCTTGCAAGTAAATGTTACGTTTTTTGTTTTTCTCCCCAGGTGAGCCTGCACAAGATATTTTTGCAAGACGAAGCGATACAGTCCGCAGTACACTACAGGCTAATTGATTCCATGTTTTCAGTGCGAATAGAAAAAAGTTACATTGACAAATGATACATTCAAAACAAAATATATTTAAATACCTGTGCCACACATTTAGATGCCATTTTTTTACATTAAAGAAGTTAGCTTTACAAAAGTGTGAGTCAACAGCAAAAGAAGCAATTTGTTTCACACCTTTCATTTATATTTGTACAAATTTTGTTTTACAACAAATTATTATGTTTGTCATGTTAGATGTGTGCTCAAATTAATTTTTGGGTGAGAGATGGCAAAAATAAAATCTTCTCAAAATGTAGTCAAAATTATCCATCCATCCGTCTGTCAGTCCGTCCATCCATCCATCCATCCATCCATCCATCCATCCATCCATCCATCCATCCATCCATCCATCCATCCATTCATCCATCCATCCATCCATCCATCCATCCATGCATCCATCCATCCATCCATCCATCCATCCATCCATCCATCCATCCATCCATCCATCCATCCATCCATCCATCCATCCATCCATCCATCCACACTCTCCAGTTCATTTTAGGGAATCACAAGTTTTTTTCCGGACTGGATCTATATTTGGTCTTGGCATCATTTTATTTTATACAGTGAACAATGACAAACCTTGCATTCCCACCTGTCTTTTGCACATGGTTCGCAAATCCATTTCTAAAACAAAAAGCAAAGAAAGTGACAATGTTCAGCAACTGGTTGGAGCGCCCTCACCTCCAGAGTAAACTTTTACAGAGTAGCTAAGAAATGTGATGCCTTAATAGTCAGAAGACACTCTGGTCCCTTTCCTTAAAACTGGAACCAATTCCCCTGTCTGTCACTATGTCACTCCACAGGTGATGTTCCATGCAGCAGTGAAGAGGCCTCTCAATCACAGCTGGCCAACATATCAAGATTTTTTCCTTGGGCATTTCTTGAATAATTTGTCGAGTCTTTGCATTGCTACTAAACTAAGCACGTCTGCAAATTATTAGCGTTGAGCATTGAGGTAAGATAACGTTAAGGAGCAGTTTTGAGCCAAATATGTCTCCACCTTGTGGCTTGGTCTGAGTTGTGAAGTGTAGCTCAGTGCGTGCCACGGGTAAATCCTTATTCCACTCCTCCTGTTCTTTTTCTTTGTCAACAACATATTTTGTCTAGCAAAAGCCCGAGTTATAAGTTTAATGTAATGACTAAAAAATGCACTGTTGGCAGGTCTTAGTAAAGCTCCATATCCATCAGGGCGGTTTCCTCTGCAGTGTTGACCTAAGTCTCCACAGATATATTATACATGCTGGAGGAACATGTCACATATCTCCCCTCCAAGCTGCGTGATCAAAATGAAACAGTGGGGGAGTAAACAAGTCAGGGGACTCTGGATAAGAAAAAGAGGGAAAGTGAGAGAGAATGCACTATCTTAGATGTAGTCCCTTTTGCATTGCTAAGCATTAACTTTGCATAGAGTAGAACTGATGTGTCTGTTTTATAATGATAGCATTTAAATTAACATTAACTTTTTGGCTAATTGTGCCTCCAAATGATGATGTGCCTCTTCAGATGATGATGATGATGATGATGATGATGATGACGACGGGGACTTCCAGGAATATAATGAATGAGACAACCAGTGAATCTTTTTTGTTGTTGTTATTTCAGAATGACAGACATTTATAGATTAAATGATGCAAAGCACAGATTAATAAAAATAAGAAATAGGTCCAACACAAAATTTACAACAGACTAATAAAACATTTCTGATTACTGTTTTGCAAATTGTACATTAGCAAAAACATTTTTCTGAGTGTACAGTCAAAGTTTGGAAATACCAACGCAGAGTCATTTTTAGGAACTCAATGCAACCTGATGACCATGATGTTGATTAATGTATCTGCTTACGCAAAAGCATTTCAGCAACACACACAGGGAACAATACAAATCTACTGTATGTGGGCTAATGGCCATCTGGTTGGGAGCTGCACAATGTCTCCTCCCAGCAGGCAACTAAAGCTGAGCCAAGACCCCAGGCCTAACACCCTGCTGGACTTTGAAATCAGATCTTTATTGTCCATAAAGCCTCAGCCAAGTATGAAGAATCAGCCCTCCCTAACTAAACACACTCACCCAACAGAAAAGGGGACAAGATGGGAGAGAAACCACAGAGGAAGAAGAGGGGCAAGGTGGTCGACAGAGATCATTTAGTAAATGCGGTTCAACTTTATAGCAACCTTAAAGATATTTCAGGATCACTGAGAGAAGGTCAAGAATTAATGTGGCGGAAATGTATTTTTGCGTTTGATTTACATATGATGCACTTTAGAGAAAAAAGGATGTGAGTAACTGAATATATTCATAAAAACAATGAATGTGAAATAAAATGTATAAGAGCTATATTAGTCTAGGTACATCACAAAGTGCTGTATTTTTATTATAAACTCTCAAACATTTTGCAACAGCTATGATGTTGCAGATACAAAGCTGCTTGCATCTCTCCAGGTGATTCATTCATGTGTATTCAAGAGTATGGAAAATAATACTGCAACCATTGAATGTATTCAAGCAGCCTTCTCAGAGTTCATAGCTTTATAAATGATTCAAAAACAGTTTTCACAAGTCACCAGAGGTAACTTGTGATTTTGCTGTCAGGAGTGGCAAAATCAGTTTTTTAGGTATGGGGCCATTTATGTTTCACATAGGCCCAGGTTAGTTTGAACAAATTTTAAATTAAATTTAAATGCTTTGCATATCATCTAAAATTATTTAACTAAAACAGTGGTTCTCGGTAATAAGATGAGCTTGATTTTGAGTGGTTGAAATCATTTGGTATGTGGAAAAAATAAGACTTACTGACATTTTGATCTGCTGTTCATACTTTGATATGCATTCAGTGAATATTTTCTTCTCAGCACAGGGTATTCAGAGAATTTCTTAGGAGACAGTGCTCTACCTAATACACAAACAACACTGAAAATACCAAAGTGAGGATATATTTTAATATTTCAAGAATATTAAACTAGAAACAGATTTTTATTGTTGAAAGATTTTAAAAATATTTGCAGTTTTCCTGTCCTGAACTGTATTCGGGTGAGAAATTGAAGAGGGGTGAATTTGTCTCAGATTCAGTTTGGTTCAGGAGGATCTGATGTGAAAAAGAAATTTGTGGACCAAGGCAGGTGAATGGAACGTAAAAGGTTTTTACACTCTTAGCTGTTTAAATAAATCTGCTGACAAAAATGACAAACATTTTTGGGAGATTTTCTTACAACATTTGAAATCCCACTTTTGGGATTATTAATCCAAAATCTGAAAAACCTTAAGTGGTTTGTTTGGATGTAGCTGTGCAGTGGGAATTCAGCACAGAAACCTCAGTTTCTAGGCCCCTGCTGCAAACTAAGTGGTTAACAAAGTAAAGTTAAAATATTTCAAAAACTTAAAAATGTTTAAATTCAAGGAAGTTTGGGAGTGGGCCTGTGTCAGTGGCAGTGTCAGGGGCGGTGGGTGAGATCAGCAGAAAAGGCCCAAGACTGAGAAACAAGGCTTGGCTCTGTCTTTAATAAGCCATTACTGCAAACTCCTGTCGGATAAACCTTGAACCAAGACAGATTTGGATGATGCAGAGTCAATATTCTTGCCAACAAGGATAAATCCCGGATTGACTCTGTTTTCCAAGCACGTCTCTTGGAATACGTAGGCGTCTGTTTGTCTGTCTATCTGTCAATCTAAAAGGATATATCTGAGAAGTCTCTTTTCAAAGCCATAACTAAACCGTCAGCAGATCAAGCATGGAACAAAACTTTGTTGTAAAGAATCAAAAAGGTCTAACAAGAATTGTCGTATGATTCCATCAGTCAAGTTAACCTCGCCCTGCTTGGATTGATTATATGTTGGGGAAAGAAAAACTGCTATTGATTTATTGACTAATGTGAAGTCATAAGAATGAAATCCCTCACATCACAAAACGAACCTGATAAGATGTACAGCAGGATAAATTATGTGTTGGGCACATACTCTGTAGTGAAAAGTACCAGAGGTGAAGCTGAATAAACCCAGTGGCAAAATTTAACTGATCAGGATCTTCTGAAACTGAAGTTTTCTTAAATAGCACAACAACATCGCTTTACGTATCTCACCGTAGTTTGCATCTCAACAAATGGTCCAAATGTCGGCAAAATCAGTTGCAGCTGTGTTTATTTGGTCACGTTGTGATAGCTGAATGTAACACTGAGTACTGGCTGGAACAAACTGTGAAATATACAAAAAAGCCATCCAGTGAAAATTTACTGGAACTGGTTTAAGTTATTAGAACTTTTATGACACCTACTTTAAAGGGGGTCAATATTTAAGAAATACTTTTTATATTAAACATCTTTATTTAATTGTCATTATTTTCTAGAACTCAGTTTCCACTTTGACATTAGTGAGGTTTTTTTCTTAGTATTTTCTTGTCGAATGCGATGAAAAGGGTAAACAATTATAGCCAGTTTGAGTGGGCACTGTAACTTGAGCATGAACATGAGCAGAAAGGCCACCTGCAAAAATACCACCACGATGAATTGTTAGTGATGAATACCAAAACTTCTGCTTTGGCAGATGAAAAGTTTTGGTAAAAAACATAGTATCAAAATTGTTCCTTTATCTTGTAAAAAAAACATTGGAAAATGTTGCGTAGATTGTGTTTGTTTCTAGTCCTCATAAGTGATATTTACTTGTGACAACGCAAATATACAAAACCTAATATTCCCACCTTCCATATTTTAGCTTTTAAACCACAAGCCTAAATGTATTTTAGGACTTTTATGTAAGAGACTGAAAATATAGCGCAAAAGTTTATAAAATGGAAGGGAAATTATTATCAGGACAATTTCAGTCTAAATTATGATGGAATTCAAAAAATTTAAATATTTACAGATTTAAATTTACAGATTAAATCTGAAATGTGGTGTGTATGTTTATTCACCCCTCTCTACTCTGACAGGCCTTAAAACAATCTGGTGCAATCTCTTGGCATCAGAAGTCATTAAAACAGACTCCACTAATTTAATCTCAATATAGCTTTAAGCAAAAGCCTTAAAAGGGAACTGCTGAAAGAAAGCCAAAAGAAGCTTGCAGTTTTCCACAAACCACCCTGATCTTTAGAGACAACATGCAAAATTATAAATATGGCAAAAAATAAATAAAATATAATAAATAAAAAAAACTGCACACAATGAACATTGGTACCATCCATGGTAGAGGCAGAATGATGCTGTGGGATGTTGCTCAAATGGTTCACCTTCCAGCTACCTTCCAGAAGATCAGGCTACTTTGGCCAAAAATAACACCTTACCATTTTATTTATTTATTTTATTTAAATTTCACAGCATGTCCACTGTAGTGGACATCAGGACAATTTCAGTCTAAATTATGATGGAATTCAAAAAATTTAAATATTTACAGATTAGTGATTAATGAGTCACATTAACCCAAGAAGACGTCAAATTTGAAAAATACATTTAATAACCAGAAATTATCCATTTCTGGTTGCAGTCTATTGTTTGTTACTTGAAATGAAAACAAAAATGGCTGCAAACAGCAAACACTATTGCCCAAGAAATTGAGATTTATTTTTTCGTATTTATTTATTTATTTATTTATTTTTATTTGGAGCACGATAGAAGTATAAAATCACACACATCATGCGTGTATAAAACACATGAATATCAGCACTCATGGCCTATCTTGGCTTTCTCAGAGTCTAAATCTTCTGGACTAAAACATCAAAAGTGCCAGTTATTAGCAGAAATATTATGAGGAATAAGTTCTGCAAACTTCTCAAAGGGCCTCCCAGCAACTGGAACCATTATGATGAACCAAAGAACACCGAAACCAGGCCAATTACCAGAACAGAAAGGAACATCTTAGCTAACTGTCACAAAGTGGTTTGACGATAAAGCACTTTGTGACAGTGGTGGAGGCTTCGTCAATGGTCAAAGAAAGAAAAAAACTTGTGCCCAGGTACGACAACCAGAAGTGATGGCGGATGCTGTAGATCTTTCTGACCAAATGTTGAGCTTTAATTTAATGTCAACCAGAACCAAGAGATGGACTTTTCCATCACAAATGCCTGGTCCTAGACAAACATACAAATTAATCCTGGTCCACTCAGCACGGAGACTTTCCTGCTCTCTCTCTGGCTCTGATGGTGCGTTCACACCAAACGTGTTTGGAACGTCAGGCACATCTGGTTTATATTCGAAGTCTACGTGGAGGCGATTTGAACCTTTTGGACCGTTTTTATGACGTTCCACACAGACTGTGAATGTAAACCAGACGCACCTGACGTTCAAAACGCTTTTTGTATGAATGCACCAAAAGTGCACATGTGTCAAACTTGAAGCGTCAAATGCATTTTTGACATGCGTAACGCAATTGTTGTGAATGCACCATGAGTCTGTCTCTTCTTCAGATCGTCCTGGATTGGTTAACCTCATCTTCATCTGACAAATCCAGATCTGAATCTCCCTTTACTATCTTGTGTAGAATCCTGTTTCACTTCTTTCTCCTACAACAATGCAGAGTCATTAAATACACTTACATGGTCCAGATGTTCACTAAAATTGGCATTCATAAATTGGCAAGAAGCTTGCAGTTTTCCACAAACAGCAAGTAAAAAGTATTAAATTGTTTTCACTGGTCAAAATACTGTTATTGGTATTTAATTAACAAGAATATCAATAATTATCATGACAAAAATAACAAAAAAAGTTAAATATTTGACTCTTCAGTCCTCTTTCCATAAAATGTGATTGCTGTCAGGTAGTCCATTTTGATTTAGGGAAAAAAAAGGGACTTCCCAGTTTGCAAACCTATCACATGACACATCCCTGGAAAGCCCAAGATGTCCTCTAAAGAGTATTGTAGGGCTAGAAAGGGTAACTCAAACTAGGAAGAAAAAATAAGCTTCAATACAATGTCCACTATAATGAGCATAAGTGTATGGACCGGGTCTCAGGAGGATATGGACCTGTCAAAAATATATATTCTGAGATCCACATGTAAACAGTCTTCTCCTAACACATTTGAACAATAGTGACTGCGTGGGTAGATTCCAGCAAAGAAAGAAACAGCTGATTGTACGCTGTAAAAAAAGTCACTGTAGAATTTACAGTAACTTACAGTAAGGAAATTACAGTAACCTGTAATTTTTTACAGTAGCCTTACTGTAATTTTTACAGTTTTACTGTAATTTTTATTACTATCTTACTGTAATTTCTTTAAAATAACACAGTAATTATATAACATGGTTGCTGTGATTTCTTCACATTTTTATCATAATAAACTACAGTAGTCCTGTAGCAGAATTACAAAAAGTTGTCATTTTACAGTGGTTCATGAAAATGCATTCTTTGCTAGCTTTTAAAAGTTCAAACATGAACTTGCAACTTAATTTACAAAACTCTCAAAAAATATTTTATTTTCCTAATTAAATAAAATATGCATATATATTTTAAAATCACTTTATTTGATTGTCAATTTAAATCTGACAAACTGAAGCAAAACAAAATGTAGTATTTTGCAACAGCAATATTTGCTTGTTATATAGAAGTCAAAGTATTGCAACCAAAATGAAAAATACTCTGATCTAAAAACATAGCTGATACATTTACAATCATCTTAATATGACAATGAATACAATGAATTAAATAATCTTTACTAAAACAAAAGTGCCCAAATGTCAAAGTTTGCAAGCTTTTTATGTAAAACTTGTAGTTAATTTAAATGTCTGTCGTTTTCTTCCTTTGAAGGAAGAAAGGGATCCAGCATTGCCAAGTATTTAAGTTAGATATTTTTCAAAAATGTTATTGCAACCCAAACAGTACATCTCAAACATTTGGGCAAATTTAAGAGTTAGTGAACAGCCAAACAAAAGCAACATGGATGAGTTCTGAGTTGGTTTCAGTCCTGAACTTCTCCAGAAATCATCAAAGAGTTGCTAGAAGATAAAGAAAGAAAAACATGTTTTACTACATGAGATAAACAGAACATTTAACTGCATTAATGTCAGTTAAAGACAGAACTACCAAATGTTTTGTAAAGGCATTACTGAAATAGTTCTCACCTATGAAAAAATATCTTAGGTGGCAAAAGGCGCTGCTGGACCCACTTGTGCCTTTGATGCTGTTTTATGAGAAATAACAATGTTCAGTGATATTAGTTTTAATACTCAGACATTCCCATAGACAGATACACTATCTATAGTGTATAGAGTCTCTATAGACATCACACTATCTCAACAGAGATAGCAATATCTTACTGTCTTCCATCCATTAATCTATGGACAGAAGGATGGAAGTTACAGTGAGACAGACAATTGGTGTATCTGGAGCGGTGTAGGGTCAGTCCTGTCACCCCTGAGAAGAAGCCGCCCTGGTCGCCCATAAATAGGATGTATAAACAAAAATACCAGAATATAGCAATCTGCATATTCTGCTGAACTGAACTAAAAAGTTCACTATAACTAAAAAGAACTGAGAGATAACCAAAGTTAGCTTTAGCAAACAAGCGAGAGTAGCTCAATATAACCACATAACATATATTCTCGTACATAAACATAAAACTGCTATACAATAATTTTTAAAAAGTACTTCCTGCTTCCAGCCAGTAAATATCCCACAATGCAACTGTACATTACAAATTTACAGTACAGCTGTAATTTTCCGCACATGATTCAGCGGTCCAATCACGTCCCGTAAACTTTCCATATGCATCTCAGATCACAGTAAAGAGCTGTATTTTCAAAACCCAGCCACCTTTCTGTAGTTTTCACAGCCATTTGTTACAGTGTAGCTCACCTGTTTTGATTCAACTGCCTATCAGTAAGAACAAACTGAAGTGAGCTAAAATTTAACTTTATAAACCGAGTGATAATAAGTTGTCCATAAATGCTCTGAATGAGAAACTGTTACATTTCAAACATTAAAACCTACAAATCTTTTTTTTTTTTTTTTTCCCTGAAAGAACTCCTAAACTTTCAAATAAGGTGAACTAAGTATGGATTATTTCAGTTCAATATTGATCTTGTTTTTCAATAAATAGAAAGAATATCATTATTGAAAGACAGTGGTATATGTCAGAGGCAGTTTGCCAGTGAACGCTCTGCATCATTGCTGTGGAACGAAGTCTGGCGACAGGGCTTTTATGGACAACCACAGTACAGTGGTATTGAGTTTCAGTGCATTTGCCCTTGGCCAGATAAAATGATAGACTAGCATAGCCTCATGTACAACCAGTTATTAATACATGACATAGAGCATGTAATTTGTAAAAAGAAAAAAAAAGAGTCCTGTGAAATAGCTTTTTGTAAGGTGGCCATTGGCACTTTTTGATACGGGTAACGTAAATCACTGCTCAGGGCGACACGTTGCTGAGTGGCATCAAAGGGAAAAAGAAAAAAAAAAGAATCTGTCTGTGAAACAGTATTTGCTGTGTTCCAAGTTTATTCTGATTTTGCTTTGTTTTGTGGTTAAATTATTTAATTAAAAAAAAAAGAACTTTACAAATCAAGCTCTTTGCTCATCCTAAGTAGGGTTGGAGCCATTTCCAGATTGATTGATAACAATGACTTTGTTTCTCCTGTTCCTAAGTTTCTTTTGATCCGTGTATAATGTCTAATTTTTAACAATCATCATTTTGTCAGACAGGGTTTATTTAATTTAGCTCATTCTTATACCTGCAAATTTGGCAGTAAATACACCTGCATATGGTCAGTTTGAATGAAAAATTAGGTTAAACACAATTACCTGGAGGTAGTTTTCCTTCCTCATTAAGAGTGGATGGCTTTTTTTTCCTAGAGGAAATCGTCATTTGAAAATTGCTTTTTGTATTTACTTAGTTTATTCTTGACAGCTAATAAAATTTATCTGATAATCAGAAACAAGTGTGGAAAAAAAACCATCAGAGGACACCTGTCAGGGGTAGATACCTGTTACAGCACTGTACCACAGTAATGTCAAAAAGATTAAAGAGGAGATTCATTTATCTTCTCCTTGTTCATCGAGTACATAATAAATTACATAAAGTATGTTATTTTACTATGACATAAGCACCACTGCCTCTTTTTTCAACTGAAATTGAACGTGAAAAACCACAGATAGTTGTACATATTAGCTGCTGTAGTTACTGTTACTGTGTCCTTTAAGTCCAGGCAACTTAAAGTGATTCCTCTGCTACTACAAACTTTAAGTTTTGAAGATAGACATTTGCGAGAGAATTCACGTTTTGCGTGCTCGTAGAGTTCGCATATATCTTAGGGCCGCACCTGGTTATTGAGTTTATCCTCTCTGATCTCAGCCTGGGTCCTCCTGAAACTAATTGTAGTGCCCCCCGCAGCTCCCCCTCTCTCTCAGTGTCTGAGTTACAGCGAGGATCTCGCCTCGCCCGGAGCGACGTCACACCAAGGTGGAAGAAGACTCATTTTTCCAGCCTGTGTTCATCCAAAGAAAACACGCTGACAGGCTGAGCGGGAGGAGAGTCGCCTCTACCTGCAGCCGGTGGGCGCCGCCAATTGTTCACCAACTTTTTCATCAGCGCGTCAGCTCAGAGCGCGGAGAGAGCGCTCCGCATCTGACTGCGCATATCTTCATCTGCGCCTCTTTACTCCTCCTGCCCGCATAACAGTTTAAACTGTGACAGAACCCACGAAAGAGAAGCGAGATTCTGCAGCTTGGAGTTGGATATTTTCCTGGCGCAGTAAGTCTTGAGAGTGCTCCTCTTTAGACCACCTTGAAACCATGTAAGCGCGCGGCGACAGACACGGCACAGCGATAATGAAGAGGTTAACCACACATTTGAGAGCGGACATCACTTCTCTCGCCACTTGACCGACTTTGTTGCGCATTAAGATGCGCCCGGCTGAAGAGGAGGTGGACTTTTGCGCACTCCTTGGCGGACACTTTCCAGAGAGCGTTGACTGATCCGCGCCGTCAGAGAGAGAGAGAGAAAAAAAACAATTGGACCTCCTATGATTTTAAGAAACAATCCCACTCGGTGTTGGCTGAGGTCGTTACATTGAAGTTTGTTAAAGGGGGAGAGAAAAAAAATCTCCGTGTGGAATTGCAGCGATCAACATGACGGCTCGTCTCTCGCGGATCCAGCTGGCCCTGTTCTTTATTTTGCTCTGTCCGGTCAACATCATCGGACTGTGGTGGTAAGTTAACACGTGGGTGTCCTGTCTGTTTCATTTAGATCTGAGAGTGTATTTAATCTATCTATCTATCTATCTATCTATCTATCTATCTATCTATCTATCTATCTATCTATCTATCTATCTATCTATCTATCTATCTATCTATCTATCTATCTATCTATCTATCTATCTATCTATCTATCTATCTATCTATCTATCTATCTATCTATCTATCTATCTATCTATCTATCTATCTATCTATCTATCTATCTATCTATCTGCTTTCCTCTGAAAAATATGCTTGTTTTCCATCTGATAAATAACAATTGAATTATTGGTAGCCTTAACAATAATAGCTGAATAATTAACACAAGACATTTGTGGCAAGTAAATATTGAATCCATCATTACTTTCCTGGCCAACTCCTACTGATATGTGGGTTTCTTTAAAGTCTGATCTGCTGGATATGATTTTACTTTTACTTGCTAATGCTATTTTTCAATTAACTATTCCCCATGAAAGAAAGGCAAAAATTTATTGCCAGTCAGGTAAATGTGTTAATTGTAAAATTAGTCCTATTTATGAATTAATAAAGGGCATTAAATTAAATTGTGCTCCTTGATGCATTTACTGACCAAGAATGATGGCAGTTCTTGATTTTGATGTATTTAGAGAATTAGGAAGGAGAGGTGAGATGTCGATACATGATGTTTTGATTATGAATTAGACCCTCTGAGGAAAATGTTTCTAACTATGGGATATTATTACATTATTAGTCTATTTCTTATGTGAAAATTTATATATTTTCAATACAATTTTCAACAATGTTGTCCAATGCATTTTAATTATTTCAGAATATGCATTATTTGAAAACTGATGAGTAATATTTTATTCTATTTTTTGACTAAAAAAAATGCTCATGACCAATTTCATCCTGGTCTGACTGGCTGAATGTACTATTTCTATTTGTCAGTATCACAACACATACAAGATAAACAATTGAGTAGAAGATTCTTTGGTAGAGGTAGTACCCAGTTTGTCCATTAATGTGTGTTTCGGTTATCTTCATCTGACTTTTGTTAAACTCCAATTGGTTGATTGTTGCATATGATAGAGTGTAAAAGGAACAAAACAGGGAGGTAAAAACTTGTGTGTGCTCTTTGCAGTGAGAGAGAGCTGTGAGGTCGGTTGAGGTGTCGTTGATGATGTGTGTGTCTGTGACGGGAGTTCAGGGTAAGGAATGTCAGGTGGCCCTCTAGGCACAGTGGATATGTCATCATAAAACAATCCATACAGGCTCAGCTCAGCAGGATGGGTGACAGTTGAACAGACAGACGGGCATAAAGCCCAGCAGATCTACTGATAACAGGTTTTCTAATAATGTTAGATTTTTGTATGTGTGGTGCTTTTCAGAAGGCGGGGGGTTCTGTGCATGTCTGCAAGTCATGGCTCCTGCAGACATGCAGACAAACTTTTGCAGTGTTTGATAGTGAAGCTTTGTGGTTTTGTTCTATTGAATCCTCCCACTGTTCATTCATAGCTCAGTCAAGGTCAGTGTGGGATGTAGTGTCATGGGGGCTCTGTAAGTGCATTTGCTTTTTGACTGCTCAACTTAGAAATGTAGTTTCTCTAACTTGAGATGGATGGACTTCTGAAAATGCACAGAAGTTCAAGATCTGAGATTGAACAAAATATTAAAACTGTGCTCTAATAGAAAAAAAAAAGTTTGAATGTTTGGAGTCTGGAATACACCTAACAACATTTGCCCACAAGGGTGCAGCATTATACACCAGCCTCTTGAATTTTGCAAAAGCTCTTGTTTTATTTACTTGATAAGGAAATATTTTAATGAATGAAAAGGGAGCTAATCAATGCTTTATCACTTACAATGTTATGTTTTTGTTTGTTTCAGTTTAACCTTTGGTATCAAAAAGAGTTTTGTTTGGTTCTTATTAGACGTTGCACTAAGACATAGGCACTAAAAGGTTATTGGTTTGAGTAATGCAGTAAAAACGTCTTGCTTGAGATTTTGAAAACATTAGATTTCAGACAAGCCTAATGGCTGACAAGTTCTGCCCCCCGGCAATTCTAAAAAAATGTGCAGGAGACAAAAACAACCTCTCCCTCAGAAATGCAGAACATTACTGTGAAAATCATACTTGATGGGGGAAAAAAAAAATACAAACTTAAAGTTTTATTTAAAAATCATATTTTCTACTGAGGAGGCTGCTTTTAGGAGAACTGACTACATCATCTTAGTTGGCATCCAGAACTAAAACAGTCACACACTTAAGTGAGAACCACCTTCAATTGGCATGTTCTGGAATTATTTTAATAAAATAAGTATCCCGAGAATGCATTATTCTGTTATAAAACATTTAAAAGAAAAAGTAATGCTTTACTTTATTTAAGACTGAGTCTATTTTGATGTGTAGATTTAAACACATTGATACAGAATAAAAATCACTTAACTTAATAGTGGTTTTTAAGGGTTTGTTCTAACAGGCTGATGTTAGTTGGTCTATTAGTCAGCCTTTCTGCTCAGGTAAAGCCTGCAGTCATTTGCTTTAGAGTGATGCAGCTCATGGCTTGCCAACTACATTTCAAAATCAGCTCCTTTTCATGTGTGGACAGTGATGGGTAGCACTGCTTTACTTCACACACCATAACTGTCTTAATCTTTTTCAAAATCTTGAAAACATACAAACACACACATGTACATCATTTTTCATTTTCTTCTATGCAAAGAAGAAACAGCCTGCTCAAAGGCAGAGTGCAGCAACAGGTGGTGGAGGGGGAGTGTTTTGTTACTCTGTGCATCGTAGAGCCGGAGAAAACTGCAGCCACTTCTGCATTTTCTGTTGTGTTACAAGTGATGCCCAACATCATCAATTCTGAAACCGGGCTTGTTCAAATTTATTTAAGTTCATTTTACTTTCAGACCTGCATTGTAATAGAATAGCATAATTTTACTGCCAAGCTGTTGAAAGTATGACTGAAGTCTTTTCTAGCATCACTAAACTCTTCAGTGGAGTTGCTCTGACTAAATTGATGTCCTATGTTTCCTGAGGCTATCTTTCACAATTTGAAGCCTGATAAATTCTAGCATAGCCAGCATGTTGATGTGTTTTTTCAGAAACCATCACACGTGGCCGTTTAAGGAATCAAAAGCGATTCAATGAGTCATTTAGTGTAAAATAACATCTTGTCAGCAGAAGTATTTTAGTCTGTACAGTCCATTGCCAAAGGGAGACTCTCTTATGTTTTCTTTGATAAAATAAGTGCCCTCTTCACAACGTATTAAAAGGTCTTCAGGAACAAAAATCTTGCAAAGTTGTTCCATTTTGTAAAGTGAAAGAATATATAAATAGGATATATAAACAACTTTTAAAATACAGCATACAATCTTCGATTAAAAGAGGGATGAAATTGTCTCAGTGTTTATACCATTCCATGTAAATTTTCCTAATTCACTATTCATGTCAATAATTTTGAATATTTTAAAACTTTTTTAATATGTTACATATTTTAAACATCTTAGCAAACCATCCATCCATTTTTTGATTTCTTCTTGGAGGATGGACACTGAGACACAAAGTCTCCTTAAAGAGGGACATACTCAAAAATCTCAAGCAACTTAGGTACCGCACATTGCCACATAGGTTCCCACAAAATACCTTAATTGACATGGTAATAAGATTTCCCCAGATTCCGACAATACAAGTGAACCAGACCACTAAACAGCCTTTTACTAAGTTTCCAAATCATGTCTTTCATTCAGGGTATACCTTGCAAAATTCTATCATGTCCCAAAGTTTATTGGAAATTTAAAAAAGGAAGACTAAATGGCATATTGTCTGTCAAAATGTATTCAACTTCTTAAGAGTTCATGTCAGTGTTCAATTGGCCATGCATTCTGGAGATTTATTTGAAATAAAGCAGAAGTGGATTAAGGGAATCAGCACTCTGGAATCAGCTACTTTTCTTTTATCCTCACTGACATAAATTGTCATCTTCTTTCACTCACCCTCTTGTTCGCTGGCTCCCTCACACACTCACTGACACATTCAGAAACACACACACACATGCAGAAGCGCACACACAGTGACCGACTGTGATGCAGCCTGGGGTTAAACCACACCTGTGGGTTGCTCCGTAGTATGCCAGGACAATGATTGGCTCTGTTGAAAGAAGCTGGACATACCATCATACATCGCTCCTTCTCTGTCTCATGCTCATTCCCCTTCTATGTTTCTATCTCTGTATGTCTTCTGAAGGAAAATGCCTATCACAAGGATAGGCTGTCGCTGAGGGAAAAGAGAGAACTGCAATGAGAGACGCAGAGTGAGAGATATGAAATGCTTGGAGATAGCTGTCCTTTCAGAGCCTCTCCTGATTAAAGCTCTCTAATCATTTGGCCTCAGAGCAGAGAGCACAGCTCAGAGGAGTGAGGAATGTCTTTGCTCTCCTATACTAGTTTTGACTCCAGTGCTTAGCAGGGCCAACTGTGTTATTTGCGTGTGTCTGTGATGGGTCTGCATTGGTGGTCAGATTGCCAGGAACATGCCACAATGACACAGGTGCTCATCCACAATGCATGTGTGTGTGTTTTTTTAAAGTATATATATAAAATCATGATGATCAAAAATGAAACACTTTTATGAAGAAATAATTTTCATCTTTCAATGTACGACCACTTATTGGGAACAGAAAAATGATGAAGGCACATTTCCTCAATTTGTCATAATGCAGAAACATTAAGTGAACATTATAAGGAGTTTAAGGGAAAGTAAAACCCATAACCTCAGGGAAAATGGACACAATGTAATTTATGCCATGGTTACGACAGATAACTGAAGCAGAGAACAGGCATCCAAAATAGTGAATCTGTTGTTTGTGAGCATGAAGTTTACCAGGTAGGAAAGTGCTTTCGTTTACTTTTTGTGTCCTCTGTCAGGACATCTGCTGATGACCCATGTAATGTTAAATCAATAATGGTTTTACAAATGTTCCTCCTGCATATTTTGATTTGACAAGTAGCTACAGTGGTGACTGTGTTTTTCTTTGTGTATGAGCCAAATGAACAAGAGAGTTTGACTGCAGCTTCAGTATAGTTGTATTTCAACTTCATTGTGTTCACTTCTGTCTTTCATCCTTTATCATATATTTAAATGCGGTCATGGACACGAATGCAGATCTTATTCGATATAAATCTGAACACAAAAACAAGTTTTGAGGAAATGAAATAGGCTTTTTAAACTTTGTCCTTTGTCATTTTTGTGTTTGTTTGTTTTGTGTGTTTGTTTCAGTTTGCATTTCCAAGCAGTAGATCTCATGTTTAGCATGCACTCATTCAGTCATGTAGTTATGGGAGCATGCTTGTACATACAAACTCATTGAGATACAGTTACAGACTGTACAGTCAGAACCCCCATCCTCACTTGAAGAGGGCTTCATTGTAGCAGATCTTATCTTGTCCACTTCAGTGCTTCTCTGAAAAGCTAAATGTGTAATCAGGACCTGTGAGATGAGTAGAGATAAAGATTAAAAGCCGGTGCGGGTTTGGCAGTGGGTATAGCAAATACTGACAGTAAATTGTGTGTGTGCCTGTTTGTGTTTTTGTGAGATGGCATGGGTATGCATTTTTGGACCATGCTGCAAAGATTTTTTTTTTGCCATCACTTATAATTGGAAAGTTTAAGTTTAGCCCTCAAACATTGGTTTCAGTGGTTTAATCTTGCAATTTTGGTCAAATTAGGTATTTTGAGGTTCTGGTCTTACTTCCACTCGCTCATTTGCTCTGGCTAACAAATTTAAAATTAGTCTTGCTAACAAAAGCTACCTCCGATGCAATATAGTATATGCTTAACACTTTGTAATACTATTTTATTTCCTGAAAACTTCATTAGATATTTCAGTGCCTCAAAATTTTTTCTCTTCTATCTGTCCAGCTTGGGCCTGCAGGCTTTAGCATGCATCTTAGCCTTCTTGTTTTTACATGCTTTGTGCGTCATATGCTTTGTTTATCCTGCTTTAGAAATGGTGGTACATGCAATAAAAAGTTAGTGGTTTTGGAAAGAAGACCATCTGAATTTGAAGCACAGTTCCACAATGTTGAAACCATGTCAGCAGATAGTCAGGCCCCATTAACCAGCTACAAAGATGTTCCGTTAGCTTTTGCACCAGCTGTTCCAACACACCTGCGACAAAAGACAATTTATAAGATGCTTAGTCCTAAAGTATTTTCTACTGAACCTATTTCAATGTGAAAACTTTCTTAGCATCTTTTCTTCTTCTTTTTTTTTATTTCCAAATTTGAACTTTATCATCAATAAATTGGTGCTACTAAGTTTTGCTAAGTTCAGGTAGAGAACCACTTTTTTAAGGCTTTTGGTATTTCATGGTGAAAAAACAAGAAATAACTATAAAGACTGCTATTCCCTCAATGATACCCAGAGCAGCAGGCCCATAGCAATTAAGTGCCTTCAATTAAGTTCCTTGATCAGCTGAACATCAACATATAACAGGTGGAAGATGGAATTAAACTCTACTTTAGATTACAAGACAACTTCTCTCATTAACTGTGAGAACAAAAAAAAATGAGAAGTTAAATGGTATAACATGACATAATCTTCCCCTATGCTTTTTGTTTTTGTACAGTATTTGGTATCAACTGTTCTCCAAGCTTCTGCTTTATATAATTCAATTATTTTGTTCCTTTTTCATTTCATACATTTGCTTTGTTATTCACCTTTTATTTATGCAGCTACAAAATTAAACCAACGTGTTATATAATCTGCTCAAAGTAAACTAAGTAGCCGTGCTAATGTGAGTAAATAATATCTTCTAGTTGCCAATTTTATTTTGGCTCATTGTTCATAACCCCTCAAACATGAATCCAAGCCACCAAAACAAAATTGTAAAACAAAATTCAGAATTCAGAAAATGTCACAATCTTCAGAACTAATTAATACAATAAGAGAAATAAAATGAGATATAAAATGAGATATGATGGTTAACTACATAGAAATATAATAGATTTGGATGAAATGAAAACAAATGGATATAAAATAGGTGTATAATTTGGCAAAAATGCAAACTTAGAGGGAGTGCAACTCATTGTTAGTTAACAATGACCTAAAGAAGTCTGTTACTTTTAACCTGGATCACTCAATGAATACCAAGATTTTTAGTCATCTTCTTTCTGGGAAGAATGGAGTTTGTCTTTCTAAGTATTTTGTAGTAAGAAATCTAACAATTACTCAGAGATACTTTTC
Organism: Poeciliopsis prolifica; assembly: GCF_027474105.1. NCBI lineage: Eukaryota > Metazoa > Chordata > Actinopteri > Cyprinodontiformes > Poeciliidae > Poeciliopsis > Poeciliopsis prolifica. The sequence continues at coordinate 17,426,600 of NW_026562382.1, forward strand.
AGTTTGAGTACTATCTGGGATCTCTGACAACTGAATAAGGAGGTAGTACCTTCCTTTTCAGGCCTCGGCATATCACAGCTTGCCCATAGGCACAAGGTGATGTCACATGTGCTTGTTAATTGGAAAATGATAGTGTTGTGTCCCCCATCCAGTTGCTATAGGCTACATTTATTTCGGTGTTGCTGTGGTTTTATGAGTAGTTGAAGGCTACTCCTCTATCAGCCGTGTTACAAAAAGCATCACCTTTCATGTCACTTTACTTGTTTTTCCTTCGGTAATCTCTCAGTAGTTTTAAGCTCATCCGTGCAACTTTTTTAACCTCTTGTGTTTGTCTGAAAATATCCGTTACTCCAAGTTTGATGTGTGTCTTTTGGCAGCTCATGCAGTGGGTGTGCCACTGTCGTTAAAGCAGGACAAATGTTTTTTCTCATAAGAAATTGCCTTTGTCTTGCTGATGTCCTGCATGTTACACTAAATTGTCATTCTCTGTGGGGGCTTTGCAAACTGTAAGTGTTGAAACTTTGTTTTCTACAACCAATTTCATTATTCTCATCAGTCATTATCTTTAACTGTACAGTAAAGGATGTCTGACAGTGGGGGCTTTGTGTTAGGCTGAAGAACTGCAAATGATTCGTGAATGATTTAAGTGAAAATAATGATTAGCCAGAAAAAGATTTTCATGCAATCCATATTTGTTGCTTCATATTATCTAATCACTTCATATATTATTCACATATTGAAATAAGACTATATTTGTAGGTGTATGCTTCCTCATTACCTTATTCAACAAACAGTTAGTGGAGCTCATACAAGTTTATTTTATTTTGTGGCAGCATTTGGCTGATCCGCAGGCAAAGTCGTTGTTGATAGGGTGAAAATGTAGATACAGTGGATTGCTACTGAGGTTGAAGTTGGCATCAGATTTGAAACACCTGAAAAATGTAAAACACTAAAATAAGACAAACTGAGCTGAATAATTCTACACTGAACAGATTTCAAAAATCTTTATTTTGTCTTCAAATCTTTATTTTGAAACAAAATAAAAAGGTGTTTCAGTTTGGGGGATTTGAGGCAGGTTTGGAACGATGAAGACTTCTCCCTATTGAATATTATTATGTCAATATGGGAAGCTTTTTCCAGACGATGTTTATGAATATTGTTACTATGCCATATTTCACTGCCAAGCTGAGGTTTTTGTTTATCATGCCAGAGCCATAAATATGCTATTATGGATTATACAATGCAACCCAAAATGTAATGTACCTGTTAAGATGAACAGGAAGATAGTTGCTAAGGTAATTTCTTCTCAACATTATCCTAAAATAGGCTTGAAAGTTAAGTCAATTTCCAAAATATGTCCTTTTACAGGCACAATTTACACCAGCTGGTATCTGTTAATAGCAACTTGGTAATACTCTCTTATTATGTTAGAATTTCATGGTATATGGTGCACTGCACCATGATTTTTAAAAAAATATATACGCATATATATTTGTACATAAACATAAAGTTCATTTTCCATCTTAAGGCTCTTTGTTTTCCTCTGACCATCTCCTCTGTTCATTCTGGTGCTTAAGACACACATTTGTCATGACTATCTTCATCTCCTGCATATCTGAGGGATTAAGGAGGGATGAAACTCACTCATTTGCGCATGACAAAAGAAGGACAGTGCCCTGATATCTTTAATGAAACCCAAGATAATGCGAATGTCATGGTTTAATCTCTTTGTGACCCCTAACTGGAGCCTGAAAATTATTAATAGGGTATCCAATTCTTAATCTGTAATTAAAACCTCATTTACCTTTTCAGTTTTACAAATCATTATTGAAAGGCTAAACCTACTGATGTTGTCCCAAGCCTACAATCAAGGCTATAATTAAACATGAAATGTTAATTGATTTAAGATATCTTCCATGGCATGCAAATAATTACAGCCCAATGTAAAACACCTTAGTCTGATGTAGGCAATGCCAGCTTTAGATCTTGAATGGACAGTCTGTGGACATGTTCTATATGACTACAAAATGCTATCAGTGATTTGACTCTGTTTGATTCTCCAACTTGTTTTATCTCTTTCTGCTGTGGAGTTCCTCTACTGGGTCTTTATCATCACAAAGAACTGTTCATGCGAGACACTGTTTCCTCAATCCAATGATATTATCAACCACAGAACATCCTCCTTTGCTTATCTGCTCAGTAGCTGTACAGTATTCCAAATGACAGAGAGAGCATGCGAGACAGGATCAGATTACTGCCAAGAAGAAAGTGAACATATTATTCTGGTTGACTGGACTCAACAGTTTTCTCATTTTTACATTTGAAACCAGCCACAGAACAATTCAGTAGCTAAGGTAGCGACTTATATATACATTTTTGCTATCTGGGATTTTAGATAAATTTTTGAAACTGATCTTCTTTTCAATCACGATGTCTGCTTGTTGCAGCCTTAAATACTGTATCTCCACACTATACCTTTTAAGGTGGAACACTTGAATGTTTTTCTCTCCAAACAAGGGCACAAAAGGCTTGAGAATTTACAGGAAGTTGATCCCATCATCCTATCCAATCACCCTCTTTTTGGTCTTTTTTCCAGTGGTGTACTTTTCCACCTGAGTTCACCACAGCAATCCAGCTCTTCAACTCTCATCATGCACCTAAACTTCTAAGGAAGTCCAATGTGTGTGGTATGCACACCCAGTATCCAGCGGAAATGTGGCAGAAACCTTTATCCTAATGCAGACGGGGGAATTTTATGGCCCCGGAGCTACATCCGCTCTCAGTCTGTCCCATTGTGGTTATTGGAAAATCTGAAATTGAACATGCATAAACTGTTAATTCCACATGCAAGTCCAAATGTGCCATTTTCACTTTTTTACTGCTGCGCTTTGAACGCAACTGCTGTCATTATTCCGTTTGTCTAACTTCATGATCACCTTTGTATATGTGACAATATCGTTTCATGCTTAGTTTACAGAATAAGGCTGTGGTATATGTCATTATCATCATAGTGACCAAATTGATATTACTACAAATGACTGTTTAGAATAATTGCGGGTTGTTATTTCCAATTGTCATAAATGTACACTTTGCATGGCAATGCGATATTTAGTTTACCTGAAGTGTTTATTTACTGAAGCCAAAGGTAAAGTCACTGTTTTGAACAAATGTTGCATCTCATAGATGACAGTTTGAATAGACATCTAATCCATCTGTGGTCTGTACCCACTTGTCTTGCTAGGGTAGTGGGGGAACTGGTGCTTTTCTTGGGGGGAGGGTTTGAGCAGACGGACACCCTGGACATGTTTCCAGTACATCACAGAACTTTCCACCATGCATGAACACATCTATGGGCAATATGGAGAGAACATCTAACCTGATAGTCCTTTTGTTGGACTGTG